>NC_073722.1:66479280-67729280 GCF_023634155.1 Falco peregrinus | reverse complement strand
GATATTCCATACCACAGAATGTCATGCTGAGTGTATAAACTGGGGGGAGTTGGCTGGGGGCCACCAGTCGCTGCTGGGGACTGGCTGGGCAGTGGTCAGCAGATGGTGAGCGATTGTGTTGTGCATCACTTTTTTTTCTGCCTCGGTTTTTATTCCTCTCTCTTTCTCTCTCCTTTTAATTACAATTGTAGTTACTGTATTGTATTTTATTTCAATTATTAAATTGTTATCTCAACCCACAAGCTTTACCTTTTTCAGATTCTCCCACAGGGCAGGGGCGGGGAGTGAGCAAGCTCTGTGGTACTTAGTTGCCGCCCGGGGTTAAACCACAACATGGGTCCTTAGGCACAAATCGTAAAGTACGAGGACATACACGCTTATCAGGACCTTTGCTGAACTCTTGAGTTAACAAGAGGCCTCTGCATGCTCAACAGCACAGCTGTGTTTCGTGCCAGAACAGTGGTTGGATTTTCTAGACATCTCTGCTATGGCTACCCTTTTAGCAGGAATGCTGTTGAAGCTACTTCTCCCAGCAAAGTTCTTTTCCAAGAAAACAAATAGATGGTTGGAAGCTTGCCTACTTAGATGAGTTTCACAATTTAAAAAATATTTATGTAGACCTTTTTTTGTGTTAAAGAGTCTGACTGTGAGCAGCTGTGGGGGAGACAGTCCTCCCGTTGAGTCACGAGGTTTGGAAAGGATCCCCTTGCTTTCTAAACTCCTCCTCAGAGAGCAGTCCAGGTGCAGCTGGATCCAATCCTAGTCTCAGACTTGGTCAGTGATTTTGAGTCTAAAAGATTGTATGTACAGCCACTCGTCAGAGTCAATGTTTGCCTGTCAGAGCCCATTTTAAGGACTTTCACTGAAAGAGTTTTGCAAAGTTGAAAAAATCGGTGATTTATTAAGGCAACAGATATTACAAGTTCAGAATTGCCATTGATAAATACACTTACTGCAAAAAATCGCGCTAGAGTTAGAAGTTCAGAACAAAATTAACAATTTTATCCTGGGTAACATCCGACTTGGTCGGAGGCACAGATCTTAACAAAGAGCATCCCTGCTTGAGGAGGAGAGCAGTCCAGGCCCGCTGACCCATCCAGTGATTAGAATTCTCATCCTCAAAAAAAAAAAGAAGATTCTAAAATGGCAGATGTTATGCTGATGGTGAGGTGGGACTAGGTGAATTGTTGTGTGCCGACTGGCCCTTAACAAGGTGCCGATTGGGGAAGGTCAGTTGGGCCTGACGGTTCAGCACAGAGCAGGGAGGACTCAGTCCAAATGCAGATTTATGATTACAGATATGCCAGAGTCTTCCTGGCCTTCACTGGAGCAACACGAGGCTGACATCACTTGGCTGGTTTGCCTGTTAGACCCCGTATGTTATCTGCTTTGCAAGATAGACGCGTTGCTCAAGTTGGACCCCAGACTCCATTCTGAGCTGAATACAGGCATCCATTGTTAGGTCAGGAGTGGAGGGGAAGCATAAGGCCACAGCCTCTGGTAAGGGGCTTCAAACAAAGCTGTCTTCTCAAGTGGAGTACTGCTGTTGCTGTGATGGTGTTGCTAAACCCAGCTTGTTGTAACTGTTCTGTGAAGTGTGCATAAACACTGGAAACTCTTAAACATATGGGTACTGATAACGTTTTTAGTGGCCCATTTGATCTTGTTGCTTAGAAATGTTTACCTACTTCGCTTCTGTCTGATTTTTAAGTTTATTTTATATTTTCCTGCTACCAGGATCTATTAAATGGCAGCTCTACAGTTTCTGACAAAACAGTATTTCTGTTTTGTTTTTATTCAAGTTTTTATTTGATGCTTCTATTAAATTGTGATCTTAAGTTTACTGTTGGTTACTGGCTATGGATGTTGTTATAGTTTCTGCCCTAGAAATTTTTTGTAATGTTATTCATCAGAAGCTGTGGAAAGGGAAAGGATTAGCTTTCTCTGTTTACTTAGCTGTTTATGCCTTCATTTTCTTTTATTACTTCTAACAAGGCTAAAAAATATATTTTGCACTCCCTGCAAGTAATTCGAGCATCCACAGGAGCGTAACAGCATATAAAGCTGGAATGTAAGCTAACTACTAAATTCCATTTGGGAATTACTTTATAACTATCTATTATAAGGGATGTAAATCATTGTATCTACCTACTAATACCAACCACTAACAGAGAAGGGCTTTTGATTTGATCTAATTTGTCAGTTCTTCTGCTCCTACCTTTTTTTTCTTCTTTTTTTTTTTTAAGCAATTGAAAGAAATCTGAGTTTTCTCTTTGGAAAAGTACCTGTTTACAGCTTCCTGTGCAAAACACTGGTTCCTAAATGTTTGGAGTGGTCTAACTGCAGACCTTCTAAAAAATAAAAAATGAAGGAACAGAGCTATGGAGTTATTTATAAAAATATCTTTTTATGGTCTGCTACGTTAAAATAATTATATAGACAAATTATTCCTGGGAGTGTTGTGGCAGGAGAACAAGGAGAAACCTCTCTAATACTGCAACATTCAGATAGTCAAACCTAGGTTTACTCTAAATTATACTGGGACTAAGCCAGACATGGACATAAGACTAAGTAATTACTCTCTGTTACCGTCCTCTGTTGCCTTAGATTTGATCCTTAACATTTTCCTTCACCTCCATATAATAATTATTTCATTAAAAAGCCTGTTTGCTCAGTATGGGCAGGCAGATGGAATGAATCCTCTGTGTCTGGCTGAAGTCAAGTGCAGTTTTTCTTGGTCTGTGTTTTCTTGCTGGGGTGGCATCCTCTGTGCCGAGGTGACCAGGGCAGTGTCTGAGAGCAAACAAAAGGGGAAGGGTTCTGCCCACAGCTCTGCTGGGCTCAAAGCTGGGCCCACAGAGCTGCCTGGAGGCTGGAGCAGGTGGCTCTGGATCTGCAGCTAACAGTCTGCGTTGCCAAGAAACGTTCTGCTTTTTGGATGATGGTGTTTGGGTAGCAGAAATTGCTGGCTGCGGGGAAATGCTTTTCAGGAGAGAGCAAAATTGCCCGGCTAGTACATAAGAATAGCGCAGTGAAGTTTTCAGGGAGGGGAAGAAAAAAGTGAGGCAAGGGAACAGGGGAGATGGTTGCTTTAGTTTTGCAGGTTGTTGGAATTCCTCATGGCTTGTGGTCAGACCCTAGGGAGGTCTTATCTGGGAAACGCACCCAGAAGGGTGGAGATGGAAACAGTTTGCTAGAGAGGTGGCTAAGTGGGAGATGGAAGGGATGCTGTGGAGAAGAACCAGCTTTCCCTGCCTGGTGCGTTTCAGCAGCTGCACAGCTGGTTTGTTTTCCAAAGTCTGTTTGATGGAGTGGATCTGCAGTGTGTTACCTGCTAAAAAACCAGCTGAAAAGCCAGGTGAGAGCCATCACTGGGAATTTCTCCACTGCTGATAATTCTGACTGACCTTTCTGCAAGCATCTCTCAGATGCTAATTCTAATCCCTGAGTCAATCAGATTTCCCAAGAACTCTCTATTAGCCAAGTTGTAAATGCCTTAAGGCATTTGAAATCTGCACAGCTAAGTAAAGAAAACGCTGGGAAAACAATACTCATAAAAATAACAAAAGTGTATCCTTGTATGTGTATAAAAACCTGTTGATACTGTGTTGGGGACATAGCATTCTTTGTATTGTAAATAGGCATGTCCATTTTAAATGAAAATGTTGACAATTAGTTCTGGTTTTGGGGTGGCATCATCTTTTACCTGCGTGCTACAAGCGTGGCCCAGCGCTTTCAATCTGACAAGCTCTCTAAAAGAAAAGCCAGAGTTGGCTCTAACTTTGGTAAACTTGTAAGTGCTTCATCTGACTTTGCATCCTTATCTCTTCTGTTACCTCATTTCAGCTGAAATTTAAACAAGCTTTTTCTTGGCTGACAATTTGAAGAATCAGTGTTATTCCTAGAGGTGAGTTTAAGCAGGGTTGTTGGGGTTTTTTTTAGAGATACAAAAGCAGCTGTGTACATTAAGATACGCTCTTTCTAAGACCTTTGTAGGAAAAGATGCAGCAAGCCCATTTTCTTATCTAATGAGATATACTATATGAATATTCTTGAAAGCAAACTCATTCTTGTTATCCTAAAAGTAATTTTTTTCAGCATTCCACAGAGCAAGATGCCTGTCCCAGAAGGCACAGCACAAGAGGAAATACCCATTCTGTGGGACAGATTAAAAATCCTGTCTCTGCTGACAAATTGATCTTTTCACCAAGACTGTTGTTGGGGAACAGATGGCACAGCTTTCGAATGTAGGCCTGCTTTGGCTTTTGATAAAGCACAAATACATTTTCATGCTATAATCACTCCCTATCAAAGTCTTACCTCTTTCGTTTGCAGACTTCCTTCTAGGTGTTGCATCCCATCTTCCGTTCTGAAAATAAAGTAGGTTGCGCAGAACAGCAACTTTCAGACAATTAGACTTCATTGAAACTGGATTAAAATGTGAGATTTACAATACCGTAAAACCTTAGACTCAGAGGAGATTTTTAGATCTGCTTCTCTTTGTAGGAGGGGAAGGAGAAGGTTTGACAAAGGTTTGCTGTGAAAAGCAAGGATTATCTGCATGTTCAGAGCAGTCCCCAGAAAGTGCAGCAGGCAGGGGTCCGCTGCTTTTCGTCGTCCTCATCTCCTCAGCGCTTCCTGTTGCTTGTTTGCAGCGAGGGGTCACTTTTACTGAAATCATGCTTTTGGATAGAGGAGGGGAAGGCTTAATTTCAGCCTGCTTTGAATGTCAGCATTTTTAGCATCTATTTTTATGGCTCGGAAAACCAACACGGATGTAAATCCAGGTGCTTCCCTAGATACGTGGAGTTCTGCATTCTCAGCTGCCTGGTGGAGAGTCAGATGACCTCGGTGACATACAGTGTGAGAAGGGCTTTGCCCCCTGTGATCATCCCTGACTTGCAGGGGCTGAATAACAGCTTCACTCCTACCTGCACATGGAGGAGCAGGGGAAGGTGGGGAGCTATGGGGAGGAAGAATTCAGGTGAGAGACTTCAAAGGAGTAGTGAGCAGCAGTCAAGTGGAGGATGCGCACTTGCTCAACTGAGGCTGGATGGAAGGTCTCCCAGGTGAAGCCCTGCTGCAGTGGTGGATTTCACCAGCTGGGCCCTCATAAAAGAGGTTCTTGGTAGCCACTTGCCTCAGTTCTCAGCACAGCTCTCACCTTGGTCATTGGTAGTGTTTGTCTGGCTGCTTAGATCCAGTGCCAGCTGTTCTGGGACCCTGAGCAGAGGCAGGAAATGAAAGATCATCAGGTTGATAAAGACAGAAAGAACAACAGGCATGTGAAACAAAACTTTTGATTACTTAGGCTCTTTTTTTTTTTTTTTAACAGTGCTGTAAGGCAAGTGAGTTTTGAAGGAAAGCCACATGAATGCTGTGTTGCTCTTGCTTCTTCAAGATCATCAGAACGTGCATACTAATGTTGAAACTACTGCTTTGCTAGAAGAGGCCTCTTGGTTACTTTTTTAAACTTTGATTTGGACAGAGGAAGGGGTTAAAAACACTGTGGGTTTTGAATAAGCTGCAGGGGTAAAATGTGAGTGTTGCAGGGCAGTTCTTGTAGTGCCCTATGGAGTAGCAGGGATAAGGTAGTATTCACTGCATGGTCCATATTGAGATACTGAGACAGGGAAGCTGTGTCTCAGGAAAATTAGAAATTTTTTTTTTTTACTTTTTTTTTTTTTTTCCCCTGCAGAAAAGCTAAATATATCCTGAATTCTCCCAAGTGTCAGAAGTACCTTCCCTGGCTGAAACTATTGCTAAGTGTAGGGATATTATGGCAGAATGGGTGATGGATGTGTTGCAGGGGTTGTTTGTTTAATGTAACTTGGGCTTCCAGAAGATGGTGCTAAATCTGAGCCATGTGCCTTGAAGCTGCTTTTTGTATTAAGCCTGTTGTTGCATGATAATCTAAATTGGCGCTGGGACCAGCAGAGAAACAATGAAAATCCTTTCAGTGTAAGCAAAGACAAATTACTGAATTATTGAGAGAGAAGGTGTTTCTGTAGCTCAAATGGGCACTTGTAAGATGATTGTAGGCGGTTGTTAGGGCTCCTTATGTCTTATTTTCCTACTCGTGTGGGATTTCTTATAAAAACAGTACAGAGATTTAACAGCAGATATTTCCAAAATGGCCTTGGTGATTCACTTTAAAAAGGGAAATACCTTATGTGTAGTTATTATAAACTTGGTCTGAATACTGGTTCATTTTTGGCAATCTTGGTTGTGCAAGATCTGCAAACTCAGTAGACTGTGACAAGCCCTGCTTTTTTTTTCCTGCTTTCCCTCAGTTTTAAACATTTCTTAAATGTCCTTAGATAGTTTATTCTGAAATTGCAGATTGTTACTCCGTAATTAATTAATTGCTCAGTTTGTTTCCCTTGGAGAATCAGATGGGAGCTGACATCATTCATATGCAGAGAACTTCTAGGTGTGCTTGTTAGAGATAGAAAAACGTATAAATCAATATGGAAAACATAAATAACTATCTATAGTATGTGTCCTCACTGAACAGCAGCAAACATGTACCTGCTCGCTTTTTCCTGCTACTCCAGACAAACAGCACCTAGAGAGGTAACTGTTCTTGCCCTCTCCTTCACAGGCTGGGTAAGATCAGCACGTGGGGAGAACTGTGCATACTGGGGATGCTGGCTCATCTAGTGATACTTAGAGAGGCCCCAAAATTCGTTTTTAGGCATTGCAGCTACTGGTTTCCCCCATGATTTTTCTTTGTCCTGTTGCCTTCCCCCAGAAACTGTGTGGAGGGAGCTGCAGCACGTGTTAAACAAAGACTTCAGGAGGTAACAGTTCTGCTCTTCTGATGAGGGAAAGACTGTAACACTGTATTACTGTTGAAAAGCACACTGCAAAATATGTTTTAATTAGAGTGTAGTTTGCTGCAGTGTAATTAAGAGTAAAAAGCTTACACTTAGTGGAGCTGTGCATTTTATTATTGTGCTTTCTTTTAGCACAATATTTCTTAGCATTGCCTTAGAGAGAAGGAAAGAGAATATGGGAGACCACAGCATTCATAGTTACAGTCTGCAGCAATAATTTTTTTGAAGACTGCTTATGAATTTGACTTGAATAATTTTCAATAGCATCTCGTGCCAGAGGAATATAATACTTCAGTTTTAGTAGCGCATGGCACTTCAAGAAGAGGGCAGACAGAGTTGAGCTGGCTATGTTCTCGATTGGGATAAATAGCTTTCTACTAATAAATGCAAACTAATGGGGACTTTAATGTTGAAGGAGCATTACATTATTTTTACTGTTGAAATAACAAACCAAAACTAGCAAATTTTCTGAGATGTATATAAGTGAAGACAAAACAGTGTCAAACGTGATTTTTGGCTACCTGCATTTTGATTCAGGTTTTTTACAACACTTTGGTATGGCAAGTCAAAATGAAATAAATCAACTATATGTCAAAGACTAATTGCATACTAATTGCATCAGGAAGTCTCCTAATGACATCTTTTTGTAGATTTCCTTTTTCAGGGTTACTTTTTCATGAGAAAAATATTTTTATTTCTTGCTCTCTCCCTTTCCACCCACGTTACAATTTTCCAAAGGACAGAAGTTATGGTTCCTGATGAGATTTTCATTTGCATATGCAACCCTGGGGAAGGTCAGATGCTTTCCCGTCACCTCATATACTGATGATGATACCAATTCCTTACACATAACCGGTCACACATAAATTTGAGCTTAAGTTGCAGGAACAGTCACTCAACATCACAAGAGATTGCTTATCTGTAACAGCTAACTCCAGAAACTGCACTGTAGGTAGGTTCAGTCATTTGCCTCTCTCAAAAGTAAAAAATGCGGTATTGCTATTCCTGTCTCTCTTTCCCACTCCTCGTGTCTGGCTGCTTAGTTTTCCAGCTCAGTTATGCTGCTACATTAGTCCCTAAAGCTGTGTTGCAAACCAGGTAATTGAAATTTCCACTCTTAACAGTGGCAACTTCTCTGCTATTAGAGACTGGAGGTACACTTAACAGAGGAAGTACTTCTTGAAACTGGATATATATTTTCTGGTTTATACCAACTGGTATTTTAAAACTGAATACATTGGTGGTTTTATCACAATTAACACTCTGTGTCTTAAATTCTCATGAGTTTTCACTCCCAGAGTCCATGCCTTGAACTGAGTCGAAGAGATGTAGTGCACTGTGGCCAACTGCTGCTCCCAGGTGTTTTGCATTAGGAAGCAAATAGAGCTGAGGGAGAAAGGGTGTTTCACAGCTAAATGCTGTTCACAAGCCTTTGGCCCAGTTCCCAAACATAGCTGTGATTGCATTAGAGGTGATTTAGCCAGATGTCCTGTCGCATGTGTGTTTGAGTTGCAGAAATCGGTAGAATGGCTTTCTTTAGCTTTTGTGTGGTTAGATTAATTAGCCAAGAGATGCATGTACTGGTGTATAAAAGAGTAGCATGCTGTCCTCCTTCCAGTGTCTCAAAGTTAAAGTTGTGATGCAGTTAATTCAGGCGACATCCCTCCTATTCCAGCTCTCACTGATGTTCGAGAGGGCAGTCTCGATGGTTTGGTCCCACAGTTCAAGCCTGCTTTTAGCTGCAGTGGTTGCTGACTTCATTTCTTCTCCAGTGGTAGGGTAGAGGTCATTTCCAAGCACCTTGAAAGGGGCACAGTGATGTGGCTGTAGGGCACAAGCTAGGGGTTTAATAACTTCGCTGAAACTGGAGACTTAAATTTGGAAACAAAGGAAGAAAGTTAACTCAGCCCTTCATGCTTCCCAATGAATCTACCTGGAGCTTGTATAGAAAGAGTTCATTATTTGGAACTTGGTTCAACTCCATGGCTCACTGGCTTTTGCTTTTCTTATATTTCACATATTTTTGCAGGTGATTTTAATGGGTAGGCTGAATTAACAGACAATCTAAAAAAGGAAAAAAAAGCTTCTGTATGTAGAAATTCTTTTGGTGGATCATGAATGGTAATATCAAAGTCTAAAGCATGATAGAATTAAATACCTTAAAGATCTTATTCCAATAAATGTAATTTAATATAATACATATTTTAACTTAATATATTTAATATATCTAAATATTTTAACATGTATTAATTGTTGAACGCATTGTTTCCTCCATAAGTAAAGCAGATACCCAAATTCAAAACAAAAGAAATTAAGTAACCTTCAAATACAGGCTGGGTGCACGCCAGCACCTGGGGGGTGTTGGATGACAGGTATCTAGATACTGATTGCAAAGTTACATACCAAGTGGCTAAAAGATTAGTTCTTTAAATATATCCCTCTGAAGAAACAACACAGTTTTATATTCAAGGCTATGGATTATTACTGTGGACTGTTCCAATTGGTGTGTTTCAGGGTCTTTTGTGGAAAGCCAGATCATACATTGTATGTTGTCTCCCTACTGCTAGGCAGTGCGTTACCCCGTTTTGCAGGTGTAGGTGCCCCACGTAGATGGGGTGAGAACTGGTGAGCTGGGCTGTGTCCTGCTCTGCTCCAGGGAAAGTCTCTTTGCTGTGCTGAAGAAACAAGACAAGTTCCTGCGTGTGTCCTAGCTCTAGGTGGCTGTTCGGCATTCCTGCACTTCAAGTATCTACCTGTTTTTTAAACAATACTTGTGTTCAAGGTGTTTTGCCATTTAGTCTAGGTTTCTGACTGCCTTTGATGCCTGAAGATTTACAATACAGAAATTTCTCAGTGTTGGAAACTCCCGGAATGATTTATTTTATTTTCTTTAAATCTTGAAAAGTGCTTGTTCCAGGTAGAAAGCTAGGGCAAGACCAGCATCTTTGAAACATGCAGTTTCATTTTACAGATTAATTCTTTATTTAACCTAACAGCATATTCCTATCCAAACAGTCAAGCTTGTGATTCTTTAAAAACAAATAAATCATGTGAACGTGGTGAACAGTGCTTGGCGTACTGAATGGGCAGAGGCCTCTTGCATTTGTAGCTTTCCTGCCTTGTCAAAGGAAATTAGCTTGCAGACTCTGAAATGTTTTGGCCTTTAGGAGGATGAGCTGTAAAGCTCACCAGAGGGAGAATTGGTCCTTGTCATCTCTCCCCACATTGTTTTCCACTTCTCCCAACTATCATATTTCAAACTCCAGGCCTTAGTCCAGCCCACACACAATTTTTGTAACCAGCTTAGTCAGGGACATGATTTCCCTCCCTACTTCTGCCTGTTACACTTAGTTTATAGCAGTAATGCCTGCTTTGTGGGAGTTGCTTCAATAAAATTGTTCCTCTCCTCGTGCAAGGGGACTAGCTGTAGAAGCAGAGGACTTTTGTGTTGGGAGTAGTTGCATCTTCCACGCGTGGGTGGACTGCTCGAAGTACGCAGGTCTGATCAAAGCTGTTTGTCTTCTCTGTTTTGACATCGCCGTGTTGAAGTGTCTTGATGGTTCTCACCAATGTCTCTGGAAAGGACGAGCTTGGGAGTGCAACCATGCAGGTTCATCCCTGTCCCAGGGCGCAGGGGATTCCGCACTGCATCTGTGTGCACTGCCTTCAGTGTGGTGCTGGAGGCTGGTGGCACTGTCAGTTGCAGCAGCGTCTCAGCTGGAGTTGAAACAGCCATTCAGGTTTAAAAAAAATTAAAAATCTTCCATACTTGGGCAAGCTGCGTTGTTGTTACTGTCTTTTAACAACATGAATGTCAACAGTCAACTTTTGCTATATGGTATATAATTACGAAGCAAAGGAGTGACCTCAGTCACACATATTTTATTTGAGATTATTAAGAGTGCCATTCTGGTTATGATTCAGCAGTAAAAGACTTCACTGAAACCATGCCCACTGTTTTAAGTTACACTGTGGACTCTGAACTGCTGCAGAGCACTTCTGCCTTCGGGCACCACGATGTCGAGATTTTTCAAGTGGCTGTTTTTTGTGGGAGAGGACAGGGCTTATTGTAAGAGTTGCATGAAGCGCTTCAGAAACACTGCAGGTTTTTTCCCTTTCTTTCCTTCCCCCTCCCCTTTTTCCTTGAGCTATTTAAACCCCAATAAACAAAAAGTTGTAACTATGGGCAATACCTTAATGCCTTTGGCAATGTTCGTGCTTTCTGTAAGGATGGCTCCATCTTTCACCTAGAAATGGCTAAGCAAGGGGGTTTTCTTCAGACGCACAGCTCTGCTGCCAGATCACACAGAAGCAGATCACCGTGACAGTGCCTTTGACCAGATAAATCTTGCATCCTAACCTTTCTTAAAACCAGCTGCCTGTGTCCCTGCTGCAGGTGCGGCTGTGGAGGCACGCCGGAGCGCGGAGGGGCTGGCCGGGAGCACCGTACAGCATGCTGGTGCCATCTGATGGTAAGCCTTCGCAGCAGGTTTTCCCCCTTCCCGTCAATGTCAACAAGCTTTTCGTTTATTTTGTGGGAGTAGCATGAGATGACATTAGTTCCAGGTTATATATACATATATATATAGCAGAAATATAAGTATTATATTCATTAAAGAAATCTAGAATGGTTTGTGTGCGTTTCTTTATTCATCCTGTGGTTTAGAAACAGCTTTTGAACTAAACTGCAACTCAGGATATGACTTTCACGCTTATTTTTCTTTATTTTTGTCCCCTAGAAGTAACTATTAATTACAGACATGGTCTTCCTGTGATAACTCTTACGCTCCCCTCAAGAAGTGAACGCTGTCAGTTTGCCGTTAAGCCAATGATGACCACTGTAGGGGCATTCCTGCAGGATGTGCAAAAAGAAGATAAAGGAATTGAGAGACTGGAAGTCTTTACAACAGGTATCTTACATTTCTCAAAATTAATATATGCCTTTTCAAATGGACTGTACTTCTCTCCTGAAGCATGAGCTCAGTCATCCATCAGGTTTAGCATTGATGCTGTTGGGATAGCTCTTGAACGCTTCTGAGGTTTATTGTGTTTCAAATTTCTTATGAGTCCTCTTCAATAGGCTGTTTAAAAATGCAGAATTGGACATGTTACTGTAATCGTCCTTGTATCCCAGTAGTGTTCTCTATTATCTTTTCCAGGTAGCTTCTCTTTGTAATGCTGTCTTTAATTAAGTGTCTCTCCTGGTTTCTTTGGTATCTTTTTCTTCCTTTTCCTCTATGATCCTTCTTAAAGACAACCAGTCGAGCTCTTGAATGTGATCTGCCTCTGCCAGTTGTTCAGTGTTTTCTGGAGCTGGAAGAATCCATTTGCCTTACTACAAACTTGAACTGATACGGAAAACTTACTGAGAGCTAAGCAATCATATAACGTGGGCAATGATAAAGGGCAGCTTTTTGAGACATTGGTGAGGTTTCATTCATCAGCTGGAGTACAGTACTTTGGGGTGCTTGGGTTGAAAGGAAGAAGCTATACCGATACGGTCTTTCCTCCTTGTGGCACACTGTTTATCCCATTGTCCCAAGTCTTCAGGTAATTTTCTCAGTCTCTGCTCATTGTTTTAATGGGTTTTGTCTCTTTGGTCTGCCTGTTGATAAAAGCTAACATCCAGTTAGTTAAACTGCTTTTCCATTTTATTTCCAGGGCACTTGGTTTGTGGTTTGGCAGTGCTTTGTAGTTTTTCCACAGCAGTTCTGAAGAGTCTTGCCACCCCTGCCCTCATCCTAGAGAAGGACTTCTCAAAAGTAGAAATGAGAGGTAGCTTTCTTGTCTCGATCTTGTAGAATAGGTACTTGAATTTGGCTAACTAAAAGCATCTATGTACTCCCTTCCCTTCTGACCCCTCTAAAAGGAAAGGAAAAAAAAAATCTATATGCCTATAGAAAGATTGATTTTCCATCAGGTAACACATAAACAGAATAAAGGATGGAGTCAAGGAAAGTTGGTCCGAAGTTTCATTGCTGGGTGCATTCATAACATTCCCTTTTCTTGGTGGTTGATATTGCAGAGGTTCTGCAAGTACTTTTAAAGGAACTGAAAATAGATTTATGCTTCTAGAAGATTGGGAAGCCACAGATCTAGGAGAAGCTGCTTTAGTTGCCTTCAGGAGCACATTTAGTAAACCAGGAAAATACCCCATAGAGCAATACATTTATATCCTCTAGAGCAATGGAGATGTGATCTGTGTGGATCCCAGTATGTGCATGAGCTTCGTGTGCACAGGGACTTCAGCATTTTTTGGTGTTTTGTTTTTTTTTTTTAATGCTGCATCCACTAGGCAGCACAGGTAGAAAATTCACTTGAAAAAGATAATTTCATAACAGACTCTTGTATCTTTGGAAGCTCCTGTAATAAATGGTCATTGTCAGCAGCTGGCCTTCCCCTTAACATGGAAGTTTTCACTAAAAAGGATTTCTGACTGGGCTGAGGCAGAACATGCACAGGCAAACAATTAACCTCTAGGTACTGCTGTTGTGCAGAGACATCCATGACAGAAGTATTTGATTCACTGCTGAATCGCATTCTTCTGCGGTATGTCAGCAAAAGCTGTCTGCTAGTTCTGCTTCAGTGCAAGCATCTGTCACTTCTGAAGTATAAGATATTTTCTGTAAGAAACATACAAGTCTGGCATTTTTGGTACGGACAGGCAGCAGGTTCCAAAGTGAAAAGGAATTTGGGCCGTTTTCACCTATTATCATTGTTAAAAACGCCGTCCTTTCCCCCGCTCCCAATTTTGGAATAGAAACATTGTGGCTTTAATGAAAACAATGACCATTAAACCATTCTCTGCTCTGTATTTTTCAAGCTCTGTTCTGTATTTTTCAAGTGCCAGGCAATTGTAACCTTAGAGAACAGCTTAGATGTTTAATTTATTAGGAAACTGATACTGTAAAGAGAAACTGTTGGTCAAGTACCAAGAGTTGAATTTAAGCATTTATTATTAAAGAAGAATTATGAAGACTCGATTTAGTGCAGACACTTCTTCTGTGTCATTTAGCCATTAAATGAAACCCAACCTTAACTGAAAGTATTAGGGCTGCGTATGACAACGCACTTTCATTTTCTGTGGGTTTGATTTTGGTCCTGCAAAACTTCTGTACTTGTGCATAGACCTTTTGCTGAAAGCTGGTGCAAAATTTTCTAAAATAAAACACCTCCCCCCAAGACTTTTCTGCTTTTCAGTTAATAAAAGGTTGGACAGGTTATTAAATCAGTGTTGTATCACACCCAGAACAAACAGCTTGCCTGGCACATCTTTTGAAAAGCATTTTTTGTTTAAATGTCACTTCATAAATGTCACCTTAATAATTTAAATGCAAATGAGCTTTCATGTTGTATTACCCTGTATAAAAAAAAAAAAAAAAAGACCAAAAAAAAAAAAAAAAAGGAGAAGGAATAAAAGCAGTGAGTGGATGGGCACATTAAAATTTCTGATTTTGCACTGGAAGCGATAGCCTTCCAGGTTTGCTTTGCCACCCAGACAGGGTGGCCCGAGCGCCAGCTGGTGTGTTGGCTCCCAGGGTCCAGTAGTCTCAGCCTCAGCAGATGGGGACCCAAGGACAGAGTTCCAGTGAATGCCTAACTGCAGGTGTGGGGTTGTCTATGGTGCCTTTCTGTAGCGGGCCCATGGGCACAGATGTGCTGTGACAAATATTTACGTACAAAAATCTTCATATTTTGTAGCCTGATCACTATTCATCTCGGGAGTAAAGCCACCGTTTCCCGCCACTGCCCACACCTTGGCGGGGGCAGGAGAAGATGCCCTTTTTATATACAGCAAATGAAGACCAGGTCAAATGGGTACCATGGAGCAGCTGCTCTGTGGCTTTTGAACCCACCCCCCCATGCCACCACAATGGTGTGTGGCTCCGGGGGTTCTTGGGCCATCTGAAGTCCCGGGGGGGCTGGTTTTATTGGGTGGCTCTGGGATCTGCTGGACTTGGGCCAGTGAGAGCTCCAGGGATCCACTGTTATGTGTTGCTGCTAATGACTCCAAGAGCTGTTTTTCAGTTTCTTCAGCTCCCCATGGGATGTGATGTGTTCCTTTGCCTCCTAGCTGGAATGAGGTGGAGTGGATGGTGAAATGAGGAGATATGAAAGCCAGAAGGCAGAACGAGCAATAAGATACTAAAGAGAAGAGGTTATTTACAAACTTCAGGCCCCTTTAAACAGGGAAACAAAAAGCAGAGATGGGACGAAACAGATCTTTTACATTTCAACAGAAGTTTTAGATTACATCTGCCCTTGTATATTGAATGTAAAATAGGAAGGGAAGCATTTCTCATTGGATGCAGTTGTTTCTTCTGTTATCAAGACATCAGAAATGTTGCTGGATTACTACTGATCTCGCAAGATCTGCTATGTTGAGAATGCCCTGGGAAGGGCTGCTGTGTGTCCATGCTTTTGGATATCAGCCTTTTCATATATTGAAGTTGTGGTTCATCCACTAGTGGCAAATCTCTTCTAAGCCCTAGGCAGACACAAATACTGCCTTTTGGCTGAAAGCGCCCTTGGCAAAGAAAAGTGGTAGAGAGGGAATGAGAAGAAGGAACAAATATAAAAGCAGGATAAAATCTTCAACACCTAGCTTTCCTGACTGAATGTCCCAGTTACCCCTTTGTCTCTGAATTTAAGTCATGGAAAATAGATATTTATTTATTTTTTTCTCAGTCTGTTCTCTTGTGTTGCTGATGAGGTAGCATTAATGTATATTTTTGCATTAAAAAGAAAAGTAGAAAAGGGGTTTCCAGAGCTTTTTAGACTAATGCTTCTGTGGCTCCTGGTCTGCCTTGTACTGAACAGTCTAGCTATCTACTTCTTAACTCCTAGTCACAACTGATCGTGAAACAGATTTCAAGTACAAGTAAAAAAATCTGAACACCACTACTGACAAGAATTGCTCCTTTTGACTAGAAGAGCCTGTTTAAGGAAATACATAAATCTATAACTGAAGATGAGGTCTTTGAAGGTCTTCTAAGTTTCCAAAACCCATTGTCCTAGTGAAGATGCAAACTTGTGTGTAGATGGAGAAACAAAAATGCATATCTTTACCTTGCAATTTGTTGCTGTTTTATGCAAGACTTCTTTTTCTTCTGTCCTTCCCTTTGCAGTGGGCCAATTCTAGTCATAATCGTAACAGAAGAAAATGCGAGTCTGCTCGTAGTAGTGGCAAGTCCAAATGACGCTGCTAGGAAGGCATTCAAGCACACTGTGTTGGTGTGTTCCTCCTTACTGTTTAGCGTCAGTTACCAGGTTTACTAAAAATACAGTTCCCTTCCACACATCATTAAAAAAGAACTGTAGCACTTTTCCAAAGGGGTATTGGCTAATGTTTAAGATTCCTTATGACAAATGATTTAGAACTTAAATCTTTCTTCTGCAGATGGTAGCAAGGTTTCGAGTGCAGCCTTGATGGAGGTCTTACTGATGAATGACTTCAAACTTGTTATCAATGACACAACGTACAGTGTGTCACCTCCTGTAAAAGGTAAGAGCAACGCTTAATAACTATCTCACTTCAGCCAGTGAAAGGCATGGGAAGACTCAGAAAACTGGAACCCATCCAAAGAAAGACATTTATCTTTGGGTTTTTTTACCATGGGATAGGCCTGCTTTTGGGGATTGGAGGTGGGGAGAGAATGAAGAAGAGTAGGTTCCTGAAGTGTTTTATATGACAAACATTTTCTTTTCAGATAAGCTGAGTAGTGAGCATGCTACTGAAATGGAAGATATCAAATCTTTGGTCCACAGATTGTTTGTGGCTCTACATTTAGAAGATCACCAGATCAGGAAAGAGAGAGAATTGCTACAGAAAGTGGACCATCTGAAAGAAGAGCTGCTGCCTCTTGAACAGGTTGGAAAGTGGGGTTACTTTTTTAAAAAAATTCAAAAGCATTTCCTTTCATCAAGAGTAAGTCCTGTGATAGAACAAAATCAGCATGAATGGCTGGGGTGTGTCTGTTTTGTTTGATATGTCAACAATGGTCAATTCAAATGTAATTCAAATTATTTTCAATTCAGTTCTTCTCCTTCCTGATACGCATATTCCCTGGGAAGAAACCACAACACCTGGAGAAAGCTGTCATGATCAGGCCTCAGTGTGGCTAGTATTGGGCTTGAAAGTCCACTCAGTCCCCTGTTGCTGTATGAGTTCTGAATACCCATTATGGAAAAAACAATAGTGAGGTACAAATCACCTGTAGCTTAGGCTAGGGTTTTCTCTGTCCCCGAGGCAGCAAGGCACATTGTTTGGATTAATGGTTGCCAGAACCCAAGAAGGGAAGATATGAAAGTTGATCCGGGGCAGGCTAAGCTAACCCAGCATAAGGGGAGGAAGCCAGAAAGAGCCTGGCAAAGTGGACAGACTTTTCCTTGGCTTCAGACCTGCTTTGTGAGGACCAGCCTCAGCGTTAAACAGAGCTGCCTTGAAATGGAAATCCAGTAGACATAAATCCCTAGTAGTGGGGACATTAAAAGCAGGATTTCTTGGTGCACAACAGACAGGAGATCTGGTTACCCTTGGATTTCAGTCTTTTTCTTTCTCAGCAGGGTAAGTCGGTAAGAAGTCAGTAAAAGATCCTGAAAAAGGATCTAGGCCAGCAGAAAACATAGTTGGGGAGCTGCCCACCAGCAGAGTACTCAGGTTTGCCTGAACAGGTTTCTCTGTTTCTTTTCCTTAGATGAAAGCCAGAATCACTGGCAGCGCTGATGCAAAGACCTCCAGGCTTCTGTGGGTTGGCCTAGCTCTGATGTCAACACAGGGGGGAGCGCTGGCATGGCTCACATGGTGGGTCTATTCCTGGGACATCATGGAGCCGGTCACATACTTCATTACTTATGGGAGTGCCATGGCTTTCTATGCCTACTTTGTTCTTACTAAGCAGGTAAGCCCTCGTTTTGTAAACGTCTGGAGTATTGTAAAGAGGGAAAACAGACTCTGAAAATCACAGTGTTTGGGCTCTGATGAAAATACAGTTCTGTAAGTAGCCTTGCTGTCAGACAGGGACTTGTTTGATCCCCAGTAGTGCTGGATACAAGCATTACATTGTGCAAAATCAAGCCAGGTACTGTTACACATGAACTGCAGAGCAGCTACCGAGCATAACTACGATCTGTAAGATTGCATAACCTAGGGAATGAAAAGTGATGAAAGAAGTCTCTTATTTTATTTTTTAATAGATCACTTTGAATAATAAACAGCACCTTGCTTATTGCTGTGAAGGGTGAGCAACTAGTAGTGCTGTGCCAGTTTGTGAACGCTGCCTTGTGGAAGCAAATCACTGAACTGTAGCTTTTATTCGCTGGAGTTTATGTATAAACGGTACAGGGTACCGAGCCGTTTGGAACTCTGCCAGTTGCATTATTGAAATATACCTAATTTAGTGCCTGGAAAAAAAAAGTTATTACATTGTTCTTCATAATCCATCTGCATAATCTGACTGCTTTTCCTCAACTTTGAATGAATGGAAGTAAATGTAGGACACCTGAAATGGGGCAGGAAACAGGCATTGTTGAGAAGAAAAAAAGTTCGAGCAACAAAACCCCCAGATCTTAACTGAGCTGCACAATACAGACTTGTTCTGAAATCCTGTTAAGATTTCCAGAAATGTTTGTTTTTCCTGTTTTAGCTCTGTACTTTACTCCCAAAGTGGACATTTTGATATTGAACTTTCTGTGATGCAGAACGCATTTTGCTATGGAGATATATGGAAGAGTAACCAACGCTTCCTTCCACAATTACTAATGGATCTGTAGACCTCCTGAAACATCGGGTTCCTTTAGTGAGAAGGGGAAACGTGTCTGTTTTTATGAAGAGTTGGCTCTGAATGCACGTTTTACTCCTTCTCACTGATTTTTAAGAACAGCTAAGGCATTCCTACTTTTTGTATATGAGTAGGCAGAGATTGCTACTTGGCTTTTTTGAACAACTGATGGCACCATTGCTTGAGAGTTTCAAGTCCTTGAGAAACAGTAGCTGAACTTTCTCCTTGGAAGTAGTGTCCATTGACTCAGGTGGCTCCAGTCATGAAGATTACATAATGTCTTTATTATAATCAAAAATTCCTTTAGACATGATAGAAATTACTCCTACCATGTCTTATAAGGGCATAACTTCACATGTAGCCTCTTAACAGAACATATACAGGTGTTGAACAAGATAAAACTGAAACAGGCTGAATTTCTAGTGAAAACTTATCTGTATAATATATGTATAATTACTGTATGTATGTATTACATGTATAATTATAATCTTCTGACCTCTACCCGGTTTTCTTGCTAACCAAATATGTGCCCTACTTTCTTCACCAGGACTACATTTACCCCGATGCTAAAGACAGGCAGTTCCTCCACTACTTCTATCGGAAATCCAAAACCCAGCATTTTAATGTGGAACGATATAACAAGCTCAAAGACGACCTAGCAGAGGTATTTAAATACAGTCCTTAAATACTGAGGTAGCCTCTGGCTTAAGACTTTTTCAGTAAACTCTCAGCTAACGGAAAACTGACCTCAAGGTTTGCTACTTACATTCAAAACTGTGTTGCTGATCAGCCAGTTTCAGCTATTCAGATAACCATACAGTGTTTGCCATTGACGTATAAGCTACTTCATTAAGCCACCAGAAAGGGAGACCTTCATGAATTTAATTTAAAACAAATAAATCCGTTTATCAGCCCTACACATCCATTTTTTTGCATACTCTTCAAATGTTGCATTTTTGGCCATTTTAATAGAACAGCTCTGTTGCTTTTGGAGACAGTATGTTTGCTGCGCTGCTGTAGTAGCACAGTCTTCACCCTTCCTGCGCAGGAGTCTGTCTTGCAGAGTTTAGCATTTGACATCTTCATCCTATCCCTTAGGTAAAAGGCTTAGATTTACAGAGTATGGGTGACAGGATGGAAAAGGTGGTGTGGGCACCTAGGAGAAACTTTGTAGTCTTCATGAAAAACTGTAGCAGATCTCTCTCTCCTCAGTTCTTACTCCCGCATCCCATCTCACCAGCCCTCTGTTCAATGCCTCATAAAAGGAAATTGAAACTACCCCTGATTGTAGTCCAAGACCTGTGGGTTTAGGGTATCACTTCGTGAGCCACACTTGACATCAGGCTAGAGTTTGATGCTTTTTCAGTAGCTTGTATAAATCATGTAATTATGCTTTCAGGAAAATAATACTTTGGGGTGTGGGCGAGTGGGTGGACGAGCAGGGCACATGCTTCTCTCTGGTGACAGGCTGAATAACCTGAGCAGGTCTGAAAATGTTCAGCATCCTCCATTTGATTAGTTTGATTTCTTGCGTAAGACCAGTGCCTTCTGAGAAAGGAAAGATACTGCATGTGTGAAAGAGAAGAAAACAGAGGGCTGCAGAAGATGAACTCTCACTCTTTCTTGCACTGGCAGGCAGAAGAATCCTTGAAGCGTCTCCGCCAACCTCTGCATCTGAGGCTTCCAATCCAGGAAATCAATAACAAGGACTGACTTTGGTTTTGTATATATTAGAATCATCCTTTCAAAGCTGATATGAGCATTTAGTTACTTTATAGAAACTGGGTATTTTTGACCACTATACTTTTGAAAGTTGCAATAAATATCTATAAAAATTATTTGGTCACTTGATGGTTTGGGGTTTTTTTTTTTGAAGCCTATGAAGAAGCTGCTGAAGCAAAATTCTTCAACATATTTGTTAAAGCTCATTAGTAAAATGGGGACATTCTGCCTGATGGTAAAATTATAGGGACGCTTTATAGAACATGGTTGCCTTTTTAGTACCATTCACTATAGCACAGCACTAGCTCATAGAATAATTAACTTCTGCGTTAAGGATTTTCTTTCTGAACTTACCGTTTCCTTTTCCCTAGCTCAGTGCATTGACTGTGTGGGTGCAATACCATTGGCAGAGGTTAGACTTGCATCACAAGTAAGCTTTTTTAGTAAATATTGCTGGAAAAGTAAGATACATCAAACTCATTTACTATAAAATGCATTTATGTTTCACTGTTGCATTTTATTGAAAGAATTTATCAAAACATTCAAACATACATGGTTTATACAAAGCTTAAAAGTAGCCATAGTGACATTTAACATCTATGACTCTGAACATAGTATTATGGAAAGATTTAACTAATGCAGAGCCAGTAAATCAATTCTTTTATACCAAAAAAGTGGATTAAGACACTTTTCTCAGCCCCATTGTCCCCCAGAATTAAGCATATGTACTAATAATATAAAAAATAATAAAAGAACTATTCGGTTCTAGTCAGCATTATTGAAATTACTGATGCTGCAGTAGTAACAATCCTATGGTGACAAATGCATTATCGCTTTTATGTACACAATAACAAAGTATGGCTGACCTCCTCTGGGGCCAAAGGGAGGGAGAGGCTGATGCAACACCAAGGCCTGAAGCATGAAGGTTTGCATATGTAGTATTTTACAGAGCTGCCTAGACATGCCCAGCAGCGAGCCTGGAACCTTGAAATGATTTGCTTTTAGCTTTAGAGATGCGTACAAGGCATGCTTACCCGAAGTCACGCTAAGCAAGCTCATTTCACTACTGCTTGCTTTTCTCCTGAGGATGCAATGCACCAACAAGCTGTAATTGTGCCCCAAAACGTAAATTATGTGCAAGCTAAAAGAAGCTCTCTATCTATATTAATGCTACAGTTATATTCAAGGAATTAAGTTCCTTTTTAGTTTTCAGAAAAAAAAAAACAACCAAAAAAAGGTCTAAAAAGCTCAATAAATCCACAAAAATTGGAAGGTAGATACCATTGTCCACAGATTTAAAAAGATGCCCTACAGATACATTCCCCGGAAACTGTGCTCTTGGAGCAAGACAAGCTAATCTAATTCAACATCTAAGATGTTTTAGAAATAGTAAAATCTGCCACAGTTACATGGCAATCAAGCAAAAAACTTTTAAGAAAAAAAGTAGTCTAGAGTACCGTTTTCAATAAAATCTGAGCGTTTAATAGTTCTACACCACTGAACTTTTCCCAAATTCCCTGAGATGAACAGTGATACAATACTAGCCTTAAAATTGCTTTAAGCTATTAGGTATACAAACTGTAATGTTTGATCCCAGTGTTTTTGCAAACAGTCTTGTAGATTATTAGCCTTCTGAACTAAAATGATGCATTTTTCAGTTCTGCAGTGAGTACTAGTTAATGGTTGTCATTACTAAATAACAATCTACTTAGATTTTGGATGAAAATACAATTTTTTAGTTAACATTGAGGCAAAACAAGGAATCTGTTTTTTTCCTATAGCATTAATGTCTCTGCACACATCCACTTTGCGATGAGATACTTTCCTGTTAACAACAGTAAGAAGTTCTGTGAACTCCAAGGAAGAGCCATGCTTCCTAAGCGCCTCACACAAATCTTGAATGTACCAGGAGCCATTTACAGTTTCACGATGAGAAAAGTAACCTATTGTAGAACAGGTACATAAAATGATATCCAAGTGTAAGTAGTGATGCCACTTGAAAAATATTTGAGTTACTGCTCACTGGCTGCATCCATAAGGGATTACTAATGGATATAATCTTACTTCACCGATTATGCAATTTCACTGGAAATTGTACATGGGAAAGAGCTTTGAGATTACTTAGTGTTCAGCCAAGAGGAGCATGGTTCAGGGGCAGGTAGGTTACATATCTGCACATTACAAGAGAGCAGGCAGGACTGAGGACAAGATACATGGAGGACCAGAGAGGACAGCCATGTAGTGCAGGGAAATTTATAAGCCACCAGAATCTTACAATCCTGGAACAGAGGGGAATGTTTGCTGTCAGCACAGCTCAGCAGCAAGACTGATGAGAATGTTTCTGCTTGGCAAATTAACTGCAACCTTGATAGTTTATTTTCATTTTTTCCTTAACATGTGAGGCTCTTTCCCAGATGAGATGTCACTTATCAGACATCTAAAACCGATAACCTGGAACTGTACTCACTTTGACTGCAAAATGAAGAAGTGGTTCAAGCTTGTTACAGTGAAGTATCAGACATCAGATGTAAAATATTAGAACTTACCTTGCGCCACAGAGTAGCACATGATAAAGTCTGCACCAGCAGGCAGGGTATAGACACCAGCTGCATCCACTTCAGTCTCATTGACAATGGATTCATCACTGCTGTCTATTGAATCCTGAGCAATAACTGGATCATCATGTTTATCACCTCGACACGCCTGTTGGTGAGAAGTATTGTTATGCTTCCACCACTGCCAAGCTCACCTATATTAATATGATACTTCTGACACTAACCAGAGAGGACTTCTGTTAAAGTGTTCCACGTTACCATTAGTCTGGATTCATAAACATCCATTTACTTCTCTGTCAGTTAAAATCTTGGTGACAAAGACCAGTGAAAGCTCTGAGATGATCACAGAATAGCCAAAATTGGAAAGGACCTCTTGAGATCACCTAGTGCAGTCACCTCAAGCACAATTAGCTAAAGCAGGTTTTCCAGGACTATGCCAGTCAGCTATTTAGTATCTTCATAGATGGAGACTCCAGAATCAATTTGGGTGACCTCTTCCAATGACCACCCTCATAATAAAAAAGTAAGTAAAAAAAATTCCTGTGTTGAGATGGAATTTAATGTGTCTTAATTTGTGCCTGTTGCTTCTTGTCCTGTCACTGGGCACCACTGAAAAGAGCCTGGCTCCCTCTTCTTTATTCCCTCCCATACGGTGTTTTTAACATCGATAAGATTCCCCTGAGCCAGCTCCTCCAAGCTGAACAGTCCCAGTTCACTCAGCCGCTCCTCACATGGCAGATGCTCCAGTCCCTTAAACACCTTTGCAGGACTCACTCCAGTAAGCCCATACTTTTCTTGTACTGGGGAACCCAGAACTGGACACAATACTTCAGATGTAGCCTCATTCGCGTGGAGTAGAGAGGAAGAATGGCCTCCCTCAGACTTGCTGGCAAGGCAGTGTTGAGTAAGTGCTCTGAAGCACAGCCCTCATTATACGCCGTTAACACTTCTGCTCTTAGATCAGTCTCAAATGTGAGTTAAGGGAGAGGATTTTTTGTGAGAAGCCAGTAAGTGAGCCCAGCATTGCAGAAAGGCTATACATGGTGGGTAAGAAGGTAAGAACAGTCGAAAGATACAAAGTAAGTAAGAAACTACTATCACTAAAGAGAGAAACATAAAAGCTTTTCATTTACGGTGATGAAGTTCCATCCTTGCTGTTTCCTCCGATTTACACACGTAAATGCTACACCAGTTGTGCTGTAAAAGAACTTGGTTTTTGAACTGAAGTTAATTTGCTTTTTGATGAGTATATATCACAAATGTTTCAAAGCATTATTTATAACTTAAAACTGAACTATGTAAATATTTTTCCATCTTTGGCACCTGGTTACCAAAAAAAAAAAATAATCAAAGCTGAGTAAGTCCTGATGAAAGGTAAATTAACAATGTGCTGATTCTTGCAGCAGCATTGTGCCTAAAGAAGCTTTCATTTGGGGAAAAAAAAAAAAAGGTTATTTTCAGAATTACTCTGTAAACTACTACAATTACAATCTGTGGAAGGCCAGGGTCTCACTTGAGTTTGCTAACTGTAATCTGGATAAAGTTCTGTGTAACCTGGTTTGACCCCATAACTGCCTCTGCTAGAACAGGAGGCTGGACCACAGACCTCCTGAGGTCCCTCCCAACTTGCATTATCCTGTGAACCACGGAGTAAACCAGGAAGTTACATACGGGCTTTATTTGACCACCTAGCACAAACAGTATTTCTGGGACAATAAAGCCTTAAATTGATTTTTTAAAATTCTACAGAGATGGCAAGTATTGGTCATGGACAGAAATGAAACAAAACCAAAAAAACCATCACCGCCACCACCACAACCAACCAAACCAAAAACCCACAAAAAAATCCCACAAAGAACAACTTCTGTCAAGTAAAGTAAAGGGACGTGCCTGGAAGGGAACAGTGAAGGTAAGGAGATTTGATAGCCTGCTGCAGCCTAGCCTAGGGCTGTGAGGTGTAAACAGTAGGAACTGAGTTGAGGCTGCACACAACTTTCTCAAAAAAATGATGCTGTCTTCTCAGCCATTACACACTGACAGTCAATCCAACATGGGCTTAATTTGGGTTGCTCTTCATAAAATTGCTTCTTATTCAATACAGCTAGAATCGCAATACTACATATGTTTTAAATGTCTTTAAGGAACAGTTTTCCATACCTTCTTTCCTTATGATGCAAAATCTTTCACTTGTGGAAAGACTGTATCAGGAAAACTGACTTTTATATTACAAGAAAACATAGGTCAGTGTTAACTCCACTGAATTCAGAAACAGACATCTTACCTGAATGATAAATATCTTCGGTTTTCCTACCAGACTCTGGCACTTGTCTCCTCTAAACATGTCTGTGATTGCCTCAATTTTGATTTGAGCATCATATGCATAAACATGATCGTTCTCACCATGACTCAGGAAGACACAAACAAAGCAGTCAGCATTACTGTGGTCATCCTTCGAGGCTGAAATTGTCAAGTGGTGTTTAGATGACTAAACAGTGATCCTCGGGTTTAAAAAACAACATACATTTGTATCATATAATTTAATCTCTGTTCAGACCTTTTTCAAATAAATCCTATTTTCAGATAGCGTAATACTGCAGAGATTTGAAGGTGCAATGATTCAACGTGGGTGAAGGTAAGGGCCACTGAAAGTAAAAAGTAGAATGCTACTAATTTATCTCAGCTGCAAGTATGTACTTTCAGCTCTTTGCAACTTCATTAGTTCTCTCCACAGAAGCTTCACTTACATTGCAATAAAATAATCTGTAGTCTAATCCTTAAGTCTTTCTAATATTAAACAACCTCCTTGTGCACAAAAATTATTGAAGTTAGATGAACAGAGAGAACAGAAGAAAAGATATCTAGAAATTCTGCTACAAATAGACATAAGCGATGTATAGTCTCCTACCTTCATAAATTTTCTGCAGCACATCTTCCGCTTTCAGATCATCAAAAAGTCTGACTTCAAACCCAAGGTCTGTCAAACTATTGTTAAAAAACATCAGTATTAGTAAAAATCTTGCTCAAATTGTATGTCAGTTGCTACCAACTTAATTGCTTTCCCTGTGAGAGTGAATATTCATGTTGATGCGTTATTTAAAGAGAAATAGTAAAGTTGATTTCGAACTCAAACCAGTGTAAAGTACAGGTGTAATACCTAAAGTTACTTAAAAGAGTTTGTCCTAAGAGAGCCCTGGAGGCACTGAAATCACAGGACTTGTGCCAGCAGTTTCTGTGACTTAAAGGAACGTGCCTTTAAGCTTTTCTATTACGGCTTGCTTTGCCAAGGTTACGTAGGTGCTTATGTCTGCAAAAGCCTTTGTTCTGTACGTAAACGCAAGATTTAGGTAACTGCTTAGTTGACCATGACTTGTGAAGTTTAGCTTTTGAAGCTTTAGTAGAGCAACCAAGTTTCTTACCTGCGTTTCAGATTGTTTCTGTCTGCAAGAGTCCCACGTCTGTCAGGCAGCCTTAAATGCCAAAAAAAGTGCTCATGATTGAAGATTAACGCAATTCCTCTTCTTTGATGGTTCATTCTGTATTGCACTGCAGGATCAAGTGTTTGTCTATTGCCAGAGATGGAAAACATTCTTGATAAATGAGTTAATGGCTAATTGAATTACTTTCCTGTATTCCTGCTAGCTGAGATTTTTTAATTGACTAGAGACTTGGAGTATCAGATTTCAAAAGACAAGACCTCAAAATGTGCAATATTTTCAGAAGAGCATAAATTGCTAGGTCTTTTTGAAAAGCTTAGATACGTTAATTCAGTAAAAATAAGTGTTGGGTGTGTAGAAGGATCTATCAGGTAGGCCGAACAATTTCTCTACAATGTATTTATGTTTCCTTTTGTCAGGAAGCTGTCTCATTAGTAACATGGTTAAAGCATGTTAACAGTGCAGGTTATAGACTTGGTTCCAATCCTCCACGTTATGTGTTTGTCTAAATATTACTTCAACACAATTTGATAGTGCATTTGTACCTATTTGGGACTGTAGCTGTCCGAGATTTGCTTCAGATTCTTCTAACTAAATAGAGCACTGCATCAAAAGCAATGCACTAAAAACTGGCGATGAGGTAGTTCACATAGTGTATCTTGCAAGAGGAGAAAAAATTGGTATTACGTACCCCAACAAAATGAAAGCTATGAAAATGCAACTGTTGGTTTAAGTTTTTAGCAACCAGCCAACAAAATCCTAAAGCTGAAGAGGGACAGTGTTGTTCTGAAGGACAGAACAAATGACCTGCCCAGCCTCTAAGTGGAGGACTTTATCACAGTGACAAATGTACGGAGCACCCGTGTGTTTGGAGTAGCATTCAGCAATTTTATTGTTTTATGAGCAAAACAACATAGAAGTCTGTGATAGCACGCCATGGACTGTACACTTGGACCCAGAAAGTCATTTCAAAGTGTTAGCATGGCTGTACTTACAAAGCAGACAATCTTACTGCTTTTGTAGACACAGGTATCGATGCAGAAAACAAACTAAAACACTTCTGGCAATAGCCCTGGCAACAGAGAAGGCCAGTGTTACAGGTGCACAGGATGACAGTCCAGGTCACGCTGCCCTAGGATTAGCTTCAGTCAGAGCTGGCATTTTTGGCATGTTACTTTTTTTTTTTCCTGCTACAGAACGTTCACTTTTGATGCAGTTGGTGGAAGAAGTTGCCTAGAATACTTGCCTGCAGATGTCACTTAAAGATTTCAGTTTCATCAGCAAAATACCTTTGTTTCACTACAAAATGGCCAGAGTTCCCAATAAACTGTTTATGCTTCTCCACTTTATTACAAGCAGCCCCTTAATGAAACATCTTTTTGTAATGTCTAAGTAAGAATTCAAACAGGGAACAGGCACTCTGGATGACGTATTCAGAGTCTGGTGGTTTCTACAATGTTGGCTGGATCACTAATAAGAAAATTTGTGAGGTGCTTTATCACACTTTCCCCAATTTGAGTACTTAACATGATAAAATGCAAAGACCATTAACTTTAGACTTTTAATTATGAATGATATTTCACCTGTACTAGTACTATTCAGATTTTGACAATTTATCTTACTTATGATTTGGCTAGATGTGAGGCTAGCAGGGATTCTGGACAGTTAGGTCCCTGGATTCTGTGAATGACCGCTAAAAGATGATTCCCTAAATAGTTCTTCTGCTCAGCTGTATTTACTGAGTGGGTGAGGCAAAGGAAGTTATCAGGCAGGTAGGTTACCTTTTCCAGGGCTAGCTGATGTTGTAAGTTGGAGTAGGAAAAATTAATGGAATCACTATCCTGTGATCCCTTTACCCTCCTTCTGGAGGAATATACTCCTGTGCTACACTCTATCACTTAGTCTGCCCAACTGTTCCTTAGACTGTGATGGTGGTTTTCCCACAGTCTCTGCACATTGCCTAACATAAAAGGAGTCCACTCCTAATAGGAGTCCCTTCTGCATGCCTTCATGATAAGGGTGGTTCTACATCTGGTGTAGTTAAAGCTAGAAATGTGTTCTGTAAGTGGGTGGAGTTGAGTTGAATAATCCAGTCACATTCTTAACAAAAATCAGAAAACCCTGCACTAACCTCAAGGGCATGGGCCATCTCTCTGTCACCACCATCAGAACTTTACCTTATATCAAGTGCATCTACTTCTGTGATGTTCTGATTTCCATCTGTTAGAGAGATCAAAAAGTGATTTAGCCACTAAATCACTCATTAAAAAGAAACAATTTGAACTTGTGCATCCAGCCTTAAAGTGTAGCTGTTAATATGAACCAAAAGCTCATTCACACATCAGGTGACTAGGGGTGCAGTTAAACAGCTTCATTAACATTTGTCTGCACCCACAGCTTTTACAGGCTGTTCTTAAAAGTTCTGAGTCCAACAGTCTGAATTTTAGATGGTCAAGACATGCATATTTTGTATCTGTCTATTTGTATCTACACAGACATATTCTGAGATAATTTCATATAACTAGCTGGCTGTATTTATTTAAACAGAGTCTCTAACTCAATAGTTACGATTTTACATAACCTAAAAACACTGGTGTTTATTTTATTTCAGTAATGCTGCTAATGCAAAGCTGAGCGTTCTCCTAAAGGTTGGATGCAGCACACAAGTCAGAGTAGGTAGCATAACAGTATGTATAGCTAATGACAACTGAGAAGATGCAAGATTTGTACCTTTTCTTCTGCTAAACTATACAGACGTAAGTATCTTCAGTAACAGAATGCACATAAAGGTAACATTGTGGGAACAACAGGGAACGTGCACATCTTGGGAACGCATAGAACTAAAGACTTGCAGATGGTCAGGCCACAGTATTTACTCCTTTCGCTAAAACATCTCAGTGGGCTATAAAATCACAGCTTGTACGACAACTGGTGGAAACCAAATACCGCATTATGAAAACTATACTGTACTGTACCTGTGGTGGCTAATGCAGGTCTGCTATCCAACCGGACGTGGCCTACAATAATATGAGAAGATGGGTCACATGTATTTTACAAACTACTTTGTATATACAATACTACCTTTTCATACCAGTTTTTCACTTATGATTAAAACCTTCTGCAAAACAAACATAGCTATGTATTGATAGAGGAGAAAAGTTTATAAAGACATCAAAATAAACTTGCAGAAATCTAGACTTGGCTTTAGAAGCATTTCTATTGAACACCATAGCACAGGAGAGTAGGGGGGTGGCTCAGAGTCAGTCACACGCTTCTAAGTGTTACTATTTACTACATGTAAATTTTCCACTGGCAAATATTGATCGTGCATTCAGGTGCGGAGTCTTACAGTTATCGCTAGTAACCTGAAAGCACACAAAAAAAAATAATTTCAGTTTGCTTACAATGTAACATGTAGGTCAGACAAATGAAAAAAAACAATGCTGAGAAGTGAGTGTAGATAGAATATAGCAACACGACCCGTGTCTGTGACTCTGTTGGAATAGGAAGCCAGAGACCTTTTAAAAGTGCATCTCTATCTTTAAATTTACACCGTATTTTCGCTTGTGTACCTAAGATCTGGCTGATGCTATTGCCTCAGCTTGGAGGGGGGTGTGTGTGTGATCCACCCCCAAAAAGACAACAGACCAGATGTTAAAGTCATCAAACTTTTAGACAGAAGATGCTGTCACAGCCAGCCAGGGCTCCTGCACAGGCTGCAGACTCTGAAAGAAGAGAATTCCTGGGCCAAAGGAATCGAGGGGAAGGTGGTTTTCCTGTTTGTTCACTCTTGTGCAGTCAGTTCCCAGTCTTTAGCTTTTCATTGCCACTGCCATACTGCAGCAAGATTTCAGAGCAAGTTTTCTGCTTGCCTAGCAAAGACTTGTTCCAAAAACTGACCGCTCTCAGCCGGACTACGGCCTTCTCGTTGTCTCCTCAAGATGGACTGTTTCCAAGGAATCAAAAATCAGGTATGCACAGGGTTACACTGGGAGCTGGTAGAATCTCTGCCTGGGTAGGTTTAAATCTCAACAGGTCTACCATTTGGGCCAAAAGACACGGTATTTAGAAAATACCGGTAACCACATGGCACGGCACACCGCGTCTGTAAGCCGAACTCACGGTGTCACCGCTGCTCCCGCCCGCCCGTTACCCGCCGCCCCCGACTGGCCCCGCCGCTCTCCCCCCTCCATCAGGCCGGCTGGTTTCCTCCGGTGCCGGCAGCGCGGCCCCGTCCCCCGGCCGGGCTGCGCCGTGAGACCCCGCCGCGGTGGCGGTCGGGGGGGGCGGGGAGCGGGAGCGCGAGCGCCCCTTCCCCTCAGCGCGGGGCGCGACCGGCACGCGAGAGCCCGCTTCCGCCTTCGCCGCCGGCCGCTCCCCGCCGGCACCCTGCCCGCCCCCCGGGACGGGAGCGAAGCCCCGCTCCCCGCCGGGACCCTGCCCGCCCCCCGGCCTCCCCGGGAAGGGAGCGAAGCCCCGCTCGCCACGAACGTCGGCAGCGACCCCCGCACCACGGGCCCTGGCCCACGGCCCCGGCTCAGCCGAGGGGGGAGGCTGCTTTCCCCACAGCCCCTCCCGCTCCTCCTCCGCGGGGGGCGATGGGCACCGTGTCCGCCCCGGGAGCCACAAGCCACGAAGCCCCCGTCGCCAGGAGTCGCGGGGCCGGGGGCCGCCGGCACCGCGAACGCCTACGCACGCTAACGGGTCCGGGGGCCGCGCTGGCGCCCAGCCGCCGCCGCCCCTCCCGCCCCCAGCCGCGCGGCGGCCGCCATTACCCGCCGCCCACCCACCTGCCGGCCGCCGCCGCTCCCCGCCCGACATCGCCCCGGACAAAGGCGCCGGGCCCCGCCGTGCCTGCGCGCCTCGCCTTCCCGGGGCGGGGCTGGCCCGCCTCCCGGCTCGGGCTCCCTCCCGGGGGCAGGGCCTGTGTCGCCCTTTCCTCCGCCGCCGCTGTGAGAGCCGGGGCGGGTGCCGCGGGGGTCCCGGTGGCGGGGCGGGAGGCAGGGGGCTGCTGCGGGGGGGCGCCGCGCCCGGCAGGTCGGTCCGTGATGACTCGGAGCGGCGGCTCCCGCTCGGGGCTTGCGAGGGCCGGCTCCGTAGGTCGAAACTCAGCCGGGAAAACGGGGTGCGATGGGTTAAAGCGCCCTCGGTTGCTTGTGAAGGTTGTGCGTTACCTGGGTTCCTGCGGTGTGTACTTCATTGACCGTGTTTCGTGAACTGTGCTGTCATGTACAAAGGCAACATCCGAAGGTACGGTGAAAGCTACTGTGTTTACTAAATTGAGATTTTTTTTTTTTTTCAAAACTGAACTAGAATTCCCTTTAAAGGCACATACTGTTTCCTTTCCTTTAAGAGTGTTACTCAAAATATATTTTTCCTCGGGCACCCACACATAAGCCCTTGAGAGGTTCAGATGTAGCTTTTGCAGCTTTGCTCTACTCTTGCGTCAGTCCTCTTTGATGATGTGAGGAGAGCACCAAGGTACTGAGTGAGGAGGGTGCCAAGGCATTGTAACAACTACTGCTTGTATCACAGGTCAGGAGAAGAGCACCTGGAGCAGCACAAAGGAATTTCAGCCAGCATCAGCACCTAGTGTGGGGAATAAAGAAGAAGAGTTACCTGCGTGCGCACACCTGCAGGGCTACAATCTCGTTGGCATCACAGAGACATGGTGAGGTGGCTTCTGTGACTGCAGTGTTGGAATGGAAAGACCAGACAGGCAGGGGAGATGAGGAGGACGTGTCACCCTCTATGTCAATGACCAGCTGGAGTGTGTGGAGTACCATCCCATCTGGGGATGGGATGAAGAGCCAACCAAACTGAGAGCTTATGGGTCACGGTTAAAGGCAGTGCAGGGACAGGTGACGTTACAGTGGCCTGCTGCAGGGCAAGTGCACGGTCCTGCACATGGGTCTGGGCAATCCCAAGCACAAATAACAGGCTGGGCAGAGCATGGATTGAGAGCAGCCCTGACAAGAAGGGCTTGGGGGCACTGGTGGACAAGAAGCCTAATGTGACCCAGCAGTATGTGCTTGCAGCCCAGAAAGCCAAACATATCCAGAGCTGCATCAAAAGAAGTGTGGCCAGCAGGCAGAGAGAGGCAATTCTCCCTCCGCTTGGCTCTCATGAGACCCCGCCTGGAGTTCTGCGTTCAGCTCTGGGGCCCGCAACATAACAAGAACATGGACATGTTGGAGCGCATCCAGAGGAGGGCCATAAAGATGATCAGAGGGCTGCAACACCTCTCCTGTGAAGACCGGCTGTGAGAGAGTTGGGGCTGTTCAGCCTGGAGAAGAGAAGGCTCCGGGGGGACCTTGCAGCAGCCTTCCAGTACCTAAACAGGGCCTACAAGAAAGCTGGAGAGGGACTTTCTACAAGGGCATGTAGTGATAGGGCAAAGGGAAATGGCTTTAAACTGAAGGAGGGTAAATTTAAATTAGATAAAAGGAAAAAATCCTTCACTATGAGAGTGGTGAGGCGCTGGCACAGGCTGCCCAGAGCAGCTGTGGATGCCCCATCCCTGGCCGTGCTCAGGGCCAGGCTGGATGGGGCTCTGCGCAACCTGGTCTCGTGGAAGGTGTCCCTGCCCATGGCAGGGGGGTTGGAACTAGATGGTCTTTAAGGTCCCTTCCAGTTCTATGATATTCCCAACCTTTCCGTTAAATGGCACTTACTGTTCACTGATTGGTTGCATAAGAAACAAGAAACGTAAGAAACCAAAACTAATGACAAAAAAATCCTTCTGTATAAGAGCTTTGCAGATTTGTACCATGGGTGGATCTAAATTTCCTATCAGGCCCATTTGTAGGTAGGCTTTAGGATAAACTCGGGTGTGAATACACTCTTAGAGATTGCTGCTACAAGCACAACATGAGGTGGATTTAGAGTGGGATTTGAGGTATTTTAACCCAGTCTCTTTGGTCTTTTTTTACACAAGTTTCTTGCATAACTAAATCTTTTATGCAAGATGTCTCCCTTTTGGTTAAAGGAGCTATGGATACTTCTAATTACTATTGCTTGTCCTCTCCTTGTTTGGACCTGTTATCCTCAGACTGTCAGCAGGCAGCTAGTTCAAGACAAAACTGTTGTTTAAATTGTCTTTGTGTATACTTCAGTTAGAACATGATGCTATTGTAAGAGCGTAATGTCTACCACTGTGAAACATTTAGACTCTTATCGAGCAGGTTCATTTTTTTGCAAACTGCAGATGCCAGATCTGTCAGCTCACACTAGAGCTGCACCTGAACGCACTGGTAGCAAGAATCCTGTGTGAAGCAGGAGCTGTACAATGTAAATCCAGAACTCTGTAACAAGCCTTCTTCTGTTCAGCAGTTTGAGCTTGTATCAGCCATGTTCCTCAGTCCAACGGTTTGCTTAGAACCTGTTAAGACAATCACACTTCTTTTTGCAGGAGGCTAAGAGCTTGCTCACTGCGTTCAGATGAGTCACCAGTAACTTGATCACCACGTATGAAGCCTAAGGTAGCGTTTGGTGTGCATTTCCAGCTGATTTTAATATATGAAAGGTTTTGTTACACATGGATGTAGATGTTTTGAAACACTTTCAGATTGTTGCGGTAGCTCCACCATAAGTGGGTGTTTTTGGAAAAAGCACTATGGGTGTAATCAGAACTGCAGTTTGAAGGAGAAAGTTTGAATGTAGACACACTGCTGTTGCTCAGATCGTCCAGAAAAGAAAAATAGCCTGAGGAAGGTAAATGTATTAGGACTTTAACCTGAAAAAAAATAAAAATCACTGCAATATTTGAAAAGCATTACTGACTACATAAAAGCATGCAGTATTGAGTCAAATGCCAAGAGCTGCTGCATGCAGTATTGTTGCAGTTTAACCCAGCAGGCAGCTAACCACTACTCAGCCATTCACTCACTCCCCCACCACTGGGACGGGGGAGAGAATCAGAAAAAAGGTAAAATAAAGGTGGTTTAGTAGGACAGAAAAGGAAGGGGAAATCAAAGTAATGACAGAAAAATATACAAAAAAAATGATGCAGAATGCAGTTGCTCACCACCCGCTTTCCGATGCCCGGCCAGTCCCTGAGCAGTGGGCCACCACCACCCGGCCATCTCCCTCATTTTACTGTTGGGCATGATGCCATATGGTATGGAATATCCCTTTGGCCAGTTGGGGTCAGCTGTCCTGGCTGTGTCCCCTCCCAGCTTCTTGTGCTTCCCCCAGCCTCCTCGCTGGCATGGCAGTGTGAGAACCTGGAAAGTCCCTGACCTGGTGTAGGCACTGCTCAGCAACAGCTACATCCGTGTGTTATCAACACTATTCTCCTCCTAAATCCAAAACCCAGCACTGTACCAGCTACTCTGTCCTAGCCAAAACAAGGACAAGTATCATATTTTTTTAACATATATATATATATGTATAAATAGCTTAAGTCAATAATGGTATGATTAATCCTGGGGATGATAGCTAGCCTTCATTGTGGGGCTGTGGCCTGTAAAATGCATTTTGTATAGTTTGCAGGTAACTATAATCAATGATTTCTGCTACAGGAAAAGCTTACACAAAGCAAAGGCTCCCTAGAAGAAGTCAGATGCTTGCTCTGGTTTGCAAACAGAACTATCGAAGTGCTATCCAGCAGTGTTAGAGCTCTTTTTAGTATTATAAATGGCTTGAAGGAAACTCTGGAAGGCTCTGCGGTATAATTACAGGTCATTACAGAAGGGAACAAAACCCAGCTCCTTCCAACAGTGAAAATTTTCTTTGTTCATTCAAGCATCTAGTTTAAGCTTGTTTACACCGAACTCAACAGCTATCTACTTGAATTTGACTGTTCTGGATTCATTGTGGTACTTTATTTTAAACAAGCAATGCCATTACCATTCCCTGCTTTGGTGCTAAAAGCCTTTTAGGGTTCCAACCATGGAATTCCACAGTAATTCAGAGTTGTTTCAACTCTATGGCAGAAAATAAACATCCCCAAATTTAGAGGAACCACAAGTTCTTCAGGCACAGTTTTGTAAAACTGTAATACTACTTCTCTTGCAGTGCTACTTCATGTCTGCAAATATGAAAATAAACCATGCAACATGGCCAAAGAACTTTAGCAGGAACTTTATTCTATGAGGCACTTACATTCACTGTCATGTACAGTAAGCTCTAGTAAAGAACAAAAATACCACAAACAACTGGTAAAGAAAAAACATATAAAAGTACTTCCAGAAGAGAAATCACAGTATAGTCCACGAGTCTAGTAAATTTCAGGCTTTTAGCATGGTTGCCATGCCCTGTTCACAGATGCAATATGTTAATTTTCAGTCCCCTCTTCCTGTGGATTTCTAAGGCAGAATCAGGGCAGCAGGAGAGCAAATGAAAATCTTTATGACAGAGGACCTAAGGCAAAAGTTAACTGAGGACTGATAACTGAAGACAAGCAGTGAAAGATCAGTACAGAGAACAAATGCCAAGTAATTCAGACATCAGGTGGTTTCAGCTAGAGAAGTCAGAGTCAGAACAGATGACTGAAATACAGGCTCAGATATTTGTCTGCCTCACAGAGGGCATTTTAAATAAAAAGGTTTGTTGGGCATACTGACCCAACCGTGGAACTTTCCTCTAGTTTTCATCAGAATGGACTAATGAAAGCAAAGATGAATACAGTAACCAAATTGTGCAACAAGACAAATATAAATCAATAATCTCGAACAATATATCCTTTCTAAGCATATAATACACATCACAAAATGTTTTATTTAAAAAATAAACATTTGATTAATTTTTAAAATAACATAGCAATGACATTCCACCATTTTGTCAAATCAAAAGTATATCCTTAGGTTGCAAACTGTTCATTTTAGTGGTCAGGCCTTAGGAGGATCAACATATTTGATCTGGAAAGTGCTGCAGAAGTAAGATTGATTTAGAACCAGGTAGAAATAGTAGTGCAGACGTATACCCTTGCTGACGGTTTGGAGTTTTTTGTTTGGTTTGTGTTTGTTTTTTTTTTTATTTGGTTTGGTTTTTGTTAAAAACAAACCCACAGGAGCATACATCAAAGAGAACTGAAGGCAATTCTACCACAAGCATGAAAGTACAGACTGTTTAAGATGCCATATTAACGCACACAAAACGCTCTTTCCTGTTGGATCTATTGGATGCACTGACTGCTAGTAAACATAAAATTTGACCTATATTAAAAAATCATCTGAGAAGTCAATACTAGTCTTCTGTGCCTCCGATTTCCTCATTATGGAGTTTTCTTAAAAACTTTAAAATGGCACTAGTGTTTTACAATAGCATACCCTGAGTGGACATACACCAAAGGAAACTTATTTTAGTTTTCAGGCTTCTGGCATAAAGGGACATAGAAGAGAAGGAAGACTTGTTTATTTTTTTACATGAGGAAGAATATCACAGTGACTTTCAAACCAGTATATTAATGTCAGTGTTTAATATATTACTGTCTGAAAAGCATAAAGCTTTGTAACCAAACACTTGCTTCGTTCCAGCTGAGTCTTTTGACTTTCTTCTACACCATGAGATCTCAGAATCTTCTTTCAGAGATCTGTTTTATCCTCGTAACGACACATACATGCAGCTCGCTGGCTGTCCAGATATGGTTTACATCCTAAATGTATAACTGCATCAAACAACAGCTGAACAGCTGATTCACAAGCTGCAAGCAAAGAGAAGTTCAGTTAAAAGTACTCTTTGAATGGAATGTGAAAATAACAGAAATTACTCAGGCAAACTGAGAATGATTCTAAAAAAGAAGCAATCTTCTCTAAGCATAGCAAAGAGATTGTCAAATGAAAGACTGAACTAATACAGAATCATTTTAAGTTGTTAAAAGATTTTTTTTTATGTGCGAAACAAAGCAAACGAGAACATTCACTGCATATGAAATCAGTGTTACAAACATCACTTAGCCTTGGAAAGATGGAAGAGCTGTGTCCTGGTTTCAGCTGGCAGGACAAGCCCCTCTCACTTTTTGCATCCCAGTTTATGCAGAGGTTGCTATTTTAACAGCAGCTCAACAGAATTGCAGAGATTCACTAATTCTGGCACTAAAGGCTAATGCAATGACGTATTTACAGTAAAATTAATCTGAGACGTTCAAATACAGGCTTGTTCTAAAAACTTATTGCTCTCAGTGGGACTACTTACATAGAAGCGATATTGTCCAAGTTAAAAAGCGTGGTTATATACATGTATTCATCAGATGCAGGCCAACAAACAGAAGGAGTTATCATATGGTCTGTTACTAAACCCCCGAAAATTTATTTACGAAGGGACAGCATTAACTACTTCCACTATGACAATGTAATATTACAATAGATTATTTCATAAAAGGAAACAATTCAGTATTTTCTACAGTTTAGTAGCAATCACACATAGTAGGCATTTAGAAATTACCCAGCAGAACTGAATATTCAGCTACGCTACCATACTGCAGTAAATACAGTAAATGCAAGAACTATACAAGCATTTTGATCAAGTTGTATTCCCATATTCATACTCCTAAATGGGAAGTATTATTTTTTCCCCCTCAAGGTTAGTTTTAACCCTCATCATTTTCCTACACTGTGTCATTGCTCTGCTCTACAAGTGTCTGGGTGGCACGACAGAGGCACAAGGCAATGGCATCAGTTTATGAAAATACGGCATTACTGCACTGCACAAAAATTCTTTGCCAAATAAGCTTGGTTAAAATTGAAAAAAAAAGAAAGGCTTTTTCACACTTACCCTGGACACTCTCTGAGATTCCAAGTGTTTTCTGTACATCTCTGCAAATTTTGGAGAGGCAGGACTGAAACTGCTCATCACAATCATTTTTTTTGTTGCCACAAGTATCATAGCATCTGTCGTGGTGATTGCAGCACTTTGTCATCGAAGGGATACCAATGTCAAACTGTAAAGAAATCCCCAACCCCCCCGCCCCTGATTCCATTAGTATTTCAGCCAAGAAAGATAAAGCCTATGAACAGACTGTAACAGTTAGAAATTAAAAGCTAATGCAATCAACGCAGCTGTCATTCGCTTATCTCTGTATTTTTTTGTTCACCTCTAGTAAACTGGTGGTTTTGCCTCAGCCAGCACCCAAGCACCCACAGAGTTGCTTCCCTCTCCCCCCAAATGGAAGAGACAATAGGAAGAACAAAAGCAAGAAAACTTCTGGTCGAGATAGAGACTGGTTAACAGATGAATGAAAAATGAAAAAAATGCCCCAAAATAAGCAGTGCAAAAGCAATCGTTCAACCACATCCCACAAGCAGCTGGATGCCCTGCCAGTCTCTGAGCTACAGCCACCCTGGAAGCCAAGCACATACACTACCCCCCTACCGGCCTCCCTCCTTCCACTACTCCAGTTTCTGTAGCCAAGCATGACGCTACATTGTACAGAATATCTCTCTGGCCAGTTCAGGTCAGCTGCCCCAGCTGTGTGCCCTCCCAACTCTTGCCCAGCCTATGCTCTGGAGTGGTGGATGGGCAGAGTGGGGAAAAAAGAAAAAGACCCAAAGCTGTGCAATCACTGTTCAGCAATAGCCGAAACCATCAACACAGTTTTAGCCCAGAATCCCAAACACAGATTGCACCATGCAGCCTGTTATGAAGAAAGTTAACTCCATCCCAGCCAGCCTCAGTACATAAGCTAACCTATGTTTTCTTTCTAACATTAAGGAAAATGGATTAGTGTCAGCAAGGACAGCAAGAGTCAAGAGCCAAACCCTCTGCTCTCACAGGGCAACCGCTGGGGTCATTCAACGCTTTCAAGAGCGTGAGAACAAAATGCTACACCAAACATTTAAAAAATTACAAATTAATCATCAACATTCCATTTTATCCCTATAATATTTTATGTCGGTGATGAAAATGTTTACGTCATATTCGTTTATAATACATTTTCCGTAGGTTGTTACCAATACATGTGTTGGAGCTGATAAAAGCAGGGAGTTGTACATGGATGCTGTCTCATCCTTAGAATGGGGGAGGGAAAAATACCCCTACGATGAAGAAAGCTGATGTATGAAAGAAACAAAAACAAGCCCCAAAATGGAAATACTTACCTGAACTCCAAATAGAGGGGATCCACAACCATTTGGTGGTGATGGTTTATATCCGTAGCGAGGAAAGGGCTTTGATCCTGAAAAAGGTAATTTGTCATGTCTCAAATATAGTACTAAAATTATGTGCAAAAAAATCTATTCAAACTCACCACAGGCATTTTTTTGGCTTAAGACAGTTCTATTTTTAACTTAAACATATATTCAGGCATCTGTGAAAATCTACATTCCTTACCAAATCACAGCTTAGGGGTGCTAAACTTTTTTTTTTTTTAAAAAAAAAAGGGGACAAGACACCTGAGCAAGTAAGTGTTAAGGTTACCTTCCCAAGTGAAAAAAAAAAAAAAGAGCTTGAGTTACTGAAATTGATGTGTCAGTTAAGTGTACAATATGTAGGATTACATTAAAGAGTACTTTAGAGCAAGTTCATCAATACTTCTATGCCTTGTATGCAAACAACAGTAGTGCTGATTTTTTTAGCTTAACCTTTTACACTGGAATTAAACATCTTTTTTATTTCTACAACTATAAGGTTAATAAAATTTAAATTGGTAGAGACTGCTAAAGCCGTGTCTCCCTGAGCACTCGCTAGCGCAGCCAGATGGGGAGTTCTGCATCCCAAGCTAAGGAAGGTTCTGGGGTTCATTTGAAAAGTGACCCTCCACCTTGTTTTGGTATTAGAAACAAACTAAGGCCAAAATTAAAAGTAACAATGAAGAAAAAACGTATCTGCAAAGCGCATATTCTGGTACAGTGAGGAAACGTCAGGGTGTCCCGGCCACGCCGGCGGAGCCCCTCAGGGTGCCACCACCGAACCCATCCCCTGGCTTAACCAACGCGCACCCCAGCCCCCCAGCCACCCCAACACAGCCCAGCGCAGCCCAGCGGGGGGCAGGCCCACCCGACGCGGCCGGGGCGGACCGAGGCGCCCACCCGGGCGGTGGGACCCCGCTGCGGGGCGCCCCTCAGCGCCGGCGGGACAGGCGTGAACCCCCCGCCCGCACCGCCCGCCTGGCGCCCGGCCACGGGGGCGGCCGGGGAGAGGCCGCCGGGCAGGTTATACTTATACATATACACATATACACGGGGGTACAAGAACTTATTACTGAGGTTATTATTACTTATTACTACTGCGCCCCGTTCCCCTGGAAGCGGCGCTCGGGAGCGGCAGGAGCGCCGCCACCAGCCCGCACAGCCCCGGTCGGCCAGACTGAGCCGGGCCAGACCGAGCCGGGCCGCCTGGAGTGAGCGGCGGGCGGGAGGGCAAGGGTCGCCGCGGGGGTCCCGCCCGCCCAGTTCCGCCCGCCCAGTTCCGCCCCGCCCCGGCCTCCGCCTCACCGTCGCCGCACTTGTACTGGCAGAGGCCGTCCTCGCCGCCCAGCAGGTCGAGGGCCGCGTTGAGGTACACGTCGATCTTGTGCACCCCGTTGCGGATGGTTTTCAGCGTCATCCGCCAGTCGGGGGTCTGCGGCGCCTCCTGGCAGCGCGCCGGCCGCGGGCCCAGCCAGGCGCAGGCCGCCAGCACCAGCACCAGCAGCGGGGCGCGGGCCATGCCGAGCGGCGCCCCGTCGGCGCCCGCTAAGCCTCCGCCACGGGCCCGACCCGGCCCGCCGCCGCCATCGTCCGCACGGGCACCGCCCCCGCCCGCCCGGCAGGGAGGGGCCTGCAGCCGCCGCGCCTGAGGGAGCGCGGCCCCGGCCCGGAGAGGAGGGGGGCGGGGTCGTGCGAGGGGGCGGGGTCATCAGTCACGGCCGAAACGGCTTTTCCTGGGCGGCCGCCGGCGGGTGGCGGTTAGCGGCGGCGCTGAGGGGGGCCGTCGCGCACAGCCCGTACCCCCCGCCCGCGGGTGGCAAGCGGCGGCGCTGCGGGAGGCGGCCTGGCGCCTTGCCCCGTTGCAGCACGGGCTGTGCCACCGGGCGGGCCGGTGCCGCCTCCGTCCGGTCGCGGTGTCCCGTGCTCCGTGGGGCGCCATTCCCAAGCCCGCCCGCGTGCGCACCGGAGAGCGGCGGTGGCTGCGGCTGCCGGCTCGTGTGGCGCGGCGGCGCCGGCTGAGCAGGGCCCGGGGGTACCGGCGCTATCCGGTAACGCGAGACCCCAGGGCGTCTTTGTTTGGAAAAGCGGCTGTGAGGCTGGAGTGGGGGCGGGCGGGTGGCCCCGGGCGGGCCGGGCCCCTCCGGTGCGGGCGGAGCAGGGCTGGTACCAGCACAACCTGCAAACCCCGGCGGCGTGTTGGGAAAAGCGCTCGTCAACAAAACCAACCAACCAACCAAAAATATGCAGTAAGGGGATATGTATTTGAAGTGTTAAAATTTTGACCTAGTTTTATGATGATGTTAATGCGAAGGAAATTGGTCCAGTGACCTTTACACGTGTGAGTGATGTAGTTTCAGGTAACATCATCCAATGTGCAGGACCAGGTTGTAAACGAGGGTGAAATTAAAGTTTATCTGTTAAATATGTGTCCTTCTGGCTGGGGTTAAACCACTACAACGTTCAAAGTCCAGTCTTGATGTGCTGAAAAGAAAACTGACCGAAATGAACTTGCTTCCTAAACATGTTTGGTTTGATGTGTTTTTTTCTTTAATTATAATTTTTTATTAATTTTATATTTATATTCTAGATGCTTCACAGATGAGCTAGAGCGGAACCATCTGGAAATTGTTTTAATTTCTGTAACGAAAGCTCTATTTAAAGATGTGTGGGATTCCTCAGAACAACGTTAACTGTGAAGAAGAACAGGACAGGGAAAGAAAACAGATGCTTCCAGAGCAACAGGCAGAGCAGAAAGATAGTGGTAAATATTCTATTGTTTTTTTCTTTTCAGCTGCAGCGTTTTAAGTTCTTTGTAGTTAACTGAAGAAACAGAAAAGAAATAAAGAACTTCACAGAAGTTAATCAAGTCAAACAAAAGAGGGAGCTCTCTTCCTACGCCTGCCCAGCTTTTCCCTACCATTACTTTACAAAGGCGCTGATTCAGCAGAATAATTCCTGTGTAGGGATATACTTAAATGTTTTCCTAAATAACGAGCCTTGTTGGGGGGTGGGGAGTGTAAGAGAAGCAAGTAATGCCCTTACTTTAGTTATTGCTGATTGGCAGTGTCTTTACATGACAAATTCATGCTGATGTGGGTTTTTTACAAGACTGGAAGATAAAGAAAAGTCAATGAAAATGTAAAAATGTTGTCTGAAGCACACTGGTTAATTATAGAAAAAAACACCAACACAACAGCAATGTTGTGTGAATATATGCCATTTATTCAGCAGGATAATTAATCAAGAGGAATAAAGCAAAATACATATTAAAAACATTTGTAAAGTAAAATACAGTGAAGTATGTTCTAAAACCATTGAGCAGTTTGATAGAACTGACCGAGATGGTCCTGAAGCTGTTTGACAGCTTTGTGTCAAGATCCACAAACCAAATTCTATTACTTTTAAAATTTTTTGTGCACACATTCTGTGCATAACTCTTGCCAAATTATGTATTACATGTATGTATTATGTATGGGCTGATGTTTTCCTATAGTGGGACCATTACTGCTGTCTAAATTTAATGTGTAGCTTACACAGGTCCTTTGGGCTGTGCTTTCAGATTATCACGTGGGCAGAACTTCCCAATAAGGGTTTGTGAAAGCAGCTTAATGGTTCCAGTTTTGTTGATGGCCCCTTGTTGTTGCCCAGTTCTGGACAGTTAAGGCAGTAGGGAAACTCCCCCTGACTGCACACTGCAGGATCAGACCCTGAATGTTCTTTGTTGACATTAGTGTTTCACGCTACTGTATATTGGTGCAGGAAGCTTGACCTAATTTTTTATGACTGAGAGTATTAATTTTTAACTTTAGGTTTGTAACGGTTTTGTAGAGTTAAGTCTACATGTATAATACATAAAAATAAAAAATCTATATATTTATATTGTTATATAACGTGTGTGTGTGTACATATATATTTAAAAATAATATCTATATATAGGCACATGGTAAAACCCTACTTGATATCAAGAGTTTGTTGGATACCATAAATACATTCCCTGCGATTGCATTTATTTATTTATTTAAGGTAGTAAAGATTCTTTTTATTTAAGTTGAAGATTCAAGTTTTAAAACTCTTTTGTTGTTTGTGACTGGCTGTGGTTAAGTTAATAAAACTTAGAACTATAAAATTTGCCCCATGCTAGATGATCAGATGAAGTATATTAGCTAGATAAAAACTGAGTTTGTAGCTGAAAAAACTACCGCCAGAGTTATTATTTGGGGAGTTGTTGCATTACAACAAATCTCATGATCGTAAGGTCTTAAGTCTACTTTCACAGTAAGCCTAAAGAATCAGCTGCCAAGCGAGAGGCAGTGACCTGAGGGTTTCTAGTGACCTAGACACTGAGATGATGGAAGTTCTTTGAGGTACTCTGGTTGCTGTCCTTTCTGTGAAGTTCACGTATTGCCAGTGCAGTCATTTTCCAACCACTGCTTTCAGTACGGTTGTCCGTTTTCAGTAAATAAGCAACCGCAATTGGAATGCAATGTGAAATATGGGGGGAAAAAAGAAACATCAAGAAGAAAATATTTTAATGTCACTGCTTTTATTAGAGATTTTTTGCTGTGGGCTTAAATGACTGTACAATTATCTTCCTACGGACTTCTGCAAAATTGTGGTATTCATAGAGTGATAAGAATTTTCAAAATATTCTGCAAAGATTTGTACTGATTGTTGCTGAGTTACACAACTGCTGATTGTAAAAAAGGATGGGTGTTCATTTTTGCATGCATGATAAGAAGGAAGTATTTAATTTTCCAAGCTTCACACATTATACCGGGAAATGAGACTCCTTGTCACATGATGGCTAATCCAATCATAATAGCTGGCAACTTTTGTATACACTCCAGGGTGACCAGCCTCCCCACAGTTTTCACCCCAACTCACAATACCCCAGACATATGCCACATTTGCTGCATCAAAACAGACCAGAGGTCCTCCTGAATCACCTTTGCAGCTGTCTGTGGAGCCATCGTAAGTACCTGAAGCAAAAGAGGAAATAAAAAGCAAAAATAAGTTCATATACAAAACATGATTCGGCACGCAAAACAGAGCTCCAGGAGGTTTTGCAGGTCCATGCCACTTATTGACATAGGTTTGCAAAATGGTCAGCACTAAAGGAGGTTCCTAATCTCTTTGGTCTGTTACTTCTCATTTATTTTTAAGTCCAGGGCCTCTCTTTACATTTGTGCCTGGCCAGAAATCTCCTCATTTGCTTTGAAGTCAGTGATGTGAGTCTTGTTTTACCCTGTGCAATAGAGAAGAATTCATCCATATTGCCTATTATAGCATTAGAAGTAGTGCATAAAAAGTGAACAAAAGCAGAAGGAAAAATGGTAAAAAGATTTGTAGGCTGATTCCTCTGGAAACGAAGCTATCATAATATGAGTATGCCTATGTGTCTGCCTTTGGTGTCCTTTCTACCCAGTAATTCATTGTCCGGTTTCATCTGTGCAGAGGCCTCAAAATTATTTTCTCTACCAGCTTTATGAAAAGAGGTGGGCAAGTACCAAAAAGAGAGCATGTGAATGCTGGGATGGGAGGGAGAGCAACTGTCTGTAAGTGTCCTTGCTGCAAGGTCTTGGTCACAGTGTGGACCTTTCGCAACGCCACAGGCACAAGTATGTAGGATTCAGTGCTCTCTATAAGTTTCAGTGCTTATGGAACTACTTGTTCGCAATATTATGCTCATGAAAAAATGAACTGAGTGAAGGATGTGATAGAAACTGCTGCAGAGCTAGAGTATGATTTATGTTTTGTCCTATATACTCATAAAAGTTTATTAATTTCTAACACCCTTACTATAATTTTCTGCTTGGTTGTTTGATGCAGTATGAAGGAACCCATACTAAGCATGAGTCTCCATGTTTTTAAAAATGTAACCTCTTTCTTGAATCGCTACATTACTGATAGTTTTGTGAACTTCTCAGAGTTGGAATTACTAATCCTATAAAACAAGATTTTATTGCCTTTACTCAGTTTAATTAATATTTGCTTGTATAACAAACTCCTGTGGATACTAGCTCCTAATTTGGAAGTTTGTATTTGCATCAGGGAAGGAAAACTGACCCCAGATACCCCTTTTCTGATGATGTCCCATGTGATGCTGTCTTTGTTCCTTCCTCATAAAGTGTGATCACTTAAAATACATTGAAGGTCAAGGAGTTTAATTATGGAACTTGCACAGTAGACAAACCCAATATCTTACAAAAGTCATGCTGAATTTATCACAAATCAGTCGGCTTGTAGATTTGTTTGTTTGGTGTTGGCTTTTTTTGTTAAGTAGTTTGTTTAAACATTGCCTTTGCTTTTTGTTTTAAAGAACAGTTGAAACTATCTGCCTGTAAGGTGAATACCCATTGCTCTTTTAGTCATGTATTTGGCAATACCTTTCATTACTCGAGAAGCAAAAAATGTGTATTCAGGATCCTTATTTTAGTGCTAGGAGTGACAACTAGTTTCCTGGCCAGACTAATCTTAGTTTGAAAAGTTAATCATGTTTTTCCTGGGGTGCTGTGTGGTAGTAGCAAATGTCTAAGCAGATGAACAGTCACGTTCTAGTCAATGGGACTACTAATGGGCTCTAAGACAGGCATTTGCTTAAATATATTGCTGAATCAGAATCAAATATAGTCAAGGTAGGAAGTTCAGTGGGCTGTAAAGTGCTTGTGTATTTAGAAAACATAACGCGGAATGCATGCTGAAATTTGCCCACATAATCATAGAAACTTGGCATACTGTCAACTTAATTCTTTTTATAATAGATGTATAAAGGTGGATACGCTCCAATGGCTAGCATTTTGCTAATGCTGATACTGTGGCAATCGGTTTATTGTCTTTCCCAAGTCTAAAAGACTTCCAGCCAGTATGTCTGACCTTATAAGCAGTGGGTTTGATGATAGAGAAATTATAGTAAGAAAATTAATGCTTGCCTGCACATGCCATTCGTTTAAAAAATCGTCCTGGATACAATTCAGAACAATTCTGAAATAAATTAACATTGCCCCACTTGAGGACATATTGTTTGGTATAACCTAGAAAAGAAAAGAATAAACTTTTCTAAATTAAAAATGCTAAGTACATGACAGACACTTTAAATATCATAAATTGAAAGTTATATGTTGGCTTATCTACAGAATATAATCTTCAATATTATAAACCAGATACCTTGAACTGCTACTAACACCCCATATGAATTGCAGTACATAGGCCATATATTTCAAAATAAAAGCAGAGTGGTTTAATTGGAGTGTTAAATACGGTACTTTCATTTTGTATCATTTTCACCCTTTCCTTTCCTTGTCTTCCTCAGTTTTTTCCTGTGTTTTCCATATCAAGGTTTTCAGACACTGGGAAACTGGTATATTGTTTTCTATGACACTGAGATGTGGCTCTGATCATCCTTGTTACCTTTTTTCTAATGTCTTTTGGGGATGAGTGGACCAAATATTGCAGATACAGATGAACTATGTATTCACAAGTTTAAGGAGGTTCTCTGTTTCACACTCTGTCCGTTTGCTAGTAATTCCCAACTTTGCATTTACTTTATGGACTGCTACTGAGTATGGACAGGAGAACCCTCACAAGCAGCATGCGGTAGCTCCAACGCCAAGCTATAATCACTGTGATACAAAACAAACGCTTTCCAAATCTTTGAAAGCTTGATTACATTTAGCTTCTCTGTCTCTGTGCAACCTTCTCTGAGCTGAACGCAAACACGGCTGAGACAAGATCTGCCAAGTTTTGTAACTGTTGGCTGCAGCTCAGATCCTCTTGGGCAGGGGGCAGTGGATGGGCTGCGGCTATGGGCCACCGTGAGCTACTAACTGCCACTTGTTAAATATTGCTGTTGGGTCTCCACAGCTAATATACATCTTAGATTGGCAGAAGGAACATTTCTTATTATCAGGGTAGTTTTCAACCAGGGGTGTCCTCCAGATCAATTTACAAAGTGGCTGAAACAGCAGAGGAAGCAGTACAGAAAAAAGAACCAACAGGACAGCCGAATGTCAAACCACAGCCTATGTTTTCTGTACTGAGTGCTTTGTGCACAACTACGCTTCAGCCTTTTCAAAACAAAAGCTCACTGCAACTGGAAAACACTGGTTTATACACAAAGATATTCCTGTAGTAAGCACTAAAGCAAATACCTTTCTCTAGTCCCCATCCAGAAACCTTGCATGTGTCACCAGTCTTGAACATATACTCTGACCAGGGGATACAGGCAGGTATGATGTTTTCCAGGGAGCATCTTCCTTTCCCAAAACCTTTCAGCTCCAGCAGAGCAATGTCATTTTCATAAGTTGATGCATTATATTTTTCATGGATTATCACTTGGTTTAGTCTTAAAGTGTTTGTCTCTTTGTCATACATTATTGTATCCAATAGTCCAATCCAGATGCGGTATAGATGAACTCGATTTGCTCTAGAAAAAAACCCAGTAAAATAAAATATGTTTTGATACTTAACACAAGCACTGTACATTTCAACTAGCTGTAAACCTTTGCATTCTATCAAAGTTTCTCTAGAATAAAAAATCATATTGTATACATATAGTTTCTTTCTGGACTTGACGTCCAGGTTTTTCTGAAGCGTAGCAAATGCAAGGCAGCTGACACTTACTGCTAAGTACTGCAACTAATACAGAAAAAAATATTAAAGGCCAGCCTCTGTGTTTAGTGCTGTGACATGGAGAAAACAGGCATTTATGCTTCTCTGATCTCAGGTGAAAGAAGAGTGAGCAGATGTGGGTGGGATGCTAGGAGTGGCAAATATTCCCTGTCTGCTCTTGCTTGTTCTGGGGAATATGTGACATTGTCAGAGGACAGATTCTGGACTTCCCTCAGGTGGAGATGGGGAAAAGAGGAGGAAGCCAGTCCCTTGGATCTCCCTTTCAGGCAAAGTGGTTACAGTGAATCTTTCCTGCCTGCCTACTATATGACTGAAGAATGCCATGTCTCTTCAAACTCATCGTTACTTTTTCATCTTTCTATTCACTGCCAAAATGTTGTACTTTCTCTGAATCTTCCCCATCAATGTGGCTGAGTAAGTGTTTCAAATTGTTTTATTCCATAGGCAAATAGCAATTAGCAAAGAGGTAGCTGAGAAGGGCAATAATATCCAAATCATCTTTCTGCATTGCAAGAAGGAAATAAGTTCCCAGTTTGTTGTTTTTACCTGACGCAGTGCGCAGCAGTCAGAATCCAACAGCCACCAATATAAATGCCTCCACAGTACACTGTTGCACCTTCACTGCCGGTTTCTTTAATTGCCACTTGCCAAGGGAATTCACCCTGTTCAAGCAACAAACATCCAAATAATGTGAAATCATAATAATTGTACTATTTTTAGTGCATGAAGGAAAACACACTTCTTGGTATCACCTCATCTCCTTGACCGTATCTGATTGTAAATAAAAAATCTGCATTCCAGAAATTGTGAATTGGGCTCCATCTAATTTAAAGGATATATATTCTAAAACGCATTAATTTTGTTCAATATTCTGACTTCATGTGATGCCTTGTTCCTTCCAGCTTTCTGTCATGAAAAGCTTTTGTAGCCAGAGAAACAGATACAGAATCCAACCTGGTAGGACTGAGTATAGCATTTTTTACTGTATTCTCTTTCAAATGCACAAATTTAAATTCCATTTTGTCAGAACTGTTAGTACTAGCTATAGTATTAAGTATTTTGCTGAATCATTTCCAATGTGTACTTGTACTGTAATGTCTTAATTTTGTAACTCCATATTTTACTTTATAAACTGTGTTTCTCTTTACTTTCATTCAGTGTAATGCCACTACTGCTGCAAAACCTGAAATTAGCATTGTAGCTGATTTTGTTATTTCTGTACATTTTAACAGAAGGACAAAAATACCCATTCACATTGATGCTGAATGGACTCATATGTGGTAAGGTTAGTATTTTTTACCTTTCTTGCAGTCTTTCCACCTATGATTCTTTTCCGTCGAGATGATGTATAGTTTGTAAGACCGCAGTGTACTTGGGGAAGAAGTGTCTTTATCATTTTTCTTTCTTTAACATAAAGGAAAAATGTGTCTCAGAACTCAGGCATCCATTCTCTTTATCTGGAGACAGGTTTATCTTTATCTTGAAAATTTGAGTGCTGTGAATATGCCACAGCTGAAGTAGCAGGAAAGCAAAGACCAAAAATTTTGGCATCTGCTTTTGCTTTAAAAATTGCTTGTGTCTTAGCATCACATTACTTCTCTCCATTTTCCACTTCTGCTTGCATTCAGGCAAATAATTTTAAATCAGTCCCCCCAGATTTCCTGAGCATTTACCTCCACCAGTTGCTAAAACATGCAGATGTGGATCCTCAGCCAGGATGAATTGTTACGGCATTCTTGAAATTAGTGGAAAGCAAGACAAATAGTAAGCCCCAGAGTGTATATTACTAAATCACAAAGTCCAAACATCTGAGTTCTGGATCCCGCCAGCTGGCTGGTAGCTGGAAAGCCACTAATAAGAGAGTATCACAGAATGACAGAATGGTTGGGGTTGGAAGGGACCTCTGGAGATCATCTAGTCCAACCCCCTGCTAAAGCAGGTTCACCTACAGCAGGTTGCACAGAATCGCGTCCAGGTGGGGTTTGAATGTCTCCAGAGAAGGAGACTTCACAGCCTCTCTGGGCAGCCTGTGTCAGTGCTCCATCACCCTCAAGGTAAAGACGTTCTTCCTCATATTCAGGTGGAACCTCCTGTGTTTCACTTTGTGCACATTGCCCCTTCTCCTGTCAGTGGGCACCGCTGAAAGGAGCCTGGCCCCATCCTCTTGACACTCGCCCTTAAGATTTGTATGCATTGACAAGATCCCCTCTCAGTCTTCCCTTGGCTAAACAGGCCCAGCTCCCTCAGCCTTTCCTCACAAGGGAGATGCTCCAGTCCCCTCATCATCTTTGTAGCCCTAAGCAGCTGTATGTTGCTGTTTTTGGACGATTAGTTACACTTACCTTCATCCATACTGTGATTTTCAGCACCTTTGTCTTTGCCTGTAGCAGAATAATAAAATACTAAAAATATTGATAAACGTTTAAATGTCTTCTGCTGCTTGAATATAAGTGTGTGTGCCAAAATTGTGGTACACATTTGAAATACATAAGGGCACACCATTTCACACGGACAGCAAGACTCTCTCCATCTGATGCCTGCTGTTTCCTCTCCTACTAGGCACTGTTTGGCTGCCTCAGCCTACAAATGACCTATTTCCAGCAGATACCCATTCGTTACAAGATGACATCCACCCTGCTTTCCAGGCATAGGGAGCCCTCCTGCAAAGAAACCCCGAGAGACGGCCTTTTTGTTTTGTTGGTTTTCAATCTCTAAAGTGGTAATCCCATTCTCCTCCAGAAGGAAACGGCAGAAATTCTTCCTGCTGCCCCATCAACCTGTTGGCACTTTCTAAAGCCCAAAGGATCATTAGGTAACAGGATTTTTTTTTTCCAGTTTAGGTGATGCTGTTGTATACTGTGTGCCTCCTTTAACAGGGTAAGGGAGGGTATTCAACATGAGAGGTAAATTGGATGTTTCCTGAATCTGGTTTGTCAGCTTTTATTCAAACAAAATGCCCATTGAACTCAGTTCCTAAAGGGAGGGTTGGGTCTGCTCTCATGTTACTGCCAGTAATGTTTACATTTAGAGTTCAGTTTACCCTTACCAATAGTGTTTACTTTTTGGCTTTAGACTTTGTCTCTTATCAGAGCAATGAAAAATGTTCTAATTTCAAAACAAAACAAAGTCTTTTCAACAGTGAGGGAAACATCACAGAGGAATTATTATATTTACAAGCTAGCTGAATCTTTCATCTGTGAGGAAAATATTCCTGCCTGCTCTGTCTATACTTTCTTCACAAATTGGGGATAGCAGCGTGATAGATGGTCACGTAAGCAAAAGACATAATCTGGTTTAAGCCTCCCGAAACGTTATCTGTTTCTTCCTTCCTTTATATTTCTTGCTATTCTCTTCTAGAAGGGAGGAAAATTACATAACCTTTTCTTCCTACTGCACATAACAAAACATCATGAAGACTAGAACTTGCATCCATTTTGGTTTTGCTAATCTGTTAAATAATGTAATAATATGCATTGTGTAGTCTCTAGTTATAACTGAGCATAATGAAAGGAATGAAACAAATAACATCTTTCAGAAGCAAACCTGCACAAAGAATTCGAGCTTCATCCTCTCCTGTGAGGCAGTCAATTTCCTTGTTACAGACATTCTTATTTGGAATACAGATATTTGACCGACAGTGGAAACTGTTGTCTCTGCACTCTGTAACACAAGAGAACTACATCTGTAAATCACAGGATCATATGGTTCAGCAACTTCACGTAGTTAGAGAGCTTTTTAAAATATAAACACAATATAGTATTCCTGTTATGGGGAACTTGGCTGTTCATAAATAGGTAACAAAAACAGGCTCTGTAAGTGTAAAATTAAATAAATATTTGGCTCTCCTCACTTCACAGTCTTCAAGTTTAAGATATAGAGATGTGGATCTCTTACCAGTTACCAGTTCAGTACTGTGCTTCTGGAGTGGTACCACTCCTTATCAGTTTCATCCACGACACATGCCCACGCTCAACCTTAGCCAAAGGACCTCCAGTTTTGCCAGCAATATCGATCATTTCAAATGAGGAATTTATGGTGCTTGGGTCAAATTTCCCCTCCAAAATTAGAGTCCAAGCTGGCTTTTGGTTGACTGAGCTAAATGCCTAAATGCAGGGTTAGGAATCAAGACTCCTGTTTTGAAGATACTAGATTTAATAACGTCTTTCTTCTAAAATTCCTGAATATATGAAACGTTACTGTAACTTCTACTGCGAACTCCCTTCTTTTTAATTCTAGTGATCACTTTGTATGTTCTCAAAAGCAAAGCAGTACCTGAACTTATGGCAGGGTTTCTTGAGCTACTTTATAATCTTATGTGAATCTACTATTTAAGGATATATGTCTTTAACAGAAAATAAGATAGTTCTCTAAAAGTATCCAGATTTATATCAGATAAAAGTATGATGCAGAGAGCACTGAACTCAGTTGAAACAAGTCTTTTGATTCCAGGAACCAGTTTTCAGCTGTTTGGTCAAGTGGAATCTGAATAAATGTCCTCTAAATATGTGAAGCCATAGTTCTCTATTTATTTCTTTTTCTAAAATGCTGTGACTGCATTTCCATGATTATTAGATTAAGTTTACTGACAGTTGTAAAACTACAAAATTCAGGTTATTTAGGGATAGTGATGGGATTTGTAACCCACATTACCATTTGGCACCTGAAACTCAACTTCTGAAAGTATTCTCCTGCATTCAGGTCATGCTAGATCCATTCCTTGTTTCTAATAAAAACTGTTATAGCTGTAATTGCAGATGTTGAAAGAGTGACTGCTCATGAACAAGCAATGTGATGGGAACTGTTCACAGATACTCTATGCATAATCTTGCATTAGTAATAAATTTAAGAGAGATCTTACTTTGGTTTAAAGACAGTTCATTGGAAAAACAGTGTCTTTGTTTAATTACTATTGATTTTTCCCAACTAAAAATACATTTCATTCTAACACAGCTTATTTTTTTGTATCAATGTTTAACAGTCTCCTAAATAATCTCATTATATTTCCTCATCCTCTGAGGAAATCCAGATTCTCACAGATCACTTGCCTGCCTCAAAAAAATATATTATGCCTACTTTTTTTGCACTTGCGTATACATAAACTATGGTTAGATTGCTTTACTGTAGTGACTTATCAGAAAAAAGACTTCAGCTGTTACATGACTGTAAAAATTATTTGGGGGTGATTTTCTGCTGAAATGATTTTGAAACAGCTGAGAAAGGAAATAATTACCTCTACAGCACAGTTCGTCACTTAGGTCTCCACAGTCATTGATTCCATCACAGGTTTTATTCAGAGGAATGCACTTCTTGTTGACACAATGAAACTCACCATTTGAACAAACTGCAGCACAATGAAAGTGAAGTTAGCGTGGAAATGCCTATAGGGTCACAACTGCCCCTACAGAAATATTCTGCTTGTGCATTTTATCCTATCAGTTTGACCTATCAACAGTATGGCCCCAGTAATGTAAATAGGAATCCCTTATTGTTTTAATCACCTTCTCATCAAGATTAAATGTGACCGGATTTTCCTCCTCCAACTTGCAGTAGCCTGGCAAAAGGGAACTTCATTTCTTCTAGACAACGGCTAAACCAGAAATGATCAGTTCAAACCCACTGTAAATGATTCAAGTGATTAAGATGATTGATGTTCCTCCTCTACAAGGAAGTTGTCAAGAGTCTGTGAACTCCTATTTTGTGGCATAAGAAAAAACTGAGATGATTCATAGCTGTCCTAACTAGCAGCATCTCAGGCTGATGCTTATCGGTGCCAAAGAAGCCACTACAAAGAACAGGAAGCTGCTAGAAGTCAAGAGGAGGATTTGATTCCTCTTATATTGACAAAAACCTGAGGAGTACCAAAACTCCCCAGAAACATGAGCAGTTCTGCTACAGTAACGCTTGTCTGGCTAGAATGCTACTAGTGTCCTAATTAATCTCCCTCACAGACAAAGCAGTGAGTAGGAGGTTGTCACCTGTCTCCTCACCAGTTAGCCCTGGAGAGATAAGACTTGTGGGGTACCATATACCTTGGTACCCTTGGGAAGGGATGGGGGAACAAACAGAACCATGGGTGAAATACATTTACTTCTTGGAAATACCTGTAAAAATACTTCAAGAGCAACAGTGATTTTCCAAACTCAAGATTTGTCTTGATGCAAGACCCTTCAATTGTCTTAAAGCCTACAAAATTATTATTTTAAAAAATCAAAGGGTTTCAGTGCAGGTTTGCTGTGGCTGAGAATTCAGCAAGCTAGGTCCTAATTATTTAAAATAAAAGTAAAATGTAAGAACTCCAAATAGATATAAAATTAAAAAACTACTAACCTCTGAGATTTTCATGGCACTGGAGGCTAACAAATCCCTCATTACTGTCTCTTGATTTCATCTTTATGTGACATTCAGCAAGACTTGTCTCTAGGCCCCTGCAAGTTATTTGCAGACAGTGCAGTGAATTTAGGGCAGATTCTGTGATGCTGGGATTGGCTTGGTAATATTCAGCACCTCTGTGAAGATACAAATAGTAATAACACATTATATAATTTCACAATGGATTGTCCACTGTTTTTATTGTTTAGAATTTATATGATTTTCCTCAGTGTTAAAGAATTTTGGTCATGGCTAAGAAAAAGAGCAGACTTCCTATGGAAGCATCTAGGGTCTGCAGACACAGATGAGATATAATTTTGAAACCATCCTGCATGGGGTCAAGTATCCTTGATGTCATCAAAACCAATGCTGACCGAGGAAGCTCAGGCCACTGCAAGGCTGGGATTAATAAATTTTATCTCTGTTGATTCCTCCTAACAATGTATGTGTCCCCTATCTTAAAGGAATATGAAGTAAATGGGTAACTAGAGGCTTACAATGGGACTCCAGGGCTGAATACTCCATCCCAGGACAAATGCTTCTCTGCTATCTAAAGAGAGACTGATCAGAACTAGGAAATATTTGCTTCTCACCTAGAGGGGACAATTTAGGGCAGTGCAATAGCATGCTCACTCTCCAGGCAGGGTTGGAGAGGCAGCCCTGTAAGTTAAATTAGATGTATATGTGTAAAATTGTTATTATTATGTACAGGATATAGAGTTGATTTTTTATGAGGAGCTGAATGTGCAATTCAGGTCATCAGTGTGGTCACAGGAAAAAGAACAAGCTCTGTGTGGCTTCAGCCATCCCTGGGGGCAAAGCAAGCAATGGCATTGGGGGCAAGGCGTAAAGAAGAAAAACATGTTCTGGTTCTTGTTAGTCTGGCTGGTGCAAGTGGCAAAACAGAGCTATGCTGTGTTGTCAGCTAGTGTAAGAAACATTCCTCTGCGTACAGGTTATTGCTCAGAGCTACCTGGGGATGGTCCATCTATGTATTTTGCCTTACACAGACCTGAGAGAAAACCTCTGCATTGGTCTTCAGCTTTATTTTAAAAGTAAACCAACTATGGTTTGTATAGTTGTAATCCGCAAGAGAACACAAAAATCTATGTTTTGGCTTTGACTCTCAGATGTCAGTTTAAGCAGCTGTGTCATACTATTGTAGCTGATACACTGTTGATGAGTTTTCTGTCTTAACTGTTGGCTGACTGTGACTGACACTTAGATAAACATTGCTACTTTTTCAGATACCTTGCAGTTATCCAGACATAAATTCCCCAAACTTACAAATCAAAGCCAAGGTGCTTGCAAGCCACATTTGCTTCATTCATAGTCCACTCACTATCACATACAAAAAATTCGTTCTTTTGATTCACAGGTTTTACCCGAAGCAAACTTGAATCTCCATGGTCCACAGAGACTGAAAATGTTTCTAAAACAAAAAGAGAAATAAAAAAAAAATCCCTCAATAAAATTATATTATATAGATGTATGTAGTGGAAAGACAGCACAGAAACAAATCAGGACTAATTTTATATTGGCAGCCAAAGTCCATATAGAAAGAACAGTAGATTGGGAATCAAGACGCTTCAGGTACTATTCCTGTTTTTTCTGAGGACTGACTTTGTGGCTTTGAGCCTGCCACTTTTTCGAAATATACCAGTTTAAAGACAAATGAGGGTAATGGTTCCTACCCTGTGAGAGTACCTGGAGGTCTACCGAGGAAAGGTTGCATCCTTAGTATAATGACTTTCATTAGAGGACTTTCGATAACCAATCAGTAACACTTCCAAGTGGGATGGCCAGATCCTACTTGTGTTACCTGTGTAGCAAAACCTCCTCTGTTTGCAGTAGAACTAAGGTCCTGAGCTAACTTCGTGAAGCCGTATAGACAGTGCACCAGGAACGTACAGCAGCTCTCCAGGCCTTTTCAGTGGAATAGGCAGAACTGAATTTTGCCACCCTGAAGGTGACGTGCTGAGCTGCTGCTTCTGTGGGGAAAGGGGAGTGATGGCACTGGGACAGTCTGGGCAGGAGAGCCCTGGGCTCGGCTTGCCCCTCCTGCTGCGTTCAGTGGAGGTGGGCTGGAGGACAGGTAGCAACAGCAACTGCTACTGCTAAAAGAGGCCAGATGCCTAGTTAGCTGGTGCCATTTATCCTTTGCACTCAGGTGGAAGTTGAGCTAAAAAGCAGCCTGGTGTAGCCTAAAAAGCAGGTGAGAACAACACCAGCTTGTCAGTGTACAAAGCATCACTGGTTTGCAGGGCAATAGCTTTCTATTTTGATGAAACCCAGTGTTTAGATGACTGAGGTGAACATGGCTTACCTTCTCCCCATGCACTCCCACACACACCTCAGCAGCTTGACTCCATTCCTTGGACTCTTGCTCCTGTGAGGTCTGTCCCTCTCCAAAAGATACCCTCTCCTGCTGTGCCTCCCACCATACTCAACATTCTGCTTGGAAACCTTTGAGCTCTTTCCCATGTCTATTTCTTCTCTTTCTACCTGATGATTTGAGCAACCTACCGGCAGCAGGGTGACCTGGGCCTGTCAATCACTTTATTTTTATGAAAATCAACAAATACTGCCCATTTTCAATCAAGTTTCATTTTCTGTTTCATGTTCTTACTAGTCTAAGGAAATGTATTTAACACACTTTCTGAGCTGTAAATTGTAAGCGTCTCCTTGGCCACAAATGACTGACTGATATATTTTGGAAAAGGAGGTGTTGATACCTTCAGGCATGCATTTTCCCTTGTGCAGAAACTTGGCTTTGGGATGTTGACACTCATAGCTTTTTAGGTGACAGTAAGTATAGAAGTACTTTCCATTGGTAGAACAAACTGAAGAGCCATTCTTTGGGCATTGGTAGGGAAGCTTACAGAGGCATTTTCCCTCCACACATCGTTCCCATGGGTTACAAAATACTTTCTCACAGGACTTGTGTGTGTATTGGTTGCTTAAGCATTCTTCTATGAGGTACATCTCTTGCTTAGCTGGCTGGGCAGGCTCAACGTGATGAAACTGGTTTTCTTCAGCATTAGACGCCGCATTCTACAAGGCACAAAATAAAATAAAAGAAGGGAGTAAGACTAGGACCTGCATCAAGAGTTCTGCAGATCCCTTTAGTAGTTTCAACAAAGTGTTTATTCATAAGCTTTTTCTTATCCTACAAGCACAAAGGTGCTAAATATCATTCGTAGGGTTTATTCCCTTGTCTTTGGCCACCTAATCTTTCCAGTTTTTCTGAACTTTTTTTTTCTTTTTGGATCATTCACCTGGTGTGATCTTCACTCTTACTGGTCTCCCACAAACTTACACTCTTCACTCTTGAAACAGCTGGAGTGCACAGCGGATCATAAACATTTTTTAAGCTGATGGTTTATAACACACCACAGCAATGGGATTGTAAGCAAATCAAAATATAAGGGGACTTAAATACCAGAAAAATAAAAAAAATAGCAACTTGGTTTTGTCTGAGTTTTTTTTTATTGCCTTAGTTGGTTTTAGGTTTAAATATCACCTGTATATATTTATGAACTACACAGAAGCAAATAAAGAAATCTAAAATTAATGACTGTTCCACCGTGTGACTGCTGAAGTAGCAAGTATCTTAAAGAAATCTGAAAATTAAGTAGCCTTCCTTATCAGCTCTTCTCGTGTATCTTGCACAGCGGTGGATTTGCAGTGTGGTTGCTGGTCATTTTTGGACTGCAAGTACAGATTCGGACCTTCCATCCAACTGCCTCTACGTGAGTCACTCTGCACCTGCATTTGTGCAGCTCTCTGGTGACGTTGTTACTGGCTAAATGCTTTTGCTTACTAAGATCTATGGGTAGGAAGAATGTTGAAACAGGAAAAATACATATGGATGGACTTTGTGTAAAAATGGGAGAGAAAAATTAGTCCTCAGATGTGATTTATCACCTTTGTCAGCTGAATCAATAGAGCTGAAGTTTGAAGTTCTTATGAACAAATCCTGGCCATAGTAAAGTCAGTGGGCATGTTTTGGGGGCAGAATTTAATCCAGCAAAGCCCCTTTTAACGTTTGTATAATCTTATTAAATTCTTCCTGCTGTTCTCAGGTCAGTAGAATCCAAACTGTGAGCCAGATCTGGCTTAGCATAACTCCCATATTATATCAGGTGTCTCTCCCGAATAGGAACAAAAGGTGCCGAATTTTCTCTGAGGATTTGGCTAAAAGACTCAGGGCATGCTGAACACTCAGCCCAGATGGGCTTTCTGGGACACTTCTGCCAGAAAAGATTCCACAGCAAACCTTCAGGCAGTACGACAGACCATGGTGCCACACTAGAAGACTGTAACCTCATTTCTCAAAAACAGTGGGCAGGGAAAATTGCACCTTTCTGTGGTCAACCACGCTTGCAAATTAGGTTTAGGACAGGAACGCGATTAAAATATTTTCGAGAAGCCTGTTTGTGTACACCCCAAATAGAATCAACACATGAAAGAGAAATAGCGAGCTTCAAACATTCAAGTTGGGCTAAAACAAATGTATGAAACACAAATACTATGAAAGGAAACGAAGAAATCAACTAGTTTTGCTTTTATAACAATAAGCTGCTTTTTAATGTTAAAAAAAAGTTACTGCTACCACAATAAAACAAATTCTTACCTCTGATCCGCAAAAACAAAAGAGAGACAAGAAAACTGGGATCATTCGCATGATGAAATTTTATCTCTCTGTGTAGACAAAATTGATCTGGCTGCAATTCTTTTGAATGTCAGTTGTTAGATTTGTGTTTAATTTTTAACTTTTTGTAGTCTTTTGAAGTATGTTTAGAAATAAAGTACAGGAGCCTCAGCTGATCAGCCCGATCTCTGTAAAAGGATCCCGCCTCAGTTTAACTGGTTTTATTGTTAAGCCCAAGATGAGACAACAAAAGTAAAGCCTTAAATGATTAAAGGAAGCAGTTACTAAGGATGCGCATTTCCTTTCTTTTCTGAGGAGACAGGAATCATCACGCTGGCTCTCCGGGTCGCGGGCATTTATCTTTGCCAGATTATTGTAAAAGATGCACGTGTTTTATATAAAGGGATATTTATGTCTTCCTATATGGGGGGGGAGAGAAACACTCGCACCCACAGCGCGTCCATGACACCCCCCGATGCAGCGCAGGCTCGTGGCACAGCGTTTTGCACTGAGCGCTCCCAGGTATGTAACAAGTGCGGGAGGTGCCCCGCGGGGCCGGCTTGGGGGGCGCCCGTCACCAGCTCCGCCCAGCAGCCCCCAGCAGCCCCCCCGGGCAGCCTGGCCGCAACCCCCCCCCCCCCCCCCACCCGCCGGGGCAGCGGCGCTCGCTCCTGCCAGCGGGGACCGGGGGCGCGCCGAGGCCACGGGCACGGGCGCGAGCGCTGACACGTGCCCACCAGGAGGGGCCTGGAGCGCGAGGCCAGGGCAGCCGTGCCGCGCTGTTGTCACGGGCGGCCGCTGCGCGGCCCACGACCCCCGGCCCGACCCCGTCCCCCGGCCCGACCCCAGCCCCCAGGCCGCCCCCACCGGCCCCGGCCTCCCCGGCACACGGTGCGGAGGCGGGGCGGGATAGCGCCGCCGGCCCCGGGGCGTGCCGTGCCCAGAGCGGAGAAGCCCAGCCCCGCGGCTCTGAGCGCCGCAGGCTCCCTCCGGTAGCCCTCGGTGCTTGCTTGCGGCCGAGCGAGCCAGCTGCCCACCCCGGCGGCGGCTTAAAGCGCTATAGGCTACGCCGCGACCGCAGGATGCCTCACTCTGGACTCCTTTTGCGACGGTGCCGGGCGGAGGTGCCGCCTCATTTACGGCAGGCGGCCCGCTTTCCGGCGGCGCGGGCGGTTTCCCGGCGCGGTGCGCGCTGCAGACGCGGGCGGCGGGGACGGCGTGCACGTGGAGGTCGGGCTCGGGGCGCGCGTGGGGGCCCGCGGGAAGGGGACGGGGCTGCGAGTGGCCGGCGGGTGTCCCCCGGTGTCCCGTGGCATCGGGGCTGGCGGCTCTCCTGCCCCGCAGCCCCGAGGGCCGGCGGCAGCCCTGCGGGAGGGCCACGGGGGCCGGGGGACAGGTCGCCCTCCGCGGGGAGCCCCGTTCGGGCGGCGGGCGGTGTCCCTAGGCCCCGCGGGGTGCTCGGGACCGGCGCTGTGGGTGTGCGACCGGTATGTTACGGCTTTGCACCGCTCCTTGCCGGGGCTGGGGCTGGGGCTGCAGTGTCACATTCACCGCTCATACCTGTGGCTGGGAACCAGCCGTCGCTGCTCGTCGCTGGCGTGTTACGGGCAGGCCGTGCAGCGTATGGCATCTGAGGTGTAACCGGGTTTTACACGTGATTGCGTGTTTCTAGTGAGGCCTGAAACGGCTAACCATTAAATTAACAAGGCTGTCATGAGACTTTAATTTGTGCAGGAAATCAAATGTGAAATCTTTTACGTCTAAACTGATTTTTGTCCACAATTTAGGAAGTAGCAGAGAATGTCTTTTCGTGGAAGAGGAGGTGGAGGGGGAGGACGAGGAGGAGGAGGAGGAAGAGGTGGCTTCAATCGTGGAGGAGGTGGTGGTGACAGAGGTGGCTTTAATCGCGGTGGACGAGGTGGCTTTGGACGGGGAGGCGGACGAGGAGGCTTCAACAGAGGCGGATATGACCAGGGGCCTCCAGAAAGGGTAGTCTGTAAGTTACATAAAAAGGTTATATTTACTTAATTTAGAATGATTGCTCCAGATCTTTAGCTTATTCGTTCTTTGTTTCAGTATTGGGAGAGTTCATGCATCCATGTGAAGATGACATTGTTTGTAAATGTAAAACAGAAGAAAACAAGGTGCCTTATTTCAATGCCCCAGTGTACTTGGATAATAAGGAACAGATTGGCAAAGTGGATGAAATCTTCGGACAGCTGAGAGATTTTGTATCCTTCAAAAAAAAGTGTGACGTACAATATTTGTTTTTTAAAGACTGGTTGGTTATAAAATGGAATTTCTCTAGGGTTTTAAAATAGTTCTGGCTTGGCTGCCAGTTAGATGTGAACAGCCACAAGTCTAGCTGCGACTTTTGGTGTCAGTAGGTGCCTCAACCACGTTAAGTGCCTGTCTTAAAGCTTTTTGAATATGACAGAGTACCTCATGTCAGGCAGAGGTTTTCAGTACTGGCAGGTTTCTTTTGGATCCATGGTGGTTGTAGGTGTTACTTTTTCTAGCTACCTGACCAAATTTTCTGCTATAGGTTACTCACCTATAACACAGTTAGTTCAAGCGAACAGTTTGGGGGTTTTTTTGTGCATTAGGGGACTTTAATCATGTTCCAGCTTATTACTTAATTACAAAGGTGAGTTTGTGCTCGGATGTCCTATTGCGCATTGTCCAGCTTACTACTATTTAAACTGCTAATAAAAGTGGGCTTGTGCTAGGATGTCCTCTTGCAAAGCAATCTTGTTGAGGCAGAGGCACTGGGTCCATTCTGTTGTCACTGCCAGACAGACAAAATGCATGACAGAAGCAGGTCACCTGGTGAACAGCCCTGTAACGTGGCAGTAAGACCTAGCCTGTGTTGGTTGGTTGAGCATCAGTAACTAGCTGCATGCATTTTCCTCTCCCCACATCAATGTGAAGGTTTAAATCACTCTCATGCTCTGAATGTATTTACTTTTCATATTGGAATTATTTGAATTTCAGAAACTTGTTTTCTCCTACAGTAAAATTGTGGGAAAATATGTTAATAGATTTTGCAGCTCCTTGCTTCCTCATTTAAACTTAAACTTTTAATTAGGCAGAGTTGGCCAGCAGCTCTTTTTGATCTTAGGAACGGCATACCAAAGTCCTTGCATACTGGAGAGCCAAAGGATTCCTACAAGACTGCATGTGGGGTTATAGAGAGCATTTGCCACCTTACTGTAGGATGAGGCTGGGCATGTGCTTGGTCCCGCAGCCGCTGCTGGCTCTTAGCTTTCCACAGCTGGGCAGTTGTACCACCCAGCAGCACTAGCAGAGCTCTTGAAGCCTGTGAGTTGTTCCAGATAAGCCTTGAGGTCACCCTGGAGCTAAAGGGATTGTCACTTCCTATACAAATGTTTCTTTATAGTTATGTTTTTATGTACTCTTTCCACTAATATACTCTTCCTTATGCCTTAATACATGGAAGGGAAAAATTATTTTGCCACAAAATGTTGTAAGTATGAAAAAAAACCCAAGGAAAATGTGGAAATAGTTTCTCCTGATCTTTTAATTTTAATTTTTCATTTGTGGTGATGATGTTATCTTCATTTATAAAATAGGAATTTATATATTTTTATTATATATATATTATATAATAGAAATTTATATATATATAAAATATAAAATTTATAAAATAGAAAATATCTGATTGTGCCTTTCATATAATAATAAAAAATCACATTTTCTAATGTTTTTATACATGCTAAGTTCCTTAATGAAACTAACAGTATTTTTCAGTGAAACTGTGTGAGAACATGAAAGCCTCGTCATTTAAAAAAATGCAAAAGGTTAGCCACTCTCAGTAAGAGAATTCTACTGTGTCATCAGTTAGATAAATCTGTCATCAGATAAAACCTTTATTAAGTTTTTAACTTTAAAAGCTAGTTGTCCTTTGTAAACATAAATATTAATTTCCTCATACTTTTCACTTTCATATCTGTCACATTCTTCCTTCTCCCTCCCCTGCAAAAAAAGATGTAACTTGTGCAGATGCCATCTATGTTTTAGAAACCTTGTAACACTGTGATTTATTTCTTGCATGCTGTTTTTACTTGGCTATTTGCAGAGGACAATTTGACATAAAGGCTTAAGATCAAATTGTGGATATTTGTAAAGGTAGAAATTAATCTGCTGTTTAGCTTTGGTGTTTTCAGCCCCAATGGAACTCTCTTCCTACAGTTTTACATTGATCCAGCAAAGCTGCTTCCCCTTCAGAGATTTTTGCCAAGGCCACCTGGAGAAAAAGGTGCTCCTAGAGGAGGTGGTAGAGGAGGGCGTGGCGGTGGACGTGGAGGAGGAAGAGGTGGTGGTAGAGGTAAGATCCCAAGAATGGAAGCTGCAGAACATTGAGGTTTTTTGGTGTGGCGTGGGTTGTTTGGGTTTTTTGTTTGGTGTTTTTTGGTGGGTTTTTGTTGTTTTGTTGAAGCTGTAGCTGAGTACTTGAATATCAACAGTAAGAAAAATGTTATGCATATTTCTGTTTGATGACTCAATGGAAGAGGTAGTGATACCTTTCCAATTGCAAAACCTAGGCTTCTGTAGTAACGGCTCCAAAGCACAGGGAGGAGAGTATGCTGATTTGTAACAAAGACAGAAAGCATGACTACTAAGCAAACTTGTGGTAAAAGGTTGTAGATATTACACACTCAAAAGTGTAAGTGAAAGCTGTATTTTCAGTATGTTCTTGTTTAGACAAAATATTTGAAATGCAGTGTTTGAGAGAGGGGTAAGTGACCTGGTACATCTCATCCTTCTTTGTTTTTTGAACATCATCTGCGATATACTCCTCAGTTAATGCGGAATTTAATTTTTTCTCACATCGCAGTTTCTTGCCTCTTCTCCCTACCCAGCCCCCTTGCAGTGAGGCACAAGTGTTCCAGAGTTCTTTGTTTAATTTGTTTTAATGCTCTGTTGAGCTGTAATTAATTATTAATAGTTGTAATCAATTTTTTGCTCTCATGAAATAAGTGTATCATGGAGTTTTGTTAGTGTCTTTAGTATTTTTGACATTGTATATTCGATACTAAGCAACACTTAAGATGTTGCAGGTGTACATTGTCTCTTCTAGGGACTTAGTAGTTGACCTAGTTGTCCATCGATTGATGATGTTCTTTTCCTTTCAGAAGCTGTCAGTGAAATAACTTGTTATGCCTAACAGAGAATGTATATGCTCCTGAAAGTGTAGTTTCTTTCCTATGTTTAGGAGGATTTGGAGGAGGAAGAGGTGGAGGAAGAGGTGGAGGAGGAGGAGGTTTCAGAGGAGGAAGAGGTGGAGGAGGAGGTTTCAGAGGAGGAAGAGGTGGAGGAGGTGGCTTTCGTGGTGAGTGTGTGGTTTTACATTTAGTAATAAGAATGGCTCCTGGTTTCTAAAGCTGTTAAATACTAAACAGAATGTTGTATCCTTTATTCACCTACAGATGTTTATGGTTTTGTGCAAAAAGTTTCTGTGCATCACAGTAGCTAGCTTAAACTGAAGCACAGCATTCTGTGTTTTTTTGACACTTGTGTTAAGGCCATGCTAGTTTTTTGCATCCAGAAAAGACTGTGATGATAAATTATTCTATCAACTCATTTAGTGTTATGTATGTAATTTTTGTAATTTATTTGCTTTAAATGCATCTAAGATGTAATTGTTCAGTGTATTTTTCTTCCCTCTTAAAATAGGAAGAGGACATTAAAAATGGAGCCACGAGTATCTGCCCACTGTCTTACCATATCATCTGCAGAAGTGAAGAACAAGGAAAAATATCTGTCAAGGACCATGAAAAAGTTCTTTTTGTAAAACGAACTTGAAGCTGTAAAATAGCAATTATTTTTACACTTAATGACTGTTGATCAACGCATGAGGAGAGCATAGCCCCAGGTGAAGAACTGAAGATGCTCAGAATATACTTGAACTTTAACTAACCAGGATTCAGTGGTTTTCTTAAACTGTTCCTGACAAGTGACGTAGTCAATACTTGACTTCATGTTGGAGTTTGGAGTAACCAATCGATTGAAATGTTTTTCAAAAAAACCCTACGGGTTCACTACCTGCACATTCGTTGTTATGAATCTGTTACCTATGTGTGACTGAATCCTCGTTGTCATCCTCTTTTTATATTGAATAATCTTCTGGATTGCTTTAAAGCAGACGTGCTGTTTAAACAACCTTTGTGAACCTTTTTTTAACAAACTAAACTCCCAAAATTTTATGTTGAGAGATGTATTTTTTTATTATAATAACACATACAGGGAAAGGAAGATAGCAAAGGATATTTTGTGGCTTTTTCTGTCTAAATATCAGTGAAGGCCAAAGGTATTGAGACATCTTAGAAGCTGGTATCTGATGGATACGACAAGGTTAATACTATTCTTAAGTCACCTAATTGTTTCTAATTAGACTGATACTAAAATTGCAAAGCATTTTTAAATGTCCCCATGTCCCCCTTAGCCTGTTTCTCTTGAGGTTTTTATGTCCTGGCACTGTACCTCTGTGGTGCTCTGAGCTTGTGTAGGGCTAAGATCAGATAGCCCATCATAGGGCTCCACTGGGCTCCTCTGCACACAGGACTTTCAGGGAAGTATTGCTTAAAAAGGGCATGAAAAAAATGGCACAACTGTTTGAAGTCTTTAAATGGATGCATTAGGAGGATTGTTGAAAACCTATTAACTGCTTTTTCTTAAGGATGCAGGAGAACAGGGTGCCTCTCTTTGAAAATAGAATACAAAAGCAGATTCTTGCAGGATTTCATCTGGAGGCAGGAATCCATTCACAGACTCTCACACGAAGCATTTTGAAAACGGAACTGTAGTGATCTGTGTGAAAGTATTTCGAACATCTTGTTCAATGTCAAAAGAAGTATATTTAGACTTGATCATACTGTTACACTTTTTAATTAATGAATGCAGTAATAGGCAAATGAGTTCTATTAGCCTTCTGCTTAACAAAAAGAAACAGGTAATTTGTCAGCACCAGACAGTTACTGGTCATTTTAACAAACATGACTGTTTGAATAATCTCTGGAACAAAACTTGAAATGAGGTAGCAAAACAAATGTTCAAGAATTCAATTAAGTCTGAACAGATGCTCATAGGATAATAGATATAAATGTTCCTCAGTTTAAAAAGGACAAACCACAAAGCGTTGGAAATTCTGCTAGATCTGCTTTTGTGAGAAGAAGCCGAGTCTATTCTTAACCATGCACACTCAGAAATTGAGGGATACCGATTATTTTTCTGGTATTGCTACAGACTTAACTTTAACCAGGTCAGTTAAATCCAGACCTCTGAAAGTGTTTAGATTTTTGATGCTGTGTATTGCTAGGCCTGAGTGACTTAGGGCTCAGACTGGAGGCATTGTAGAATTGCCCTTTAAACAAAATCCTATGCAAGTCATTATGTTTCTGGCATATCACATTGCAGCTGAACAATACCAACCTGCAGTGAAGCTGGAATTGTCATTACTTTTGTCATATTTGTAATTGCATCCTCTGTTATGCTATATTCTTCATGGATGCATCAGTGGCTGGTTGTGGGTAGCTGACTTAGATCTTTCCTTATTCTGGCTTTGGAAGACTTAACACAGTCCTCACTGTAACACGCAAATTCATGCTCTGCTATACATGTTCTGCTTTGCTATTCTCACTGCATGCTTTAGGGATATCCTTCTGCCCAGGACATCGGAAGACTGTACTGCTGCCATCACCTTTAAATTGTATGATGCGACAGCTGATGTTTCAGTTGTAGAGTACCATCTTGCAGCCCAGGACAACAGGCCTATGCTTTGAATCTCACAGCAGGTGGAGCAGTGAGTCAGCCTGAAGCTCTTGAGAGACCAAAGCAAAGACTTAAGTCTGTGTGTGGAAGGGTTAAAGAAAAATATCTCTTGCAGCTTTAGAGGGAAGATCAGTCTCTTGATTGTAGGGAGCTGGATTGCAGTCCCAGCTGAGAAATGCATGAGGAGCATGACGCCATGTCCTTCGCATACAGCGTCAGATGGAATTAACACAAATATCCAGAGGAAATTTATATTGTGAATCTTTGTGGAGGTTGTAGGATATCACTTATGGAAGAACGTCCTTAGTGGTTGAGTGTGAAATGAGCTGCTGTATGAGGAAGCAGTGTCTGGACAAGTCTGACATGTGGTGATGCCTTTTTCCATTTTTTCTTTTTTTTTTTTTTTTTTTTTTTTTTTTTCTGTGGCAAGGCCCATCCAGGCCCTGTTCTGCCTTGTCTTCTCTGTGTCATGGCATAACCCAGCCCTCCTAATACAAGTAGTTGCTAGCAGTAATAGATGAAAATTCAGTGTCTTAAAAAACCCCTAAGATGACGTCTTGTCTGCAGTGTAGTGCTGCAATTAGCTAAAAATACAGGTTCTGTAATTTTATGACACCCTCCTCTCTGTTGTGAACTTTTCATTCAGATCCTACCTGTGATTCTGTCACTGTGCTCCTGATCTAAGTGAAGTGTTGAAGTTTTATATATGTGCTTACAAATATTCTAGGCTTTTTCTGCAGAGAATAGGAAAGGTGGGTTCGCCAGTACCCTGACAGAAATAGTATGTTGGCAGAAAATTTCAAGTAGCTGTAGTGTCAGGGGAAAAAAAAGTCAGTGCACTGTGAAATGAGGAGGGTGGGGGAAAGTTGTTGTAGTATAGGCTGTCGGTGAGAGTTTGGTGTTCTCCGGATTTCCCCTCACTGGCAGCATTTGAGGCAAAAGGCTGGGCCACCTAAAGAACTTCTCACCTGCCACCTGCTCCAGCAGTGCAAAGGGGGTTGCTGTCCTGCAGTATTCCTCTGAAGCTCAGGAGTTCACACAGTGAATACCCCACAGTGTTTGGCTTCCCACCCGGGACACAGCAGCATGCTCGCTGTTGTGGCAGAGGCAGAGTGACCAAGTCCCGTTTTCAAAAGGTTTCAAGTGAACGTGTTAGCCACTGCAATATTTGACCCTGACATAAGGTCTGACTTTCAGCTGATTTTGAAAATGACATCTGGTAAATCACTAGAATCAGATTGCTTAAAGGTATTTGGAAGACTCTGAGCCTTTTGTCCTTGCCACACTAAAATTCTGGGTTTATATTTTTTCTGTGTGGAATCTAAATCCTTGCTAAACTGAGGGTAAAAACATGGAGGTGTATTGTAAAGCTTAAGCTGTTTCCCATTGAGAATTGTTTCAGTGTCCCTGCATTCCTTCCTGGAGGGATTTTTTTTTTACCTTTTGTTTTCTGTAGTTGTTCGGATAGGGTAGTTCAATATAGTTCATAGATTTGCTATGTTACTTTGACAGAGAAATTTGATGAAGAAAATAATTGGGCTACGTTAATGTACGTATGCAGCACTGGCTGTTGCAGAGCAAAGGATTCTCTAGCATGTGAAGTTGTGGATATTTGCGTGAAACAATGCTGGGTGGTCGCATACATACTGGTGCAGAGTTTTTTGCAGTTGTGCAAAACATTGTCCTGACAAGAAACTGTTATTTTAAAAAAAACCACTGCTACTGCCTCAAGTATGGCAAGTAAAAAACCTTTAGAGTCACATTTTTCAGGGTGCTTTCTTCAGTCAGCTGAAAATCTCTTTCGTTTAGAGTCAAACTTTTTTATCAACAGTTTAAAGCTAGTGAAGGTCTCTGTGAGGGAGGAAAAAAAATACTTTATTAATTTGCTTTTCATTGGGTTTGAACCGTTTGCATCTGTTCGGAAAATCGGGTGAAAGGGAAGTTCCGCCCTGTAGAGCCCTCTCGTGGTGATGGGCTTAATAAACGGGGGAGGGGTTGGGCTTGGGGGTTGTTGATTTATAGTCTGGTTACCACTGAAAATAGGACAGAGGTTTTGTTTTGGTTTTGCTTTTTTTTACTGCTTTAATGCAAATGTAAGTTCCTCTACTCTTAATCATTTGTGGATTGAAATATACTTTGTATGTAATTGAAAGCAACTTGCTAAGCCCTGTAATGAGTTTTACATTGCCCCATATCTATACGGATACCTACAAATTGAAGAATGGACTTAAATAGAAATTCTGTTTTGTTGCTACTGATCTGGGACAAGTGGGAAGGGAAAGTGTCACTGGAGGTTGTAAAATGCCCCTCTGACACTAGTGATACTACCTATTTTTGGAAGATAAAAATGGCCTGAGGGTTTGGATTTTTTTTTTTTCTTATGCCAGTATTAAAAAGCAATGTGGTAAACCATATTTTATCTGGCTTAGGAACTGTAGTTCCAACTTTCTGAATTATTTGTATACTTTGTTATTTAATTCCTTGCTTTATCTTTTTGGCTTTGTTTTATGAACTGCAGTGTTCTAAAAAAATGTCTTTTAGGTTAATGATAAGTAATGTCTGCCTTTAACTTTTGCTTTTTTCTCTCAATTCCTGTTGCTGTAAAATTACCCAAGTTTAAGAGATGAAGAGATGGAGACAATGTACATAGGATGGACAGCACATACTAGAAACTTGTGCTTTAACCAACAAGTACACATAAAATCTGTATGGTCTCAAAGTCTGGAGTCCTATCTGAGTAAAAATAGTAATGCATTGCTTTTCTGAGTCAATCAGCTTTACAAGCTCTGATTTGTAGGGAAACTGCAAAATCTGAGGTGCTCTTGAAAATCTTGACAAAGTTTTAGGGGAGGAAAGCAAAGAGATCAAATTATCACTATGCTTTTATCTTTTGAGGCAGGGCTCTGGGGCACTAGGGAAGTGGCTTCGTTGCCAAACAGATCATCTTTCCTTTCAGAACCTTCCCACCCTGTTCCTGCCTAATCCTCTTCTAACAGGAAAAATACCATAATGCAAGTACCCTGAGACCTCTAGGGTCCTGTTTTTTTTTGATGGTGGAACTGTTTGCTGGTAGAGCTGTGGTAACCATCGTCTGTAGTAGTGACGACTGAATTTTGTGACTGCAGAAGTTTGATAACAAACTTTGTTACCTTTAGATTCAAATGGGTGAAGGATGCAGGATGTCTGTTTTGCAAAGCTGAGGGGTGGGAGGGAATGCTCTTGAGTGTTTCACGGGTCAGAGAAGGGAGAGCTCTTCAGGTAGCCTTTTCTAGGGGACGGCTATGTTCCTCAATACTGCCTGTGGCACTACACCCTCTTACTGTTCAGAAGTCACAGCCCTGGGGTGGGAGCCTGCTTGAGCTGCCTGCGAACCACATACAACTGAAGAACCACTGGTGGCTCATCCTTGTCACTTTTATACCTAGTATACTGAGTACAGAACTGGAGGCAAAAACTGTGTGAAGGGGAACTGGTGGAAAACACCTTCTTTGGTTGCTTATACTGATACTGCTCTTTGGACAAGGGTTTATTGCAGCTAATACTTATGCAGGATTTTGTGAAAGGTCTTTATTTTGGTGTGCAGCTACCTCATCACTGAAGAGAATGAGATTCTGCTGTTCAAGGCTTTGGGAAATAATTTTCTGCCCGGTAGCATGCTTTGGAAAATTTGCGTGAAGTAAGCTTGTGTACGTGTTTGGGAGAGGGAGGATGTTCAGACTTGTAAAACGTATTCAAAACCCATTTTCTGCAGACTAGTCTATTTAATAAATGTAGCGATTAAGTTTCCTGAAAATCATGCTTCACTTTAGAAAATAGTGGGCTGTGTTCTTCCTGTGTTTGTGTCAACTTGAGAGTTTAAATCAGACTAAGAATCTTGGTGAATAGGTCTTTAAGAATTTGAAGGGATGGACTTTAAGCTTATCCTGCATTTTAAAGAAATAGACATTTGTGTCTTCATGTTGTGCTGCGGTTTTGTGTGTTTGCTGTGATGGTGGGAATTAATTCCAAGCCAGGCTGATGACCAACTGACCTGATTCAACTTTTTTTGAGGTTTTTGAAGTGTTGCACAAGAGGTTTGAAGGAGAAAGTTTGGGGGCATGTGATGATTAATCTCTTTAGCAGTAAGAATGAAGTTTAAGCATGCTGTTGGAAACGTTGTACTCAGTTCTGTGCTGCTCTTTGTTTTAATTAACAATCTCCTGCATAGATTGGGAGTGTAAACTTCTTTGCACTTTAGTCCAATTAAATCATGCTTGGAGGTTGTCAGTGGTGCGGGGAACTCCCCCCTACCCCCCTTTTTTTCAGTTGTTCAGTGAGTCTGTGGAATAAAGAAAGAATTTGCCTGACAGGGTTTTGTACTGTTTCATTGTCTTGATGAATTATTGCGGAGAATAGGCGACAGTCTCTTTTGTCCAAAATGCATTGGAATGATTCATCCAATTCCTCAGAAAGTGACAGTGAAGCTCATTCAGCCTTTACGCAGACTGAGCACAACATAGTTGCAGCTTACTTAATAACAGCAGGTATGGGCATTGGCAAATCGTTGTGTAAGTTTTTAAAATGGAACTGTAGATCTGAATGCTCATTTTGTGTAGTAACAGTGATGGTATTTCATTTTGTATTACACAGATGACTGATGGTTTTTCTCCATAGTTTACTGACAGGTTAGCTATTAGCAGGCTGACCGAAGTGTGCAGAAACATCTAAGTTTTCTGCTCTATATTTGAAGGCAGCATTGTGTCTCGAAAATATATTTTGTTGATATGTAATTATAGAAGAGAGTGAGAATTAATTTCTGCCAGCTTGCAAAAGAGATAAAAATAGGGCATAGCTGTCACATCTTGCATTTTTCTGTGATGTGCTCGAAGCTATCTTGAGATTTCTCTGGGCACATGTTCATAGTAATATATGTGTAGTCTGAGCATGTGAGCGGGTGTCTGTTAGGGGGATGTAAGGGGAAGGGTTGGAATGTGACTTAGAGGGAGGGAGCTGGTCATTAATCAGAGAAGAACAGACTCCAGCTGCAGCTGTATTTTTCACCGATGACACAAGTTAGAAAAAGCACGCTGGAAGACTTGACATGGTCTTTCTTCCCTGTAACTGCAATGGCCTTTAGCTAAACTGTAGTTATGGAATTAGTATTTTGTTTCCTTAGACAGCTTTCTCAGTTATAACCACAACTGCTTCAGTAATGTTTTTCTGAAGCAGTGAGTGCTAGAGCTATGAAATACCGACCTCACCAAAACCTGAAACCTACTGTGTTTAAAAATAGGCCTTCTATACCTTTATTATGGAAAATTAAATCAGTTTATAAATATTTTATTCACAGACTGTAACATATATTTTCTGTGTTATAATTAGCTTATATGAAATAGTATTGCTAATGGTTGTGTTTTATTTAGCATATCTATTTGAAGTGGTAAGTATCAAATTGCTGTTTTGGTAAAGAGGGTACGTTTGAATGCAAAAATCTGTTTCAGGTTTTTGGAGAAATTGGTAGAACACTACACAGATCAGTAGACTTGTTATGAAGTTGTAGAGATGTATTATGGTCAAATATTAGAAGGCTGGATACACTCTGCATTACTACCACACTATTTGCAGGAAACTGGATCTATTAGGTGCTGCAAATATGTATAATACTACTTATATTTTTATTAAAATTGATTACATAGTGTGTAACAAGGTGGTCTTTTCAGATAGTTTGAAATAGTTTGAACACCTGGTGTTAGGGATCAAAGCTATCATAAATGATCAATGGGATTAGCCAGAATCAGCCCAGTTTTTCTTTATTAATATTGCATAGAAATAAAATGTCTTTTTTTTTTTAAAAAAAGGGACTATTTTGTGGGTGGGTTTTTTTTCTTTTTTTTTTTCTCATTATGTTTTGGGGGCGTCTAGTAAATCTTTCACCTGTAGCTTGGACTTTGCTTTCTTAATGAGGAATGCTTTTGATAGTAAGGTCTATAACATCTTTGAAAATATGACTGATTGCTTTGCAAATGCCTTACCACAGCAAATCTGGAAAATTTAAGCTGTGCTAATAAGCAGATGTCTAAGAATAAGAATGAAGTACAGGTATGGTGTTCATCATTATGCTGCTTTTTAAAAGGTTTGAATGCTTCTCTCTCTTGCAGATAATTGCTTTGTTTTCTGAGAAGGAGGTATTGTTAACTATTGCAGTCTTAACAGTAGTCATTGCATTGATTTTAGTGATTACAACAGGGGTATGCAGGCTGCAGTATCGCCTCATGGATGTTCTTCAGCTTGCAGTGGTGAAATGCTGTAGTATAATGTTAAAATGCTAACTGGAAAAGTAAATTCTGTGTTATAGGCAGACCTGACCTTCATTGTTTTGATGCTGGTACCCACAGATTTTGCTTAATTCTGTTAGGGCTTGTATTTGCATTTGATCTGCATTTTGTTTTCATTGCTTCATTTCATTCATGGAAAGAAGGAAAATAGGAAATTCTTCTGCTCTTAATCAGTTCATGACGTGTTTATCCTCATCTTCACAAAGCTATAAGGTTTAATTAAAAGAAATATGGGAATAGTTGTTCTAACAGTATGATGTTTCACAGGCCAAGTGGCAGCATCCCATGTGCTTTTTCTGAGTCAAGTAAGTTCATCCTAGCTGATGATATCAGCTTACGAAAGGGCTTGGGCTTGGTCGGCATGCCCTGCCCTCTAAGAAATCATAGAATTGTTTAGGTTGGAAAAGACCTTTAAGGTCATTGGTCCAATTGTTAATGTAGCACAGCCCAGTCCACCACTAAACCATGTCCCTAAGTGCCACGTCTACATGTTTCTTAAATACCTCCAGAAATGGTGACTCAGCCGCTTCCCTGGGCAGCCTGTTCCAATGCTTAATAACACTTTCAGTGAAGAAATTCTTCTTAATAGCCGATATAAACCTCCCCTGGTGCAACCTGAGGCTCTTTTTTTTCATCCTATCACTTGTTAATTGGGAGACGCTACCAACCCACACCTTGCTACAACCTCCTTTCAGGTAATTGTAGAGAGCAATAAGGTCTTCCTCCTCAGCTACCTTTTCTCCAGGCTAAACAGCTCCAGTTCCCTCAGCTGCTCCTCTTAAGACTCGTTCTCTAGACCCTTCACCAGCTTCATTGCTCTTCTAGTGGGCACTGCTTTACTGCTGCCTGGAGAGACCTTGTTCTTCTACTTGACCTGATTCTCGGAAACAGGGAAGAGTATTTTTTGAATCTATGGGTTTTTTTCTCATTTTGTTCAAGATGGAATCCACCTTCCTACATTTTTCTCCCCAGAACGTTTATTTTCGCTCTATTAATTTTAGTAGTTCTGAAATCTTTAATGAATATAGGCTTACTGATTTCCACTTTTTTTTCCCTGGTTTGGTTTGATTCCCTTCCTCACCTCCCCCTTCATTTTACAATTGGGCTCTGAAGCACTAAGTTTTAAGTGTGTCTAGCAGGATCCTTCCTTCGCCCTGAGGATATGAGTTTACAGTCCTGTTGTATTTCTGATTTCATCTGTTAAAGTATGCCTCATAAGAAGCCTGTACTGTTTTCTAAACCTTTAATTCTGTTTTGCTTCCTCTCTCCCAAGAGATGTCACACTACTTGTCAACAGGAGAGCTGACAGAACTGGCACTGTCAGTGCTTTACTACGTGCTGGTTTTGAATCAGATCCCCAGCTCCCTGCTTTTGTTCATTTTAGGGGCTCGTAGCATCACAATGTCATTCCTGAAATGTGTGAATGTATGAATAAGATAGCTGATGGCATCTGTGGGGCTGTGCACCCCCAACATCATCTGTAATATAGTTTTTATGTACTAAGCAGGAGACTTGCACCTGAGAACAGACATGCTTGATGGTATTAAAAAGAGAATGGAAAAAGAGGCAACCAACAATGAATTACCATTTTGCCTCATTTGTTTTTAAAATTACTGAATTGGTTGAGAGAATTTCTGTAATGTAGGAAATTGGTACTGATTAATAAAATATTGCGGTGAAACTTCTTATGTGAGCTTCAGGTATAATAAAAAAGGTACCAAATGAAATGGAGAAACTTGACGTAAAAGCTGATGGATTGGTGTTGTCCCCCATGTCTGTTATCCAAAGTATCATCTTTGTTATATTTTTATGTATGTTGTTATGATTGCACTAGCTTTCCTTCTGCCCTTTTTCAAACCTGTCATGGTACTAACATAGGTCTCGCTGAGCATGGTGGTTCAGATGGTACATCTGATGTGTATTTGACTCTAGAAATGTCTGCCACAGTTCGATGCACTGAGGTGTGTGCTGGTGGTTATAAATCTATGGACTGTGTTCCTGTGGACTGCTAATGGTGGAGCCCGCAGGAGTTTCTGTGATTTGAAGGAATTTCCATACTGATACCAGTTGAAGTCTTCAAAATTCAACCGTAGAGCTGAAGTTCTTGAAACTGATTCTTGCCCTTGGGTTTTCTAACACTGCTGATCTGAGGTTATTGTTTTAGCTGCAGTGTTTGTAGTCTGACTGTGAACATATTTGGGAGATTTTTAACTCTGTGCTGCAGCATTGATGGTGACAGAAATGAAAGAACATTGTGTAATACTTAAAAACCTTATTGCCCTTTCCACAGAGGCATGTCAGCAAAAGCTAAGCTGTGTGTGTCAGGTTTTAGGTGGAGCCAATAGAGAAGCAAAAATCCCATCAGTGAAAGTGATGGATTGCCAGGGAACTGGAGCAGGATGGGCAGTAACTGTGAAGGGAGATGGGTCTGCTTGTCTGTTGTCAGACTTTTACCAAAATAACATTCCACTATGCACTTGTAATTTAAGGTGCCCAGGCTATAGAAATGTTTTTAAGTTTAGGATTTGTTCAGTTATACTGTAGCAGCTGTGCTAGACTAGGGAATCTGTGAACAGCTCACAAATTCCTGTTACTACTTACAAGTTATTTTTTAATGGCTGTGTTTGCCTTGAACATGGTGGAATTTTCCATTTTATTGGTAAGGGTTGGGAGTCACAGAATGGTCGGGGTTGGAAGGGACCTCTGGAGATCCTCTAGTCCAGCCCCCTGCTAATGCAGGTTCACCTACAGCAGGTTGCACAGAATCACGTCCAGGTGGATTTTGAATGTCTCTGCAGAAGGAGACTCCACAGCTTCTCTGGGCAGCCTGTCCCAGTGCTCTGTCACCCTCAAGGTAAAGATGTTCTTCCTCATATTCAGGTGGAACTTCCTATGGTGCAGGTTGCCCCTTGTGCTGTCAGTGGGCACCACTGAAAGGAGCCTGGCCCCATCCTCTTGGCACTTGCCTTTAAGATATTTGTAGATATTGATAAGATCCCCTCTGTCTTCTCTTCTCTAGGCTAAAAATGCTCAGCTCTCTCAGCATTTCCTCATAAGGGAGGTGTTCCAATCCCCTGATCATCTCTGGAGCCCTCTGCTGTACCCTCTCCAGTAGTTCCCTGTCTCTCGAGCTGGGGAGCCCAGAGCTGGACACAGCACTCCAGATGTGGCCTCACCAAGGCAGAGCAGAGGGGGAGGACAACCTCCCTCAACCTGCTGGCCACACTCCTCCTAATGCACCCCAGGATGGTACCATTGACCTTCTTGGTCACAAGGGCACACTGCTGGCTCTCGGGCAACTTGAACTGGGCAACACCAGAACTGCCAGGTCCTTCTCCACAGAGCTGCCTTCCAGTAGGTCAACCCCTTGCCTGTACTGGTGCAGGGGGTTGTTCCTCCCCAGGTGCAGGACCCTACACTTGCCTCTGTTGAACTTCATGAGGTTCCCCTCCACCCAGCTCTCTGGCCTGTCCAGGTCTCACTGAATAGCAGCGCAGCCCTCTGGTGTGTCAGCCACTCCCCCAGTTTTGTATCATCAGCAAACTTGCTGAGGGTGCACTCAGTCCCCTCATCCAGGTCATTGATGAACAAGTTGAACAGGACTGGACCCAGCACTGACCCCTGGGAACACCAGTAGCTACAGGCCTCCAGCCAGACTCTGTGCTGCTGATCACAACCTCTGAGCTCTGCCATTCAGCCTGTTCTCAATCCACCTCACTGTCCGCTCCTCTAACCCACACCTCCTGAGCTTACCTATGAGGATGTTATGGCAGATGGTGCCAAAAGCCTTGCTGAGGTCAAGGTAGACAACATCCACTGCTCTCCCCTCATCTACCCAGCCAGCCATTCCATCATAGAAGGCTATCAGGTTAGTCAGGCATGATTTCCCCTTGGTAAATCCATGCTGATTACTCTTGATGACCTTCTTTTACTCCAAATGCTTCAAGATGACCTCCAGGATGAGCTGTTCTATCACCTTTCTGGGATGGAGGTGAGGCTGGCTGGCCTGTAGTTTCCTGGGCCCTCCTTCTTGCCCTTGTTGAAAACTGGAGTGACATTGGCTTCCTCCAGTCCTCAGGCACCTCTCCTGTCCTCCACAACCTTTCAAAGATGTGGAGAGTGACTTAGCAGTAACATCTGCCAGCTCCCTCACCACTCGGGGTCGCATCCCCTTGGGGCCCACAGATCTGTGGGTGTCAAGTTTGCTTAAGTGATCCCTAACGTGGTCCTCCTCGGCCGAGGGAAAGTCTTCCTTTCCCCAGACTTCCTCTCTTGCCTCCAGGGTCTGGCGTTCTTGAGGGCTGGCCCTGGCAGTGAAGACTGAAGCAGAGGCAGCATTCAGTAACTCCTTCTCTGTGTCCTTCGTCACCAGGGCACCCACCTCATTCAGCAGCGGGCCCACATGTTCCCTAGTCTTCCTTTTCCTGCTGATGTATATGAAGAAGCTCTTATTGTCCTTGATCTCCCTCACCAGATTTAATTCCAAATGGACCTTAGCCTTCCTCATCACCTCCCTGCATGTTCTGACAACATCCATATATGCCTCCCAAGTGCCCTGCCCCTTTTTCTGCACCCTGTAAACCTCCTCCTTCTGTTTGAGGTTTGCCAGAAGCTCCTTGTTCACCCATGCAGGCCTCCTGCCCCCTTTGCTTGATTTCTTACTCATGTTGTTTGATTTCGTCCTCTCTGCAGAGGTGCAAGGGGGAGTTTTTAACCTTATTAACTGTTTATTAGTAACTTGTATTAGTAGTGGGTTAGTAAAAGTTTAGAGGATGAGAGTTTGCTCTGGATATCTCTGCAACAGGCTAGAGTCTGAAGAGAATAAAAACCACCCCAAAAATAATACTGTTTTGTGGGAGTGCCATATAAACTCACTCCAAGAGCCATGCAGTAGGATTTGGCTAGGGAGGAGGAATAGCAGGAGAAAAGGAGGACCTGTAGGTTTTGATATAGGTCACTAGAATCAGAAAAAGCTTGCTGATGTACAGGGTCCTGAAGAGTGTCCTGAGCACCTCGAGGAGCATTAAGTCCAAAACAAATTTCAGAGGGATTGGACATCAAGAGAGGAGAATGTACATCTTAGCTTTAGTACTGTATTTATTACAACTCTCTGCCTACTGGCCATTTATTGTGTTGCCTAACAACAGACTTCAGACACAGTTTGAGTCAAGCCAGACCAAAGAGGTTTAAAAAATACACAGGTTAGCGAGGTGGGAGCCAGTTTGGTGCAGAGTTGGACTTTTACCATGGCTATAACAGCCCTAGAGCTTGTTAGCTGGAGAAAACGGCTCTGGTGCTGGCCCAGCCATGCCACTGCGGTAGGCTGTGCAGATCATCCAGGCTGCTTGACAAGGCTTAGAAAATTCAGTTTGCAGCAACCTGAGCCATCTCTGATGCTTGCAAAGAATTGGGACCTCATGAGCAGAGAAAGGGATTCAGTCTGGCTGGGACAGTGGCAGCAAAATCAAAGCTTCTATGTTCCTTTAGCCCAGGGTTATTGTCTGAATGCACAGTGGAAACTGCTGAAAAATGAGGATTGCGGGTGGCGGCAGGGGCCTTCTGCTGTATCAAGGGCATCATAACCCCAGCTTTTTTTTGCCAGTCACCGACCTGCATTCTTTTTTGCCATGGAAGACAGTACTGTACTTGGTTGCTGGAGTGTTTGAATTGTAATCCTAGATGATTTTACATCTCTGCTTTGCTTGTTGTCATTGCATCGGAAGTTCCAGGTTTGGCAAAATGCTCCACTTTTGGACCTTACTGAATCCAAGTGAAAGTAACCTAATTGGAAAAGCTTTTCACTCCTTGTCAGGTGTCTATCCTCTTTGCAAAATTATGTTTGACTGAGAATAAAACTTGTTTAGGACTTAGATATTACAATAGGCTGCTTTTTCTTCTGCAGGTGTGTTGCTGACTGGTGTCTATCTTTTTGTAAAGTTTCCCTTTTTCTTTTTTTACAGGAGTGGTAAGCATTTTCAGTAACATTGTTGTGCTAGGCATCTTTGTTAAGTACAAAGAGCTTCGGACAGCAACCAATGCAATTATTATCAACTTGGCTTTTACTGACATTGGTGTTAGTGGCATTGGTTACCCCATGTCTGCTGCCTCAGATCTGCATGGAAGCTGGAAATTTGGATATACTGGATGTCAGGTATTGCAATTCAGTCAGAGAAATTTTTGAGCAATGAAAAGCAAACAGAAATAAGTAGTAGCTCTACCTGAAACTAGTGCTTCTAAGAGATAAGATGGAGATGCAAAACTTCACTCTAGACCTGAAGCTGATGTTCTATAATGTCAACAATTTCTGGATATAGGATTTTGTGTGAATTTCATTCCAAATTTATATTTATAATCTGAAAGCATTAAAGTGTAACCTTATATTTATTAACAAGAGATATTTTAAAGTAGCTTTAAGAAGGCTTAGGAAATGAAATCCCCAAATGAAGATGGTTATAGTAGCACATGCACATTTGGTGATTTACTTGATAGTTAAAAACTTTGAATCTGGCTGATGTTTTGATGATGAGCTTGACAGATCTTAATTAGTTCTGCTTGGCAAATACATGTTCTTTTGGATGGGACTGCTGGGATATTTAAAATGAAGGTTTGCAAGGCTCTTGGTCTTCATTAAAGATTTAGTCTTGTTTTAATAGCTATTTTAAAAAATAGACTGACTGGAAAACATACTTCTATAGCAGAGAGATGGTGCCCTTTGCTGGCTGTTTACTTTGATTTAATCTACCTTTTTAAAAGACTGTTAGGCTTAAGTGTTCAGGAAAATTAATGGTAATGTGAAGGCATACGCTGAAATGTGACTCAAATATTAGCATCACTATACATTTTGGACCTTTATATAATGGATGTTTATAACAATCTGACATCGCTTGCCCGAGTACAAAGTTATTTCAAGCTCAAAATTCAGTCACTGTTTGACAAGAAGCCTCACCTTTGGATCTAGACTGACTTGTAGTGCATTGAAGTTGATGTGAAATCTCACTACCGGTGCTTTGGGAGTTAAGATCGCTTGAAGCACAACTTACGTCAATCTAAGCCAAATGAATCCTGTGAACTGAGATGGCTGAATGTCATGTGGTTCTATTATAACTGCTGGTGGCATGTGGTCTGGCACAGGGCTCTGTTTCTGGGGTGTCAGTGGTAACACAGCCCCTGCAGTCATCCTTCCTGGTCAGGCTGCCCCTGGGATGACTGGGCAGATGAATTTGGAGCATGTTGGGATTGCAGCATATGTCACTCTGTGCAGTAGATTTGACATGTAGGTATGGGGGCTGATGGGGAAAGTCAGTGTACCATATCCGTGAAATAAGTGTAGCTATACAATAGAGGAAAGAGTGACAATTCAGGACCTCACACTTGCTATAACAGTAACTTTTTTTATGAATCAAATGCTCTTCAGGCTTCTTTAACATACATAGAAAACATGAATTGAGCCACCCCCCAACCTCCAAACTCTTATCTTCAAATGTCAAAATTTACTTTCTTGAAATACAGTGTTTGTTTGGGTTTTTTTTGACTACTGTCTTCAGGATTTCTGATGTGCACACAAGCAGGTTGCTTTTGAAATGTTTAATTTTAAATAAGCCATCTCCAAACTGCCTGCATTGAATTAGTTGCTTCAGTACCTTGCTGATGGAAGAGAATGCTGGCTGAATGCAATGTATTGTAGTGCTTTGGATTCAGTCCACAAATTTATGCTTGTACCTTTGAAAGATTTCTTGGGAAGGTTTTTTGTCTGTCTGTTTTAATTTCAGATCTATGCTGCCTTAAATATCTTTTTTGGGATGGCGAGTATTGGTTTGCTCACTGTTGTTGCAGTTGACCGTTATCTGACGATCTGCAGGCCTGATATAGGTACTGTACTTATGGTCAAAAATTGTTCACTGTTGGGTTTCTGTGAAAGAAGAGTCTAATTGTATTGTTTTCTCATTAATAAGTTTCTCATGATTACAGTGCTGGGCATAACTTGAATTTAGGGTGTGATCCTGCAGTACTTGCTTGAGTATGTTACCTAGTTGGCATGCATGGTACTGCTGGTGAAAGTGAAAATTTCACATTTAAGCTGTTGTTCTGTTTATATGTTGTATTTTCATGGCTGTTTTCAGGCTTTAGAGGGAAATATATATATTTCATCCATATACAGAAGCACATGAAAAGCCTCTAGTTGTGGGAGGCTTTGACCTCTGTCAAGCAAATGCGTGCCTCTAGTGTGTTAATACTGTACTGGATGTTTTTCTCTCCTCTCTGTTACAGCTGTATTGTAATGGTTAATTCCTCCCCCTGCAATCATGCAATAATGTACTTGAATGCACTGTTGCATAATAAGCTTTTTGGCATGGGATTAGGATCAGGTATTGCCTGTATGCGGTGAGTTGGAGCGTGTGTCAGTATTTAAGTGGTGTTAAAGGCTGGAAAGCTTGAGATGTCATTCAGTAGTATGAAACAGGTATGCTACGGTGTTTGGGAATGTAGGCCTTTGAAAGAATCACTATTAAACCTGGTATGTGCTTAATGGAAGCCACTTGTTCAACAATGGGAAGAAGCAAAAGTTGACAATGGCTTGTGACTGTATGTGCTTGGCCACAGGAAGAAGAATGACTAGCCGTAGCTATGCCACCCTAATCCTTGCTGCTTGGATAAATGCAGTCTTTTGGGCTTCCATGCCTACTGTAGGCTGGGCTAGCTACGCTCCGGATCCAACTGGAGCAACGTGCACAGTAAATTGGAGGAAAAATGATGTGTAAGATTCCTCTTCATCCTTTCTTTTAAATATGCTGTCTCATTGAAGGCTAACATTTAATTCACCACTATGTGAGCCTAACTTCTTTGTGAAGTATGAAGCCTAATTTATAAAAATAATTTTAAAACAACAGAAATAATATAGAACAAGTCTAGAAAAAAACGTAGGCACTGAGCCGTGCTTGGAAACTGCAAGACTTGTAGTTGCTAATAAAAAAATTAAAGCTAAAGAAAATTTTCCTGATTATTTAAAACCTTTTTGTAAAATTTCAATTGTAAAATAATCAAATCAAAATATCAAATTCTTTAACTTTTCCTTGATGGCTATTTGTAAGTTACTGTGTTTTGTTTTTCTGTCTTATCAGGTCCTTTGTTTCCTACACAATGAGTGTAATTGCTGTTAATTTTGTTGTACCCTTAACAGTCATGTTTTACTGTTATTACAATGTTTCCCGGACAATGAAACAATATGCGAGCAGTAACTGTCTGGAGAGCATCAACGTAGATTGGTCTGACCAAGTAGATGTGACAAAGGTATGGCAAATGAGGGCGTGTTTTTTTTTAAACATGTTCTTTTGTGTTAAAGTCTTGGGGGCAAAGGAACAGCGCTGCCTTTTAAGCATTTCTGTTTCCTACATGCCCTCTTTTCCTTTAGTACTAAATATTAACTGAAATCTAGCCTTGGTGAAAACTCTTGGCTTGACTTACATTAGATTCTTTACTCTTGGCCTAATGCTCTTTCCATCTGAATGGCTACTTTGAGGGCTGGGAGCAACAATGAATTTTCCTTGCCTCTGCCCTGTGTCATGACACAGAAATAAACCTCAGAGGTGTCCTAGGAGGACTTCTACTTTTTGTGCCTGCAGAGTCCTTAGGCTTTCTGCTAGGTTCACAGGTGTATCTGATCTGAAATGGATTGGTCAACTCTGATTTGAAATCATGGCCTAGAAGTGAAAGTGCATTTCCAAGCTCCCGAGCGATGTGATTCCCACCCCCTTGTTCTTTTCAGTCTGTTGAGCTTATCTCTTTCTTATGTAAACAGTAGCAAATATGTGTTATGGTATAAAATTATATATTCTGCCTGGAAGGTTGACATTCTTTTAATGTATAAAAGTCCTTGAGAAAGCTTGAAGATCACTAGCTCCTTTGATTTTTGTGTGACAACATGATTTATGGTTGGGCATGATAAAAAAAGTGAGAGACAATTGGACAGAAGAGTATGTACCTACTCTTTTGAATTACTTATTAATGCAAGCTTAACATGCCTTGTAAAATTTTTTCATCACTGAATCCTGGAAAATGGTAGTTTTACCCAAAAAGAATAATTTGAGTATTTTCTTCTTCTAAAGAGCTCTTGGAATGTTTGAAATTGAGGTTTCAGTCATAAATTTAAACTCACATTTGTGAAGAAAATGTGAAGAAATTTTTCCTGTTTTGCAGTTGAAGACAGTTGAAGACACTGAGTTAATTTTGAAAAAAAACCCCAAACAACCCAAACACAAACAAACCAAAACCAAACACCAAACCCCCAAAAACAAAAGAAAAAGATCGAAGCTTTGGTGTTAAGCAGTGTCCTTCTTTAGAGATGGAGTGCTTGCTTTTCCACAAATCAACATTTTCTAAGCTTTCTACACACCGAACAAGCTTCTAAAGGAAAGGACTTTTTCTTTACATTATTATCATTACTATAATTTATTATTAGAATTACATTATTATTATTATTATTTACTCTATTCTGTGGAGACAGTCACAGTTTGTTTATTGGTTGTGCTCTAGAACAGCTCATACAAAGTAGCCATTTACTACTTGTTTCTTATCTTTTTCATCACTGAAAGACTGAAAAAGGATATAAGTAAACGTCACTAGGGAATCTTGTACATACGAAGAACCCTGCAGTTTTGTTTGGTTTTCTTGTGATTTGTGTTGTCCTCTTGATTAATTTGAGATTTCCATTACTGATTCATGGCCCTGGCAAAAGCCAGAAAAGTCTGTCCCAGTTGATTCCTCCCCAACCCTCCCACTACCCCCGGCTTGTTGCTGTTCAGTTCTAGCTGCAGCATGGTGTGTTCTGGGGTGTGAGCCCCAACATGCCCAGATTGTTCTCTCTGACAGGCAGGCAGAAAAGACATGACTGTTTGGTTTAATGAAGCATGATAGCCATGTTCAAGCATCGTACTGAGGAGATACCCAATCAGACACTTACGGGTTCCTTAAGTACATGGACTGAGCCTTTGTGTCCTAAAACATTTACTTTCTTTTATTTAACTGTACCATAGTTAAGCCTTACGAAACATTTTTGTTTAACAGCCTTATTAAATATCTGATGTCTCCATCTTCATGTAATACTGGTTATATGTCTGTTCCTCTTGTTTTACAGATGTCTGTTGTGATGATTGTGATGTTCTTGATGGCATGGTCTCCATACTCTATTGTGTGTTTATGGTCTTCCTTTGGAGACCCAAAGAAAATTTCTCCTGCAATGGCCATCATAGCTCCTCTATTTGCAAAATCTTCCACATTCTATAATCCCTGCATTTATGTCATTGCAAACAAAAAGTAAGTGTTCCTAATTTGGTACCGGTCTACTTCATGATTTTAGTGTATCATCTAGCTATAGAAGGATCATCTGTAAAATATGACAAACTGATTAGCAAAGAGATCAAAGGGTAAGCCACTGTTGATTTACCAAAGATGACCTTTTGGACAGGAATTCATCATCAAAACATACTGACTTGATAAAGATGTTTAACAAAGCTTTTGTAAGACAGTTTTGAAAGTCCCTTTGTCATTTCTCAGAGGGACTCATTACAGAATTGGGGTTGCATCAGCAGTAATTTGGTTTTAAGGACTGTGGCAAAAATGTGTGGTGGCTTAGTGACATGTAACTTCTGTAGGTGTCCTTGCTTCATTTGGGATGAGTCATATTCTGACTGACTAGGATGGGTTGACACTTTTTGTTAAAGTAAATAAGCTAAGCCTTCTGTTTTGAGCGAGCTTATCAAATGCTCTAACCAAGCCAGTGCCTCTGACTGAGAACTGGGTTTTGCAAAGAGGCTTCCTTCCTTTCTCTGCTACCAGCCTAGAAGCAGAACCTGTGATCTCTCTCTAGGTGAACTTGTCTGACTGATCCTGCTGAGTCAATGAAAAACCTTCTCATTTTCCCCCATTCTGTAAGTTCATCTGTCATGGCTATACCCTGTCCTGGGATAAGCAAAAGCTGCTGTGACCCATGTTGCAGAAGAAACACTGAACTTAACTGAGTTATTCCTGTACCTGGAAGTGAAAAAGACTCGGGTCCTTTTGAATTCCAAATACCCCTTTTTTTTTTATTAAGTTTTACTAAAATTGAAATTTGTTGTAATTCTTCATGCCAGCTTACCCAATTTTTCTTTGTACTTGGTTCTCCATCTAACAATCTTTCTGCTTTCCTTTTTTTGTCCTTTGCAGGTTTAGGAGGGCAATCCTGGCAATGGTGCGATGTCAGACAAGACAAGAGATAACTATAAACAATGCCTTGCCCATGAGCGTATCTCAAAGAGCACTAACATCATAGAACTCTTGTCATTTGCCTGCATAAATTACGTGGAAAGGAATGAAATCTGGGTTAAAGTTAATTAATCTTTTGGAATAATAATCTGCCTTAGCCAGCCAGCTGTTTTCTGTTAATCATGGTAATCTTTTTAGATAGGTTAAGATGAAAAAACCCACTAAGACTTTAGTTTTTGAGTGTGAGCTTTATTGACCCAGTCTTTCCCAAACAAAAAAGGCCAGTGAAGCGGTCACTGTGACTGTTACAGGGTTGGACAAGGTAACGCAGGGGCAGGGAGAGACTGAAGCAAGAAATGCTGAGATTCAGTAGGATTTTTGCACTTGTAATTTCTTTCATGAATTACTCTCCCTCGATTTCCCTTGAAAGTTTTCCAGACTTGAGATATTCTGGATTTTCCCTGTGTGAATATGTTTCTGTACCAAGTGTCTGGTGTTGATATGCTTTGCAAAGTTATGTTTCTGTGAAGATGTTAAGATATCAGAATATCTAGCCAAACCCTATAGAACTTTATCAGCTTTTAGGATTTTGAAGGAGTTTCAGGATATTTTATGTATTTTTAAAGTTTTGGTTCTCACAATCAAATGAATTTGTAGGAAAGACAGCTTTTGTTTTAGTAGTAGTATGTTTCTAGTGCTTGTGACCACATAGCAAATCCTGAAAATGAGATAAAATGCACCCTGAAGCTTGACACTTGGGAGGCACGTAAAACTGACTAAATATTTGTGGTCATTTCTCATAATTTCTAAGTCAATCTCATGGCTATATAGGTCTGTTGTATAACTTTCAAAAAATACTTCGGTGATGTGAGCAATAGATTTATTCAGGATGGAAAAGATGACTGTGTATACATCTATTTATGAATGGTAGTATGTGCACTCTTGATCATTCTCAGATTTTGAGAATAAATGTCTTCTGTTGTGTATGTATGCATCTGAAGTTTGGCTTTGTAGCGTGTAACTTATTTAAAATATATGTGTTTTTTTTTTTTGTAAAAAATTGTTTTTACAGCATTTTTTAAAAGCTCTGGAATCTAGGCTTCCTATTAATTTTTAGTATTAAAGAAAGTGCCATGCGATATCCTTATATAGATTTCCTTGAGGAACTTTGGAACACTTTATGGATGGTAACTAATGCGTTGTCTCTTAGAAGGAGTAAAGAGATATTTTATTAAAACAGTCTTGAAACATGCTGGATATGATTTGAAACAGAGTGTGTTCTGACAGAATAAAGAATGAGGTGGTTTAACTGATCCCTTTCAGGATACATTTGAAGGTTAAGCAACTACAGATCTCGGCTAATCTGATGTAATCTGCTGTTACTAAATGGATGTCTACATTCACATTTGTAGCACACTGCACATGAGTGCCTAGGAATAAAGTTTTCAATTTTTGTCGTGTCAGTTCTGCTGGGAGGAAGCCATGTATCTGTTTATTTACTTCTACCTCCTAATGAACTTTTTAGAAGAAGTGCATGGGTTTTGTCCTTCACAATGCACTTGCGTTTACCATGGCAGAAGTGATGGCACTGGAACAAGGTATATATTTTATTATTTGTTATACAAGGCAATTTATAAGGGAAAGGGTTGAAGGAATTGCATTCTTATACGTTGCAAACTAGTTCTAGCATAGTTGAAATAAAGGCATATTTTACACTGGTGTTACATGGCTAGCAACATTCCTGAATAGGAGCAGATGGTGATTATAGCTTTGTACTTAGCAAATAGCTACTCCAAATCTTTGGTTTCTGCAGAAAACAATTTCTTTCTGCTCCATGATTTTCCTGCTATTGTAATGTCCTTTCTATTTCTATAATCTAGTTGTCTACTGTAAGGTGATTCTCGTTTAAATAACACAGTATTTTCTTCTTTTTTAATCTGCAGGAAAATCTCATAATTTTTGGTAATAAAGAGGTTTATTTGAAATTTGATGATCTGGATATTGCCATGTCAATTTTGGGAGATACTGTTTGTCATTGCTATTTATTGTCACGAAGTATCTAGTATAAAGCTGCAGGAGAAGAAAGTAAAATAGAGGAAGAATATAGAGAAAAGGGGAAAAAAATCAAAGATAGGCTTATTGTGGGGAGGGGGATCTTCAAGCTAATATGTGCAAACGATGTACCCCAAAGAAACGGAAACATACTGGTTCTTGAAAATGCTGAGAAATGCTGTTTTACTGAACTGAATGGGAGCAAAAAATTCTTAGCATCTCTAAAAAGCAGGTCATTTCCACACAGACACCAGAAAGAGGGCTAGAAACCTCTCCTTTAGAGAAATATGCTAACATTTTTAATTTTCAGTCTATTCTGAAAGGTAAATATAGACAAATACTATTGAATCTTGGTCATGCAGAAAAATTAAAATTAGTAATCCAATATTCTGAATTTTAGTAAAACAGATGACATGCAGTTCCTACTTGAGATACATGCACGTATTATTCCTTACACAATAGCTTCTGTTTTTCAGTTGTCAATGGAATGATGGGCAGAGGATGGTGGTTACCTGCTTTAGAATAAAGCAAGTCTAAATGTTTTAGGAAAGTATCATTGCTATTTTGTATAGAAACTTTATTTGTCTCTTCAATTTTTAAATGCAGAGAACTGTCCTTGATTTGGCGTTTTTTATTCTGCTGGTAGTGTTGCAGAAAGTAATAGCATTTGCATTAAATCTGAAACATAAATTTCTCAAAGAAATGAAGAAATGCTATGTGTGTGGTTTTTTTGTTGTTTTTTTTTTTTTTTTAATGGTAGGTCTGTGCTCTGTAACGATCCTGACATGTATGAAATCCCTGTGAATGTTCCTGTGGACACTGTAAAACTTCGTATAGAGAAAACTGTCATACGAAGGATTCCAACTGAAGCCTTTTACTACCTAGTAGATCTCAAATACCTGTGGGTAACTTACAACTGTGTAGCCAACATTGATATCAGCAGTTTCTATAACTTGAAACAACTACATGAGCTACGGCTGGATGGTAATCTGCTTTCGACTTTCCCTTGGGAGTCGCTGGCAGAGATGCCCAACCTAAGGATTCTTGATTTACACAACAATAAAGTGACCAGCATTCCTGCTGATGCTGGCCGGTACCTGAGAAACCTCACCTACCTGGACATATCCAGCAACAAGCTAACCACCTTGCCGTCAGACTTGATGGACATTTGGCCCCCCTTCTCAGAAGCTCTCCTGCCCAAGAACACAGATGTTCTGGTGACCCAGAGAGTCATTTTGGGTATGTTAAACAGCCTGTCTCATTCCCTATTAAAATACACCTAAATGTTAAGTTGCAAGTGAGAGCAGGTAGAGGACCAGCCCTGGGATTCAGGAGAGTGTATCTTATCCAGGTCAGTCTTCTGGTTTGTTCTATGATTATTTACTTATTTATTTTCAGTTGGTGACAGAAAACTATAAGCGGAGATAGTGATCTCCATGTATGTTGTTATCTTAAGGTAATACACCAAGTAAATTCTGTGAGATTTCAGTATGCAGGAATGCAGGCCATACGGAATACTCAATATCCATACAAATGTAGGACTTCCAAAAATTGTGTTTCTCATGACATTTCCCTCATCACTGTATGTGGCTGCAGCTGCAAGCATGTCCATTTGCAACTTTTTTCTCTAGTGGCTCCTGATGTTCATATGAAGCCTGCCCTGAGATACAGCGCTGCAGGTAGTGTTAGTGCCCCAAAAGAGGGCAGCTCTGCTCCCCCCATGACTCCTGTTAACCTTGTATTGCTCTAAAGCTGACTGATGATCCTGAATTTTTTCCCTTTTTACATGTTGAATATGAGAGAGAATTGGGATCTGATCCCTACAACTTCACAGTATTTTTTATAATATTTAAGGTAAGTATTTAAGAATAGTTTGACCAGAACCTGATTTTTTTCATCATTTTTTTTCAACTTTCACAAACAGAACAGATGTGATAATATACTAGACTTTGTTCTTTATCTTCCACTTTCTCTCCACTTCCTAGTCTTGCAAGTAACCCCTTTCTCTTCTGCAGTCTCAGAGCATGGCTGGAACAGCTCTATCGATTGTGTTCTCTTCTGCTGCTGTTTCAATGCACGTTTTGACGCTGTTGTAGTGTAGTGTAGCAGGTGGAAGGGAGGAAAACCAGCTGGCTCTCTGCTGCAGTAGTTCTATACCTGCTGGTAAAGATCTGCCCTGCATTGTACTGCCCAGTATTTTCAATTCCTTGGTCTACATCTCCACTATTCAGAGTTCATTTTTCAGCTGCTTTGTTTCACAGCAAAAGCTGCAATTTGAAATTCTTACTCAGATGAGGTGTAACACGTAACTTTATAGATCAAGTAGGCTGAATAGGTTGCTTGCGTGGTAACTGTAGGCTTGCAGCCTTAATAGGATCTTTGTTTATTTGGGATTAAAAAAAAAGAAAAAGCTGTTAAGTTAAGCTCAGTACCCCTTTCCCTGTCCCCACACAGAAGGCTAAAGGAGGCAGTAAAGTAGGAGCTGACTGTGCTAGATATAATCCTCCTGATGATCTTGTGGGATTCCCAGAGGTTATTTGGTTTTCTTGTCTTACATAGCCCTCACCGCTTAAAAAAACAAAAAAAAAGAAGCAAACAAAAAAACCAACCCAGAAAACAAACACTAAAAAAAACCCCTGACCACACATACTCTTCTCCCCTTCCCCCTGTCAACTCTCTGCAGGCTTTGCTGGTGCAGGCACTTTGCCAGCCTCCTCTAGTCCTGGCAAACTCTCTGGTGCCAGCATTGGGTTCTCTAGAGACCTTTGGATTATTTTCATTTATGAGCTACGGACTGGATTAGAACACAGATCTTCAAAGGGGAACACACGCTGGGTTCAAACAGCGCCTCGCTTGTCTTGCTTGTTAGGTGCTGAGGGAGGCTCTGTGCAGTCAGTATGGATTTGGATCTGAGAATGCAAAATGCCAGGTAGTATTTTCATTGTGTTGTGTTCAGTAAATCTGTCTTAGGTGAGCTGTGGAATAATTGGCTGAATTTTCTTTCATTGACACCGTAGCCTTCTGATGAGTATATCCCAATGCAGACAGCAACATAAGAAACTCTATAGTGAATGAGAAACCATCCCTGTCCTCTGGAGATTACAAAGAGCAGTGCTCTTTATGTCATGGCTTATTTTCACAAGCTTACTTAGTCTCCACTAAGTGTTAAGTTTTATTATCCATATTACTGGAGTCTGCAAAGTAGTAGTTATACCACGCACACTCACTGCTGGAGGCTCATCCTTAGGCTGCTGTTGATGGACTGTTACAAAGCAGTTGTTTTTCAGGAATTAATGGCTGATAGAAACTATTAGGCCAGAAGGGTGACCTAGATGTTGAGATGTCTCTATAATGCTCCAACCAGAGGAGATGTCAGCTTAGAACAACAGGAGCAAGATGTGCGCTGTGGCATATTTTCTACTTTGACACCCCTCCTATCTGCTGGGATTGCTGGAGCCTGGGGAGAAGCATAGCCCATAGGTACTGTGCTCCTCCTCTGATATGGAGAGAAGTATCACAGAGGTATGTGATCAGGAAGGATTTTGAAAAGGCCTCTAGCCTGCTGGGATGCAGATCCAGGTGAACTGAACTGTTCCAGTTAAGTCAGCGCTGTTCTTGAAGTCTGCAGCCAGAGTCTTCTCTGGTAACCTTCTCCAGTGCTTATCCATCAGGGTAGTGAGAAAGTTTCTCTTAATATCTAACCTCAATCTCCCTTACTGCAAACTAAGCTGGTTACCTCTTGTCCTTCACAAGATGGACATATAGAAAAAATAATTACCATCTCTTATAGTAACCGGTCATATATTTTCCTTCCCTGTTTGCTGCCTTAACTAACCATACCATGCCTTTCACTGGTTTCTTATTGACTGTGAGGGTTTTGGTTTTGCTTTTTTCACATTTTCTGCCATAGTTGTAGGTTACTTTTGGACTCCTTTGGGTTTTTTGGTTTTTTTTTAAAAAAAGTTTCTTTTAAAATGTGATGGCCACAATAGCATGCTTCAATGCTCAAGAGTGTCCTATGTGTTCCAGCTGTTCTCTGTGGGAGCATTCAGGCTGACTGACCTATGTGCCTACACGGAATGGTAACTGCAGCCCGAGCTTTGCTAGATGCTAGAACCCAGAGCAAATAAATGCTGGTTTTGTCTAGTCAGGAAAATGGCAGTCAGATTCTACTTAGTGTAAGCAGTTAGGGCTTAGGCTGGCTTCTCTCTTAGTTCTGGCAAAACAAGATTGTCATTTGTATTTAATTAACAAGACCAGCAACATCAGTGCCCCAGACTCAAATGTTTGTACATATGTATTTCTTAACACCAGGAGGAAATTCTATCTTCGGTGTCTTGACTGAGCATCAAGAAGGTTTCATGTAAGAAAAGGTTCAGGTTCCCCATGTTTACTTCAAGGACTCTTGGAGGAGCCATGGATTGCTTTTGCCAGGGGAGTGGCAGATTAGTATTTCCTTATTCCAATTAATAGTGTCTGTACTTAGGGGTTTGGGATGTTTTTATTACCTCCCAGTGAATGATATTCCTCTGTGTGAACACTACGCTAAATGAAAGAGGGTCAGGGAATGATTCCTGACCTTATGGCTAGGTGGCTCACTGGCTCTCATCCGCAAAGTTTATGGCCAGCTCTCCTTAAAGCTCACTGAATTCCACACTTTCTAAGATTTAGCCCCTGGTTTTCTGTGGGCTCTATGGGATGCTGCAGTGACTCTAAAATGTAACTGGGTGTGGGGCTGTGTTTTTTCTTCAGACTGCCTGAAGTAATGTGAGGGTTGCATTGCAACCCATAGAACTGTGCTTTTGTCATATGAAATAGCAAGGGTATGTTGTATGCCTGATGGGCTGATAGGCATGCAGGGTAGTTTGGAGGTGCAAAGCCTGCTGCATTTACACTGGGGGCAAGAACCAGGTAGAGCGAGCAGTCCTTGGTGTGTTCTCATCCACAAGCATTTCAGGGAGCAATTCCTGGAATGCAAACTGTCCCTGGAGCCATTTCTGTCTTTGTCTTGGAGAGTGCCCTTTGGAACAGTTCAAAACAAAGCTGTAGAGTGAGCTGACGGTTAAGCAGTGGAAATGATCGAGAGACCAGTGTGTGAGTTCACCTGGCCCTCTCTTGGTTACCTCTGGAGCTATAGCCTAATACTTTGATCCAAGGCACAGCTAAGTTTCAGCATTGGCTGCTGTACAGAGATTGAAATTTCTGGCGTGAATGGTGGCAGTAGCATTTTCCATATGGAAAATTACCTCTAGTGAGTCACTGAGAGGAACAGAGGAATCCAGTATTTGATAGAGTGGGAATTAGATGAGATCTTGTCTCTATTGCATGTAGAGGTGCCATAAATTTGAAATGCTGCAGGTCCATCAGGCTCCCAGCCGTTATGCTGGGTCATTGGGTATATGCTGCTTTTCCTGAAACTACTTCCTAGCAATTACCGTGTGCAGGAAATGCTGGGACACAGTGTAGGGACTTCAGTTGGGGGAGAGCCTTGGGTAGGTTGGCCCAAGCTGTGGTGAATATTTCCATTGGCCCAAAACTTGAATATTTCACATACTGCCATTTTACAGCAACTGAAAAGCAGTATATTATACAAGTTATGGTCTGAGACTGGTTACTGATTTACAAAGGAAATTTCACTCGTAGCTATTTAGAATGCTAAAGTCCATATTGACACAGTATGGGGAAACCTTGCTTACAGACAAGACTGCAAAAATGTGCATCCACAGACACACACATACATATATTTGCCATTGTACATGCAAGCATACATAAAAAGGTATGAGAGTAAATTTAAAACATGCTAAATATAGAATCAAGGTTTTTAGAGCAATTTATAATCCATATTTAATGTTAAAATACACTGCATTAGTATATTGCAAAGTGTGAATATTTATCAATGTTTGTTTTGCTTTGGTTAGTATTTCTTTCTCAGGTCAACAAGCTGCCTTAATATTTCTGCAAAAGAATCCAGCATTTATAAAGACTCAGTGTTCCATCAGATACACAGGCTGTTGGAGACTTAGAATTATTTTTCTTTTCTCTTCTTAGGAAATTCTTGTCCTGAGGGGATTCCATCTCATTCCTTTATTAAAGCTCGCAGGTTTTTCTCCAGTTTCTTAGTATTCCCCCCTTTTTTAACCCTTTTAAAATTCTTTCCTATATTTGTTCTCACTTTTTTACCATGTTGTAAACACAAGCTGTTAAATTTTGGAATACCCTTTGTAGTTTGGAAACTAAGTTTGTGTTCCCATTTCCATTCTCTTCAATAGCTAACTGAAGCATAATCAAATTCAATGTTTTATCCTTGCTTCCAACTCAATATTATTTGCATTTTTTCATTTTGGGGATCCATGTGACTTGATGACTTACAATGGCTGTGCATCTTTGCTAAAAATAATGTGACTACTGTCAGATATTGGCAAGACACAGATAAAGGCAAGGAAGGAACTCCTGCAGCTATATACATTATATGTATTTATATGTAAGCTCTGTTTCTTTAGCCAGTTTGACTGCGAAGTGCGATGGATGGGGAAGATGAAGTGACTAGCAGAAATAATGCACTTTCTATGCACCAGAGCATGGAAGTGCAGAGTCTTCTGGGACTACAGCTTTCTTCTAAAGCTGGAACCAGGCCATCAGAATGGTCTGAGATGGTCAAACCTGTGTCCCAGACTGGACTAAACAACCATCCAGTCTAAGGGCTATTAATCTCTTCTTCATTGTTCTTCCTATTTTGTCAGTTTCTGATACTTACTGTAAAAACTTTGGGTCTTCGTTGGGACACTGGGAGAATATGAAGACCATGTATTTATTTATATATATATATAAAAGGAGAAATTTCTTCACAAAAAGGGTTTTCAGGAACTGGAACAGGCTGCTCAGGGAAGTGATTGAGTCACCATCCTTGGAGGTATTTAAAAGACATGTAGGTGTGGCACTTAAGGACATGGTTTAGTGATGGACTTGGCAGTGCTATGTTCACAGTTGGACCTGATAATTTTAAGGGTATCTTCCAACCTAAATGATTCTATGGTTCAGTTTGAAAGGCCTTAAGCGCTGCTAGTAGTATTAGAAACAATAATAAACCCCATGCTTTCCTGCAGTAAAGCTTGCAGGGTGCAGAAGGTCACAGAAGAAATATTTTTGGTAGTGTTTGGTGTAAGGGAGGATCTGCTGCCTGGTATGTGGGATGGGAGCCCTACTGATGCTGCAGATCTGTTCTGATTAATGCTGTGGACCCAAAGTTCCTGCCCTGCTGCTGGCTTGTAGCACAGCTGCCCCGTGCTTCTGTCCTCTAGATAGCACAGGGGCCACATTGGGAGTTCACATGCATTTTAGCAACTTTTATTACAGAGGATCTCTGGCAGTTGAGCCTTGGTTCAAGGGAATCCTGTCTTCCCTTTTATACCTTAGCGGAGTTTAATTTTCAAATGCTTATATAGTCTCTTTCTTAGCGTAGTGAGGAAAACTGACCCCTTATAAACAAGTGAGAAAGGAAAAAAAAATACTACAGGAGTATCTTCTCAACTTGTTCTAACTACAAACTAAAGCTTCCCTAATTTAGAAGATGAGCACAAATAGTTACATACATGTGCTTGATTGGGCTGAATTTTTATGAGCACAAACAGTTGATGTGCCTAGACATAAATGGAAAACATTCAAATGGTGTCTCTTTTGCTTATGAATACGTGTGAGGTTCACAGGAAATTTTAAATATTTTTTTAATAATCTCTTAAAGCAGTTGCTGATAGACTTTCCTTGGTTTCTCCTTCTCTGTTCCAGCAGACAATAAGTAGTGAATAGATGTAAAATCTCTTATGTCTGGAGGGGGTGAAATTGGATTGTGATGTCAAAGTCGTGGAATCTCTTCAGGTCAAGTCTTGTTTTAAAGAGCAGGGATTAATTGGAGTTTACCACAGTTTTAACCAATCACTGCCATTGTGCTTAAAATAACCTAATCTTGGTCAGGCGATAAAACAACGCAGTAATTAATTATTCATGTATTCTTTCATCTACAGGTTTCTTCCAGAACAAAAAGCAGAGTTTTTCCATCAGTTATTTTGACATTTCCCAAAAATACAAACTGAATAATATTAGTAGGTTAGGTGGTTTGGGTTTTTTTTTTGCTTTCATTTTGGTTACAGTGAAGGGTTTTTACATACCATCACTTGTTTCAGCCTATAAATTCTGTTTGTTCTTAACACTCCCACCCACCCCCCAAAAAAACAATGGTATGCCCAAAAGTATATAAGTCAAATGAGAAAATATTTCAACTCATGGATGATATGCTGTGTGGTGTTTTGCCTGGTGAAGCCGCTGTTGCTCTATGAAGGTCAGCATAGCCGAGTAATCGATACCAGCTGAGGATTTAGGCTTATATTGCTCTGAAGTGGCTTCTCTCTTTCACCATAGCAAGTTCACCAAGAGGGAGAAGCCTTTCATTCAAAGACTTTGGAATCAAGAAACAAATGTTATAGCCTCTAACAGAGGAGGAGAGATAGTGTTCTTGTGTGCCATCATAAAGACATTGTAGCCATTGGGGGGGTTTCAGGGTCCTTCCTATTTTCTACTCTTCTGCTATTCTTTTTGAATGTGTTTCAGAGGTTGTCCTAAATTGAAGCCATATTTCTAGGAATACTGGTATAGTTCAGAGCTAGATAAGAATTTTACTGGTCTAAAGCTTTTTCTCCTTAGCCTTTATCCTTTTTTCAAGGGGTAGAGATGCTGGTGTAAGATCTCAACTCTTAAATCATCATGTTCCCTACAAACGTTGAAAACAGGCTCTGTAAAGATCAAACTGTAAAAGCCCAAAGAAAGACTAAGAGCAGAGCAGAGTGACAGGATGCAATAGCCCTGAGAAGCTATCTTTCCAGAAGGCACAGGCAGGTGAAAATGTATCATCAGTCTTAAGACATCTTTTCAAAGTGTTTTTTCCTAGATAAACGGCAAAGCTAAGCAAAGGTAGTGCCAGTATATTACTATGCTCCTGTAAATTTCTGTGAAGAAAAATTTTAGCTTAATAAACATTCATACTGTTCTTCCTCACCTCTGCAAAAACCATTAGATCCCCCACCATCAGATGAACAAAAAAGACAAATTGAACGAGAAAAGTTTAACTCAGAATAGGTCCATGGCCCCCCTTGAATGTACTTAGTTGCAGTCATGTGTCATAATATAATCACAATATATTGCCTGACAGCTTTATAATTTGTTCTTCTTTCCCCGATTCCCTCTCTGTTTCAGGTTTGCAGGACAACCCATGGTTTTGTGACTGTCGCATTTCGAAGCTAATTGAATTTTCCAAAATTGTGGACAACTCGGTTGTACTTCTTGATCCATTGGTTTCATGTAGCGGACCTGAGAGTCTGGCAGGAATCTTGTTCCAGAGAGCTGAGTTAGAGCAGTGTCTTAAACCATCCGTGATGACATCAGCAACAAAAATCACTTCCCCACTGGGAAGCAACGTTCTGCTGCGCTGTGATGCGACTGGGTACCCAACACCGCAGCTTACTTGGACTAGGTCAGACAATATACCGGTGAACTATACAGGTATAGTTGCTCTTTTATAGGAAATGGGAGAGCCTGAAATTGTTGGGTTGCTTGTGCTTTGAGATCATTACAATGAGTAACAATGGACCAGGTACTGCACCAAGCTGGCAATTGTGCCTGTGCAACAGCTGTTACGAAATTCATTCTCTAGGTCTTGGTCTGAACAGGTCCAACAGGTTGTTCTAGTCTGGATGCGGTCTGTGATAAGAACGGTGTGTGGAGGGGGGAAGTGGATGAAGCGGAGGAAGGATAAAGGAAAATGGAGGCTGGGATAGTTGGGCCTTAACTCAGAAGGTGAAAAACGGGAAGGAAAATTTGTTAACTGGAATCGCCGTTTTGGTTCAAAAAGTTCATATTAAAAAAGCTAGTGAGGCCATAACTGAGCCACTTAAAACTCAACATTGTAAACAGGATTTTCCAAAATCACATTTTCTATGTTATTTGCAAATGTTTCTTGTCTATTTGCAACATCTGTCTTGAATGCTAAAGTGGCTGTGATTGCCTGATATCATTTTGGCTGCTATGATAGATATTTATGCAGTAACTTACATGTAAAAAATGTTTCGTGTTTTTTTCATTTTCATTTCATTCATAACATACAACTACCAAGTAGTCAGCAGTTATCTTAAATCATACATCTGAAGAAGGTAGTAGTCCAAAGTACTGAAATATCTTAAGACAAAGGTAATTTCCAAAAATGTTTTAAATGGCTAATGTGTTCAGTGTCACTTGAAGTAGTGAGACTTTTATTTCCTAGTCACTTAACAGCTTTAAGATATTTGATTTCTCTTTATGTGGTTTTGTTCTACTTAGGGAAATTGCAAATCATATTGTAATTCCTCCAGACATCCAATTCCATTTTGAGCACTGAGCACTTTTTCTGCAATAATATAATATGGCAGGGAGTTCCATAGCTGGTGTGGTTTGATTTGGTTTTTTGATTTCTTTTTGTGTGTGCCTTTTTTTTTTTTCCTTTAAACTAAGTCTAATACATGTGATTCCTTCGGGCAGAAATAAGGGAAGAAGTAGTCTAATAATGTTTACTTTCTCTTTAGCTCCCTCTTATAATGTTTTACTCTTTGCATTTTCTTGTAGTAATTCAAGAAACACCCGGAGAGGGTGTCAGGTGGTCCATAATAAGCTTGACAGGGATTTCATACAAGGACGCAGGAGAATACAGATGTAAAGCCAAGAACTTAGCAGGAATGTCAGAAGCTGCTGTTGCTGTCACAGTGGTTGGTGTAATTACTACAACTGTGTCCCCACAGAAGTATGTAAGGAAGCAAGAGGCAGAGGGACAGAATACAACTCAGGAGGAATCCAAGCAGGAACCTGAGCAGACAACCATACCTCTTCTCACCACAGCCACCACCACAGCACTGGTTAGCACTGAAAGATCAACGAGCATCAGGCTTACTGACAAGAAGCAATCCAGGCCTGTGATAGATGGAAAGAAAAATCCAAAGGCAGTGACAAATGGAAACAAAAAGCAGGCTGGGGAGGTAAGCAAGAAGGGTGAGGAGACGAAACAGACTGGGGAGGTGAGCAAGAAAGGTGAGGAAACTTCATTGAATACAGCAGGTATGGATGAGCAGAATGTTACTGTAAAAAACCTAAGGGTGATCAGTGAAACTGATGAAAGAGTGACCTTAACTTGGAAAACTGTCAATGCCACAAGCAACTCTGCAGTGACTGTGTTATACTCAAAGTATGGTGAGAAAGATATGTTGCCTCTGAGCACTGATTCTAGCAAAAACAAAGTCACGATTGATGGTTTGCAACCAAGTACTCAATATATGGCATGTGTCTCGCCCAAAGGAGTGCCACCTACAAAAGAGCAGTGCATTATTTTCTCCACTGATGGGTTAAACAATGAAGAGAGCTCTCAGTTTTCAATTCTGATATTGGCCAGCAGTGCAGCATGTGTGGTTGTTTTACCTTTGATACTTTTCTTACTCTACAAAGTTTTAAAACTTCATGTGAAACCAAAAACTGCCAAGGAAGCTGAACTTGCAAAAGAGACCTATGTGAAATTTGAAACACTATCTCTGAAGCCTCGAACAGTAAATACAGGAGAGCAGCTCTGGGCACGAAGGTACACAGATGAGTCGGAAAGACTTCTCCTTTGTTCTAGGTCAAGCATGGATTCTCAAATGACCTTCAAAAGTGAGGGTTCTAGGTCTGAGTATCTGTGTTGAACATGGGTGACGGTGGAGGAGATGGCATATACAATAGGTAAAATTAATCCAGAATGATGATACTGCACCTGGAAGCAGGTTGGTGCTAGGTGGTGGTCACAATATGTTATCTGATGTAATACAGTCTACTGGACGGGTAGGGTGGTGGGTGGGAGGGAGAATAGAAGAGAGATGTTGCCTCTTCATTTTCTTTTTTTATGTTTGTGACTTTGCATGTGAAGGAATGATGTTCTTCAAAAGATAAATACATCATGAAATGGTTGCCGGGTTAAAGATCTTCTATACTTTGTTTTCATTAAAACATCATTCTGTTTTCTCTTCTCTCATTTTACTGTATGATGTGCTAGTTGCATGTATCAAACATTAATCACAACTTTCGTGAAAACTTACGTACTTAAAAATAATAGGAAAACGGTTTACATCTATTGAGGTCAACATTTTATTTAAAAATTTGAGTTTTCTTCTGACATCAGCTTTGAGATGTCATTCAGCTCTGTTTGTACAGTATCTTGGACTGGAGTTATTTTCGGGCCAATCAAGGCTGAAGCTAGGTAGCCATAGCTTATGGACTCTTGAGAGGTACAATACACATATCGTCATTTTGCAGATGCTGTGGCAAAGGTGCTTCTGTAGTGTTCTGAAGCTCAGGTAAGATATCATTATGAGTAACTCTGTGAGAGATACTAGATATTAATAATGTTAACTTACATCAAATGATCTTATTGCGAAATCTCAGCCTTAGAATTTACTTGGATGCATTTGTCTATATACCTCAATTCCAGAAATCTGTACAGAAAATTTTGTGGCACTGTGTAATACAACACACACTCATATATTACATAGATTTTGCACAATATTATGTACTACAGTGTAGTAATATAATACATTTTGAGATACAGTATGAGGAGGTCTTGTCCTCAGGTCATGTTGGATGTGTAATGAAGTTTGATGAGCATAGTGAAAGTTAATTGTGAACATGCTTCCCAATGTTTAAAAAAATCAGGTATTAATAGTAACGATGAATGCAGAATTGCCTATTAATGATAATAATGAATTGTCTATTCTAAGGCTGCTTTTTTATTGCCTGAAGTAAATAACAGTGTTTATTGTTGTAGGTTTAGATATTGTGGTTAGGAGTACGTATGAATTGAGAACCACAGCTTTTCCTAAAAGTTACAACTGCATTGTTTTCTTGGACTTTTCTATGTCTAGAAAAACTGTTTGTTTTGTTAGGAAGCTGGGAATCTTTTCATTCCAGAGGGAGAAATATTACCCAAAGCTACAAACCACAGCTTAGGTAGTTAACTTTATAATAGTGGCATTTCTTGGTGTCGCTAGTGTAGGATTAAATTTTGCCTGCTGGAATGCTAGAGAGCTTATTTTGTAAGGCGTAGGTTGGAGAGAGGAAAACACTTTGTCAAAAAACCTCCAACATGAAATCACAGCAGAAAATGAAGATGTTGAAAAAATCTCCATGGTATTTACATGATGGTGCTTGATGGCCAGGCATAATAGAATAAGTCTTTGAGACCATGGGAGCTGTAGTAACAAAGCAGTTGAGATGTTCAAAAGTGCAAAATTAGCTTACCTTAATATACTTTTAGAGGTAACCTTGGTGTTCCTTGCTGTATTACTAGTATGTGTGGTTAAAACCCGATGTTTCTTCTTTTTCCATGAGTGCAGTGAAAATGGTTTTAGTTTTCTGAGTGGAATATTTTTACTTTGGCATTTTTTTTTTAATTCAGGATTTTTTTTAGGGAAATCAGATTCTTTTTTGTGTCAAAACCAAGGTTCATCTGACAAGCAGTTTATGATAAACTAAATGTTTAACAAGACCTGAAGTGTTACGGTATTTGCCTTCCAATTCTGTATAGATAGTGTAGCCACTAGTTGCTGCTGAAACACTGCGCTTGTTATTAATGACAGCAATTGTTTTAACATTTGTTTTTTAATTCCTGGACAATATTTGACTTCAGCTTTTTGCAAGAAATTTTAATCTAATTCTGGAGGTCAAAAGTGCTATCACGTGACTTGTAGATGATACATCAATATATTGGACTGAGGTGGTACAGAGCTTGCTTGAGGGAGCTCACTTGCAAATGTGAAATCTTTTGGTTTGATTAATCCTTGTGGAATTAGCATGACCTAAAGTTAGAAATTAATCTCTATGACCATGAGCGCTATCAGTCTGTCAAAGATGGAGTGTATTATAAAGGGTGTATTCTTCCAATAAAACATGAGCTACATTATTTTTTTCCATAGTTCTTGAGACAACAGTTCTACAACCCAGACACACTTCTGTACCTCATGTCAAAACAGCAAATTTGTTGGGGAACTTCTATAGGAATTTGATACAAAGGCCAAATCACACAATGAAGACGTGCTCTGTATCACCCAAGACTGGTTTAATTCAAGAGCTGAAAAAATACTTCTGGTTACAGATGCGTATTTTAATACTGTAAATTGTTAATATTAATGATGAAATCATTATGAGAGAGATTTTTGTCACCTGTAATCAATTTGTATAATGTCTTCTGAAATGCAATACTGAATCAATCCTCACTATAAACAGTGATGACTATAACCTATGCTTGCCTGGTAGGAGAATTTGGAGAGGATTTAACCAGTGTTTGTGCATTGCCTTTCACGTATTTTGCACTTTGTTAGCTCGATTCATCCTGCATTTCACCAGGAAGGTTCAACATACATTACCTACAATTGTGTGTGTCAAAATTGAACGGTTAATGAAATAATGGAGTAATGACAGCTGAATCCCAAATAGACCTCATTTTTACTTAAAGCTTTAGTGGGCCTCAGCACTTGTAGTTAACCGCAATCCTGGCTTCAATGTGCACTTACTAAGCCAAACTGTAGGCATCCACACATCTATTTTAGTCCTTGGCATTGCTGACAGTGGACTTTGTATTCCTTGCACTGTCATCAGATTCTCATACTTTTCTCAGGTGGTGATTAAGAGAGAAAACTCTTTTGTGTGTACCATACCATAAAAATGTCTATAATAGTGAAAACATGCAGACTTGGGCTGTATCTAAGAGGCTAAACAAAGAACATTTCAAAGTCATTATGTTTTCAAAGAAGTATTTAACATAGCAGTTGTTTTGATGTGAAAATAAAAGATTGTTTTATACATGACAATGTGTTTGTCTGACCCTTTTCTAACTTTAGAAAATATGTGATGAGTGTAGCTGTGAGGACAAGAGGAAATCTGAGAAGAAATGAGAGAAAATACAAAAAGAAGGCTGAGAAACAGTGGAAGGGTAATATCCTAGAGAATGTTGAGACTGGTGCCACAGAGCCTTTTCCTTGCAGTTCTGCTATGTACATGGCAAGGGTGCGGGGGTGCCTGCAGACAGGTAGCTATAAAAGGATGGATGAAGATACTGCCAGTTTAATGCAATGCGTGGAACTCTGTACATGCCTGGTTTTGAGAAGGTGGGGGCAGCTATAAAATCAAAGGGTGGAAAAATGACACTATGGTAATCTGAAGAAGGTACTTGAAACTGGTCTTAAATCCTGCCTGTGTTCCAGTGACAGTTGTGAGCGCTTTTTGACGAACATTATTTATAAATTGAAAAAGGGAGAATAATTTATGCATTTATTGCAAGAAAGAAGGGTATGCATCAGTAGCAATTCTGGCTAGAGTGTGAATCCTAGACATAATATACTATAATAGTCCTTTATAAACTATGATTTCTCTTTTAAAGCCAACCGGTTTGTTAGATTTGTGGCAGGGAGGTATACCAACCTGATTTTCTTTCAAAAGCACAGATGAGATTTCAAAATTAACCTTTTTTAAATTATCTAACTGGGTACAGACTGGAAACATGCTGACCTAGATGCCTTTACTCACAGAATTCATTGCATTGTTCTAGGTGTTATAGCTCCAGGCTAACATTGCCACTTTCCTTTGTTGAAAATGTGAAGTTTTCAATAAAATAGGTGCTTTTGCTTCTCTTTTTAAATCACTGAAAAATTTTCCTTCGAATTTAAGAAAAAGAAAATTCACATCAGACTGGAGGCATGATGAATGTGTTGTTTTTATAGACTATTCTTTATAAATCTGAAAGGCTCCCTTGCTAAACAAAAGCAAAACCAAGCCGAAATATCAGTCTGAAACAACCTATAGTAAGGAGAGAATTCTTTTTACAAAGCTGTGTACGTTATTCTTCAGTGTTCAGGATGGGAATCTTTTCAATCAGTAAGGCAGAAAGCAATTATGAACAAAAAGGATATCGTCTTTCCCAAGACCAAATTAAAAAAAAATCCACTTTTTTCTGAGTTTCTATTTTTTATGAAATAACATCCTAACCCTATATTTAGAAAAGAATGTGAAATCCCTACAGTTATTGTAGCAAGTTCAGTAGCACCTGTCAGTTATGTATTTTAAGTATATTTAGTCTAACTTAAAGTCTGATACTTTTGAAAGACACTTGATTGTCTTAAATTAAGAGTGTTATGAAAGGACTGATTGTACAAAGAACTGTAACTTTAACCTCTCATAATAGTGGAATACTGGTTTACCAACATTGTGTGAATTTCTTAGTTTTGCAGAAGATACTCTGACAAGAAAGTACTTTATTCTAAAACACAATCAGTAATCAAATGCTTGACACATCTTTTTAAGGAGGAGTCAAAGGAATTTGATAATGTTGCAGGGGTTTTGTTTTGTTTTGTTTTTGATGGAACTAGGGTGGCTGAGAGAGGACTTGGTGAAATGCCTCGTGTCCAGGGAAGGCTGAAAAGGAATGTGTTTTCTTTTCTCAGAAGAAAGGAGCTTTATGTACATGTGTACTGAGGGCAGGAATACAGTATGCCAGTGTTGCCTCAGGCAGAGTTCAGGTATTTTCTTCCGAGGCCTCTGGTACAGGCTGCTCGTACTTGGCATGCTACTGGACTAGATGGAAAGCAAGAACAATCCAAAATGACAATTACTAGTAGATTCAGTGCAGATATAATTTAAATTCAATGGGTTGCTTGTTCAGTCAATTAAACAAATGATTTGTTAATGTATTTTTAGTCTTTTCATTCATGTAGACATATAGTTGTAGGAAACTTTTAGTGTCTTCAAACAGCTATTTCTCTAATCCTTCAAAAAGTAAATTCGTAAACAAATCTTTAGATCATGTTCCTTGCTTAACTCTTTCCTACTTATTCTTTCCATTTTTGGAAAACAGGAACAAAACAACATATGAAGTCTGCTTTGTAATGTTTTCCAGTCTTTAAAACAATTACACCTTTGTTGAAGAAAAAGGAAATCAAGTCCAATATTCATAAGTACCTTTTTTGTAAGAACCTGATTTAATTAATGATGCTGAAGTCTAATGCAATGTGCTGATCGGATCAACTTCTGGTCATGTGTCTTGAATTTGATGCTGCTAAGATTTGGCCAGACGTTTGAGCCTCTAAAATAATGCACAGCAATTATATTTTTTGTTTGTTTGTTTGTTTTGTAGCCCAGTCTCTTGTGTTTAAGATCATGTGGAAGTTAAATCACAGAGGGAGAAAGAGGACAATATAAGAGTATGGTAAGCAGCCACCTATAGAGCATGGAAAACTAATTCAGAGTAGTATTACTTTCTCTTTTGATGTTACTTTTCTTTTTTCTTTGTCTTTTAAATTTTAACCTTACTTGACTTTGGATAGAGGCTTCTTCTATGTTAGACTAATCCTGCAGTGTACTGCTAGCTTCAGATTACATGTGAATGACATTATCCACAGGTATTTTTCCAGAGCATGCTCTCAAAACTTGAGCAACCTGTTCTGGTTTTTCACTGATTACCAAATATTTTCCTTTTTTAAACTATTTCTTGTTCTATAGCATAGAAGTGACATGGTGGAGTAATTTCCTTCCTGCTGAAGCAGAAGTGTGAAAACAGGAATCATAACACTCCTGCTTGTTCTGGGACTCAGGATTCATAACTGAGGATCACTTACACCTTGCAATCGTAGTGTTTGCCATCATGTCTGCGTTGCATCAATACCCACAACACACCCAATTCCTGGAGTTCTGTGCCGGTCACTCTGAGTTGAGCCTAAAATCTGAGCATGACATTTCTTAGTAGAAGATTGCTCCAAGTTATTTCTCAGCCGTTAGGAAAGAATCTCTCTAGGATGGCAGAGGCACATTTTCATGCACAAAAGTGCTGCTTATTTGTTCCTTAGCATGCTGGAGCATTCTTCACCCTTTGACAGAGGAGCTGACATTCCCTTTGGATAGAATCAGCAGCAGAAACAATGCAAGTCACGTTTTTCACAAGCCAGAAAAATAACAGTCTTTGTTCTGGTCAGACACAATGATTGAATAGATATTATGTCAAATATCTATATGAACTATTTCTTTGAAACTGTTACAGGGACTTCATGAGGAGAGGTAACTAATGAAGTTCCTTGTTTATTGATAGAAAAAAGTGACATTTTCTTGTGTGTCTAACAATGACTTAGCTCTAGAGATTGCCTGAATGTGAACTGGTACAGACAAAAGTTCAGCCTGTCACAAGATGATTAAGTTTTCAGTTTCTTACCACTGAAGATTCATGTAGAAATGAAGTCAGGATCAAATGATATGAGAGAAAAAAATGGTGATTCTTAAAGCTCATTGACCTTTATAAAGAAATAAGAATGGTCATGCCAATTCTTTTAAGGGTTGATCAGCCAAAAATGATGCCAAAAAAAGGAATAATGGTTAAAGGATTGAATGATTGCCTTTTTTTTTTTTTTTTTTTTTTTTTCCCCCCCCAATAATAAAAGACCAGAAAGGCCCAGAATCAGCAGATAGACATTTGGAAAGGCACTCAGTACAAGCAGAACACAGAAATGGTAGCTTGGTGACTGGGACATGAAACAAGAATTTTTAGTATAACTCTTTATGTGCAAGTCTGCCTTGGAAGAGAGCATGAAATTGGCAACCTGATCAAACACAGATTCTGAATGAACAAAAAAGGCTGTGGTGAAGAGGGATGCATGGGTAGCAAAGAAGAAATTCCATCAGGAAACACAGAAGAATGATTAAGTAAAGAATATAAACACCCTGCTGAAGAGTACTCAGTTCCCTGAGTGGAAAGGCCTCATTCACCAATCTTTTGGTTTATAAAATCATGGGAAAGAACTACAAGGAGGAAGAATAGTGAGAATTCACCAGTTCCAATAATGGATCCCGGAAAGATCTTCAGTAGAGTTGAGAGAAATGTGGTCTGAAGTACAAAAGACAGTATTCTTTTATAGTTGTTCATTATATTTAATATTAATTCAGGAGTTGAGGTAACTGCTTTGTAACAAGACTTGTGGAAGGAAAAGCCGTAGACTTCAGCTGAAGAAAAGATTGGCTTTCTGAGTCTGATAAGGCTACATAGCCAAGGAGCTGTGCGATTGACACCTTTGCCATCAAAGGAGTCTAACTGAACTGTACAAATGAGATAGGCCACACGTTAGGATAGAATTTGATGACAGCTGCCAGTTAGAAAGACAGCTGGAGTGAACTTGGACAGCACTGCCTGAATGATTTCAGCCCTACTGAGAAGAATACTGAAACAGAAGAAAGAAACTATGAAGATGATGCACTTTTGTAAGATCTGTTATAGTCAAAACATATCCTTGCATATCTTTCTGATCCTTCGCAGTTATAGGAAGTTCTGGGCAAAATGAATTGACAAAACTTTAACTATAGAAAGCCCATTACAGTACAAATAACTTGTGATTCATCAAAAGGGCAGGGGGACAGGCCTGGAGGAAGTTGAAATCAAATGTCACCACCTAAAAATATATCTGAAATGATGAAGTTTCTTCCTCTGATGAATATATGGAGTAAATGCCACAAAAGGCCATGCTCTTTCTGAACTGCGTGATACTGACCTTGTGTGGGCTGGAGATAAAACATAGGAATGGGTTCTGAAAAGATGCTCTAAATAATTTATTGACCACATCCTGAGAACTGGCATTTGTCAATGTTCCTGAATCCACAGCTATTTCAGCAAATGCCAGTAGCTCAAGACTTAGCAGAGTGGTACTCCAGTTACAGTGAGATGAATCCTGTCACCCATTGCTTCAGGCAGCTTTCGATCACCAAGAATAAGTATGCCCAAATAGCAAGAGCGGCTGGGCCATGGGAGAGATTCAGAAGATGCTCCCACATCTCAATAATCTCAGCAATGTGACAGGTAGATCATAAGCCCCTTGCAGTATTGATAAAATAGTAACAGTCAGACCAAGCGCCCCTTACTAATGTGTTTCAATCCTACCTCAAAGAAATAGAGAATGACTGACTGTTAAGGAGATGGGTGAGATTTTCAGCATGATAAAGGAGATGCAAATGAGCGTCCTGGTTTCATCACTGTACGAACCTGGCTGTGTATAAGTAACCACTGATGACCACAGATGAAAACTATCTGTGCTTTTTTCAGTTAGCCTCAATAGCCATTAGGGACCTGTGGTCATCGGGCACTTTTGCACAAGATGGGGGAGCTTTTTGTTTGTTTGCAGCAGCAGTTTCATAGCAGTTCCACCACCCTCAAAGGTCAGCAGTTTATGAGAAACAGCCCTGGCAGCTGCCCTAAAGTTGCCACTCGGCACGTAACACATCCACTGCTTAAGTAGCGAGGCTGCAGAAGGTAGTGGTAATGAGGTAAAGTGACTGCCATTCACAATGTAGCATACCATTTCCTACTTTGGTGTTGGCTGACTACTTTTTCTAGTTTTGTGGAAAATGCTGCTTCTCCATAACTCTGCAATTCAGCTCGTCACAGAAAAGCAATTCCTTTGGGTTCAGCACTCAAGATTATTACTTCAAGCTCTAACCACTTTGCCTGAGCACTGATTGACAAGAGCTCTGCTGCATCAAAAAGACTTGTGTTTTTTTTTTTTCTTCTAAGCTACTGAATAGTGATGGTATTGCTTCTAGGAATAGTATAGTTGGTTAGACAGGAGAAATCCTGACAACGTTGGAGGTAAATTCTCATTTAAATTGATCCTGTATGAAACACATGAAGCTGTGTTTATGGCAGCCTTTTCCTGTCTGTACATGTCTGAAATGAACAAGATGCTTCATCTGATGGGTCCTGGTAAAAGCAAAGTGATGTGAAGAATTACTGTTGTCATTTATTCATTGTGGGTGCAGCCGTAGCAAGAGTTCTCAACAGCCATGCAGCAGTACAGGCAAACCACTCAGCCTTAAATACTTACAGTGCTCTCCCCTTTTTAATTGTTCTGTGCTTAACAGATCTTTCTTCTTCATCTTATGACAAAAGCATTAGTAGTAGCTGGATAGCTGATCCACAGAACAGTATGACTTGAAGAATTTTTAGTAACTGATCATTTCTGAAGGTACAATTGCTTTGTTGTGCTGGTTATTGGCAAGAGAGGAAAACGAATGTTGATAGTCAGTTGCTAGTTCATGTTTGCTGCTGGAACCTCTCAGATTTAAGAATGAGAAAAGAAACGTCCATTTTGTATGCTCACGCAGTGGCAACTTGTGTTTGGAACAGGTGTAGAAGTGCATAGCATGAAAACCATATCCTGAAGCCTTAATCAGATTTTCTTCTTATTTTACCTTTATTTTCACTCATGTTTTCTAAAATATTAGAAATACTTTTCAATATTTATCTTATTTCCCAGTATCAAGCCTAAGTTAAATGATACAGATTTTTTTTAAAAAAAATTAAGTAGCCCCTGAAGAGCATATGTTAGAGAGATTCTCTTACCTGAAGACCTGATTTCTTTCGATTTCTGTGGGAGGAAAAAGAAATGTACTTATTTAGAGCTCCGTTGCCAGTTAAGCCAAGAATCCTGCCCTTCCATGAGCTAGGCCTAGTCCAGTATTTTTAATGCTGTCAATGGGAGTTTGATATTAACTTCAGTGAGCTTGGGATCAGTTTCTCCTTCATGTCTGGAAGCATAGAGCTGTCACTCTGGGTATTTCTTCCTGGAATGTGAAGATGAGCCTGTGATCCAGCAACATTTGAGGAGAGTCCCCGCCCTTGGTCCACATGTTTCGCAGCGATGAGTGGCTGGGAGCACTGAGAATGTAGCAGGAATGAGTGTCTTTAACTTCTGTGCCAACATACATAAGGTAGGTCCTTCTGTAAGTCTCTCTAGAGATATATAGATGTTATTAGAATTTTACTGTTTGGCCCAGATATTTTAGGTGTTTAGGTTTCTTCTTATGACATGTTCTTCTTTGCCTGTCAGCCCAGCTCTAAACAAGGCAGGCAAACGCAAACATGCAAATGGGCAGGTTTCTTTAGCGTTGGGAAACACATGCATACTCTCAGCATAGATTTCCCCTCTCCCCTTACTAGAGTCTTGTTTCATTTTGGAAAACTGGGCACCTATGGCTAATTTTCAAAGCACTGCCCAAGGAGTACACCAACCCTCTCCCACAGGCATTCCTGAGAAGGATTTGGGTGGGTACTCCTTTTTATAATTTTGTCCTAATGCCCAGCTGATCTTAAGTGCAATAAGATTATAACATTATACTGAATTACCCTGAACTATTCTGGTTTTTAATGAAGATGCTATAATAGGTTGGAGTGTATCTTATAGATGGTGATTTTGGGTTAGCTACTGTGTTCGTTGTTATTGTGGCTTAGTTTGGTGTCTTGTGAAGTGACTTGAGAGTGAGAAGAATTTTTTTTATATAGTGTATAAGGCAGTGAGTCTCAGAAATGCTCTCATTACTTTTAGCTAGCTGGTGTACTCCTGCTGCTGCTGTGTGTTAGTTCTAGTAGAGTCACAGAAGGCTTCTGTGTATTTTATCTCATAGCAGTAATAGGAATTTTATTGTAATAAACTGAGTTTGCACTTGAAGAAATAAAAGTTTCTACAATATAGTCTAATGATTTTTGGTAGAAATGCAGTATAAACATTAAGATATCTCCTTTGAAGGAAGTGTATTTTTACTGTGCTTTTCTGTACAGAAGTAGACTTGTATTGTATTCTGAGAGTAATAAATGATATTCAGAAGTTTTCAGTGCTTTGATACACCACTTGGCAAGAAGATTGGGGTTTATTTCTGAAGCAACTAATGTACAAACCCAAATTAATGTTCTCTTTTTCCTTCTATTTTGTGGCCTGATTTGTTCTTTCTATGCAATCTTAGCAGTAATAAATTAACAATTACTTTGTAATTTTGAATACTACCTTACATACGAGGATCTCAGTGCACTTTATACGGTTATTAAGTAACCCTCCTTCATGCAAGAAGGAAGTATTGATCCTTTTTATTGTAAAAAGGTGAATAGTGACATGCACAGATCTTGCACAGTTTGCCACAATCAGGCAGGAAGCCTGTGGCAGGGATGTAGATGGAACGAAGGAATCTCTTAATCCGCTGTGCAAATGGTTATAGCATTCACAGAATTTGTCTGTGCATCCATAGACACTTTAATTTACAAAGTCTAACTGTGCCTGATTTCACTGTTGCTTTTTCTGGTTTGCAAGTTGACAGCCTAGTGTAAGGCAAAAGCTATGCCAATACATACCGGTAACTATAAAGGTGATAGCTATATCTTTCAGGAATCTGTTTGTTTACTCTTCAGCTAGGCAGACATTGCTCATTGCCATGCAGCCAAGTAGACATTTTGTAAGAATGTACCTGACTGTTGATGGTCGCTTTTCTTGCTGTTTTTTGGTTATTCAAATACTCGTACACTGCTCTGTTGCAAAATTATTTTCCCTGGTGCTTAATGCTTAACCCAGTGCTTAGTACTGGCTTGATCAGTCCCTGAGACCAAGCTTTTGTTAGATTGTTTCATTTTCTTCAAAACTGCAGTGGGAATAATACTATTTCTGACTCCTACAGGTAATCTCGGGGGATTCCTGTAGTGCAGTAGTGTTTTACAGGGCTTCAGAGGCAAAAGGACTACTGCAAAAAGATGTTTCTCCCCTTTTTGAAGTCACCTCTGTCGCTTGAGTCTGAACCGGAGTCTCTGTGTTCACGTGGCTACCAGCAATGCAGGATCTGTCTGAAGCTTTGGAATATGTAGAACCATTATCTAAGATTTAAATATAATGTGTGCTATTGCTTGTACTTGGTACGCCTGCCTCTTTCCCCACCGCTCTTCTCTCCTCCCTGTCTAGATGGAGAATTGACAGCTGTGGCCTCAAGCAGGGTGTGTTTGGTAGCTGAAGGATTTGGATGCCAAGTTCTGGGATATCACACTCACAGCGGCATTTGGGTCTGCGATAGGCTCTGGCATTGCACTGCCTGCAGCTGCGAGGCTCTCTGGGGTGCTGTTGGGTCAAGCTGCCTTCTCCATGGCAGGGTGCCTTGCTGATCAGTTGCTACCTTCTGTACCAACTGCTTCCTGATATGGTGTAAGAAAGCCACATGCAGCACTTTTATGGCCACTGTGGGTAGGGTCTGACAACCATATATTGTTTAGCTTTAGATCTGTACTGTGCCTGTAAAATTATCTCACGCAGTAAATGACATCACGTAAAAAACTTGCATTTCCAGTGCAATCTTACTTCCAGCAGGCTCTGGGCAAATTCTTCAGGAGATTCTCAATGCTCAGGTATTTATTAATTAGGACATACTTGTTTCTGGACATCTCTTGTATCTATACTACAAATTGTAGGGAAACTAACATTCCCAGCGGTTAGCAATGTATTTATTACACCTGCTCTTGGCTGCCCACCAATTCACTGATGAATCCCTCTGGCACCAGCTGCATGGCCATGTACAGGAAAATGTTAAATTTCCATGAAGAGAATGTGGCTTGCAGCGGCTCAGGAAGCCATCACCTCCTTCAGAGCATTGGAGTCTGGCAGCACCGGGGAGTGCCCTGCAGTCTGCGCACAGGAGCTCAGTACCAGGCACTGACAGCATCTCCGGGAATTCCAGTCTTTTGAGTTCATCTCAGGTGCTTTTGCTGTGGAAAGCCAACTATGACAATGCTGGTTTCTTCTGCTGCTCCTGTTGATTGTCCACCTTGTTTGATTCTACCTTTGAGGTGTGATACACAGATGTAAGGTTATGCAGGTGCGTGTCTGTGCGGGTATGCCAAGCTGGTGTAATAGACACGCCTGGTGAGATGGGGTTAACCTGACAAAGTGAATTAGATTGGTAAACGCAGTGATTCTGTTCCACATAGCCAGCGAGGCAGCTGTAAAACAAAACCATAAAATGTTCCCTGGTGTTTATTTTCTGAAGACTGTCAGGGTCACAAGGAGAACGAACCATCTGAAAAGGTCTGTGATGCAGAAACAAAAGTTGACTGAAAAAGTGATTTTAATTATTCATCTTCCCAGCCCGGAACTCATGGGATAAAAAGAGTTAATATGTCAAAACATGTGATAGATGGACTCCAAGTAAGAACTTATGCACTGATACTGAAAATCCTGATCCCTTACTGGTGTCAGTGGAAACAGTGAGTGCTCAGCAACTCTGAAAATTAGTGAAATCAGGTTTCAGCCAATGCCTTTGTTCTGAGAGATCTGCTAGCGTGGCTGTTCCAGTACCTGCACTAGAAATCATTTTGCTGTGGGTGAAACGGAGCTGTCCCTGGGATGGAAACACAGCAAAAAAACCCCATCGGGAGGATGCATTTTTTGACCCTGATGATGAAGCAATGTCACACCTGTTACTAAGATACTTAAACATTCTCACATAGCAAGCTGCATAGCCCTTATGCATGGTAACAAATTACTTGCTTTATCTTCAGTTTTATCCCCTCCACTTCAGAGACCCAAAAGACCATTTCAATATGCCAGTTTAGCTACTCCTTTATGTCTGCTAACGTAGAAGCCTAATGTAGTCAGCTAACATTGATAAATGTAAGTCACTGATGTGCTGTGTGGCTTCCCCAGACTGTTTCACTCTTGTTCTGACTGTCTGGATACAAAAGAGACCATATTTAACTTTCTTTCTGGATCCTTCGGTGGATTCCAGTGTGGTCTAACTGATGAAATAAGTTTTTACTGTACAGCAACTGGTGAAAGGTGCCTGTCAAAATGCTAAACATAAAACTGCTTTAAAAAGATAATATTGGTTATAATTAACAGTATGGTTTTAACACGGTATATTTTGTCTTTTTCTTTTCCTTAAGATCAGATTGCAGTAGGAAAAATTGTAACCTTAGCAGAAAAAGTCATAGGACTCAAACTACCAAAAAAAATCCAGTGGGCATTTGTTATAATTGCTGCTGTGAAACCAATTGAGACAACTGGAAACAGAATACCTACCATAACACTTGGATTTCACAAAGCTTTCATGATTCAAAGCCCTGTTCTTTAATTAATTTTACTAGTAAATTAAATTACAACATCCATCCAGCCAAATATAATGCCCAAATTGTTGAAGAGAACAATGAGTGACATGCCTGAGGACAAAACCAGAATGTCTGTCGTACCTTGGGAGGAGATTTCAGGCATTCCTGGCTTTTAGAGATCGCTGGAATATGCCATTCTCACACTCTGCCGTCCCCTGCTCTGTCTGACAGGCAATTTAATGTCACATAATGTCCCTTTTGTCAGAATCACACACGATGCAGGCTCAACCTGCTGAAATGACGTTAGCAGTCATGAATCAAGCACTCTCATGCCAGAGAAAGGGTGGTGATCAGAGTCATCCTTCCCCACGCTGACCCTGAGATCAGGCTGCAGTACGTAGGTGTAAGGCATGGCTTACAAAAACGTTGTGTATTTTGCCTGAAGGCTGTCAGAAATCCCCAGTATCATCCTAAAAGTTGTGTCAATCAGCTACTGCTCATGTGGCAATAGCTTTTCTGACAGAATGACAGAGAAATGAGCATGCTGACCCAGGAGCTGGCAGGTTCCTTGGGGCTATCGTGGAGGATCTGGAAGTGGTTTTGTGGGATCTGAGTGTTCCTCACTGCTCTGTGCTATTTGCATTAGAGATAGCCACTACACATTTGCTACGCTAATTCAGTGAACTCTTGCGTTTAATCATTAGCTTGTGTTGGCTGTAACTGGGATTGTGATGACTATAAAATATAATTTTACCCAGATTAGAATATGCCTAAGGTCAGAATCAAACTTTCAGAGGCTGACAGGAAGAGAAGTGGAAGTGCTGACAAGCTAGCGTAATGTGTAGTAAACAAGAATAAAAATCAATATATGATTTAAACTATGTGCTAATTAATACAATATAGATCCTGAGAGCCCTGGGAAGCTGAGAAAGGACTCTGTTTCCTTCTTAGTTTAGAAACGGCCAGAACATACTGTCCTTGAGCTAGATAACAGCAGCTCTTTGTCAAGGTAGGAGAGAAGACCCTCTCCATTTGAGTTGCTAGGTGGTCTGTACCAGCTTTGCCAGAGTAAGTGTTCCAAAGCTAGCTGAGATAGATAGTGAGAAGTCCAAAAGAAAGGAATTAAATATTTATTAAATGATAGTTCATCAGTCTCTTGAGTCAGTAGGTCAAATTAAGTCAGTTCTTTGCATTTGACGTACTGGGACAGATTTTTAAGATCATTTAGACTCGTTCTGTGGTGAGCCCTACAAAAGAGACTACTGTGCTATTTTAGTCTAATTTATCATATGAGTACTAGACTAAAGTAAATTGCTGTACTTAATATCTGTAGGTGAGCACAATAGTTTGCTTTGTAGAAAGACTGTACAACTTCTTAAATGCTAAATGACTTTAGGCGTGAAGGAATTATTGTGAGCGGTATGCTGAACCACTTGGTGAATAATTGTGTGTTTGAAAAGTTTAGGTGTGGCACATCCTGATGCATTTCATACTTTATTGAGAACTTTCTGGTTTGGTCTGAGGGGAGGTGATTAGTCCTGTCCACTTTTGAGTAACTTATTTACATCCTTACACTTAGATCATAACATATCATATTGTGGGTCTGGGGGTTAGTTCTGGTCTGAGCTATAGCTGGTTTTTGAGGGGGGAAAAAAAAAAGTAATCCCACTATTAAGATATTTTTCTTTCTGTTTTTAAACCATTCCCGTACTTCTAGGATGATACAATTAATGGCTTTATTAATCACTCTTTACCTGACTGCAATGAAGAGATCTCTTCTTCCAGAAAAGATCATTGTGTTATTGGTGTGTCAGTTCTGTCTTCACTTTTACTTTAGAGAATAAAGATAAATTCTGGGGCATGCATTTGACTGTGTTCTGACTAAAGGCAAAAGGAGGAAATGGTGCGGGGGGAGATTGAGGGAGATGTTCAGAAAAGACAATGTGTGTAAAAGAGACTAAAAGAATGTAAGAAAGACAAAAGTTGCTTCTGGGTTTTAATAGGAAAGAGAGAGCTTATTCATTTTGTTTCCATCGCTGAGTTTATCTGAGTCTGCCCTGGAAGAGGTCAGGGCCGTGCTGGAACAGCCACCCTCACGGTCTAGCAAACATTCTGTTGGTGGTGGCTCACAAAGAAGTGACACATTCCTTTTGAGTTGTTTAGGTTGTGTGCTCCCAGCTTGAACACTGAAGAAAATTGTGTGAGGAGGAACTGGTGACTGCAGAATTAGTAAAAGAGGTTCATGTGGAACTTACCACAGTTCCTGGGCAGGAACCTGTAATCCTAGATGGGATGGCATTATGCTGTGCTTTCACATTGGCTGCCCTTTTGTGTTCCGCAGGACTATTTGGAGAAGCAAATGCTGTTTGGCATGAGTCTGGCCCTGCATAATTTACATTACTGTTATTGTATTTTATAGCATGCAGAATAGAGACTTGGTTCTGAAGAGAGTACATGGAAATATGGCTGCCATTTGTCAGTCCGGATTTAATTAGTTGCATTAGCTGTAGCAGTGAAGATCTAGTGAGCAGAATGTGCCTGCGCACAGGCAGAAACATCAAGAAACAGTTGCTTTTAACTGCGAGGGCCCAACCTATAATCAGGTGTCATGCTTTTTATTTTCTGACGGTGCAAGTCTGGACTCTTATCAATTCAGAGGGAACTCCTACAGCCGTAGGTTACCATCTGCTGCTGCTGCTGTATCCAGTTGTTGTATTAGTGTTTATTCTAGCACAACAGTGCAGGGAAAAAAAAAAAAAAGGAAAGGAAAGGAAAAAGCAATAGAACCAGAATAACTCACAGTAGTTAGCTCAACAAAGCCTGCCATGGGGTCAGCCATTTAAACACTTGCTTAAATCTCAGCACACCCAAAATTCAGCAAATCACTTATGCTTGTGCTCTAGAGCTTTGCTGGTCAGGGCCGAAGGACTGGGGAAAAGGATATTTTTTTTCATTGCTGGAAGAATTATGAACTTGATGCACCTGGAATTTCTCTAGTTTATACATCTCAGCAAAACAGGTGTCACAGAGCACTGCGTCACAACAGTAGGCTGGTACGGCACTTGTATGTGCATGAAAATGAATGAAATGTGTGAGAGATGCAGACTCGGAACACGTTGCCTTGGTCTCTGACAGCAAGTATTTTCCTGGAAGTACAGAAGGGCCAAATTCAGACCTGAGAGAGATGGTTGCAACTTCTTTGAAATCAGAATGACAAACACATACCCTATATCTGAACTTTACCTTAAGCTAATTTGTATTTCCAGTTGAAATATATTGGAGAAATCGGAGAGATCCCCTCCCCCCCCCTTTTTTTTTTTACTTGAAATGTTTTGATGATAAAGTTAGTTTCTGGTGGTAAAACACATGAAAATATTAAAATGAATGCAACTAATCATGATGGAACAGGCATGGTATAAACCTGCCTATACTCTCTGAGAAATAAAGCCTAGCTAGCATGCCGCAGGTACTTCTCATGCAGGAGGGGCTGCTTTTCTAAGTAGACTATTTATTATGGGTGGCTGATATCTGCATTCTGGCTCAGTTCCCTGTAGTAAGGAACTGACCACATTACTATTTGCAAACACAGGGTTCACTCAAGTGGTACTAAAAAGAGAAGAGGTGGGGCAAGCAGAGCTTTAAAAAGAAAAGAGGAGTCCGTCCCAGTTTGTATGTAAAAAGCAGCTGCGTTTTGGAGAAGGACGGTACCTGGAGATCTCGCTCCCTGTACTCCACTGAGGGCTGCAGCGAACAATTTTCCAAATTTTCTGCTTTAAAGATTTAAACAGCAGCTTTTTCTTGTTGTGAGGAATTCACAGTGATCCTTGCGAGCAGCGCTTTTAAGCTGTGTTAAATTTGTGGCAAGAGTGTCAGGCATTTCATACTTGGCTTCCAAAAAAGAAACAAGAAACAAAAGAGAGAGAGAGAGAGAGAGAGAGAGAGGGGAAGGAGAGAAAAAAAAAAAATCCGATGTGTGTGGGGAAAAAATCTCCCAGGAGTTTCTTCAAGGTTGTAGTCAGACACAGTAAGGGCTGAAGTGACAAGAAAAGCAAGGCAAAGATAAAACTTGGTATAGTGATAAAATGTCTGAGTGTAAAGTGGGAGATTGCAGAAACCTTTTGGGATTACACATGCTCATCTTGTCCTGGATATGACTGAACACAAACTGGTTTTTCTCTAGTGACGTTTCAAAAAACCTTCAAGATTATGTTTCTCTTCCTTGTTGCTTTTTTGCCAGTGGCTTTTAAAATTGGTTTTGTCAGCCTCTCAGCTCTGCAGCACTGGAACTGTCCTAATGGATACAGATTAAAGACTGAAAACTCTGCTTGTATAGGTAAGTTGCTTGACCATTCACAGATTAAGAAAACTGCATTTCTATTCTCTTAATTGAGCTTCATAATTTTCAGAGTTTTTTTACAGATTACTTGTGTGTTGTACTGGCAGAATTGGTAAATCAGATTCTCGATATCCTTTGCTTCTCATAATGAACAGAACTCATTTACTTAGTTTGTTTTTCAAAAACCAGCCACTTGTCTGTCAGTTTAGCTATCAGAAAGCAGGATAAACTTTTATATGATATTGAGAGATCCAAACTGTTCCCTAGTTACCAAAATTCCTTGTCATAGCTTTAGTGTTTTCGTATTTTCAATACATGTGCATGCACATATTTGTGCTTCTGTATATGTAACGTTTGTGTATAACAGTATTTTTGTATTTCTGTATGCATATAGAAAGAGTATTCTAATGATCATTTGTTAGTATATACTTAGAGGTGGGCCAGATAACCTTAAAAACTACTCTTTCTGTGTTTATTGGTGCATGTAGATATGTGTGCTTAGTGTAATAATACATCTTATACAATACATGATACTGTAGTACTAAATTCTGTGTGAAATGTATGATGCTAATATTAGTATAATCATGTCCAGTGATTTGGAACATGTGAAATGCAGGTTCCTATTTTTTACAAAGTGTAAGACGAAGAATGCCAGAACCCTCCTCCCTACACTGCTACCTCGAAGTCCAATGTTTTTTAGTAACCCAGAACCAATGAAGTCATGGAGTTTGCAGTAAGGAGATGAGGAAACACTCTGTAAGAATTTAAGCAAACAGACCTAATACTTGGAGTTAATGCTTTTGCCTTAGATTGCTTGGGCTTCAGAGGCTCTGACTCAGTTCTTGACATGATTCCAGTGATTTAATAACAGGTGTCTCCTCTGTGCATTCTGCCAAGAAATACCATTTTGTAGGCAGAAAATAGAAGTATACATCTTAAACGCTCTCATATTGAGAGAGGAGGAGCTAGGCATTTTTTGTGTACGAATGATAAACCTGACTGAAACTTCATCTGAGAGCTTACCACACCTAGGGTGCTTCCACACTGATGCTTGAATTCGAATGAGAAGCACACTTCTGAAATTAATCTCCATAGTGCTGCCTCTTACTCTGCGTGGTTTTGCATTGTGGAGTACTCTCAAAGTGCACAAGCTGGATTCTCTTTAGGCCAACCTAAACCAGAAGGTATTCCCATAGGAGAGCATCTATCCTCTGCTGTTGATGGCGATTTGGTCCATGGGACTAGACTAGACCTGGTTAGCCATAACCTCAACTTGAAATATGTGCAGTCTGTATGTCATATTATCATCAAATATTGAGCTTCACACAGCCTCTCCAATAGGTCCACACTGTTTGCTAACACGTAGCTTTCATAAGCTAATGAGGATGTACATTAGTTATCACTTCTATATTACTGGGTTGCCCAATTAAGAGCTCACAGATAAAAACAGAATCCTACTGACATGAAGGTTATCATTTAATGAGTCAAAAAGCGCTCTAAATATTGACGTTCAAAAGGCTGCAAAGATGTATTATTTTTTATTTTGCATATTGATGTACATCATTCTTCCATTAATGGAGACATAACCTGCCCTGGATTATGTCTTTTCTGCTGAAAATTAGATCCATTCAGCTACTGTATGAATGTGGGGACTCTAGGCAGGGCACCAAAATAGAGTGGCTGGTAGCTCAATAAACTCTACAAGAAGTAGTAGTAAAAGCCTTGCATAAGAGCTAACATTACTATGACATACTCTGAGCAATTCCATGTAACCCAGAACAAATGAAAAACGAGATGTGCTAGGGTATCTTTTTAATTAGAGACCACTGGATTACAGGGGATTAAGCAAAGGTGAAATTTTGACATGAAATGTAAGACTGAAGGATGCTTTAGTGGAGTGGATTTCCCCTGTTCTTTCCTCCATGTGCTGGGTACACAAGTCGTGTTCTGTCCAGAAGACCGGATCTATGATATTCTAGTTCATTAATGATGTGAGATAGAGGGTGCAGTGGAAGCAAGTGGTAGGAAGCTGGAGGCAGGCTTTGAAGGTTATAGTGGGGATAAAAGCGGTGAGTGGGAGACATGGCTCATACCACTGAACTGTGAGCAATGACAGCAAGCTGAATGCAAGCTAAAGCTTGGCAACAATTCTTGGTCAGCTGTAACAAATATACAAATTTTAAAATGTTCTTTATCCTCTGTGACCATGGTGGCATCATGCCAGCCATAAGGACTACCCTGAACTGAGAAGGTGTCTGCTTTCTGTTAGTAAGCTGTTACAAGTGACACTTACTGGAAAGTGTGTAGGCTTTTCTAGATGTGTTTTCCATGCTGCCACTACAGATGAAGGTCTGAGTCGTGCTCTTCTTACATTGCTAAATAGCTTGCTTCTTAATTAGTTCCTTTTATTTCTAGGGATATTCAAAGATCAAAGACCTCTTCATCCTGTGGAAGGATAATGAAATCTAACCCTAAATGTCTCACATAATTTTATACAGTTATTTTAAGAGAGATTATTTGAATCCTGACTTGGTATGCCAAGAGAGGAGAGGCCTTTTAGAGGGGCCACGTGTCCCACAACAGCAGGGTTTGTAAGCAAGTATGGGAGAACAGACAGTGAGGTCAGAACAAGACTAGCGTGGTGAATTAACGTACTAATTTATCGGCAAGTAGTGATAGAATTGGAAGCATTTCTGCAATTTTTTACATTGCCATCTTGATTTAATGATTTATTTTAAGCTGATGTCGGGCCTGGGGACTCAGTTACCTTTTGATAACTCATCTTTCTTAGACCTCAATGAAAACATAGAACCTTCTACCTTTAAGGAAAAATGATCTGGACTACTGAGGAGTTATTTCAGTACATGATTGGCCCTTGGAGAGCTTTGATTTCTAACCTATTCAACTGTGTAAGCATACATTGGACACCAGGGGATGGGCCCTATGCCTGTTGGAATCAGTTGCCTGCACCCTCCCGAAAGTCCTCTTTAACAACACTGGTTTTTATTCTCTTGTGGTCTATAGATGCTTTCCCCGCTAGAGAACAAAAAGTTTCCCACATGGCACTGTTTATCTGAAGAAGCCCATAGAGCAGCTCCTTGAATTATCAGTTCTAGACTAGATACTAGTGCCTGTTAGTCTTGGGCTACCCTAGGTAAATATATTATGTTCTGGATATTGCAAGACTGGAGGTGTACTTTGGCTTCAGGGATGACTTTGAATACTTTGTAAATTTTAAAAGTGAAGGAAGATGGCTATTAAAAAAACCAACCACCAAACAAAAACTAAAACGGTACTGCAAAAAAGTTCTTGAAGAAGGCAAAACATAACCCTCATTTTTGGAGTTTTACCTAATTATAGGTTCTTAAATTCTGCACATCTCTACTAACTTCTGACATTAGCTGATCAGACCTTGTCAATTCTTCAGGGGTAACATTCTGCACGTTCCTACAGGGCTACAGCCTGCAATTGAAGGTGACAACTGCAGCTATCTAGGTCAGCTCTTTTGATCAGATACTCCTTTCTCAAGCTTTCCTCATTTCTTTTTTACTGTTCACCACTCTCCTGCCATGGAGCACAGGTGATGCAGAATAAGAAGTTATTTTTTTTGTATTACATCTTTAAATTCACTCAATCAGCTAAATTCTGGCTTCACTTTGGTCCATACAGGCTTCTGAAGACACTGTTAAAATGTCTTAATGTTCTATTCTGAAAAATATGACATGCCAAAACCTTACTAACTCACAGCTATCTTTCCTTTGCAAGCATTGCAAAGGAGTGTTAAGAGCCAATGAAATAGGCAACTGTGTTGTCTGCCCCTGTCATGACATGGGGATAAACCTGCGGAGACCTCCCTGTATCCCTTTGTGTTTCAGAAGAGCTGCAGTTGAGGCGTGCTTACTTCCTTATTTTCAGTACCCTGTCTTCAGCTAGATTACTTTGTATTATACTGCCCTGGGGAAAGATTCTTGAAAACATGGTTACCAATTAGTAGTCAAGAATTCTTGAACATAGGTCTGAATCCATGGGCCAATTAATGAGAAGATTTGCATTGAATTTTCTGGAAATTGGAACCAGCTGAATGTGGATAAGGGCTATCTTTAGCTGTAAAAAACCTAGATCAAAATAGGAAGAAGGCAAATATGTTACAAGAAATAACAGAAATGGTGTCATGCATCATATGAAGCTTAAGCCTGAAGAGGACCAAGGGGCAGACTCCAGGACCAAGGACTAATACTGCATGACTCATCATTGGTTTGCTCAGTGGAAAATAGCAGATATTAATTTTGTGTTCTGTTTTAAACAAAACTTAACTACTTTCTAGTGTCTAATTTGGAACTTGTTTTTACAGGGAGCTGGATGACAGTATTTGCTGATGCCTTTCAAAGAGGGCAAGATGATAGCCTCATGAACCTAATCTTTGAAAGGCAAGCGCATAACAGTATGTTGAAAGATGCATGATCCGGGAAGTAGAGGTCCATTTTGTAGTTACTAATTTATATGTAGAGTTTATTTCGAAGACAAAACCAAAACATATTTTTTCCCTTTCTAGTGCTCAAACACTTGAGATCTGAATCCAGAAAGGCAGAAAATTAAAGATAGTGTAGTCCCTTGAGAACTTTTTTTCCATTTCTCTTCAAGATGTCTACAAGTGGTTTCTGAATTTTATTTCAGTTCTACATTTGATTCTGTGTTATACTTGACTAGATCACATGATTGCTCTTGGTGTCTTATCTGTGATATGATCACCTCTGTAGCTCTGGACTCGAAGAGTCCAGGAGTTGGTAACCACCTTATTGTATTCACATTATATTTCTTACTATAGTATTTGTGCACTTCACAACGTCTGTCCTCTCAGAAATTGTGAGTGATGAGGTTGTACTTTAAAGATACTGAGCTGTGCCTCACCTGTTTTATTGTGACCTGCTGATAGATCGATACATCTTTCCATTTCTGGCTACCTTCTGTTCTTTGAGCTGTATGTTTTTAACAAAACAGATAAAAGGAATGGGCTACTTTCTTTGTAACCAGGATGAAATTTTATGTTCAACCTTGTTGAAAAGGTTATGGTGGTGACTAGACATAGTGGATTGAATTAATCGCCAGTCCAACACTACAGGAACCAAATCTGAGTTGAGGTTATTTGAATATGTGTATCTGCACATGTATATTTTATGAATGTATGTATTTGGGGCTATAATGAAATGCAAGTTCTAGCTCACTATGGTTTCTCTGTATCCCTGCCAGGCATACTAATGCTTCACCTTCTGCAATCAGAGCGTTTCTCAGGACTCTCAATAAAGTAGCATATTTGTATGCAAAGTCATTGAGAGCTGCCAACATCATGATGACATGATTCATCGTTTTTGCTGATTCTCAAGGCATTTTTTTGCATAAAGAAGCCTTTGAGGACTGAGCAGAACCTCATTCTTCCTTTCAGGGCTGGCTGTCAGGGCACTGCAGACAGCTTTTGTGTTCACTAAGCCGATTTCTTTCACAGGGTAAAGTTCCCACTGGGGGCTGTGGTTGCCAGGACACATAAAACAGCTACAGCAGGATGCAAATCTGTGCTTTGCTTTGGTCCTGAGTGCAGGTTAAGCAATGCTAGTTACACCTGATGGTTTTATGATCAAGCTCTCTTAAACCTTAAGAAACAGCTTTGGTTGGTTGGTTGGTTTGGTTTGGTTGTTGGGGTTTTTTGTACTTTAAGCAAAGAAGAGCACATGTTAATCATAGGACCCTCTTCCATTGTTAGTGCCATAAAAACTGGAAGTTCAGAGCTCTGCAGCGTGTTTTACAATGGTGCTGTGTCTGTTGGCGCTTCCTGTTTACTGCTGGAAGGGGCACTCCGCAGTGGCCGAGCCACCCGTCACCACTGTGCCCCTTGTCTTTTATTGGGCAGTTATTCTTCCACTATAGCCTTTCTTCAGCTGGGGCGATGGCTTGCTTTTCAGTATGTGCGTGATTTGCTTTCTTTTGTGAACTTTGGTGGTGATGAAAATGGACAGGCTGGTAACCCTGAAATCCTTTCTTGCAGTACAATTGCTGGGGAGGCAGTGTAAATTCTTGTAGCCTGATCAATCAGCATGCTTTTTCTTGGAGAATCAGTTTTGTACACCCATATAAAGCTGGAAAATCCATTCTGTAAATAACAGGTCATTGTCCAGTTACCTTGGCACATAGTAATGTGTCTTCCTGGTCTGATCTTGACTTAAGAATATCCATTGATGTTTTTCACACCATCACAGTTTTTCTTGGTGGGTAGTTCCCTTAGTGAATCACGCTTCCTGTTAAAATGTGAATTTAATGCTTACTTTGATTTCCCTGGCTTCAGTTCTCAGCCATCAGTCCTTGTTAAATCTTTCCTGCAAGAGATTATGGTGTCCTTTAGAAAATCTGGTACTTTTTCTTTGTGAAGGTATTTCTATACCATGATCAATCCTTTTCTCGATCTTCTTTCTGATAACCTAAGCAGAGCGAGCTCTTTGAGGGAGTCAAAGAAAGACACTTTCCCTTACCCTTGAATCAGGCTTTTTATCCTTGTTGCAAACTTTCTAATTTTTCAAGACGCTTTAACAACCTATATCTGAGAAATACTAGCAGCATGCCAATATAGTCTATAGTTCTCCTGTGTTTATATGTGTTCTGATTTGAATTTGCCCAGCAACATGCTAAGAGGTCAGCTTTCTGTCCAGTATGAACACAAATCCTTTTCAGAGTAAGCAATCTTCCAGATACAATCTGTAGGTCAGGCCTATCTCACTTATTCTTATTTAATGTGCTCTTTATTGTGAGGGAATAATAGCTCTTTCATCAGTGTTTCACACTGGTCAAGCAACCTCTGTCTTTAGCGATCTTACGTCTATATAGTTGCCTTCATCACCCATGAAACTTCTGATTTCCTCAGAGAAATCACAACATCAGGTTCATTTAACAAACCACTGTTGTCATAAAAGTGTATTGACTAACGGACCACATCATAGCCTTTGTCAAGGGATCTTGCTTTGGTGCTGGTGACTAGATCAGGTTAATCGCCTGGCTTAGCCAGCCAGTTACTCCACATGAGAACCAGTGCATGGGGGAGAGACACAGTGTCCAACCCGGAAGACTCTTTCATATCTCTGCTAACACTGACAGCAGCCTGTGACAATGAGTTGAGGTCCCCAAAGTCCTCTGGTACAGGCTATCAAAGAGCCCTTTCGTTTTCATGACATCCAGGCAATGTTAGCCAGGAGTAGCTCATTTTAAACGGGCAACCTGGGGCTCGCAGTTTCTGTAGCCCACTAACAAACTTCTAAGCCAGTCAAACCTTTCTAGAGGGGATTTGGAGGAGTTACCCCTTTAATGCTGCGGAGAATGGCATGTACGTCCCTAGTATGTGTGGGAAAATATGCTCCTGAAAGCTGATTGCTTGGAGAAGATTGTGGGTTAGAATTAAGGCCTTATGGAATGAAGTTGCTGAAAATGCTTCTGCTTTACCTTCATAATCTGTTTAACAGAAATCAGTTGCATGTGCTCTGACTAAATTTCCTACGTTACCAAATTAGTTCATCTGCTACGCGGAACGTAATGTTGTGGGAAAACTGAAAACAATATGGAAACATTCCCTAGTTTGTACAGACGTGTTATGTGGCTGTAAAGCATTGGCATTCTTCTGAACAATTTTGATACCTGACACAGAAGAAATGCCTAAACACTTCTGCTGTGCATAGTTTTTTGAAACAGTTAATGGAGATGGGTTCCCAGATCCATGGGTTGTCAGAGATCTGGTTGCTTAGCTCTCCCTAGGTTACTGAGAGAGAAAATTCCTTTCAAAGTGCTGGTGTGAGCTGGTTAAATTGCAGTCCCTCGTAGTTATCATGAGGTGCTATTTCTGACCTTCTTTGAACTAGGGGAATCCTCACCTAACACTCACAGACCTCCTGAAACACTGGTAATTTGCACTCAATTCAAATTATCATCTAAGGTAAGTTAGACACAAATGTGTCTCTCTAAAATATTTGTTTTGATTTCTTTTTTCCTGCATATGCAAAGTCAGACGATAAAACCCAGAACAAAAGTTAATGACATCAAATAGATCTTGGGTAAGGAAAAAGCTGCTCCTTAGAGCAACTCTCACAGTGGTTATACAGGAATTATACCAGGTTATGGTACTGCCAGATGTCAGTCACCTTGGGACGTTACCATCAGATGCATTTATTTTCAGTAAGAACTGAAGTTTATCTAAATTTTCTGGCACAATCATCCATGATACTGTCAAAGGAGTTAATTTCTTTCTCTCTTAATATAAAATATGCCCCTCAGTGGTGAGCTTTTTTTTAAAAATAAAGTCCTTAATTTAGGACTTAATTAATAGTTACTGCCTCAAGCCCTGATAAAACACCATATATACATCAAATATCTTTTAATTTCTAAAGGCTCTAGCCTGATCTAACAGTTAAAAGCCCACTTTCTAATCAGTTTGCTTGTTGTCTTGGCTTGGATTTGTAGCTGTCAGAATATACTGGGGGTTTTAGTGTATGTGTTTTTGAGATTTGACTGAAACCAAAATGAGCTCAATGGGCAGTCTGTTTGCTGCTTTGGTGTTTTACAAAGTTTGTTAATTTGGTGGCAAAATTATTACTGTGGAAAGAGAAATAAAGATAGAATGAAGCAGCTGCAGGCAGCTTTTGCATAGCAAATGATAACGCAAATCACAGGAATGGAGCATGAAACAGGTCTGTTCCCTGCGTTTGGGCAATCAGAGACCTGAGTGCCCAGACACCAGGCAGAACGGTGATTTCCCTGGACAGTCTTCTATAAAAGAAAAAATAAAAATACTGTGCATGTGACAACAGACAAAACAGTAATTCTGAAACCAATGCATGGCCATCCTCCTCTCCTTTTTAAAATTATGGGATATTACATTTTGTGACCAATTTATTATTAGATAACTATGTCTGGGTATTCTTTCACTTTGCTACTTTTGCTAGCTGAATTTTCCTGATCTGTACAAAACCATGTTTCAGATATTGATGAATGCCTTGAAGGCGGTTTGGGAACCTGTGGCCAAACCTGTATCAATGTTCCAGGGTCGTACATCTGCTCCTGTTTGCCCGGCTACACTTTGGATATTGACAAATGGTCTTGCTATGTGAACGGTAAGGTCATTTTCTTTTCTGAAGACTAAGAAAGAGCTTGAGAGATTTAGTTAGCATTATGTTTCAAAGTGAACCATGGCCAGCTGGTCCCTACTAGGCAGTGACTGGTGTGCTCTTGTTTGCTGCTGGAAAAACTGCTGCGTCTACTGGTGAGTAAGAGGCAAAGCTGAAAGTGGGTGCCACAGAAGAGTGGTGGTGAAGAATGGGAAGTATGGTGGTGGGAAGATGAATGAACAAATGAAAGCAAACAAATTAAACAATTACTTCCTGTTTAGCAGACATATTCTGTTTGTGTGCTCGGAACTGTAAACTCTCTTATCTTGTCCTTACTGCTTCCCAGAAAATACACAAGATTTTGCTCCCTTTGCCTCTTTCAATCTGTTAGGGTTGATATCTTTCCAGTGTGCTTAATTTCTAGGGATAGTGCTGTGAAATCGTGAGCAGGAAGCCCGTATTTTGGTTTGGTCTGTTGTCAGTTTCTTAATAAGCCTGAGTTCTACCGTGAGGTCTTTCTCTCCCTTGTTCTGCCCTGAGTGTATAAATTGGGTTTTGAATGGGTAAGGTGCATTTAAATTTTAAGCGGGTTTAGCCCTTCTAAAAGGAAAATATCCACAGGTATGGCCTTTGAATAACCTTCGTTTTGTCCTCAATAGATGCAACCAAGGAAAAAAAGGTCTAGTTGGATTTTATTGATCAGTTTAACCCTATATTGCATTTAGAGTATGAGGTAAGAGTGCTTTGAAATTCACCTCTCACCTCTCCACCTTGGTTTCCTGAATGTCTGGTTTTGTTTACTGTCTAGGATATGCTACAGCTCCTTTCTGATCCAGGAGCTCAGGGTTTCTCTTTCTGACTAATCCTTACCTGGGACTCTTGCTAATGCAGAGTTGTGATGTGACAGGGCATATTTCTGACCCAAGAAGTATAGATGTATTTGAGTCCCTGTGCATGTAGCCTTTGGGATCATGAACATAACCAAAAGCATTCTGTGTAGCTCCCTAGGATCATCATTATTTGGCAGCAACATGTGACTCACAAAGATCCAATCTGGATATTTGGCAGTCCTGCCTAAACATCTCTAGCCCCTTAAATAGAATTCTAATTTTTTTTAAAATCAAATGTTTTGTAAAATCTTCACTTCTGAGGTAAAGAGAAGTGAAAACAAATGTTACCTCACAGTGATATTTGTCCACAGATATCTTTCGAAGAACAATCCTACCTTAATTTTGGAGGACTTCAACTTTTTAAAATGTTATTACTAACATTTATAGCACTGGTAGAAAGTGACTGACGGTTCAGCAGCTACTGTGATGGATAAGGAGCCCTTATGCTAGGTATAAAACTTTCTGTAGGGGGTACACCAAGTGAAATACCCTCATGTTTTAAAGACAGAAAGCTCTTTGATGCAGGTGTTGTTTACCTGTTCATTAAGCCCCTGATAAAATTAAGCCCCAAATCTGACTGCTGCCTGTGCAGTTAGATTTGTTCCATCTACAGCCCTCATTCACAGGCACCTGATGGGAAATTCAGAGAGTGGAAGGGACAAAAGCATAGTATATAAATGCTCTTGGTCAACTAATTGGCAAAAACGCAGGCAGTACAGCTATCAAATTCCTGAGATAAGTCAGCCTTGCTACGCTTCACCATTCATTTGCCATTTACGTAAAGCAAGTCTTCATAGTCTCACAGGGGGCTGCTCAGTGCAAATAGCTGCAGGAAAAGAGTCACTAAAATCCTAGAAGCCGCTTTTGTAACTGGGTAGTAGCTTGAAAACTTGAGTTGTAAAACAGATCATTAGTATAGCAATAGTGCTGATCATCTTCCGTGTGAACAGAAGAAGAAAATTACATCTTGGGTGCTTGTCACAACTTTCTTCACTTGGAGAAATCAAAATTGGTCTCATTCCTCTGCTGTCAAAGGGGTTGAATCAAACAACCTTGAAAACATGATGAAGGTGGAGCATCTGGCTAAAATTTGTAAAGTGATGTCTGTTGAGTTTAAAGCTTCAGGTTTCATGCTAGTAGTAAAGATATTAAGTTAAAAGGTTGAAAAGCTGGTCAATAAAACCAGTTTAATTTTCAAAATTAAAATATACATGTGCAAGAAAACTGATGATAGTGCATCTTTGATGACATCCAACCCTGATAAATGGCAAGTTGCTTCTGCATTGCAGGAAGATCAATTCAGCAACTGATTAGACAGGCTTGAAAGCTGTCACTCTGTTGGATTTGTATCAATAATTGCATTTCAAAGTCACTTGGTTAAAGCATTACTTGTGTGCCGCGATCTTTTGTTTCAGACATTATAAATCCCCACCATCACCACCACAACATGCTTTCTTCTTTGAATCTTGTTTCAGTGGTAAATTTAAGAGTAGTAAATTAAATAATAAAGTAAGTTCAGTGGTAAATTAAAGAGTAGTAAAATAAATAATAAAGTAAGTTCAGTGGTAAATTAAAGTTGTATACCCCTCTTTTTTTTTTTTTAATTAGGGAAAACAAATCTGTGGTTTGTTTTTTGTTTAGTTGTTGTGGGTTTTTTTAAATTAAGGCTAAAATATGACTGGTTACATAAAAACTCCTTTCTTCTGCTACACACTTGACAGACATCCAATAATATTCAAATTGCCTAAATGAAAACCCTTGTGGTTTGAAAATGCAGCTGAGGTTCCTTAGGCAATCTTAACCCTGCCCTGTGGTGATACCCTAAAAGTAGCAGAGAGGACTTGATAAAACTGGGCTAGTGTAATCTGCAGCCCCAACAACTATGTCCTACTAATTGTAGTCCCATACTTATAATCTACTTTCAAGGCTGTATTAAGCTATTTGGACCATCCTGGTGGCTCATAACTTTCAACATTAAATGGATTTCTAGAGTTTGGGGCATAATTGGAATGCATTTCATTTTAACATATTTTATTTAAGGTACTGTTAACGCTCTTACCTCTCAGTATGAATATAGATTTTGTCTGCTGTTGAGCCGTAGGAGTTTAAGCACAGGTCTTTTGGTTTCCTTCATCCCTCCGCATCACAAGAAATCTCTAAAGTCTTTAGCTTTTCCCTTTTCCCTGTCTTGGGTTCTTCATTTTCCCTGTTTGTGTAGTTAAAATGAGACTTCATACCACCTCTCTGTGATAAATTCTTGTTATAGCGCAATAGTTGGAAGTAGTCTTTAACTTGGAGATGCATCCATGGTACGCTTCTTCCAACCTCTGTTGGCATGCATGCAATAGTTCTTCTGACCTCCAACTAGGCTGTAGGATTTGGAATTACTGGCAAGAACCACTGCAGCCTCAGTTTCTTGACTCAGATTTTTTACCTAACTTTCAACATTAAACATGAAAGGACCATTACAGTTATATCTTACTGTTTCTCTGTGGTATGCCTAGAAAGTTATCATTTAGATATGAGAGAGACAGTTGGATCCTGAACTTTCTCTTTGGCTAGTATAATACCAATGAGACCTTAATGCAGCAAAAAAGTGATGCTTATCTATTAACTGGTCTCTTTTTGCTTTCTTCACACCAGACCCTGCACCATTCCTACTTTTTAGCCATGGTAATGCCATCTTTAGAATTGACACTGAAGGGACCAATCATGAAAGACTGGTGGCCGATACTGGTCAGTCAACGTTTATGGATTTTCATTATACAGAAGAGAAAGTGTATTGGGTGGACTCTGAAAGGAGACTGCTTCAAAGAATTCACCTGAATGGCACGAAACAAGAGGTAAAGTAATCAGTTCTCTGGAATTCTCCAAGTTAATGGTCATAAACTCTTTATGGAAACTACCTGCTCTTTAGGTACAGTTCTGCCATTCCTGTTCATTAATTAGCACTTTAGACCTTTTGCTGTCATAATAATTATGGTCCTGAGTCTAGGCTGCCTTCTGGCATTCATAGTACATTTAGTATTTTCTGTGGATCAAGTGAAGGGGGTTAAAAATGAAGGAGAGAGAATTCAGACAAATTAAAGCTTTGAAGACAATGTTTCTATCAGTTTTAAATTAATCCCTGATGTTATGGAAGTTTGCCTTCCAGATCACTGCAGTTCAAACTGGCACAAATGGTATGAAAAGGATGTGCTTGAATTCCTACTCATTTTTTCTCAAACCTTTTATTGGTTTCTATGGTTGCATAAATGCTTCTTTTAGCACTTCATCCTTTGTTCAGAAAAAGCTGTGCAGTTCATTGCATCTGGCTGATTAAGAAGGGCAGACAGGCTGTTGTGGCTGAACTTCAATGCTGTGAGAGCCTGCTTTTGTTTGAGAGAGATTGCCAGGGTTTGTGTACCCATGTGGAGTCTTCACTGATGCATTTTACACTGATTTTTAAGGATCAGAGGCTACCAACAGCATGTTAGGAAGTTTTCCATCTCTATCAGTAGAGGTCCGGTTGCTTCATAGCGTGCCAAATGCAAGAAGTTGTAGCTAAAAGATCAGTCCAGTGTGTTCCTTGTGGAGAACACTTTCCCCTTTCACAGAGGGTCACTCAGTTCGGAAGAGGTATGTGTAAGTACAAAGACCTCATGAAAGTGATTAGGAAAGAGAAATATCTACAGGTCTGAGAGAAAATGAAGCAGGTGAAGGGATGAAATGGGAAGCTTCGGTCTGGCACTTTATTCCCTATATTGAAAGTCGCGTTTAGGGTAATCATTAGGATGCTTCTTTTTATCAACTTTTTTTTGTTTACAGAGACTATGTTACATAGACAAAGGCATTTCAGGATTTGCTATTGACTGGATAAATCAGGACATTCTCTGGGCTAACAGACAGAAAGCAACTATAGAAGCAACAGACATGCGTGGGAAAAAACGCCGAGTTCTTCTAAGAGGTGTTGGTCATCCCACAAGGATTACCATTGATGCTGAGCAAAGGTAATTTTAACTAGGTTAGTAATTTCATTGAAATGGACTCAACATATACAAACTACTATGACTGCAGTTTATAGGCTGCTGGGCTAGTCTGTGCACAGTGTCTATAGTCCAATACCTCCCTGAACTGTGAGAAAAAAGGATAAAAGATGAATAAGCATCTAAGAGATCAAAAGAGAAGGATATGAAGAAAGCCTGCTGAAGTCTAATGCAGAACCTGTACCTCTCGGTCATCAGGGAAAATTTTGCTAGGAAAGAGAGCTGAGGGAAAAGAGGCATTACTGGTCCTTTCTCAAAGACAGGAAAGTTTCAGAGCCACAGAAAGCAGGACTGGAGCATCAAGGGGAATGATGCCTGCAAATGCTGGGAATTCCTCGCGCTCCAAACCTGGCACACTTAGAATACAAATCAGTATGTTTTCTGAAGAAAAGGTCTAAACTTACAGTTTTGCTCCTGTTTTCCTTGTCTCTCTGACAGTTGCTCTGAATATTGGTTCTGAATCTACTGTTGCTACTTGTGTCACTAGTAATTTGGCCTTCACAAAGATGCTTCTTCCCACTTCAAGCCATGTACACCAAGAACCTTGTTCACATAAGAGATCTGGCCTTGAGAGTTATCAACATGAATTGTCACAGTGGTCTCTCCGTGCTAATTTCTCTTTCCACATAAAACTCTTCCATTAAACCTGCAAAACCCAAAAGCTTAAGGAGCCTTTGAGATGCTTCTGTTTTGTCCAGCAAAAACATGTTTTTGTTGCTACTTTTGACAGGCAGTAAAGTTGTTCTACAGTGTGTGGAACTATTTTAATAGTAAGGCTTACATGTCCTTTCCTAGTACACTTATACATAAACCAATCTTCTGATGCTAGTAGCATTACTAGTATTCTTTGGAGTCTTGTCATTTGGGTAGGATTTAAAGCCTGAACATTGGCCTAAATAGTTTTTTTTCTGATTTGCTTTTGAATGTACTATTTGCCAATATAAGAAATATTCACATATCCTCATGCCCACTGTCAAATCCTACTGAAACACGTTACAAATGATATTACAGGGAAATATTTGCTGAGCTTAGACAAAAGTGCGGGAAGACTCACATGTGTGTATGTATGTAGGTGTGACTCACCATGCATAAAAGCTGTACATGTGTGCTTACAGGGAGGCCAATAAGCAGTAATAAGCCAAATAAAGTATTCTCCAAGAAGTTTAACATCGTTTTTATGCCCTGTGGCAATTTGCTTGTATGAAAACTCTGAAGGCTCTATTTTTAACGGGAAGTGAATTAAACCCCCCATTATGTTTATGTGCATAGGCATAAACATGAACTAAATCTGATATTAACAATATTTTCCTTCAAATGTGTGCAACTCTTAAGTAATGAAGGACAATGTGACACCCTAATAAAAAATATTTTCTCAAAAGATGTGTCTGGATATTAGCAGTGATAGGATTATTTTAGTACTAATAATATAACTACTGCTGTAAGATTGATTTAATTTTGTGTCTAGAAATGCCAAAAAATAAGGATTAAAACTGAAGAAAAACAGAGGGCAAACACAGAGAAGGCTGGCAATTACTGCAGATGGTTTCTAATTTTCATTGTTCTTCTGCCTTCCTGTTTGTTCACATAATATCCTGTCCCTACACTGATTTGCAAAAGTTGCGCGTAGAGGCTATACACACCTTTGTTTCCTTATTTGTAAAAAGTGAACCCTAGCATTTGTTCTAAATTCCAGAGTAGTGACATTTCTTAAATAACAGGTGCTATAAAAATATAGACAGATAATAATGAAGTGTTTTAAAATGGCAGAATAAAATTGGGCTATCCTTCTGGAAAGATGTTTTCACTTATATGTTAATAACCTGTGATAACTGTTGACCATGTAACAGTCAGGAAAAGCTGTGAGGCAGGGACTGATTCTTCCTACTGGTTTACTACAGCCCCTTGCCAGTGAGATCTAATCTGTTATGGGGCCTTTAACAAATTATTAACAAAAGCATAATAAAGCTGCCTTTATGCTACATTGTTTTGTACATATAAATTCTGCAATTTTATGAAGACAAGGTAAAATGATGATGCTTCTTGGAATTTTTATGATAAGAAATCCAAGTAAAGAATCTAAACCCAAACATTAAAAAAATAAAATCTATATGAATGAGGGAATAACTTGCTATTTTGGGAGAACTGTTGTTAACCTTAGTCACATTGGTAAACCTGGGTTCTGATCCATGAATAACTTGACATATAAGTAGCTTCAGTGCATAAGTCTTTTGAGTATTGGAGCTGTATTTTGACTGTGTCTTAATTTAATAACAGTATAATCTGGCTACAATCTGCAAGAAAGCAGAAAGAAATAAGAACTACAACAGAAATGGTATTGTTAAGTTAAGCACTTAATTCAGCTAGAGTTTCTGGAGGCAGATCCCTGCCCAGAGGCAGAGGGCAATGTGGATCTGCCTTAAAAATGTGCTTTCCCCAAGTTTGCAGGAGCTTTCTGTAGATTTGAGAGGTAATTTCAGTTTCCTTCTCTGACTGCATGGTCAAACAAAGCAGGGACAGACAACGGCGCTTTGTGGTTAAGCTGGGCCAAATTCTGCTTGGTCTGCATGAGAAAAATTTGTAGTATCCTATTGCTTCCTGAACAGTCATAGAAACATATTTATTAAAAGAAGAAAACAACAGTAACAAAACTTTAGCACTAACATGTCTTCTGATATAGACGATGCTTTGTTGTCAAAAATTATTTCCATTCTTAATAGAGCTATGTTAAAGGGAGATGCATATGGGGCCTTCCTGAAATAAATGAGTACATATTAAGGAAGTCCCTTGCTTTATTATTAGTTTTGGCTCTGAAAGCACTGTGATAAGACTGAAAAATTCCATATACAGGAGCAACTAAAGTAGTGTGTAACAGTAATGTTATCTTGCAAATGTGGAATTTTTTTTTTTAAAATTATTTTATTTATTAACTTATTCAAAACATGCCTCTCTTGCCTGCAGGCTATTATTTTGGTCTTCTGATGGTACAGTTTCCAGCATACACCGAGTATTCCTCAGTGGAAGTGGTGTGAGAAATATTTTAAGAACCACAGAAAAAATAAAGGCCATCTCACTAGATTTGGTTGACACAAGGCTCTACTGGATCCAACATGACCATGGGAAAGAGATTTCCCATATTGGATCATGTGACTATGATGGCAGAGCTGTTCATTTGCTCAAAAATTCTGTCCGGTGAGTTTTCCTGAGCTTGTCAGAAAAAACCCCCACTCATTTCCCAGGGATGTAGATAAGCTCTCTTCCTCACTCTCCCTTTTATTTTACCAGTTCTTAACCCAATAAGGAGTATAAAGTGTAGTGCAAATGGCCGGTAACTGCAAATCTAAAACTACTGATAGGAAAATGGAAAAAAGTCACTGTTGTAAGGATAATACTGCCACTCAGTACTTGCCATTTTACAAACTTTTAGCAAATGATAACTACTTAATCCTTGCAAATTGTCTCTGAGTGCTTATTAGTGGCCTTTTTCTGCAGATAGAGAAGTGGGGATTAAATGATTTGTTCAAGGTCACAGTGGGTGAGCTCATGTGTCTGAGCTGTGCTGAAGAGACTGAGCTAGGTCAGGTATTTCCTATCCTCCTCTAAGCCTGTTGTCCTCCTTAGCTGCTGGGCAGGGAGGCTCAGGCCTGTGCTCAGGCTCTCCAGCAAGTATCAGCAGATGTGGTCACAACTGTCCTACATGACAGACTCTTCCTCCTCAGCTCCCCCGTGCGGGGGGCTAAGCATGACTGGGGGGGCTGTTACGCCCATGTGCTTTTGGGGCCTTTGGGACCCTCGTGCTTTGCAGCAGTACAGATGCTCCACGGTGGGCATGTTTTTGGTGAAGTACTCGGGAAAAGGTTACCCTATATCAATGCAGTTTCTGTCAGTATGGCCGGATTGGCATATGCATAATAGAGGGATTACCAAGAGCAAAATGAGAAAAACAATGGTTTCACTGGCCTGCTGATTTAAATACGCAGCGCGCCACTTGCATATGACAAATACAAAGCTAGTTTCTCCCTACTTTGCCAACTGTCATGTTGGATTTTTCCTTATCCTTTTCCCCTTTCCTGCTTGAGTTGGCTGGTGTTCACCAGGGCATCAGCACTTTCCCTTTGAGCCTGGATGATAGGGATTCTCTTTTTTAATACCTGTAGAATGTACTGGAAAGTGGAGGTCAAAAATCCCTTTTCCAATATTCTTCTGCTTTCCCTCTTCTTTAAAACTGGACCCTTTTGTGGTTCATGCTGGCTGCTATAACCGACCAGCGAATGGAAACTAAACTCCTGTGATAGGAGAAGCAGCAAGATGGATTTTAGGAACACCCTGTTCCTACCCCTCCATTCTGATTTCCTGGCACAGTTAGAAGCATCAGAGCAGGAACTGGAAATTGGGAAACGGGGGAATTTATCTGGCCCACATCCTTCAACAAAGCAAGGGTCTGGTTTTAGTTGCTGGGTTCACCAGAAGCAGAGTGGTACCTTGGCTTTCTCTGTCAGTTGTGTTAGTCCTGAACAACAGCTCATATGACATGTGAGAAATGCAGGTTATCCATTTTGCATCTATTTCTTGCAAATCTACAGGGTTCTGGGTGCTGAATTATTTGGGAATGTCTCTGGCACCTCATCTGATTCTTATGTATATAAAATAATATAAGAGATATATCAGAATACAAAGAGAAGTTATTTACAATGAACTTAGCTGAACTAGATGCTTGGAAAATTTATGAGCAAATATATAGGGATCAGGTAATGTGCCACCTTGTGTTTTCTCCTCTTTGTTGTAGACGTCAATTGCTTGGTCTGTCTCTCTTTGCTGAGCACCTGTACTATTCAGAGTTGAAATCTGGTATGATATGGAGAGCCAATAAGTATACTGGAAAAGTTATAGTCACAATTAGCCTGAAGCCATCATTTTTTCCACCAGTGGAGATAAAAGTGGTACATCCATTTAAACAACCAGGTGCAAGAACAGATTCTCAGGATTTGGGTAAGTGAACTGTAATGATACGGTTGTATGTGTGAGAACAATAATGTCATTTTTCCCAGTAATAATTTTCTTTAGTAAAATTTCAGGCCTCAGTGAAGTCAAAAAAAAGTTTCCTTTAACTTCAGTGACCCACAGTCCCACTTGGTGTGTGTAACTCTAGCTGGACTGTCAGGCTGGAAGTGTGCTGAGCATGAACTGCTTGTTTCATTAATTTGAATACAGATTAAAGCATGCAGATAAATGTGATTTTCTCCTCCTCCTCCCTTTCTTTGCACAAAGATGTTTTTATGCTTTCCTGCTAAATGCACAAAGCATACAGCTTTTAAATCCTCTGTGTAGATTGTCTTCATCAAATGTTTCCTCCCTTATGGAAGTTTTACTCTAATTTGCATCTAAACACCGCCGATTATTACGGCACTGAAAGATTTTAAATGTATGTGTGTCCTACAGGTGATACTGTGCATATCTCAGCTTTGCTGTGAAATGTCTGGATTGAGTCAGCCTGTTTTAGACAGACTTGAAGTTGCCATAATAACTATTAAATAAGAACCTTGGGTATTTTTAATTTATATATATTGCATCCCACTGTATGAGGTGGTCATGTCACTGCATTTCACTGTGGATCAGAAAATGAAGGTAGTTGGCTATGGATAGCTTACTGTTCTGGAGTATTTCTGCTGAGGCAGTAGGAAGTAGGGGTGTCCAGGGGAGATGATATCTTGTTCTCTGATCTCTTAGAAGACACAGAGTATTCTTGCTTTAATGGAATAGCTTTTGTCACCAATTTCGCTTGGATACGACCAACTGAGCAAACAGCAGACAGGCATTTGTTTGTTGAGCAATGGTTGCAGAACTCCCAAGGGAAGACAGCTATGGGTTCCCAGAGGTATAGGTGATATAAAGACATGAGAAGAAAGTAGTGTTTGTTTGTATGAGTAAAAATGAAACTGTAAATATCTCTCTTGAACCATTTCTAAATATTTACTACAAAATAGGCTTTGTCTTTCTTAATGCCAACAAACAACTTTATACGGTGCCATGCTTTCTCTCCTTCCTGAAGCCTGGTCTGAGTGGGGAAATCAAAATCTTCAAGGGAACTTTCCCTTTCAAATGCTTTGTTTGCAGTGCAAAGAATAGTAGAGGTGCAGAAGAGAAAGTGTTCCTGGAAATCAAGCTTATACTTGTAAACCCAGGGAGCCTCCATTCAGAGACAATACCTGTTTCTGTGTTTCCTTTGAGGAAAACACTCATTCTGGCAAATGGAAGTGCTCTTCTCCACTGACACGTCTGGTGCTCTCACATGAGTAGCTAGGGAAGGATAAGTTCATGGTGCAGGTGGTGGCATGCCCACACATCTCAGGGCTGTTACAATATTTGGAAGGTCTTGTGTGGCCTCCTTGGGTGCCTGTCACCATGTCTGCACACGCATGAAGACAGAGAGGAAGAAACGATGACCAAGAAAGGTAGTTCGCAACAGTGGTCTCTTGAATTTCAGGGGCTATTGGCTGTGTTACGTATGTCCTCTCCACAAAAGTGTGTAGCATAATTTCATTGACTATGGGCACTTAACTTTTATTCTTCTATCAGAAGATTAACTCTACTTCTTACGCCAGAACATGCTGCTTTCCAGTGCTCCTCTTTTCACTGGAAAGAGGGTTTCCCCAGCTTTACTAATACATAAACTACCAGTGTTTTTAAATGCCTTGTAGTATATACCCCTATATTTCCAACATGTTCAGTACATTTTGTATGACAGTAAACGTCGTCAGCAGTAGGCCTTGTTTTTTATTCCAAATATCTTCTTGTAAAAATGTCTGGGAAGTGGTGGAGTAGAAAGAAGCTTAACAGGCTGAATCCAGATGAACCTTTTGGACTTTGCATGTAGGTTGCTTGATTTATCCAGTACTGGGATGAAAGGAGGACTAATGAGCCTGCAGTACAAGTGAGATTTATAGCTGATCTTACAACAGAGAAATCTGGAGATAAAGGCATACCTAGATTAATTGGATGCTCTGTACAAGCTAAGAAAGTGTATGTTGCAAGGTAGTGTCAGCTGTGAATTATTAGGCCTTCTTTAAAACTGATAGCAAGTGAGTTTCTTCAGATGAAAAGTGACAAGAAATGCCTAACTGACTTGATTTGATTTTTTTACTGGAATTCAGATTATTTACTTTACTAAAATTCCTCATGTCTTCTCTTTCCTTTCTCTTTCAAAAGACTTTCCTGGATTGGTCAAGGTCAATAAGTACGGAGAAGAGCATTAATTCAGCTATAGGTTTGCTATAACTTTAGTACAGCAGTATCTGGAAGATGGCCACTAATTTACCTCAGCTCTCTTTGACAGCTAACCCTAGATTTGATGACAGTATGTGTATTTATAAATGCTTGCTGGAATGTTCTTTGCACTTATTAATGATTCATAAAAATCTTAATTACCTTAAAATCTCAGAGACTGCCTCTGGAATTTTTTTAAAGTATCTCCTCTGACAGATTAATGATACTCCATACACTCAAGATATTTTTGGGGAGTAATTATGTAGTGTTTCTTTCCAGTGCAAGATACTAACACCAGGCTATTATCTGAGAATGCCCATTTCTGTATAAGAGAGGTGATGGGAGGGGAACACACACACACACTAAACAACCAAAAAATAGCTAGAAAGTATAGTTCATAATGGTTGCTCTTCCTGAAAAGATTACCTTAAAACTTTTGTGATTCATAATTTAGTCACCATTCACTCTGTTTTGAAATGTGACTATTTTTTTATATATTGATTTGGCAATATTAAATTTTAATAATTATTCAGTTAAAAAATATTATCTTCTCAAGACTGACCAGATGGAAAAATTGCTGCTTCTGTTATTTCTCCTGTAATTCCTGGGTATCTTAGGTCTCATTAGACCAGTAATGATACAAGCAAGGGGTAAAAACCCAGCACCACTGATAAGCACAAGATGCAGCCCTCAGTGTAGTCTTGTTTCTGTTTTTTGTTTTGTGATTGCTTGTACTTGCACATTTGTCATTTTAATGGGTTCTGTATTGGAAGATTAGACACCCCACTACTGTATGTTCCTGATTCATTTGCAGTAGGGACAACAATTAAGGGTCTAATTCAAAACTAGTTCTATAAAAAGAGAGGCTCAGCTAAAACTACGTAAAATTCAAGTCTCTCAAAAGATAACATGCTTATTAACATAGATAACATCCATCTAGTCATCCATTCATCATTTTTTCTTTAGTGATACAACTTTTGCTAGAGAAACATTAATCAATTTGATGCAAACAAGTGTAATGTTGATGGTTTCAGCCAAGCTGAAATATATGGGAAATTATTTCAATATGTTATATACATGATCTGTCATTCCGCCAAATGGCCAGGATTTTCTCCGTTGTGGCTAGCAGAAGACTAAATGTCAAATGTAAATATTATGCTGCTTTCCATCTCTTGGAATTTAGAAGGTGAATTGGAAATAGCACAAAAAACTGTTCACATACAAATTTCTTTGCCCATATGAGCCCACAGTGGCTTGTATGTTGTACAGACAGCACAGGGCAAAGGCAGTGGTGTGTGGGGGTGGCTGCATATCCGCATTCAGTAACAGCAGTTCAGATATTTTTAGCTTGGGAAAGGGGCAAGCAACCCCAGAAGAAGATTAGGAAGATTAAAACAAGAATAATAGTTTGGGGGACAAAAATAAAACCATGAATATTGCATATCTGTGAAAGCACCAGCTCTAAAAAATAGCTGAGCACAGACACAAAGCTCTGCAAATCCTTCCCATGAAAAGGGATACTTGAATACCTGTTTCCCTTTTTCTGTGAAGTGGGAGAAGCAGGAAGGCTTCTGGGGATCTGCTAGGTAATTTTTTTCTGCTTCCTTTGAAGAAACTTTGAGCCTATCTTGTTGGACATCAGAAACATTCTGAGTTTTAAATCTGAGTTCAAGGTATCCAACGCTTGTATTTCTCAGTCAGAAACCAGGATCCACTCCAATACAAAGATTCTCTAGACTGTACTAATACTTTTTGTCCAAATTAAATGTACGGTCATCATGGTCTGTCCAGCTATTTTTTTGTTAAGTAATGTGAGATATGAGCACTGCTAAGAATTTCCAGTCTTATGCTCTCTTTTAAAAATCCTTCTCCTCTCTCTTTTTGCTTGTGTGTGCTTGTGCTCTTTCTGTCACTCTCTTCTGAGTGTTTTACAGAGCTTGGTAACATACAGCGTATGTTAATATGCAGCGTATGACACCTACTCCACAGGGTTTTCCCTTACACAGTCACTATAGGTGTGCACCCAAACCAAACCATCCCCTGCTGCAGGCTCTCTCTAGGTCTGCTTGTGCTGACATGGAGCTAGAAATGATCGTTTGCACAGACCTACTCTTAGTCTTCAAAGTACTTTCATTTTTATAGTGACTTTTTGGCCTGATTTTACTAATAGGAAATAATTTAATAGAAGTTATTTTCTATTAATAAGAAGTTCCCTGTGTTGAGCAAGTAGCTGTTGAGAAGACACATCACTGAGCGTTTTTGCTCAAAAATAGTTTTTCTTTGAAGGTTGATATGGTAAAAAGGCCATTACATTATACTGTATTTGTTCTTCCAGAAAAAGGAACCTGTGATTTCAACAAAGAAAAGTGCAGAAGAAGAATCTGCAGGCCAGACTCAAGGACTTATCGGTGTAAATGTTCTAGTGGCTTTATTTTAAGTCAAAATAAACAGTTTTGTGAAGGTAATACAACCTTTTATCCATCAGATGAAAAAAAAAAAATCTCCTGTTCTTTCACTTTACTCGTATCTTGAGTATGAAAAAACACTCTGAGGTCTTAAAAATTCCAGTTGTGCCATTTCAGTTTTGTATCCTTCAAGGTTCTGAAATAATCTAAAAGGAGATCTATGAAAATGTCCCAGGTGCTATTCTTACGAGAAGTTTTGGTCTTAGCCTGAATAGTTAAAGGAGCTTCAGATAAACAGACATGCTTATGGGTACTTATTTAATTTTTAAACAAAAATTAAAACAGATATATCACCAAAGGTGAAACACTGAAAAATCCTGCAACAAAATGGCTGTCTTAAGTCCCACTTTTTTAAAGGACACAAATTATACATGCTTCTAAATGTTTTCATCTAGATTGTTTTAATAAAAATCTAACATTACTATTAAAAATAGTCAACGTATCTTTTAAAACTTTTAAAACGTCTTTTAAAATAACTTATAAAAGCATCTCTTTCACTACACAACCAGATTTGAAAAGACGTAAAGGCATCAACATTTCTAGCTTACAAGATTTACAGACCTGCCTGAGCAGCAGCCATCTAGCTCTCAGAAATTCACCAGGACTGCTATCTGAATTTCAGCTTCTAAACCACTTCTGTGTTTTGAGAAATTTACTTAAGTCATGTTGGAGCCAAATTTTTTAGAAGAATTTTTGTCTGAAGAAAGTGTCTAATGCCATTTTTTTTTTTTTTTTTTTTTTGGTGCACACAGGATTTGACGGGCACTGGGATCTGTATGGGAAGGCATACTTTGAAAGTCCTCTAGGCATCTAGGCTGGACACATGCAGCCTGAGCAGGTTTTGCTAGAAGGTTTTTAAAGTTTTTTTGAATAAGGCCTGCAAACCTGCAGACTTGCTTTTTTATCATTTTTTAGGACAAACACATTTTTGTAAAACAAAAGGGAAAAAGAAGTACTTCTTGAAGACTGTTAGTTTGTTTCATGAAGCTGTTCCCTGACACTGGCTGATGGCGTTACTCTGACACAGCAAGTGCTTCTTTTGGCAGATATCAATGAATGTGGCTTCTGGAATCATGGCTGTACTTTGGGCTGTGTGAACATCCCCGGTTCCTATTACTGCACCTGCCCGACAGGTTTTGTTCTGCTGCCTGACAGGAAAACATGTCATGGTAAGTAGCAGTAATAGGTAAACACTTCGAGTATCGAGTATGTAAACACTTCGAGTATCGAGTATCATATTGGAGAGAGTCTTCATTTAACACTGGAACTGCTGGAAGTTGGGTTTTTTTGTGTTTGTGTTGCATTGCTCACTTCCAATCCCTGATTATGCATGTAGGATCAGTTTAGAACTGTGTGAACAAAATCCTGATGTCATGTTTAAGGAAGTGTAAGTTACACAAGTTACACATGAGTAATCAAGCGTGAGCCTCCTCAGGAGAAAAAAGAAAAAAAAAAAAAAAAAAAAAGTCGGGTTTCCAGAGAGACGTCTTTGTTCAGACTAGGCTCTGTGACACATTTCAGGTGGATAAGCAGTTATATCTTTTTAAATGTGGTCTCTGAATTTGGCTTACTCTGACTATCCTGCATAAGAATTTGCACAGCTTACAGCATCATCTTTTTTCTCTTCAGGCCAAGGTTGGTAGTGTTGCTGATGTGCATGACATTAATGAAATTAAGTGCACGTGCATCTGTTTACAACATGTAAGATACACAGAAGTGCTTATAAAGTTGTTTATTATGGGGATCTGTTGCACCTGGGCATTTGTTATTTGTTTTTCTTTTGTCAATTAAATTCTATATAAGAAGTATGCCTGAGAGATCGCATCCATATAACATAGCTATGTAATGCAGGAAGCGCTCTGAAGCTGGATAAATGTGAATAAACTAAATGCAGAGACCACAGAAGTGGAGGGAAAAAACAAAGATCTGTCTGTCAGTAAGCTTCAAAGACCATATTTTAGTCACAGTAAGAGTCAGAGGTGAAGGGTTTTTTTTTCTCCCTTGATGCAGCACTGTGTATATTCAGCCTACAAATGAATTAAGCCTTTCTAAAGTAAGTCTAGAACATAAAATGTGAAATGCATCCAAGTTTTGAGGTCTTAGGATATTCCCAGTCACTTTTCTATTCCATAATGAAGTGAAAATTAGGCATAGACAAAGATCCTTCTACATTGTTTCCATGGAAATAAAACATTGGCATATGCCCCAGGTAGAAGTGCCAGTGCACACCAGCGAGTTCAGTCTGGGTCATGGCAGGCTCAAGACCTAGGGTATATTTAATATCGCTACTAGAGAGTCAGTCTATCTATTTTAGACTTCCAAGAGTCACTTCTCCCTCTCTATTAAGAGAGAGCCAGGAGCAGGATACAGTGACCCCGCCGTGGGGGTGCGGGGTGTGTGTGACAGCTGCAGATGGCAGCCAGATGTGACAGAAGATCTATGGGAGACCTGCAACCAGAGGCTACCAGAAGGTGGGATATCCTTTTGTGTCCAAAACAACACTCGGGCACTGTGCGACTCAGTCCTGCTCTGGATGACTAGCTTGATGCCTGCTTTTTGCATGGCTCAAATTAGGTAGAAAATAATGTTTTTCTAACACAGGCTAGGGATACAGCATGGACAGTATAACTCCTTAACTACTGCAGCACAAGGCAGATATGTCACCAACTACGCAACTTGAGAGAAAGAGAGAGAGATGCAAGGTGAGAAGCCCACATGCTGACCAGACATTTTGATGCTTTGTCCTCCAAGTCCTTTACGAAGCTTTTCATCCAATGCCACAAGCTGTGGTCAGAAGGAAACATGAGATCAGTTTCTTGACCCTCTTCGCTGTGCTTAAGGGGTTAGAACAGTCCAGTCCAGAGTACAGTTGCCCTGGAGAAGCAATATTTGCAACAGCTATGCACCATGTAAGCCAGTGTATCCAGCTGATTCAAAGAAGCAGCTGTGGGAAATTTGCATTAGTTCCAACCTTCCAGCAGGTGTTGCCATATGGCACTAGAATTGGCATAAAGAGATGCAGCAGTGTAATACGGAAGGTGGAAGAAGCATATCCTGTGAAATTGCACTAAAGAAATACTCAAAATAATGTTGGCACCCCAGCAACCATAATGGAAAGTAAAGGAAAGCTATTGCCAGCTCCTCAGATGGTTTTGCCCTTACAACTTCAAAGTTGCCGCTAAGGAACATAGCTTTATTTCTGGAAGGTTCGTCTCCTGTTTTCATTGATTCTATCTCTGTTACCCTTGGAGTAGTAGCAAAGTAGTTTTTCCTCATTCTCTTTGTGTTTTATAGTTGTTCTTTCAGTATAATTTCCTTGTAGTTTTCAAAACCTGATATATTTTTGATGAGATGTAAAAAAGAGAGCTTTTTAAATTATTTCTATTTTGATAACACATCTTCATACAATTTTGGAAAAATTAAAGCCGATCAGCATAATGGCTTCAGGACCCAGCAGTTTAGGCTTTCTCCTTTGCTATAATTAGGAGATGGTGGGGAAAAAAAGGAGTTTTGGAAAAAAAAAAGAAAAAACGAAACAAAGCCGAAACAAACCCCAGAAAGACCACAGAAATGTACTCTCAGCATCACATGTTTGGTTTTTCTTTTTTTCTTTTTTCTTTCTTTTTCTTTTGTTATTTAAGAAAGTGTTATCATCTCTTCTGGGGGGGCTTAGTAAAACTTTTTATCGTTCTTTAAGATTTTTTTTCCTCTTTAAATTGCTGTAGAGCTAATTTCCTGTACAAGTAACAACACTGAATGCAGCCATGGTTGCCTTCAAACATCTGAAGGGCCTGTTTGCTTTTGTCCTGAAGGATCTGTACTCACAGTGGATGGCAAAGCATGCACGGGTAAGTAACATTTTTTTCTAGCTGTATTGACTGCCAAACTGTTTGTTCTTGGCATTGAGAGCCAGAAGTGAATGAAGGCATTTTGCACTCATTTTGCACAGCTGTAAATGATTGTACAAGAAAGGAGGCAATGGAAGGTCACTCACTTTGAGCAATATTCATCTTCAGGTTTTAATAGATGTTTCTTAGCAACAGCATCCAATGTTTGCAGGTCAAATTCTTTTGTTGTCAGCACAGATCAAGGCATCTCCCAGATGTTTGTTGCAGGAGACATCTAAAATTTATATTTCAGAGGGAATATACATACAAAATTAGAGCTTGAGTGAAATCTGAAGATGGCTTTATTGACATCATGCATCCAGGTTCAGAGTCGCTCTAATTTACAGCAATTTCATCTAATTACCCACAAATGGAATTTTTGCAGTCAGAAAATTAGAAGCTACTACACACACTAATCTGTCATTCCCTATTCAGCAAGCTTTCCAAATTCAGGGCACTGTATACAGCTTTTCAGTCTTAGGGATCAAGATAGCTCTGTTAATGCCGTCCTTACACCTTGAAAAATCCCCTTCGCCTTTTACATCCCTTGCATATTGTGGACTGTGCTGTATATGTAGATTTAGTGGTGCTGTTTTACTAGGGACACTCCACTGAGTAAGCTCATGTTGGCATTGAGGCTGTAACCATTGTACAGCCCCAAGAAGAAAGAATAGTTTCTTTTTGTATGAAATCTTGGTTTGTTGTATTAGAAAGTATCAATTCATCCTCCTAGCCTAATTAACTTCTGCAAAGAGAATGGTGTTAATTGGGTGTTTCTTTGCATGGAGTTCAAAGTCTGATAAAACTTGTTAGTGTGTTGTAGATGGGATGAGGTTTGCATGGGAGAAACAGTTTTGTGAAATATACCCCACTGTCCTGGTTTTGGCTGGGACAGAGTTAATTTTCTTCCTAGTAGGTGTTATGGTGCTGTGTTTTGGATCTAGTATGAGAATAATGTTGATATTACACTGATATTTTAGTTGTTGCTAAGTAGTGCTTACCCTAAGTCAAGGACTTTTGAAGATTCACATGCTCAGTCAGTGAGGAGGTGCACAAGAAGCCGGGAGGGAGCAGAGCCAGGACAGCTGACCCAAACTGGCCAAAGGGATATTCCATACCACAGAATGTCATGCTCAGTATGTAAACTGGGGGGAGTTGGCTGGGGGCCACCGATGGCTGCTCAGAGACTGACTGGACATCTGTCAGTGGGTAGTGAGCAATTGTATTGTGTATCACTTGTTTTGGTTTGAGGGCCTTTTTTGGGGCTTTTTTTGTTTGTTTTGTTTTGTTGGGATTTTCCCTCCCTTTTTTTCCCTTGGGTTTAGTCCTTCTCTCTCTCTTTCTCTCTTCATTACAATTCTTGTTTTGTTGTTATTATTTCAATTATATTTTACTTTATTTCAATCATTAAATATTTTTTATCTCAACCCACAAATTTTACCTTTTTCCAGTCCCACTCCCTATCCCACTGGGGGCGTGGTGGAGTGAGTGAGCAGCTCTGTGGTACTTAATTGCTGGCTGGGGTTAAACCCTGACAGCCTACCCCTCCATCCCATCTCCCATCTTGTGTTGTGAATTTTCAGGAAAAACTCTGGATGAAGTTACTACTGATTTCCTTTCACTTCACTAGACTTCTGCTTTCAGCAGGAGGCCTTTCAGTATATCTATCAGTCACTGTAATGCTTTGCACTGTAGACATCCTAAGCAAAGTGAATTGCTCTTTTGCTTATACCTCTGATGTTGTGGATTTTTTTTTTCTTATAATGGCAACGTTAAATTTTTCAAATGTTCTGTTTAAGGATGTACATCTCCAGATAATGGTGGCTGCAGTCAGATATGTTCTTCTTTAAGCCCATCCTCCTGGGAGTGTGCTTGTTTTCCTGGATATAAGCTTCAGCAAGACAGAAAACACTGCACTGCTATAGGTCAGTATCACTGTGCCTGCATATTTCTGCCAATAAAAGCAAAAATATTTTGTAGAGTCCTTTAAAGTGGATTGCATAACTGGGATCCATTTTTGCACTGGTTTTAGGTTACTTTGTGAAACTAGGGAAGTATTAGTTTGGAAAATATGTCCTATTTTGGAAATACACCAGAATAAGCACCAGTATATGCTTCAGTCTCCTGGGCTGCTGTACTGCAGAGGTCTACGTGTAGTATTCAGGTTTCTGTGCCTTCACATAAATGTGGATGTAGTTTCTGCCCAGTGGTACAGAATTGGGGTTGAGGTGTCCACATCTGAACGAGAAGGCTGGAAACAGTCTGTTGAAGGACCCTCCCTACAAGGATATTTCTCCCCTCCAGCCTCAGAGAGAGAAGGAAAAGTAAGTTTGTGGAAAAATAAGGGAAAACCTTTATTTTTTGGAGGACGGCATTTTTCTTGCATTTACTGTGAAAGGCTTCTTGTGCAGAAGTTGAATGTTCTGTCATTTATGGTGATGCCTTCAGGCTAGGTCACTCAGTGTGAAATGCAGCAGGGCCAGTGACTGCCTTTATCACAAATTTTGCAGCTGGTCTTGGGTAAGGCACTGATGCTGAAAACCTATATTAACTTTTATCTTTGATTTCTGAGGCAAATGGAATGTAAAACAAGGGTCTTCATTTCTTTGTGCATCTGTTCGTCATTTTGCCTTCTACTGTTACTTAAAATGTTAGCTAGGTAGTAATGCAGGCTAGAGATCACTTCGAACTTAGTGGAATCAACGTATGTGCAAATTTTCATCAACAGGTCCTAAGCCTTTTTTGTTATTTGCAAATGGCCAAGATATCCGCCAGATCAGTTTTGATGGAACAGATTATGCAAGTTTACTTGACTGGCAGATGGGAATAGTCTTAGCACTGGACTCTGACCCAGTGGAAAGTAAGGTAAGGCATTAAAAATGAGAGGATTTTGAAGTGTTGCAAGGACAAATGGATTGGGCTTTCATGTGCATTAACCTTTCTGCTGTCAGTGATCCAGATTACACGTTGTGCTGCTCGTTGTTCTGTTGCCTGTCCAGGAGCACAACTGGTACAGGATGCCACACAGTGATCTCCCATAGTGAGACTTATTTACACTGTAAAAGTGTTACAAAAAGATACTGGATGTCCAGTAGAAGCTGATGAGGGGCTCAGTTAAGTTGCTGGAAACTTCTCAAGGCCTGGATGGACACCACTGAACAAATGAGAATGTTTCCAGGTCTGTGTTACAGGAAGATCACGTCAGGCACTGTTGGTACATCGCCACTTGCTCCTGAAATAGGGTCCTGCTGAGGATCTAGCAGTTGTTCTGTGCTGTGCTGAGTGTAAATCAGACGTGCCGGTGACACTAGGTGTGCAGTCTTGTTCCACGTTTGTAGGGTGGGTGCACGGTGCGAGGGGAGGTGGCACGCAGCGCCGGCTAGGCTGCAGCAGCCTGGTCCTGGTGGCACAGAACTGAGGCGCAAGGTAAATTAACGCAGCATTGCTCTGTGCTCCCACAGTAACCAAATTCACTGGTTTAATGCTGGAGGCCTCCCTCCTGCTTTGTTTTGATGCTAACCATGAGGCCAAACAAAGTTACTGGTTTTGTTGTTACCATTTGCAAAGAAAGCCTCAGCATTGCTTTGCATATGATTCTGCTTTAGAGTTTTTGGCTCCCTCTGGATATCAAATACAAGACAATATGGGTTTTTTCCCCCTTATCCTTGGAAAACACAAACCTAGTTTCCCCACAGTCAGAGAACTTTTATTTTGACCCAAAACTGAGAAGCCTCTTCTGGAAATGCTAGCACCTTACAGAATAGACACCTGGTAAAAAATTCAGATAAGTGCAGGCTGAAAGAGCTAAAAAAAAGAAAAAAATAGAAGCAAATTATATAACTCCTTCTCCCTTCCCAGCTCTTTGGCACACATAGAGTACTATTGTCTTCTTCCTGCTCCTCCCTCTTTAAAATGAGCAGGCAGTGAAATGGTAACATGCTGCTTTTTGCCTGCTCCTACTTTTGCTTCCTCAGCTGTGCCTGATGTGAGGTAGCTACTCGCTGAAACACAACAGGATATTCAAAGGGCTGTATATAGGGCAATCGGGATTTACAGCTAAGCACAAGCTGCCTGTAGGAGTCATCCTGGTTGAAGGATAAGTGCCTTGTTATTTGATCAGGGATCACAGGTTACCTGAGCAGCTTTTTGTGAGTAAGCAGTTCAGGGAACTTTCAAGATGAAAAAGTTATTTTAGAAATGGAACTATTAGACAAGGCAAATAGAACAGAAAGTTAGATGGGAACTAATAGCACCTCATCTGTTATTTTTTTCACAGATTTATTTTGCCCACACTGCCTTGAAATGGATAGAACGAGCTAATCTGGATGGCTCAAATCGTGAAAAAGTTATTCAGGAAGCTATAGATATACCCGAAGGCCTTGCTGTGGACTGGATTAACCGTAAATTGTATTGGACAGACAGAGGGTACGTGCTCCACAGTGAATTTATGTTGAAGCATGCCGTAAAATATTTGGAATAAATAACGGGTGATACAGAAATAGCTCAGATATCACTCTAAATTCAGTAATGCTTCACATTCTGATTGGGTAGCTGTAATCTCAAGTATATACTGTTGGAAGGTTCTTTAAAACAGAAATGTTGGAAGTTCACTTTGAGTCTGCTATTGTATTTTTATCTTCGTCTTTCCAAGAAGCAAGGGTTTCGACTCAGTTGCAAGGAATCTAAAGCATGTACTGCATATATACGTATATGTATGTGCACACGTGCATGTGAATATATAGGTATACACTCATATTTATATACATGCACTTCATGTCTGTATATATAGGTCTATCTTTATATCTTTTTATATATATAAGAAAATAATGAGTATTACTGCACCAAGTACACCTTGGACAGAAGTCAGCATTGTTGACAGCTAGAATCGTGCCCCTTTAAGCTAATGGAAGGTCTTTGTCAGTTATCTCTGGTAAGAGAGGAGTTACTACTGGAAGCTAATAAGATTTCACCTTTCAGTTGATACCTAACCTTACACGCAAAGAGAAACAAACCCGTCCTTTGATGAAAAGGCAGTGTCAGATCAGAACACATAATAAAGACTCCTTGAAGAGCAGTCATGATGTTTCAAGTGTGACCCATAATTTATTAGTCAATAAAAAGTGGGTTTGAATGTCCAGATCACCTCCCTTTTCCCTTTTAAATATGCTACTAGTTCACTTCCTTCCTATTAGGTACAACTTCGTCTACATGATTGTGCTCCTGTATAAATATGCCAGTGTTTCTTGTGAAATGTGAAATTGTGCTCATCTCTGTAAGACAAGAGTCAAAGGTGAAGCTGTGAATTTGTATCTGCCACTTCCTCCTCACTCACTGCATTTACCTGTTTGTATTCCATATATTTCAGAAATTTTTCAAATATATTTCTCCTTCCATCTTTGTGTGGCCTTTCTTTGCAGGTTCAGGTAGGCATGGAAGGCTGTAGGCTTGCTTTCGGTGAGAGGCTGATGTTTGTTTGGCAAGACAAAGTTTGTAGCAATAAGTACAGTTTTCTGGAAAAAATTGCATTGGGAGGCTGGCAATGTAGATTCTATACATGCCTGCCATAGATTTTATGAGTCATCATAAGGACCTTAGCTTCATTCTAGTATATGTAGATATAGAATATATAAAATGCTTGATGATTTCCAGATGAAAAATGCTATGTAAAAGTATTGTTTAAAAAAATACTTTACACATTTGATAATGCCATTCAGTTAGGAGCTTGTTTTCCTCCTGACTCTCTTCAAAGCTAACATTTATCTATTATTTTACTTCCAACTCCTTATTTACCCAAAAAAGGAGAACTTCACGTCTCCTGCAGAGCAGCAGGTATTTTATCATCATGTCCTGGACCAGATAATGAGGCTGCAACACGAATTTCTTGTTGATAAAACAATGAGACATCCTACATCAGCGGGATTATTTCCTGTCATTGTAAAGTTATTTATTACAGTTTTGTGCTGAACTAAAGCAACAAAAAACCTCAGTATGTTCTGCCTGAGAAGGGAGGACCTAACAGTGCCCTGTGTGTTGCAGGAAGGCATCCATCGAAAGGAGCAATCTGAATGGAATGCAAAGAAAAATGGTCATCTGGGAGGATATCTCCCAGCCCCGTGGGATTGCCATTCACCCATTTGCTAAGTAAGGACTGATAAATGCAGTTAATTGTATAATACTTGGGGAGGCATTTTAAAAATGAGCATGCCAGCCTTGCCCTTTTGGCAGTAAAAAGTGCGTTAGTCTCATGTTGAGGTAGTCACTGCCTTGCAGAGTTGTGTGAACTGCGATGTTTTATTGCTGGGTTTCTTTTGTGAGTTGGGATGCGTTTATTTCTAATAAATAAAATTTTAAAATATTATATATATAATTTAATAATTATATTTATACATAATATAAAATAAATAAATAATTGAAATTAATCTAATTTATAGAATGATATATAGAATTTTTAAAATACCAGAAGCGTTAAAGATACCATAAGTAGTTTAAGCTAAAGAAAGGCACAAGGAACTGAAGTCACCCTCACAGCTGTAAGCACCACACTACAAACTTTGATGGTTCCATACCTATTGGTGTGAAGAAGGTAGTTATACTTTTAACCAGTGATACTTACAAAGGGGTTTTTTTGCCTGTGTTTCAGTTTCTGAGGAAACTAAACCAGATCTAATGTTGTGGAGATTCATGGACTTAAATGCACCTTATTTCTTCTTATCTAGTCCTGAGATGACCACAGGAGTTTGGAATGTGTAAACTCTTGATGAAATCCTGGCCATTTTAATCAATGTCAAAGCCCCATGGATTTCAATCAATATGCCTGTAGTAGGACAATTTTAAAACTGTTGATTTTTTATTATTTTTTTTTTTAAATGCTCATATCCTGCTATAATCAAGTACTGATGAATGAGGGAATGAAGCCAAGTTGGGAGGGGCGGGCGTTTTGTTAGCTTTATTCTGAACATATAAGACTCTTTCAGTAGAGGTTGAATGCAATAGAAATATTTTGCAGGAAAGCTTTGAAGGACAGGTAGGTTCAGGGAGTTTTTTTATTAAATTGTTGGTAGAGGCAAAGGCTACAAGGGGAAAGGGAGAAGAAAACATCACAAAAAACCTTCCTTATTAGAAAGTTAATGGTGAGAGGAGCAACAGGCATTATAGCAATGCCCATAATTATAAAGTCAGTATTAAAGAGGGATCTGAGACACAATTAAGGCTATTGAAAATACAGATCCCTGCATTGGCTACAGCAAAAGTGCTCACATAAGTAAAGCAAAGTGAATCTGTGGATTATTTCAGTAAACCTGACAGAGGCAGCTGATCCCTGGGAAGATTGGAGTCTAAACGTCAGAAGTTATTTGTGGTTTTGGCTATCCCCATTTTAAGCTGCCATCTAGCACTGTCTGTTCATTGAAAAAGCAGTAAGCACTCAGTGAGTAGCACTCAAGACTCTAGAGGGAGACCCCAAGAATCATAATTTTATTAAAAGAAGAAAGAAGGCTGGCTTGATACTGTTTTAAAAGCAAAATAGCCTGAGGACTCTTGCTTGCTTTCCATGGGCAGTGGGTAATTTTGGTTCCAGTTGTGTGTTGTTACACCCTTGTTTAGACAAGGGGCTGGCAAATGCATTATCTTCTGTTTTCTGGGCTCGCTAAACCACTCTCAGCAGTCACATGGAAAATGCAAAAAAACATATATGAAGAGTATGCAGTTAGCATAGGTGGGAGTTGTTTCTCCAAGGTTTTGTGCCAACGAACAGAACGGGGATTCTTTGTAAGTCCCACTGCAATCACCTGGAGCCTTATGGCAAGTGTGAAAAGATCAACAGCCAATATATCTGCTGGAAGTGTGCGCTTTTTCTTATGTGCCTCAGGCCTGTGTTGCTCTGAGCTGCTTTGAAAGAATTCCACAGAGAGGAGGATAAACATTTACTTACCGACTGCCTGTATGCATTTCATTTTCTAAAGGAGATTATTCTGGACTGACATGGGGGTCAATCCCCGGATTGACAGCTCTTCATTAGAAGGCATTGATCGCCAAGTTATAGCCAGCAGTGGTCTGGTGTGGCCCAGCGGAATAGCTCTCGACTACTTAGCCGACAAGGTGTACTGGTGTGATGCTAAGCAGTCAGTGCTTGAGAGTGCAAACCTGGATGGTTCTGGTCGAAGAATTCTGGCACAGAGCGATGTAGGTGAGGCTTTGGGGTTGATAATTACCTACTGCTGCTTGTCAATGTGTGTGTGTATCTGCATATGTGCTTGTGAGTTACCAGCCAGTGGCTGTCCGTACAACTCTACGCTGAGGTTAATGACATCATTCTTCATTCTGTTACAGCTGACTTTTATTCATTTTAACAAAAGAACACCTTTCTAACAATCTCTGTTTTTAATTACCAGCAACTTTGCACTGTATAGAGAACTTCTCTGCCTTCACAGAAAAATTAAAAAAAAGGACACAGTTAAAAATGTGGCTTGCTTGTTCCATGTGTAATTCAGGTTTTGCTGTGTTTATTCCACCACTGAGTTATATTGACGTAAGCTGGAAGAGGATTAGTCTTGGCCAGTAAAGGTCCTTGAGCAATGAACCTGCATCTGCACAGTGTTGAACACTGGGTTGATTCTAAATACACAATAGACACTGAATGGAAAAATGATTTATGCAATACATTGATAGTTGTTATGGCTGAAATTTCTATTGTTTGACACGTAGCTATTGTTCTGAAGCAAGAGGACAGAAGTATTAGAAATGAAAAACTGATGTTGTATTACATCTAAAGTAAAGCGTATGCTTAAGAATCTTGTACATGCCAAATTAGTTTCTGGATAGGACAACTCCCTTTGTGCATGATATCTCTCTGGGGACCATTTTGTAGGTGTGCATACAAAACATGGGCAGAACGAGGGAGGACTCTTGGCTCAGTACCATGACAGCCATGGGTAAAGACTTCACAGTTACTCAGTTAAGCAGTTTCTGTTCTAGTCTGTGCTCTGGGAAGGCTTGTGTTCATCTCCTAAGCCAGATGCCCTCCCCCTTGTTTGAAGGTGAGCAGAGTGAGGTCTTGGAGGGAGCAGTCTTCTCCAGTTCATAAGTCATCAAAAGCCCTGAGCAGAGTGACTTCCCAGCACCCCTCTCTTTTCCCCTGCTGCACATATTCTGTTGTACACTCCAGCTTGCAACTGAGCTGCAAAGAAGAACCTTGAAGCTTGTTGAAAGTTTCACTTCGTTTGTCACAAGGAATGAGACAGTGTCTTACGGGGAGAAAACAGAGAACTAGGAGCACTAGAGAAACACAGGGTAGTGGAAAGGAGGCAGGCTTGGAGCATTGATATAGCTGTTCAGAGCTGGGAGAAAGGACATCGACACCTGTATGGAAAGAAGCAAAAGAGATGAAGTGCAGACCTGTAGGGTTAGGAATTTAGAGAGGCGAGGCAGAGATATCCTGATGTTTTGCTAATGCTGTTAGTGAGACCAGCATTCGGCTTCTGTTCTTGGACAGCTGTACGCCGGAGGACGGGAAGGTGGCTTCTCTTCATAGGTCTCTGCTACAACTGGAATTTTTATTACGGCAGCTCCCTCTAGTGCCCCTGTACTGAGAAGTCATTCGGTACAGATGCATGCAAAATAGGTAAAATTATTTCCACTCTTCTGCTAACCCTGCTTTCAGCTGTAAGTAAAACAGCCTGTAAGCACCCACCCAAGGCAGTGAACAACACAACCATTGCGTTTTGTTTATGCAATTGGCCAGCTTTGCATTGCTGTGGAAAAGATTCATGTGGTTATTCATTTTTCTGTTCCTGCTACCTCCATTGATGACACTATGGTTCTCTTTTTAATCCTTAATATGTTTATGAGTTAAAAGGTTAAGGAATTGGTGGTCAAAGCGTGGTATTGTTTGTTGATGGTGGAAGTTATAGAGCCTAAAATTGTGAGTAAATGTTTGGATGGGGACAGGATCTAGATCTGGGGCTTTCTGTTCAAATTGCATGAAAAAACCCCACAAGACTCACACCCAGAAATTAAACATGACTCAGTAGAGGTAGTGAAGTGCTACCAGAATAACAATATGCTCTTCAATTTAACACTTCAAAACACTTGAACAATGTCTTAGAATTTGTCTTAGATAAGAAGAGTTTTTTTGCAGTTTGTGATGTGTATTTAAGATATACCAACACATACTCCTTCTCCAAGGTTCTAATTTATCTGTTGTTTTGTTTGTCTGCTTGTTTGCTTGGCTTTGATTTTTTTTTTTATTATTATTTTTAATTTTTATTTTTTACCCTAATAACTTTTGGGTTCCCAATTTCATTACTGAAATTGAACATCACCTAGTTGAGGTCTACATCAAAAAACAAAACCACAGATCATAAAATCATGTGCCTACAAAATATACGTTTCAGAGGGGCTCAGAGTGCAGTGGTACAAAGTGAGGTGCATGTTCAGACTGTGCGTAAGGACCAGGAGAAAGCAAACCTGCTTCAGTCAGGAAGTACCCACTCTGAAACCAGGTGGATATCCATGGAAGAACAGTATGTGTTCTCACCTTCCACTGCAAAAAGCTTGCCCAAAGGCTATCCTGAAAGCAGATTTCTAAATGTGTAGAAAGAATGCATAGTCTCATATGGACAAACGCCAATTTTCTATCATGACAGAGATATTAAAGAGTCAGGATCGTTTAGCAAAGATCTTTATAAGTATGTATGTCCTTATATATGAAAGTTTCCTTTGGATTCTGAATTCCTTACCTTCTCTGGAAGTTAAATGAAGGATCTGAGTTTTCCTAGTGTGGATGATGTTGTGCTACCAAGGAAAAATTGCTGTACTCTGAACTTGGGGTGGAATTTCTCTCATGTACTGTTAGTCATGTAAGTGTTAGGTGACTGGTCTAAGCTGGTGTCTATGTTCCTGTTGTTATCAGTGAAAAGAGAGGAAGCTACCTGGATGATCTATGGCATCCTGGGGTTTCTGTTAGCTGTTACTGTTAGTTAGCTGGCTAACAAACAGTGACTAACTAGTCACAGCCTACTGCTGCTACTTAGTTGAAGCAAGGAAAATAAATTCCCTTCCTGACTTTTGCAGTGTGATGAACTGGCTAGTGAATGTGCATTCACATCACTAGTATGTACCTGTGGACCACTATATTGCACTTGTGTGTACTTTTGGCAGTTGCAGAGACCACACACTGGCTTTGGGGTCCTACCATGAGTCAGTGGCTATAGTGTCTGTAGCTCCCAGGCTGCCCTGTGCAGGTACACCTAGACAGGATGACACATGTCCTAAGCTACTCTCCTCCCTGTTATGTGAAGACTGCACAAGGAGCTGCGTACCTCAGCAGCTCTGTGCTGGGCCACTTACTGGCAGAGGAGAAAGGCACTCCACTTCTGAAAGGCTGGTCCCAATGCTGCTTCAAGAAATGATGATGCCTGAGGTAGTAGCATCTTGTGAACTGGATCTGGTTGGAGGTCACCAGCAGTACAGAGACTGTACTGAGCCAGGCAAGTGTCATAGTCTCCTTTGCTAAGAGCGTGAGTACCATGTGCCCATGGTCCATCACTCATGGACAGTTATCCCTCCCCATGAGACAACAAGTGAAGAAGTGGCTACAGCTATGCCCCTGTGTTAGGAATAGACCTGTATGCAGATACTGCTTTTGTCTACATGGCTTCTTGTCTATGTTCTACAGAAGTGGAAATGAGAAATCTAATTTCTTTGTAGGCCACCCTTTCGATGTAGCAGTGTTTGAGGATCATCTTTGGTTTTCTGATTGGGCTAGGCCGTCAGTAATGAGGGTGGACAAGAAGACCGGCCAAAACAGGGTACGTCTTCGAGGCAGCATGCTGAGACCCTCATCAATGGTTGTAGTTCATCCTTTGGCGAAACCAGGTATACTGCAAAAATTAAGCAGTTATTCCCTTCCAGCCTCCTCTTGTTCACTGACGTCGGTAGAATAGATGTCCTTGGGGAGCAGATTATCTTCTCGGAAACAGGCTCTTTAAAAGGCCTTGCATAGTCAGGCTGGCATTTATTGAAAGCATCATCTGGGCACGTGTCCCAGGAATGCTAACAGGTTTTGTATATTTATGATTGTGCCCAAGAATAGATGCCGATCAATTGCCACAAGGCTATCATAGTTTCTTAATTCCTATTTATCCTAGTTTATTAGCACCCCTCACACACACACAAATGATAACAAATTACATGGAGAAAGATTTTGTAAGATTTATTCGTTTTGGATCAAATAATTTGATTTTCTCTTGGGAACAATCTCCTTGTAAGCAGAAAAAAGTAATTCAATAGACCAGGACTGAGAGAAGGTAATCACAGGTTTCCAATGCCCTTGTAATGTTCTTTTAGGGAATGTTAGGACTGTAAATATTAAAGAAGAAATAATAAAGGAAATTTAAAAAAAAGTGATACTTTTAGTAGTGAAGTACTAAAAAGTATTCACATACTTTTAGTATGTGAATCTGCTTTCCCGCCAGAGGCTAGGTGATAATATATACACTTTACTATATGCATCTGTTTTTAATTAAAAAATAAAGGGGGGGGGGGGGGATGTTCTAATTTTTTTCAGTCCTTACTCTTTTCCCAACTGCTTCAGCTCTGCACAGCTAAAGGGAGATGTTGACTGAAGAAGCAGCTTGTTAAGTTGCCTGTTTTTCTGCATTAGGGGCAAATCCTTGCCTTTATGAGAATGGAGGCTGTGATCAGATCTGTGAAAACAATTTTGGAGTTGCCCATTGCATGTGTCATCCAGGATTTTGGAAAAACCAAGATGGAAAAACCTGTCATGGTCTGGATGCTTCCAACACAACAGCAGGTACAGTCCTTCATTTCCAAAAAAGAGCCTCCCCAAACCCCTTGAGGATCCTGACAGATAGCAATGGAAAATATTCACCTTGCTTTACGTAATGAATGATGGTTTCTCTGAAGAATGAAAACACTGGTGGTGTCCTGGGACAATAACATGTTGTCTGACCATTCTAATTTTCCCCTTGATGTATTAGCTGTGCGTATGATGTGTGCAGTGCTGGCAAATATTGTGAGCAATGACTTGCATTCCTTGTCTTTTGCCTTTGAGAAAACCTACTAGTGAGTGGATTTAGGAATAATTTGAGGTCGGGAACAGGCTAATCTGGGAGGACACTGATGTTTATTTTAAAAGGAAACCATCAGGATTATTGGAATGTAGACAAGTGATAGAAGATCAGAAAGTTAGTTCAGTAGATCTAAATAGTCTGTGTCACTTTTTTCCTGTCTTTTCCAGAAAGCGTCTCTGTGCACGAGGAGGTAGTGCCGATGCCAGTGCCAGAGACCTTGCTCCAGAGCACACAAAGCAGTGGGATGTTGAAGGATACACACAGTGGGGAAAAGCAGAAAAGCAGCATTTTGTTGATGGCTGAAATCATGGTATCAGGTAGAGTCCGATGATTGTCTTCCTTGTATTTAATGTGAGGCTTTGAACAGGTTTATAGAACGGAAAGAAATCATAGGCCTTAAAGGAAGAAACGCTCAATGTCAACACTGGTGGCATCCGTGCTCTTAACCCTCCTACATGAAGTTGGGTCTATGCTATTATGCCAGGTGGGACTGCTTTTTTGTTTGTTTGTCTCCATGTTCTTTTGCTATGTCAACAAAACTTGATAACGTTATTCAGGTCTAAACATTTCTAATTTGGAACACCTGTGAAAGTCTCTCCCTTAGATTTTATAAGTATATTAAGTTTCTCTGAATGAAATTGCGGTAAAACCATCGCATTATATTTATGTTCGATGACAGCAGTTCATTAAATTTTACAATAGGTTTTGCATACAATGTTCAGAAATCCTGATACTAAATGACACTTCAACTCCATCTAGACAAAGGCAATAGCCCTAATGATTGTACTGGCTTGTCATCATTAACCCTGGAGAGCTATGTTTCAAACTTTGACTGTATGTTCTGATTTTCTTGTTATTTTTTTGGCTGGTTGGTGGGTTTTTTTAATATACAGTATCTCCTTTGATCTGTCCAACTGCATCTAGTATTTTATTTGGTTTTTGTTTATGCTATAGATCAAGATGACTGCACTGCACTAGAATGTTATGTCAATGCAGAGTGTGTTATGCTGGAAGATGGTGCTATATGCCAGTGTTTGAAAGGATTTACCAGGAAGGGGAAATCGTGTTATGGTAATAAAAGACATTAGTGCGACCTTCTGGAAAACTGTAGATTGGGGGAAAGGAAGAAAATCTATCTTTTCTCACATTGGCAGCTCTGCTCCATGAGCCATCACAGAAAGGTGCTTGTTTCAAAAAGGATGATGAGCAGAGAACACGTGAGATGAAATGACTAATTAACACATGCCTTATTTTCCCTTGAGTCATGAGTGTTAATTCTATTAATATTAACAAGCAATCAAAGGGATAATAGGAATAAAAGCATAATGTATTTATTTGTAAAAACTGTCTCATTATAAAAGCTCGGTTCATATACATGACAGTTGATGTATAATTTAGAAGTATTTATTACGGAATCTCTTAAAAATTAGTATTCCTGATGTAATGTTCATATAAAATTGCTGCTCTAGTTTCTTTCTAGCACTAGAAAGAGGCACTAACGTTCAAACAATACATTACTCAGAGTGGTCTTTAAGTTTTTGGACTTGCATACAACATAAATGGAATCACTTTCTTCTCTCATAAAAGCCAAGACAAGAAGGCATTAGAAACAGAACAATTTACCATTTGATGGCTAAGCATGAAGACTCACAGAAGTCTAAGATGCTATGGAAAGGAAGAAAAAAAGTGGAAGATTAAATGGGTGTAAATTTTTCTTTTTATTGTGGTATTTCTTTTTTTTTTTTTTAAGCTTATGTGGTTTTTTTTCTTAAAACAAAGTTTATTTTTGGGTAGGGTTTAAGAGCTAAGGCTAGTTTTGAAGAGGATCATTCCCTCCAAACAGGGTTTTTTTTAATACCTCTAGACCTCCAGTTGAAAGTAACTGGTTGACTATCTTAGGCTTTTTAGAACATCCTCATCAAATTTCATACCAAGAAAAGACCACAAAGCCCTTCTCATTTGCTTCAGATGCACAAATGACAAGTGACAGCATAGTCTGAGGGAGATTCATGATGTAGACATTTCTTTTTATTGATTTACTTGATGTTTTCATGACCCGCGTGTCCCATCTCCTTGTTTTGCCTCACAGATGTTGACGAGTGTGCTGTAAATATGGACCGCTGTAATCGAAACGTGTCAGGGTGTATCAATACGGAAGGGGGCTACGTCTGTAAGTGCCTGGAGGGCTACACCGGAGATGGAGTCCATTGCTACGGTGCGTGTGTGAGGGCTGTGCTGTGTCTGGAGGATGAATGAACAGAGACATGTCTTATGATTCGGGCTAGGCTTCCATCAAGCTGTGAATCTGTCAGATGAGCTGTTCTGCTCCTTTTTGAAAAATCTGGTGACATTTATAATTTCTTCCTTTTTGATTCTTTCCTTCCTGTTTGAAGTGTGGCAAGCTCAGAAAGCGATCAATATGCAAAGCCTGTAGCTGTCAGTGGATGCCTCCTCTCAATGTTTGCACTCTTTTTAGTAGCTACAGCAGGAGACAGAGGAAGAGTGAAGGGGGGAGGAGGGAAGCGGAGGTGAAGCAATAGAGCTTTATTGGAAATCGTTGCCATGAATATAAACGAAAGCAGGTATTGAGTGTGTCATAATACTCATCAAATAATTCCAGGTCTGTTTAATAGTCATGAGGTTCAAGGTGTTGACACTGACAACTTGAGTACATTTAGAGTCTTGTTAATAATCAGACCCACTGATTTTCCCATCCAGCTCTAATGCCAGTGTTTAGTTCATTCCCTACATTTTTTAATTTTTTAATCCATTTTAGCAGTAAAAATGAAAGAACAGGAAGCTTTTCCCCCCCCAGTATTTGACTAGCACACAGTTTGTTCAGAGCTTTATGAGAGGCTTGGCTTCTCCTTCGTCCTTTTCTTTTTCCTTTATAGCCTAATTCAAAGCCCATTAAATTTGTTTCAAATCTTACATAGCCTTTACTGGAATTTGATTCTTTGACACAGATAAGGAGGACTGAAAAATTAAGAACAGTATCATTATTATGGGTAGGGCGTGGAAAGTATCAGAGGCAGGAGGTTCGAGAAGGCCTTCTGCCTACATTGTTCAGAGATCCAGAACTCACGTCTTTGAGGATGTTTGGAAGTGCAGGCAGAAGTGACAAGTTCCTCTTGCTACCCCAGTATCACCTACAAGGCATGGCCCCTGGCAGCCCTGGGCTCTCGCTTTCCATGGTACAGTCGCTCAGCTAGAATGATTGTGGTACCTATCACTATGACTGAAAAACAATCCATTATCTTCCTGAAGTCTTTAAGTCCAGAGTATGGTAAGATATGTGTTCACAGCATTTTATAAATGATGCAATGTTGTAATAATGTAAATGGAATTGAAACTTCTTTCGGGTTTGATAACTTACAATGTACTGTAAGAACCAGAAACTGGTAAGTGATTCTGTACTTCGGTTTTAGATGTGTGCGTGCATGCACAGTGTCCAGAAATGTGTCAGTACATCCAGAGATGGTACAAGATGAGTTCATGTTGTGTTGTTGAAATCACATTTCATGGAATATGTTGCAACAGTTTTGTTCCTGTATTTTTACTTTTAAAAGTGCTCTGAATTTTCTGTACTCTTTTAGGCCAGATCCTGCTAATTTTACTGTAGAAAAAGTCCCAGTGGTTTAAGCAGTAATTTCACACAAAATGGGATAGCACATCTGTGATTTTGTTTCCCCTGAGTAGATCTGGCACATGTATTCTGCTGACAGTTCATAAAATGAATAGGAGGCTCCCAAACCCTGGTGTGTGAACTCTTTCAGAGGTCCCACCCTTGAGGTGGGGTGCTCAGGCACTCAGCACCATGTGGGTATCAGTCCTGGGGTGAATGCCAGCCCGGCAGGAGCTGCTGCCGTGGGCTGTGTGGGAGAAGGTGTGGAGGCAGGGTGGGGGTGTGCAGCGGGGTGGGGGCGAGAGGCAGATACCAGCCTAACACCGGCTCTGAGCCTGGAGACTCTTGTCATCAGGGAGGCTCTTTGTAATAATTCAGAGGTTCGCTTCACTGAAGCGTTTACACAAACTGGATAAACCTGTAGGTTTCTAGACCCTTTCTTTCTGGGACCAGATGGGTGGTGCAGGGGGTGGGCAACTCCCTGCTCCCAAACCCTCCTGCTGTCTTAGTGCAGAAAGGGCAACTAACAGCACTCCAGTACTCATCCAGGGTGCAACTGGCATTGCCAAGGTATCTAGTACAAATAAGTCTTCTCTTCAACTCTACTGTACTCATTACATTTCTTGGGGAAGCCTTTCTTTCCTTCTTCCTGCGGAGGTCTTCTGCAGCAGCGTAGCATGCTCTGAGAGGCTGGGGAGGCTCTGATTACTTGGCATAGAAATATGCTGGTTGCTCTTCCGTTACGTTTTCCACAAAGGCGTATTTGCAGAGGGAAGCTCTTTGGTGTTTTTCCTCATTGTGAGGAGACTGCAATGCTGCAACTGCTGCCCTTTTAACTGATGCTCTGAGGCATTTCGTTCTTCTAACTGCAGACTGTTTGGGTGACAGATATTGATGAGTGCAAGACGGGGTCCCACACCTGTGGAGAGAACGTAACCTGCACAAATACAGAAGGAAACTTCACTTGCTCATGTGCTGATGATGCTTCTGGAACTGGCATCGGTTGCAGTGAGTAAATGGAGCGAGCAATTAAAATGAAGTGGCCCTTAATGAAAAACTGTGCTCTTGTATAAACTGTTATACCTGGGAATTAAGGAAACTCTGTATAGTGACATACTAGGCAGCTTGTGGATCCATTTAGCAGTATTGCTTTAGAAGGCTGTTTTGAGGTGAGCTAAGGAGACCAGATCCGAGTTTAGTTTGGGAATATCTACGTTACAGTTCAATGCTAATTTTTACTGTCTAAATGCAATGACACTTCTATCTAATGGCCTTTACAACCAGCAGCAGAAGTAAATGCTCCTTGGAGGCAACATTTTTGGAAGTGGTTTCAGCCTGTGTCAATTTGCAAACTCCCTGTGCCTTTTTTCTCTCTGCAGAAGGCTAGCACAAGAAATGCACATAATTTAACTCCCATTTAATTCTTCAGAATAAGCTAGTCTTTCAAATCCGGTGGCTAATTTTTCAAAAGAGCTCTGCAACTCTTTAGAAAATCTGGTTACCAATGTAATGAAGGGAGCTGCTGAAGGTTCAGCGCTAGTGACTATCTGACCCTCATTTCAGTTTCTCAATGAGACAGCAGTGTTCTTTCAAAATGTGGAACTGGGTGACTCATATAATCATTTAGACTGGAAAAGACCTTTAAGATCATCAGGTTTAACCATTAACCCAGGACTGCCAAGTCCTTCATTAAACCATGCTTTTAAGTACCACATCTACACATTTTTTAAACACCTCCAGGAATTGATTCCACCACCTCCCTGGGCAGCCTGTTCCAATGCTTCACCACCCTTTCAGTGAATTTTTTTTTTCCTAATATCCAGTCTAAACCTTCCCTGATACAGCTTGAGGCTGTTTCCTCTTGTCCTGTTGCTTGATATCTGGGAGAGGAAGACCTACTCCCACCTGCCTACAACCTCCTTTCACGGAGTTGCAGGGAGCAATAAGGTCCTCCTTGAGTCTCCTCTCCAGACTAAACAACACCAGTTCCCTCAGCTGCTCCTCATAAGACTTGTGCTCCAGACCTTTCATTCATCATCTTACTCTGTGTCAGCCCTCTTCATCAGAATGAATTTTACTCCAGATGAAATGACTGTCCGATGATGGAGGGACACTGTGATTGTTACAGATCTGTTTCTGCAGAAAATCAGAAGGAAATGATGGTTTTTTAAGTAGAACACCTATTAGGATCCCCACTCCCTTTTCAGTTACTTAAGCTTTCAGTAGTTTCAAGTGTCACTCAGGGAAATGATGATTTTAAATGATGCATGACTTGGAAGTAATGCCTTCTGGTCTCTTAGCTGTAAGTCTGATCCTATGTCTTCATGGGTGTTAAAGCACTGTTCTAATTATTTGCCTAACGAGCTCTTTCAGCAAGCTGAAATTTTCTTTGCAGAATGCAGTCACACCTGGGGTTCACTAAAATCACTCATCCCTTTCCATTCAGGCTCTTTACCATGGCAGTTCTCCTGCAAATGAAATTTTAAAAATCAAATGTTATTGAAGGTCATGTTGCAATAAAACTGGTGTGAGTCATGAAAGTGATTCCATAAATGTGTGAGAGCAATTAGGTGCATTTCTGCTAAGCCATACTGCTAGAAATTCTTTGCCATGTAGATGCTTGGTTCTGACCTATACATTTGCTGTAGCATCAAAGCAGGCAAGGAAGCACCCCTTTTCTGTAAGGGCATGTCTGCACTATAGGTCATGCTGTGCAGAGATTTTAAAGCTACCTTTAAATCTAGCTAGTTGGGCTATCTGTGTAGGTGACTGTGCAATTCAGAGCAGACTACAGAACCCTTTGAAGAACTGGGTCAAGAGAGTTCCCTCCTTCCCCAGTGATGCTGTTATCTGTACCTGAGGTAGCTTGAAACAGTAACAGTCACACGCAGATGCGATCAAGTGGATGACAGCAAAAGTAAAAATAATCCGCGTAAGAACAACAGGTGGCATGTGAAAACTTCTCGGTCTGAGATCCGAAGGCACGAAATACACTTACCCGTCACCTGTACATTATGCATGGTAGAGATTTACCATACCCTAAAGCTGCATAAGTTGCAAAAATCATTTACATGTAAGTAACTAAACAACCAGTGCAGTTTTTATTTGGCGATGTACTCTCTCATCTAAATAGATAGAACGCAGCTTACCTCTGTGGGTCTTTCATTGCAAATCTAGAATCAAGTGTATTTAGTATTTTGATATGAAGTTCTGTGTACCTAAATTTGATAAGCAACATAAGCAAATAGTTAAAATACAAGTAATTGGTTGAAATCAGAGATTTTAACCTATTTTCCTGTCTTGAAGTTCTGGTATTTTGTAAGATCACATTGCTAATGCATCCGAAAGTTTAAGATGTCCTTGTGAAATCCTGTGTTTCAGAATCTACTGTCCCCTCTACTGTTGTGAGCCATGAATACTCTACACACCCTGTGCAAGGTGATTTTGTAGGGTGCCCTCCTTCATATGAGTCATACTGCCTCCATGGTGGAGTGTGCAACTATGTTTCTGATCTACAAGACTATGCCTGCAAGTAAGTGCAGAAATTTGCATTGTCTGCGCTGGTGAACGGTATCCTTAGGGCCCATCTGAGTGCAGACAGTGAAGTGTTTGTCCACATATTATCTGTTCATCACTCATGTTAGCGCAATTATCATTAGACTCAGCTCTTTTCTGTAAGTTTCTGAAAGGGGTCACTCCATTCACCCCAACTGCAAATAATAATAGGATTGGGTTCGTTCCCTGAGCACTACGTTCTTTGCTTTGGAAATGTAAGATGAGTTGTTAAATGGCTTTATGAAAGAGGTGCTTGCTGTCTCTCCTGTACATACCGTGCTGACTTGTACCTCCCTGTTGGCCTTGCTGTTCATGTGTAGCACTCACCGGGATGGAAGAGGACACCTCTGTCTTGTCTTCTCTTATGGTGACCAGGTAGAAGTCTGGTGTCAGCATCTTCCCTTACAGTTTGAAGAGTCTTGGTCCCAACATTGTGGTCCTCCTAAAGACAGGGAGACATGAAACCTCAAAACCAAGACCTCCTTCCTCCCGTTGATATTTTTGTGAAGCCTAATTCCTCATTCCCCAAATGCAGTTACCGATAAAAGCAAACAGAATCTCATATCTCCAGAAGTCAGCCTTGGCCTGGTCTATGTGACAGCCTAGTCCCATGGGGTAATAATTTCTTCAAAACCATCAGTGCTGGAGTTTGTGTAACTTGTTTATATTTGAATCTGTGTTCTATGTTTCTTCAAATTCAAACATGAAAGTGTTTACCATGGGACAAATCCAATGCCCGCCTTCTCCTCTCGGGTCTCACCTGGTACATGAGGACCTGTGCAGGGGATGGATGCTGTTCTGTAGTGGGCAAATCTCCCTCTGTGTCTGAGTAACTCAGATGGTCCTGGTACAACCCTGGAGTGAGGAGAGCAAGCTTTGTGCTGAAGCGTTCCTTTGACCCACCATTCCCCCAGATCCTTGTACTGCATGCAGGAACCTCTGTACGAGATTCAGGCCATTCCTGCAAGCACTGTCAAATCCTAGGCTTTCTAATTATTAAATAGAGTGTTCTCCCCTGCCTACAGACCTCTGTACCTACAGGAATATGAAAAGAATGTCTCTTATGTGCATACATGGAAATGAAGTGGATGCTCTGTGCCATGGATTTCTTAAGTTCAGCAAAACCCTTGGGCAAAGCCATTACAGGAGATGGACTCATGGTCATCTCCGGTATTTGTTATGAATTTTTAATGTAAATTTTAGAGGCATTGAAAACTATCTTTTTTTTCACCTCATTGAGTTTCTCCTATTGAAACTGAAGAGCCTACAACTGCAGAACTTTCAGATTGGATCGCATCTTTTTTTCTTTTATTTGTTAGGTGCTAGTGCATAATAAGAATCCAAATGTATGTATTCTTCAGTTCTGGAAGTGGAAGCCATTTGACAGATTAAGGAGCAACCATGCTTAGCCATGTTCTTGGGGGCCAGGGTTTGTTTGTGCCAATTTCTCACATTGATGAACTCTCACTAGATGGCAGCATTTATTCATGTAGGCTCTAATATATTAAATACCGAAAGGAAGTAATGGAAAAATGTTATCTAGCAAAAATCACCTAACAAACGTGACTTGTATTTTAGTTAATAAAAGCTTTTACACTAGGAAGTAGATCTTTTAGTTTGTTTGGAATTTGTTGTGATCTTACACTGAAAAATTAGCCTTTTTCTGCCTTTCAACATATATGCATTCTAATTTGTGACAGAATGAGAGTGCCAGACTTAATAGTGAATGCTGATATAACATTTTCAGGACATTAGGTAAAAGCTGCTTCAGGTCAAATCCTCCTTCTTTTGACTTAGGAAAACTAGACCAATAAGAATTGGGAGAAGGATTTGAGCCTACATTGCTGAGAGACTGTTTTGAACTGAGTAGACTTTTCATTTTTTACATTTATTATTATTTCCTTTTTTATGTCTCTTGCCTCGGACAGTAAAGCTAGGCTGAGATTCTTTGATGTATTACTTGCTTTCTAGGAATTTTGATTTGAGGGTTTCATACCCTGGTAAGATATTTCTGCGTTGGGTTTTACAGTGGTAAAAATGAACAAATAAACAAAAACTCTGTACAGAAGAAGCTTGTATTAAAACTAAGTTATGAAGATCTTTCTAATCCACACAATTTTTTTTAAACACTTTCATTCATCTTTTATATTAAACTAAGGATTCAGGTTAAAATTTGATTCCCTTAATCAAATAATTCTGAAAATAAAAGTAAGTCTTATATTGCATATTTCAAAGAAAGGAAAGCTTGCTGCTGGAAACAGTTACATGGAAAATCTAACGGAAACACTAATCACACAGCAGGATTTTAGAGAAAATTATTTTTTCTATTCTTTACCTGCTGGAAGCTGGAAATTATAACATCTCTGTATAATTCTATAGCTGACTCAGTAGCTTTACAGTAAAAAAAGTCTTTTAGTATTGAATTCTACAGGTTCTGACAGCCATTCCTTTAAGGTCATTTTGTCTTCATATCTAAATTCAACCAGATATTTCTGTAGTGGGTGCCAGTGGTAAATCAGTATGCAAGGCGGCTGAAATGATGATCTGGGTTTTTTCCGCTGCCACCAATTACAAAGCGTGCTCCCTTCCTTTTGGCAGCTGTGTGACGGGATATGTCGGGGAGCGGTGCCAGTTCAGCGATCTGGAGTGGTGGGAGCAGCAGCATGCCGAACGGGTGAAGATACGGAATATCACCATCGCCGTGTGTGTAGCAGTGCTGGTCCTCCTGCTTCTGCTGGGGTTCCTAGCTGCCTACTGCCACAGGTAGTGCTTCCAAACATGTGCTGTGAACATATGGCACAGGGACCAAGGCGTTGCTCACTTTCAGAGAGGGCTTATAGCGAAGAATGTGAGCTGTTCCTCACCTTGTGGAAATTGCTTTATTATCCTTGCTACTCTTGCTCTTCAGTAATTGCATCTACGAACAATTCAGAAAGTTCTGGCAGTACTCACATCGGTGTTAATGAGTGATATGTGTTGGGGGGAAGAATAGATCTTCTTAGGTTTGAAGAAGAGCTATAATTTGCATTGACGAGAGAGTTCAGGAGCATGCTATTTGCTTCTTCCTTGGTTTTCCTTAAAAGTTCTAGATGTCTAAAACTGTCATGTTAGGGTTTGGCTCCTCTTTGCTAGCTATCCCATTAGTTTGCTTTTGCTTCCCTTTCAGCGTGGAATGGCACCTGAAAGCTTCCTTACCATAGAGAAAAGCAGCGTACTAACCTTCCAACAGCAAACCTCCACAGTGACCTCCAGCAACGAATGTGAAAGAAGTTTTCCTGGCAGTAGGAAGAGTAAAATCAGGGATGGGAGCCTAAGGCACATCTGTTGTAAAAATACTGCCTGGCATTTTCCATGGCTGTAATGGATTGTGCAGGTCTGGGATTCTTCTCATGGCAAAAAGAATGCCTACAGTCACTATTTAAGAACCCAGTCTGATGTGAAATTAAATGTCATCGATGTCTCTTGGACTGGAAAGTATTCAGCATTTAATAAGTTAGAGTCTTTTGGCCATGACCTTGGCAGATAACTGTTCTCACAGGCTCTTGTCTAAATGCATAGTTATATCTAAAAGCAAACAAACAAAAAGCCAGACAGCAGCAAATCAAAAGTCTCCTGCTGCATGTTGACCTGTACTCTGTGTGCAGAGGGTTTGTTTGTGGTTTAGGTTAATTTTAAAATTAGACTTTCCTAGGCATAAAAAGTTAAGCTGCAGAAGAAGTTAACCATGGAAGCTAATATTTTTCATTCTTATTTAATGGTTCCTAGCATATTTAGTCCATAAAAGTAGTGAAGCAGCCACATTTCTTATTTTCTATTAACTAATGGTAGAAGTCCAGAATTAAAGCTAAGCACAGCCTGACTTGTTCTCATGACCTGGGATTCAGAAGCTAATCAGTGGAATGATACATACAGAATAGACAAATTGTGACATTCTTGTATTTCCCATATATGTCACATAAGCTATCATGAAAAAATAGCCAGAATACGGCTGGGTTTAAGGTGTGAAGATATTCAACCTCTTCCCTTCCTCTCTCTCCTGTCATTTCTCCCTGATTTACCTTTCTTGCCAAATGCTTTTGATCAATAGAACTATTTACCTCAACAACAAGTTTTCAATTACATGCTTGATTGAATTTGTACCACAGCTATTACTGGCATAACTAGATCAAAATGAAACCACTGACCTAAAATCCCTATTTAACTGGAGTTTGGAAACCAGTATTTGGGTTGAAATTGCTATACTGCTTTTTCATGTAATCTGCTGTATTTTGAACTGTACCAGTTATGTCTGTAGTAGTCTGTTCCTTTCTCTGTAAAATGGAGACGCCTATATCCTTTTAATTAGAGCAAATTAAGATGGAGATCTACACCTGCCAATCTGAAAAATGTGTGAACTGTAGGCCAAGAATACCAAAGTATTGTGTTGGTTTGTTCAATGGCTGTAGTCTGCTGAAGAGCATTGTGTTATTAATGTTAGGTTTATGTAGTCCGACTGTATAGTATGCCAAATTTCCTATCTTCCTTGGGGAGGAAAGAAAAAACTCTTTCCCACCTACAAAAAAATCTAAAGCACAGCTTTAACACCTCGAATCCCTCCACCACAATTGGCCAAGGCTATGCAAAAATCAGCAGTAGGACTGGGATTAGGATTGAGAAATTTTTGGCCTCTTGGCCATGCTCAGTCAACTAGGTCTCACTGCCTGGTCTGCCTGTGCGGAGTCACACGCAAAGACCCCTGTGCCCACCGAGTCCATCCGGCATCTGTTACTCTGCATGCTGTAAAGTAAGATGTAGAATTTGTGACCCTTTTGAGCAGGGTGTCCCGCTGAGGACCATGCCTGCATCTGAGTGGGGTCTGTGCAATGGGTTTGTAACTTGAATTTTGAGTAACTTCAGTTTTGTCAGCGCTATGAGCTGCAGTGCAGAATGGGCACATCCAGGTGACAAAACATGAACAGCGGCCTTGCCACAGTGTCAGGAAAAGTCAAAATGGACTAATTTACCTTATTTCTCAGCATTCTGCTCTGTGGATATACCCTCAGATCTGACACCTATTTGATTTTGTATTAGCAGTCCTAGTCTTATCCTCTAATGAAGACAATTTTTTTATATATTATTTTTTATTTTTGTAATGGTTGAATACACAGGAACATGTTATAGAGAATCTGGGGAGAAAATCCATGGTGGAGACAGGTCTGTCTTGTTTCTAGCAAAAAGCAAATTTTATTTATATCCAATTTTCATGAATGGAGCAATGTATAATTATGGTAGATGTATTTTCCCAGTTAGTATATGAATGCAATGTAAATAGAAAAGGAAAATTCCTGTTTTCTTTGGCACATGTCTATTAAATTTCATTTTAAAATAGATCAAGTAAAAGGATGTTACAACTTGAGAATTCCAGAATTTGAAGAGTGTAATATTAATTTCATTAGCTGATGTCTAGGAAGAGAAAAAACATGTATGTAAAGTCAGTAAAGATGTACTAATTCGTATCTCCAGCAGTGTCAATGAACTCTTTTTCTTATGACCGTGTTTTCTATGTGGGGGCTTATATGGGCTTTTAATACTGCCTCATTGGTGGTTGCTGTTTAACTGCAAAAATAACAGATTTTGAATTTTTGGAACTAGCCACTTAGAGCTGATTTATTTGTATTCTTTTCCAACTCCAGGTTGTACTCTTGGCTTTTTTGTCCTCTTGAGCTAATTCTGTTAGTCATGCTTTTTCCTGGAAATACCTTAGTTCCAAGCTTTTTGAGGCTTTCAGTCTGTTTATTTCATAGTAATTTTGGAAACGGTTGTTTTTCCTGAATTATTCAGGTGAATACAGAAGCAACTTTAATAACTCTAAGTATAAATGGTGTATGAAAATATGGTCAGATTTTTATTTCTCAGCTTCACCCACAAACACTGTTTCTAGTGTTGGCTGAAACCTAAATCTTGGTAAGAGGAATGAATGTATTATAAATAGAATAACATAAGGAAATGGAAGGGGGTAGTTAAAATTATGAGGCCTATTGTTTTTTTTCTAATGAATTACCCTTCACAGATGACACATTAGAACAAACATTTGTTCACTCCTTACTGAATTTTTCGGACAAGCTGTTTTAACCACAGTGCAGTAATTGACAGCAATGCGCCCTTTCAAACCAATGAAAGAAAACAAAATATACGTCCCTTATCTAAATGCCTATAGAATAATGTGTGAAAGGAAGTAGCATCTGTTCCTCCCAAAGAAAACTAATTTGTTTAATCTTTTGTTCTGTTGCAGAAGTCAGAACTTGTATAAGAAGAATCTCTATGCAGAAGCGATAAGGGATGACAGCAGCCACACTGACGAGAACGTGACACCTACTAGCAACAAATCTCAGGTAACTATATTGACGTGGAGTGGGGAGAGAAACAGGAAGGATCAAAGTGTGTTAGGGATCCACTTGAGATTATCCATCAAATAATTCACATCTTAAACATATTAAATAACTGCTAGAGTCATCAAGTGCTTTGCTGTGAACCCTAGTTCATCTTACCTCATTGTTATCCCTCAAAGTTCACAGCTGCCGGGATGTATTGCAACCATTAGCCTGTGTTATTGTTAGCTTTGAACACAACAGTTGGGGAACTGTGTTCTAAATTAAGGAAATGGCAATGTGATGACATGGCATATCACAGAGTTATTTTCACAGGAAAGTATGCCCTCCATAAGAAAGGCTTCTTGGAAGCCAAGTATTCTGTGTGCTACATGAGATGTTGAACTTTATTTTGGGGTTTGATGAAATTAAATGTCTTTGTATTAGAGGCTGCTGCCCTGTAAAGAAAAACCAGGATGTTATCGAGAATTTGGGAGGGAATATGTAATACCAGTTCTACACTGGTGTAGGTAGAAATGCCATCATGATCTGGTTGTACTAGCCTGTTTCTGTTGTCATTTTTAGACTTGTATCAGAGAATTGGACTCCATAGGATCTGATCTAAAGACCTGATTCTCACTGGCATTAAAATGACATTACACTGTTGGGTGATTGCAATTGAAACTTGAAGTTAGCAAAAGTGACATAAATGGCATCTGTGGATACTTTTGTGCACAGTCCGAGACTCCTTTCTCAGAATGGCATGACTAAGCCTGAGAGCTAAGCAGCACACGCTTCAAAACAAGCACAGTTATGCCAGTGGAAAAGACTACTGGAAGAGTTTGTACTTGTATGGCATTGGTGATAAACTCTAGCAAAGCACCTACCTTTATAATGGGGTAACTACACATGTACTTCTCTGGTGCAGGTATTACTGCAAAATTTTCAAGCCTTTTGCACCCAACTGTAGCTGGAAAGGTGCAAGAACTGTCTGCATAGTATTCAGGGTCACAACGGCATTTGACTTTAAGTGGCCTGAAGTTTGACTTTGCTCCAGATCTTTGAGTCCAGAAAGAGATGAGTTTGTTCTACTTGAGAATCTCTTTGAGGGATCGAATATCATGGAATATTTATAGTGCAAATCCAAGGATTTTTAATCAGCCTGAAGAAGGCCTCACAAATGGTTTAGATTGAGTATCTGGCAGGATTTGTGAGTGGGTAGCCACTGAAATGTGCTATCAAACATATGTTGGGAGTACCGAATTCGCTTAACCCTGGTTACGACATACTGTTCCTTAGCTGGTCAACTGCATACTCTTGTGGACCTTTTATTACCAGCACTTTGTTCCTCCAGCTACTGGACAGCAAATGTGCTGAATCATGGCAATGCCATCATTTGTTCACAGCAGACACAAAACCCACAGCTTGCAAAATATCTGAGGCTGGGAAAATCAGAAACATTTGTTGAGACTGAGAACAGCTCGTTGCCTGGGAGCAGTGCTCTAGCAGGCCTGCAGCTCATCGGCTCTGTCCCCACCTGCTGTTGTCCCCACAGTTAATGCTAGTGGTCAATGACATTTTTGCTGAATATAGGAGTAATTAGGCAGCTAAGCAATGGACTGAATCAACAAAAATAAATCCAACCTACTCATCTATTACACATTCATGTTAAATTTCGCCGTGCATTCTTGCACTGGGAGACATCAAAAAAGTTGAAGTAATTTATTGCAAATGGCTTGTTGCATGCTGGAAGAGGAAGTCACTGACCCTTTGCTAATTATTGCTGCTTACACAGCATACACACATAATTACTGTTAATGGATTCCTGTGGTTTCATGCATGTGATAATCTCTGTGCTGATGTAGCCATTGAAGGTTAAATTCAGTGGGGCTTCATGCATGCCTGCATTCAGGTGTAGAATTGCCAAAAAGCAGGAGGAAGATGTCCATCTCTACTGTTCACTTAAAGTGGGTCATTGAGGAGCTTTATGTAAAAAAAGAGACTATACTACAATGGAGACAGAAAGCTCTATAGCTCCTCAACTCTTAAGATACTGACATAGGTTTTTGGGGGCCACTGATTACACAACATTAATAATACTAATGAAGGACTTTGTATGGAGACTGGATGATGTGTATGCATTAAATGTAAAGAGCTCATGAAACTCACACCTTTTGTAGCCCGCAGTGCTACTGCTTATTTATAAGGCTGGGAAGAGGGAGTGCAAAGACTTTCCTTTTCTTGCCAACCTAGGTAATGTAGAAGACAATTAGTTTTTATGCTATCACATGTATCAATGCTAGATATCATGATACTGCAAGTGTATCTATAAATTGTCCAAATGTCATTCATTTTCCCTTCTGTTCTACCAGGTGAGGCTATGTTTAGCTGAGGACATGCCTGGGTATTTTTTCACATTCTTATTAAGAGGTCTATAAACCAGGCTAGATTTGTTCTAGGGATATGTAAGCCTTGGTAAACTTCTGCACATGCCTGGATTTTGATGCTGTTCTGAGACTTTTCATCCAGCAAGCGTTCTGCTTTGTGCAGGCAAAGATATTTTGCAGAACTGTGTGTAGCTGAATCTCCTCCTGGGGGGTCTGTCACATGTGGGTTAGCAGCTGTAAGTCTGCAGATTTTATGTAAATTAACTGATGCCTAAATAGTTACACCTGCTACATCTGTGATCTATCCACATAAATCCACCAATTATCCACCTGGACCAATGAATCTGTCAGGCCTTCTGTTGGAATATCTTATTTACAGACTTCTTCCTTTCTTCCCTGTCTCTACTCTTTAAACATTCGCCCCTTGACTGAATTTCCCTCTGCACCATTTCAACACTGTTTCATATACCCCTGGTTTTTCTTTTGTCCCCTGGTCTCTTCAGCACGTTCCCCCAGAGGGTCCCATCTTCTGCTTCCAAGGTGTCACTTCCACTGTCATCATGGAATGATGGAACTGCACCCCTTGAGTGGTGCTGAGAGCCAGAAAATGGAGGCTTGCTTCCTTCCCTGTGTCTGATAGGGTTTCCTGCTGTCTGTTTGTGGGTCTTTTCAACATTTTAAAAGTGGCCCTCATTATTATGGAGGGGGTTGATTTTCATGAACTTTTGTTCTTGCATCTGGAAAGGGCTGATCTGCAAGGCAGGAGAACGGGCAGTTTTTTACTAGACTGGGACTGCACACTTTTCAAAGAAAGGTGGGGCTGTCATCAGCTCAAATGTTTAATTACCTGCAGGGGAAGGGTCATCCCAGAAGCCAGGATGACCTTTTCCCCCCTGCTGTGGTTGGACTGCGGCCTTTCTAGTTTGCCTCTTGGGTTTCAGAAAATCAGTTCATTTTTATATTAATTTGGGCTCTGTATGTTTTGTGCATATTGTATGTATTTGCAGTTTGTGGTTGTTAAGGAGTGTAACAGTTCTCTGGAGACTAAAGTGGTTGATCTAATTGAGTGTGAGACAGCAGATCCTCATCCTGCCTGTCCTTCAGAATACGGTGAGTAGGATTTCCTTCCTTATTAGATCTCTCCTCACCATGGTACCAGCAGGAGCAGTGGCTGATAAAGGAGACAGGGAAATCAAAATTGTATTTCTGGCCTGTTTAAAGCTGCTGTGCACAACAGAAGCCATGCTTGTATTGCTGTGAAGAGACGGTTCAGTCCTTCGCTTTGCAGATTGTTCATAAGAAATTGCACTACAACGGTGCTTTTACACTCAGAAGCCAGATGCTTCTTGTGATAGTAATAATATTGCATTTACGTAGAACTTCACAGGTTTGTTTCATAGCAAATGAAGTTATGCCCATCATACTGATGGGGAATGTATATCCATGGAACGATACACTTTAACAGTCCTCATCCATTCAGGCAGGATTACTGAAATGGTGTAAGGAGGCCAGGTCTTCCCAGTGTATTGGGCCCGGCTGAGCCCCACAGCAGCCCTCCCAGCACTGTGCTGGTGTTGGTAGCTGGAAATGTGGTGACAACACACCAGTGCTCTGACCACTGCTGAGCAGCGCTGCAGCATCAAGGCTGGCTCTCCAACACGCCCCTCGCCTCTCCAGTAGGGTGGGGGTGGGCAAGATCTTGGGAGGGGACACAGCCAGGACAGCTGACCCAAACTGACCAAAGGGACATTCCATACCGTATGATGCCTGCTCAGATGTAAAAGCTAAGGGAAAGGAAGAGGAAGGGGGGGGGGCATTTATTATTTATGGTGCTTGTCTTCTGGAGCAACTGCTACACATACCAAAGCCCTGCTTCCTGGGAAGTGGCTGAACATTGCCTGCTGATGGGAAGTCGAGAAAAACATCTTTTGTTTTCCTTTGCTTCCACATGGGCGGCTTTTGCTATTGTGTCATTAAACTGCCTTTATCTTGACCCACAAGTGATTTTTTTTCCATCTTGGTCCCCACCCCATCCTGCACTGCCATTTTGCTGAAGAGAGGAGTGTTATAGCGGCTTGGTGGGCATCTAGCATCCAGCCAAGGTCAACCCGCTGCACCCAGAAAACTTTTGCCTTGTGGCAGCAACTGCAGTTCTGCTTTTTGTGTTAAACAAGGTGTATGACTGCTTGGGGCATGTTTGGTGCTTAAACAAAGGTGAGATGAGTGAAGGAGATGTGCTTCTCATTCCTGGTGCAAGGGCAGCAGGCAGCACAGAAGCACACAACAGGCTTCCATGGCCCCCAGGTTACCAGCTGGACCCCTCCAAGTTTGAAGAAATGCTGCCTTATAGATGGCAACTGAACCTCCTAATTGCTCAGACAGTGAGAACTGATGGAGAAAGACTGGTATCCTTAACCATTTGTCTTATTTATCATATATAGCTCCTAACTACAGAAGTTACTAGAGGACCCAGTTTGCATCAGTCATTTAGAAATATGCAAAGAGAAATAATTTGAGGATACTTGAATGGGCAGGCATCTTGCAAGATTTTCAAAATTGCCCATCCTTTCCTTAGATGCGTGTTGGGAAGTCACTTTATTCATCAGTAGAAAATATGCCTCACATTTACTTGGTTGGACTAATTTTGTGAGCATGTGTACAACTGTATTGTCCAGCAAAGGAAGCCTGATGTTTCCCATTAGGAGACTCTGTTTTCATTTATAGTTTTAACAGATGTAGCTATTGGAACAGAAGTTTCCCATGACAGGTGTCTGGGGTTTTTGTAGTTTAAAATCTTAGCAAAAGTAGTTCAACCATTTTAGACAAGATTGGTAAATAATCTTGTACCATGCCAGTGAATAATTCTAAGATCTTTTTACTGTGGAGCAGAGGCTTTAATTTTGCCAGCCTTTAATTTTGCCCAGTCTTCCTGTCACGGGCATGCTTTTTCTTGTTCATATGTATTAAAACAGAAAACCATTAAATTTTTCTAGGACAAGTAATTACTTAAAATCTAAAGGAAGTTCTTGACTTTGCCTGCTTCTCTAGTTCTTTTGACGGGAACTGTTTTTGTAATCTTCCAAACTCGATTCTGTGCTCTCCTATAGCTGTCATTAGCTTTCATTCAGCTTAGTTGCTGTGAAGCTTCTCAAATGGCTATCAGTAATACATATCTGTTTTCTCCAGTGGAAGAACAGCCTATAACATACGACAAAGCAGCAGAGACTTTGGCAGAAGAGGAGAAAGAACAAGGCTGTCAACAACAGGTTCCTGTTGGTGAGAAATCGCATCAGCCCATGGGAGCAGCGAAGGGCCCTCCCCAGGCTCCCTGGAGCATCTGCCCCAAGCCCCTGCTGGAAAGGGAGCCCTGCGAGCTCGCCCCAGCCAGCCTGCTGATGCAGCCAGACTAGAAGCAGCCTGGGTTTGAGTGGGAAAAGGAGGAAGGAGGAAGTCAGTAGAGAATGGGAACTCATGAAACACTGAAGCAACCCTCATTTTTCCATTAAAATCTTCTTTAGAACCCCCCCCCCCCACAAATCAAAACAGAACAGAGAAGTCCTTCTCTGTCACCTCTGCTTGGAGGAATTACTGTGAGCAATCTATTAGTACTCTATAAGTATCACTTTAAGGGTCACTGCTGCTAACTTCATTAATTGCCTGCTAAAAGGACACCGAGGGGAAAACAGACGAGTGGGTGACTTGTCAGAGAGAGTTATTTTCTAATGGAGTTTGTTGCTAGTGGTCTTTACACATACACCGAGTCTAGGAACTGCCTGGAAAATGCTCCACAAGGACAACTTCAGAGAAACTGGAATGGAAGATGATGCAGGAAAGTTAGTTAAAAATTAATCTTTTTATTAAAATATTTTCATGGACATTTCAAGCCTCTCCCTGGCACTCCTGTCAGGCCAGTGTAACTTCTTAGACTCCACTAGAATTATTCTTGTATCTGCTTCTGTCAGTAAGCACTGAATGAGCTCTTGCATTTCTCAGGTTTGGTGGACTGGAGGGTTGTTTGTGAGCATATGGCATTAATAATGGTCACATCTATGAAGTGAGAGTAACATTTGAGAGGAAAGGTGATGCTTCCATTAAATTTTCCAGTCTACGCTGGTCCTTCAGAGCATTACAGAATTGTTTCTGGACTGAGGTAGTGGGGCTGAGTCTGCTTTCAGTCCTGTGGGGAAGCATGTGCTGGAGCTGTCCTTGCCCCACACAAGTGTGTCTGGCAGCAAACCCTGGTTTGTTATACGTTATATAGAACTTAATGTGGGAAAAGAAGTCCAGCCAGTTGCTGCTCCAAAAGAACAGAGGAGTGGGACAATGAAACAAAAAAAACTCCTCAGTTTTGACTGACTTCCACATAACTGATTTGTGCTGCTTGATAAAATCCATGGGAACAATTGGAAAACAACACCGGTTTTCCTCACGTCTGGCTTTCTAACAGCTACAGTTCCCTTCCAGTTATTTACTAAGAACTAACTCACTTATTTATCTCTGGTATATACAGCATGGTAGCTTACTTGTTTATCATATCAAGTGATTCTCACCAGTGGTCTTGACTTCCTAAGGTCATTTTCACAACTTCCAGAAGGTATCTGGAAATCAGCTACATTAGTAATAATTTTTCCTTGCAGGGGATCTCTCAGTCCTGTGTCATTGAAGCCTGCTACTGTAACTGTCAGGCACCTTCTTTAAATATCACTACAGTGTCCACCACTAGTGATCCTTGTAATTCATTAGCTGGATTATAGTGGCAAAAGTTGTTTGTTTACCATCCTGCTTTTTGGTTTTTAGTAAGTTATAGGATGTTGCAATTTGCTTACAGGCTTTGTAGGCCAATGATGGGAAAAGAGTATTGAAAGGCTCTTACCCCTTTTCCAAAACAATTACACACTTGAGTAACTTTTTGGAGTCAGTTCTGATTTATGTTGATGTAAACAGTAAGAACATTGAGCCCAAGATGTCTGAATTACAAAAATTGTAATGCTTTGTTGTGTAGAGAGTTGTCACTCATTTGTTTATCTTCTAAAGTGATTTTTGCTGGTGGCTTTGAATTGTGGAGTCTGTTTTCTAATCACATCAGTTCTGAATTGAGAATAAACTTGTACAATAGGCATTTCCAGAGATTAGTTAAAACTAGTAGCAATGAAGACACATTCTCTTGTGTGAATGATAGCATGGGTACTTCCATGGAAAGAATAATAGCTGAGGAGAGTTGGCACACTAAACCGTATTCAGGCGAGGGCAACCACTGGCTTGAACCAACTGTATTTGGTAGATTTTACTTTAAGTTCAGTATAGTTTAATTTCATTAACATTATTAAAAGCATTTAGTTTGGATTCCCTGGTCTTTCACAGTTCATTACTGATCTGATGTATTTTGATGGGAAGAAAGTCCAGGTAAAAAGGCCCTGATTCAATAAAGCATTTTATTTCCATGAGAGCTAGACGGTAAAATGACTTTGATCCCTGCACTTTGATTATCTCTAGTTAAATATGTTTGTGTGCTTAAAATAAAAGTGTTGTGTTGACTGACAGTCAACATTTAGTTGGAAGCTTCCCCAATCAAACAAAGATTTGTAACTTTGAATGTTGTCTAAACCGAGGTGTTTCAGACTCCTTACAAATTAGTTTCATATTCTACCCTATGTTTTGTTTACTTTGCTTTCCTTCAGTCTAAGGAGGTAATCTTAAATTTTATAGCATTCTTTACAGAATAAGATAGGAAAATCAAGCTGATACATTTTTGTAATTAGGGTGTTTTGAGTTTTAAACGTTTCCTAAACTCAGCTGTAAACAAAATAATCTTTAGTGTAAAATCTTGAAATGGTGTTTCAACACAAATATAATATATTTGGTTTATTTGTATGTTTATAAAGCTATTGATTTGTAAAATAAAATAAAAAATGATCCCTTGTATTCCTTTTGTTTTAAAAGATTGCAAAAATATGGTTTCAGTTAACCCATGTCATGTTTCTTGATAGCTCCATTTGTTTCATATAGCCACAGTGTGCTAATGTGTCGGTGCAGCACATGCAGATATCATGGGGGGATTGTTCACTCCTAGAAAATCTGCACTAATAAGGATTATCTTCTGCAGCTCACAGGTAGATGCCAGCTTGAATATGGTAAGTTTTATTTATTTTTTTCAGTTTTACCTTCCCATAAACCAGTAAAAGCCATGCACTCCTTTTTCTGCACATTTTAATGACTGTTATGAATGTTGCTATTTGTTTGCCTAGAACTATTATCCATGGCTTCACAATATTTTTTCAGACTGATTTCCAAGATGTTATTCTCAGACTTTACTGGTCTGTAGATCAGTTGAATTGAAATGGTTATATTGTGGATATTCCTCATTTTTTTTGGCTAAAATTTGTTCAGGTATGCAAAAAAAAATCCCCCAAATTTAAAATTATTAGACTTTCTGGGTAAGTAGCTGACTTAGTATTGATCTCAAGTCCTACTGGTATACTCTGACTCTTAAAAATGAAATTAATGTGTTATATTAAACTGTAAAAGAAGAAATTAGCAAGATAGGGGGGGTAAAGCTTGACAAATCAGAAGTGAGAAAACTACTAGGCAATTCTAAAGAGCAAGGGAGAAAATTAGTTTATTTAGTTCAGTAAAACCTGAGTTTCTTGAAATGGACATTTCAATTCTCTAAAGCCATATTTTCATCATAAACAAGTGGGGAATGATTCATGCTCATTCATAATGGACATAGGCAGTGTGATGGTTCTGTGTCATAGGAATGCATGACACATCTCATTTTGAGTCCCTTTTGCAGTCCTTTGCAGCTTTGCAGAGGTTTAACTGTTCAGACAAAAAGTTATCCATTGCCGTAATCTCTTTCGGGATGAAAATATTTTTTTAAAAAATCTAGCGAAAAAGTAAAAAAATATTCGGAATGGTATTAAGAGAAACCTCTGCCTTGTTAACATATATTGTGGTTTTGTCTTACTGGGAGTAATTTTATCTCATGTTATTTCAGGGTGATGCCGACACTGTTCCTTCAGTCTTCAAGACACACTTGGTGTTATTACTTTACTCCCTGATAACTTGCCATCTTTATCTCTGTGCATGTGAAAAGGAAAGATGTTAGTGGCATTAGAAGCCTCCCCCAGAGCCCCAGGAATGCACCCCCAAACGCAATCTGCAAGGGTGATAGCCTAAGTTGGCTCACGTTCCTCTGATCTTTTATTGAGACTGCTGTTTAGTGCCAGTTTTGATGTGGACCAGGAACAGCCAACTTTGTGAAGACTATTCATCATGGGATTAATCTACAGGCACCCCTCAGTACTGAGGTGGACTAGGTTCAGACCAGTGAAAAGCCTTAGTCCCTTCTAACCAGCCTTATTCGATATCCTGCAATTTCAAGGCTTTGGAACTCGAGTTTTGAGGCAACTGCTGCAATAATCAGCTATAAAGATGCAGAAGCCCTTTTGCATTGGGACCATGGCCACTATCATGTCTTCCTTCTCAAGCCCAGGTGTTACAACCAAAAGGTCTTCTCCCTGCCTAGTTTTTGGAGGGGATGATTCTAACACTTTTGTTCTATTAGGCGCAAGCAGGAGCTAAACTAAAGTCTAGAAGGAATTTCTACACTTCATAGATCAAGACCCTGTAGCCTGGCAGCTGCCTTTTTTTCCAGGTAAGAAGTTAGTCTATGTTTCCAAAATTAATTTTAAGAACATTGGTGTTCTAGACCCACCTTTGTGCTCGCACTCACTGCTGCATGACATCGTTATCTATCCAAGCATCCAGCTTTATGCCACATGCCTTCCTGGAGCTTCGGTTCATGGACAGTTTTGTCCACCTTACCCCTGATCTGGCCCCGTCAGTCTGACCCTCACTGTACACTCATTACAGCTTATGGGATCCTGCCTGCCAGCCAGGTTTGAGTCCATGTAGCTGTATTGGCCATACCCGCATGGCCTTTATCCAAACCAGTTTGGAATGGTTTTGAAAGTATGTCAAAGACAACATGCAGGATAATTTCTCACTTTTATGTGAGCAGTTAGTGGAAACAGAGCAGCTGGAGTTCTGGTCCATTAATAAGTCCCCTAGGTGTTAATATGATGCAAAAAATGAAAAGAATACTTAATAGTTTATATAAGAATTAGCTACTCATGCCCACATAAAAAAAAGAGATTTATTATTAAAAAAAAAAAACCACAAAACCTGTTTAATAGCTTCTTAGTCTCATGATCCAGCAATTTTTGTGCAGCTCTGGGCTTTTTATTGATTAAAGCCAACAAGTTTTATGTGCCATATTCAGTCTACGGAACAGTGTACACATTTTAATGGACATGATTGTTAATACTAATTGCACAAAACAATACATTTGAGTTTGATGTAACAACTTGAGAGAATGCACAGTTGATATTTCATTAGTCTATTAATAGTAATTCATCATAATGCAAGAGTAGTGAAAGTGTGCAATATATAAATTTATCCTTTTCTCACCCAAGAGAGAAATAGAAATATTTAGACTAAGATTTTAATGGCCATTTTGCTGTTCAATTCTTGTCTGCACGAATTCAGTTCTGTGCAGCCTTTGTGCAGTGTGTGCGCCTGCAAATAGTGGGTTTAGAAGAAGAAACATCTTAAACAGCTCTTGAAAGGTAACCATTTAAAAAAGAAAAAAGAAAAAGAAAAAAGAAATCAGTAAACTAAATACAGCCAGATGCTAAACATCTCACTGGAGACCAAAATCAGTAATAATTATGGGACATTCAAGGATCCCTACAGTATTTGTATGAAATAATAATAGATTTCAAACTTATTTCCACTGACCTTAGTGTTCCTCATTAAAGGTTTTAGCAGAGACCTGGATACAGTCACATTCAAGTGAGGTGTTTGGAATTAAAATACAGATAAAAGGAAAAAGGTTAATCCAGGTCAAGGGAACAGACCAAAACTGGGATTGCATAAGATTATAGTATCTTTTCTCAGTTCTCCAATGGTCAAGAGCAGTTAGTTTTAAGTAACACTCTTCTCTGCAAAAACTCCTGAATGAAAGCCTAAACATGGTATTAACTGCCCATTCTTTGGCTTTGTCACTATGCTTAATCACTATACAATGATTTCTGACCTCTAAGAGGTGGGTTTTTTTGCCTAAATGCAGGAATTTGCTAAATACCACCTCCAGGAGGTATTTAATGAGGCACTCCCTACTGCTTATTATACGTTGTAATTGTAACAGTTCTTTTCTCCTTTCTCATACCTAATTATTGCTATCAAGTACATCAAAACACACTATGAGCCCATTTTCCTAATAGCAAGTGAGCCATGGCCCCAGAAATGGCTACTGCCAAATGTCGAGGCAGTGGGATCTGGATCTGATCTACCTTGTGGCTGGATGTAATAATAAACCCAAAGTCTTCATCCATCCAGTGGTTCCCTACTCTTCTGCATCCCGTATGACATTCCCTCATAATGTGAATTCAGAGCTTTGTGGCTGAGGATGCTGCTACGTTAGACAGTGGTAGTGAGCAACCAGGAGCTCTTGGTTCTGCTCCTCGCTCCACTGCTCGTGCGGTGGTGTCAGGCAAATAACTCAGCAGGTCCTTGCAAGCTTCCTCCCCACTTGAAAAAAAAGGAATGGAAAGAAAGAGAGAGAGAGAACACAAGAATTATTACCTATATTCTAATAGCTCTCAGTGTGGTCTGTTTTTTGATCTTTGAAAGAAATTCCCACAGAAAAGCTATCCTTATAAATAAAGCTAACATTAACATTGGCAGACTTGGAATCAAGCTGATTGAGATCTAAGTTTCTTGCTGCTTCAGAGACAGATTAAGGGTCATTTGCAGTGGATGCACCTTTAGCACAGTTGTTACCATTGACTTGTTTTACACCAAATCTGAATCAAATCCCATTTTCACATTACTATATGCAAAGACTGGGCTCTGTACACCATAACTTACTCAATATTTTATTTTTGTGTGATGTTAAATGATCTTTTTTGGTAAAACTCAGCCCTTTGTCTAGAGCTAAGTTCACCATAGAGTTCAACTTAAATCCTAAAACAGTTAAATTGTGCTAACTTTTTGTGTAGAGGTGAATTCACCCTTTGTTTATATGTGTAATGATAAGCAGATCCAGATCTAAGATTTTAGAAATGCATTACAGAACAAAAGTACTGAATCTCTGTATCAGGAGGCTTCAATAAGCAAAGCACAGGTATGTTTGCCTCGGTGTATATTTTAGGATGAAGGGCGATTTAGAAGCATTCGAATATACCGGTGCGAGGTCTTCTGATCTACAATAACACAAGGCATGCAGTGTGAATTCTGGTTCAAGAGTCTTTTCAATTAAAGATTTCAACCAATCCTGTAGTGTGTAAGCTGGGGTGTGAGAATGTGCTGTATACCACCCAGCTTGCTATAAGCGAAGGAGGGAAGGGTGGCTGGGTTCTTTAAACAGTTAGACCTAACAAATGACTCGTTTTGAAGTCTTAGGAAAGAATGTGTGCTAGAGAGCACTAATACTGGCAAACAACAGAAGAGAAACGGATACGGCCAAAAGTTGGCAGATCTTCTCTTGGAATGTAAAGGGGGTTGGGGGGTGGGGGGGCAGGGGGCAGGAAGAAGCCAAGAATAAAAAGGCTAGGTGTTATTCTTTCCACATGTGTTTATAGAAAAGGGATAGATTTCACGTTTCACCTTTTTCCAGTTTAATGTGTATTTTCTCTTCTGGTTTGATTTTTGCTGCTTTTTTTTCTCCATCCATTGTTCTATTACAGGTCATTCAATGCTACGTTTAGATGGCTCTTTAACCTAGGTAGTATCCCTCTGCTTCCCATTTGTGAAATCAAAGGGTCATATTTAGTACACTACGAAGCATTTGCATTTATCCTGCATGCTGTGCATAGATAACAAGCATCCACAGTCTGCTTCTGCAAAAACATAACAGCCAAACAAATGCCCAGAAGGATAGGAAACATCTTGCATGACAACGGCTGGCAGGTTTCAAATCTCATCATTATAAAAATAAGAATGAAATAGGGAGTTCATTTATTTTGCAAATGGTCTAGAAAAGGGAGAGGGGATGAAGAAACAGTGGTTAAAGGCAATGGTTCATCAGAACAGGCCTTCCTGAAGACAAATATAGATCATCTCTCATATGACAGAAATTAATGTAAACTCTATTTTATAGACCTCTCCTATTATTTCCACATGTGAAACTACCATTTCTAGTGCAATGTTTTGAGGTTCTTTCGTATGCTTGTTTATGTGGTTTTGTCTTTACATCAGCACAGAGTGAATTGGTTTAAGGATGTAATAGAACAGATTATGTTGTTGTATTAACGCACAATGCATATATCCAAGAAATATGACAAAGCTGAGGAGTTTCAGAGGAGTTAAGTATTCAGAGGAGTTAAGCTCTTCCCAAGGGTCCAGTGTCTCAGTCTTGCCCCAGCCTGTGGGTGAATGCGGTCTGTGCAGCCACTGTTGGGTGCAGGTCAGTAGCTCTGGGCAGGGCCATGGTGCAGCCATGCTGCAGCCTCTGTTCATGCTGGACTCTGCTTTACACACATGCCCACTGATGCACTCAAGCTAACAGAGAATGTAGATCAAATCTGTACACCTTTTTGTTGGTTACCTACCTGAACTGTGGTCTGCTTACCATACACTGTCTATCTTGCTGAGTGACCACCTCGCCCCATTGAAACACACAGATTTATGTAGGAAGACCATCTGTCTTCTTCACCACCATGGCTAAGAAGCAATATCAATTGGTGCTTTCTCAAATAGGAACTTTAGATATTCCCAGAAAGGTATAACTTTGACGATTTCCAACTGCCAGGTGGAAGGGACACAACAGTGAATTACTTCAGTATTTCAGGCGTTAGATGAAAGTGGCATCCATCTACTGGTATCTGAGCTGTAGGATACATTTTTCTTTAAAACTCTAGAAGGTAAATATAATTGTGAGTGCATGATTTGTATTTTTGGCTGCTGGATAGGAAAGTGACAGCAAGTTTGCGGTTCATGTCCCACTTGCTGAACATCCATAATCAGTGTTGCAAAACCTGAGAGGCCAGGTAAACGCATGCAAGATTTCCAGTCATAGCTCCAGTCCTGCAGGGCATGAGACTTGAAGCTTTCCTTTTTTTTCCTTCAGGACTTTCTGGAAAATTTTTTCTTGTAGAGCTTTGCAGATCACAAGGATTTGGATAACCTTCACAGAAGAGTCATGTGAATGTGCAGGACCATAGTTGAAAGGAAGCTGTTGAGGTTTCCTTTAAGTGTCTGGTGAATGCCACTGGAGCCCCTGGTTTTGCAGAACTTTCAAATTTCTTTTTTTAGATTTTAAGAGTGTTTGCATTCATTAAACATTCTTCCTGTACTTTGAAACTCCATTTTTTTTCTTGGAGAGGGTTTTGGGGTCTAATTTTTAACCAGACTTCTAGCTGAGGGCATGCCTAAGCTGTAGGAGAAGAGAAAAGCCTCAAAAAGAAAAAAAGAAGAAAAAGAAGAAAAATAAATAAAAAGAAAAAAAAAAGATTGAAATGAATGTGCAAATGCTAAATGTATAGTAGAACACTCATAAAACCACCACAGATTAAAATCCATTTATTTGCTAGCAAAGTTGATCAATTGAAAATTATTAAATGTTGCATTTATAGCTAACTGCCCAACTTTAATTCAACCACTTTGCATTTAGCACCATTAGCGACTGTTTCGTCTTGTTTCTTTGTCCTGTTTTACTACCACTGTTCAAGTTGCTCTGTCAGGAAGTGGAATTGCCCCTGATACATCACCTAACTGCTAACCTGTATGCCTGTTGTACCTAGCTTTCATGGGGGCAATAAGACTTCTGCAGAACCTGTTCACATCTGAGATGCAGAAGTTAAACACAATGAGCTTAGGGAAGAACAGAGTTCCAGCTTGAACTGTAAGTTTCCCGAGTTCTCATTAAAACCAGATGCTCAGTACTGTTATAACATGGAGTTTTATGGGTGAATACAGCAATATTTTATTTCATAAATGTGTGCTTTACAACAAATCTAATGGGAATTGTAAAGTAGTACCTGACAATATCAATGTTTAAAGGTCCCAGCGTAGCATATTAGAACAATAGCAATTCTTTGCTCATGACACAGCTGAGGTGCAAATCCATATGCTGATAACCTCTGTAAAATGTGTCAGGTGGAAGAGAGAAACACTGTCTCTCAGGACAATATTTCAGGGCCAAATGCAGTCTCTTATGGGATGTCTTTACAGATTGATCTCTTGGGGCTATGAAAAATAAATGCAAATTCTTGCAAAAGTCTGTCAGCATTTATGGCTTTGCATTATGTGTAACTTCTGTCCATGTATGGCAGAAAGGAACACCACAGTGTATCCTTTGGTCTGTCAATGAAATTTCGAAGAAAAACTTGTCTAGCTCCATGTTTGCTTTCTTGGAAAGGATTAATTGCATCCGCATCCTTCTTCAATAGGAAAATCCCATGTAAAGCACTCTGGGGTTTTTGTTGGGTTTTTTTTCCTTCTTTCCTTCTTTTTTTCCCCTTTCTCCCTGCTATGGGAAGGTATCCAGCCATGTAGCAAGAAAACCAAAAGCGCTGAGAGATGCACTCCCAGCCAGTAAGTGGTGGAGCTGACCTGGCAGCTGTCAGTCCAGCTGCTGTTCCCCCTGCCTGACCTGTTCATGCCAGTTCCAGACCCAGCAGCTCGTACAGGACATCAGGCGGCTTTGGTGGCATCAAGGCTGCTTGAGCTTGGTGCCTCAAGTTTTCACCTTATATTGCCCTTCATAGCAAAGGAAACTGTTGCGTCTGGGGTAAGGCAAGGGCTGGACCTACTCTACAGACAGGAGTCAGACTCCATGGTGTGTGATTTGTGGCTGAAACAGCTGTACCAGCAAAAATTCCTCCTGTGAATGTGCATATACACATATTAAACTTTCCTTTAACTGGGGCTGGCGGTGAGGTGTCTTGCAAACCTGGCTTTCTATGTCTGCCTTTCCTTTTTGCTCTTTTGCAGGAGCTGCTCCCTCTGTTTTCATTGATGTTTCCCCAGACCCAATATGAACATGAGCATACGAAGGTGGATTTCAAACCCACGTACAGGGTGCAATGCAAGCAGCAGATTTAAGAGCTATAGTGTTTACTCTATATAGTGTTTATTTCAAAATGCTGAAGGAAAAGAGTTGATACAAAGCATCAAACCCCATTTTTCTTTAGGAATGAGAGTCAGGATGAAACACTGCCATGAAGCGTCTTCCTCGTTTCAGAGTTAGAGCAGTCAAAATGTTGCCATGGTTCACCTGTAAAGCTCAATTCCTGAATCAGGCATTACGTTTTTGTTCTGTTATACAGCTAATATGGCTAAGATCAGAAGCGCTGGAATGGCTTGGTACCTTCAACCTGTTCCCTAATTTCTGTGCCAGGGAGTTTGTAATTCTATAGGGAGTGCAAATGAAGGTACATGGATGAAAATCTGGAACATCCTGGGCAAGGTCCATCATTGTAACCTTTTGATCTATGGGGAAAAAAACCTGTCCTCTTTATGTTAGATCTATTTGGTGTTTGTGAAGACATATGGAGTGAGAATACTGGAAACCACATGCCTGCATTTATCTGAAGGTTGAGGATTACCCTCCTGACGGGTGAGAAAGAAGTGTCTCAAATCTCATTCAAATGTTTCCTTTGTTTCAGTAAATCTTGGAAGAGAGACAAATTATAGCAAATATGTAATTTTGACATGAAAAAAAGTCCAAAAGGGCCAGAAATGAAACCACAAATTCCCTTCAGCTAGGCACAGAGATTGAGCATGGCTCTCTTGCAAATGATCTGTTCTTGCATGTTGAAATTCCAAAGGTTGGTCTCTCTCCTTTTTCTCTTCTTAATTGGAAAAAAGAATCATTGCTCCCCCACTTCATTAACGCTGCCAATCTCCAGTGGTATTAAATCTCTCTTCCTAGTTGCTTAAAGCAACCCTTTTGTGTAATTTTAAACATATACCAATGTCAGCTTGTTGAGGGTCCTGAATCCAGGTGTCAAGCTGGTGGTGGTGGTGGTAAGAGCAGGACCTTAAGGAGAGGGTCTTCATGTTCTGTCAAACTCTTTCTGATTTTGACCTTAACAGAGAAAACATGGCCTAAGGGATTTCATGAATTGACATAATCCGTGAACTTTCTGTTCTGGTCCCAGTTTTGCCACTTGACTGCTCTTTGATGTTGGACAATATGGTCCTCTGTCTGTGTCTCGTTTTTCTCTGCTTTGCCTGTACCTCTTAAGACAGCAAGATCTTTGAGTGCATGAGAGGTCTCTGAGTGCACGGGACTCCCCTCCTGTGCAACACTTACTCAGGCCATGCCCTGCAGTGCTGTGCCCAGCTCTGCCCGAGCTCTGTTCACCCTGTTGGTGCGGCAGGCTGGGCAGGGGGCTGGGCCACACCATTGCTGGGCTGGGAGCAGACCAGAAGAGCCTGGATGCTGCTGCAACATGGCGTAAGTTAAAAATGCCCTAGCTGACCCACGAATGGTAATAACAGAAATAAAACGTATAGTGTTGCTGTAGGATGCAGCACTAGTGTTCATCTAGAAAATAGGACTTCAGGGATTTTTCCACTCGTCTTCCACTGAAACAGACATGTTCTTGTTAGGAAAAAAGTGTACCACTGAAATGGCTATGAAAAGTACCCACCTGAATGATCATTTGCGCCAGCTCGCTAGTCCTTTTGCAAGAAAACATTAATGTCTTTCAACAAGTGTCAGCTGCCAGCATATTTTTTATTAGTATATAGGCTGTCACATCACTGCTGTCAACAGTAGAAAGTGACAGCAGACTGAGAAACATAGAAAGTTGCTGTTATTTTGTTATCCTCTCCTCCACTGAAGCTCCCTTTCCTTTATGTTGTATTGTTTGAACTGGAGAGCAGCCTTTTGCCTTGCCGTGGATTTACTTAAGGCAGACATTGGTGTGATGGGAATTAGTGACAGGAATTCTGCTAGTAACTGTGATGCCACAGCAACTCTGTGATCACTTTGTTTCTTTCTGGTTTTGATTTCTCTGGCATCACCCTTTAGAATGTGCTTGGGAAAAATAAGCCAAACGCAATCATGAAACCCCTATGTAAGCAAAATAGGATGGTAGGTTAAACAGCCTGCTAGAACCGACCAAAAGCTCTGTCAGGGGCATGCTGCTTGTCGGATGGGTCGGAAATGGTGCGAGGAGGAATTTGCAAAAAGAGGCTGTCCCGCTGTGAGTTCTGTGCAGGCCTCCGGAGAGGGAGGGGGGAAGGTCTCCTCTTCTATTATCTGATGAACATCAGTCCCTTTGGTCAGACTGCTAGGCGCCTCCTGGAGCTTAACCTCAGATTAACATCTGCTTCGTTTCAGTGTCTGTCTCATAATGATATCAATAAACATCATCATTATTTTACAGTAAAAGCTGATAATTAAATCTGTGCCTGCTGACTCACTATCTATTGTGCCCTGGGGAATAGTTGCAGATAGTGAAGAATTAATAGATAAAAATATTTCATATTTCACTGAATAATGACTATGAAGCTCTTGTAAGCATGATTAACTTCATATAACCTGTATCTATAGATCATCTGAAGTGCAGCCAGAGACAGGCTGAGTTTCCTTGTGTTGGTTTAGATGATTTGTAAATGGGTAAGTCTTGTTGACCAGATCTGGACCTGTTACGCAAGGACAGTACCTGCAGGTCTGACTCCAACCTCCTTTCTGCTTTGCAAAGGTCTGTGGCAACTGGAAAGAGTGTGTTGCAGGAAAAACAGAGGTAAGCCTGGTGTCACGTTGCCTGTACATTTGCAACTAACAGCTCTTGCACTCTCTGGTAGGCAAATCTACTGTCAGGCTTTAGTTGGACAGATGCACTTTTGAGCTACAAAAATCCATTTTCATGGCTTTCCTCTAGACTGCCCCATGATGCCTGGTAAATGGTCTCTTGAAGTGATGGGGCTGCACCTCCCACCAGCGACAAGGGGTAAGAAACATCCTGAAGGAAAGCGTGAGGCGTGAAATGCTTTCAGCAAGGCAATGGCTGACAAGCACTTTCTAGTATTACATGTGAAGCCCTCTTAAGAACTGAGCCTGGTTCAGTGGGGAGACCCCTCACTGGCAGAAACAGCTCTCCTAGGGCCCTCCAGGCAGTAGCAGCTGAGCATCCTGCTGAAACCAGTGTGGAGCCCCCAGCAGAGATGCCGTGCTGAACTGCAGAACACTAGGAGCTGGATGGAGAGGGCTCAGTCCCCGGCCCCAGAGAGGTTTATGTAGGTGTTCAACTCTGTGCACTGCCAGAATTTCCTTGGGTGGTGCTGCAGGAAGGATCAGAGCCTTGAGCTGAGGGCTTTTGGATGTTTATTGAGAAGACAGCATAGGAAAATGAGAGAGAAAGACAAAAACTGAGGATTTATTTTTGTCTTTTTAAACAGCCAGCCTACTTGTTTGTACATTCGGAAAAAGTTGCTGTCAGGAAATGAAAATGCCAAGAGGGAATTGGGGCAAGAGTGCAACAATATAATTCTGCCATGAGCAAGAGAAAATGAGATTTCTTTCTTGAATTTTACATCAAATCCTGTCCTGCTGGTTTGGGGAAAAAAAAAAAGATACAGTAGGGGATGTTAAACTCCTTGCATAAACACTGACTTTTTAAAATTATTTTTTATTTAATGAGTGAAAGTGTAAAAACCAGTTCACATACTTCAGTTGTGCGCATATTTATCTTCTTCAGTCTACCTGTTCAAGAGGGATTTGTGCAACTTACCTAAGGCCATTACTTCGGAGATGGACCAAGGGATGCGATTTGAGTCTTCTGTGATTGGGGCACCATGTCACTGAACCTGCATGAGGAATTGGGCTCGCTTCTGAAATTGTACACGCAGGGCACTTGAGGTGCTGTTAGAATGGTGTATGCTGGTACACAGAAATACCTTTGAGTTTGGGATCGGCTCTGCAGCCCAGGTCACAGAGCCAGAGGTATAACTGAAAATGCCCCTGGAATCTTTCAGGATTTAGTTTGAAGGTCTGAATTTGCTGCAGTTTGAATTTTTTGTGAGTGAGGATATTTAAATGCCTTTGCTAGACATTCCTAGATTGCAAACCAGTTAAAATTTATTTAGATTTAATTAAAAAACCCAAACACTGACAACTCCCTACCCTGAAACCCTGCAGTTCTGCACTACCACTGACTGTTGTAAGATTAAAGCAGAGGTAGGTGAAATATCAAAGTGCTTTAAGATGGGAAGCCACAAAACAGGGATCTGGGGACCTATATTTAAGGAATCTTTAAAGATCTGAGATAAGCTGTTCCTACTTTAGTTAATCTCCATTGTTAAAACACATGTGTTTATCATGGATTAATTAACATATGTGGTGACAGCCTGATCCTGTTAAAATCAAATGCAATTTGGCCCTTGATCTTGACGGGCTATAATTTCAGTTATTTAAATAATTTCTATTTTTAAAAAAAAGAATTATATGTAGCAATATGTGTGTACTCAATGCAGAGACCCAAGCAGGGATCAGTAAGTTGTACCAATATTTTATGTAATGCTTCAAAATGAGAGCCAGTTGGCAGTGAAACGGAGGACTGAGGAAAGACAGTAGGACACATTCATTAAAGTTTTTGTTGGCAGGACAAATCTCCTTTGCTGAGGTTTAGGCTAAAAGCTTTTGCTTCACTTTTCCCATTTGGATGGCCCCTGTGGTTCAGCCATGTGCATTAACCCATTTAGCTGCCCAAACACGTCTGTTGAGAGAAGGGAGAAACCCTTGCTCTTACCCTTTCCCCAGGGGAGAAGAGGGGACACTTGAGCTTTGTTTGGCTTAGCCTGTTTATAATTGTATTTTGCATTACGAAAAGAAACTTTACATTTAGTGGTAGGCAAGAGTAGCGAAGCTTTGGGGAGACTGTGTGTGGTCTTGGAGGGTCTGAATTTCGAACTGTGCTTTGCTGCAGATTCAGGGGTCTCCCACCCAACAGCGGTGTCCTGGCAAACTTGGAGGGAACGAGGAGCTCCTCCACTGCTTTGAGCACGTGGGGGCAACGTGCAGTTTTGGCTCTCAGGGGCATCCTCGCCTGTAAAATGGGGATAGGGTACCAGGGAGGACACAACCCCATCCTGCCCTACTTGTTGAGTCTGAGGCTCGGACAAGGGTTTGCTCTTTTTATGGGGCTACATCTTGCGGGCTTGCAATGCCGCACCATGGCCTCCTCCCTGCTCCAGGGGCTGACAGACCCCGTGAGGGTATTTAGCAGGTACTGCAAGCTGCTGCCTAGCTTTGCCCAGCACACAAAGCCGCAGTGCTGCTTTGCAGCCTGGGAAGAGACAGCTTCTGGTAAGTGGCTGTGCATGGAAAAGCTCGCTAGGAAAGTTGTTCTTTGGCTTGATGGAATACCACGGGTGGCTGGGTGGGCTCGAGGCAGCTGGCCAGCACACACAAGGACAGGGTCGCACCATCCACCTTGCTCCTGGTATAGGGTCCTGGGCCATGCAGGTGCGCATAGAACTGGTCAGTGCCACGAAGGAGAAGAGTGCTGAGCAGCTGGGATTAACTGGGTAATTTATGCACGTTGCTTTGAACATGTGAGGAGGCATAAAATGACAGTTCATATTATGAGGTATCTAACAGTCCTTTTTACTTTACTGGTGTTGTTTTCTTTAGCATACATTTGTAAAGGGCTTCTGGCAAAAGAGACTGTTACTGTTAAAGTTCAGAAAGAAAAATTTTAGGTTACATGTCCAGTGCTGTCCTGGAAAAATTATATCTGATAACTTGCACAATTAAAGTGAAACCAAAACTAATGGAGCAGTGTTTATATTAATGGAGCAGAGCCAGTTCATAGCCTTTGCTCTCTGAGCCCTTTTGAAATCTGTGGAAGCATACAGATGCCCCAGAAATCTTTCTACTTCACTAAATGTATTTCAGTTACATTTCTTAATGGAATGGTAGCTTAGTGTGCAATATTATTGGCATATATTTACATTTATAGTGAAAACACTTCCGTCTGAACTCTTAATAGCTTTACTGATGTTAATGAATCCTGACTGGAGAGAAACATTATTTGTATTTATGAACAGGACACCTGAGGCATGGAGAGAGCGAGTTATTTTTGTGAGTGCAGAAGGGCACTAACATCCCCCATGCACCACGCTCTTCTTTGTGGCTGCATTGACTAAAGCTGGGTGGCTTCCGAAATGTGCCTGTGACTCAACAGCACCCTCATGGATCATATCAGCATTAACCCTCCTCCCTCCTTTTCTTCTCGTCCTCAGAGAGCTCACACCTAAAGTAAAAATGCCAAATGCTTTCAAAGACTTTGCTGCTTCTGCAGATTTCATGGTGCATTTTCATTGCTTCCAGTGGTTTCTGGCTGGGCTGAGGCACACACAAGTAGACACAGTAGGAAAAGAAGTCACTCATGATACCAGGATTTGTGTCTAAACTGGGATTGCTTCCCAGCTCCTAGGTCTCCTGGTTGCCTTGGCCGAAACTGTTGCCATTGCTCAGTGAGACCTGCACGCATCCGCACTGCTGTCATCCAGGTTTCTGAGTGATGGAAACCTAAGTTCATAGGAGAGAACAGAGCTGTGGCAGGATTCTTCATGAATCATCAGGGTAATATGACCCCAGGTCATGCAAGTGGTATGGTACATTCGCCAGAGAGCATGAGCATAGCCAAAGAGTCATTCAGTAGCAACTCACTGAATCTGAGTGTGGTCCTCCAGGTCTCCAACTTTCTTCCCTCTCCTTGAAGCATGTCTGAGGAAGCTCAAGGGAGCTGGTAAGGGAGGTATGTCAGGATCACAGCCTGGGGGTGACGGTTCCGCAAGCTCTCTTCCAGCAGGTGGTTTTCCATGTGCTCGGTGAATCAGAAGGGAAATTATTTATAAGCTACTGTTATCAAGAAGATGCCTGTTTCTTCCTAGACCCTGTCCCTGGTTCCTGCGTTACCGCTCTGGTTTTTGCATCTGGAACACAGCTTGAGCACAAGAAACACTGCTCTGAGGCAGCAGCCAGATGGATCACTGTAAAGGCAGTGGCATCTCAGGTGAGTTTCCCATTGCCTTTACACTACACAGTTTCTTCCCTTGTTTTCTCTTTCATTTTTCCCAAGCAAAAAAGTATTCCTTTTATTGGCATCTAGCATGTCAAAACACACAAACCCAGGTTGCAAAACCAAGGAACTTATTTTTCCTTTGAAGATATAAAATAAGATATTATTAAAAGCCCAGACTGTACTGCTGCCAGGTTGTCATTAAACAACAACAACAAAAAATGCACTAATTTCTGTAACTTAAAAACCTATGCAGTGTTTCTCCCAAAGCTTCATATTAAACCTTCTGAGGACATGTTGGGAGAATTTGACAATTTGACATATATTTGAGAAAATATATGTATATTTTTTATATAGCAACAGCCTTGAATATGTTTGGGAATTTGTACAGAATTTTTTCCTTTTTGGGAAAGGAAGTGTCTACAGCAATATTATTTTTTGTTTTATAATCTCCCATAACTATCAGTTGGGAAGAAATTTGATGAAATGTGTACAAAAGGAAAAGAGCTATTGTTTTAATGTGGCAGGTATGAAGGTAAAGATATAAAGAACTCATTTAATTTCTGTACGGAAATTTTCTGGAGGAAAAAAAGCATTTGGGGTGTTGGTTTAGAAAAAAAGTTCTTGTCTTATAGGGAAAGTTTCATGTTCAAAACATTTAAAAAGTGTTTCGCCACAGCTGGTTTTTAATCCTATGGGCTAATAGGAAATGAACTGGGTAAAGTGAAAATGGATATATATAACATATAAGACTGCGCTAGCCACAAGTTATATATGCTCACCTTTAAAAGGCTTGTGAAGAGATATTGGTAAATATCAAGAGCCTCTATAAACTTCAAGAGGCAGCATGGTGACTGATGCAAACACTGGGCTCTGAGTGGTGGCCAAAAGCTTTTTTGGGAAAGCAGGACCCCGCTGAGCCTCAAGCTGGATAATCTGTCTACGGACAACCAGGAGTTAACTGTAACTCTTATAAAACCAGCTGTTTAGTTTGCCAAGGGGTTCAGTTTCTTTTGATTTCAGCATGAGTATCTTGCAGAGAGGCCAGGAAACTGGGCTGTAAACTCCGTTGGAGGCATGTCATGTAGTTTTTATTTGGAAGAGAATTCCAAGCTGGGGTTTGGTTTGGGGCATTTGTAGTCAGTGCTAACATCTCCTTTCATTTTATTGACTAAACCCTTTAGATGTGAGGTTTTACACAGATTAAATTAGGATGTAACAGCCGTTGTTTAGTCTTCCATTAAAAAGTAAGTACATTTAAAGAAAAGAAGCTGTACCGCTTAAATAAAGGAGAGCAACGAGTGTATACCCAGAGGGGCTGTCACTTCAGATAAGGGCAAAGGAAGTTCTGTAGCATGCTAACATGGAGGGATGGTTTCTTCATGTGTTAAATTTGCTCGCTACTTGACGCAATCAGGAATCCAGGAGCTGTTTAACCTGATCCAGTAGAATAAAAGCTGTATTGAAGTATAACGCTGATAGGTCTTCTGGATCTAATATAAATCCCCTAATATACAGGGAAACAGTGACTCCAATCTGCATTCAGCACAGTACAGTAAACACAGATCTGGTTATTTGCCTAAAATTTGTTCTAAAAACATATATATTCAATAATAACATATATGCCTGGATGGATGGATTAATCTTTTCACCTGGATTTATGAACCTGTTAACAAGCCTTCCTATTCTCACTGAAGGAGGCTGGTATAAACACTGTAATGTAATTACAAAGATTTTGACCTTATCGCTATTGACGAGAGGCCTTGTTGCTGGCTGAGGCTGTATAACCATATGCTTGAAAGTGGGTATTCCAAAAATGTTTGCCATGAATTAACATTTGAGTGAATTTTGGCAGCTAGTTTTATGTCTGGTTTTGTCTGTTCTCTGGTAAAAAATTATTGGGGAAAATATCTGAGAAGAGTTAAATTTAAACTCTAACACAAAACTATGCAGTGAAACAGAAATGTATATAAGCTACATGATTATTTTTGCTCTTTCAGCTCAGGGCAAGAACCAGTCCCCAGTGTGACCAATAACAGCTGAGCAAGCCTCAGTCTGGAACATTAAGTATTTTGTTTACAAGCTGACTTGGTAGATAATTGTACTTATTGAAACAATTGGTAAATTAAACAGTTGCATAGATGTTTGCAGGATGGTGTTGACAACTAAAACTCTGCAGAACAGAATAATTCTTCTGGCAGTGGTAGAACAAGAAATGCATTTGAGTAAATTACAATTGGTGTCAAATACTCTGCAGATGGAAAAGACTCTTACCTCATGGGATGCGCTATTTGTTGAGAATGAGTTGTTCCAACCCTAGTCGTGGATGAAAGACAGAATTTAAACTGATCAGAAATTACAAAGGGCTGTAACTGTGAGGTTTAAACTTCAAGTAAAGTGAAACCTCAGAAGTAAAAAAAAGAGCTATTTCCACGTGGCTGAATTGAGGTAACAACTTGGGGTGAGATCCCTTTGACACAACCTTGGTCCAAGCAATTTCTTGCTTGGAGGGAATGAAAGAGGCAAATTTGTAGAGTGCATAGGGAGAAGACCAAAAGGTAAAGTTAGCTGCACTGTTTCAGACTTCAGCGAATGCTTTGGAGGTCAAGGACTCGAGCTGTGAAAGCTTTGGTCATACCCTCTTCTGTCCGATTTTTCTTTTGTCTCCCTTTTCAAGGTATTTGAAGAAGGAACTTGGGAAATGTGTTAGCTAACACTGCTGACCAAGACTTGTGAGGGTTTCTTGGTCAAAATGTTGGTGAGCTTTAAAAGTACACTTCACAGTGTTTTTTACTGATCTGTTTGATTTCCACCTGGGTTCTGGGATCAGACAGCAGGGAAAGGTGGCAACTAGAACGGCAAAGTGGAAAACAGTGCCTTGTCTATTGTCTCAGAGGGGTAAGATGATCATTTTTTGAGCAGAAGGCCTGTTCAGAAACTGCGCCACCTCTTCTACACTGGTCAGTCTGTCTCTTCTCCCACATCTTGATGCCCCTTTGCCATTTTTACCTGTGCTGAAAATGTTGGTTACATTTCTTCCTCTACTAATGACTCCATATGCAAAACCATACTTGTAAGCCTTTCCTTCAGCACCCTGCCACACACTCTTTGTCCTCACAAAGTGAGACTTAAGTCCTCACAAAATTATAGGACTCATTTTTCCTCAATCATATGTTTCAACTGCTTTTTACTCTCACCTTTCAATGGTTTGTGGACCTTTCCTTTCCTGTTCTTCCCTTTGCTCACTGGGGATGCTTCCTCTTTTGTTTTTGTAAGATGCTGTCACACAGCTCCAGCGACCCACGTGTAGGAGAGATTTATTGCAAACTAATGATAGTCCCTGTGTTTATTTCAGTTACTGTCATATTTAGACTCTATCAGGTCAGGGTGAGTGGCAGCATCACTGGCTCTCACTTACAGGCTTGTGTTAAATATCCTTTTCAGCATGTGTTATAAAACACTGCATGGTGAAGATAATCCGTTTTGTTAGTTTTGAAACAGGAAACTCCTCTCACCAGCCATCAGGAAGAAACTCACATAGGTTGTATAAATGACTTTGTTGTGGCCGGGCTAGATGCTGAACTCATGGATTTGTTCCATTGTTAACCGCTTAAGCAGAAGTGCCTGACAGGAAAATTCACGCTGACAGTACAGCGTAACTTGGTTTACTACAAAGTCAGGTAGTAACAGCATCCAGTGTTGTCCAGGAAGCCACCCACACAGGTCTTCCGCTACCTGTGTGTTAAAAGCTACCCCTGCTGTAGACAGCAGCTCATTGAAAAGACCTGTATTAACTGATGTCCGAATGCATTACTGAGCACCTGGACAGGAGTCATCACTGGATGCAGCTTAGATACCGCACCCAGCAAGGAAAAGGGACAATTGGGAAGCTCTCCTTGGAGTCAAGATCCAGTTGAAAGAAGGAGCTTGTCTAAAGAATCAGATAGCCATGGGAACCTACCAAACGTGGCTGGGGAGGTGTTTTCTCTTCAGAGGCTCTTGGGTGAAGGGCACACACATAACACTGAGCTAAAGCAGAGAAAGGAGGCTAGAGTGCTGCAGATTTACTTCTCGGTATCTGTCTCTGAACAGAGTAAATGATTCTTTAACCTCATGTTAAGAAAAACAACCATCTTTACTTCTACTCTAGGTCTTCTCTGACGCTGAATGATTTCAAGGTGGCAGAGCGGCACGCTCAGTTCACTGGGACACTTGGGGTTTATTCTCCAATTCCCTGGCAGCTCACCCAGTTCAGATGTTCCTCAGTATTGGAAGATCGTCTCCACAAAGTTGAAGGGATTGGTAACACAAGCCATCTCTTGGGGACTGCCATCTTTCTGAGCCAGATCAGAACCTCCTTGGCATACAGCAGGACATCAGGAAAGAGCCTGAAACTTGGGAGTCCTCCAAAATTTTTGAGCCTTCTGCTCACCTCATCGAAGCATGCTGCATCTTAGAAAACCTGAACACTTCCCATCACTTGTATTGCGTCAGTCAGGAAAAAGGATCCCAAAGAAGGGGCAGCTGATGGAGAATTGCTTCACTGCTGTGTCCATTTCTGGGGGGAAGGGGGATGATCTGGTAGTTTTGTGCGTGGTTTACATGTCAGGCTGGTCCAGCAGAGGGGGCTTTTACACAGAGGAGAGAGAGTTTGGTGTGCGCAGTTCCAAGCGCTCGGGCGCAGGTGCTCCTGCAGCAGGGAACGGCAGCCTGGTTGACCGCACTTGGTGTGTAACCACAGCGAAGAGTTTATCAGATTAAATCTGTGATGCAGGAGACATTTGGCATTTCTTATTTGTGCCTGGACCAGTCATCTCAAGATGACTGATACAGTATTGTTATGTCTGATAACTAAGTGTTCCCCCTTTGTCACTCCACCTTCCCAATCACAGGACATTTCGATAACTACTATAAAAAATGCTCATGCTGAAATGTAGCAGCAGTGATCTGATCTTGAAGGAATTAATGATCTAAAACCTCAAGAGATTTTATAATTAAATTTATGCAGCACTTAGCATTGACCCTCTGTAACATAGAATAAGCTTTATTTGTTGTTCTGAAATGTCTTGTTTGATTTTATTAGTCACCTGCACATGGAAATCAAAACTCTGTGAAATGAAAATTGGTCATTTGTGTAAGCAGGGCCTCGTGGATAAGCAAAGCTTATGACCTTGTTTTTGGCCACTAAACTTCACTCCTTGCAGCCAGCCCCACTGTGGGTACATTACCTTCTTCAGATATTTTATTTCATGCAGAGGCAAATCTGGGTTATGACCAAAACAAATTAATATATTTTTCAGATATTCCCAGTATAAATGGGTGTTTGGTATAGATCATTTTAGATGCAGAGTGAGAAATGACAGTTCAACTAAGGTGGCTTCCACTATGGAGTGACCCTGGCTATCAAAATCCAGATGTGACTTCCATTCATTGTACATGGATGTACATTCGTTGTGCAATGTATATTTTAAACTTCTGCTGCTTGCAAGCCATTCATCTTCTAAAATTTTTATATACTGCTGCATACACAGCGGTAACCATTCTGGGCAGACTCAACATCTTAATTGTGTTAATTTTTTTGTGCTTCCTGGTTGTGAACACAGCCTTTTAATTTGAACTGTTTTTCAACCTTCAAATTTCTTGGCACTTCTTCCTCAAGCAGGGTATTGTCAAGTAACATTCAGCAAGAAGAAAGTATGATTTAACAGACAAATATGAAGAAAAATGTATTTCAGTAACAAAATGGGGGGAAAAGAAGGAGAAAACTGAAGGACATCCTTAACACCTTACCAAGAGCATTGCAGGAAGGCCATGGCTGCTGCAAGAAAGAGTTGATAAGAAGGTGAAATCTGCATTTCATGAGAACCTCCCCCTGCACTCACTTTCAGAACGATCATTTTTTCCTGAACATTCCTGTGTGTTGTATTTATTATCAGTTTGGCAAAAATTTTAATCAGGAAGTTGATACACTGGTGGAAAAATCCAGGAAACAATCTGAGACTTTGGACCCAGGATTCTGCATGGCAGAGGCATTTATACAAGGGAATGCAGGTGAAAAAGGTTGTTTGTGAGTTGCTTCCACTGGGAAGGAGGATATGATGTCAGAACTGGGATGTAATGTGCTTGCTTGGGAAAAATGCTTGAGCAATTCGAATTTTTTTGGACACCCCTTTCTCCCTTTTAAGTGTTTGGTGCCCTGTGACAGAGCGGAATCTATGCGTGAACTGTAACAGCCACAAAGAATAACAAGTTAGCACAGCATAGTTTGTTCAAGTAATCCAAATCTGACAGCGCTTCTGTCAGCTTCTTCTTTCCGACTCAAGATTTCTTCTTCCTACTCAGGCATGTCCAATAGCAAGTAGCAAAACTCCAAAACTTCCAGGGTAAGTAAGTAAATGAGCTTTGCTTATTAAATGTGTTATTTTAATATACCAAGCTTTCAGTGATGCACAATGACCACATGTTGTAATTTAATATTGGAACCTATTCTTCAGGTGTATTCCTGTAGTCCAGTTGTGGTGGTGTTTTAATCCTTTGTCACCATGCTGAACCTCAGTATCACACGATACCTCATTATGTTAAAAAAATACTTTACAAATTGACACCTGATTTTATACTTAGCACAGAATACATTAGCGTTGAAAATCCATACAAATTCTACCACCATCACTGACCCCGGGGGCTACTACTGGAGAAATACCTGTTGTTTTTTAGAGAGTTACAATTTTTCTACTATAACTTGCTATTGATTTCATATATGACATACAGATAGATGATTATGCTTTTAATACCGTTTTGCCAAGTAGCTGCTTGAGGGTTTATTTTGGCCATTTTCTACAAATTAAGTACAATTTCTCGGTCATATCTGATCCTCTGGAATAAACCCCATCTGTTTGTTTTTAGAAAGTGAACTTTTGCAGCTTTATTACCAAGCATACAACTTGGTCATCGTGAGGTTTATGTTTCTTAGAAAATGCTTTGTCTATCTCTGGCTTGGAAAAAAATGCCAGGAAAACCCATTAAGGGTTGCAATAAAAAAATCATAGAAGCAGCACAGAGCTGAAAGGCAATCAAATAGTTTGCCTGGTTCTTTCTGCTCCAGGACAACACCAGTTACCTTTACAATAATATTGTATTCTGTTAACATATTATATCTTCCTTACAGGTTCTTCAATACTTCTAGTTAGTGGTGGAAACACCACACCACAGCTTTGCCCTCCAATACACTGCAGGACTTCTCTTACCACCACCCTATGCCTAACCTTGAAACTGTGTGCACTATAAATCCTTCACTCGTTCCATGGATACTTTGAAGTATAATAGATGAGCCTGAAAAGGTCAAACCACCTGCCTGTTTCAGACCAAATCTTTTTGAATGACCTTCCTCAAAATGGCAGTTTTGCAAAATCAGTGTCACTGAAAGTGTTGGGACGGTTTTACAAATAAGCAGGGGTATGATCAAGAAACATGATTTCATTTTAGCAAATGACAACATGACTGTGAATAGTGAAAAATGTCCCTAAAATAAAAGCCTTTGCAGAATCCATGAAATGAAATATAACATTGCAACTTGCGCCTATGTGCATATGTGTGTTTGAAAACAGGATTAGTTTTCTTTTTGACTCCAGAGAAGGAGCTGCTCCATGGTTTTCATGATTCAGAAGAAGCTCCACGAGTGATATTTCACAAAATTTTGAAATGACTCAACAGCACAGAACAAGACATCCCACTGTGTTCATTCATTTCATCTGAAAGCCACTGTAATATATCAAAAACTACTGCTGCCTCTACAAGAATTCTACCCATCCCCAGGATGTGTTTATAAAGAATTAAGGTAAAGGAAGGAGATCACTAGGAAAAAAATAATCAAATCTCAGCTGATACATAAACAGCTAATGCTTGAGTTGCTATTTGTAACGTAGGAATAGCAGCAAACCACCGATCCTTGTTTGTTCTTTATCACACTGAACAGTTGCTGTGTTTGTAAATGGGAGTAACTTTGCCAAGATTTCCTATAAGCTGTTTTTGTAGTTTGATACTTTTAAGGGAAAAATTATACTACAGTGAATTAACAGAAGAGCTTCGTCTGTGCTATGGATTGGTGTACTGACAAAGGGGGAAACTACATTCAAAGTATACCTGCTATACGATTATCAGAATGGCCTACCATCAGAATTCGATATAAAACCAGATAGCCTGCTTTTGGGCAGTGGGCAACTAAAGACCTGGCCATCTCATGGCGATGCCCAACTGGCCCTGCAGCTTAGATGAGGCTTGCAAATGCCAGTTCAACAGAGGGGTTTGCTGTGCAGGCATGCAGGAAGCACCTTCAGCATCTCAAGGCTTTCTGGGCAGAGCATGCCTGGAGCCAGAAAGACCCTACGGACTAAAACCCCACCAGCCTGGCACCGAGAGCAACGAACTGGAGGAGGAAGAACTTGAACTGCCAAATACTTGCTTAGAGCTTTGCTGTCCTGGTGCAGTCCTGCTGTGCAGCATGCTGTGGAGGTCCTGCCTGGCTGGATTAGAAGCCTCCGTTACCACTGTCCCAGATTACCCACTAAGCTCCTACCTCATAGCTTCAATACCCCCTACGCTGGGAGGATTAGAAGGTTAGTAGATAGTCCTAGGAGTCAGATAACCTCTTCTTCCTTACTCTTTTTCTCTGGATTAAAAATAGAAGGATAAACAATTCTGGTTTATTCCTGAAGAATGGTTTTGGGGGTGGGCAAACTAACCATATCTAATTTCCTGTGTTTTGCACACAGGTATTGTAGTTAATGCTATGAACCTAATTCAAGTAACGCTTTTTGGTCTTGCTCCATTCGCAAGATCTTTACAGTCTTACACAGTAATTGAATAATGTCTTAGAATCAGGATTTTTTTCTCAATTTTTAGCACTGTCATTTTAAGCTATTTTATGGATCAATAATATAGCTTTTGTTGTTGCTGTTGTTTTTAATATAGCTGCTGGAATTCCGTGTGATGGTCAAACTATTAGAGAAGACATATTTGCTTCAGTATACTTTATGTCAGATTCCTGGAGAATAAATAACTCCATCATAAGAAAGAAAAATAGTGGTTTCTATTCCCAAATAAGAGACTGTCTTGTTGAAAACTCTAAGCATCCACTTCACTTTGAGTGTGTATGTTCATTCTTTCTTTGATCACTTCATTAAAAGATGGAGACATGATTGATTTGCTCTGCTTTGTTCTGGCCTTAACAACTTTGCAAGCTGTGCAATACAAACAAAGACTCCTCAGAGCGGAGAAAAAGGAAAATGAGAAGGAAAGAAAATTTTGAAAGGTCTCCTGACACTGAGCTGAAGCAAAGAAATTTGATTATGACAGTTCTTCTAGTGGCAAAGCATAGACCTGCAGAAACCAAGTGTTTAACGTCTCAGGAGGTTGGTTTCCTGGCTGATGTATTGCCTAACAACAACAACACATGCCGTTCACACTACTCTGCAGACATTTTACCATGCTTGTACCAGTCCTTTCAGGGGAGGGAAGGATCAAAGATTACTCCCTTGATTCAGAAAAAAAATTACTTAATCCTACTAATATTCCTTACATCATTGCATAAGTGCTTCCCTGTGCTAACAACACAATGTATGGGCTCCTCCTAAATTGAGGGAAACAAGGTCCTCTTTTCCTTCCTTCACTTTCTTTTTTGTCATTAATCACTTACAATCATGTATTAATTCTTGATCTTCCTTACCACATTTTATGTTAGCATAGTAATTTATTTTCTTAGTGACTTTAACTCCTGAATCAAACTTTAGCTGCTAGTGCTGTGATCGGGGTTTGTCCTCCTACGCTGCACTCAAAAGAAGGAGATAACATCCACAGACAGTGCAGGTATTGCAGTAACCTGCTTCCTTTCTCTCTTAGGCAGAATGAAAAAACTTAAAATCCATTAGCTTGGAATAGACAAGTTCTGAACAGAAGAATTGGCAAATAACACAATTTCACAGCATTTGAGTCAAGTTCCCATCACACCTCTGCAGACTAATTTCTCCAGAGAGCTTCTCATTCTTATCACAGAGGGATTTTCAATTATTGTTGGGGGTTTTTTCCCCCACTATATCTAAAAAAAAAAAAAAAAAAAAAAAAAAAAAAGTCAACCACCAAACCCAACCAAAACCATTTTCCTCCTTTCCAGGGAAGCCCTGCTAGCAATTTCCCACTGCTTCAGAAGGAAAAAGGGAAGAAGATAGGAAAGATGTTATAAGCAAAGGGATGTGAAACGCTGGATAGCAATTTGTAGTAGTTGGCCCCATGCTGTGAGATGAATTCATGCTCACTTGAAGGCCAGATTTTAGTTAGAGCCTCTGTCTGCTCTTCACATTGCTCTTCTCCACATTTATTTCAGTCTCAGTGCAACTGCCTTGACTCTGGGTGAGCAGGGTCACACTCAAGAGGATCAGCCCCACTTCTGTCTTTACTGTTCCCTAGGAGCTGACCTGTCCCTTGGGGCTGCTGTCTTTCTGGGTAGCTCCTTCAAAGACAAAGTTTCACGAGGCATTATTAACATCAGTATGCAATATTAATCTATGAAATATCAAAAGGTTTTGACTGAAAAAAACTTTTAAGAGGAAAAGAGACACTGGAGCACTCGGTGCCTAGTAAATGGGAAGAAACTGGTCTAGGAAATTTTTTGCCTGAATGTATTTTTCTGAATCTTATCAAGGAGATATTGCCATCTTCTCCAATTTACATTGTGTGAGTAGCTCCTCACTGACTTGCTGGCTGGCCTATATTATTTATGCAGCATGAGTTAAAAAATTGTCAACCTTTCCTCCTCTGTTTTGGCCTGGCTGCGGCCCTAGCTCTAGGGATCAAGTCCATTGCTTTCATGCTATTAGCCCGGTGCGCTGACTTCCTAAACTACAGGTTTATGTGAACACCTCCTACTCTTTTAAACACTCCCCAAAATTGCGTAAGCACCACATTTAATGTAGAGAAACCCTGGGGCTAGCTCATGCTTCATAGAATCATAGAACAGTTTGGGTTGGAAGGGACCTTAAAGACCATCTAGTCCCAACCCCCTGGCCTGGGCAGGGACACCTTCCACTAGACCAGGTTGCGCAGAGCCCCATCCAGCCTGGCCCTGAACACGGCCAGGGATGGGGCATCCACAGCTGCTCTGGGCAGCCTGTGCCAGCGCCTCACCACCCTCACAGTGAAGGATTTCTTCCTAATACCTGATCTGAATCTACCCTCTCTTAGTTTAAAGCCGTTACCCCTTGTCCTGTCTCTACAGGCCCTACTAAAACATCTGTCCCCAGCTTTCTTACAAGCCCCCTTTAAGTACTGGAAGGCTGCTGCAAGCTCTCCCCAGAGCCTTCTCTTCTCCAGGCTGGACAACCCCAACTCTCTCAGCCCGTCTTCATAGGAGAGATGTTCCAGTACTTGTTCGTACTTCGTAGGTGCTGAGGACTAACCCAAAAGTCTAAGTGATGTCTGAGACCTGAAATGTTGTTTTGTGCATCAGATGAGAGAAGGGAACCACTGGGCTGACCCACCTACTCTGTATGTGCAATCTCCTTCTCATCTGCTTGCATAGGGCAATGGACAGGAGGAGTGAGTAGGGAGCGAGGATAAAAGGGACGACAGGTGGGTGTGAGGATGTGCACCTGAAATACACAGTCTTAGTAGGAGTCATAGAGGAACCTGGCCCCGACATACCGGTGTATCAGCTGAGGTTTCCACCATACTGTCAGCTCTAAGATGATACAAGTTTACCTGGCTTGCAGTTTTCCTTACGGCACTCTGAACGCTGCCAAAGAAATTGTAGTGCCAGGATAGTCTCTGGCGAATGGTTTTGTCCATCCCCTTACGAGCAAGCAGCCAACACTTGCACCCATGTCCTACTGCCCTTTTCCTTGATGGGGAAGAATGCTGGCAGGGGGCATTTAGGGACACTTCCCACCACCAGAGCCCTGATGGGTGATCCAGCCTCTCAGAGGCACCATCTGGGTGAAATTCCCATACTCCCACCTGCCTGCTCAGCCTGTCACATGGAATGTGGGGCTGCTGGTTGTCACCAAACAGGGCAAGAGCAGGAGCCAGCCAGCAGGCTGTTGGGCAGGGCTTTCCCAGAGGTGTGGGAAATGCTGCTGCCAGACCCTGCTCTGATTCATATGAGACTTGGTAAGGAAAGGCATTACTCATCAACCAGACAACCCCTCAGGCTACTAATGGAAAAGAGAGTGAGCAGAGCAGGTTTTCTTCACAACTCCTGCATGCACAGTCCTTCCCTTTATATACAAAACATATTTATGGGAGCAAGAATGAACTATGGTCATTTATACAGGAAAACCAGATCCACCAGGCCATCAAGTAAGCTGCTCCATTGCAAACTCTCCCTGGTCTTCCAAGTAACAAATATTAACTATTCAGCAGGAACCAGCTATTTACCGTCTGCAAGAAAAAATGGAACTTCAAAGTCCTTAGGGAAGCTGTGGGGCCAGAGGTGCTGAGCCAGCACTCACCTGCTTTCCTTTCTCTGGATTTGTCACGTTTGGTGCCTGTCACCTTGTCCTGCTGCGTGAGGATTTAGAGAGGAAAATCAGTTTAGTTAACCTTTTGTCCAGCAGAATTTCTGAGAACTCCACTGAGAAAAGTCTGCAGGCAGGAGGAGAAACATGACTTTTTTTTTATTTCGAAGGCTGTAAATTTTTATTCAAGGGACTGACGTTTTACTAGCTAGTGAAGTAGTCTGATCAGCAAATTCAGAAGTCTTGCTTTCACTCATGCAAGCTGTCACTTTCCAGACCCACATTGCTTTTAGTAGGGTCTCTGCACTCAGGCTCGTATCCCACAGAGCATCCAAATTACTGTCGGGATTTCTTTTGCATTGTGCAGCATGACCGACCACGCTGCTATGAAAGAGCAGGGCTGCAGCTCAGCCTTGTCCAGCAATCAGCCAGGTGGGCGCTGGGCACGCCACGCAGGCCGGCTCCCTGGCAGGTCCTATTTCTGATGCAGTGCTGTGCCTGCACCACCCGAGAGCATCTGTGCCTGTACGGAGACCCACGGCTTAGATGGGTGCCTCCCAGCTTCCTTCTGAAGGGGAGAGCCTTCAGGTCCCCAACACAACTCCCTCCAGCACTGCTTGCCTAACCCTTATTTCCAGGGATAACAGGGAAGTACAGGAGCCTGTGGTGTTTCATTCGCGTGAGTGCACAGGTACACTTCAAGCACTGCCCGCTGCCAGTGCTTCACAGCCCGCAGCTGCCCAGCAGAAAATGTAAGGGAGGAATGCAGAACTGCAGCACACAGCACACATTTTTGATTTCCATAGCAAAATAAAATGACGATTCCTCCCCTCTCAAACTGTCTGCTGTCTTCCTTTCAAGGGCTATATACCTGCACAAGTAAAGCAAGCCACAGAGACATTCACTTTCTTCCAAAGATACATACGTCGGCACATGTATTTGTTACTCGCTCATTTGCAGTCACCTCCTAGCTCCCACCTGACTTAAGTTCTCTTGTCTAGTGTCATGGTTTAACCCTGGCTGGCAACCAAGCACCATGCAGCCACTCACTTACTCCCCCTCACCCAGAGAGATGGGGAGGAGAATTGGAAAGGAATGTAAAACCTGAATGTTCAGATAAGAGCAATTTAATAGGATAGGTAAAGCAAAAACTGCGCGCACGAGCAAAGCAAAACAAGGAATTCATACACTTCTTCCCATTGGCAGGTGGGCGTTCAGCCATCCCCAGGAAAGCAGGGCTTCATCATGCATAATGGTTACTCAGGAAGACAAATGCCATAATGCTAGATGTCACCACTTTCCCTCTTCCACAGTTTATATACTCAGCATGACGACCCATGGTATGGAATATCCCTTCGGCTAGTTCTGGTCAGCTGTCCTGGCTGTGTCCCCTCCCAATTCCCCGTGTCCCTCCAGCCCTCTCCCTGGCAGGGCCTGAGAAACTGGAAAGTCCTTGTCTTAGTATAAATATCACCCAGCAACAACTAAAACCATCACTGTGCTATCAACATTGTTCTCACATCAGAGCCAAAACACAACACTGCATCAGCTACTAAGAAGAAAACTAACCCTATCCTAGCTGAAACCAGGACATCTAGGAAGCAGAAATATTTGGGAATGGGAGGTTTTTTCCCCTTATTAGACTGCCTGAGGGGGTTGTCAAACTGGTATTTTTCCTTTGGAAGCTATGCGCTTTTAGCAGCCAGGTACTCCACCATTTTCTCTCCCAGCTTTTGCACATTACTTAACTGCAGGCTTTGCTCATGGATCAGAGTGCCATGCTGCGTGGTAGAAGCATGCTCAGAATTACATCTCATGCACACCCTCCACAGTACAGGTTCATTATAACACAGTGCTCCCAATGGAAACTTGCTTTTTTTTTTTTCTCCTTCAGATTCTATCCAGAAAATGTCAAATAGGCTTACTTGTGAAAGAAGCAAAGAAATACATAAGAGAAAACCCTCCTTCCTCCCAGCAGTGTCCCCACTGAGGATCTGCACGTGTTTCCTTCTATCAGGGATTATTTCCACGTGAATATCCCTTTACATACTTGAAAGCTCATACAAATGCAATCATATGACAGCCCCTTTCCAGAGCCCGAGGAAGCATCGCCTCCTCCATCCTGTACCTGAGCATCCTGAGACAGAGGATGAAATGACATCAGGGCAGGCAAATTAAAGCCCTTGTGATACCTACTCCAGAGGCTTGTGCACTGGCTTGCTTAGCCTCTTCCTGCAGGCTGGCCCTGGGCCTCCCGGCTCCTCCGAAAAAGCCACCTCGGGAGTCGGGCCAGAGCGCTCGCTTCCCCTCCTGCGCTGCGATGGCAAAGCCCGAGGCACGCTGGCGTTGTAGGATTGGTGCCCTCCACTTTTAGCCAAGAGTTTAGTAACAAAATCTATTTCTAGGAAGAAAAACTACTGGCTGCTGAAACCGAGGGCTGCTTTTCCAGCCCGCAGCGGTCCAAACTGCTACAAGCTGCCCAGCTGCTGGTGCTGGTGCTCCTCTTTGGTCAGGGACTTGGGGACACAGGCTCTGCTTGCAGACAAGGGACGGTCCCCACATGCATTGCCTTGGCAGAGAGAAGCAAGGCTTTGCAGACACCAAGGCACGTATTCGTGTTGACCAGCTCGTCCCTGTGCCACTGGCAGGGGATGGGAGGCTGGCACCGAGGTTTCACCTTCACCTTCACGCTGTGTGGCAAAAAGGAAACCGACACTGGGAAGGGCATGGTATTTCTCAGTTGGAAAGCATCTCAGAAAAAGAGTCTTGGAGGCCAACTTCTTCCACATACTTTGCGTCTGAAGTAAGCATCTTTGTCAACAGATCTGTGGCCCCACTTGCTAGCTTCTCACCCAGGCATGCTCTCTTCTGGCAAGGAAATCCTAGCAGCTACCTGATGGCTTCCTCCATGGGAATATAGTTTGTCCCAAGCAGGAATAGAGATTATTTTCCCTTCAGACTCCAACAAAGATAGTTTTTTCAAAGCTTCCTTTAAATCCTGGTGCCAGAGAAATGGAAGGAGGAGTTAGCACAAGAACCAAACTAAGCTTCCCTTAAAATTCAAGCCCAGAAAGTTGAAAACCTACTAGCTTAGGATCCAAGCTTGGGGTGAAAGCTGTGAAGTATTTTTCCTGAAATGGCAGATTCCAGAAAGTTTTAAGAGGAAAAAAATGCTTTTACGTTTTCCAGGTCCAGCTGGCAGAAGGAAGTTGAATACCCGCTTCTTGCCCAGAAGACCATCTCTGGAGAGAAGGAACTTGTGAAGAGCAACAGTCACTGCTCAGCCAGGTGCAGTCCAGACGTAGGATTGCAGGCCATTGCAGAGGCCATTATCCCTTTTGCTTAGCACATGAACATGCAGATTGCAACATATCCACTGCCTTTGACTCTCAAATCCCATTTTCGAAGGACCAAAAGGAATAGAGAAAATCAGGTCAGTAGAAAGCCTGCACGTGGACTGTGCATCTGCGGCAATTTTGCCCTGCAGAGCGGAGACTGGTAATACCAGCATGATCTCTCATAAACCAGAAGAGGTTCTTTGAGGCACTTGTGCACATCTTCTAGCTGGCCTCCAAGTGGAGAGCTGTCAGGGTAAATGAGGACAGCTATGTTCAAGTGAAACACGAGATAAGTAATGAGTGGCAAGGATTTTGTTAGAAGAAGGTTCATGATTAGACAGCAGGTCACACAAATCCTGTAATTATGTACTACACTCTAATTATGACAACAAGATTTTCATTTTGTGTCTTTGAAGACGAGTTGGAGAAGTGCTGATGCAATAGCTGTTCCAAAGTTTAGGATTCATAAAAATGTGCTGCTGGTGAAGTTTTTTTTGTTTGTTTGTTTTGTTTTTTAAGGAAAACATTGGCTCCCATTCTACCACTTACATGACCAAAGGAGAGATTAGGTTTAGTTAAAATAACAAAATATTTTCTTCTGGGTCTTTCTATGTATTTGCTTTGGAAGCTTTCCCAGTCAATAATAATTATAACAGTACTCAAGTTGCAATGGTGGAAGACGCTTAAAGAATGAACTGATGAGTCACTCTAATGAATGCTACTTTCTAAAGTTAAAGTTTTATAGTTTAACTTGACTTTGTTATTCTAACTATTCCTATCTCTGCAGGGTTACAATCCCTGTAAGATATATATTACTTAACAGTATAAACCGTCTCTATGAATTCAAGAAGTGTGGAGTGGCTGGAAGAAAACAGGCATATTGTGAGCAATCCAGACTGAATAACTTGGTTGTAATAGCAGGCCGCAGCTCTAACAAGCTGCGGGTGTTGTGAAGGACATGTGCAAGGCCAAGGGAGATAGGGAGGCTGTGTGTTCGCGGAGAGATGGGGGAGTTGGACGGAAAGATGAGGAAAACCAGGATGCCTGCACAAGGGGGGAGCAGCATGTGGGCACCACACCGGGACCAATCGTAAGGGAGGTGGAAGCATGGAACGAGTGGTTTTAGCCTATCACTCTTTACATAACAAAGCCTACGTAGCGTGTTTATCTTTTGTGGGCTGTATAAATTGCTGTAAGTCTTTCAATGAAGTGTCATTAACTTGATCACATTGGTCGGACAAGTTGTGTCCAAGCCTTCTGCGTCAACAAAGAAGGACTATTTGTACTACGCTTGCAGAATGTAGGACTACTGCCATGGACAACAGTAGGTAGAGGGAAGTGTGATGTGGAACAACTCAACCAAACAGCAGTCAGGACTCCAAGTTCCATGTTTTGTAGCTCTTGTAAAGAATTATGGAAGTTGGTGAATAATACTATCTTACTTTTTTGGAACCAGTAAAAGGCATCTAAATGGAGCATGCCAACAAAAGGAGTAACAAATGATGAAATAAAGACCTAGCTTGTAGATACCCAAGCAGAACTTTGAGGGAAAAGCTAAATAAATAGCTTTATCTCTGGAGACCTATAGAATTACAGCTACTGCCTTACCCATGTGATGTCTGTCTTACCTAAGAGATTTCAGCAAAAAATAGAAAGTCTGAAAAGTTTAACCTGTCTATTTAACAGTGATTGCTAGAGTAAAGATAACCAGGTTTGGTACACTGATACATACGGGCCATCAGTGTTGAGAGCTCATGAGTAACTGCACTTGAGCTCACTGTTATCAAGAGGAAAAGAAGAAAAAATGATCTATTAACAAACGTATAGTGGCTAAAAGCAGGTTCACAACTGACTGTCTACAAGCACTTGTATGCATCTTACCACGCAGCTGGAGTCATTAAGCCACGGATATAAATAATCCTCCACCCAGAGTTTGGCAACCGAACCGGTTCAGTACATTGCAACACCACTGTCACAACTCTGAAGGCTACTTCATGTGCAAAGCCTTTGCTTATTGTTATTTTTAGTACTTTCATGTCTATGTTTGTTTGGGGACATGCCTCAGCCTCACTTTCTCTACCTCCTCACAGCAGACGGTATAGAAGCGCCAGTGAGCTTGGGCCTTTGGCAGCCAGGGCACCTGCTTTGGCGGTGCGGGTGCCCCATTTCAGAACCACCAGTGATGACAAAGTGACCATGAGCCGCTGCCTCTGTACCGGCACCTCCTCAGACACATGTGGAAGAACAACTTTTTCCTTCTCCCTTTTCCCCTTTCTTTAGACCTGCCAGTGTGTTGTAGAGGAGCTAGACCAGAAGCATTTGCTCCAAGTGATAGACATGAAGCCAGATGTGTCTTCATCTGGCTTTGCTCCTCCTCAGGAGGGGATGACTCAGTAACAGGAGACCAAGCGTGGAATTACAGTGGATAAGAGTTCACAAAGGAAAGTCCACATAAACACAATACAGAGTGTCTGCCGTACTGTAGCATTAGGCTTATCAGTAGGAGTGAAGAACAGTTTACTTGAAGCAATAGTCTGGACTTTCTCTTTTAAACTGCCATTATTGTTTAACTTAAAAAAAGAAAAAGCAACAGCTGCAAAAGAACCAAGTTGTTGACATCTGATGAATACGCTTCACACTGCAGGCAGCTGACCGGCACTGTGGGTTTTTAATATTGAGACCTTTCCCACTGGGAGAATGAATTCATGGACAAGTGGAAGCACATGCTGCACACAGTTATACAAGCCCTTTTCGAAGGCAGCACCAGGAACAAAACCGTACTCTGCAAGCTTACTTTATACTTTGCCATTTCAAAGTTCTGCTTGCAACACTGCAAATTCAAAGTTTGCATAGGATACTTCCAAGCAGTGAGCTGTTATTCAAAAAGAAACTTCTGGGTTCCTTTAAAGGTCTCCTGACTCAAAGAACAAACTCAGTTGCTACCTTTTATGGAAATAACTCCAAAAATTTCTATACATCAAATATTAACCTATGAGACCTTTGTAGTTAAAATATTGGTATTTTATACATAAAGTTGCACATACTTTTGATGAGTTTTCTAGATTTCTACAGAATTTGAGCAGTAATCTCCTAGTGCCTCAAACTGTCACTATCTTACACAGAGGAGGAGAAAGGGGGAAAAAAATAAAGAATTAAAAAAATGCCATACTGAAGCTGTGCAAAATTGAAGTTCATGCCTTTAAAAGACAGGAAAGCCCTCCCCACCAGGAGCAATGCGTGCTGGCAGTCCCTGGTGGGCAGCAGCCCCAGGCAGCTGGAGAGCCCAGCACAGGGGCTGCTCAGCCTTCCTCAGACACACGGGCAAGCAGGAGGCTCTGGCTGTCCTGGTGTACAGTACCAGAGATGCCACAGCACGCGCTGGTTTTCCAAGCTGTGACAGACTGGGTCAGATTTCCTGTATCTGCAGTTATAAAAAGGCAGGCTTAAGAAAGACTCCCTGGGTAACGATGACAATTTGTTTGACTTCTTCCAAATACCAGCAACTTCCCCGCCCCCCCCCCCCGTTTTACACCTGAAGCTGATTAACTTTTCCAGCAATGTAGTGCTTTTATTTCCCAGAGTAAGACCCTCAAGCTTATTAGCATTGCTCCATTGAGGGAGGTGGAAGGAAAAGCAGCCTTTTTCTTGCCCAGTTTTCTGTAGGATCAGTTAGGTTGGAAAAGACGTTTAAGATTTTTGATGGCTCCTTCCATAGATCCTCCCTATAGTGTTGTAGGACAGTAGAAGACAGAGATGTCCTTGTTTCTGAGGTTCCCATGCAGTATTTCCTTGCCAAGCTTTCTGCTTCCGAGCTGTGCCATTTTATGCACATGGCCTGGAGCCCCTAGCAGTCCCACAGGCAGCACACAGGACCTGCCACCAGCACCCTTTTGCTCCCTGGGGCAGTGCACAGCTTTAACAAAGCTGCCACCTCCTTCACTGCAACAAATTAATCATTTTTTCCACTCAGAGCAAAGCCCTTTACCTCACCCACCGATGCACGGAGAGAGAATACATCTTGAGGTTGCACAGCATGGACCAACCAATATTTTGTCAAGACAGCACAAGAAGTGAGCAGCCCCTGGGTGCGAGAGTGCTACCACATTGCCCACCACCTCCTACAACAGCAGGGATGTGCAATTTAGCAAATGAAGGGCAAAGCTGCTTACAGCTGCAGGAAAGAAAGCAACCCAGTGCCAAGGCTGTGTGAGTCCTTGGTAGTTGCTACTAGGGATTTCTAACTGATCCACTCACACTGACAAAGTCAGGTGTTCCCCACCTCTGCATACAAATCCATACAACTCACCAACATTATACACCACATGCAATGATCCTGGCCAATTGCCACATCTCATTTCTTGTACTCTTGCTTGAAGGAACAGGTTTTGCCAGATTTATTTCAAACGAGTCTAAGATCAAGCAGAGAAAATATCAGCTCAAAGGCACCCTCTTGAAGAGGCATATATTGCACAGGACCAGATATTCTGGAAGTTTGTTCCCTGGGTGTAGTCATAATTAAAAATGTTTAACTCACCCAAATTTTATTCCTGCCCCACAAGGTGTATCGCCCTGGCTGGTTTTGTACTGACAAGGCTGGCTGCAGTGGTGGGAAGTGGAGTGGGAGTGCCTGGAGGAACTCAGCTAGAACCAAGACCTGAGGGTGGAGTCTTTGCAGTTTTCCTGAATGCACTGTTAGCTAAAAACAGCAGAATTTTCTGAGAAGCCAAGTTGCCTGTATGTACCCTCCTTTTCTGCTTTAAATAAACCCTGTGAAAAATATGACCATCTATACAATCCTCAACACACCACCAGCATTAGCAGTCACCTACCTGAACTGTGCTTCAGTCACTCTGCACAGGTGGGTCAAGGTCCTCCTCTGGTGACCTAAAAAAACAGCTGTATGGCAGAAGCCAAGGAGCAGACATCCTACTAAGAGCAGCTCCCAGACCATACCTGGTGGTCAGCTTGCTGGCCAAAGCTGGCCAGGTCTTCTCCAGACTCCCTGGGAGCACCTCCCCTCTGTGGGGGTGTAACTGCCCACAGCTGGGGATAGAGATCCCCTGGGATAGGTATTTCTCACAACTGCAGGATGCCAGGCCAAGCACATCTCCTGCAGATACTCTCTCTAGCTTTACCATGCAGCTCCAGACCCCATCTTCACATGCTGGTTGCCAGATGTGGGGCAGACCAGCTGATGCTTACTTGGGGCTTGCAAAAGCTCTACCTGAAGAAATAGTTATATGAGCTATGCTTGAAGTCATCTAACATCCTTCTAGCCTAAAAGTCTATCAATAGTCATGAGTTAAAGTTCTAAATGGCACAGAGTTGCATTCATGAAATGTATAACCCCCTTAAGTGATAACAGGCCTGAACTGCTTTTATCTCCTTAGACCTAACCTCTGAAAAAAATGTTTCCAAGCAAACGACGCTCCCCCAGACATCTGTGACCCTACCTATCTTACAGACAGATATCCTGAATGGTCATCAGCCTACGTGTGCTCAGTTTATCTTATATAGATAAAGCCATGTTGAAAGAAAAGCTTTAGTAAGAAAGCAGAAGAGGTGAACAGCAAAGTCTTTATTAACTGTATTTAGCTGTCTGTCTAATGGGTACTTGGGGAAAAAGGATTTAAACACCCTCAGCAGTTCCAGTGCCACCATTGGGGTGTAAGTGCCACCATTGGGGTGTAAGTGCCACAGTTGTACTGAGCAAATCTAGGACCCTTGATATTTCTAGTAAAATTTAAAAGGAAAAAATACTGACCCCAAAAAATCCTTTATGTGTAGCCTTTAAGGTTATTTTAGCAAAAATAGATTATTTTATATAACACATTCCAAAATCAATGATTTCTATTACCGTTGTCTTTATTGTAAGTTTACCTACCACCAATTCTGTAGGGGACTTAGATGTAAAATACACACAAAACTACATGGCTCATTTTTAACAGGTAAAACTCAATTTCTGCATCATTTGACACTGCGGCTGCCACAGTTAAGGGTTGGTACTTCATTAATAATTTTGCATGGAAATGCAATATTTCTATTAATGGTGAATTGCATTAACATCCCTAAGGCAGAATGGTTTGAAAAAGTGGCAACACACACATACCCACACCCCCCTAGTTTCATCCTATTGGAGGTGCAAAATAGGACATGGAGAAGCTTAGTGCAATTTTCTTCATCACCTGCCCCATGAGCTGGTGGAGGTGCCGGGGTGCTGAGTGGCAGCAGCTGCGGTGGACTGCTGGGGCATCAATTACAGTGACTGCAGCAACAGACAGGATTCAAGCAATAAACTGCAAATGCAATTCAAGGAGCTGCAGCGGGCGATAGCGGGATGGGGAATGAAGCTGGTACTCTCACAGGTGGATGAAAAAGTCCTCCTCCGTGGCTAGCCCAGGGCAGCTCAGGAACAAGGACAAATGTGTTGAGCAAAGCAGTGGGGCTCAGCCTGGACTGAATGGGCAAATCAGCAAAATTCTTGACGTACCAGGGCCCAGGGCTGTTTTTAGGCTCATTGCATAGAGCAGAGAGGAAAGCTGAAGAGCAGTGCAGATGAGGGGCAGGACAGAGCACCATACCCCAGTAGAGTTCACCTGTCTTCCCTAGATCAGTAATATAGGCAACACAGCCTACTCCTTTGTTGTGAAAGATATTATAAATAACTCCTTCTAAGCCTTCTCTGGTGAGCTTGTGACAAAGCAGAACCAAAGGTTTGCTCCCTGCCAAGCTTTGAGGCCTCAAAGGGCTAGAAGGTGGCAGAGCAGGCACAGCTGAAGGCATTTATGTGGGGTTTTCCAGGAGAGATTTTGTGGGTACATCGCTCTGAGAGAGCAAAGAGGGCACAAAACTGCTTGAACAAGAGTGGAAAAAGGTTATTTATTCAGCATTTTCACATTAAGCAGTGTGGCAAAGCCTCAAGAGCTTCCTTGGCCAAGCTCACCATCACTGTGAAATCTGTGTTTGCTTGCATGGACCTTGTGAAACGCTTCAGCTTTGTTCTTGAGGCAATTGCTACACTTGATGGGACAAAGCATGACTGAAAGCAAGGCTGTGCTGTGCTCCTGGACAAGCCAGCAGGAGAGCAGCAGCTATGGCCCCGTGGTTCCCCTCTGCTGTGGCTCAGTTCCTGCACGGGGTCTACTTCAGTCATTCATGCCTGGCATCTGCTCCAGGCCAGAAAACGTTTGTTGTTGCTGGAATGGCAACAAACAGAGCACTGCTAGACCCACGTGGTGATGGATGCCTGCCTGGCTGCACAGTGCTAAAGGGCAAGCACAACACAATTTCTTTTGTCCTGAGGTCATCTTTCTGGGCAAGTGGCAGCCCACATTTGGTGGGGCACCAGGACGACCAGTTCTGCTGGGGACTTTCAGCATAAGGTCATGGCAAGTCATGGCAGCTTGACAGAGGAAACTAGAAACGAGAGCTCATTTCTGCTTGGGGTATAAAGGATGACCCTCCCTACCCACAGCCTTGCCGAAGGTACTGGCACAGTGTGTAGTACATCCACAAAAGCTGTACCCCTTTGCTTTCCACAGAATCTTAATAAAAGAGGGATTTACACCTTCGTCTCTGCTCCTACCTCAAATACAGCTGTAATCCAGTCTGGGTCACAGGTAGCTGTCAGAAGCATAGAGAGGTAGGTAGTGGAGCCAAGGAAATGTAGCTTCTACCATAAGCCTGAAATAATCCTATACTGACCACATCCTATTTTTTTTTCTCCCCAGTTATTGAGTTCTTCCCAACAGCAGAGCTGCACTTACCTTGGAAATCCACCTGTTTTGCTACATTTGCTCTCCCACTCTCCCTGTGGTGGTACTGAAGATGGTAGGCAGAACTTCCCAGTCTGTATATCCGATTCCCTCTTCTTGTTGCTCCACTTCCAGGCTGCTCCTCGGGCTGGTTCCCAAACCTGTCCTCACAAAGGTTACCAGGGTCTCTTACAGCCTCATGTGTGCCCATCATGGGCCTCTCACTGTATTTGACCCTCTTTCCTCCACGTTCAGCTCATGCTGCCTTTGCTCAGAAACTGTTGTGGGGCTGGAACCCTTTCCAGGGGGAGAGTGGTGAGGTTTCAGCAGGGATACGCTGCAGCTAAACATTTATGCTTTGGGTCCTGCTTCAGTCTTTGGTTAGTGCTGCAATAGATGCAAGTAACCATATGGGACAACAAAGCTTTTATTTTCCTTTATAGATTGCTTTGGCTTAACAACAAACTACTAAGAGCAGAACAAGCCATTAAATGCTCTTTCAGTGCAAAGCAGGGATGGTTATGCCCATCATTTAGCATGGGTGTTAGTCTGCTCGAGCTGTGCTACAGGCAGAGGGATGGGTAAAAGTGACGTTCAGGGAACAATGGACACATCATCGTTCGGAAAAAGGCTGGTGCAGAAATGTCACAGAGCATCAGTGCCATCAGGAGCCATATGACAGTGCTGGCTGGGCTTGCTGGTGGGTGCTGCTACGTTTGCATGGTCCCCCTGCTTGGAAGGTATCACGATGTACAGGGATTTCGTTTCTTACCAGAGACGCAGAGATTAGGATTTCCAAAGTGCAAGCATGTAGAAACAGGACATTCAAGCACTGATTGTATGATATGCATTCACATCATACAGATGCATGTGCACACATACACACAAAGGAAAAAAAAATGTAATGCTTCTATGTGGTACACAAAACCATGAACTTAATAGAGATTTGCTGGGAAGTGAAATGCAGAGTAGCCATGCCGTAGTCTCACAGCTGGAGAACCGCTTCTCTTTTTCAATAGCTGGACTCTGTGGCAGTACAGACAACAAAATGGATGTTACAGATTAATAAAACACAGAGACAGATTTTATTTTGAACCAAAAGTTAAAATTTTATTTGGAATATCAATATACCCCAAAAAAATAAAAATAAAAACTTCCTTTTATGTAGTGAAATAGCCATTTGAAAATGGTAAAATAAAGATATTTATCATACTATTCTCTCCTAGTTATTGTACACATATTTAACGTTGGTTTTTTTTCTGAATATAAATCTAGCTTGAGCTTTAAGGCTCCAAAAAGCCTAAAGCATGTAGTGGCTCTTTTGAGAAAGCAGATAAGTCAATCAGAGCTGCGGTTTTTCAGCAGACAGGCCTGTTTGAAGCTGTCCAGGACTGGACAGAAGTGAGACTTCTCAGGAAAGTCACTGTTTCAGGGGAGTATTATTTTACACCCACTGGGAAATACACTTTAACCCCACTTCATGCAGCATTGTACTGAGCTTTATGATGTACTGGGGAGGGCCCTGGTTCCCCTTAGCTGTCGAGTTCTTGCGCAGATCTGACCTTATTTGTGTTGGTACATTGGTTAAATTTAAGAAAACAAATCCTACCCTGTGGTGTTTGCTCTGCTGGAAATTAAGTCTATAGCAAGGCACAGATCCTGCCTTTACCCCCATAAGCAAATGGTCTCTGTGCCCATGTGTAGCTGCTCTGACTGCAACAGGGCATTTACAACAGCAGGATCAGGGGCTTGCCCTTTAGCTCGCTTTTAATAAAATAAATGGAATGGAAAATGTATTGAAATAAAACAGTAGAAACCCACCACCAATTCTGAGCTGCAAGTCTTCCCTTTTAGAGGGCTCACTGACACTGGGCTGGAAAACATGACTGACAACCCATGCCAGGGTCTGAGTGATGCCCCGAGTAGTTCATGTCACCACTAAATAAACAAGCAGGGGATTTAGGTCTTGCGCTGCCTTCTGCAACTGGGCTGCAGCGGGCTGAAGCAAAACTTGCTGAAGTCACTGGACATCTCACCAACAATCTCACTTTCAGTAGGCATTGGACTAAGTCCTGAACTGTTGTATGGTCTGCAATTTGCTTTGATTTCTTCTGTGATCAAAGCCACTTCTGTTACTGTATGTCTGTATTTATGATTTGTATATAAACATGTTACATTTCTGTTACTGGTTCTTAAGTACAGGATAGACTACAACTACTACAGAGATTACCGCGCTGGTATGTTATATCTGGCACTGCTTACAAAGGCTGCTGTTTCACAGTAACAATAATTGGTATCTTACAGTCTTTGTTGCCTGAAACTCACCTGAATATTGATCCCTGAGGTACCATTGCTCTCAACTAAAACATTGTCCCAGGTTTTTGCTTTCAGGAATGAAAAATGAAATACATCTAGGTCTTGAAGTTCACAAGTTGTTAAGACCACGGATGGTCCTCCAAACAAACCCACAAGACCCATGCTTGCACTCAGGGAGCCACTGCATAATTAAATTCTGCAGGAGTGACCCCTTCACACAAGCCTCATTTCACCAGCCACCCTATCCTGTGTGCCTGGCACTATGCAACCCACCCTCCTCCAGCTTTGCCTTTCAAATCTTGGGAAGGAGTGAGCATCCAGCCCGGAAATACTTTCTCCTGGGATATGGAATAGGCCTTCTCCCCTCTCGTCTCTCCTGCAACTTGTGCTCACAACTTTATTCCAGCTACCCAGCTTGGCTCTTTAGTGATGCCTTTTGCATGCTTTGGCTCTTATCTTCTAAGTAAAAAATGGTATTTGTTTACTGTGAGATTCTGGTGAGAGGTCTCTTTTGGTGTTATCAGTGAGTGCAGACATAAATCATTTGTGATTGAGTTACAGAAGGTCTGTAAGCATCAGGGGTTTTCTTCTCATCACAGGCACAATTTAAAGAGTCTGCAGAATTACCCACGTTTTTTGTTTTTCCACTAACTAGTCAAAAATATTCAAAGTGTTCACTCAGGAAGAGCCAAATTATGCTCACAACTGCCTAAGCTCAAATCCGTACCAACCCTTCTGGTTTTATTTCAGTACATTGGATTCATGTGTCAAAACATAAAACACAGACTTCTACTTCTACCCTGGCAGCCTGACCTTATCACCAGTGTAACTTCCCTGACTTTAATAATGAATCCTGTAACAGCATCTCCAGCATCTGTGATGGTTGTCACAGGTCCCATAACGCTTGGTAATTTCAATAAAATTTGAGTTCCCCACGGTGTGTGTGAATGCAACAGAATTACAGCTTTATTTAAAACAGGAAAAAAGGGTTCTGGTAGTGGACAGAAAATACTGAAGTGTCACCCCAAGGCTCAAACCAAGGGAAATAAATAGGACCCAATTAGCTGTGTTTCTATGTTGTGGCTTGTATGTTTGAACAGCTGGAGTACTGTTGAGGTATCATTGTATTGGGGTTGACTGGCTCAGTGTTTAAGTACATGTCAGTGGGTTAAATGTGATGTCTAAATAGCACGTGTGCATGTTTTAGGAAGAAACAGAAGTAAGAAATACAGTGCAAGTTGTTTTCATCTTATCCCCAATTTCTCTAATGCCAGTTACCACATTTGACTCCAGTGGAAAACCTTAGAGGAAAAGCCCAATGGTATAGTAGGGCCATAGAACCTGTGTAAATGCATGTGTGACATCATCTCCTGAAGCACGCACATGGCAGTGCAACAGCCAATTTCCAGTGTGATGGTAAATGTACCCCAATTTACACTGTCTCTTATGTGCCTGATCTTGCTGCCTCTTCCCTATGTATATGCTTGCCTGCAGCCTAGTCACCTGCCAGGACCCTCACTGAATTCAGCGCCGAGTTGCCCCTGCATGTCCGAGGTACGCCTGCACTGCGTTCTGAGGAGGAGCTTGCTTGGGCTGGTTTCTGCACTGGAGCCACTTCCCAGGCAGTAAGAAAGGTGGCCCTCGCTCGCCCAGCCCCAGCTGGTGGGGCAGTGGGCACATCAGGGAGCAGGCACTGGGAACGGTGCAGAGGTACCCACGAGGGCTTTGAGAGGATGGGGGTAAGAGCAGGTGAAATTCTTGCTCTGCTGAAGTCAGTGTCGGCACTGCCAGCATTGGCATCCAGCATGCACAAGTGTAGGGGTTTTTCTTCCGTCTTACGCAATTAAGGAAAAACAATGTACGAAACGTGGTAGGTTGGTTGCAACCCATCCTGTTTTCTGCCTCTGTTTAACTTGGGCTGCGAGTCCTTGCCTTGCAGTGGTGTCACTTCTTATTGATAAAGTTTATCAATATCATTTATAAATTACTTAAAAGCCACTGGCCATAAGCCTCAAATGAACAGGAGGTGTGCGCGGCTCCTTTCCCTCTGCTCGGATCAAAGGCAGCCGGACACACTGGCTCTGTCCAAAGCAGAGCAAAGCCTCCACTAACTTCACAGGGCCCAAAATTTCTGCTCCAGCTTCAGCTCTGGACACTGGACTCCTGCTTTATTTGAGAGACCTAAGACACACAGGACTGAGGGTCTAAATGGCACAGTGGTGGGCTTCTACCAATGCTTCTCATCGACTTTAATTTTGCCTTTTTTGCTCTTAACCAGTTGTCTTAACCTGCTTCTTAGCCAGGGCAAAATTAAGCATGAGGAAGAAGGCTTATTCAGCATTATAATTATCTACTCCCAAGCTGTATAACAAAATGGTTTACACATTTAATTGGTTTTGTCTAATATTTCCACGTATACAGTAGTCCTATTAATGAGTATCATAGCTTCATTACTGCATATCACATTTTGCTATTTGTTGTGTACCATAAAATAACGTCAGCACATCAATAACTTAAATAACACAAATGTAAACTCATTTTCTGCTTGTTGTAATCATGATTTCAGCCTGCAAAGGCTTTTTGACTTGTAAGACCATTCACGTAACATGGAATGTAACTTTATTTGTTCTTCTTTTGTATATAATGAGACACCGAAAGCCCTTGTCATCTTTTAACAGGATACTAAAGCAGCTCTGTTTCATGAATGACAGCACAATTAAAGCTAAAAATCGTAATTAAAAAAAAATACCCTTTGTACTGTACAATCTCAAATTAAAGCAAGAAAGATAATGACAATCTTTTGCATTAGCCAGGAAACGTGATTCTCTGCCACTGGGCTTCTTTTTTTTCTTGTTGACAATTCACAGAATGTGTATATGGGTGTAGTTATAGGTGTGTGTATATCCTATGCAGAACAGCAGTCCCTATCTTGTTGATCTAGTTCTTCTAATTGTTTAGTTAAACTACCTAACTGATACAATTTAGAATACTACATTAACACATTTAACATCAAGTTTACATACTTGCGTCTTTGAAATACTAGGAACTTTTACACATTTTTATTTGGTTTTGTAAGGACTGGAGTATCACAGATAATGCAATGTACTTGTCTTTGAAAGAATATGGCTGTTCTCAACTAACTCTCTAAGGTTCAGAGTGAAATACGTTTCTCCTTATATCTGTAGCTGACTTCAGAGAAGGAAGTGTCTCCTGAAGTGGTCAGTCTGATGTTACAGTACAGATTCTGCAGAGAGAGAGATACATATTTAATGAAGGATAATTCTCTCTGGACTTTAGAGTTAAGCTGCTGCAGCAAAGTTACTCCGTTTAGACTCGTTTTTTTCTATACAAACCGAGAAAAACCTATTCCAAGTATGTTTTGTAGTAGTAGCTCCACATAACCAGAGGAGGGCACTTTGAACATCTCTGCACTGCCCAGGAGGCAGATGCAGAAGCACAGTGTTACCTAATGTCGTGCAGTCCTGCCATCTCTTCCTGCCAGGCAGGTAGCCTTGCATCCACAAAAATATAGAATCCGTATTGTACCACAGGGCTCTGTTCTGAAAACAGTGGGCAGATGTATCACTCTCTTCTTGCTAACTAGGATTTCTTCCGATTTCCCCTGTTTAATTCGGTGTTGCTGTGGGTTAAATTGAGATTAACAGATAATTCCTAAAAATCACGAGGGCAGTTGTCTCCCTCTCCTTCCTGAACATCATTCTGCTATTAGCCCCTGGTAATTTAGCAAATATTGATTGATTTAACCCTCTATGACTTATCCTGCTGCAGAAATTCCTTGCCTTTAACTGAAAAATGCACTTGGAAAATGCACTCTGAGATATGTATTGCAACAGTACATCTTTTCACATTAAACTCTTGTAAAAGTACTGCTCCTTTCCGCCTTCTGAGGGAGCTGACTTTGCATCCCAGATCTGTTTCCCTGGCAGAGTACATAGCGGAGAAATCAATCTCTTCTCTTTTCCATTCATGACCACAGTGTGGAGTTCAGCCACTTCCCATGCAGGAAACATCCTTCTGGGTTTCATTTTGGCTAAAGGTATCAACATTCTATGGAAAAGATTTTAATTTTGCAATCTTACTGTTATCATAGACAGATATTTTTTTTGTCACCTCTCTACTTTGTTTTGTTCAAGTTTAATGCTGAAAAATTATTAGAAAGGATTTAGAAACTTTATTTTTTTTAAAGTCTCTCTTCCACCCTGGGGAAACACACTGCTTATTTATTGTACTCTTCCCCCCTCTTCTCTTCTTTTTTCTTCTCTTCTTTTTTCTTCTCTTCTCTTTTTTCTTTTTTTTTTCTTTTCTTTTTTTCTCTTCTTTCTTTTCTCCTTTCTTTTCTAGAGCAGACAGGTACAAGAAGGAAGTTCTCTTTCATCAGCAGTCCTTTGAGATAGAGTAGAATTCAGTGAGTCCTCACCATGATAGGATCATAAACTTACTGGGTTAAACCAACCTAACTTTCCCTAAGCTGCCAAGTTTTAGCTGCACCATACATGAATGTGTTTCCTTGTGCCATTTTCTTTTCTTATACTTTTGTTTTTCTTGATGACCCTGAGCTATGGCTTCTTGTTCCTACCACTAGTCAACCTTCCTTTCTTTTCTGGTTTTGCCGATATAGGCCTCAAAGAAAAAATGGCAGAAGAGCACAAAGTAGCTGAGGTACATGAGAGAGGACCAGATGATGTTCTGCACGTGGGAATGGCACTGGCCCTGCTGCATCCAGGAGAAGACCAGGTAATTGATCACGCAACCGATCAACATCTGAGTGATCTGCGACAAGGTGATGAACATGGCAAACTTGCGTGAGACTCTGAAGCCAGCGGCCCTCAAGGCATAGTAAGAGTACATAACGGCGTGTACTCCATAGTTCATGGTCATGAACCAGCCACCGCCAGCCACCATGTCCTTGTAGGAATACCAAGAATAAAGTAACACAGTAATGTGATGGTACCAGTGTAAGAAGATGAGCTTCTGTTTCCTAAGAATAATGAATATTGTATCACCTGTAACATAAAAAACAAACAAAACAAAAACAAAAAAAAAAAAGAAAAAAAAAAGGAGGGGAGGAAATGAGAAACATATTGAACAATTCCATAATTACCTCAGTGCTCTCTTCCCTTTGCTGTTGCAGGAATATATACTATTTTAGAGCATGTAAAAAAACACCTCAGCTCTAAATACAAGAGCCTGTCTGATCCGAGAGCCAGCCTGGCTCCTGATCTCTATGCGATCTCTGGAAACCCAGTGTGTCCACATTTTCCTGTGTGGATAACCCATTTGAAAACTCCATAGGTTTACCTGGTAGCCATTTGCTGCAAACATAATCCGTGACCGTTTGGTGAGATAGGTGGATGTATGTGCATCATCTCTGACTGCGACACTGTCCATTATAAACTGTGACTAGAAGAGAAGTGCAGCTCGGCAGAGCAGAAAATCTGAAGAGGAAGCAGCACAGCGTCCTCTGATTCAAATGCCTACCTGCAAACTGAACCTAGTTAAACTCAGTAGAGCCTTCTGAGCTACTACGCAAAAAGCTACTGTATGTGCAACCTACAATACCGAAAGGTATGTAACTGCCAGGAAAAAAGAATTCCAGAAAGAAATTTGGTTTACGTTGAAGTGCACATCTGTTTCTGCAAATTCACGTTGCTATTGTAGAAAAGTAAATTTTGTTTCTCTTTCCTGCTTTTTTCTTCTTTCTGCTTCTCATGATTGCACCAAGCACCTCAAGCAGACACATGCATATATGTATGCTACTTGTTTTCTATTGTTATAGACACAGTGTTTCCAAAAAGTTCCCTGAGATTTGAATCTGGGGGCTTAATTCTACCTATATATATACACCAAGAAATCCAAATCATTAATATTAATGATGGGTGGAACCAAAACTGCACTGTCTGCAGAAGGTTAGTAATAAGCCATAATGCTACTGTTTACTTCATCAGATGCAAGATGTTAACTCACATTTTTATAAGTAATCATATGTTCAATTTATTGTTGCTGTGCAGTTCTAGCTGATGTCTTCCAGTTTTAACAACTACATTTCTGCGGTTCTGCAATCATTTAACCAGCAAGAAGCCAAGGGATTCTGACCCAGCAAGGCAACTGGTGTCTGTCTCTTTCCAGTTTTTATGCTGATGAATTGCTGTCCTATAATTTGCTGCATCAAATTCTCTGTTGAAAGGTAAAGACTTATTTTTGCTTTACACCTGATCACAGGGAGTGCTGCAGCCCTTTGAGATTTAGTAAGGACATCCTCCAAAATGAAAACTGGAGGGCTGCTAAATCACTGCCTCCTCCTTTCCATTAAAACAATCCTTTCTCACACTAATATGTCACGGGATGAGGACACATGGCTATTAAGTTGGCTTTGGCATGTATCTCCTAAGTATCCCTACCAAAAAAATTGCTGGAGACACAGGACTGTATAAGAATCAGGACTGGAAAATCTAGGGATATTATGGGAAATTGGTTTCTATTTGGAGGAAGCAGACAGCCACAGCTTTCAATGTTTAGGGAGGAAGCACATTACTGTTCATAATTGTACGCCTACACATGTATTTAAGGACAAATGCTGCAGAATAGAGGCAGAACCTGACTCAAAGCCTCTTGCTGACACAGCTGCTGTAGCACACCCGTGCTACACTTCTGGTACATGGTACGTGGTACACGTACACTTCTGTACCCGTGGAGTGAGTGACTGCCAATTACACTACTCGTATTTGCCTACAAGTAGCAAAGGAAGAGGTATGGACCAGATTGCTCTTATCTCTTGACTGCCCTGCTGTGTACAATCACTGCAGTTTATTCCTGGGCTGGGAATGGTCTTATTCAACTGCACGTTGCTCTAACTTCAGCCAAGCTGGACTTAACCTCTAGAGACTAACACATGCAGAGTTTGAGGTTGGTTTTGTTTACTCAGTTTTTCTAAAACTAAACCAAGATTTCGACAGCACTGAGACCCTTCTTGTGCTTCCTGCACAGACATTTCTACTGAAAATACTCACAGTGAAGGAAAGAGAGAGAGGGTACTCACCTAGTTCAGGTGCTTTGCTTAGCACAAATGCATATGCCCAGAATTTGCTCACAGGTCCAATGTAAAAACTCTGGTCACACACTGACTGCTTCAGGCCTTTGGTCATCAAAATGTACAGCATGTAAGCACCAGTTCGGACAGCACCAAATATACTTCAGAATAAAAAGAGAAAATGAAGAAAGTTGAGTGGACACTTGAAAACTACATGCCATTGCTTCAAATCATTATGAGAAAAAGGCCATAAATTTGCTGAAATAATAAGTTTGAGACATCCTCAAAGCTGGAGCAACTCTGCTGGCTTCTAGGAAGTTATTCTGAACTCAGATTTGTAAACTGTACTACAGCTGCAGTCCCTGGTTAGTCTGGAATGGTAACATCAACGTTTTTTATTTCATTATTACAGGAATAACCCTTAAGTTTTCAGAGGCACCAGGAGACATCTGCTTCAGCTGAAAACAACATGCAGAGTTTTGATTGCTGATGGCTGGGAAACTACAAGAAATGAGCTGATAAAGAGCTGTCATCAACATAATCAGGACCAGTTCCTCCTCCTGATTTCCTCAGAGTTTTCTCTCCTCTCTCCCTTCGTTTGTTACACCTACAGGAGCTCCGAGCATACTCAAACCCAGGTAGGGCACACAGATTTTGACGGGGGCTTTCAGTCAGGGCTGGTGTTTTGGTGCACATGCTGACTTCATCTCTTAACAGGTCACTGCTAACAGAGGAATCTTGTTCACTCAAGTCATGAACAGCAGATTTACCCTCAACCTCAAGAGAGATACAAGGTAACAGTGTTCCATAAATGAGAAACATCAAGAGATTTGCAATGGTATTAATTAGTGCAATTACAGAGGGGATAGGTTCAGATAACAAAAGACATGCAGCTGATGTAAGGAACAAAGACTTCTGCCTCAGCAGCGAGGAGCTCTGCAGAAGGAATTGCCTCACTTTTATGGCAAGAAGGTATTTGCCCGTTGTCTACCATTGTAGCTTGTTGGCCTCTCAAAAGCTGTGACAAATACTGGGTGAAACAAGCAGCTTCCAGAAAAACAGAGCAAAGGAAGCCTCAATCTCCTCTGGGATTGAGTGTATCTCACTTTATGCCTACATCATATGTCCCTGCATCTCTACCAAGCTCCATCCTATCTCCCCTCCAACTTTTTTGTGACCTTGTCCTACTCATGAATCCTCTGGTTCCTGCTCTGCCTTGGTGCATTTCGTGACCATCACATGACAGCAAGCAAACCAAGCCACCTAAAATCAATGTGCAGACACATGTGGGCAATGCAAGCTGCCATTTATGCAGTGTGTGTGAAATAAGGAACAGTTCATCTGAAGTTACAGATTCTCTGTTACCTGTCCTTGTCTTGTGAAGTCAGTATTCTTTAAAATATGTGCTTTAAAATCATCAAGGCAGCCTCAAATGTTGAGGTCTATGGCAGTTTTTATGGTGCTCGGTCAGAATAGAGGGTTCAAGTAAAGCTTGCAGAGGATAAAAATTATTAAGTTTTTATAGATTTTGCACAAAGTATTTAGATTTTTAAAATCTGCAGCACTGATATACCCAGTCAAACCTGTCTGCTGCTAAGGAGCAACGTACTTTGCTCTCCCCTGTCCACTTCATGCACTCTGCAACCAAAAGGAGCACCATGCTGCCTGGTGCTCTACAGGCTCTATCAGTGGCATCACAGATGGAGCTCTACAGCCAGGTCATGCCCCGGGAGAAGTGTTACATCCTAGCTCCCACACCATTACTATCTGCTATTTATATGGTGGTATTTGTTCATGGGCTCTATTTCCATGTGAGTTCTCTTGTGCTACATGCAAATAAACAACCATCCTGCTGTGGTACAGGTGTTCTGAAGGAGTTTGGCTGAGTCTGTTTTCTTGTTAGCACTGCACAAAGCAATGTGCGTATTCCCAGGCTTATGCAAGACAGCCATTGCAGTCTTTCATGTCCATCCACCCCTGCATGCACAAGAGACAGTGCAGTATCCTTAGCATCTATGCAGCCTGCAGTGCATCTTCTCCATGTAGGGCTGTTCTCTCCCAGAAATGCTCCCTCAGCATGCTTTTCTCACGTCATTCAGGGATCCTTTTAACTCGGCAGAGAGTGCCAAAGCCTGCAGAAGTTTTGAAATGAGATGCAACTCGTTCTGTGCCTTTTCTCTGGCATTTAACACATGCCCTTTTTTTTCTCAGCAGTTGCATTGCTCATTCCCAAGAAGACAGGAGATCCTGACAGAGATGTGATCTGATCACTTCCCGAGGCAGTGAACTCCTCAAGCTAGTCAGGGCAGGCTGCTGCTTGCTCCTGTGTTTTAGGTGGTGGCAAAACTGGGTGGAGGAAGATCACACAGAACATCTAATGATACGCCGGTTCTCCCATTAGCAAGTAACTCAGTACTGACATTAAAATGGGGGGCAAAAAAGGAAATTTAAAATTATGAAAACAAACAGCTGCGAGACATATGCCTTTCCTTGTACAGAAGCTGTATTGCTTTTCTAAAATGTCATTTATTATTCAAGTTTTAAAACGGAAGAAAATTCTGTGCCATGAACACGAACTCAGATGAGAAGAGTGCTTGTTCAAGCAACAGGCAAACATTGACTTAACTGTAAGTGATTGAGTAGGGACACCCAGGGATTTAATCTGGACTGATAACAGAGCCAAAGAGTATTTGCCCTGTGGGGATTACAGAGTTTCACTTTGCTCTGTGTGTGTGCGCACACACACACTTTTCTATAATCTCACAGGATATTGGTTTCCTCTGGTTCCATGGCCCTAGAAGCGACTCCAGCTACTGCTCTTTCATGGTGTGAGTCAGACTAATCTGGATTTTCGATCCGTAAAAAATCAAGTTACATATTTGCATAATTCACAGGGGAAGGCTTTATAAATAAGGAGGATGGCAAACTGGAAGTAACTGATTCTAATTACCTAAATAGACGCAGTGAGCATGTACCTGTTTATGAGATGTGCTGCATGCCAAAACACTACCTTGCCAACAAGCACACACCACTGGAGACAGAAAAAGATCTAACATGCATCTGCAAATGTGCCTTGGACCCAGAGAGCCAGGACTGCTTTTTGTGCCTGTGACACTTAATCTTGTTTATTCTGCAAGGTAAGATCAACTAACAAATTTCTATCTTGCAAAGACATGATGTGCAGCAGAGTTATGACATTGCTTGCTCAGTAAATCACTTCTGCTTCATTTTGTCCTCGCCCTGCTCTCTGCTTTAGCTTTTGTGAGGTATTGAAATGAACTGCTTACCAAAGCAGTCTGTCTGGTGGGAATCATCTGTACGGATTTCAGAAACAAGGTACCAGTGAATTACTGTACAATTACAGCCTTTTGCAACCAGAGAGACTGATCAGAAACAAACTGCACTGGCTAATGCAGCTTTCTCATCTATTCAGACTCAAAATGTCCTACATTCTCTTCCCCTCAGGCAGTGACTTCTCTGGTAGATTAACAAATGCCCAACTGATATTTTACTGTCCATAATACCATCAAAACATAACTACGAGTAAAATAAAAACATACTTTTTCTTCATAAACTTGTTTTCAAACAAGGCTGTGGTGGGTTGACCCTGGCTGGACACCAGGTGCCCACCAAAGCTGCTCTGTCACTCCCCTCCTCAGCTGGGCAGGGGAGAGAAAAATACATCGAAAGGCTCGTGGGTTGACGTAAGGACAGGGAGACATCAGTCACCAATTACTGTCATCAGCAAACCAGACTCAACCTCAGGAAATCAGGTTATTACCAATCAAATGAGTGTAGCATAATGAGAAGTAAAAGCTAAATCTTAAAACACCTTTCCCCACCCCTCCCTTCTTCCTGAGCTTAACTTCACTCCTGATTTTCTCTGTCCTCCCCACCAGCGGCATGGGGAATGGGGGCTGCAGCCAGTCCATCCATGCTGTCTCTGCCAATCCTTCTGCCTCAGCGGCAGGACTCCTCACACTCTTCCCCTGCTCCACTGTGGGTTCCCTCCCCCAGAGACAGCCCTCCACGAACTGCTCCAACGTGAGTCCTTCCCATGGGCTGCAGTTCTTCACCAACTGCTCCAGCATGGCTCCCTTCCACGGGGTGCAGCCCTTCAGCAGCAGACTGCTCCAGCGTGGGTCCCCCACGGGGTCACAGGCCCGGCCAGCAAACCTGCTCCAGCCTGGGCTCCTCTCTCCACGGGGCCACGGGGCCTGCCAGGAGCCAGCTCCAGTGCGGGCTTCCCATGGGGTCACAGCCTCCTTCAGGCATCCACCTGCTCTGGCGTGGGGTCCTCCGTGGGCTGCAGGTGGGTGTCTGCTCCACCGTTAACCTCCATGGGCTGCAGGGGACAGCCTGCCTCACCATGGTCTTCACCAGGGGCTGCAGGGGAATCTGCTCTGGTGCCTGGAGCATCTCCTGCTCCCCTCCTTCCTCACTGACCAGGGTGTCTGCATGGTTGCTGCTCTCACATATTCTCACTCCTCTCTTCAGCTGCAATTGCACAGGGCTTTTTTCCCCCTCTTCTTAAATACGCTGTCCCAGAGGCACTACCACTGCTGTGACGGGCTTGGCCTTGGCCAGTGGTGGGTCCGTCTTGGAGCCGGCTGGCATTGGCTCTGTCAGACACAGGGGAAACTTCTAGCAGCTTCTCACACAAGCCACTCATGCAGCCCCCCGCTACCAAAACCTTGCCATGCAAACCCAATTCAGAGGGCTGCAAACACATCCCACGCATGGGTGAGGCACAGCATGAAGAAGGGGTGAAATGAGAGCTGGGGAGCTACCTGATGGGAAGACAAAGCAGGCATTAGTAGCCATAGCAAGCAGTCTGTTACTACTTTCTGTTACCTCTATCCTGCTTACCAGAAGGGAGTGAAGTACTTGTTTCTCAAAAGCCTGCTCTCAGGGAGTAGGTAGTTCCAAGACTTCAACTCCAGCTGCCGTTGTAGCAGGCTCAGCTCCTCCTTGCAATGAGGAAGATGCTGCTCGTTTTTGCTAGGGCTGCCTTCTGTGCAGACCCACAACTGCAGCTGGCCCCTGACACCTCTGGACATCCTGGTCCAGGATCAACACTGCAGAGTTGAGCAGGGAATGTGACTTCAGCATAAAAATAAAATTAAAAGGTCAGCACAGAATACAGCAACATTTCCTAAAGGATTTTAGTGCAGTGATAATCACAGTGCAGAAATTCTCTGCTCTGGTTTGCGTCTTAAAAAAGACCCTTCAACTAACCAAACACACCATGTAAATGTACCTGCAGAACTAAGTAAAGACGGCTTTAAAGGGGATAAAAGTCTTGAATATGGCTAAGGTGAACGCAAAATATGTTAGCTACAAGCTACATGTCAAAAGTGGAGTATCTTGACTTTCAAAAGCATGCCACCCTGCGTACACAGACACAGCAGAGAGCAGCAGGGAGCCCACAATGAGACCTGTTGCGCTGCACAGAATTAAGTGTTGGTTGCTAGGGACTTCAAGCAGAGCCCCCCTTACCCAGGCCCACGGCCTGTTCAGCACAGCCCAAATAACAGGCGCCCAGCTGGTTTAACCGGTCTCCGAGGTGTCGGACCATCCTCTGCCGCGGGTGTGCTGGGCTGGTCTGGCAGCGAGCTGGCTGGGCACTCAGCCAGAGCTCCGGCAGGTCTGGCCCCAGCTCCCAGACTGGGAGAAGAAATCTTAATTCTGCCCCGACCTGCTTACATGGCAAGTCACAATTGCCCCAGCAGGTGAGTCGGTGCCCTGGGAGGACAGGGGGGTGGTGGCGTGTGGCCCTCCTCCATGAAACCCACATTGAACAGACGGAGGTCCTGGGAGAGCAGCCGGGGTCACCTTACCTGCAGTCACAGCCCTCAGACTGCAGCCTGCTCATACTGTAACAGTGAGAAAACAGGGAAGCGGGTTCTTTGGTTGTTTTGTTGTTGTTGTTTTTTTTCATTTTAGTGTGCAAAATATTTACAGAGGAAGCACTCTGACTTCAAAAGAAACGTGCAAAGGTCAGCAGGTGAAGAACACGGAGCTTCCTACACCTTCCTTCTTAACAAATCAAACCGCATTCACCATTGAGCAGGAGTATTTCATTGTCATATCAAGTTTCCCTTGTGCTGCTGAAGAGCTGGTCTCAACACATTAAAATGGCCTTTCTGGGCCCTTCTGATTTAAAATCTGCGGTGCTCAGAAAAGAGGAACAAGGTGTGCTGCGGATGGTGTGGCACAGGAGTGCGGGATGCGCAGCGACCCCTCGGTCTGGCAGGTCAGAGCAGCAGGGTAGCCCGAGAGCATCCCTAGAGAAAGCAGTTACTGTAAAAGGGCAACAGAACATTTCTGCAACAGAAAGTATGTAAAATACGAACTGACACTGGGAAAATGCAAGAGAAAGCATCTATAAAAGAAACTATTCTCTGAACTAAGTTTCTTGAAAAAGAAATGCAGCTGAAGCCACCTTCATCAGAGAGCTCTGAGCTCCCCAATGGAGCAGTTACCTCCAAATCAGTAACAAAAAACTCCTGGTATTATCAAGCAGCATATTCTGAGGTGAGTGCATCTCCATGTGAACGAATGTCTCACATCTTTCAGCCATTGCTCACTGTGCTCTTCGATTAATTCCTAAAAATAAGTTTGCAATTTTGCAAAATGACCGGTAGGTTTGTTCTGTAGGTTTTTGGTTGTATTTATAAAGCTTTTCTTCTCCACCTGGTAAGGGCAAGTTTCTCAAATCACTCTTACCTTCTGCAGGCTCATGAAATGTGGTCCCAGAGTCCCAGCCCATCAATTATACGAACCAAGCGGATAACACAGCAGGGACAGGGCTAGGTGACGGCTTAAGAAACTGATGGATTTTGTTGCCAGAAATTAAAACTGTTTGTAGGAGATTTCTATCTGCCTCCCACAAAACCCTGCTTTGGCCGTGTGAGAAGGAACAGTAGTTTTGGCTGACTCAAAAGGCACAAAGGCACCTCCGGAGGATGCAAGCACTGAAGGGGCCCCTTGCCTTGCAAACCAGCAGAGGGAAGGTTTTTCCCCAAGCTTGCCTTTTCTGAGATGACTTCAGATGAAGGCGGCAGACCAGCGTCGGGAAATGGCCCTTTCCAGGGAGGAAGCACACAGGGACAGGTCCTGCCTCATGAACAGGGCAGTAGTTCCAGGAATATGCACTTGTAGGGCGACTGCACACTACACATACAGCTCTGTTATAAGAAGATGTATCTAAAGATATATCTAAACTATTCTCCATGTAGACAGGTGAGGTAGTCAGATCGCAGTGTGCTTGCTGCTTTGCATTACTATGGTGATTATACTATCAAACCAGTGGGAAAGATGGAAGATTTAATGAACTGTTGGCCCACCTAAAACCTGTGCTTGTACTTCACAGTGGTCCCACAGGATCAGAGTACCCTGTGAAACTGCTAAAAGAGAAGACTGCCAAACAAAATTTTAGCACCTAAATGGGGAGGTTTATAGGAGTCTGCCCTCGTAATCTGTGGGGGAAAATAAAGAGAAACTTCATTTTTTCCGGTTCTCCCAGGACATGGCTGTAGTGAGGCTAGTTTCTTTTTAAAGCTGAGCCACAATTAAAGGGGATGTCCAGATTAAAGTGGTTATCTGGGTGGTATCAAATGAGGAAAGGGTATTAGGGTCTGGTTTGTGCTGACCAGAATTACAGACCAACAGCCTACTGACTTTTACTAGTGCCTAGGTACTTATTTTAAGCCTATTGTTCCAAAACGGTTATGTGGATAGACATGCCAGACTGTTTCAAGGCTGGCAGAAGAATTAAAACCATGAGAGTAGCCTCCCCAAGAGCCTGCCCAACAGAGACAGCATTCATTCCACCATGGGGAGTGACTGGCGAGACCTTCCATCACACACCAACTTTCCAGCATAGGGAAGCACAGGGTGAGTGAGAAATATGTTTCCTGGCTAATTAAGTTTCCTTAAACTTAAAGAGTCCATGGGCACATGTTCACTGAGTTTCACAGAGGGTGAAGGTGGGTCCTGCAGGCCCCCCTTACCAGGGGCGGGGGTGGCCATGGGCAGGAATGTCGCACAGGAGCAGCACAATCCACCAGAATTCACAATTGCTTTGCTCTGCTTTCTGACACCCAAGCTGCTCTTGAGTGTTGGTGGACTGCCTAGATTTCATTGCAGCTGTTCCTCCCCCCTTTATTTTTTTCATTGCAGCTGTTCCTCCCCCCCCCCCCCTTTTTTTTTTTGTTTTAAACAAATCATCTCTTAACTCTCTCTTTTTTTTCTTTTTTTTTTTTTTTTTTAACAGTGATGTGCACATTCATCCATATCTGGCCAGCTTTGCAGGGGGAAGGGAGGAACAGCACTCCCTTCACTGGTCAGCATGCAATACGTGATGGTGCAGTATTAAAAAAAAGTTGGATTTTCCAGATGGAATAAACTCCTCAAAAGAGAGGAGGAATTAATTAAGCCTATGAAAATTTTAATATATAGTTTCACTAAAAGGCTGTCAGATTGCCTAAACGTTATCTCAGATGTGACTCCTGTCTTAGTTTGCCTTGATTGTATTCAAATGCAGTTCCATAAAATCCTGGATCTTCTTGTATTTAAACAGGTTGCTTTAGGCTTAGCTTTGATTACAAAATCATGATATTTTTACTGTGCAGTGAGAAAGCATACACTAAGAAACAGATCATTAAGTACAAATGAAATGCTGGCAATGACTGAAAGATATCATTTGGCTGTTGTTCAGTGACCTACATGGAATTAATAGCTCTTAGTTTGATCTCAAGGAGTTAATGAGAGCTGTGGCTAAGTCAGCGCAATATGACATGTCCTCTAACCTCACAGAAAAGCAGCCCAGAAAAGGATCTGGCACCCACCATCCTAAATGGTCAATGTGACACAAGGACAGTCTGTATGAAATATTCATATGTATTAACAACTGACTAGAAGAACCAGCTTTGTAAGTCTGCACCTGGTTATTATTTTGCTAGGTTTCTGGAACCGAGGGTTATATTTTCTAAATTAATCAGTCTCTGGGTCAGTGAAGGATACTCAGTGATATGGTATTCATCTAAGTGATAAAAAAGTTTGAAAAAGAATAGTGCTGACTCTGGATCTGGTCCCTCTTAACTCTAAATTTAACATTTATGAAGCATTTTACAAGCATTTAGAAGAAAGGACTTCTTAACAGTAAGTTACCTTGAAATCCTAGAGAAGAGTTCTCTATCCTAGTTCAAATATCCTAGAGTTCAAATTACAGCTGATGAAATCATCCCAACCATTATTTTTATAAGAAATGGCAAAGAAAATTAATGTAATTAGGCTGTTGTTTCATCATCCTTCAACATTTCTGAAGTGTTTTCAAGCAACGCAATTTTCAAGCAAGGTTAGTGATGGAGCGAGGGAGACCCAACCCTGCAGAAAGACTGTTCTTATAAAACACTGGTAAAGCATTTCCCTGTTTTACCTCTTAGAACTGATCCAGGAACCTCCAAGAAAGACCCTGTCTCCTCACCGAATCCACTTGTGACGAAAAGGACATCTCAATTCTCTCCACAGAGCAAACCTTCTTGTTGTCGTACCAAAATTTTGGTCTCGTCTGCTTTCCAACAGCCAACTGACCTACCACCTCCAGCTTGGGCTGTCCCACAGTTACCAATGCCTCAACAATATTCAGGCCAGCAACTGCTTTAGATCAGATATCCCTGGATGAAGAACCACCATGTACAAAGGCTTAGGAGCTGGTGTCTCTTCAGGTTCAGACCTAACTTCCTTCAGACTTCTGTCTGTGTTGGTACCTCCAAGGCACTTAGCATTTTATCTGTGAGTATTTCACAGCCCTTAATGGCCTTTACCCTTGTGACAGTCTCATAAGGTGGCTAAGCATAAGACCCATTTCAGAGAGGTGAGGCAAACTGAAATTTAAATGTCCTGTCAAAAATCTGTGTCTGAGCCAGGATGACAAATGATGTGCAACATCACGAGCTGTGGTTCACTGCCCTACCCACGAGGTCCATTTGATGTAAGCAGAAAGAGATCTGAACTCACTCTGTATCAGTAAAAACAGTAAAAACAATTCAGTAATAACTGAATTACAGTAAACACGCTCCAGCCAGAGGAATTTTCTTCAGAGTCCTTTGATCTACCATAGATTTTCTTTTCACTTTTTAAAGTTACTCTCTAAACCTTCAAGTCCCAAACCCTCCATCTTAATTACCCAAGATACACTTACATTTTTAAAGATAAATAGTTTATAGACATAAAGTGTTGTTACACCTCTTAACATCACATTTTCATTATCTGCACATCTAATATTTTGGCAGTATGCTTTCAAGACCTAAAAATACAGAGCACTGCGCAGAAATACGGTGCAAGTTTACAAAGCTGTGCTGTCCTAGAAACACAAACAGCTGAAAAATTCCTGACCTAGCCAGAAGACGAGATAAGAGGAAGATGTGCCTTCCACAGACTCCATCAGACTCTTGCTCTCCCTCTGTTTTCCCTTGACATATGAGGCAAATACCAGGGTGGATTTGGCCTGACACAGCTGGACACCAGCCACAGAGAACATGAGCCCACAGAGTGAGTTTTAAAAGCATCCCTGCTTCTATCTCCCCCTCACTGCCCCACCCCTTGAATTCACATAGGACCAGACCCCAGCAGCTGACCTTGCCACAGGAGAAAATACTTGAATTCTTCTCCCTCGTGGAATCTTTGCAGTTGTTCCAACTATTGTAGTCATTCTGTATTAATGTTCCCTGCTGATGCCCTTACTTGCACCAGTGAACTCCACGTAAAAATCAGGTACGGATCAGAATCCACAGTGGGAAGTGCCTAACTCCTTGCGACATGGGCAGGTACAAAAACCACGCTAGTGAGGTGGAAAAATCAGTGCCAATATTCCTAAAAAATGTTTTCCTTTACTATTGCCCTCAGTTGACAGAACTACAAAAATGCAAGTTTTAATCCCATTCAGCAGCAACTGATTCTGTGGGAAGTTCATTTTAAAAGGCTTCGATCTACCCAAGCCTATGAAGGAAAAGCCTGACGACATAACCAGTGAGTTAACTAGAGACAAAACCAGAACTCTAAACTCTCACTATGAAATGAAAAAAAATCTCATTATTTCAAAGTCCATCTTGCAGAGGACTGCAATGCTTGTTTTTTGTATGTTTGGTGTTTAGGACTATCATGACCTTACTGTGCATCTACGCTGAACTCCTTCCTGATCTAAATTGTTTTCATTTCACTGGGGGGAAAAAAAATCACACTGGCTATCATTTTCCCATATTTTCCTTTAACAAAACTGACTTTGGGCACAGACGTGAAAACACGTTACCAAGTCTTCTCTGGTGCTGGTGAACTACGGTAAGTATTTGATGCTTATTCTGCCATGGCAATTTTGGGGTAAAACTAAACTTTAGTGTAAAACTGTAAAATCAGAGAAGGAGCTTTGTGCTACCATATTTTACCCTTTTGTAACCGTGTTCAGACAAGCACATGCTTAGTTACTACAATTCAGTTGCCAGCAGATAATTGAAAGCACAATAATGCCCTTTTGCCTGTGTCCTCCAAAGCCTACTCTATTAATAAAATTATTTGAGAACATTATTTACTGTCTTACAATGGGAAGGAACAAGAAAAAAGTACGGGAAAGCAGCCTTAGTCCCATGATATAGCTTTTTCCTATGGCAACTGAATACCTTTAAAAGCACGTTTTCAAAAATTAACAAAACAGTCATTTAAGAGCATTTATGTTAATCTCACTCTTTTAAAAGCACACAGAACTCATCCTCTTCAGCCCAAGTGTCTGAAAGGCTGTAAGGTATTGATATTCTTCCTAATGACTAAATGATTGCAAGTAAGGGCACAATTTTCACAAATGTTTTAGACTAAAAAATGGTTTTAGTTTTCCCAACTCCCTGAAAGGTTGAAATGATGAACACTTTTGTTCCCACTTACAACTCTTTGAAAACATTTTCTTTGAGGAGGTGGATGTGACTACTGGCAATGGGCACTCCCTGTGCCTCTCCCCTGCTTTGAGCTCCCGTACCAGCATATCCCACCTGCTGATCTCTCCGGTCGCACGGCTCTGCTGTTGAACTGGACTGGTGAACAATGCTGCTAAAACAGTCTCTCCTGTGCCTTTTTTTTAATTATTATTTTATTTTATTTTAATGACATGATTTCATTGCTCTTAGTCACATTGAGGAAAACGAAGACTGGGGAAGGCAGGCATCTTTCCAGCCAGCCACAGCACTACAGAGCTCAAACAGCAGCACTGTGCTCCGAGCAGCTACTCGGCTCTGCGGAGCCATTGAAAAGGCATTTAAGACACTGGTTTGCATCTCTCTGCTGGATCTTGCTTCAAATACAGTTCCTTTACAGGGCAACAGAAAATCCTAAGGCTGACTCAAAAGCTTGGAAATACACTTAGGCTATGGTCAAGAACGCAGCAATAACTGTACCAACACTGTATTACGTTATACATGCTTGTTACATATTCTCTCTACATAAGCCACTCCTCTGAATAACAGAATTGAGTGCCTCGAAAACACACTAATACAAATCATTACCATCTCTGCAAGGGCATGAGAACACCAAGAATTTAACAAGCCCCAACAGCAAAAGCTTCCTTCTGAAGGCTTGCTGCCCAGCCACTACTCAGCCTCTCCCCCTGCCCATCTCCCAGCTGGGAGGGAAAACAGATGGGTCTTGTGGCTCACCCACAGAGTCCTCCCTTGCCCTCCTTGAAGGTGATGGAGTCTCATTCAGGGTGGCACCCAAGCCACAGTGTTTGTTAAAAAAAAAGGTAAGAAATGGGGGAGATGAGGAATAACATCCGTTTTTTTCAGTGTGGTGCTCGCCCTAAAAGCTGGTGGTCAGTAGCACTACAAGTGTTTTATAACGGCCTACTCTAGCTCTCAGTACCATGTGTGTGAGCAAAAGTTGTGCTGATCTCTGCAGTTTTTATCACTCTTTTTGGCAGAGACTTTTCTTTGCGTAAGTTCACACATACTTTGAGGTTTGGGTTCAGTCCTATCAAAATCACAAAGCAAAACTGCAGACAATTCCCTTTCCATCTCTGAAAAAGACCCCCATCACTGAACCAAACACACAAGCCCTGCTTTTCAGACTTTTCTACTGTATCTGATCCAGATGTCTCCCTAGCAAGCTTTTCAATGCAAATCATTTGAGTTTTCAGTTGGGACCGAAACCCTCCCAGGCCAGCTCAGAGTGATTTAAAAATTGTGCAAATATTTTACATGGCTCTAAGAAATAATATATCATTTGTGCAGGTTTATATACCCATAAGCATATGCGTACATGCCTGGGTGGTTATTAGTTTCCCATGTGATAAATTCTGGGGAGGAAAATGAGGTATATTAAAGTGACAGCTTGCTCTGTGGTTTTCAAGTGAGGGCAGATACTGTGCTCCTTGCATCAGTCTTTTTTTTCTCCTCGACAATAAATCCCTCAATGTGGGGCCGCTCCCTTCAGCCCTCCCCTCTCGTCGGCAGATTTCCTCCTTGAAACTCACCTGGCTCCCAAAACCATTTCTTTGTCCTTTTTACTGACAAAACTGGAAAGTAAACCAGGCTTAACTTATTTCCTTCCCCCTCCAGGGACCTCATCAAGCATATCCAAACAGTGACATCTCTGCAGGGCTCCAGATCAATAGACACTGTCATCTGGTGATTTTAATCACATTAACACCACAGCAGAGTAAAATCCATCTGATTCTCCCTTGCTAAAGTGGCAAGATCAACAGTTCTGCCAATTCCTGCGACTACTACTCGGAAGGCTTATTTATATGTGTGGATAAAAATCAATCTACCACAGCTACCGCCTTCCAGTCCCTCCTGACGGAGCCTGAATTCCCTCTCCAGGAAATGCAATTTGATCCCCCAGACCTGCCTTATTTATGACTGGGATTAGCTATATTCAGACAATCCTGAGGAGCAGAGTACAAAAATAATCTATAAAGCAAAGCCCCATGAGCTAGTGGAAGAACCTGCACCACTTATAAAGCATAGCAGAAAAACAAATGCCAGAGCTAGATTCCTACAAGTAGTCTTTGCAACAGAGGAGAAGATAATTGGTGGAGGTAGGAAGGGTTATACCTGCATGGAGAGTCTTACACAAAGCACTTGGTCACTATTCCAGGCCCACTGGGTTTTGGTAGAAATAAACAAGGAGCAGAGGTCAAGCTGCAGGGCAGCTGCACTCAATCATTACCCTAGGAACATGCAAGAATAGCCTAAGTTGCTTACAGGGATGCCCGTGTAAACATACACTGCTGAAAAACATGTAACTGTTTTCTTCCAACAAATGAAAAAAAAAATTTCAGCTCTACCTACAAAGAGTCAGTTACAAGCTAATCAATAGTAATTACCTATCATCTGGTCTTGCCCTCCTCAAGGAGCTATTACCTGATGCTCCTCCCTGATTATCTGGCACATGGACCATAGGAACTTGCAGGAACAGTATTTCTTGATGAAAGCTGTTACTTCTCAAGCAATAACTCACTCTTCCATCACTAAATAATAACTGGCCTTTTGCTGCAGCTGAAGATCCTTGGCACCCTGTGAAGACTGTATATTCAATGAGGTGTTTTTCTGTCAAGAAACATTTCCTAATTCTTAGATATTTGTTTCAGCAAGTTTGGACTGTGTCAAAATGACTAAAGATGAAAAAAATCAATTTTCAACTTAAACCCTGTGTTTGGTATGAAATCTCGTAAGAATTAAGGAATCTATCTCAGGTTCTCTAATGTAGCCCATGAGGATTCATAAGCACTGTGTACCTCCTGAGCAATCCTTAATGAATGCTTCAGGGGCATTTGCACTTGTTCCTGTGCCGTTATTGAAATTATTCTCAGTATCCCGTATTATCTCAAGAAAATTTTAGAACAACTGTAATATTGCAGTGATTTAAATGATAATCCACAAAAAGTGGCATACCTATTTCTGCAGGATAAATTAAAGATACTTACAGGATCAAATGTATCAAGTTGGTATAGTAACTGTCATGTAAAGCATCAAAATGTATGTATTCAGGAGTTTGAAATTATCCCAGGCAAATAAAGCCAAAAACTAATTAAGTAAAAGATTTAGCAGAGAATCAAGCCAACCAATGGAGCTAGCCATCACTAAAGCTGTAAAACAGGCAGATAACAAAGTAAGCAAAATCTAAGAGACAGAAAAAGACTAGTATTTGACAGAATAAAGAAGGCTTAAAGAAGCTAAAAGTTATAATACAGCTGTAATGAGCTGCTCAGCTCCACAAATTTAATGGCAATTACAGGCATGGAACCATTGATCTTCCTTTTTCACTCTGTCTTCCTCAGGGCAGTACTCCTGCAAGTATCTAGAGAAGTTCAGATCTCAGGGATTTGCCTACAGTTAGTAAACAATAAATATATTTGATATATTCAGCCACCTAGGGAAGATGCTGAATGGTACAGGCACAAGGAAGGATGCACATTTGTTTAGAAGAAGTTAAACTCGTCGCAGAACAGTGACTTTGATAAACCATGGCTCGACACCCGTATGCAACCCTGCGTGTGAACACTGCTCGGTTTGGCAGTGTTTATTAACACGCTTGTCCGCAGACGCAGTGTTGGATGTGACAGGTCATGCAAGTTAACACCTCTCAGTGTTTTGTTCCCACTGTCTCCATCAAGCACAAGCTGTTAAGGACTTATGCAGATGAAAATACATGGAGATTTCTGTTCCCCAGGGATTTCTGCACAGGGAGGACCTTTTACCAGGCACATGAACCAAGTACCGAGGCTGAGTAAAACGCAGAAGTGCCGCCACAGGGGTGCAGATGGGAGGCTTTATTTCTTTTGGATGAATTATCTACTTTCTCCTGAGCACAGTTCCCTTCTTAAGCCACCACAGATGTTCTTTATTCCTCTAAATATACTTTTCAGTATGCTCCCCATTTAAAATGGAAAGGAAAAGTCTCACTCGCAGGGGACCCTGCTTTGAATATGACATTCATGCAGAGCGGTGGCCTGCCAGGGCTCCCGTGGGCTGGGACAGGGTGATCTCATGAGGAAGGGATAATTCAAAGTGACAAACTGAGTGTCAACACCCTCACTGGTTGTAAGAGTGGGGAGAGAACAGAGGCAACGTAAGTGCAACAGCTGCTTTCCAAATAAATGTATTGAATTCACTTTGCTAAGATGTTTGGTTTTCCAGCAACTAAGACAAATGAGCGAACAGACAAAAAAAAAAAAAAAAAAAGGGAGTTTTTAAAGAAAGCAGGCCCAGTTTAGTACTGAAAAAGAGATTTTCATAGGAATTCTTAGCCAGTCCTATCCATACCTCCTGTAAAGTAGCATCAGCCAGGTCTTACAGTGAATCCCTGGTCTACTGTTCATTAGGCTTGATTAGGTGAAAACAGTAAAACCAGTTTACATGCAAAATTACTTTGATGGACACAACAGAGTCCCCAGCAGTATCAACAGAGTGAATGAAGAGGTGAGATTTCAGCAGAGGATGGGCTCTGCATTTTGTCACGTGGCACCAATTACAATTCTGGGAATAAAGGTATTTGTCACGGGATGCTCTTCTTACCTAAAGTAAGGTACGTATTGGAGATGCATTTTCTTGACAGTACATGTTTACTGCTCTTAGTCCATATATTTTTATCACCTCTACACTGTTTTTTAATGCCAGCTAGCATTTGTTTCGCAATGCATGAATTCACTCTACCTAGCATTATTTGTAATTCCCTACTGGGATTATGTTTCAGCTTACAGAAAAGAAATTTTTCTTCTTAAACTGTTAAGTCTCATCCAAGGGATCTTTGTCTTCTCTCCAATTAGCCTGAATTCCTACTGTTCACCCAACTTTCAACTTCTTCTCCAAAATGGTAATCAAAAAGATGTTTCCAATATCTGTTATATAAGAAAATCAGGTACATACATGAAGATGAACATGATCCAACAGAAATAAATTGTTATGTAGGTATATATTAAGCATTTTACTCATTTGGGTTCTAAGAAATGTCCTACTGAGAATATGCATTCATGCTTTACTAATACAGGGAACGTTTCACATGGAATTCACTTGCTTTCAAATTTATGAGAGAAGATCATTAATTCACCTTAAATGCTGCTTATTAATTTTAATGTTATTTGGCAAATATTACCCTTTTCAGTAATTCATTTTCTCTTTGAATGCACTGTCAGGACCTTTATAAAATTTCAAGAGTATTTTAAGAGTTCGATGGGTTGCTCAGCAACACATGAAATTAAGTTGTGTTGTAATCTCCACGGCAAGCATCTGTGAGTGGCATCTTTTGAGACAGAATATAACTTTGAATCATTTTTCATCAATTTTCCTACTTATAGGCACGATAACTAGAATGTATTTCAGTCACAAATCCAAGCAACTGAAATCCTTTCTTTAAACTTATGTTTTAGTCTTTTCCATCCAGTTCAGCTCAGTCCTGAGTTCCTCACGTACAGACGTGTTTCAGACCGCCTTGTCAGGAGCTCTCTGCAGAACGAGCGCAAACCCTTCTATAAAATGCTGCTGTGCCTGCAGTAACAAATCAATTACACCAGTCTCATAAAAGCAAAGTGAGTCTCCTTCCAGTGAGACATTTTGGTTTTGTCTTTCAAATGTAAGACCTGCTGCTGTTGGAACACTTTGCTTTTGAGGCTCTGGTTGGCTTTATGGCAGGCAGTTAGTGACCTTTCAACTACATTTGATAACATTTCTACCACTCTGAGAGAAAGTGTTTTCCAGGAAGAAGACATTTGGAAACCCTGTATTGACATCCACTGATTTCCACCACTGCTATAAAGCATAGCTGAATTTGGATTAGAATCTAAGTGATCCCAGGTGATGACAATAGCGTTATGGTTGGTGGTTTGGCTAGTCAAAGAGAAATTCCTCCTCTCACTGCACCAGCCATGGTCAGGTTTAGCCTCTGCCTACAAATGATTGCATCACATTGGATGTTTCAGCTTCTTCATCTCCTGCACTGACATGACAGTATTCCCTAGGGAAAACAACCTTTTACTATTACTAGTTAGTACCTTGACCATGAGATTTCTGTTGGCATCTCCTTAAGGATGGAGACAAAGTGAAAATGGTGCCACGCTGCTGTCTTGTGTGAAGACAAGGTGATCAAATACATGTTTAAGCTCCTTGTACCCATACACAGACTACAGCCTATAAAAGGAACTACATAAATCCAGCTGAGATATAATGAAAACATGAATTAATGACTTCATACCCTTCTGTGAGAGTCCTGGTCTCAGCTTTGCTGATTCCTAGAGATGCCAGCATGACGCATTTGATATACTCCAAGTAAAAATTCAATGAATGATCCTAACTTTATGTTCAAAGTGGCATGAATAAAACTGGCAACTCATATTCAATGTGTTTTTGCAGATTTTTAACCTCAGGAAATATTCAGAAATACAGGGTTGACTGTGTAGGTGGATCTGCAACAGTTTTCTTGGGGTCTTACGAGACTGAAAAATGAACTTTCGTGTCAGCTTGCTAACAGCGGGTTCCTGTTAGACATGGAGAAGCACAGAGCTGCTCGCCCAGGACCTCAGTACATAACCGGGCTGGGTGAAAACACTTAATTAAAGGGTACAAAACAAAACAAAACAAAAGACTGAAAACATTTCAGACAATAATAAATCTTGAGTGCTTGAAACAAGTCAACAAACCTGCTATGGAAAAAAAAAAACAAAACACCAACACAACCACCCAAGGAAAATATCCCAAACTAATTTCTCAGCAAAACATTTCAGAAGATCATGTTTTCAGTGGTTTCCAAGTGAAAAGCAAGATTTACTGTCATTGCTTCTACAAAAGTTTTCGCTGAGAAGTGGTAACCTTATTCCAGAGACAAAATGTTCAAAACCAGTCGATGCTTCCAAAGGGAAATAAAGCTGCTTTTCTGCCTCAGAAATCCCGCTGGCTGCCAGTGTTGACACAAAACTCACTCTTTACTGAGCTCCTGAATGATCAGCAAGCTCAGTAGGGTGGTGTAGCTGTTTTGTTTATTTATAAGCATGGCAAGTTTCCTGCTGTAGCTGCTACCACATTTAAATGATCTTGGCAAGAGTGAGGCATATGGGGTATATTCTGAAGAAGGACCATGTCATTGCCTGGCAGGCAATTTCCTTTTTTTTTTTTTTTAGGCCCAAAACACATCTTTCCAGCCTCCACTAAATGCTATTATTTCTGAGGATATCTGAAACAGGTAAAATGGTAGAAGTGCTAGAAGGGAGACAAACAAGGGCTCTAGAAAAAAAACCTCACACTGACTTTGAGGCAGAATACTGAGGGCTCTCTGGGCAGGTTTTTCTTCCTCAGTACAACCACTGATGGCAGACAAATACATTACTTAGAATTTCTGCAAGGTATCACAGAAGTCATAGCATTTTAGCATCCCAGAAAGTTACAAGTTAAGGAGCATTTTCCTGGATCCATAGTAAGTCTACAGGCAGAACACTGGCATCTAAACCTATCTGAATCGACCTTCAGAGGAAGCAGAAACGTCTTTCAAGCCAAACATATGTAAATGAAACACCTAGATTTGTGAGGAGCCAGCAAAAAATATCCAAGTTACTTGGAAAAGTTACAGCATTCAAAGTCTAGCACGGCTTGCTAAGGGAGTCAATGAGGCTGGAAGTGACTGATGGCCCTACAAAGGACAGTGGTGGTGCAACACCAGGAACTGGATGTCCCAATTAATAGTTTTTATAAGAAGTCTTCATCTCAGGTTTTAATGAATATTCTGCATTTTCTCTGTTTTCCAGGCAAGAAGTCAAAGCTTTTTATGTTTGGGTTAGTTTTGTATGGGATTCCATGTTACTATGGAAGCTACAGAGGTTTCATGCTCTGTTTTACTGCAAACATTTTGGGCCTTTTCCCCTTCTCCACTCTTCTGCCTACTATTCAATGCCTCAGAAAAGCAACACTTTCTAAGCATAGTCACATAATTTTCATCATCAGCTGGTCCCACTAGCAAATCCAGCAGCTTAAATGCTCAGTGCTTCTGTGTAGTCCAAACATCTCACACCCCAGTTCATCCCTCCCCTTTCCACCCTGCCGCCTCATTTCCCAACATGCAGAGGAAAGGGTGAGTCCTGCAGCGCTTGGGCAACGCTTGTCCCTGAATGGTCCTATCTGAGCTGATGGAGGAAGCAAACCCTGCAGTCGTGAATCCCTCTCAGACTGTGCCCTTCTGGCCACTGCTGCTCATCTGCACAAGCAGAGCTCACCTCAAAGTGCCTGCACTGTGGTTTCTTTGGCAGGTTCATCCTGGCAACCTGTAGCTTCAGAAACATGAAGTCCGTATTTTAGATTTCACTCAGCATCACTCAGCAGCTCATGCTGGCCACGAGTTAGCCATTTCATATGATTATGATGAGAAACTCCAATTAGCAAGCGATGAACGTGTTGATTTCAAAGTCCATCTAGACAGCACTTTCACAGTGTAGTGTATATACATGCTTTTCATTGATCGGTGCATCCCTTATGATTTTGGGAGGAAATTAGTGAAATTGCTTAAAAGCCCCACACTGTGAATGTCAGCCACAGACGCATCTTGAAATAACAAGATTTTAAAATTCATCCCAGACACATTCTGCAAAGGACAGTTCTGAAATCATGCTTTTCCCCCTCAGACTGGGAATTAAACTAGAAATGCTTTGTGCAAGTCAGCTCATTTCTAGTGTCTACATTCAATAAGAAAATGTAATTGGAATATGCATTTTGGGTTCCTGCTGGCTACAAATCACTTTACAAGCTGATCCACAAATGACATGCCACCTAGTAACCAATTCAACAGCTGTTAAAATTCAGCCGTTTCTAGAACAAATGATGACAATTGCTTACAGGACCCTAACAGCAAAATTATGTTAGACACAGCCAGAAGTACAGCACCAAATACAACCAGATGACAATTATAAATTTTCACAGTGTCAGAACTTGCTCTCAAAGTTACACAGACTGCTCAAAGTTTTGTCTGCAGCAGGGTATTTTTTTAAAGGTATTGATGGACTATTAAAATCAAGCCAATGTAGATTTCTTTTTTAGCATGTCCTAGCTGGATGAGAGAACTTAGAAATACAAGTTATTTTACTTTGCTAGAGTTTTAGAGAATATCAATGTGTTAGAACAATTTTGGAGGAAAAAAGGAAAAGCCACAAAAGAAAGCAAACTTCTCTATTCCTCCTTATTTCACTCTGTAGAAACTCGCAGCTCAAACTACTCCACCCTTGGAAAAATGAAAAATCATGCACCATTCACAGCTGCTCAGTAAGCAAACCTGTTTTATGTACTTGTGAACTAAAATAATCAGTAATTATTATATTGACAGTAGAAAAAGATACAGGTATCAGTGTTTGATAATGACCTGCAACTGATTTCTATGCTGTTGAGTGAACCATAACTTACACTCCCAATAGGTACTGAAATGAAGGATAAACCTCAGGTCTTCTGTGTACTGTTATTAGGAAATTGTTCCAAAAGTTTGTGTGTTTGTGAGGGCTATTTTTATAAGCATTTGTTCACTCATTTGTTCATCTACAGACTCATTAAAAATTAGCATATTAACCAGAAAAAATGCAATTCAGGTTGGTCAGTGTTACACCTGACTTCAGCACCTATAAGGACACTGAACCTGACTTTCTCCATACTCGATGACAGATAGAGTCAACACGCAGCTAGAGAGATGTGCATCGCTAAAAAATAGCCTTCCCTATGGAGCCATGCCTTTACTATGTTCACAAGCTCTTTGCAATGGAATAACCAGAAGGCAGATTCTGATTTCGGTTACAGCGGCCTAACTTACCTGTCATCAAAGCAGTGACTAGGTTTACCTCACTGTAATGGAGATCAGTCTTGAATAAATATTCCAGATATACACCCGTAATAATGTAATACTAACCAGTAAGTGAGAGCAAGACTAACATCTCAATGTGTGTATTTCCATTTGTAGCTTGCACCATAAATTTATTGCAATGATAAGCACCTTTGTTCTTCAAGAGGGGTATGGATTTCTCTCCTCTTCAAACGCCGTATGATCTGGCAAGTCAAAGGGTATCATTTCAATGGTGAGGAGTAGATCACGACATAACCCTGAACAACAGAACTAAAGAAATGCCATTTCTGGGTGAGTTTGTTATCGCATTAGCGGTGCTGTTGTATATGAAGAACCCCAAACGCTATTCATGGACTACTGTCAAAGGCAGCTGGATGAAGAAATGCCTACCTGAAGACGGCGAGGCTCAGGGACCAGAGCACAAGTGGTTTCCTCAGTTCAAATTTTGCTCGCTTGTTCATTAGGTGCCGACCACCGAATATAAAGGCAGCATACAGAGCTGAAAATAGGAATGATTTCTTCCTGCAAAACAAAACCAAAAAACACCTGTCAATTATTTAACTAGTATTAGATACACAACAGAGTCATCTGGACATAACTGCTAAGGGCTTGCGCGTTTCCCTGAAAGGAAACTCTTCTGAAGCCACTCCTGCAGCCCAGCTGAGATCATTACTGTACAAACCTACATGCCCGCACATTGGGCCAGGGCCAGGTGCAGACAAAACCGACCCCAGGGAAGTTCTGAAAGAGGAGATCCAAATTTGGCTTCCATTTTTCCCCAGCTTCTGAAGACTGAACTTCTGTGACAAACAGAATAGATACTGCAGAGCCCAGACACACTTCTGCAAGCACAACATGGTTGATACTTAAACCAGCTGATCACATTTGGTGGCTCATTCATCTTTTTCACATCAATTTTTGTCTCCTGCAGGCTCCTTGCTACCTGGCTATTTATTTTCCCATTGTTTCCTCCAAGAAGACACTTACAGACCTTGAACACTGCAACAAAACATGAAGAGCCTCATGAAAAGTGAAGAACCTGCCAGGAGCGGTCAATAGCCCCATTAAGCAACAACCATGCTGGGTGGCATCACCTGCTCCACAAGCCCTGCCTGTGAGTGCCAGGTCAGGAAATCCAGAGAATTTGCTGAAAGGCCAAGCAGGGTTCTGCTAAGGAACTGCAATGATACTCTTAGAATTGCAAGTTTTGTTTCTAAAGCTGCCTGATAGCAGTCCAGCTTACCAATAATCAGCAAACATTTGAACTCTGCTACTACAACTCATTGTAAATCAACCATTAGAGATCAAAACCGGATTCCTTCCCACACAGCACAATATTACACTCACCAAGACGTAATGGTGTACAGGATTAATGGTGGCCTAACTGTGATGGGTGTGTATTTAGGAACAGATTTTACTCTACAAAACCTGTAATTATATTCACAAATATCAGTGGGCTATAGCTTTGCACCAAGAGGTGCTGGTTCCTTTTGGACCCCAAAAAAGACAAACACTCTCAAGAAAGGTAACTACTTCATTAATATTCCAGAAAAGGTGGCAGCAAGCTACCAGATCTTAGGTTCCTTCTGACACTGGGATCCTGAGATGATGCAGCATCAGACAGTCCTGCCATCAGGGCACAGCACGCCACCCAGGCTTCCCATCAGGGGCAAGGTTCACCCACATTGTGGTCTTTTAGAGTTTTCATAGCATTTTCAACTGGATGCTTACATGAAGGTATGTTCCTTCACCTCAGGATGTGCTTGTGGTGTCACTGCTGGTGCCAAGTAGATGCCACCCCCAGGCTCTTCCATTACAATTAGCCGGCTGAGGGTACCCGTGGCAAGGTATGTGGGCAGCACAGGATGGTCCTGAAGGCCAAGCACTACTGGCAGCACGTACAGCACAGCCACAGCACGTGCCTGTGCCTGCTCAAGGCAACTGGTACGTGGATCACAAGCTCCTCCATGGACAAGGGTCTTCCCAAAAGGTCCACAAAACCTAAGAAAAGCTGTAGCAGCACATCTGATTGGAAGTATACAGAAAGCACATGCAGCCTTCACTGGAGAGAAATTAGTTTGGTAAGTTTGAAGGCTAAGTGAAAGCAAAGTCCAAAGAGACAGAGGCATATCTGTATGCGTGCAGTAGCACGCCATTTTCTGCTCACTTGGAAACTCCTCTGTTCCTATTGACATGTTTATAGCTCTGTGTTGCAAAACACAGGTAACTAACTGCATGAAAATCCGACTGGTGTTCTGCACCGAGAAGAGAGGACCCAGTGCCTGCAGTCCTCTGGGTGACCTTTAGCATCTGCACTGGCAACAAGCCCCAGGAACACCAAGATGACCACAGAGCCAGCACCCTCTCACCTTGTGCATTGAGATGGTCTAACTGCCATGGCAATGTTTATCACCAACAGGTTTTGAAAACCACAAAGCTTCGCCCTTTTTTCTTCTCATAATAAATAAAAAAGCATTCATTTTCACTTCTATAGTCTTGAATTCCACAGTCAGGGAAGGGGCAGAATTACCACATTTGATAGCACGATTGCAGTTTAGCATGACTGGAGGTCATTAAATATTTGTTAACCAGTCTGGGTAGTGATGAACCACCTCAAACTTGCTCATACCAAACCGCCTAACTGTTGAGACAAGATTTATGGGACAGGAGGAGACTCTCAGTCAGGTTGGACTACACTCCCGTCTCCTTCCCTCTGCAGCCTCTTCAGCAGCAGCATGCAGAGCAACGCAGGTGAGGAAGGCAGAGGGAGTGTGATGGGCTGTACCACAGTCTGCAGTGCTGTCCTGGCTGCCCCAGGGCATGGGGAGAGACGCCCGCTCTGCATGCTTCTGCCCCTCCAATCACACAAAATCCTGGGCCTCCAGTGCTCAGCGCAGAGAGCCAGCAATGCACACAAGGTACAGAGGGAGATATGCATACACACGTACGGCCACTCGAGCCAGGTCACTTGCAGGGGCCCCACAGAGGGACCCCGCAGCCCCACACCTGTGCAAACCCCCCACCTCACAGCACTGTGGTGGAAGTCCCTCAGACCAGAGGCAGGAAAGGTCTGTCTTGCACCGGTCCACGCATGGAGCTTCAAAGCAACCAAGAGCAGTGCAGGATGACATCCTGGTGCAGGGGAAAATCCTGCAACACAGTGCTGCCATGCAGCTGCCAACAGGACACAGGCCATGCAGGCTGGTACGGGGGGAAGTCAGAGTGTAAGAGCAATAGCTAGAAAGACTTCGCGGGAAGGCAGGCAGGCAGCAGCTCAGTTCTGGATCAAACACAGCCAAGACTTCAAAGTAACGGTTCAACTTCAGTTCCAATTCAAGAAAAAAAGACCAGTTTGAATGAGTTAGCAGCTCAGGTCTCTGCTCTGTTTGACTTCGTTCTTCCTGGACAGGATATATAAAGCAACATTTCACAAAATCATAGAACCATAGAATCATTTAGGTTGGAAAACACCTTTAAGATCACCAAGTCCAACCATTTTGTTTTGCTTATTACTGAAACTATTTTCTGTGAGTTCAGTCAAGTCTATTGAGGTCAATCGTTACATTACACTAATTAGAACAGATAAATTTTAGGTCAGTTTTAATGGCTTTGTAATGAGTTCAGCATTATTTGCAGTGACGGTGAATGGTATTCCTGCAAAATATGGCTTTGTATTGGCGGTGGCAGACATGATAAGATTTGATTGCACGCATGATATGAACTGCAAAAAGCAGCTGTAAGCAGTTTCAGACCAGGAGGGACTCAGTAGTATTATATCCTGTCAGAGGTAAGCACAACACTGAGTAACAATTACGTTGATTTCAAAATAATCTCTCTGTTTTGACACCTGCTGACAACTTCTGGTAACTTTTTGCATCCAAAGGACTTCGAATTTTCCCCTCTTTGCAGCATAATAATGGTTAAAAAGACCAGGTAGTTCAGGTGATACAGTTACAAAGGGGTTGCAGAAGTATGTACTCTAAAGGTGATCTGTTTAACTGCATTAGACTGGCATTAACCAGCTTCCTACCAGTGTTTTTATGATGGATTTGCCTGAAAGGTTCATGACTACAGCCTGGTTCCTGGGCTGGTGACACAAATCGATGGCAATCTGACAGCATTCAATTACATTTGATATGGTTTCAGCCAACAGAGGCCAATATCAAACAAGCATTTTTAAAGACAGAGTCTTGGAGTTTTTCTGGAGCACCGTAACGTTTCATTACTATTATCTGAAGAGAAACTAAATAGAGCAGAATGATGACAAAAAAATTAACCTTGAAACTAAAAAAATATTAAAAATCCCCCAAAGTAATTCAGTAGCAGACTCACATCCAATAACTTCAGCGTTAGCACATTCATATGTTTGTCTTCAATTCTGTTCTGCAGCGTAACACAGTAGACATAAAGACAGGGTTGCCAAATCCTCCACATTTTTCTGGCATTTCTGTTTCTCACAGTTGTCTCCCACCCTCCTACATTTTCAGACTTCAGGGACTAAGTACTATCTCTACTGAATACAACTCCATGTTTCCCTGTCGAAGATTGCCAGCTCCTTCCACTAAAAGGGAGGCAGAGGAATTTTCTAGAGAACCTCTAAAATGCTCTGCTCAGGCTGGGGGTTACTACAAGAAAAGAAGGCAAAAGTTTGAGGCTACAAGCTCAAGATGTGAGGCAGATCTTCCAGGATGCTAGCACAGAGGTGGCTGTGCTGTGAGGCAAGGGGACAGGCAGAAGTAGCTGACACGATGGGAGAAACAGAAGAGAAAGGATGACTGGTAAGCATGACAGCAAATGAGGGGAGCTGGCAGCCAAGAGATGGATGTGAAGCTGGGACAGCATGGAAGGGCAGGAGGCTTGAAGTCCTTCCTCTGCTGAAGCCCCTGGAGGGATGCTGCTTGTACACGTGGGCACACCAGCAGGCTCAGGCTGCCCACGCTGAACACAGAGCTTTGGTCACTTTCCTGCAAAAATGCTGCAGCAGGGACAGATGGATTTTTCATCCCCTGGACCACAGACTGTGGGTTCTGCTTGTCCCTCTGCACTGTGTAAACCATAGGCAGGCGATGTGTTTTATCAAGGATGGATGGTATGGGCACTGACGCGTTTTTTAGTAGCTGAAATCCTTTATTAGGTCTCCCCTATAGCAGAGGAATGGAGACAGGAAAGAAGAAAATGAAAAGAAGTGTAACTGAGAAGAGGGAGGCAGAAACTAGGCCTGATAAAGGAAGACAGAGGAAATCCACCCCACCAGGAACAAAGCTTCTCCTCAGGAAAGCCCCCTCAGGCACCAAGGGGAGACAGGGAGAGACCAACCATCCAGCCTCAGGCAGGAAAACACAACACAGAAAGGGGCAGCAAATAATCCAAAGAGGAAAGCAATGGTAAACAGACAGCTAAGGAATAAGAAATCCTGACTCCCCCAGAAGTATGTTATTTATAAAATACTGAAAGTATAAGAATTACCACAGTATTCTAAAATAAGGGGTCGGAGCTTAAGGGTAAGCCTGATGCACAGCACTGCAAGGCATCCCGGCATCTCTGATGCAAAGTGAAACAGCCCTGAATATTGCAGTGCCGCTGAAGGAGGTGGTTTCAGCCTAGATGCACGGTTGTAATTTTTTCTCCTGAAAATAGCAGCCTGAGTCATTATTGTAAGTTCTCTGATGTTAATGTGTAAATGGAAATAGATATAGATATGTGCTATAAAATTTTAAGTTTCCATAGGATCTTGTTTAATCACTATGGAAAACCCTCACAGAAACGCACAAAGGGCAACCTTATCATAGATCTTTTTAACTATCTTCTATCATGTAATACAGGATTATCCTCATAAGAGCATTCAGGAGGGAGTACGAAAATGAAGCAGTGTTAGCCCCCTCTATCTACATTCTATAGGGTTTAAAAAACTTCTTCTTTATCAAGATGTATTTACTTTGCACAGGCAAAGCTCATTCTTGAATTCCTCACCACTTCATATGCTGCAAAGGGAGCATAACAGGTAAAAAAACAACACTGTGGTTGCCAGAGCAGAGTGCTTCTGGCAAGTAAACAGGTAATTTCAGGCTCCCGATGTTTTTCTTTTGGTCTTCTTCATCACCATTTTATTGACTTTAAAAAAAAATAGATTTTATTGGGGAAAAAGGAAAAAAAAAAAAAAGAATCCTCAGTAAGATGGAAGATATGGGACTTTTTCTTACTGGTTCCTCCCGGCTTTCAACAGAAAACAACAACCACTTGTGTTCATAATTGAAACTCCTACCTCCTACCTTGAGAGTCTAATTAAAGTGCTTTAACCTGGACCAGTGCAAATCATGCAGCACACCCATGTCCACAGCTCACAAACAGTAGCTGTTAGCCTTGGCAAAGTTACTTTTTCTCTGGTGCTTATTTAAAAATCGCACATTCTGTATGTATAAAAAAGGGTGTGAAAACACTTCTCAGTCTCTCAGTGTTTCTACCTCAGGAATACTGTCAAAGCAAACCTTTCTCTCTCTCTCTCTCTCTCTCTCTCTCTCCCCAGATATAATTTTGACAGAACCAGCAAGAAGAGATCCAACGTGTGGATATGCCAGTTCTGCATATGAAAATATAACCTGTACTCCTGGCTTTGATTTGAGTTTCTGCAGCTGCCTCCCATTGACCATACCAGCCTTAATAACAGAGACAAGGACATGCAGAAGAGGAAGACCTGCTGATACACACACTCCAACGCAGTCTGATTTATTCCTATAGCTCAATATCCTTTGACATTTATATTTAGAGCAGCAACGATGACAGTCACACACACGAGTAGGTGACTCACTGATGATGGTCTTTGACGTAACAGGCTATCAGGGAGTAAACAGGGATGTATCTCATACCAATCACCTGATCCCTTGATTTCTAAAACCTGCCTCTCAAAAGAGCATTTCAGCCTCCTCGTGACAGGTACCATCGGATATGCAGGTCTGTGCTCCCCACTTGGCTGGGGCAGCTCCCCAGGCATCCCTCTACCTGCTGGGAGCAAGGGAAGAAAAGTCAGGGCCCTGGGAACACATCCCAGCCAGGCACTGCTATTCCCCCACAACAGCCCTTTTTCTGGGATCCTGTTCCCATCACCCAATTCATGTCATCACTGACAGACAGTACCTGTATCATCAGCCCAACTCATTATCCCATGGAAACGAAGGAAACGCAGCACTGGGAAGCTGCCAGAGGGACTGCTGTGGGAACTGTCCCAAGCCCAACTTGGCCAAAAAGGATGGAGGAGGAGAAGGACTTGTGTGTGCACTCCTTGATCCATGAGTGCTAACAGCTGAGCCAAAGCACAGCCTGAAGCCCAGGTCCCCCATTTCCCAGGTCAGAGCCAGAAGGGTGAAAGCTACAGGGCCAGTAACCTTCAAAGAGTAGAGCAACTATATTTTTGCAGTGTATCGCCAGGTCACAGCCTGCTGTGGTCCAGCTGGAGATCTAACTGGAGATAGCCCCAGTTCCTCACCAGGCTCCCTGGGAAGCAAGGGGCTGTGCCCACCTGAGCCTCTCCCCACATGGCATTCAATGCAGCAAAGTGCTCCCAGGTCATGCCAATGGTAAGGCAGGCAACAGCCCTAAAATTACCCAGAGGAGAAACAAGGGTGCGGCAGTGTGGAGACATGAGGGAAGGTGGCTCATGTCCTGCACCTCCCTGGTCGTTGCATTTGTTTTGTTGAAACATGTTTGCTGGTAGTTTGTCATACTCATGCTTGTAGAATATATGTGTTACAGTATTAGCCATTAAATAAAATGTGTGCAGTTAGGGACAAAAACAGCAGCAGCAAACTTTTCTCGCACTCCCTTTGCAGTGGGAAAATGTAAGAGGAATGTAACGGTGAGAAAATGATTCAGGGACAATTTATTTTTTTTTTTCAGATAGAAGATGCAAACTCAGCTCTGAAGTATATGAAGTCCCTTTTTCTTTATAATTCTCATATAGGCTTAATGGAACAAACCATAAACCCCGAAAAACCCATAAGTTACAATCCCAAATATAAGCAACGTCACAAGAGAAAACTACCACTCAAATGGAAAGAGCTTCAGAAAAACACCAAAAGAACCTCCAAAACCTTCAGGTTTGAAATCAGCTTGCCCATAATTTTGTTATCACTGAAGGCAAATCAGCTTCATCTCTGGCTCGACTCCAGATTTCCTCCACTTTTAAATTTAATGGAGACCCACTGAGTGGAGACGGCAGGTGACAGTGTGCCCACAGTGACAACAGCCATCCCCGAGTTTCCACCTCACACAGAGAGCAGTGGAAGTTGCAGCCCGATGGGCCAGATTGCTGGGGTGGGCTCCACTGGAAGCCTGCATCACCCAGTCTCCAAGGCCTCCACTCCTCCCCAGGGATGGGCCAGCATCTGACCTCATTTTTCCTGACGCTGGTTGTAAGTAACAACCATTTTTGCACAACACCCCCCCACCCCACCCCCCACCCCCCGCCAAGATTTATGTCACCAGAGCCAAGAATTGCATCTAGCCCCAGGAAAGTCACAGGAGCCTACTAGCAAAATTATGACCATCCCTGTCCCTGTTAATAGTCTTCATAGCAGGTCACTCCAGTCAGAGAAACTCCTTCTTTACTGGAAGCCTCTGCTAAATCTACCTGTATCACCCTGACAACAGACCTAGTTCTTAATAGCAGGACTTGGGGTTATAACAGGTGACAAAGTAGGATGTCCCAGTGTCCCCTTGGACAGACCATGGTTTTCTCCAGGCTTTGCTGGGGCTTTCAGGCAGTCGGTGGGGAGATGGCAGAGAGCAGGGAAGCCAATGTAGGTCACAGGCACTGCAGTTCTGATGAAAGGCTACAGTACTTTCACTTTTAATTTTATCAAGGTACATTTAAACCTCCGGCCTCCACAGTAAAACCTGGAGCTACTAAACACAACTGAAACTGAACTTGGGGTCTACTAACCTACATCTCTCCCAGTTGAAGTCATTCTGTTTCTTCTACCCATGTCTCTCCTGAAAGCGGTTAACGAAGATGCAAGTGGAGGGATGTCATATAGACATAGCATGAAAGTAACCAGATCTCCACATTGCCTTACTCAATTGACCTGCTTTATCTGATCAAACCAATCAATGATTATGACATGTAATAAGTTTACACTTAAAGGAGTACATCAACATAAGGCCTTCAGATCCAGGAAGATCCCTGAAGCAACTCACAAATGTTATTTATTTAGACAAGTGCCACTTTCTTTCACTGCTTTGGGGATAGGTATTTTATTTAACAGGACACAACACAACACTATGAGTAAATCAATAAATACTTACTAAACCTACCTTTGCCCCTGTGTCTGCAGGAAAGCCTATGCACCACAGTGGCATGGTCAGGTCTCTACCATTGCAAATACAGCTTGTGAACATCTTGGAAATAATGTCTATTGGATCTCAAAAAATGTTTAAGTAGAAAAAAAAGCAGTCATTCAAAATGAAAATGGAAAATGCAGGCATCACAAGCAAGTTGTTTTTCTATCTATCCACCCTAAAAGACATAGCAGCAGACACTGCTCCCTTACAGCCTTCTGCAATATGATCTCATAAAATGATGTTGCTACAACTGCCAGTAGATTGCAAGACACAAACAAACAAAAATCGTTCTGATTTTCCTGAGAGCATTCCCAGCCAAAAAAGACATGCAAGATTCTCCCATGGAGCAGAGCACAACCTTAGCAACAGCGCAACCAAAAGTCATGTACAAATAAGCCCTTACAGCTAGGGCTTCGTGATCACCTTATGGAAAAGGATCACTTCGTAACTCTTCCAGCATAATTTAATGCTTTCTAGCACTGAAAGAAACCAAACTAGGGGATGCCTGAAAAGCATAATAAATTAGAGCACACACTTACCACCCTTCTCTTCCCCATCTAAAGGCCTAAAACCATATAGACAGATGAGAGCAAGCCAGTAATGCCATTCTGTGGGCTAGGTTTGATCAAAAAGGAGATACTGGTACCAGTGACATTGCAGTAATGAAACCGCACAACAAAATGTCTTGTTTTCAAACCCTCTAAATGCTCACATGCCCTGTGGAAGAGAATGGAGTGAATGGAGTTCATAAAAAATAGACATTCTGGTAGAGAAGAAAATGAAAGAATATTTTCCAGCATCCCTTAGTGAAGAAAAATCAGGTCATCTAGAGAACAAATGTCTGTTCTGACTGGTCCCACAGTACTTTTTGATACATGATGTCAAGGACTGCTTAATGTATCTAATAAAATCTTCAAGGACATCTGACCTTTGTCTAGTGCTGAGAGATCAGTGACAAAGGATGCTAATGGAAACACTGCAGCAAACTTGGACCTAACTCTTGACTGATGGGGAAGTAGCAAAATCCAGATAAAATATGGGGCAATGTTGCCATGATCTTTACAACCGCTTCTCTAAAACATAAAGCCCTGCCAAATAGCCACTTTCCTTCTTAATCAACTGGGAAGCTGGTCAGGACAAGTACAAAGGTGTTAGAGCAGTGCTCAAAACTTGCAACAGGGAACAATTTGGAGTAGCTAGGAGGCAGGTTTACATGCTGCTACCTCCTTACAACATGATGCTTTGCAGCTTGCCCAACACGTTCACCAGCAGAGAAGGTAGCTCCGTGCATTAGCTGGATTATAACTGGCATTTTCATGAACTAAACCTCACCACTCTACCTAAGAATTTTATGCTTTTCATTCCCAACAGAGACTTCAGTCCCCAGACTAATCTGCTAATAAATTTCCCGGTACCTTCAATCCGTCACAATTCCCATGTTGTTGACCATGACCTATAGCTTCTTCGTCAAATCCAGAATTGCTCCACTTGAAATCAGTCAAGCCAGCACCTTTAAAGGAGGCCCTTTCAAGGATAAAGGAAGAGGCAAACTGGCCTGAATCAAACTAAACACTGTGAGAAATACTGTGAGCAACAAACCAATAGAAGTAATTTCCTAATTACTGTCAGAGTTTTCAGGATCTGATGTGGACAAAATTTAAGAGGCGGGATGACATTCCTAAACCTGTAGTGGAAATGAAGATGGGACGCAGAAACACAGCAAACCCTGTACATCACCAGCACCCACTCCTCAATTAAATATCACAGCCTGGTTGATTTCGGGGCCTTTCCTGCTGACATCCCCCTGCAGTACTGAACCAGCCTTAAACAATCGGAACAAACCAGCAGGAGTGGCACAAGGCAGAACAAAGTACACGGCATTAATGTAGCTTATCTCTATCCTGTCAGCAATACGTTGGTGACAGTTTGTTCTGGCTTTCCACCTCTGCCCGCAGCTTCACGCACCCTCGTCTCCCTTGAGAGGTGGCAAGAGCCGCCAGCGCTCCCCAACTGAAGAGTCTGGGTCTTTCTCTTTGCTTCCAGCCACCAGGGCTTGGTTAACTGCACCCTGCCCTTAGCCGCCCCCTCACCTAATTAGATGGGATACTAAACTGCTTAGCAGTATTTCACTTTCCATCGTGGTATAAAGAGCCCAGGTTACTAAAGGATTAGCAAGTGTAACACTAAAGTGTTATATATACACAGAGCTGCCTGTCCTAGTCTCTGCCAAGTACTGGTCACAGGGAACCTATAAAAGATAGGATACAACCAAGAGCAAAGAAACCACGGACAAACAAGGCGATGAATCTGGCCTATGGTGGAAGTGGCTGCATATGTGACACTGAGAAGGAAAAGGAGCATTACCAGGAGTGAGCACTGACATTCAGCTGTTCTGTACAGGCAGACAAATGGAGCAAAGCAAGGGCATAAATCTGAGTATGTTTTTAAACAATTCAAATACAACAACAGTCAGAATTTAATGGCCATGGTCATTAAGGGGCAAAAGGGAGAACCAGATTACTGTAAATTAACAGGAAAGCCTGTCAGCATGTCAGCGATACTATTCCAGATTTTTTTTAAACAGAAAGTAACTTTCCATGAAGGTTGAGAGATTAAATAAGTGATCTGACCTTTGTTTTTTCCCAAAGGTCACATAACCAAAATTTGTTTTACATCTCCAAACATATTCCTTTCGCTATTATTTTTCTTAATTGGATTGTCCACCACTGATTACATCTGTAACTTGTGATTTTATTTTGCTCAGACTTCTCTCCATGGCAGTTTGCTAGCCTATGGCTGGCCTATAAAGAGGCAAAAAGAGGCAAAAAAAAAAAAAAATCTGTTCCAGTAAAAAGCCAGGCTACTCCTAAACTAATTTCCGTATAACACAGCTAGTACAGTAGAATACCCTCTATTCTCATTACCCTTCATGTTCTCGCCACTTTTCTTTCATGTGGCTGTTGAAATAGCACCAATAAATCTGCCTCATGCATCTGCCCACTGTCTCTGCCACGTTAGGACCAGATGTCCTAACCACACATGAACCCCTTTACATCAGTATCTCATTCAAGGATGCTCTGTTGCTGTTTCTTCTTTCATTTGCAAAGGGAATACAAGGGTCCCTTGGCACCTGCGTGTAGGATCTGGTAGGCCACAGAGAGAGGGAAGAAAGTGATCTTCCCAAAGACACAAAATTCCCAGGGTATGCCCCGACATACTCCAGCACTTTGCAGTGCTCCCACCAGTCTGTGCCAGCAGCTGAACCCAAAAACCACACAGGCACCGGTCACCCTTGCTGACCTTGCGCCTGGTGACCCTATCACACAATTCACACACACTGAGACTGGGCATCTTAACTGGCATCGCGCTAAACCAGCACAATCCAAGCACTACCGCAGTTTCCACGGGCTGGGCACTCCAGTTTCCCTGCGTGCGTTAAGTACACATTAACAATAGCTTGCTTTTACAAGCCTCTCTCCTTGGGAAAGGTAAATGCTATCTCTTTGAGGTTGGTAACGATCAACGCAACTGCGTACTTGCCACCCAGCTAACCTAAGTGCCCAGAGAAACTGCAACACTGCGTATTCAACAAGTTTTTCCACTTTCATGACACCCTAAAGCAAATGGCAGTTTGCTAATGTTTACTGCTTTTGGTTTTGGTGGGTTTTTTTCCTTTAGCTGTAGTCTGCTTTGAGATTCATGAGTGTAAGCACACTACAAATGCATAGCACAGACTTTCACAATTACTCAGCATCTGGACCGAGATTTCACTCCAGCATGTTTCCCAAAAGGCAGCCAGTGCTTGGAATTCAAAACACCAAAGGCAAAGAATGTACTCATGTTTTAGGGACCTATGCCAGTGATTCCCTTCCTGCACCATTGCAAGGCTTCTTCTACTTCATTTTAGTTTCTCTGGCTCACTGGGACTCCAGCCTACTGAAAACAAAAATATTGTAGAGACCTTGACCTGCACCAACAGTGACTGACAAACACAGACACGTGCCCCTGTGCTCTCCGGCATCCTGGCTGCGGTGCTGCTGTGTTGGGGCCAACCCGTACCTGCGCTGAGAGCAAGCAGTCATGGTCTTGGGCACGACCTCCGCTTTGCTGCTTTGGGGCTCTGAGCTGCTATCCCCACATGGTCAGCACAGTGCAGGGGTGCACCCACTCACATGGAAATTTCCAGCACAGCCCTTCATTTTGCTCCTTCTCACTAGCCTGAATCACTGAGGTGACTGCATGTGTAGAGGGATGAATGGCAGAGAAAAGTCTCTGATGAAAAATACTCAGGTCCTCTGCCTCTTACTGAGAAGGCGCAAAGTCCATGTTCAAATTGCCTTTTGGTTCAGCAGTTTCAGCCCGCTGGCAGCGCAGTATCCTGCTGGTCCAGAGCACCTCTTGAGTGGGCAGAGCCCAGCGTGCTGCCCCGGTGCCCCGACCAGCAATCCCAGCAGTGCTCCTGCCTCCCTCACCCGAGCAATCATGACAGGTTGGACCAAGCAAAAACACATTCAGTTTTGTGATTCATTGCAAATTATTTGTTTTCAGCTTATAGTTAATGTTTTAGTCCCTCTAGCTACCCAGTGTATCAGCAAAAAAAGTCGGCACCTCCCTGCAATGTTTAGCAATCTCAGATGACACAGGTGACTTGTTCAAAGACGTATCACACCTGCAGATGTTTGTTCTTTTGGGGACTGAATTCTTATAAATACAGCTTTGAACTTCTCATCCACATTTCTGAAGAATGCTGGATCTGTGCTATAGCTGCCACTCCACCCATCCTGCCCCACCCCTGGCAGCTTTTGCCCTAAATAAAACAAGGGTGTTACACAGCTACAACCCAAATGATGGACCTAACTACACTTCAGCCACGACAGTACCAGTCCTTATTACTTAAATCAGTTTGTGCTTCTTTTGTCTTCTGTCTGTGTGCTTAGTTTGTGGTGATATGTACCAAACTCCCTATAGCACTGTAACACATTTTATTTCAGTCTCAGATGTCCTCTTGTTTGCTTGGACGGTGGAAAGAACAAATCCCACTTCTACTTCCCACTCACTCCTGTTATAATACCAATACTACCAATAAAAACCAAATAATACTACTACGGATAATACACTAAGTGAACCTGGTAAATATATTAAAGATAATTAAAGAAAATGGGTTGACTCACAGAACAGGTAAGTACATGAGAATGTGGCCCCATGTAATTGAAACTTAACCCAACAGCACTGCTACATTTGCATTCACAGAAAGTCCATAAACTTTGAGTAAAACTATACTCAAATGATTTGGCTAAATCTGGTGCTCACTGCCTGTGCTAGCCTGACACCTTTCTGGGAAGGCTCAAGAAAATGAATTGGTTCTATCAGATCTCCTAAAACCCACAGATGACAGGAGGTGTTAATAAGCAAGAGTTTGGGAGCTCCTTGGGACCAAGAAGAAGCTGCTAATGATGGGCTTATCTGAATTTAGTGGCTGCAGTTATCCAATACAGCAATGCAGAAATGCTCTCAGGCAGCTGCTTCTTTCTCACCGTGCTACGCTGAACCATTTTAAACCATGGAGTGGGTTAAACCGTAGGGGTGGCATATTAAGCAGCCTTGTGGCATACATCCTGCAGACAAAATGAAAATGTGAGAGTCCTGGTATGAAACTGAATCATCCTGCAGTTAAAACAGCTGAAAAGTGACAGAATACAGGCTTGATGTCCTGAGAAATGCTAGCATGGTTTATTCTTCTATGCTAGTCCATTTTGGACAGTGTGAGCAGTCCTGGAAAACTTTCCACAGCCAGGGCTCCCTGAACCCAACAGGACGAGGGCTCCTTCACTGTTTACTTGGTTTCCCGGCAAAGCTCATGAGGTCTCTAAAAGGCCTCTCTGGGGGCACAATTTCAGACCAAGAGCTGTAGCTCTTCCCTCACGCAAGTCAAAGCTCTGCATGAGATGTTTTGGTGACTTCAGGTCAGCCTCCTGCAAGGGCAGCTCATCCAGCACTGCTTGAATGCTCCAACCCTCACTGCCTCTCAGCATGTCTGGAAAAAGTCTCTCTGCTTCCCCCAAACCAAGCATTTTGTGAAAGTAAAACAGGCTGGGGAGATACCTGGCTCTGACAGGTCTGAGGAAGAGGACGGCAGCCAGGCAACAAGAAGGTTGGGAAATGGAAGTCCCCACAGCAACGGACACCCACCACTGCTGCTGGGGCTCCCCAGGCTGCAAGTGTGCGTCACATTGAAGTAAGTCCATACCTGATGCTTAAGTTTCTAAATTGTCATTTTCATGGCATGCCCAGGGGCAAAATACAGGGCCTCTGCCACACCTCTTGACGCTGTCAGGACTGGACCGAAAAATGGAGGAAAAACATGGGAACAAAAATCTGAAGGAAACTAAATCCAGGTCGTGGCTGTGAGTTGGGTCAACCAGCTACACAGTGAAAGCAGGTCCTTTTCTTTCTTTCTTTCTCTCCTTCAATGCCAGACATGTTTACTGGGACTCTCCTTGAGGAATTTTCTTTTATAACGAACAAATGAAAAGGAAACAAGCTTCTCTGCATTTAAAAAAAAAGAAAACCAAACCACAGCTGCCTTATGCAAGCTATTTCTGTTTTTAAGACTGGGAAAAGGCTTTGCTGCCTCTGCTTAAATACAGTCTTACTTTTCAGCCTTGTTTAATTTGGGAGGGAGAGGGGGAATGAGTGAGTGTCTTAAATGACTGAGGATTTCTGCATTCATATTAAATCATAAACACTAACAAAGTAACAGTCTCTAACACACAGGCTGGGGCAAATTATCACAACAAACACAGCAGGTGGCTGATCTTGCAAAGGTCTGAATGACTGTTTTGACCCTCAGAGTGTGCTAACCACACATGCTTTAAATTAAAAAAAAAAAAATCTCTTAAGGCCTCATATAGGCTCACACGACTCTTCCCTGCTACATGCCTAATAAAAAAAACCTGGCAGGTTGAGTTTACTCTCACGCAAGGGGGAAGGTGAGGAAGGTACATAATCTCTCTACTTTTCTTGGCATCAGAGCAAACCCACAGATGCTAGCCACTACTAGACGTAGGCAGGAACTCAACTCCCAACCATTAGGACATCCAAACTCTGGGAGACTCTGCTTTCCAAGTGCAAAAATGTTTGCCTGCTTCAAAGACAGGGCTTGGCAAGTTTGGGGAAAAAAATTACAAACCAGGTGAGGGGCTGCATGACCCTGCAGGTTCCTGACAAAATAAAACTGTGCTTGGGCACTCCTGCCTGCACCCCATCACTTCCAGGATGCCTGCACTGAAAGTGGTTGCTGTGAATGCAGACCCCGGAGAGGAAGGGCTTAGTGGTGCTTGGTACAACCGGGTGTGATGCACCAAGGTGGCGGAAGCCTCACCTCTGCCCTACCACTGAGCAGAGCAAGCATGCAAACCTGGCACCTTTAATTTGCAAAAGCTTTTCCCTCACTTTCTGGCTCTTGCAGTGCCAACGCAACCCCCCCAGGCTGCAAGGCTAGGACTTGTTGTGCAAGACATACACAGTGAAACTCTGACTGAGACACAGGAACAGCAGTATGCAGCCATTCTCTGCACGGGCACTTTCCTACAAGCCCCATCCTGAGCACAGCTGCAGAGTTATCAGCTAGGAAGAGAAATTCAGAGAAGGAAAGAAGGAAAGGAAAAGTCTGCAAGCATTGCAGGACAGAGAGATTAAATCTGCCCTTACACAGCCATGCAGTGACTGCCAACCCAGCCCAGTCACTATCACAGAATCGTATCCTCTTCTGCATCCCTGCAGCCCCAGCAGCAAAGGCTGGTCTCTGTCCCCAGGGCCCCTGAGGACCAGGCCTGTCCGAAGTACTCTGACACTGCCCAGGAGCCGGGAGGAGGACTGGGAAATGTACCGTTACTGGGGACCCTGAGAGGGGCAGCAGGGACCCCGAGGCAGCCCCTGGCAGGGTACCCAGCCTGCCTCTGGCACAGCACTCTAGACCCAGGGGTTTGGGCTGCACTGATAAAGGCTGGTAGCTCAACCCAAAACAAATAAATTTAAATTAACATTCCTTTGGGGCTGACTCACAGCAGAAGTGTAGTCTTTTTACTGGCCTGTGCTTCCCTCCCTCCCCGCCCCCCCCCCCCCCTCGTGCACTTGTCTCCCTCGCAGCAGAACGATGAAGCACCAGGCTCCCACAGCACCCCAAGCCAAGCCCGGCTCTGCTCAGCATCCTGCATCCCTGCAGCTACACAAATGGTTTCAAGGGCTCCAGTTCAGAAGGCAACTCACAGCAAAATGTTTAAACACCTCACTTGGAAAACCTCACCAAGCTGTGCCCATGCATGGCTTTCTCTTCTTTCTTTTCATTTATTTTGCTGAAATGCTTTGCTGCATCAGTGCATTGATTTGGCTAACAACAGTGTACTTCTGGGAACTGAAGAGTAAACTGTTTACTAACCCGTTTCTAGTCAATAACTCACTTGTAATAAGAGCGCATTTTTATTTGGCTTGGTGTGGATCAGTGGCATTTGTTATGCACCACCACAGAATGAGGGTAAAGATTTCAGGGTTTGGTCCTACATTGTATGTGCAGAAAAGAGAGAGAAAGGGAGCCTGGCTCTTAGAGATAACAGTATTTATATGAGCTGGAAGTCTTGGTAACTAGAATTTTTTACTAGCTGATGTTGACAAGTCTTTGCAAGTCTAAACCCCCTTCCCAAGAGACTTCCTAAGGGACAGCACTGCATTGATGGCACCTGGCAGCCTCAGCCATCACTGCAGCAGCCACTAAAAGGGCTGAAGGGGAATTAATTCAGTCACTCTCTCACTCCAGGTCAGGTCAGCCCAGGTGATGGCTGAGGTCGTGCAGACAGACCTGCACTGACCAACACATAAGGGAAGCCAACAGGCTGCCAAGCTGGTGCTTGCTCCCAGTTGTAAATTCACACATAGAAGAAGCACACTGTGCTTTACCACATTGTTCTCTAGCTGTGACCATACATGTATCAAGACAAAATACAATCATGGAATCAGAGTCGTTTAGGTAGGAAAAGACCTTTAAGACCATTGAGCCAAACTGTTAATCTAGCACTGCCCAGTCCACCACTAAACCGTGTCCCTGAGTGCCACATCTGCACATTTTTTAAACACCTCCAGGGATGGTGCCTCAACCACAACCACTGTTCCAGTGCTTGACAATCCTTTCAGTGAAGAAATGTTTCCTAATATCCAACTTAAACCTGCCCTGGTGCAACCTGAGGCCATTTCATTTTGTCGTATCACTTGTTAATTCAGAGAAGAGACCAACCCCACCTCACTACAGCCTCCTTTCAGGGAGTTGTAGAGAGTGGTAAGGTCTCCCCCTGAGCCTCCTTTTCTGCGGGCTAAACAACCCCAGTTCCCTCAGACGCTTCTCATAGAACTTGTGCTCCAGACCCTTCACCAGCTTCGCTGCCCTTCTCTGGACACACTCATAGATCACTGCAACTTATTGGGCCGGGAGGGTAGGGAACAACCCTTGCTGAGGGCATAAGCTGGGCAGAAAGCATCCATTTCTACAGCTGGGAAATACAGCTCAGCAACTCCAATCCAAATGTAAATGCTGCGGGCAATGCTGCTCTACTGCCTGTCAAATAACAAACAGATTTGCATCCTGTCCTCTTCATCTGCACAGGCCCAGTGGGAAATACCAGAGAGAGGAGGCCAAGCGCTCCCAAAATTCATGGTGAAACTGCACAGAAGCTAGGAGAGATTGCACCTCTCTCTTACTGCCAGAGAAATGTTTAGGTCTGCTCCAGAGCTCAGGGGCATTAATGGAAAATTCCCTACAATTTCAAAGCACTTTGGAAAAATTGCGTATTAGTTGGTGGGTATTGGTTTTGTCGTTTGCCATCCCTAATTCAGACAGAAAAATTAATCAGCTTTAACAATATCATTTCTTACTCTCTGAAGGCCCTCATGCAATATTTTTTCTTGATTAAGCAACCTTTCTTGCAGGACAGATCAGCTTTCAGTGGTCTCTCCTTCTGTGTGACTTTTTCATGGGCAGAGGTGCACTGAACATCCATTCCACTTCCCTGGGACCTTGTAGTACCTCTAAAGTGTCCAACACTGTTCTTTGCTGACTTGGTTGGCAAGACTGCCACTCCCTACGTGGGTGTGTTGACTATATCTATACTGCTTACTAAGTGAAAAGGAAACGTTTCAAAAAGCTATTCCTCATCTAAAAAAATCACATGGCCAAGCTGCCAGGAGAGAGTTAAAAATATCAGAAGCGGGGAACTACACATCTGACCATGTTCCTGCTTTGGTCAACCACAGGAGTCAATTCAAGCCACTTACAAACTCTGCATTCTTATGACAGTCATTAGCCAGGAGTAAAACGGGGACAGATATCACTGCAGGCTTGCCTTCCTGCTTGCTGGAGATCACGCTTGTGTGACTTCTGCTCACTGCAAGCAGGTGATGTCACCCCTCGTCCCACTACAGCTTAGCTTCCTCTTGAGACAAGCTGAGAAGACCCTAGGCTGCTGAGGAATGTTCCACATGAAGTAAAGAAAAGACCTAAGTTGTCTCTTTCTATTAATTTTTGGCCTGTCCAGCACAGCTGACATTGGCATTCATGGCAGTACTACAAGATCATATTTGCACTGGTGCCAGGTTGTCTGTGTTGTGAATTTGCATCGAGTAACTCCTTCATTATAGTTACTCTAGTGCAGGTTTCTCCACAGTATGTCTGAAGAACAGAAATAAAACCAGAACTTACTAGGAGCACATACTGTGGAGAAACCTGCACTAGAGCCTGTTAACAACATAAAAATAATAGATAGCAAAGCCCAGAGGGAGAACTCTCTTTTCCCCTAACTTCTCATACCTGCGCAGAATGCCACAGCGTTATGAAACACATAAAGTCAAGTTAATATGTTGATACGGATAGATTCACAGTCGTAACTAGCAGTTACTTTTGCTATATACTCATACACACTACTTTTCCTAACAGTGGGCTCTTTGTAAACGCAGCCGACTTCAGGCCACCACTACCGTACAAACTGGTTCACCTTAAATATCTGTATAACCTTGTTACTGCTCATGCTCTTTAATGTTTTTACTTCTCCCCAGAAAAGGACAGTGCCATTTCACATGCAGGATACTGTGCTACAAAAATAGAGCTGGCCACATCTCTGTCTTTGCTTTTGAGTCCCTTCCATGGGGAAATGCTGTCCACTGGCAAGAATGAGCAGAAACAGATTTATGACTTCTCCTTTCTCTTTCCTCCTCTACTCACTCACCCTTGGAAAGAGATAAACATATCTTAGACTGTAGAGCAATTACTTTCTCATAGGGCCTAGGATTATAAATACGGTGCTCTCGGATGATCCTTAGCAAAGGACTTTCTCTTTGGGGTCAGCCAACTCGCAATCTGTGACTGCAGGGGAACAGCTTAATGGTTTGGAAACCCTTGAGACTTGTCTACAAACCACTTTTAGCCTACACCTGTTCCTGGGTCTCACATGGAGCTGCTCCCCCTTCTACCTGCACACACATGGAGGAAACAGGGGGTTTCACCAGCCCCGCTGAACACCTCTTGGACCATAAATGACCACACAGTGAGGACGACTTTGTTTTTCATTTTTAAAGGCAGCAAGTACTTCCAAGTGTGTGCCTCCATGGTATTTCTGGAGCACATGCAAATTCAGGAGGACATGGGAAAGGAGAGATAGCAGCAATGGCACATAACAGTCCTCATGGCAACAGTGGGAGCAGACCTAGCCTGATACACTATACCGGGTGCGGGAATGATGTGGACAAGTTCACACACTGTCCGCAATCTGGAGTCATTGCGGTGTCAGGCTGCTGGATTAGCGCTCGGTAAACTAGAGCTGCTCCATCACAAACTTTCCTGTGATCTTAAGCAAAAACCTGACGATGTCCTTAGTCACGATCAGATGCTAAATTCCCATAGAAATCACTTGAATAGATACCTTGTGGCTCTGGTCAGATTCCCTCAGTGTACCCAGGTCTCATTTCTACATATGCAAACTAATCTCGATACTGGGTTGAGTTTGATTTCATCCAAGCCAATGACAACCCTCCTACCCCCAGGCCTTTCTTATCTCACAGACCTTTCAGTGTCTGAGGCACAAAACATTGCCCAAGACCCTTCCTCTACTCAAACACAGTTCTGATTATTCATTTCATTAACTGACTGCATTAGGGAACTGCAGCAGCAAGCACATCACATTTAGGACACATCTGCATTCTCCTTTTTAATACCTCTTCATGATTTGCAATGTATTTCTCTCATTTAGCAGCAGAATAACATTTCCTAATGCAGACTGAATTTATTCAGAAGCACAGAAGTCAGTTGCCTTTACTACTGACAGATGCACTTCAATGTAATTAGTTTCATGACTATTAATGAAATAACTCATTTGAACTTTTGCCACTAAAATGTTAATGAGTAAGAGCGGATAGTGGTTTGGTAATGGGATATAGATCCTTTTACACTTTGTTAGTTCAGATCTGGCCCATGTCCACCATGACCAAAGGTCATTACTACCTGAAGACTATTTGATAATCTGCGTGAGACAAGTTGGTAGCATTAAGCCCATGCTTAGCAAGAAACAGCCTTACAATTTGCTCTCAGCAGAAAAGCAAAGCAGAGAAAGGTCACTGCAGTGTGCTACTTTTACACAGCTGTGGTCAGAAAATTTCAGTTGTTAAGACTGTTCACCCAGCACCTTTCACCAGCAATGAATTCAATGAAAGTAGAAGAGAAATAATTTCAGTTGAAAAAGCTTGTGGGTTTTTTGCACGAAACAGACACAATTAGCCTCTCTGACTCACCCAGGCAAAGTGTTTACTTTTAGGCCACTTCTAGAGAGAACTGGAAAAATAAATAAATACTAAACTCATAATCGATCATATTTGGTGTTCCTAAGTTTTAGCCATCCACTAATTAGGTTCAGAAAGGCATTTCAGAGATGAACCACATTATTTCTGGTATATTGCTCCCCATCACCATGCCAGCAAACCAAAAGGTTACACATGACCTTCAACAGCGGCTAACACATACTGCATCCACTCTTTTATAAAATGATGCTCTTCTGTTTGGGTAGTGATATAATTTAGCCCATACATATGCACATCCCAAAATTAATAAATTAGCCTGAAGAATTATTGAATCCTCTTCACAGACAGTAAAACGTGACGTAACTAAATTATTTGCTTAAGGAATTAAGAGGAACTGGGACTGAATTAAGTTTTCATGGGGAACTTTAGGGAGGGTAGGCACAACGTAATTACTCAAACAGAAATTCAAACACTGCACTCAAGCTGGCAACCCTTCTCTTATGACTGCACATGGGCTTGACTGAGGTTACAACGCGTCTCACTAACGGGATGATACCTCCAGCACCATATTCCCTCACATTGCCATCTAACTCCTGCCTTTACACTGAGCCACAACACGCCCCATATAACGAATCCTGAACAAGCCCCCTCTTGAAGCACTGATTTTGAAACAAATAGGATATATATGCAATAAATGCAATAAATATAGGCAATATATGCAATAAATGCAATTCCCTAGCTTACCTTAGCTTTCCCCTTCTTTAGTCTTCTAAGAATATAGTTTTATTTGGACTAGATTATCTTCTGCAAGAGATCACTGGTGACAGATCTCACAAATCCTCACCATTCTTCTTGGCCATGGAAAAGGAAATTAAAACTACTGAGTGACACCCAGGCCTGTGTGGATTTGCCGCTATTATGGGAGCACTCTTTCAAGTGTAGTTATGGGCTAAGGTCATCAAGCGTCCACATGTGCAGATGTAGGATAAATGAAGTGCTTGCAGGGGCCAGTATTCCATGATTTTTTAAAAATAATGACCAAGACACAAGTTTCAGGTTTGTGCTCATTTTTCTTTTGAAAGGTACATCATATAAGATAGCAAATCTAGCTTAGTGTTTGTTTGTTTGTTTTTTTAAAGGGTCACAGCTTGGATAAAAATCAGTCACTCATTTAACAGGGCAGCTGTCATATATTTACATACATGCACATATATATGACTGGGCATCACCAACTGACAATACATGAAACAGCCAAGAATTTCTTGAGCAGTGATGGTTTAGATTCACAGGGGACAGTGACTGTACATGCCTGCAGTTTTCAGATGCCAAGATCTTTGCCGAGTCTGGTTTTTAGAGTGGAGCTGCTCAGTATCTTTTGCAAACCAGATTCTCTCAAGGTGTTTCTGACCAGGAACCTACTGGGGAGGTATTATAACCACTAGTCACTTTGGAAACCTTGAAACAATAGTAGATATGCAACGTTAAGCATCTCACTTCATGATGCACATCTCAATGGGAAACTTTTACATCACACCCTGTAGCCTTAACTCCAGTTACCGGCCCACTCAGGAGCAGCCTTTTCCCTCCATTTCCATCTTTCACACAAATATGTGCGGCAGACAAATGAATGTCACATGTAAAATCCAAACAAACAATTCATTAATTAGTTAATAACCCTCCAAACCCCACAGCAACATAAACAAATGTGGGTTTCCCCATGTTAGGCATGCACGCTTCAGTAACAACCCAGCTGCTCTGTGCTTCCAGTTGCCCACCTCCGCTTGGGATATGGAGTCACCCCTGCAGCCCTTAAGGAAACCCCTGCTTGCACCCAGCCCGGGACAGCCTCTCGGTAAAGCCCTTGATGCTAAACAAGGTTCAAACCAAAAAACCTTTGACTCACTACTGCATCTTGATTTATGGCTAGTGCTTTTATCTAGGAAGCCATGCTGCGGACAGTGTTGTCTTTTAAAGTACAACTGCATTCAAATTATTTGTTTATTGACTAATACTTAATCCAGACAGATTAGATGGCAGCTTCTGAAAACATATTGATATTACAAGGCAAGGATGACAGAAGGCTTTCTTGATACACCAAAACTGAATCTGCCTGAATTCAGAAATTCAACAGGAAAGAAAATGCACTTTTAATAGCACTGCTTGAATTCTGTGCTCTCTAGAACAGGGCATTTTATGCTGTATTTCGATCTTCCCCCAAACAGCAATCTATGGCACTGTTTTCCTATTGACAGATCTTTTTACTGTTTGCAGTGATAATTTCTTTTCTTTTTTCTTTTTTTTTTTTTAATTTAGTATTTGGGATTCTCCTAAAGTGGGATCTTCTGCACTTCACAGTGACATTCCTGAAATAACTTTGAAGAAGAAATAATGAGCCTCCCCTTACTTTACAGGTTCTCTAATACAATGTAAGCAGCTTTACAGGGCTTAGCTAGTCTCTGCTGACCTAACTGAATATTTTACTCCTACAATAACCTAAATTAAGCAGCCTGCTTCCACAACAATTGACTTATTAACATAGTGATTTTGTTAGGCTCTTATTAAAAAAAAAATCCTGGCCTTTCAAAAATCAGACTTATCAAAGAACAGTGGATCAGATTACCAGAAGGAGAGACTGGCAGACACAGACATCATCTCAATAAGCAAATCAATGTTGTGCTAAGGTTATCGTGCAGGTTTCTCTTTTGATTTCCAGCAAATTTAGAGGTTTTGTTTCCTTTGCCTCTGCTTCATTTTCTCAAGTGCAGACGCTGTGTTCAAACCCCTGCTGGCTGCTGTGTTTGACCGCTCGCCAGCCAGCAGCATCACGGTGTTTATGTGGGATCTGTCTGCTACTGAGTCACTGCGTCCCTGCAGAGAGCGTGAGGTCACTTGCTGCTAGATCAGAGCACCAGCCGTGAAGGCCCAGAGCTCAGCCAGGCTGTGGCAATGTCTTTTACATAAGAGGCAGGCTCCTCTCCTCTGCCCGCCATAAACTTTCCTGCCTTTGCACCCGAAGAGGCCAATAATGGGCTTTTTTACTAGCAGACACATTTAGGAAAGACAAGCACATGGAATTTACTATCTAGACCATCTATGTCTCTTTCACTGTGTGAAAGGGATACATACACTGTAAATACATGCTGTATATATATTGATATTGGTAATACCGGCAGGAGAGTGCATTTAATTGGAAAAAAACCCAAAACTGTTTTCCAAGACTCAGTTTATCACTCCTGTGATGGCACACAGCACTCAGATGTGATGCCCCCAGCATACTTCTTTTGTGTTTGCCCACAAAGGAATCAGCAAGATGCCTTTAAATTGCTATCATTAAACTTCAGAACCGGTGCCTTATGAAAAAGAAACTAGGCAGCACTCAATTCAATTGAAGCTATCAGGCAGAAAATTGCATGTTGGTGCAAACTTACTTCAAAAGGGTCTAATCATTTCCTTTCCAAGGATTTAGTTCTATCTTATCTGAAAATTTGGTTTCTGAAACCCAAGTGACAGCTTTGAGGAGCAGTACTTGATCAAAAACACGTCATCCTTTGGCTTTGCCTACTGCCAACACTTTTTGCTTTCAGAAAAAAATAAAAAAAAACCAAAAAAAAAAGGTTTGCTATCCATAGCCAAATTCAATGGCCACAGCATTTTTCAATTCCTCATTTTCAGAGCTTCACCTTCGGGCTGATTAATTTGGGCAAAGATAAAATAAATTAACATGACGATCCAGTGGGAAATGCAAGGCAACGGTATCCGCACGTATTGCTACATCCATAGCATGTAATAAAACTACACAGGTTAACAGATTAAACATACAGTTAAGCTGACCCTGTGAATGACAGTGAGCAAGAGCAAAGAAAGGGATGCAGCTTTGTCTCCAGCAGCTGTTCACGTGGCAACAACCTTCCTCTTTCAGAGATGCCACCATCAAGACTAATAACATATGAAACACTATTAATGAAAAACTTATATGGCAGTTAATTTTTATTTTTTTTTACCTTGTTTCACTCAAGAAATTCCAGAAATTCAACACTAAAGGCTTCTAGGCAGGCACTTATAAGAATAGACGTTTTTTCTAAAAATGTCATGTCAAGAACTGGAAAAGGGTAAAATCTTCCAAGGTGCCAAACATTTTTACAGGGCTTTCATTATGTAGCTTTCCACCTGTTTACTAAACTGATTGGTGTGTGTTTATATTTTATTGGGTTCAAAATCAGTAATTTATTCACAGCTAAAAGGCCAGAAGGGGCCGTCATCTATCTGCCCTTCTGAGCATCTCAAATTCTCACATTTAATCTGGGAACTCCTACACTGAGCTCAAGAAGCTGAGTTTGGCTACGACGTTATCTTCCAAGGAGACATCTGCTCTTAAGAGGAAGAAATCCAGTGATACAAATGTACCAATTCCCTTACTAATTTGCTCCAGTGCTGGGCACAGGAACCTCACCTCTCGGGCACAGACCCTTGTTCACCCTCTCTTTGCAAGATGGAAGAGCTCTTTAGCACTCTGAATTTTCTTTCCTTTCTAGCACTAACATGACGATTTTGGATAAAATCACCAGATAAACACTCTAAATTCTTCCTCAGAGGGCATCTTCAGTGCCCTCAAATCATCTGCAAGCTCTTTCACAACTTCTCCAATCTTCCCAATAATATGGTCAATGCTGGAAACATGCATAATATTTTTTTCAATATCCAAAACAATCTTTCACCTTTCTTCTGTTTGCCTCTCTGCACATCAACTCAAGCATGTTCTGTGGAATGAAAAATCTGACCTGCCTAAAACAGTAAGTGATGCACAGACTCAACCTCCAAAAAAGCTGTCTGAAATCACGGGGCCTCCAAGCATCCCTGCATGTGCCATTAAAGCCCATGAACACTGGCTGTGTGTGCTTGTTTTCTCTATAAGGCACTTTTACCAAAGATTAAAAACATCACAAAAAGCTGGGACTTCTTCCTTTTTTGCTATAAAACACAAACACCAAAACACTCACTGGCTGAGCAGCACAAGACAAACTGAAAAATGGTTAAGCTACCCACAAATGCTTGACTGGAGGTCATTCTCAGCCCTTGGGAAGAAATAGCAAAGAAGAAAAACCCAGGATGGCTACAACCAAAAGCACAGCCTAAGACCTTAACCACTGCCTAATCAGAAGTTAGCACCAAGGCCCAGAAGGGCTCCAGACAAACTGCTACGGAGCACCTGCTTAACACATCTTTTATGTACTCTTCTTGGGGTCAGATGGCTGAAAAATCAAACGAAATGCTTGCACACTCATTATGCAATCTCAAGGTGAAATTTTAATTGCACAAAAATAAAGGCCTTTGGCTTTATCATTCCAAAACCAAATTTATCTTTGTCCTCTTGCATGTTTGAATTGCTCTTGATTGTGCAAGTGAACACATCACCCAGTTGTGCAAGTTCCAGCAGGGTGACATTTATTCAGAGAACACATGTAAGAAACTGAACTTCTAAAATGTTAGATGCATAAATGTAATTGTTTGCTTTTCTGTAATTATTCTAGGCTTCAATTGAAATACCATCCCTCCAATACAGCTATGTAAAAAGATGAATTCTGCACCATACACATAGATTCAAAAGGCATCCTTTCCTGTAGCTGTGGATATATTATCAATCCAATCTCATACTTCAAGTTGCATGAACATAAACCACTTTTTAATGAAAATTTATGGGGTGAAAGCAAAGTGACACTTCACATAGAAACTTCTAAGCCCAACCACAGTATCTTGACACACGTGTTTCAATAATACTGAGAAGAATCACCTTGCCAAAGAATGCATGTATCACCAGCCAAACAAAAAGAAAAAGAAATTATTTAGAGTTACAACGTGGTATTTATTTGTTCTTTTCCTTTCTGTGGCTTACAAAGCATTTTTTGGCACTAATCCCCCTATTGTGTTAATTCATTGTTTCTCCATAAAAATTGCCTTTCAGAAGTTTACATGTATGCATCCATCCGTGTACATACATCACAGCTACATACACTGAATAATCCAGATGAATAATTCAGCAAGTATTAGAAAAAATTGTAGTTTTTTAATTGCAGACTTTCAGGGGGAATTAGAGAACCATTGCCTGTGTCTTGCTCTGAATTAGCACTATGGAGTTCTGGAAAGATCTTAGTCCTCTTGGGCAATTCTGGAAGCTTTCTGGCTCATGTATACGCGGTCAAATGCCTCTATCAGATGCCTCGGAGCTAATGCATCTCTGAGGCCAAATGAAAGTATGATACAATTCCGAGATCTTCACCAGTGATAAGACTTAGCAGTGGCATCTTGAGTTAAGTGTGATATCATTTAAAACTGCCTCTCGTCTTGCTGCTTCTCAGTCAAGAAAATGGACATACCAAGCAGTGGCCGAAAGAACGCCGAGGCCGATGTTCACCTGCTGCTCTGCTTTGGTTACTGCTATCAATTATGCACAAACTCCTTAAACTTTCAAGGGTTTATGGATATCTTGATGTCCTAGTTTCATTTGGCTGGCACTTACTAAACTTTCAAAGGATTCTGCCTGCCTCAGGTGGTCTTTTCTTCTTCCGATTTGGAGCTGCATCATTACTACAGCAACACGACAACAAACAGGGAGCCCCAAGGCAAGAAGGGCGCCTCACCCCACAGAGCTCAGAGGATTATACACAATATTTATTTCTGCAACACACACAACATCCTGTGTGCCCAAAGGTCTGGGGCAGGCTGCTGGGGTTCCCCAACCACGCAGGATGACTACCCGCAGCTGGCACAAGCTGTAATCACGCCGATCCTTTCCTGGGAATGCCTGCGAGGAGGATGGAGCCCAGCCAGTACCGTCCCACCTCCTGCCTGCAGCTGGCAACTCAGGCACAATCTCTCTGCAACTCCAGTTGCCTAACCAAGGACAGAATCCGCCCCTCAGGATTTTTAGATAGCAAACTGAGCTGAAATACCTTTTATTACACAAGGTGGGTTGCCTAAATCAGTTCCAAGCAGGCGTGTGTGGAGGCACCACCTGAAGCGTACCAACACACCTCACACAACCAAGGGTGCAATTAAGAGGAAAATTCCCAAATGGCTCAGCCCACAGTTCTGCAAAGGAAATGTGATGGAAATAGAGCACCAGACTTCTCTAATTGTTTCCTGTTTACATGAAACCCAGTACTGAAGGGACCTGTGACCCAGTTGACCCCGGCTGGACACCAGGTGCCCACCAAAGCCGCTCTGTCACTCCCCTCCTCAACTGGACAGGGGCAAGCAAAATGTAACAAAAAGCTCATGGATCAAGATAAGGACAGGGTGATCACTCAATTACTGTCATGGGCAAAACAAACTCTGCTTGGGGAAATTAGTTTATTTCCATTCAAATCAGAGTAGGATAATGAGAAATAAAACCAAAACTTAAAAACGCCTTCCCCCCATCCCTCCCTTCTTCCCAGGCTTAACTTCACTCCCGATTTCTCTGCCTGCTCCCCACCCACAGCACAGAGGGCCGGGGCATAGGGATCGCGGTCAGTCCACCACACGCTGTCTCTGCCACTGTCTCTCTTGGCCGGCAGCAGGCCCATCTCAGAGCCGGCTGGCACTGGCTCCATCAGACACAGGGGAAAGCTCCTAGCAGCTGCTCACAGAAGCCACCCCTGTAGCCACCCTGCTACCAAAACCTTGCCATGCAAACCCAGTACATGGCCCTATAAAGGCAAAGCCCCTAATCGCGAAGAGCTGCCCATGTTAATCAGTTCTGCAAAGAGACATCCAGACTATGCCTCAGAGACTGTCCTCTTCTCTTCCAAACTCTCTCTGTCCCAGACTCAGAGGAAGAAGTTTCAATATGCAAGGCCCTTTTCTACTGACCATTAAGTACATTCAGGTTTAGCCATCTTTACACCTGAGAGCCATGAGGAGTGATCCAAAAAGATTAGACCAAATACAGCAAATTCCTCCTGGCCTTGCAGGAAATGGCAGCTTTAAGTCCCCTGCAAAGAAGCTAATTTTCTAAGCCTTTGAGATGTTCGCCAGGAGGTTTTGGTGGTAATTTTTCCTGGACTCATTCTACAGTCTTCCTGCTTATTTCCCAGCCATTTCAGCTGCCTAAACTACACTGAGTTGGAATAAATCTAATACAGATTTATGTAATCATCCTAACAACAATTTAGAAGTACAGAGCCAGCCGATGCCTTCATTATGATCTTCTAAAATGAATTCAAAATTTGCCTTTTGCAAAAACTGTGACTGACCCTAAAAACATCACAAACCTGTGATTTTTCTCTCTCCACACAGACACGGAAACGCAGAGAAGAACAGATGGATCTCTGCACAGTTCTGCAAGCATGGGACTGGGGAAAGAGCACCCAGTGTCTACATGAGTTTGCAGCTGGGGGCTGTCCATTGCTCTACTGATAGATAGTAAAGAACAGCATTATTATAATTTTGTATTGGCTGCGCCAGTCTGGTCACACCAACCTATGCAGGTTATTGCACTGCCTGCTGTTACTGAGGAATAGCTTATGCAAAAGCTAAGGTATGACTTTATCACCTTCTATAAGGTTACTGTATAAATACAAAGCTAATTCTGTCACCATGCGTAACTTTCATGTGAAATCCCATGTGTTGGAATCTTGATGCTCTGCAGTACATTTTGAAGTTTCAATGCTCTCAGGGACTTGAGTATCTCATTTTATGTTATTTAATCTATCAGAAAACCTTTGCTTGGGAAAAGACTACTACACCTATATGTGGTCTGCTATGTCTATTTTATGGTTAGGACAGCTATTATGGTCCCATCCATGGAGAGCAAAAAGAAGTACAAAGTAAGAGAAGAAAGCCTTGGTACCCCAAGTAAAATGATTATTTTATAACTGAACAGTAATCATATTACAGATAAACTGTTAGCAGAGAAAGTACAACTCTATCCACAGAATAACCTAAAGACAACAATCATCTTTCCTTGGAGAGCTTTTTCTGCAAGGTGAGAACATTTCACATCTCATAAAAACCTGAAATGGTTTTGTGCTTTTTGCTTCTGGGAGTCTGTACTTTATGCTCCACTTCCTACTTATTTGACTTAAAACTTGGTCCTGACTTATGAATCTACCTGCAGAAAGGCTGCAGAAAGGCTGAAAACTTTACTACTATATTCCAGACCACAGTGCTACAATGGCATAAGTTTAAGTTGTTTCAGGTCTCACAAATTAACCTCTTATCAGACACAGGATGGTCACCCAAGCGACATCAAAAATGTACTGTCCTAACATATTGCTGGAGAAGTTAAGGAATAAAATTTTATCAAAAAGAACAGTAACAATGGTTATTCTATATTTCACCTGGAAAAAGTAAACCTGAAAGGTCTGAAACCTCTGAATTCAGTGAAATTAATTTATCTGACCTTCAAAATGTATAGCACGTTGGGATTTTAGATCTAGTTCATATTCACTGTAAGAGATGAGTAAGAATCAAAATCAAACATTTTTCAATATTCAAAAACTCTAATATAGTTGAAACCTCGGCCTGAATCTTTCACTTTGTGCATGCAGCTTTGCTGGATTTTCAACCCCAGGTGATCTGGAAGCAGCTCCCAGAAGTCAGAGAAAGGGTACGACCTCATGCAGGACCACAGCCCAGGTTGGTATTGAATAAAATGTGACACTGTAAAACAAAAGAGTACACACAAGGCATAGTGAAGTGGAAACGGGGGTTTCTCCCCATGTGTCAGTGACTGCAGGTGTGGTAAGTCTCCACAAAGCAATGCTCGTTACATCTGCTTTTGAACAGTGCCATACAATTGAGACACTGCACGGCACTACTCACAGATGGTACTGTTTTCTACCCAAGGGTGACAAAACAATGTCTGTCGTCAGCGTGGCTGCAGCCTGCTGGATAACGCGCTAACCTTTGGTGAGAAGTCCAAATACAAATATATTTATCTAACTTGGGTTAGAAACAGGATTGCCATTTAAATATGTTTCAATGTCTACTGGATAAGCTATTTCACAGAACAGTTACCTAATGGCACAACTGGACACCTCTCTCCACAAAGCCCTGGACACTTTACAGAGGGTTCATTGCTTTTGTTTACAAGCCAAAGATCAAAAAAATGCTTTAAGCTAAACAGATCATAACCTGAAAAAAGTGAGGAGCAAGCCAAGAAAGTCATACAGACAGCGCACAGAGGCCAGGAACCAAAGATTCCAGGCTTTGCTTAGATGGGTTTCATCCTATATGCCTTAACCACTGTGTGAAAATGCTGTAGCTGTTCGTGAACTGCCAGGAGGACTTCAGAGACATACTAATTATAACATAACTTGTAAAAACCCAAAATTGCGTTAATATTTGCACAGGAAGAGGTTTAGTACAACTTCTGCAAAAACTGCACAGATCTGATGGAAAATACCTGAACCAGTGCTTCCACATGGTGCAAAAGCATTTTGTCACAGTTGGAGAAGGGTTAATGAGCAAAATCTGTCACGTGCAAGTACCTGCAATATGACTGCAATACATCTGTGGGGTATTCACATCAGCACCTCTTCGACTCAAGCAGATTTAAACAGAGACTGAGAAGTATTTACTCATAAATCAATCAAATACATAAAATCCAGGATTTGCACACATTACCTAAAGTTATTAGATGATGAAAGCTGAGCCAAGGAAGGTCATCAGGCATTTAGTGCCAATGTACTCTTCAGGAAAATCATATAAGGATTATCCCTGTAAGAGAATCAAGTCTTTATAAGACTGAATCTCTTCTCTTTTTAAGTTTGCGTTCTTTTATGGCTGCTCTTGGTAAAGAAGAAAACTTGTCCTATGGCATTAGTGGAAGTTTTTCCCCAGCAAAGCATAGCAGGGCTGGGCTTGCTTCCTGAAACACAATAGCAAAAACACAGCAGCCATAAGCAGAGACTTAAAAGCTCCTTTTGTACATGTTTCTGATACCAACCACAAAAAATATCCCTCCAAAGAGATACACGATCAATTGGAAGTTGCTCTCTGATTGTTTTGCTGCAGTGATACACCTGCAATTCTGAATAAGCCAGGAAATCACGAATAACCTTTACTTTAAAAATGAAACACTGATTCTATTCTTTAAAATAAAACAGACGTACATGTAATGTACATTTAGTCTAAAACCTGACTCACAAGATCAAAACACCTGAAACCCAGAGTACCACCAAAACCTACTAGCTAGATTGATTTTTAATCACTGCAAATCAGGATAGAAACTGCCAGCTAGTAGAGGGCAAGTTAGACGTGAACGTAGTCCAGAAACTTTGAAACTTAAAATTGAATTGCTAGAGAAGCACTCATGCCAAAAGAAAAGATGTTCAAACAACACAGAAAAAAGCAGTGGCTGACAGTTATTCTGTTGTGCTGTAACCAGCAGGATGTTTCTCCTTGGGAGTCTGAAAAGAGCTGGAAGAATCCCGAGTTAGGCTTCATTTCAGTAAGCAAGGTCGTATGGTCTGTTGGGCAGCTTCTCAGACCTCCTTGGCTGGTACAATGTTTTATGCCTCATTTAAACCAACCCAAATCTGTTTCTCTCTCTTTCCATCAGCCTTCCACATGCCTCCACTCAGCAGACACAGGCAGGCACCCTTTTCAAAGTCAGCCAGCGATGCTGCTTACAACCACAGCATCAGGCTCCCTTTCCCAGATGGTTTTAAATTTTAGTCCAAATGCAAACCTGAAGTCTACATTGGTTAACAACAGCAGAAAGAAATTCATCCAAATATCTGGGACATTCAAGTACTCTTTTAGATAGCTGCCAAGTCTGAAGCTTTAGAAAGTATCAACATACAGTGTAGGCAAATAAGGAGTACTGGATTAAACATGAATGCTAAAGGTCTATTAAAGTCATTAAAATGAACTTAAACAACTTAGACTTCATAACCTCTAACTGCATTAAGATGTCTCAACATGCTTGTAAAATAAACAGCTGGAAAGCCTGGCCTAACTATCCATATAACTAATACATGGATATTTCCTTGACTCTTGTTTGTAGCCCAAAACATCTTCTAGAGGTACCAGTCTCTCCCCTTATCTTAAACAAAAAAGCAAGTGCCCAGCTTTGGGCTGGGGAGGGAATATGGCATGAAGCTATAGGAGCAGCAGTTCAGGAAGCAAGCAGGGTGGGAGCAGACTTAGGGTTTCCAGCCTTCAAGGGTACTCTGGCAAGGCAACAAAGCCTCTTCCGCAACTCTGTGAAAGAGGGGATTTGAGATCTGGGTGGCAAAGTCCTGCTTTCCTTTTCAAACTCTGCACTGAAGCAACTATTCATCCCAGGAATTTATCATGGAAAGGGGATATAAAAATGTTACCGGGAGCAGGTGCTGCAGCCTGGATGCGGAGAAGGGTTCATCTGCTCCAGTACTACTGCTCACCCCGTCCTTTGACAGAGTGCCATGCTGAAGAAAAAGCTTATTGTTCACCTTAGGTGACAGAAATGAAGAAATATTTTAGTAGAGCAGATCTCAACAGAGTACACGCTACCACTTACTGATAAGGCATCTTTTTTAAAGCTCTAGTATTATTGTCTGTTCTGGGACTGGTTTGTTTACTTGGGTAAAATAAATCTAAATTTATGATGTACAAATAGGTGATGCCAGATGCTCTTTGCCAGTAAATACAACACAAATTCAGATGAAACTGGGAGAGGGAAGGTAAACTAATTTAATGTAAAACAACAGCTCTACTCATCATTTAGTTTTCACTGCATGGGTCCAAGATGCCAGATTTTGAGAACCAGTAAAAGTGGAGGGAGCACACCCTCCTGATACTGTTTGTGTATATTTTTAGTCCAATATGTATTCAGAATCAATGACAAAAATGTAAATCCAAAAGCGAGTAAAGCTGGGCACAAGTCCTTAGCATTGCACTGAAATGCCTGGAGGGCTTTCAGAGCTTGGTTCAAGAAGCGGACAGTCATTTACACTATGACGAAACAGGTTAGCGGGAAGACCCCAGAGAAGCTGCATGTTTAATGCCCTCCAGCACTTACAAAAGTCACAATCAAAAATGCCAAGATTTTCAAACCTAGAATTCCTGTTTCCAGATGCTAAATATCACTGATCTCACTGAACCTGGAATACTGAAACATGCGCTAAGAGATGCCGTAAATACTGTTCAGCTTGAGAAAAGCAATTGTGCCTAAAAAGAACAAAGAGGGCAGCCCCTTTCCAAGCTGAAGTTCCTTACAGCAAAGCTACCGTGCCCGGGCACTCAGAAGGGTGCCTCTGTTCAGGTGCCACCGTGCAGAACTGGCAGAGAAGGGCTGTAGTTTGAACACAGGGAGGGTTTCGAAGGCGCTGTCGGTGCTGGATTCTGCTTGGTGACGCTGGGGAGTGCTGCCTCTCTGCTCTCAGTCTGACACAAAACTGATGAGCAGGAAAAAGGCATGGAGGCAAAAAGCAGGCTTCATTTGCAGCAACGCTGCTGCAAGGTGATGCTATGCGGTACAATCTCCTGGGAATGCGTACATAACTCTTTGGACTGTGAGGGAAAAAGTTGTCTGCTAATTAATTCCCTGGTAATTGGCCATGCAATGCCATTTCTTGCACGATGATTGCTGGGAAAACATCGGACATCATCTGATTAAAACAAGAGGAAACAGTGTTCTGTGGTGGCAACTTCATGAGACAGGCTTCAAAGTAGCCCTAAGCAAGCTGGACAGGAAAAATAAATGGTGGCCTGTTCAGAAGAGAAGACAAGATATTCACAACCATCTGGGATACCCATAAACAAACTATAGGAGCCTGGGCTGTGAAGGGATTAAAACTGAAGACATAATTTTCCTTGCATACTAACCTGGATACTCAAATATTTCAGGAGTGTCACTTAAGACCATTGGTATTTGAGAAGACATGCAGGAAATGATCCATACTGCCAGAAGGACACGAGCACTGCACAGCAAGAACAGACATCCTTTGAAGAGGCAAGAGACACGGATGCTTAATGTCATCAGATGAAGGATCAAAGTGGGAAAGCAAGCAGGGCTGCCAGGGCACAGGGCTGCTGCAGCTCACCCAGAGAGGAGGAGACTGATGAAGCCCTTCCAGGAGCACCCTACAACCAAGGCAGGTGGTAAGCAGGGCCTTTAGTCACCCACGGGCCTCCTGGAACAGCAGGACGGTGGGGACCCGGGAGCTCTGCTGCAGTTCTCAGCCATGCCTGTGTACAGTTCCCACCCTGAAAATGCTTTCAGACACAGGCTGCCTGTGTTAATGTCTTCTACAGGTGAAAGCATGAGGCTGAATTTAAATTATTCGGTCAAAACAGCACTGTGGAGTGGGAGCTGAAGAGACAGTAAGACAGCTGGTGGTGCCGAGTCCCAGGCAGCGATGCTGGACATGGCCCTGCCCTGGGAGCAGCATTTCATAGCTCTCCCTCCCACGCCGTGCAGGGATTCAGGCCCCTGTATTTTGTTGCTATTATTCACTCGCGGGTGAATTATATTAACATTCGTACCCGAATGCAGATACCTCCCACTGCCACAGGAGTCAAACACAAACACACTGATTATACAGTGTCTGGGGCACAGCCCTAGTAACAGAGATAAAAATCAACACATCCAGGGAACAAGAAAGAAAAAGGCAGTGCAAGAGTGAGTCAGCAAATGTAAGCAGTATGTTAGTCAGGCGAGCGTTTCTGAATGCACGGCGCAGCGGTGCATGCTGCAGACAGAGTCACATCCCTGATACTCCGGGCACTGCAGTGCCCCACTGCGAGGGACCTTTGGCAAAGGGCCCTCTGCATCTTCACACTGCTTTGGGGAAGGCTTTAATGCAGATTTCTTCCATCACACTCCCTCCCCCTTAATTCAGGGGAAGGGAAAAAAAACTCTGCCATGTTTAGAAAGACGAAGATGTGAACATGGAAATCCGGTAATGCACGGGAGGCCAGCTGTGCTGCTCACGGGAGGCCAGCTGTGCTGCTGTGTCAGGTGTCATGATAAAGGCTCCCAAGTTTCCAGGACTAGCCAGGTCACTTTGCAAGTCATGCAACATTCTACCAAGCTTGTTTACAAATCAGCCAATGGTATGGCCCATCCTCTGCCAGACCACATTTCCCTGCAAAACAAGGGACTTAGCGCCTCGGAGTACCCCCGCAAAGTGCCCCGTGCCCCTCTGCAAATGGCCATCCCATGGCAGAGCTGAATCGCTCCTCTCTCAGGTCACACAAATCACAATCAACTACATGAGGTTCAATGGACAGAGCTGCAGGAGGCAGTGAGCGGGAAGCAAGGTACAAGGCCAGCATGTTTTACAAAACTCACCAGATTTCAAGTCATCAGCAAACTTATTTGCAGTTTTTCAGATCTAAATCCTGGGTTTCTGCCACTTTGAAAATGCAGACTCAATACTTAACTCGTACTTTCATACAACCCTGAAAAGGATACTTGCTTTTGTAAATGATATCTATAAAGCAAGAGCTATTTAATACCTGCTTAATATCTATCCATAAATTACTTCAAAATGACCCCTATGAGTCAACACACCCTGACTCAAACTGGCATTTCTTTCCCCTTTCTGTCCTGTAAGGCCTTCTCCAGCTTATGGCCACTACTCCAGAGCATGGCAGAAGGCAGCTTAAGTCCCTGCTCACATTAACTGGCTCAACACTGGAGACAGGCAGTTTTATTTTGGAAGAGGAGCACTTGCACAAGGAGGACTGCACATAAACCAGTCCTTTTCAGTTTAATCTCCATGTTTTCTAGTGATCCCCCACATATTACCATTCACTCCATAGCCACATCCTGCACTTACATCCTCTTCATCGGTATTCCTGCGGGAAGCCTGGAGGATGGCAGCTTGTTCCAAGTTCAGCAGCACTCATATCTCTGTCTGAATCACAGCTACGGCTAATGCTAGAGCCATCTCATGTACTCATGCACATAAATGTACATCCTCTTCCCATTCAAGTCACAGGCATGTCTCCCACTGACTTGGATGAATCCCAGACCCCAATTTTAATAGTGAAAGTCTTTGGAAGTCTGTAGTTCTCTGGATGAGCGCCTTATCCACTTTTTGAGCAAAGCAGGTTGAGCAGGATAGTCTAAGGACCAGACTTCAGGGCATTATCATAGCAGCCTGTGAGATGCAATTAGAGGGATTTACAATGTAGAGTATTTGCCCCCACTCGTGAAGCTAGAAGGAAACCACTCAGACTGCATGTGTGCAACACTTCAGGCACACAAGCCACGAGCACCTCTGCATACATGCTCTCAGGGGCACTGAATACCAAAGACACATCACCTCCACGCTGTGCTGTCTCTGGGCCTGCTTTCAGGAATGCCAGGCAGGCAGCCTCCGGGCAAGCCAGCCGGAGCAGTCTGACGATCCACCACCTCTGCCGGTCCCTTCCCCTCCGCCACGGGAGGTCACAGCCCCAGGAGAATTCATGACAGGCAGCCCTGGCACAGGCGGCCAGCTCACCTAACCACAGCAGTGGTTGCATCTGTGTGGCACGGGGCATAAGTTCAGCGCTGGGAAGCTACTCCAGTGCCAGCAAACCCATGGCAACCCACCTTGAGATCACCCCCTTGTGCAACCCGGGTGGACAGGGAGGCCATCCCTGTTGCCTCACAGGGTGGCTGACATTCAAGGGGCAGAATTTCACCCAGCAGCCAGGGAAAACACGCGATGGTACAAAGCTTGTGTCTGACACGCTTCAGCTTACTGTACCTGCAGCGAGAAGCTCTCCAAAGTCTGTCGTTCTTTTAATGTTGTATAGGGAGCTAAGAGCAGAGACCTCAGCTGAAAGTCAGTGGAATTGGTCATTCTAATCTGGCAAGAATTCCAGTTGCAATGGCTTTGGGCAGGTCTCAGAGCAGCCCTGATAGCTGTGCAAATCCACCACTTTCAAGGTATCCCTCCTAATGTTAGAAATGTTACATTATAAAGGTTTCTGTTATTACATCATCTAACTCACCAAGAATGTGACTGTGGGATTCAGTCTAGACCTTAGCAAAGCGCAAAGATACTAAAATGCTGTAACTCTCCATGGTAATACAGTGAACACAAGTGTCCCTCTTTCAAGATATACAGCTATTTTAACAACACAAGAACGATTTGAAATTCCAGAGTCAAGACTCATTCTTGAAAAGTTAAATAAGGCAAATGGGTTAAAGATGTCTGAAGCTAAATTCACATCCCCTGTAAACAGATCCAACACGATCAAGTTTAATGGAAAGGGACCTAACTCTCTGCCAGCAATAAATACGGACCGTAACTAAGGTCATCAGGACACAGCCTATGAGGACAAAATGCTGGAACATAATAGTAAAAAGTTTAGGCAAGACACTTGTGGTATGTCAAAAGCTTCCCTCAATTGTATATGCCATTTTAACTGCTGCAATTCAAAACTGCTCACCATACTTGCAAGAGTTCAAGATAAACCAGAGGACCACCCTCAGTATCTTACATATGGCGCACACCTACTCTGAAGCCACCAGCATTTCATTAGAGAAGACGCTCCGTGACACAACCGCTGAAGTCACAGCGACCACTAAGGCAAAAAAGAGCATTTGGAAAGCCTGAGGTTGGTTTGTTTAGGATTTTTCCAGCTAGTGACTGGAAACTGGCTTTTAAAAGAGAGGCCCCTTTTGTACCAGAATATGGCAGGGGCCAAGGAAAGCTACAAGCAAGCACTCTTCTTTTGTTATTGCCCTATTCCAGAAATCAAGGACCAAGCCACTTCATGGGAAGGTGGCTGCAGGACTACCCCAATGCAGTACTTTTCCTGTTCATGCAGAGACAGCTCAGGGCCAGGCCCGCGCCGCCCAGCTCCATCAGCCCACACGCATCAGCTGTCTCCCACTGCACAGGCTGCTTTGCGTAAGCATCCAGGGCTTCCCCAGCCACCTGCGCTGCTGGCTTGCCTGTTCCTAAACGGGAAAATAACATACAGAAAATGAAAGAGGGAAGGTGAAAGGGCGATAAAAAGGAAAAATAGATTCTGGAAAAAAGAAGAAAATGCATGGTGGGGGAGAAAGGAAGAAGGATGATTGGAAAACTATGGTACGATTAGCTCCCTGGAGTCTCGATTCACTCCGTGGAGTCTCACTGTATTGGTGCAGAGAAGGGAGTGGTTTTAGGATGCAACTTAACTCTCTCAGCTCCCTATTTCAGGATGAGATGACTCAGACACCTTACACAGCAGGTGCCTATATGTGGTCAGATGAGTCCCATCACCAGTGCCTGCAGGGTGCTCAAAGGACTGAATGAGTGAGCAGTAATATAAACTGTATGTGACCAGCAAATACCAGGATCCCGGACATGCAAACCTCCCAAGCAGGATCAAAGGACCGATGTGGAGGAATCTGGGAAAGGCATGCACTCTACCTACCATCTTTATACAGGGGTACCATTACACAAGGACCACCTCTTATAAACATCTAGGGCCGAGTTTTCAAAATGTTTTTCAGTAAAACATTTTCTTTAATTTCCTAACAAGCACGAGCATCCTGGGTACAACAGCCTTGTGACAGCCTAGATCTAAGTCTTGCAATAGGAACACCTGGTGTTGATTCTATCTTTCAACCTAAATTCTGAAATTTTTCCCATGATGTAAGCACTGATGTAGGAGGGGAGCTCTTCGAAAATGCTGGAAAGGTGATGGGAAATTGTTAAAAAAAAAACAAAAAAAAATCAGATGCGATATTAGAAGTCAGTGAACAAGGACACATTAATTGAGGATTCCTTTCAGTGCTATAATATTACTTTTACCATACTGTTTGGCTGTCTGGAGCTGTCCTTCCTGTGCTGGGACAGATGCAAAACCCCCACCAGGTCACAGAGATGGTGGCAATAAGGCTGCATGGATCTGGCTTTCTTAGTCCAAGCAACAGTTTAAACCTTTTCAAAAATAAGAAAGGTTTTGTCTGCCCGGAGTCCTACTAGACTTAAAGTAAACCCACAAGCTATTAGGAGCAAGACAAGAGTTTTTCACAGCATCCACGGGCAGTGCCTCGCACGGGGAGAATCTCGCCTATCATCAGACCCCTAGAAACACTGCAGTACGTAGGATTGCTGGGTATTTTCAGCATGAATTGCCAATCCAACTATGATTTTAAAATAATTTATTTAACTCCACAGTATTTACAGAGTTCTGAAACAAGAAATAATGATTTAACAAAATAAACTGATGGTCTGTATACACAGAGCCATTGCAAGAGGGAATGTCACTTCCAGACAGTTCTGGCATGACTGGTACCAAAAATAGTGTTTTCTTCATCAGGCATGTGATTAAAAATGGGTATTTAAGCACACAGAAGCGATCAGGTCAGATCAAAAGTTGAATTAGGTCAGCATCTTGTTTCAGACAGTGGCCAAAACCAGTATCTTATGAAAAAATGTATCAGGGCAACGCCATCACAAAATAGACAACATTAAGCATCTTGAAATAATTCCACCTGTTAACCTGTTTCATCTGGGGTCTGCTATCAATGCTGTGCATTCTCATCAGCAGTTCCACTTAGCACACCCTCACAGCTTCAGGTTTTATCTAGAAAACACAGTGAAATAACCAGTGGGTTTTTCTGTGTTTGGGTCAGTTGCCCATGAGCACGGAGATGCCCATGCACAAGGGCCAGGTGCACGTCCACACCTGAGCGAGGGGTTGGGGATTGGTCTTTCCAGGTGTATTAATACTGTTGATGGCTCAACACATTTTCCCTTACTAATGCTCTTGACTGGCCTTAAGTTTTATGTTCAGGGATTACTGAGGCCATCAGATATCAAAACCAACATACTCGATTTGAGGAGCTCATAATCACGGATGATGTCCAATTAATTTTTTTGCTCAGTTTGCAGGCTTCATATGCTGAAACTAATTACCAACAAATGGTAAAATTCTATTTAAAAGTTATCATCATCAGATGTTAACAGTCTGAAGTTTCATTGGACTATGTGAAGGACAGTTCCTTCCATAACTTTGCAAATAAGAATGGTCTGGACTTTTGCAGTTTAATCCCATGATACCAACAATAAACTGCCTTGCTTCCGATATTACAGCTGCTCTTCTTACTCCTCAGTTACCACAATCAAGGAGACAAACTTTGCCCCACATCCTGGACAAGAATAAACTATTTTTCAGTGCTAGTACAAGTGTAAAGCTGCACAGTAATACTGTATGATTTTTTTACTTATGATGTAAGACCATGATGTTTTCTGTACTGTTTTAATGTAGTTACTCATACGGGTATTACCACCTCAGGATCCCCTTTGTGACATGGTAAAAAAACCACCTTCAAATATCGCCAGAAGGGAGTCATTCCCCATTTTAGAGATGAGGAACTGAGGCACAAAGAGCAATTTTCAGAGATGACACGGGTCCCTGATTTCCATCGAAATCATGGGACTCGGGCACTTTTTAAAGAACTGCACCTGACTGATGCCTGACTTGTACAAGGTGGCTATGGCTGCATTCAGTTTGAAGTCAGGCTCCCCACATCCTCAGAGTTGTACTGATCATCATTCCCCTGCATGCCATGTAGCACATAAACCACTACATGTACCCTGCAGAGCACAAAGTCCCTTGACATGAGGTAAACCGTTGACGCGCATCACCCCTCTTCTTCCCCACTCCAAATACCAGCTCTTCCCACAGGAGGTCAAGGTCAGCAGGTGCAAGATCTGCCCATCATTTCATGGCATGTCTGCTCTGCAGGATCTGGGTCCATTCGCTAGCCAAACTGAAGTCATGTTGGTTTTGGAGTTCTTCCACTTTGCTCCTAGCCCGTAAGTAAGACTCGTAGCAATCAACGTGTAAGATGTCCTCACAAAAATCAACAAGACTTGCAATCGAAAGTTTGCAATGGAACACACAGTACAAGACACACAGTGAAAGGCAGGATCGGGTAATGTTGCTACTTTGGATCTGTAAGCAGCAATAACCACATTAGCAAACACTGCACATGAACTGATAGAATTTTCTCCTTGAATTAGCCTGGGAGCAATCACAGCCCTGCTGTTTCCTGTTCTGCTGCTGGCTTGCTTAATGCTAAGCTGGGTGTCCCCACAGAGCACCCCACCGGGCTGCACCAGCCTCGCACAACAAACCCAGCACCACAGGATGCGATCCTGTGACATGAGCAGGAGCAGCATGGCTTGTAGTAGCAACAGTATGGGATGCTTCAGTCAGGGACGGGTCACCACAGTGCTCAGTGCTGTGTAGACACAGAGTAAACACAAAACCTTCTACTCCAACCCAGGACAAGGCTCAAGTGGGCTGACAAAATGGTTGCCAAGAAAAAAAGTACTGGGTAGCAGAGTGCGGGTAACGTCACTACACTGATAACTCACGTGCTGATATAGTCTGAGTCAGCTAAAAGTTTTACATTTTAGCTGATGCTAATTTACATTTTAAAATAATAATGTTTTAACCTCTGCCCATATCCATTAAAAGGAAAAGCATCTAAACTCTCTCTTGATTAAGCTTTCCAAGAAGTGTTTTACATCATCTTGTCTTCTGCAGTCCCAGTGGGCTCTGTACTACAAAATCATTCTCAGAGCTGTGGAAAGCTCCATAAACACTAATAAAAATTTACCCTCGAAGCAAAAAAAGAAACACCAACTGTGCAGCCTTCAACATCTCCAGCTCTGTACTGACAACACCTTTGCGGAAAAGGTTCTCTGCATTCCTCATCAGTCTGTGCCCCCTCCCTGGACCCCCAACGCACCGGGGTACCAGCCTGCTAACACAGTCATGAAGACCGAAGTACTACAGCCTCTCCCTTACAAATTGTTCCCCCTTTTTGTCTCCATATTTATTGCTAAGAGTCAGCAGATCAAAGTCAAGTGAAAAGGGCTTGGGATAGACTCCTGAGCAAGGGGCAGAGGTTGCACAATGACATAAAGGGAAAAAAGCCTACAAAACATCCTTTTATTCTCAGTACCACTGTGGATGGCTGTGGAGAAGAGACTGATGGCAAACACAGCACATAAATTTGAGAGTTAAATACCCTCAAAAAAAGCCAGACCTTTCTCTGCTGAGACCAATGGGAACATGACCACATTTAACTCTTTAAGGAGCAGTAAATGCACTGGACATGAATGCTCACTGTGTTTTCAGCAGGGGGGGTGGTCAGGGAAAAGGCCAGTTGTGTTAGGTGCTGCAGAAAATGGAGTAGTCAAGACCCCTAATCATGCAGTGAGTTACAAGCAGCATCTCCTGATTATTCTGAGCCCCGTTAAAAGGCAATATAATTAACAGCAATTAATAGTAACAAAAGGCACGGAGTTCACTAAAAGACCAGGATCTAACAAATTATTTCAGCCTGTCTACAGTGCTTCTCTTACCAGGTTACAGACAACCAGACTGTGCCCGTCTGAGGGAGGAGAATATGGAAGCTGTTCCCACATAAATTTTATTCACTGCTTTTAAAGAAGACATTTTTTAAGGATTTCTGTGTTGCAACACATATACATATGTAGTGTCTGCCTCAGAAAAACTAACAGGAGGAAAAAATGCACCAACCTAAATAACAGTAGCTCATCATCAAGGTAGGCTAAAAAATTGGCAACCATGAAAGGAATGCCGCTGTGGTGCCTAGGAAGAGCCCAGAAGCATGTGCAACCTGACAGCTAAACAGCCAACAATATTTCACATGCCATCACACAAACTGCTGTCTTCTTGACACAGGGCAATTACCTTGGCCGAAGACGCACTTTGCGCTCAGGCTGCCTTCACCGGGGGTGCAGAGGGGCCCGTGGAAGTTGATTTCAGGTTGTACTTTTGCCAGGACTGATCAAGTATAGACACTACCACGTAACAGGAAGGATATCCACCACATGCCACCCCAACACTGCATCTTTGTGAAGCTTGGCAGACTGGGAAGTTGGACCAGCATGCTGGTTGCCTCCTCCCATCAGCTTTGTGTGGATTTAACCAGAGCAGTCTGCCTGTCTGTCTCTGCATAGATGCCTGTTATCTACAAGCTAGCAGAAATAACCACAGAGGTGAACATACCACCTTCCAAGGCAAAAACTTCCTGTGATTCAACAGGGCCAGGGCATTTAGAGGAGGAAGGAGACAGCTGGACACTCCGCACCCCAATCCTAGGGGAAATCAGCTTCTTCCCATTGATCCTTTGCCCCTCCACAAAAATGCACCCCGACTCCAGGGGTTCATGCCACCATTTGCCACTCAGACTGTGCATGCACAAACTCCCCTGCTTTCACAATATATGCCCAGTTGATGACCTACTTTTACAAAAGTGCCAAAATAATCCAGCATCCTGTATCTCATCCCAAATCAAAACGCTGCTGAATGTCCATATTCGCTGTTGAAAATGATGGCAAGCTCCTAAATCACTTCTTGCTCCATTCTTACAAGTTTATTATTCCCACAGGCACATGGTGTTTCACAAAGCAGAAGAGATGTCTTCACTCTCAGAGGCTTAAAAATTAATGAAGCAACATGATGAGAGATGTGTTCATACTCTAGGGACAGAGTAAGCAAAAGGCCAAAGCCCGTGTGGCAATGGTGGGCTGAATCCAGAAGACACAGATGTATTTATCTTCAGGATAAGAATAAATTTTTGTGCCACTATCTTTTTCTTTTTTCATTTTGTTTTTTTTCCACCCACACACAGAGACAGAAAATACCTGAACTCTGAAAGGACATGTACTTTCACTCCCCATAGACTCCATCCTTGTACTTTCAAGGAGCTAAAGCTCTGTGATGCTCCAATACACAGGCCTTGTGCTCAAAAAGGCCCATGGGATGGAGGAAAGGCAAAGGAGCAGGTACCCTCTAATCTCTGCAGCACTACAGCTGCCATGCACCAGTGGCCCTGTCAGCTTTATGGCCAGTTTGCACCAGAGAGCAGCAAAAAGCCCCTCTGGGGGATGGAACGTGGAGGTAGGCTAAATTCTTGGACTGACTGAATTCTGCTCGAGTTAAACAGTCTCTCTGTGGTAAAGAGCAACGCATACATGCTCGCTTTGAGTCCTTGCTGCAGCAGAGAGGACAGGGTGACTGCAGTGTCCCCTCCACATACCTCGCTGGCATTTAGCAAGAGCTCAGGAGGGGAAGAAAAAAAAAAAAGCCAGCCACAACAAAAAACAAAAAGTAATTTACATCAGGTTTTGGCTGCCACACACATATGCCTGGAGAGGTTCACACACAGCTGCTCACTCTTAATTTCTGCATGAGGTAAGAGCGGCTTAAGGGGGTGAGGGAAGCTTGGGAATTCAGGAAATTTAGGAAACAAACCTGTCTAGGTCAGTGGTGCTTGTGTGAATTATTAAAAGGCAAGTGCATTTCCAGATCCATTGAGCTGACCCTCTGCTCTTCCACATCCATCTCCAGCTTTGACTGGAAAGAGAACCACACCAAGGGATAGATGTCTTTCAGCACTGGTTGTCGTTCCTGCCTCTCGCCACATAAAAGTTTCAGTAACAAAAGGTTAAAAATAAACTTACTGCACCAGGATGTTGTTGGTTTTTTTGTCAAACACACAAAACATTTATACCCATCTAACGTTCGCAAAGTCAGTTTCAGAGTCGATTTGAGTTTACAGAGCCCTTGAAAACCGAAAAACGCCCAGCTGCCCTTAAACAGCGCTTCACTGCGAGCTCGTGAAGGAGCTCCCGCCGCGCCTTCGGGACCCAGCGCTGCCTGCCGCCGCTCCGCCCGGCCCCCGGGGCTGCCCGCCGGCACGGCGCGGCCGGCAAGGGTTAAACCGCCGCGCCGCAGGGACAGAAGCCGGGGAGGCAGCAGGGAGCTGGCGGGGGGGAGGCAGCAGGGAGCTGGCGGCAGCGGCGCGGAGCTCGGCGGCAGCCGGCGGGGCAGCGCGGGCAAAGTTTCTGGGATTTTGGGCGAGCCCTGGCGTGACGTCAGCTCGCCCAGATAATCCCGGCGCAGTCAGCACAGGCCTCCTGCCTCCCCATTGGCGAGCCCCCGTCAGCAGACATCTGAAGATAATTATTATTGGCCAGGCAATTATAACAGGAACAACTGTCACCTCGCGCCGATGCCCGGTCCCGGCGCCTGCAGCGCGGCGGGAACGGCCCCGCCAGCCCGCGCGCCCGCCTTCCCCCAGCACCTGCCGGTCTTCCCTCCCTCACCGGCTGCAGCTGGGAAGCGGGATCTCGGCGCTGCAACCCTTTCTGCTGTACGTCTGGCGGAACCGTGAATTTTCTGCAAAAATAATAGTGTATTTATTCACAAGAGCAAAAGGACTCGAGCTGCATTAATTCTCACGCAGCAATTTAAGGAGGGAAAAAATCCTCTGCAGATTGTTTACTGCTTCCCTCTTTGAAGAAGTTTGGGAGCAGCGCCGGGAGGGTTTCATTTGAGAAATCATTTTAAGCATTTATTTTAAAACACATTTGACTTATCACACTGAAATCAAACCTCCGGTAGTCAGAACATGATAAGATAGTCTATCTTATCTTAAAGCGATACTCTAAGAGCTACCTGATGGCACTATACAAAAAGGTACATTAACGACCGCTTTTCTGGGACATAAAGCGTAAGGAGTTTCATGAGAGTCAGCAGGCCTGCTGGTTCCCTGACCTCCGGCAGAGTTGTCACGGCATGTGTAGGGAAGGCAACTCGCTGGTGGCTCTCACCCTCCAGAGACCAGCAGGCTGCCCCCGCAGCCCGTGCCTCCCTGCAGCAGGCCCAGGCAGCCTGGGGCCTATACCATAAGGGCACGCACACACATAAAGCCAAGCATTCAGGGAGGCATAAACCCATCAGTTCGTAACTATCAGGGAACAGACTATTCATTTTTCCTCTGTGTCAAAAGAGTAGCCTCTTTACAGCACTGCTAATCTAGGCCCAGGCTCTAACGAGGTCCCAGCGCAATGCATATTGCAGGATGGGGGCCTCCCTGAAGTGAAGCAGGAACATCTGGGCTGAAGCTAGGAGGCCCCTGTTCACTGCTATTGGACCACTCCACCATCAGATAGGCCCCATTCATGCCAGCCTCAGAGGGATGACTTCCAGGGACAGATGGCAGCGAGAAAACAAACCCTAGGACCACGGTGTGTTGGAGAAAAGCCTGGGTGCCAGGGACTGGAGAGGGCAGAGGACATGCACTTACCCCAGAGAGCGATGGAACTTGGAGGAGGCTCAGAGGACAGAGGCAAAGGAGGGGCAAGCCTTGGCTGAACAGAACCAGCCACTTCATTTCTTGCACCATGATCCATCCAGATCAACCATACTGGTACCTAGGGGTATGCCACTACCCTTAGGCTTTGTGTTCAAGCTTTTCCAGCTTTAGGCTTACACAGTTATAATTAAAAGGGCTTGTCAGTGATTTAACCAGCTCAGAACCCAGAGGGTATGTAAAGGGATTCATGGCCTTCCTGAAACTGAGCTACATCTTCATATGCAACCTAGTCAGACTCCAAAGACGCTCCTCAAAATCCAAGACAGGGTCAACTCCTTAGAGCCAATTCATCCCTCCTAACACCCTACAGCATCTGTTTTTGCTGGCCTTGTAAGGTATCAAGAAATATTTCTGAGATGAAGTAAAACAACAAATGCCACACCTATAGACTTTGTTTACCTCCATCTTAAGCACTATAATAGTATTGCATCCTAATTTAGAGATTACAGTATAAAAATCTTGCCACAGTCTTTCCTGAAGCAAGTCCACTTAGTCCATCTGTCCAAAGAATGAACAACCATGTTTATCCCTACAAACTACTACTTAACAACCTCATCTTAGGATGCTGTTACGTTAATAATGTGTACATTAAGGCTACGCCTACCAAGTTGAGAAGCCACATACTGCCACTGATGTGTGTGTACCAAACCGATCATGTCACCCTGATACGAAGTAGAAAAGCCTTGTGTGGCCCTTAGCTGCCATATTTTACTAGTTAAGCTCCCTCACAAGATTCAAGTGCTGGAACAGGACAGTGAATTTCCTGAAGATAAAAATGCACAATTTGACTCTTCACAGTTTCAGGTTTTCAGCAGCGTTTTCAGGAAAAGCCTGCCACAACACAGATCTCAGTGGGTACTGCTCCATTTCACTTCCCAAAATGCTCCTGGGCCACAAGCAGATTGTTCTCCTTCACTTTCATGTGAATCAAAGGTATTAATTCATCAGTTCCCTTAAAGAAGGTGAAACTTGACAGAAAAGCATGTGTGCACAGATCACTGTGTCTCTTCAGCTGTACAGTAGCAGTGTAAAACTGACGGTCGCCTCCTCTGAACCTGGGAAGTGGAAGCCTGGCATTACAGGAGCCCCAGCTGGTGACCTCTGCAGCCCATGAGACTGCCAGGGAGACTTTAATAACACTGCTTAGCATTTATATAGTACCTGACATCTTCAAGGCACTCAGCCAATGTTACCCAAGTCATCAAAGTGCCTCATGAGGGCATTTCAGCATTATTACCACCCATCCCCCGGGTCTTTCCCTGCTGGGGAAACTGAGACCTAGGAGAGATTATGTAATATTCCCAAGGTCACGTCATGAAGCACAGGAGAACCAAGAAGATGACACAGGAGTCCTGGTTCCTAGTCATGTTCTTTAAACTGCATTTGTCCTGGGTTATTTGCCTATTATATACACTCAGGTATCACCCTCTCTTACCAGTTTGTCCTACTCTGATGCCAATTTTCTTCTGGAACATGGACAAAATGGGAAGCATCCACCACTCCCAGCCCAAGAACATCTATATAGTCTCCCTTCTCCTGAAACATGAGTTACACTAGGCACTCCTCAAGAGCTAATGAGCTCACCTGCAGGAGAATGGAGAGAGACACAGACACACATTTAAACGGTCATTTTAATTACACGGCCCTGAAAGATCTCCAGGTGAGTCACTAGAGGGTTCTAGCAAGTCCCTGGCTGAGATCTACCTAGGATCACCGACCATTCTGCCTTGCAAATGGAGACACCAAAGCTTGGACCCACAGATGGTCCTATCCTGCCATCGTCACATGAGGGTGGCATGGGGAAGGACCTCACTTGGGATACAGTGATGAAAGAGCCTGAGAGAGCAGGCAGCACGGCCAAGGACATGCAGGCAATAGGAAACTCGGGGGCCAGCTGGGAAGAGAGACCACGGGAGCAGCAGGAAGGGCAAGCCTAGGCACCAGCTGAGGGCGGCTGGGGACAGTGCAGCTGGGGACAGCACAGCAGCGACCCGAGGTGTGAACACAAGGCCCGTGCAGGTGGACGAAGCTGGGAGGAAGGTATGGGTGGGCATGATGGAGAGGGGGATCCCGGCCCCGAGGGCAGCCCAGGGGACGCTCCCTCCGCCCCTGCTGCCGACCCAGGCCGTGTGCCTGCGTGTCGGCGAAGCTCCGGCTCGCCGCGGCCCGGGCCGCCCCGCCGGGTCTCCCCACAGCCCCCCGGCACCGCGCTGCACCGCTCGGCTCGGCTTCCCGGCCGCAAGCACACGCCGGGAAAGTTAATAGCCGCATGGGCAGCTAATGAAGTTTTATTAGGAGCTGGGGGAGGGGAGGGGGGAGAAAAGGGGCTCCGCGGGGAGCGCAGGCAAACGCGCAACTTCTGTTAACGGGCGCGCTGCGCGGGGGGGCGGGAGGGACGGGCGAGGAGGGAAGGAGGGAGGCCGAGGGCAGCGCCGGGGCACGTGTGCGGCTCCGCGCCGGGGGGCCAGGGCTCGGCGAGCGGGGGCGGCGGCGCGGCTCGGGGCCCGCACCGCACCGCGCCGCCGGGCGGGTGCCCCGGCCTTGCATAACCCGGCGGGCAGGCGGCGGAGCGGCCCCCGCCCGGGCGCGCAGGTAGCGCCGGCGGCAGCGCCCGTGTGCCTGCGCACGGCGGCGCAGATCCGCACCGCGCCGCACCGCGCCGGCCGGGCGCGCACCCGGATGGGCTCAGCGCCGACCCGGGCGGGCGGCGGGGCCCGGGGGCGGCACTCACCAGTTCTCCTGCATCCACTGGATGGCCGCATGCTCGTTGAACTGCTTCTCGAATTCGTATTCCTGCAAAGTCAACACTGACATGTTCATTGGCCCGGTGGCTGCGGAGCCGCTCCCCGCGCCGAAATGCTGCCTGCCGCCGCCTCGGGAGCCGGGCCCCTGCGCGCCCGCCGCCGGAGAGCCCCCGCCTCTGGCCTGGCCTGGCCCGCCCCGTCTCAGCGATACCCCGGGTTTAACATAGCTCCGCTCCCCTCCGCGCCTCTCCTCCCGGGCCCGCCGGTCTCCTCCTCTTCTGCGGCCGCCGCGCAGCGCCCGGGGGCGGCGCGGTCTTAGTGCCCGCCCGCCGCCGCTGCCCGGGACACCCGCCCCTCGCCGTCGCCCCTCGCACGCCCCTCGCACACCCCCCGCCGCTCCGCACCGGGGCTGCGCTGCGGCCTGGCACGGAGGAACCGCCACCACCCCCCGCCCCGGGCCGTCAGAAATAACTACAGAAATAGGAAGCCCCCACCCCTGTGTTGAATCGCTACCGCAGTGCCCTGCGCGCCCGCCACGGCCACCCGGGAAATACAGCAGCACCCGCTGAGGTTTAGCCAGCAAAGCAAACGCATACGCTGCACACACACCCCCCGGCCCGTCCTTTTTGCATTTAAATTCCATATGCACCTGCTGCGAGTGCCGCCCCCCCGCGGGGGCCGCCCGGCCAGGCTCGCCGCGCTGCGGGGCAGGGGGCTGCACCCGGGTGTCCCCGTGCGGGGGGCAGTGCTCGGCAGAGGGGCAGCCCCAGGCTCCCCAATGCGCACGGACACGCCGTGAGGTGTATCGCATGGATGGGGCAAGTGGAGCGTGGGGCAGAGACCCCGCGGGAACGACCATCCGCTCGGCTTTTCTCGCAGCCGGGGCACACGGTGTTTACGTGTCCTTAATTTTGCCTTCCCGTCTCATCTGCCACATGCTGATGTCTCCAGCTGAGCTCTTCCGACTCCGGCAGCACCCTGGACATGCTTTAAAGTGCGAGCTGGGCTAAAATAGCGGTCCCAGCCCCCACTGAGTTTGCGGCCTGAAGGCTGGAGCAGAAGGGCTTTTGTGTCAAGAAAGCCAGCCATAAGTGAGCAGATCTGGCACAGGTCAGCACGCTCTTGATTCTAGTGGACTTCAGTTCTCATTGACATGGAAGTGCTTTATGTCGTTGAACCTAAGCACTGAGGAAAAAACAAACAATAGAGCCCTCAAGCTGTGGGACATCAACAGCTAACCAGTACAATGCCCCTGCTTGCATTTTGACTGTCATGTTCTTCAGAGTCATGTTTTTCAGCTTTCCTCTTCTTTTCCCCTGCCAATTAGAACTTTTCATTTTTCCTAATGAGGGCTGAGTTTCTCACATTGTCATCTGACTGGGGGTTTTAGGCAAAACACCAACCATCATGCTGCTCAAACTGAAACTGTAAGGTGGTGCTAAATTATTATTTATTACTATTTTAGTCAGAGGCCCGCAACAGATCAAGGTCCCATAGTCCTTTTCTCAAAGAGACTGCTGTCCGTATAGACAAGATGAAGGGAAAGTGAAACAGCCCTAACCTTGCTTTCCACATGGAGAAGCTCGGAGAGCTGCAGGGGTTTGCAGAACTGCTTTGCATGGCCACTGAACTTGCTGGTGGAGTGGCATTTGGGCAAAGCTGACTTCATTTGCACTCCTGCTCCAAAAGATTTGCTCCTAAAAGCATGTGTTAGTCTTCCAAATCCCCACCAGCCCGCAGTTGCAGTGGACAGGGACCCAAAGGCAGATGGGGGGAAGATGGATGGAGAAACCTCCAACACGGTCATAGATGACATTGTGTGGCTGGATGTAGCACAAGGTGAAGGGCTCCTCGCAGCTGCAATATTTGAGCTCAGAGCCATGGGATTGCTCCATGCCATCATGCTGGAGGATAAATGCTGCCCTACGGCAGATGGCCCACATCCCCTGTTCCTCTGCCGATGTTTACATGCCAGCCTTACACCAATGTGCCGCCTCCAGCTGAAATACCTCCTGGTGGTGCTTTCACCACAGTGTGCGTCAGAACTTGCTCCATTAAAGGCTTCAGATGATATTGCTCATCCATCTGAACAACATCTTTAATACAGAGATGTGGAGAAATTAACATGTGATACCACAGCTGCTGGTGTATGTCAATGCTCTTTAGACAAAAATGACTAGGAAATAAACAAGGAAATCTGGACCCCGATTTTGAGAGAATATTTGTGTGTCTGGTACATTTACTTCCATTGAGAGGCGGCATAACATTTTTTTCTATCTTAAAAGTGGAGTTGTTACCAGAAGTTTTAATCTGGGGGGGTGGGGGGAATTGATATCCCTTTTTCTGCAATCCAAATTATTTTTTATTAGAAACTTGGGTGGTTTAATGGCTTATCCTATCTGATTATTTCATGAGTACCTGGTGCGTTGAAATTTATGGCCTGGGAGTTTCTTTCTCCCAGAAAACAGTTTTCCGCAGAGAACAGAGATGCCCCAAATGCAAGGTTTCCAGAGTGCATAAATGGATTTTAGAAATCCTGGAAGCAGCTGATTAGCCAGAAGGTCTGAGACCTGCTCCCTTACACTGGTGGCTTCCTAAAGTTGGTGCCAGAGCTGGTGAGGTGGACAGGATAAAGCTGAAGGTTATAAAATCCTATGGCAAGCGCTTTTCTAGGGTTAGGACAGCCACGACACTTCAAATGAGGTTGACTATTGTGCCCAGGGTTTCTGTCTGGAAGTATCTACCCTGTGAGCTCAGCTGCCGTCCAGACTCCCAAAGCATCTGTGTGGCATTCAATGCTCATTCAGGAATGCTGACCGTGCAAGGCATCACACAGAAGTTAAGTCCCTTGAAAATCAGCTGTAACAGTTTCAGAAAATACAGTAACAGCCTCTAAACGCTAAAATCCTACTGGGATTAATACGAGTCTCAAAAGCTCACCAGGGATTTCTCCAGGTTTTCTGTAGCTCACAGGACTTCTACATAGGTTAATCAATCTGCAAGGAACCACCTTCCCGTCCTGGTCTCATGGGGGACATGAATACTTGAAAATTGCCCCTAGCATGTAACTATCTGCAAGTTAATACTTGCAAGTTAATATGAAGCTTGGGTTCACCGACAAAATCTGCCTGGACAGTGGAAGAACATATAAAATCTTCTTGGCCTTGAGGAGTTTGTAAACCCTGCTTCTAGTTGTTTATATGAGTTCCAGTCAAGAACAGTAAACAGAAACATATAGTATATTTTAAGCAGAAATAACTTTTATGTAGCCATTTTTGAAGTAATTAATTCTCACATAAAAGAAGGAACTTGAAGTGAAAGTTGCAAATACCTTTCAGGAGAAAGGATGCAGGGAGAATGCTATGGTTTCAAGAGACAGGGAATACAGCCTTAGTCCCTCTGCGTCATTCATGTGTACTTTTGTATCTTTTTTTTCTATGTGGTGCCCATCTCATTCAGTAATATGAGTTACTGAGCATTACTTTTTATTCCCCTTATTTAGCATCTCTCCTAAGGCTGTATAGAAGGCGTAGCAGCTAAATACTGCCTTTTCTACCAGATATATGTTAATACCCTTTCCATTTTACCCAAGACCCTTTGGTTGAATAATGCAAGCAGATTCATTCAGGATTTACAAAGAACTATCTAATCAGGTTGGGCACCTTACCATTATCATTCCTGTTACTAAGCAAATACTTTTTCATCCCTGTCACAGTGTTAATTTATTGCAAAAACCATTAGGCTTCTATTGCTGTAAGGAGTAATTTTGAATAGTTTGTCGTACTGATGTATAGCTAAGTCTCAACTAAACCCTTAGCAGCTGCTGGGAAATTAGATGCTATATTGCTGACAATCAATATAAGGTATAGTGAGTGGCAATGAGAGTTGGCATTGTGATTTAAACATAACATCAATAACTAAAACAAACAAAAACTTGAAGGAGGCCTTGTGCTGGAAAGCTTTTTTCCCAGCTGTATCAATTAATGCATTAAAGGATTTAATCTCTCTGTGATTTTGCCATACTTGAAAGCAAAGCAACATACAAATAATGGAAGCCATGGAAAACTGGTTTCTCCTATATACACTATAATCTAGAAACAGTTGGGTGGTGCCCTTGGATACGGTAATGGGAGTTGTACCAAGAATGAATAAGGGGCCTCCCTCGGACTACTAGCCAGTCCTGACTGGTCCTAACAAAAAGAAAGGTTTCAAGTGCCAGGGAACAAACAAAAAATAGCCAGGGGATGTTTATGGGCAGCCCAAGTCTACCTGGCAAGTCAGGCCTGCAAATGACGTTAGTCAGTGCCACTGCGTTATGCCTGGACTCAAACACGGACAGCTGGGAAGTTGCTTGGACAGATGCCGTGGTAAGCCTAAACAAACCCTATAAACACACTGTTGTACTCAAGAAGTCTCAGCTCATAATAAATCAGTAGTAAGCACTAATCAGAATTAAAGTGTCATAAGGGAGTTTAAAGCAAAATTATTGTGTTATCTTTCAGGTCCACAAAATAACCCATGACGCAACGTACTCCTGTTCTATTGTGCTACAGTGACCTGGGACTTCAGCTTGATGGCGCACTTAAAAATCACCCATGTGCTCTAAAACCACCTAGATCTAAGTCTTCTGCAATATTTTGAATGCGGCTTATGGCAGTTACAACAGAAATGACAGGCAGCAGCAAGGTGCAGCATGCACTGCAGGGTCCAGGCAGCAGCTTCAGGGTGCAGCTCCTGTGGGTAGCTCAGACAGAAATCTGCCCCTCCTCATCGTCAGGTCTGTGCCTTAGATTGGCTTGATAAAAGCTCACTGTGGTTGTAAGTGGGGTAATTACGTATTTGCTTTCACGTGGTTCACCTCCTCAGCCCCTCTCAGTATTTTCTTCACAGCCATAAGAAGCAGAAACATTTTCCAATTCATGCTGAAGCTCTAGGCCATGGTTTGTGGAAAGAAGTGGAAAATCTCTGTGGTTTCAAAGCACATGAAGTCTTGCGCATAAAATATAATCCAACAGCAAGACTTCCCTCATTACAGCCTGGAATCACAGAACTGGAATTTGCCATCTTTGCGTACAGTAGTAGCAGTTCTAAGCATATCCCAGGTGGTATTCATTCATAGGCAGAAGACACAAGGTTTCTTCCACATTATCTGCCAGTACATCTGCAAGACCTGTGGAGTGTTTCACCCCTACAAGCTGGGGAGAGCACGACACCAACAGCATACTTCCTTCCCTACAAACGGGCTGGACAATACCAGTAAATCTGAGAGAAAATAAATCGACTTTCATTGCTGAAAGGCCAACAAAAATAATCTGTTTTAAAGGGAAGGAGGTGAGAGAGAAGTGAAAGACAAAAAGTTCAAACATGGGCACGTCAGTTTGGAGCTGGATGCCTTCACTGAATCGCCTAAGTTTGCATGCTGAGGTCATGCTAAAGGTCTATAGTAGAAGTTGGAATAGGAACTGCCTTTTATGATGTTTGATGTCAATCCATGTATTTGCTTGACATTCCTGCATATTGCTTTTTAATTGAATTAGGTTTAAAAATGGAAAAGGTGGTTGAAATAATGGGGTCTGTGCAATCGTGTTCTGAAGACTAATTTAATTTCATGTTGCAGTATAAAGAGCCACAGAAGCAGAAAGCATTGCTTCAAGTGATTAGTGCTGTTATTACAGCTGTCTATTTATGGGTGGGTATGTGTATATTTTGGGTGATGAGTGGAGAGGTACAAAGATAACAAATGATAATTGTGTCTACTTCAACCTTAACTTTCTGTGCTTTTTTTATACTTTGAATTTCTTGCAAGCCTGTTTCTGCATATTTCATTATCTTGGAAAGCAAGCGAAAAGCTGGCAAGCACTTCGATGAAGTGGCTGCAGAGCAAAATACTGGGCACCCTGAAAATCTTGTGGTTGGGGTTTTGTCTTCACAGTTTCAGCCTCTAGAGCGGAGCTTACCTGCCAACTTCAATTAGGAAAGTGTCATCAAGCAGGCCTTGACTCTTCACCTGCTTGTGCTCTGTGCAGGTTTAGCTGCTTCCAGGGCCAGCACCAACTGATATTGCTCTCTCTCCTGAACAAGTCAGTTCACTCCCTTCCCTAAAAAACTGATAATGCAACAGTGGTATTGCCAAATGGCTCATAGGCTTTATTTCAACTGTCACAGCTTGCAGTACATACAGATAGTGATTCTGCTACAGGGTTTTGTGCTCTATCTTGTAGTGGCCCTGGAAAGTCCTGCTGACCTCAGCAGGGATGAGATGCAGTAGCACGCTTGCTGTCTGAGGCAGTGGAGTCAGTGATGGGATTTGGAAATAGTGCTCAGCCCACTAGCTGCCCATTCATAGATGAAAGCCATCACTTGGGCTCTTCAGTAGGATGGCAATAACAGGATTAATTCCTGTTAATTATTGCTTAACTATTACAGTTAAGATTACTATTACTTACCACTGTCATTAAATCAAATGTGAATGTGCTACACAAATGCTATGCAGAGGTTATTAAAATGCAGGACTGGAGGGTGGGACTCAGTCAATTATGCTGCATAATCTCCTTCCTGCTGCTGAGATCATACAGGTATGCACAAAGGCTCACTGATTAGAAAGGGGAAAAAGAAGGTCTCACTCTTCCATGTAACAATGTGACATTTAGCCATACAAATATTGATTGTATTCTATTTCAGGGATTGGGGGGTGGGGGGGAACCACCACAAAAAAACGAGTGCCTAGGCTGATTCTTCAAAACTGAAAATGGGAAATGATTGCTGAGCTTTTCTCTTCTTCTTTCACTGCATCAGTTGGACCAGTCCTGCAGTCAGTAAGGAAGGAGGTACAAAAGCTGAGTAAATCTTTATAGTCACCTCCTCTAAAATCTTTAGCTTTACATAGCAATGTCACTTGCTCTGTGCCATCTGGAATCTGTGCAAAAATAGCCTATAAAAGAACTTTACTTTGCAATTTAGAGTTGCATGCACTTTAGAGTACAAGAAAGTAAAGTTGTATGGAAAAGTAGTTGCACAGAGAATCTGTTTTTAAAGGGCTGGCTTTAATTTTTAAACACATCTCTGAACATCTGGACACACAGGTATTTTTTGGCCTCAGAAGTGCTTTTTGTTGGCATAAAAAGGTATTCTATGTTAGCATTAGATTAAATACATGAAGAAATAAGAACAAATTAAGATGATAATGAAACTGCCAGGATTTTTGTAGGAATTCAGTGGGGCCAAGGGGAAGATTTTGTACCCAGCTGTATATCCAACCTGCTGTAACTGTTTCAGAGGTAGGGCAGGCTCTGCCACTGCTGCTCAAGCCTAGGAGCACCCCATCTCCCAGGCAGTTTTATCAGTGTAGCTGGAGCTATGTTGCATCATTGCTGAGGACTCTAACTTTAGTTACTTCAGTCTCAACTCATTTTCAGAGAGACGGGTGTCTGGTACTGCCATGTGACATGTCCTCCAGTATTCTTCCTGGCCTCCAGCAGCTGTTCCCCTAAATCCCATGTCCTGTCTGCTGGCCCCAGGGATGTGCTGGATGGATACCCTAGCCACCTACCCACGGAAGCGGACACCTGCACTTGGGATACATGGCCATGCCTGTGTGCCACAAGCTGTTCGCATTCCAACCGAGGAGCCACAGGAATGACTCTTCCCGAGGTTGCCATTTGTTTGAAGGATGAATGCTATTTGGGGAGTGTTCCAAAATAACAGGTCATCCTGCTCTCTGTGCTCCAGCCAATTGTCACACTAGCAGGCAGAGACCGCCTGGGTGGAAAGGCTGAGCCTGGTTGCCATGGAAGGGCTGTTTCTGCTCCCTGCTCTCCTGCTGGTCATGCACCCACTGCTTCCAAACCTCTGGCACTCTCCTGACCCCTCCATCAGCTCACTCAGCTCACTACAGTGGGTAGGCAAGGCACCTTAGGAAAAAAAAAAAAAAAGTAAGTAAATAGCTTGCCTAGTGAATTGCACTGGCTCCCTGAAGGGTCACATCTGGCTCATAGTGGGGGTGAGTACTGTGGCTGGTGGTGGAGCTGGATTTGGGATGCCCCCTTGCACTCTCTCCCAAAGGGGCCAAGTGAGCCAGCGGGTTGCAGGGGCCAACTCCTTCAACAGGGCACTTAGCCTGGGGGGCTGCGGGATGGGCAGGGGAAGAAAAAATACCTGCTAAGTATGGCAAAGGTGCTAAAATGTGAAATGTTGATTCTCTTTGGGTTTTATATTCCTGAGCAGACAGGTTGTTTCTCAGTTTCAGCTATCTTCTTGGTTTTATCTTGTTTTATTGCTTCTGTGGTCATCTATCTACCAATCTGTAAACTGAGAAATGCATATCGCTACAGCCAGGTGTTGTCCAAGGATAAGTCTGCAGCAGTGCAAGCTTACACAGAAACAACTTCTCACTAATATGAGCAGAGTGCTTGAAACAGATTAGCCCTAGGACAGCTATTCTGACCAGAAAGAGACAAGTTCAAGTTTGCTTGGCTTGGTTGATTTGTGCCTGAGGTGGGAAAGGGCTCCATTTGAAGTAATCCTGTTTGGAAATTATGGGTTTCAGAGTTCTTCTGGTATTAGGGATTAAGCTGTAAATTGTCACACGGACATAAGGTAGGATGTGAACATAATGTTGAAGTATTATTGAATATGAAAAAAAAGGGTGATGAAATCTGGAACTATGATTATTTTTCAGCATCTTTAAAGGTGCAGATGCTGATATTTTCAGGGATAAGAATAACCTTTCCATAGGAAGATACAGAAATATACCACCATACTCCTTTTCCTTCTCCCTTCCCCAGGACAATCTGAAGACAAGACATGAGTTTTCCAGCATGCCTGGAAATGAAATGGAAACGATTATCAAATGAAAGTTTGAATATGCAGAGGTCAGATATGACCACCGATCACCATAAGGACCTGACCAAAGGAAGATTCTTTGCATTTGCATCCAGGGCTCTTCACTAGCTTCCTTAGGAAGGACAGTGAATCGAGGCATTTCTTATTCAACCACCTCATCTGTTCAAACCAACACCCAGAAGACAGGAAATTTCATCAGTTGCTGTACATATGTGTAACTTGTGTCACCAGAAACTCATGGCTTGGACTCCGAAGGTCAAAGTGCATATTCTTCATTACAAGAATCAACAGAATATTTGTTGGACTTCAGTCAGGCCCCGGAAGCAGACATGCAAAAATATAATTTATGGTTATACTAATATATCAATATATTCAAATGGGTCAGTGACAGAGTTTCCAAGATGCTCTAAAGTCTCTTCTCTGCTTCAGTTTTTCTCTGAAGAGCAAAACTAACAACTCTCCCAACACAGCAGATACAATGAGACTAAATTCATTATTGAGTGTTAAAAGTTTGGAGACCGTTACAAGGGAAGTGTTAATTTTACCTACAAAGCATAAATATTATGTTGCTTATCTGCTACATAAGTTGTCCACTAAATTAAAATGTATCATATTCATACCGTTAATAGTATAAAAACTGCCATTTGTGGTCATCAATGAAGAAAGATCTATATGCCATAGCTCTGTAGCTAGGTGTTAATTACTGTCATGTTGTATAATGCAAGGATTGCACTTTGCATGATGATCTACTGAGACAAATAGAGAAAACTCAAGTTTGCTTTTAATTATGCTGTGAAGAGCAAGCCCTGACCGGGGAGAACGCAGAGCTAAAATAAACATTGGGAAGCATTATAAGAAGAAGAGCTCCCTGAGCAATCCCTCACACAAGGAGGGCACATCTCCTGATTTTACCCCTGTGAAGGGTGAATATCAGTTTCCCTGCACATGCTGGCCTAAAGGGATTGATGCTCTTCCTCTGCTTTGGCCCCTGTGAAATTCTGCACAGGCTAATTGAAGGGAAAGAGGCAGAGCTGTCCCAGGTCTGAGACGAAAGGTCTTTGTGCCCCCTGCCTCAGCCCCAAGGCTCACGGGTGGGCTAGGCACAACAGCTACAGAAAATTATCATCTTACAGATTAGAGCTGATAGTTTTCCTGTTTTTTGCAATGCAAGAAGATAAATCGTTGAAGCACAGTGGCCACCAGGTTACCCCCAAATTCGAGGGAGGTTTTTGCAAACAAAGAATGAGGGGCAAATTCTGATCTCTGTCATAAATCCTGACCTCTTATCATTTACCCCTGGATCTAGTACCATATCAGCAGGAAGAAGTGGTAACCCTCAGCTGCTACCTCAGGAAGCCTGCCTGATGCGTGTATCAAACGTAACACTGCAAAAAAAGCAGCATTCTGGTTGTGCTGCCTTCCTTTCCCCTGCCCAGACCAGGCAAACACGTGCTCTTGTGCCAAAAGCAGATGCTGCGCCTCTTTTGAAAGTGTCAGGGACCAATACGTTTTTAAAGGGGAACCCCAGCTCCTTTTAGGATGCAGGCGAGCTTGGCAGGCTAACTGCTAACTGTTGGGGCATTTCTGCTCCCAGGAGCATCCTCCTGCTGCTGCTGCTGCCTCTGCCGCTGCCCCAGCTCCCCACTTCTGCAGGGTGGCTGTGCCCTCTGGTGGAGCCTGCGTTTTGGACACTGCTGGGTAAGGACCAGACCCAAAATCAGGCTTGGGGCAAAGGTATCAGTCAGTGCTGAAGTGCAAGTAAGCCATCCACAGCCCCCCTCCCCTCTCATCAGCGTCTCCCCCAGGCTTCTGCTTCAGGGATGGGCCGGTATCGGCTCTGCCACACAGGTTTTAAGTCACCGTTGGTTGCAATGGTGTCACTGTTGGTTATGGGACAGTCCCTGAATAAAGCCCCCCAGCAGCCCCAGAGGCAGGCATCCGAGCTCCAGCACCCTGCTCCTGGGTGGATTTTAGGCACAGGGTGCAGAAACACTCTCTGTTGGTCCCTCTTTGCTCCATGGGGGTTTAACTAATCCCTGCAGTCTGTACAGCAATTATCAGCCTGCTAGCAGCTCTCTTCCTCAGTGCCCACTCCATCTCTCTCCAGTGCTGAATAGAGGGAAGGCAAGTACCAGTCTTGGGACTGGGAAACCCTGATAAGCGGGTCCTGCTGCCAAACTAGCTTGTAGTGTTCCTTCCTCCCCAATTTGGCAGGGATAATCAAGACTGTTGCACCAAGAGGTAATTTGGAGTTTGGCTCTGTAGGGTGCAGACAGCAGGCGGCTTTTGTCAAGGCTACGCTGGATGTCTGAGCTGTGCTGTGTTCATTACTCAGTACCATCTTTTGTACCGTCCTGGGTATTGTTAGGTACTTGCAAGCTATTTCTTCCTGTGCAGGGAAACGCAGTTCATACAGAGTTTAAATGAAGCAGAAACAGCAAATACGATGCTCTGCCTGTGTGACTTCAACATTTATAAATCCTAGGGGAATGAACCTAGTGAAATGTATTCTGCTGAAGGATGTCCTGCTCTGGAAGAAGGTTAGGTAGGAAGAGGGGCACAAGATGGATGAAGGTATTTCATGAAACTCACTTGCTAATAAGAGACAGATTTGGGTAAGGGCCAGAACTACCGGGGCAGGTTTTTACTGAGGTTTAACAACTTCAGCTGTATGGAAGTCGGTGGAGGCAGGGCAGTTTACATCAGCTGGTCCAAGTCTGCTATGAACTCCATCACAGCTTTTTCCTCTGCTGACAGTAACACAGGGAAGGACTCTATTTCACCTTTGCATCCAGCACAAATATCCCAAATAATGTTTTCATTAAAGGGTTTTGCAAAGACCTCCTAGAAACCAAAACGAATAGTAAAATGTATCACTGACTTAGTCTCTCTGAGATGCCTCCATTGATGCACATGATCTGCATTTTCGGTATAGTTTCTGCTCTTACATAAAAGAAGGGGTGTGGGATCACCTTGAATTTACCTTAGAATAGTTCAGCATTTTCAAGGACAGACTTCTCAGTAGGGAAATTGTGCTCTGTGAAAGTTAATATTCATGCACACACACAAATTACTATGGTCTACACATAGTGATGGGAAAGATTTTGATCCCATTACAGAGCATTACAGGAAAATCCGCCCATATTAATAGCATTCTGGCACCTATTAATGAAAGCTTCCAGACTGACTTGCTGTGGACAATCCAAAGTGTCCCCTCAGGAGACCTGAGGCCAGTGCTATGGTGCCTAGATGAACAGACCTTGTAGTGTATCGGGCCCACAGCTTATGTAGGTCACAGTCACTGTTTCACTCAGGTAAACAGGAAACACAGGCATATTTTTTCTGTATTTGTTCTTCAGTCCTCTGATAATAGCAGTCTTTCAGGATTTTCTCCTGGTGGTTTTCTTCTACAGGCTTTCCAGTTTCATTTTGTTTCCCAATTTAGTGACCTGAAACCTGTCCCTTCTCAATTCACCCAAAACTGGTGGACCTTGGGTTTGGAATAGTTGAGGGAATAAAGATGAAAAACAGCACTACACAATGTATAGAATAAATCATTACTCCAAAAATGTTAATAAAATAAAAAACCAAATACCCAACAGAGCAGAAAGCAATCACATCTTTATACCCATCTGCGCACACATGCCCCAGAACCTTTCAACTGTGCTTGGCATTTTGTACTTCCACACCACAAATTTTTCTAAGCACATTGGCCTAAATACTTCCTCGGTACAACTCCAGTGACATTAATGACTGGCTTTCACAAGGGCTACATTTAACCTCAAAGGCCTGATGCACTTGTTGGGATCAGCACCGCTCGAAGGAAATCCTCATCATTTTCAGTCTCAGGCGAAGTGGTCAGACCGGCTGTGAGACTGTACTTCTGATTTGTGTCGCCTGGCTGGACCCTTGGAAATTTGTTGTGAAACACTGCACCTGAGTGCATTTAAAATAAAGCCCTGAATTTCCATAAAAGCTCCTAGACTTTGTCTTTTGGCCCTTACTCTTGTGTAGCGATGGCCAGACAGGCGATCTGGAGTCAAACAAAGTCCCTTTCGAAATCAACGGCAAAACTCTTCTCATCCTTCTTTTCTCTGCAGGGGGGCCTATGCTCTGAACTAGAAGACAGAGAGCAGGGACAAAACCTACTGTCAGTGAAAAGAGGAGAGAAAGGAAACCAAAGGAAAGGAAAGGGGAACTATTCTTGGGAGAGCATTAAAACAACTTTATTCATTCAATTCTGTCACCACTGGTTTTGTGTATAGAAATACTTAATGAAAAAATAAATTTCTTTTCCATGTCTGTTTTACACAATCATGCACCTTACTTTGTCATACACCTTATTAAAGGTAAACAACATCTACCTCTAATGTAAAATATCTCCTAGGTATTTTGTAAAATACAATGTAACATGCAATAAAATAGTATTTTGTATATTGTATCCTGTTTGTAACACTGAAATGAAGTAGGACCAGAGATGGCTTCAGCACTGTATATACCTACATATATAATAACTGATGTGCATGACTTTTTCTTTTTGACAGCTGAAACTGAGGACAGCTCTACTGCCTTTCAGAAGGCAATCATCTGCAATTCCAGCCTGGAAGGTCACCACCCTCTCTTTCTAACAGGACAAACCCTCTCTACAGAAAGCTGTGTGGCAGCTCAAGCTGCAGGGAAGACTGAGTCAAAGTACAGTATGATGATGGAAATGCAGGGTTTGGGCTTTTATAGTGTATCTGTAGCCTGTCTTCCTGCTGGCCATAATAATCACCACCTTGCTCCAGCATCTGTTTCTTCATTCTCTTCACATTTTCAGTCTGGCTGACAAATGGTGATCTTGCTCAGCTGGTAAGGAACTGAAGACAATATCTGTTGGCTGATATCTCATTTATTCAAATAATTCATAAATAGAAGAGGCATAAAGACCTTAAAAGCAGAAGGGTAGATCCTGCCTCATAGATTATAAGTATCCCTCACTTCATGGATCTTCTGGTAAGATTTGTCTAATCTGACCAAAGCAAGTGCGAGGTAACACTTTTTAAACCTGTCTGTCTTTACCAAAATCAAATCTTCAGTCACGTAATATGTCATTTTTATAAAACCTTTTCTTCGACATCTAAAATGATTTTGGATCAGAAATCACTTTAAATAAAAAGATAAATGGAGTGCAGATTTATGAGAAGTAACATTAGAGCCAGGCATGGACATGTGGGACCTATCTAGACCACAGCATAAGCACAGTTGTACCACAAACTTTAATTTTTAAACAAAAGAAGAAAAAAAAAAGAGCTAGGCTGGATGAAATTTTGTTAGCACAGGTAAGTGTAATAGAGAATTCAGTCTCAGGTGATCACACAAGAATACAGCTGAATTAGGTTGGATTCTGTGCTCTCATCATGCCCCAAATAACTGCCCCCAATAATCTAAAATTTCATCTCAACACCTTTGAAATCTAAAGGTTCAAATTTTCATTCTGAAAAGCTTTTCTTCTTACTTCTCAGCTCAAGAGTAAAATTAAAGGCTTCGGTTACCAGAAAACCAGATAAATGGCTTCAGTTACCAGAAAACCAGATAAATATTCATTTGTGGTTCCATTCTTTTATTTAAAAAAAAAACCAACAAACAAACCCAAAACCTAACACCACTACCAACAACAAGAACCAAGAAGAAAGACCATTGTAGCCAGATTCAGGCTCATTGCTTCTGTTCCCATTCTCCCTCTGGCCCTGCACCTGCCCTAGGCTCCCGCGGCCGCTGGCACTCCTCTCCTGCCCTCCCCACCGCCTGTGCACGTCTCAGGCCCCTGCTGCTGCCCTGGGTCTTTCAGCCTGCACTGGGAAGCACTGCCCAGCTTTAAGCATAGGTTTCCTTTCTGGCTCTTCTGCTCTCTCTTGTGAAAAGGAATCCTTTTACTCTTTCTTTCCACATCAGAGCACTGGGAATAGGTACAGCCAGAGCTGTATGTACAGAAATGTTTCAGCTCCCCTGTACACAAACATACCTAATTAAACCCGCGTGCAGGTACAGCTATAATTTGTGAGGAGTGCACTGAAGCGTGCAGGCAATGATCCTGGCATTGTATTTGACAAGCAGAACAATAAGGTGCTCTCCTGTGCAGCTCGGCTGCCGACAACTTTCTCAGCTCTGCCAGAAAAACAGCAACCCAGATTTTACAAAGCAGGGCTTTGCTGCTGAAGGTGCCAGGCTTTTAAGAGCTACGTGAAAGCACCTGGGAACTGGCAGAACTGAGGTACCGTTGTATTCCTACTGCATTACTGCGGAATACCCAGTCTGTAAGGGTGATGGTTATAAGGAGCCACAGAGTTAAAAGGTCATGGGGGAAACCACATGTGTCGCCACTGAACGTAGGAGCTGAAGCAAGCAGTAGCTTTAATGGGCACCCAAATTCCTTTTAAGTGCTGATGGAAGCAAACTATTTTCCATTTCATTTAATAATAGTTGGAACCTGTTGGAATTGGTCAGTATTTCCTAAATTTCAACTTTTAAGACAAAATGCTAACTGGCATTTGAATTTTGGCACAGAAAGTGTGTTTTTACTCATTCTGCAGAGGTCTGTGGTATTATTCTTTATAGCCAGATTTCTTGCACAATGGACTTCTTCTTCTCACTCCTATTGCACCAGCAATTCCCCTTCAGTGAGGCAGCAAGGTGTCCCTCAGAGCCTTGGACTGCTGGACTGAAGGCCAGTTAGCTGTCTCCAGAAAAGAAATAGCAAAAGCACTGTGCGTGCATGATCATACTGGCCTCCAGAACTGGAAAGGAAGATGAGTTTCCAGCTGCAATCCTTCCTTGCTAGTGCAAGTAAAGCCAGTCAAAGTGACCTCTGGGATCTGGACATAGATCTCATCAGAGCCAGGCTGCCAGTGTTGGCTGTGTGTGCCAGCAGTGATGGTTCTGGTCACTAGCGACTGGGATTATATTTAAACCAACAAGCTATAAAGATTTTCCCTTCTGCTGTCCCCTAAAATGACCTGAGAAACCTGAAGTTTCATGAGAAACCACTGACATTATCAAGACTCATCAATGGTGAAGCTGTGGCAAACACCTTCAGCTGTCAGGTTTTTACTCCTTAATGGAAGCTGGTCACTGTTGTAAGCCCTCCCTCCTCCTGTACGTTGCACTGTGCACTCACTGTTGTGCATGACTTTGTAAGGGACGATCAGTGTGTTGCTGAAATGCTTATTTTGTTTATAATTTCATTAAAGTACTCTGGTAACATTTCTAATCCATTTTCTGTATCTGTTATCTTTGCATTCCCAGGTAATTTAGTTAGTTACAGCAATGTCACTAAAAAGAAAAAAAAAATCAACCCTTTGATCTCAGTTTCTTTTATCAGGCTCATAAATAAATAATCTTTCTAACCTGCCTCTAAGCACAAAATAGTAGCAATTAAAGGCTGTGGTAGAAATCACGGTCCAAAATGTCCTCTGTCCCACCTTCTGCTCGGTGGGAGAGGGGAGGTGTACACACCACAGCCACTGTTCAGTACAAATCATACTGTTACATACGGGCTTTAACAACAACAACAAAACAAAAACATAGTATTCCTATTATAAAAACACAGTATCCACATAAATTTGGTGATAAAATAGTCAAGCAGAGCATGTACCCTTATGCTAATTACGGCTGATACCTAATAAATAAGTTAAATTGAAGTATAGAACCTCATAAGTATAGGATACTATTCTGAGGGAGAATTTTCTATTTTTTAACATATCTAAGTCTCAACATTTATGTGACTGCTACATTTACCTGACTGTGCAAGTAAGAAATTGGGTCTGCACTCTTAGGCAAAACAAGGATCTTGCTTCTTCCTGAATCCGGTCGGTTCCAGGTCTAGTAAACAGATGAATGGAAACGATTGGAAAAATAGGATTATCTGCCAAGAAATGTGGAGGATGGCAGGACAGTTAAGATTGTAAAAGTCTATATTCTAGTTTCAGTATCTCTAAATTTTGCACAATCCTCACTTATGCCTTTAATTATTACACTTAAAAAGCAAGCTAGCAAGAGGCACGATGCTGCTCCAGGAGCAATGGTAGCTGTAATCATGCAGACATAATTTATGCACTTATGCATTTGCAGAAAGCTTTCAGTGATTCTGACAGGAGACAGGCGCCTGGATTCTGTAACGAGGTGGTGGCTGACGAATATTTATTTTTTTCCTTTGGTACCTATCTTGTCTGCTTTAATTGGCTGCCTGGGAATGCACTTGGAAACGCAGCAGCAGAGCACTGACACGCTGCCTCCATCACTTGGCACTCTGAGGTGCAGGTGGATGCCATCAAAAACATTTGCGTTTTAAACTTGAGTGGCAGTGCAGGAAAGTTGGGAGGTGATCAATAAGGAGTGATAAGGTCTATACACCTGATCCTATGCAAGAACAATTTCCCTTCCTCTTCCTTCCCTTCCTTTCCTTGCTCTGCTCTTGTCTTTTTGGGATCTACCTTCTTTGAAGTAGGAGGTGTTTTTTCTTAAGTACTTTCTTATATTACCTAGCATAGTGGGATTGCCATACAGAATTAAGAGAAATAACAACAACAATAATAATAATAATAAAAATAATAAATTGATGACGATGATGACAACAACAATGACACAAGACTGTCCTGGAAAAAAACACTGACCTCCCGTGAACCTGAGATCTCCTGCAATAAATACAGTTATTTCCTCCACAGCTGAATTTGGCCTATTCTGGAAGATACTGAAACAGGAAAATAACCTAATTTATTGGTGTCTGAGAATTCCAGTGGGAAAGTCTGCAGTCATTACCTTTTAAAAATTAGGCTATGAATTTTTCTCTTTGACATTTTCTAATGAAAGTTGGTAATCAGTAATTTTAGCCATCTTCTGGCAAGATTAGAAACACTGGAGGGGAGGGCAGAACAGACAAAGCTCTCTTTTCGCTACAAGTTGCTGAATTAACTGAACCTGAAATGCTTTGAAAATGTGTGCCCACATCAGTGAAATTTAGAAAGCAAGAAAGCAAGATCTCTTCGTCAGGTTTTTTGCCAGTCCCACTTCCCAGTCACTTGGCAGCTCTCTTCCCTGGGGAAAAGATGCCAGGGAAGCTATTCTGCCTGGCATACAGATCCCTGGCAGGCAAAAATTTTGGGGACTTCCAGGACCGAAGGCTTTAGCAGAGTCTGCCATGCAGACAGCATTAGTCAAGGGTAAGGATGCCTTCAGTGCTGACACATGGGCCTCAAAACGTTTTGGGTTTCCACTCAAATTAGGGCAAGACCGAACTGTGAAATCTCCAAATCCTCAAAGGCATAGAATTACATTTCTTTTCATGGATTTCTGGTTTTGGACAAGTCACTCATTACATTAATAAGAGGTTTGTGAATGACTGTCAGAAAGGCAATTAGAAATATTCCCCGGTGGTAAAACTTGGCTTCACTATGAAAGACTCCCCTGCTTGTCAGCGAACACCTGCATTCAGCATATTGTATTTAAAAATGGAGAGTGCTTGTATAGGCCTGACTTTTTCCCCATTTAAAGGTTAATCAGCAATAGCAAAACAGAATTTCACCTCCATAACAATGGCAAAAAGATGACAAAATAATTTTATTTTCCCTTGTTATTTTCTTCCAGTGGTTAGCACTGCTTGGATAATAAAATACCAGGATTTATTAAACTAACACTAACAGAACCTAATAGTTACAGGAAAATTGCTGAATGAGTAGCAAGACCATGAAAATATTACTGTTAATGGAATATCCTAGCTGCTACAGAATTTGAGAAAATAGAGGCCCGATTATTTCATACTGCCTCTGGGCAGCTGCTAATTGCATGCTGCAGTTACAAGCATGTTTCCTTAGCTAGTCTAAAGGGTAGGTACGTAACGAGAGTGAACTGTAGTTGTTAACTCAGTGCAACAAGCATGCCACATCTTTTTATTTCCAGGACGCTTGCATCTTGCAGGTGTCCAGTCGATGGCTGTGTAAACTGTCTGCTACTGGTTCAGCGCCAGCGCGGATGCATCTCTCTGCTTCAGCAGCTGCAAACAATTTAGGGGCAACACAGAGGCCTGTGCAGCTATGAATATCACCCTGCTATGGCTGAATCTGTGAATAATAGATACCGTAACCGTTTGTGGCAGTTCTGAAAACTGATGAAATTGTGACTGATGATGCGATACAAGTTACTGCTACGGAGGGAGCAGCAATTCGGCATTGTGGTCCCATGACAAGTTTGTGGCCTTATCAGTATGTAGGGCAAAGCAGCTGCTGTAATGGCAAATGACAGCTTGGGGTTCCTAGGCTCCTGAGGTCTCTGAGAAGACTTGTGATTCACAGGCTGGCCTAGTTTCCCCCTCTACCAGAAAGGAGAAGCTCATACGCCAATGCTTGCCTCAGCAATGGTGGGGAATATCAATTCTGAAGCCCCCCAAGCTAAGATGAAACTCCTCCCAACCATTGCTCGCCCGGACCAGGGGGTATCAGGGTGATAAATTAGTGATGTTCAAAAAGGCGAGGAAGAGCCTGGGTTGTGCACTGAGCTGCCAGGGGTCCCGTTTGTACCAAGCCCGCACAGGAAGGCTGTCTGCAGCCTCTTACAGGGGGAAGCAATGCTTCTCCATGCAATTACTATCAACCTTGTATCACACATTCCCCTGCTTTTCCTTCCCTGAAATCAATTTACGTATCATATCATTTTAAAACTATTAAACATTGTGGATAATTTGAAAATACCTACTTCATTTGTTTTTCAAAGCACCGGCTGCATTTTCTCATTAGACAGGCATTAGGTGGCAGTATGGATTGGAGACTTCAGGATGGGGCAATGGGCAAGACACTCATATTCCGGATTCCAGTTGTAGCATGGAAAGATTCTCTAAACTTTCTTTTCTGTCTGAAAAATGGAGGTGTAAGTAATGATGCACTGGTGCCCTGTGAGGATTAATTAGCTAACAACTTTACAGAGCTCTGCGCGTGAAAAATGCACTCCATGAGTAGAGAAATAGTCAAGTAGAAAATCTTTCTTTGACATCAGTTTAATGTCACACATTTTGTCCTTGGTTCCTGCAGTGACACATTTGATCCATAATTCAGCCCATACATTCTCAACTATTCTATTTTTAGTTTTCAGAGAGACTCAGATAGGAATTTATAGCTAAATCTAACTTCCCAAACCATAGTCTGACAGGACTGATCAGAGCTAAGTACACAATAGTTAGTGAAAAGCTGACAAAGTGCTTTCATAAAGTCATCGCAAGTTAAAGATGGAAAAAGCCTAGTAGGTCATCTAATCCATCTCCCTGCCTCTGAAAGGGTTTTCTTTATTGCACAGTCTTGCTAGCGCTGTATCTAAGCTGGCAAAAATGTTGTTTTCTAGGCAAATCCGCTGTCAGACACTAAGGAAGACCCAGATTTCCAGATCAGTTTCGGCCTCATTCTCCCCCAGTTTCAGCCTATAACTTCCAGCAGCGTGCCTCAATCTAATCCACATCACTTTTCAACGTGCAAAGGGGATTTTGGCTAAAGCCAGTGAAATATAAAAATACCCCAGCTAAATTCTGATCCAAATATACTTCAACCCACATCTGGGTCCAGCTCGAACTCATTTTAATGGCTCCAAAATTGCCTTGTATTATTGATAAATCAGCTTGCAGGGCATGTATTTCTGTTCCCAGGAAAGCAGAAAAATAGCAGAGCAATTTCACCTGATGCTGTACCTGGGAACTGGCAACAGACTTTCCTACAGGTAGAGCCCAGGCTCCAAGCTTGCGTTTTTACATCTGAAATCCAGAACAAATGCCATCTTTTATGCCACCATACCACACTGCAGACTCATTTCACTGGCTCTGTGCTCCCATCGTTGCACATTTCTTATCTTTCAGCATAGCTGCTCTGTACTATTTTTCCTTCCTTTGGATTATTTCCATCTTTTCCTCTGCCTCAGTGAGTTAATTTACATATTTTCACCCCAAATCTTACAATGTTATTCTATGCTCATGTTGTTATCACCTGCAGCTTTTTTTGTCTCTTCTATTTCCTCCAGGGCAGTTACTTACACTTTGATACCATTTGCAGTTTCCCTTACTCTCACATTAATGAGGATACCTGCATAAAAAGTGAGCCTAACACAAACCCCTACTTCACTCATTTTCCTTTTAGGATTCATTTCACCCTCGTGTTTGTGTGAAACGCCACTCTTCTCAGTCCTCCTTGCATGGCAGAAAGTTACTGGGCTTCTCTGCTACTCTCATTGCTCCACACCTTACCCATGTTATTTGCCCAACTGACCTTTCTCACTTCCAATATCAGATTCCTTTTTCATTTTAGTCTCAGACACTGGAACCTTCTTCTATCTCTCATGACAGCTGGTGTGCTGCAAGGTGCCTGTTTTCTGTGTACCTGTGAGCAGTTTAGAACAATGTTCTCAACATTCAAAGCAGTGTAAAGAATTGATTTTAGTTAAGACCCTGACCTTATGCTTGTTCTTATGAGTGCGTGACTGATCATGCAATTTTAACTCCTGTATTGTTTGAGATATTCTTAGCATTTTTGTGAGATTCATAGCTCCAGAGGCCAACAGGGATGACTCTTGAGCAGCACTCCTCCATATTAACTCTCATTTAAGTGTAGTTTTATAAATTATAATAGTTTTATAAATTGCTACCATAAATTTTAATGAGAGTCTCACTATTAAATCCTGTAAATTTCTAGATCCATTTTTCTGACTGCAGAGAACTATCACCAAAGCTTTCCTCTCTTGTAAGTTCTTAAGGTCTGCAAATCAGTCACCTTTAACTTTCTTTTTATAAAATAGCTGACTAGCTCCTAGATCCAGAATCTTCCGTGCATAATAAATATCTTCCAGCTTCTTAATTGTTCTCTTAAGTCTTCTCTGAACCCGCTTCAGTTTGCCAATATCGTTCTTGAATTGTGGAAGACAAAACTGGACACAGTATTCCATTAGTGCTCTCTCCAGTGCCAAACACAAATATCATCATGCCGTTGCTATTTGAGCTGCTTCTGTGTGAGCTGCATCCAAGGACCGCAGCGGACACTACCCTGTCAAGCAGAAGCTTATTACCCAAGCAGCTCAAATCATCTTTCCAATCCTTTACAGATCTGCTGCTTTCAGAGACTCAGGAGGCTTTCTTCCCCTCGTTTTTATTCTAAATTGCATCCAGAGCATGTATCTGTGTAATAAACTTCAGGTTAAGACCGACATTGTTTAGCTTATTCCCAGTTTATCCAGAGAAACACATTATTCTGTATGGCTTTTAAGGCCAACATTGCTGTTATTGTAAATCTTATTTGTTACTGGCAGTAAGTCAACGGCCAATAAGCAGTTACCAGCTGACCACTCTAGAAGCACATATGCTTGCTCGTGGCTACCTGCTTATAGCCATGACTGAACACTATTCATCCATCTTATTTTTAAGATGTCCTATGGTAATTTTGCAGCATTCTTATTTATTATTCAAAATATTATGTAAGATCTAGTAAAATTCTTACCAGAAGTCTAAGTACAATGTATCCCCAGTGTTATCCAAATTTATCCTATCTTTATCTAGCAATCTATTTCAAATATGAAAGTATCCATTTAAGGTCTGTAATACATAGTAATAATTATAAATCCATTAATTCTCACCTCTATTTTCGTATTGTACCCCATCTGAAATATTTTACTCAGAATGAATGTCAGAACGAGAAATAGCAGTTGAAATCATCTAGGTCATGCCGTCTTCTGATTGTAAACGTTGGCATAGCAGTAGAGATTCCTCTTTGTCTAAAGAATTATTTAAAAGTCATCCTAGAAATCCCAAGGTCCTCAGCCAGCTCATTTAAAACTTTTGAGTGTTGAGAAAGCAAAATAGTTTCCTTCTCTATTTTAATGGGGATTTTTAACAAAGTTTTTGTCTAAGATGTCTCAGGCTCGTCTGGGAACATAGCAAGGCTGTGTAACAAAACTATCAATGATGGCTCTAGGTAGGTGCCCTCAAGATTTCTCTCAGCTGCCACCTACCCCTGGAAGCAGTAGTATTCCCATGGCATCTGTACTTCTCTTTCTGGGACTACTCCTCTCCGAACAGTCAAACTAGTACTTTTGCTCATGTATCACACTTGCAAAACCAGCTCTTGCAGGGGTCCTCTGAACGAAAACGCCTGGCATCTCCCAATAGCCCCTTTAGTCTGGGCCTTGCACAAAGTTCAGTGTGGGGTCTGACCCTCCCATACACCCCTTTCAGGGAGGTGACCAGTGGTGTGTAAGTGTGAAAGGCAAAGGCACCCGCTCCTTGGGGCTTTTCGGTTTGATTTGGTGAGACGGGAGCTAGTTGCGGTCCTTATCTCCAGAGAATGCTCCTGCTTGCTGTCCTCTAAAAGGATTCCCACCAGCCTGGATTTAAAATGAGGTGAAGGCTTCAAGCCACACTCCCTAACATGTCCATCCCCACAGCTGGGGCCAAGGCCTAGCAAGGACCCCCTTCCCACTGCTTACAGCCCAGCTCTCTGTGCGGCCAGGGATGCGTGTGGCCCCACCAGCAGCACGCTCCAGGCACAGCTCATAAACCCCCTCCTGGGAATTCAGCCTCGGGAAGGGCACATTTCCCCACCTGAACTGCCCCATTTAGTGCATGTTTCCTGGTGGGAAGCACAAGGAAAGGATGAAAGAGACATATGGACTTTTAAGTTTATGGCTCCAGATAAAAAAATATAAAAGGTTCAGATCCCGTTTCATACATGACCTGGCCTCTGGCTTTATTCAGTAACTTCTATGTTAAGAAAATGTTCAGCAGGCAGGAGAAAGGGAGAAGAGAGTGAGGACCTTAAAGCTGTTTTGCTGCTACAGAAAGGGTGAGTGAGAATAAATTACATAAAAATAATCCACATAAAAATAAGTAGAAAAATAATGCTAATCCTATTTAGACATGGTAATTCTCACTATATATTTTATTTATGGAATTGTAATCCTAGAACAGTAAATACTGCTATTCTTTACCATCCCGGGAAGATAATGTGGTAGAAAGAAAGGTATGTGGTGCGCAAAAAAAGCACACTAAAGGAAGAAATTGATCATGTAATTAAGAGAGATTTTTTTCACGGAGCTTAAGAGTGTTTTAAAACAGCCTTATATAATGGAGTTTTATAAGGGATTGATTTCACAAAACATATAGTACACTAAAAATGAGGAAACAAATTATGCAAACATGTTATGTTTCAACTATGTCACATTGCACAAACCACCTTTATCAGCTGTAAAACCAGACAGTTTCAGCTGAGACTTGTTAGCAGGAACAACTACAGCTACTGCAACTGAGAACGGGCTCGTGTACGCCAGTGTGAACGTGAGCCACACAGACTCCTCGTTTGCTCCTCAGTTCTTTCTGCCCTAGTTCCCAAGGACTATTTAGCAGCACTGGTCACCCAGCAATCCCCAGTGGTTTCCACACTGAGCTAAACACTGTCTTGTGGGGCCCAAGGGTCTGCCCATGACATGCTATCTGAAATTTGCCTTGGGGAAGGAAAAGAAATGGAAACTGTGGCTGGGTCAGAAACCAAGGTGGAATTTCCTGGCTGCCCAGAGATCTGAATGAGCTATGTCCTGATTTTGTGCCAAAACAGGGCTCTAAGTTGAGCTGGAAAGAAACATAAATACCTACCATGGTTTTGATCTGTCACCTAGCAAAAAGCACATGATTGTTTTAGTCAAGTAAAGACCCTGTTCTTGGTTTTATTCACCCAAAGCTTGATTGCACCCTACAAGGCAACAATTAGTGATGGAACAGAATTCCGCAGATTTGACCTGTGAATCCAGCCACTGCCATAGCTCTTGCTCAGGACTCCCACTTTCATTGATTCAATAGGCATCATTTGGGTTTGACATCTCAACCTGTGTGGTAAGGAATGCTGTAAAAACACCTTGTCTCATGAGATACACCATGACCCTCTCCTTTGCTGTGATGGCGGTATTCTGAGAGCAGGGTGCACAGCTTTCTTACTCTCCTCCTGGTTCTGCAGACCACTGCCCCTGCTTTCTTTGGGGGCTATATTCAATGAGACCACCACCCATGACTGCCTTGCTAGAGCCTGACCGGTAGCTTTCTGCATGCACACACATTCCACTGCTCACTAGGTCTACAACTCTCTTGAAGTCCTGTGACAAAGGTATAATTCTTTAACATATTTTGCACCTGTAAAATTGAAACTCCTCCCTTCCATGGAATGGCAAACCTCCCCCAGCCAGGATGCTGCGAGAAACAGCTCTGCTTCAGCTTGGTCCCTGTGGCTTGCTACCTCTGTTTTTATGAATCTTGAGTTTCCACAGCTATAACAAATGTCAACTAATTCTGAAGGAAGCATTTAATGTTTTTGTGATTAATTTTCTAAAATGCATTAAGGAATTGAGTGAAGTAGTGTTTAATTTAGAAAGCAGCATTATCACAGTCTGTAGAGATTGAAAATGGGGGAATGAAAAGGCACAGAAGTGTATAACAATACAGTAATCATCATGAATTGATGTGAATATGTGTGTATGTACATGTTCAGAAGTACTGCTACTCATTTGCACTCTGTGTAAAGTGGCATATTTCTGGCAATGGCAAGAAATGGGTGATTTACTTCAACGAAAGATGTAACCCACTGGACATGTAAGGACATACAAGAGCATTTCAGAAGCCTCTGATGATGCTGGAAGACAAAATCCATGAGTATTTTGGTCTGACTTTTCCTTGCACCTGGAAGAGGAGCTGAAGACTATTCCTGCCATCTGATTTGCTACTGTGTTTTCAAGTCTGCCCTTTGCTGTGAAACTCTAAAGGCTTTGAAGAAACTGCTAACCCATCAGCATTGATGAAAAAGACAAGAATAGTTTCAGGTACCCCAAGCATGTTCCTGTCTTCACCACATCTGCTGAATGAACACAACCAGAATGCCATGTATCTCTCCCAGCAGCACACTGGGACGCACTGTGTGACACAAACACAGAGCCACAAGCACCCTTTGCCTCACCTGGAATGAAGAAGAAAGAAATAGCCCTTGAGCAAACCGACAGATGAAATAGCTCATCTATTCAACCAGGGTACCTGGCACCGCTGTGGGGGCAGTACTGCACACTCACGTACACACACGCGCACACAGAGTGATGGCCTTGAGCTGCAGCACAGGCAAAAGTGAGATGGCAGCAGAGAAGGATTTGCAATTCTCTAGACCTGAGGGGACCATTGGGAGGAGGAGTGGGAGCCTTGTGCCAATCTGGCACAGAAACGGAACTTCTAACTGGGACTGGAACCACCTAGGAATGTTTTTCAGTGTCCAGTTCCTTGAAACCAGGCACAACTCCTTCCAGTGCAGTCCTACGCTCCTATTTTCCACCTACAGCAGAAGTAAATGTTGGGGTGTAGCATCATGATCATTACCAATGCTGAATGTTGCACAGCTCAGTGATAAGTTTCCTGACAGTGACTTAGATGAGCTGGTTTTATTCCTGCCCTTGCCATTTGGGCAGGCACCACTGCCATGATGACACAACAGCGCAGATCTAACTAAGCAGCTCTTTAGGTTAGCTACTGCTGCAGCAGTTTTACCACTGCAGCATAAAACTCACTGTTGAAGTAACCCCTCTGCTACTCAGCTTCTCCAGCCTGTTTTGCAGCACATTTTACACTCCATGGTGTTGTGGGTACAACACACAGATATAGCTGCTTTGTTGCAAACTAAGCCCTCCTGAGCCAGCTGGAGACACTGCTACCCTGCAGTACCTGTTGGGAGTGAATGGAGAACTTGTGCGATTAACAACTCGTGTCTATTCTGCCTCTGAACAAGAAGGGTACTGAGGACTGTTGCTTACCTTTTTAGTGCTTTGAGAATAATAAAATAAGCAATTTTCTACTCATCAATTACAGTATGCCTTAGGAAATCAGCAAGGCCACAGAGAATCTGATTATGCAGGATGGGAAACAGTGTCTACCCACAAATCGGAAATAAAAAATCTTGACCTTATCTTCTCGCTTCTGTGAAGGCCATCTGGTGGTCAATTGGGCATTGGTTATGCAAGTGATGATGTTCACACACTACAGAGAGGCTTACAGAAGAGCACAGCACTGCAGCAAAGCTTCTCCAGCCCCTGCTTCACAGCTTCCAAAAGAGTGGAGCAGAAGTATGCTCTTCAGACAGCAGTCAAGCAGACGCTGGCAGTATTTCCAAACCGGCAAGAACTGCTCAATGTCCTTGCACACATACATGTGAACTGCTGCCAGCCATTTCCCAAAATCATCCATTCTATTACTTTAAAAATCTGTACTTCAATGGAGGCCAAAACACTGCTGCAGTCATTAGAAGGACTGCAAGCAGAAAGGAAAGGGACTAGGATTTGCTCCTAGGCTGGCCCTGGCACACATAACGCTTGGTGCAGAGCAGGGGCTGTCCAAATTAAAAGGAGAAAACGTCTCTTTTTTTAAAGAATATACTTGAAATAACCTGGTGCTTGAATTACAAGCAATGCCAGCTTCAATGAAGTAGCAACCAATTGTTCATATGTAGCATAACAATTTCTAAACAGCATTAAACTATCAGAAATTTTGAGATTCCTGGGTAACGTATAAAAAAATTAGGCTGCTGTTTATTCTTCAGTCTGAAAAAAGCAGCAAGTCACCCTACACTAAGGGAATTTGGATTGCATAAGGCACACGCTGGCTACTTTTGAACTACTGCACATTTCGGTGTAGAAGCCCCATCAGCACTTTACGGTTGTCAGTGGGGTGCCTGGCCAAGAACTAATTCCTGAATTAGATGTCTCTCTCTCATACAACTATATGGCAATCAACTTCTCTGCTCGTGGCCAGTCAGACAACAGTATCAGCCCCTGCTGATAAAACCTCTTCTTGCCTTTCTGCACGCTGGGCTGTAGCTCCTGGCTGGAACTCTGCACTGCAGAACAGACATTAAAAATCATTATGCTGGAAACTGGGTGGCTCAGGGAAATTTCAGTGAGTGGCTGCCTTTGCTTTTTGAGCACTAGAAGGACTCCAGCTGGTCCCTTCATCTCCTCGTTAAAGGCAACTGAAGGCAGCTACCATCTGCTTGTGCAATGTTTCTCCCTGAAGACTTGGTATCACCAGTCAGTCATAAATGCCTGTGTCCATACAGACCACGTATTTCATTTTCAGCAAGCAGTTTAAGCAGTCTAAGGGACACGAAGATCCCTGAGTTACAGTTTTGATCTATGGATAAGTAACAATTTTGCCTTGGCAGTAGCTGTATGGGAAAAACATGGTGCCCGTTATACAACACAATGCTGACAGTACTCCATCTCCTGTGTGAGCAGGCAGGGAGAGAGGACTGTGGTCTGGTCAGAAGCTTGCATGTATTGCCAGACTGAATCTGTCTTTGGAGCCATCTAGGCACAGGGAGAATAACATTTTGGCTCTGTCAAGGACTTGTCCTGTCTTTCCAGTAGAGCAAGGAAGCTGAGTCATGGAGTCCTGTCTGTGCCTTGCCAAGAACAGCATGCCAAGGGAGACTCCAGCCCCTTCTTACCTGCTCTTGCAACCACACTTCATTAGCTATTTAGAAGTTTATATACCCAGCACTTTACACCTCCATTTACAGCAACATTTTAAACAAAAAACTGTTTTTTGCTGTTGTTGGCCCAGCTCCATTACCAGAAAAAAAAATGTTACTTTCACAGGGTAGATATTCTGCTCCAGCTTGTACCTGAAAATCTTTTTTTTTTTTTTTTCACAGTTAAAGCAGGCAGCTGAATTTAACAGTCAAGACCGTGGCTGGAACTGAAATAGCTGCTTTTGCAGGACAGTGCCCATAGCTGTCTCTGAGCGTGCTAGTACTGATTATCCTTGGGTGATCCCATATAAATGGTGGCTGAAACTTACATTGCTACTAATTACAGATCGGCATTTTGGAGCTGATCCCAATACTTGCTTGTGTGTTTAAGACAGAATAGGATAGTAACTGAAAAAAAGAATATATTCAAAGATCAAGTAATGAAAGGGAAATTACATTGCTGGAGTTGTCACCCACTTCTCCCAAGTTGCACACTGAAATTAAAAAAATCCCAGTATACAGCTGGATACTGTATACAGCTGAAGGCTATTATATTAGATCACTGTATACTAGATATAGCTAAATGCTGTTTCATTCCAGTGTCTCCTACAGTGTTTTAAGTGGAAGGTAATTAACTATTAACTATTGATTAGTTAAATATTTTTAGTTGAAATTAAATCAATGACACTTTCCTTCTTTTCCCAGAGTGAACATGCTCTGCAGTATGAGCGAGTACCTTCTTTGCTTTAGGTCAGATGGATATTTACATTTTACTTCAAGTATGCAAAAAGCCCTTTGCTTCCGTAACTCCTACTCCACTGTCCTGACAAAACCACATCCTGAATCATTATATAGCCTCAATGCGGAAGATGGATTTCACTCATGTGAATGGTACTGTCAATTAAGGAATAAAGTAGTAATACTTTGGAAATGATAGTATCTCCTACTTCCATTACAGAACTTGGCATCAAAGCTGGTCTGACTCAGCAAGCTCTTTCCATTTAAAAGTTGACTATCAATCTTATTCTTCTTACAAAAAACCCTCCAGAGATGCTTATCATAACATTTTATCCATAATCAGTAAGAAGGTGCATCTGCTTTTTCCAGGACATAAAGATATTTGTGGATAAGCAACTTCTAGGTTTTATTACCAAAAGAAAATCCTGTGAAGTACGATGGAAATTTGAACTAGAGTTAATTCTTTGCACACCTCCGTTGGTGTGAATGGTCTTCCCCTTGGTATGACTGCTTGTTTCAAAAGCTTATCTGAGAAACAAACATTTCTGCAGTGGCAGAAATGAATGGAATTAAAAATAAAATCAAATTAATTTTGTGTTCAAAGCTCCTTGACCGACAGTCTGAGAGATCACTGGAAATGCACTAACTTCCTCCCACACTTTCCCGTAAATATGCCTCTACACTTGACAGACTGCCTAAGTAAATGGTGGATTTGTGACCTTGAATATCTCAGCTTTAAAGCAGTGCCTAGCAGTACTATCAGGCTTGGTTTATATAATCAGATAACAATAGGTGGCAATTTCTATTTACTATCAGGCAACCAAGTGCAAAAGGTATGAAGAGTTACATCTGGTCTACTCTGTTTCCTTGAATAGGTTTATAGGACTGGCTAAATATATGGGTGATTCCAGCATCCATACTATAACAAATCTATGGAGACTTATTAAAAAACCAATGAGAAATAGTGTGGTAAAATATTTGGCTTTGTTTCTTTCTGCCTTGCTTGTATCTCTGCTAACATAAAACCGTGGCCCTCCCCTGGGACCAAAATTGTGCCGCTTTCTGGATGGAAGAACAATCTAAATTGAAAGATTGTTTTCAGATCAAAACTGCAGGGTCGTGTTTTGAATATTTAAATTGTGGGGATTACATTTCTTCAGAGCAGCATCTCATGACTGCTAACTAACTTACTGCACTTTCAGGTTGCTGCAGCTTCTCATAAGATTGTCTCCCACTTGAAAACCCAACTCAAAACAGAAAGGTACTGCTCAGCTGCTAAAAATGGATGTAGACAGGTAGCAAAGACCTGGTATGATCACTGGGCACAACATGCAGGAGCAGACTAAAAAGTATGAATTTATTTGAGTGAAGCAGGAAGGCAGGGCTAAGGGACCTGTGGAAGCATTGCCATTCCAGGTTCTGCAATCTCGCTGAACATTTCAAAACCACTTTAGCAATTTCTTCTATTATACTTGCCTGACAGACATGTTGCCTTTCTGCTAATTCAGTGGAAGGAGGAGGGCGGCATTTAAAACTACCACTGCTTGCAACTCTGCTGTCCGAGAGACAGAGAAAAGATGGAATGACCTGAAATAAACCATTTTATCCAGTAAAGCCACTTAATCAAGAAGGGGCTAGTACTATGCTGTCTCTAGCTTTTTTTTGCCTGTATTTCTTTAGATTTTATCCTACAGCTTACCTATAAACCTTGCCAGAATATCTGGACTCCCTTTTTATTTGGCAGCAGATAAGGCAGAGATGTCCTTAGGTTTAATATAGCTTAGAGATAAGAGGTGATAATGCACCTCAGTGAAAGTGCTGTAGCTAAAGTTTGCTTACCTGCCTTGTCTCCCTCCAAAACTCTAGATGTAGCACAGTTGCATTCTCTAACAGTCCCATGGTGCAGGACACCAGAAACACATGATAAGGGGCAGCCACTGCCCCAAAGCAAGTGGGACAGGGTGGTGGGTGGCGGAGCTGGCTGACCTGCTCGAGGAGGACTCCAGAGACGGGCAGCGAGAGCTGCTCTGGTCACCTCTGCATCCACCAGTGTCTGACAGTGCTGCGCCTGCCTTTGTGGAGCCTACAAAAGACCCTGATAGGTGTTTTGATTATCCGCTTTCTGGCACTTGCCTTGGATCTTTCATGTTAACACTTGAAAAGTAGCTGCAAGTCTGCTAAAAAAAAGTAATGTCTTGACAGTACTGAAATTCAAACCATACGCTGAACATTAACTTTTACTACTACTTTGTAAATAAGGTTATCAAAGATGTTGATAAGAAGAAAGCTCTGACAATGACAAAGTTGATCACACTGCAGCACCAGCTCTTCTCTCAGCTGCCTTTTGAAAACTCTGAGAGTTTTGGTATCCAAAAATAATGTCTCAGGAGTCGACATAATAGCTGTTTCCTGCAATGACCTATTTTCACTGTAAGCTTAAAAACAAACAAAAAAAACCCACCTGCATGAGCCTGGTGAAACTTAGGAGAAAGTAACTTTGCATTCAATGAAAGGGAAGCCCCTCATGGCCATGGCACAGCTCTTTTTGCCAGCCTCCAGGGGCAGAGGCACCAGACACAGCAGCACCTCTTTGCCATGAGGCAGCTGCCACTGCCAGCTGCTGACCCCAGCAGCAGGCGTGACTCTGTACTGCAAGGGATGATGCACGACAGCTTTTCTGCTTTCTCCCTTGTGTCTTTAAAGGCCACTGATGATGCCAATAGCAAGCTGCCTTTCACAGCTTGAACATACTTTTTTCAAACTGCTGTGTAGTCAGCTGAATTGGTGCAGGCCTCCTTCCTTCCTTCGCTGCTGCCTACTCACTTCTCTCTCCTTTCACCGTTACACATTTTTCCTTCAGCTTTCTGCTCCTGTGTCACTTGTCTTTACCTTGCTAAGCCCTCTGAATAATGAAACGACAATTTAGATAGTTGTAAATTGCAAAGATGGTCCAGAATATTATGTATCCTTGTCAAATGCTTTACTAATTTAATGTGCATTACAGTTAGCAATTCCTTCTCTGATTTATTTAATTAAAGTTTAATTCCCATCAGTTGTAAAAAATATTTTTCTAGCTCAGCTTGTGTTCTCACACAAAACTATATTTTCAGGTACAGTTTTATTCCATTTGCAGAAATCCCAAATCTATGTTTATCCAAAAGAATCCAGTTTAGAATGCAGCTGAAGTTCCTTTCGCAAATACGCACGATGCTATCATATTTTAAGAGAAAGGGAACTGTTCTTTATGGACAAAAAGCACAGTCAATATCTTTGAATTATAATAAATAATAGCTGAATAAATTAAAATTCAAGAGATTAAATTAAATGAAGATTAATGACACCAAGCTGGTTGGTGTCATTGACATGCCTGAGGGACATGACGCCATCCAGAGGGATCTGGACAAGCTCAAGAAGCAGGCCCATGTGAACTTCATGCAGTTCAACAAGGCCAAGTGCAAGGTCCTGCCACCTGGGTTGGGGCAACCCCCAGTATTAATACAGGCTGGGGGATGAAGGGAATGAGAGCAGCCCTGTGGAGAAGGACTTGGGGGTCCTGGTGGATGAAAAGCTGGACATGAGCCAGCAATGTGTGCTCGCAGCCCAGAAAACCAACTGAATCCTGGGCTGCATCAACAGAAACCTGGCCAACAGGTTGAAGGAGGTGATTCTTGCCCCTCTACTCTGCTCTGGTGAGACCCCACCTGGAGTGCTGTGTCCAGCTCCGGAGCCCTCAGCACAGGGAAGACATGGACCTGTTGGAGCGGGTCCAGAGGCGGGCCACAAAAATGATCGGGGGCTGGAGCGCCTCTCCTATGACCACAGGCTGAGAGGGTTGGGGCTGTTCAGCCTGGAGAAGAGAAGGCTCCGGGGGGACCTTACAGCATCCTTCCAGTACTTAAAGGGGGCTTATAACAAAGATGGGGACAAACTTCTTAGTAGGGCCCGATGCAGTAGAACAAGGGGTAATGGTTTTAAACTAAACAAGAGGAGATTTAGACTAGATAAAAGGAATAATTTTTTTACGATGAGGGTGGTGAAATGCTGGAACATGTTGCCCAGGGAGGTGGTAGATGCCCCATCCCTGGAAACATTCAAGGCCAGGCTGGACGGGGGTGTGAGCAGCCTGATCTAGTTGAAGATGTCCTTCTCATTGCAGGGCAGGTGGACTAGAAGATCTTTAAGTTCCCTTCCAAACCAAAGTACTCTATGATTCTAGGAGAGTGTGGAATGTAATTATTTTTTTATTACTGAAAGTTAGAAATTTGAAAAATGGGTTTAAATGTTCAAGTGTTAAAATAATCCTTTTCTAGCTACTATCAAGTTAAAAAAGCTAAAATCTCAGGCGTTCCCATTCAATGGTGCCAAAAAGAGAACAGATCTCAAGGAAGTTGAAGGAGAGTCAACTGAAGATGCATAATAGCTGCAGCAGCAGTTATGTAGCCACTTCTTTAATCACTCATAAAATAAACCTTAGGTTTAATAGCTTAATTTAATAAGTTATAACAAAGGACAATTGTCCTTGTTGATTCAGCAATAGATTCAAAGCTACTGGAAGGTCTTCACTTAGGAAGGCCACTTGCCTTCAGTCATCCCTTCTCAGACACGGGCAGGATTTGGTCCAGCAATGAGGCTGAAGGAGTCCTTCTCATTGGAAGAAACCCAAATCCCTTGCAGGAGGGAGTCAAAGCATGTCCCATAAGGTCCCAGGTTCACACTCCAGGACACTGCAGAATCTGCCTACCCCATGGTACTATGTCAACCGTATCCCAAAGAAAGCAGTGCAGATAGGATCTTCAGGATGGGCAGCTATAGCCCTGAATAATGACATCTTTGTTTTGGCTGACTTGTATTCCATTTAGAGAGGTTTTGAAGGATTCCTGAGGTCTTAGCTGGTCTTAGCCATAGGGACAACTGAGAAAGGGAAGAGGTCAGCACTCTTGTACACAAGGACATGGCAGGGGTAGCCCCTGCTAATTTGGTGGGAAGATCTGTCCCTGTTTCTGACCTGTCTCATGTAGGAAAGCTTCACTCAAAGCATCTTTGCTTCCTCAACAGACCTAGGAAGATCAGCTAATGACATGTTTTGTTTCTGGGGTCTTGTTTTGGCCTCCCAATACATTGTACTAGGTGCCCCAAAGGAAATAAGTGGGTAAGGAGAGCCAAACTTCCCCGCAAAGTCAATGTCTACAGAGGGAAAACAACACAGGATCAGTACTCCCTGGAACTCCAGATGTGCTTGGAGTTTGTTGCTTTTGTGGCAGCGCAACTGGCCTCTGTTAAGAGACATTGGGAGAATTTAGCCCACTGCACCAAGCACTTAGACTACACTTGCCGATAGGGAGCTGGATGTAAAAGAGCAGAAAGCTCAACACTGTGCAGGCTCACCTCCAGTTTCAGGCAAATACAAAGACAAGAATTCCTACGTGATTGTTTTTAAAGGAAAATGGTTTGAAATGGCCTCCCACGTGGTACGGTTTGCTCTCATATTATTTTTCCTTGGAATTCCTTTTTTTTTTGCCTGCTCCAGACAGATGACTAGAGCCAGAGGAGTGATCACACTATGCAGATACTACAGAAAACACAGAATAAGCAATACTTAACACCTAAGCACGGTTTTTATCTGTGATGTACTTTGCAAAGCCTGACCTTTTGCTTTGCAGTGAGCCACCCATAGGCAGACCCCAAAAAACTGAAGAGGTTAATGTAAAAAAGCAATGATTAACAAAATACAGCCATATTGTGTATTAGCCATTCCCAGAAACACAGCTATTCACAAGGGAAACACATGGCTAAATGAAGTAGTTTGAAATCCTGCCCCAATGCTGCACATACAAAATGACTATGAGGTTGTAATAATGGTGACAGCACCATTTATCTGGCTGGATTTTTAGCAAACAAGTAGTATTGCTGAAAGAAAGAGATCTGTGCCCCAAGATATTATAGTAGAAGTGGCAATTAAGAGTAGATAGCACATTGCCCTCTTTACGATAAACATAATTATGTAATGTTATTATGCAGTGATATTCTTCACAGCCTGCTTTTGCATATATGTCATTTTAGAAACACAATAAATAACTGGAGGTGTTCCTTCCAATAGATTGGACTGCCTGAAGGTTATTCACATACTAGAGATTCAATGCTCAGAAAGCTTTAAATAAACTGAGCCCAAATAATGGAAAAGAAATTGGATGCACTGTTAGAAGAATAGAAGAGGGTTTATTTTCTCAGTACAGTACTCTATAGGAGTTGTGCATCAATTGCAAGTGTAAGTACAAAATGCAAACAGGGGCTTCCAGGCTAAAGGGTGCTGCTAAATGGGAACTGCTAACAGTAGGCTAGATGCACATTGCTTCTCACCTGCTTATCTTTCCTTCACCAAGCAAAAAGGGACAGCTTTTCTTCTCAGTTCCTCTCAGTCACATAATCCTTTCTCTTTTTTTGTACTAAGGACAAAATCAAGGATAGTGGAAAGAAGGACATAATAATCACCTGCACAGAACTTTTTACCCTCAGCTCTGTTGTGTGATGTGACAGCAGGAAAACAAAGGGTGGAGGGTAAACTGATAAAGGGTATTGGTTATTTTTGATGTGGGAATCAGAAGAAAAATGATGGCAACTGTTAATGAAAGTTTCCTGCTTGATTTGTAATCTAGGGAAAGGATGAAAAGTCATTAAAAGCTTGCAAGAGAACTCAGAGTGTGTTGGTATAGTCAACCATACTAAATCAAAACAAGTGTAGATCTTCACAGGAAAAGGGAAAATATATGAGTAGTGCCTTCAAAATAGACATTTACAAACAGGATATTCTGGATAGATTCTGAGGATTTATTTTTTAGCCTACTTCAATAAAATCACAGTTAACATCAGATTCTTCAACTGCATGAATCTATTCTGAGACTTAAAGTTCAGACTGCAAACACTTCACCCGTTTTCAGGAAACTCTGTCATTTTCTACGTAAACTCTAAAGCAGCATTCCTTACACCTTTTGCAGATGCATCTCCTTTCATGGTGCCTTCCTTTCTGTGTTTACACAAGCCAGGAGAAAAGCTACTTTTAACTGCTGACAGGACATGAGTCACACCAAGATGGATATTAGACTCAATTGTAAAGATCCCAGACTCCTCCTCTTTGATCCCCAGTGCCCACAATACACTGATACACATTGACTTGAAGTACAAGAAATAAGAGGGTTATTAGTACAGCTGCTGTTTTTTTCTGACATTCATAGAACAATATTGTCCACATGAAGTCCATCATTTCAAGATAGCTATAAAGAAGATATAAATCATAACTATAACCCTCCAGAAAGTCAAACATTTCTGGGAACACTATGAACAAACCTGAACTCCCAGGCAGTTCTGCTGTTTGAGTAATTCCATGAGAATTTGTAGTGCCCCATTAGCATGCAACAATTATCTGCGGTACCAATACCAGCCCAGACACAGTTCTGTTCAACAGAAAAGCAGGAGAAAGGTTCTGTGACCTAGTGAAAAGTATTAGAGAAACAGCAGTCCCAGCCCCTGCAGAAGCTTGCACAAGAGAACCAGTCCAGAGCAGTAGTGCTTAGAGGGAAGACACTGCAGTGTTTGAAGGGTGTTATTGTACAGTTCACCCTAGACTGTAGGTTAGATCTACAATTGGATACATGAAAAATGGGAATTGTTAAAGCAAGTACCAAATGCTTACAAACGGAAAAAAAGTGTCGCTGAACTACTTTGCAGTATGAAGATTGTTTAATGATCTGGGTGAAGGGACTTTCAGCTTTCTGCAATACATTTTTATAGTTGGGCTATGCCTGTTAAACTTGCACTGGTGTAATCCCAATGATGTTAGGCACGGGTACGCAACCATTGGTTGGTGCTATCCAGTTACTGCAACACCACTTAGACTAATTTCCCCACCCTGAGCCTAATCAAGGAAGCACAGATACCTGGGTCTCAAAGAGAGAAAGAATCAGACAAAGTTGAGTGAAGAGTGAAGTGTCATTTAGATGCCTACACCCAAAATGAAAGCCCTGAATCTGCAGTTAGGCACTAATGCTGGAGGCACATTTTGTCGCTGTTCCCCCAGTCTTGATATAGCTGAGCAAAACCACTCTAGACAGTGCCCAGGCAAAATCAGGGTCCAGAAATAAACAGTTTTCTGGCTAAAATTCTCTGCAGACCTCAGTGTGGTAGATATATCTAGACTACAGAAATCCTGAAATCAGCCTCCCAACAGGATCTGACTGAAGAATACATATATATTCCATACTATTAAAACAGCAAGACAAAAGCAACTGTGGGTTAATCATATAGATGAATGATAGGGTTTGAACACCTATGAACAATCTTTAGGTTCTTTATGGAGGACAGAAAACTCTTCTGTGCAGAATAATTTTTGGGAGTCACACCAACACGTAAATGTGTCTTATTTAGGGAATCAAAATAATAGATACCATATAAATACTTTATACAAAACAAGAATCAAATCCAAGGATCAATCTACTGCCCTCCATCCACATTTGTACACTTACCTTGATTTCACTGGTGTTCTATATTCATTGGGTCTACCTTTTATATAAAGGGTTGTTACATTAAATATATCATGCCATTCATTTATACTGTATTTGAAAACAAGCTTTTCAATTAAAAATAAATGCTTTCTGACAAAACCACTGACTATATGAAGGTCACCTGAGGTTATTAATGGGTACTCAGATGGGAGAAAAGAGAAACATGAGGGTTTTTTCCAGCTTAGGTAATGGAAAAAATCCATTCCCAAGCCAAATCTTAATATTTATACTTGCATGTATGAAAAAAAAACATTTTTGTAAACTAGGTGTAATGACGTTTAGGGATCTGTTCTTATTTCTTTTCCATATTATAGAAAAGAAATCCACAACCTGACAGTTAGGATTCCAAGCTTAATGTGAAATCCCCACTCTGGCATCAAATTCTGATTTCATCACTTTAATAGAGCTTCAGTAACTTAAATGACTTCAACAGAACCTTAAATTGCCTTCACAAGTCTCTCTTAGTTGCTTTAATCTCACTTCAGTCATTTATATTATGAGAACTGCTGAAGTGTGTTCCATGTAAATTCAGATTTGGCCTTTTGTACAGATTTATAATTGGAGATGAACATTCAGGAGTGATATAAATAGCCATCACAACCTAAATGAGGGCAGCTTCAATATAAAGAGCTGAGAGATAAGAATGTGACTGCACAAAGATCTTTAAATTTCTGATTTAAAAACTAATTAATACAATTTATTTTGAAAGAAAAAAGAGAGTGATAAGAAAGAAAAAGCTCTTCTGAAACAATTTCAAGGATTGCAGCTGAAAGAACTCTCTCACCCAGACAAAACAAATGGAGTTTTACAGTCAGGAGAGGAATTCAGTAAACATGAGAAGGGTGTCGCTTGACCATTAGATTAGCCAAAACTGTAAAATCTCAAAGGTCATGCCAATTATAATGATAGTGCTAGGAGAATTAATTAAAAATTTGAGAATTGATTTCCTCAAAGAAGCAAAAAGTGACAAAAATACAAGAAAGAAATTACCATCAACAAAGATGTGCAAAGTTTTAGAGAAGGAAAAAAAAGAGCACACATTAAATGTAGAATGCACACATTAATTGACAGAAATTAAGGGAAAGCCAGAGAGTTCTGGAAATGCACACTGACTTTGCAAGAGAGATTCATGACTTACTACTTTGACATCAAAGCCTTATCTGTCATGAAGATGATATACTTGAGAAGTTAATCTTAGGCTAAATGAAAACTTAAGTTATTTTAAAAGACAGAACACTTAGTGGATGAAAATTTCATTCCAGCTCCTTGCAAGTAAAGTCCAGACTCAGAAAGGGAGAAATTCCACATAACCATTAAGGATTATACACTTGGTGGCTGCTATTGATGTGGAAAGTGGTAAGATACTAAGGTGAATTTTAGCAATTCAGAAGCATGAGACTGATGGATTTGCTCCAACAGGTTTGCAAAGGAAGAGCATTATTTTAAAATAAAAAGCTAGGTTGGTTAATTCTCTGTATTTTTAGTGACTTTTAAAATATGGGTTTTTACAGTTCTAAGCTTTTTGTACTGCTGAGGAAGAGGAAAAGATGCAGTGTCATTTTTTTAATGTGCTGGCACTATAAATGGTCACTAGTTCTATCTACAAACATCAATTAGGTACAAGTAATCAGGATATTTGGGTGTTGAACTCTGGCAGTAACCAGTGGATGAACTCTGAGGATTTGTGTCACTGCTTGCCTTTTAAGAGTCTGGCAAGTAGGCTTTTAGATATTTGAATGAGTTTTTTATGACAATCAAAGTGGCTTTAGAAAGAAGTCACATACTTCAGGGAGCACTCTGAGGTTATGGGCCAAATCCATCCCTGGGAAGCCTAGCAGGAGCTAGCACTTTTATTGCCAGCAGAGGACTAAGCCTTAGGAGGTGACAATGAGAAGGTTAAGCACAACAATGGGGAGACATAAACCCACAGTAGTCCAAAGACAACTGTACCACATTCTTTGTGTGTCAGTGAAAACTCTCACCAGCTTCAGTAGAATGTGATCAAAATTTACTGGAAGAGACGCTCCAGGACAAGATTTGCAAGGAATAAGAGGAGACCTTGACTGTGGATATAAAAGGAAGTACTACTATTATTTACTACATCTAGTCTTAGATTTCATAGAATCTCCTAGAATTTCCCCTTCAAAATAAATCATATACAGTTCTGGTTGAAGCAATTGCTATTTAAAGTGTCATACGTTCATAAGACACGTATCTCCAACATGAGACTATTTGTGAGATAAAGCAAAGAACTGAGCAGTATCACAGCACAGAAGTAATTTCAGATTCTTATTCACATAAACTCAATTAAGTCAATAAAACTGTAGTGGATATAGAGGGGAAACAGTGACCTGGCAAATGTGGTAACATTTTCCTCAGTCTCATGATTTTCAATGTTTCTACCAGAACAAACAAAAGAAAAAGCATCCCTAGGCAGATACAAACACAAGAAAGTATCTCATCGTATTTGTCTATACCTGACCTACACAGTGCACTACATCTTTCTAAAGTTAAGCAGTAAACATGGATACTTCAGAGCTTTTCTTTCAGAGAGAACATTCCCAACAATCAGCAAATGCACCATACTGGTATCATCGGGAGATGGACTTTTCTAGTATGGTCTCCCATTAAAACTTACCAGTGAGGTATGCATCTGAGCTTCACTGAATGCTTGTATGTCAATAAGGATTAAAAAATCCTATTTCTTGTAGAAAATCAGCTACCCTTAAAGGCCTCTAACAATGGCAACAAGTTGTGACATTCCATAAATGTACCAGTCTGACATGTGGGGATAAACCTATTGACTGAAGGTGCAGAAATACAAGATTTTGCATCTGCTTTTACTGAAAAATTAACAGTGGATTCTTTTTTTCAAAAACAGTAGGTGCTTCTGGACTGTTTTCTTCTTCTCCAATAAACCTTATGGAAGAAGAAGAAAACATTAGGAACACTGGTGTAGAAGAGAGCACTACAGAAATCCGAAAAAAGAGCACTCAAAAATGGGCATGATAGTAGCCTCTACATATGTAAATGCTTTTCATCTGCTCCCAGTTCCACAGCAGCTGCACTAAATGCACTGGGCTTACGCTGATTTAGGAGGATGGACTAGATAACCTCTCAAACCTCAGCTCTATTATTTTCTATGAATCAGCAGAAAAAGAAACTCCCTTCTTGTACAAATCTTAGTTCTTGAGGCTCCAAACTACCATTTTTCTTTTCAGGTGTCTAAATTATATAAACACAGGAGTCTTATCATTAGACATAAACCAGACCCAACACAATTAAAACACAGATCAGTTATCAGTAGATTCTTGGTCCTGCCCCTATTGACTTTCTTAGAAGAGGAGTACAAATATATACACGATGCAAACCTTTTCATACACCAAAAAAAATCAGAAATAGTTGCTGTGGTGATTCTGGTTGTTGGATTTGTCTGAGTAATTTTGTCAGTTTTTGTCATCCAAGGAAGTCCATTTTGTTCATACATTATCAATGTGAGCTAGGAAGCTTTCAAGGTATCTAACAGTTTCTGCAATCCCAAAGTGTCTAAAACCCCATTTATTTCATGCCCAACTTCATTTTTATTCATCACACAGTACCCTATAATTACACATACTCAGAGATTTTAATAATCAGATTTTTACTGCCACAGCCATCTTCATTATATAAAAGATGTCTAGTCAGGCTGGCAAGCTTCCCTTTCCTTAGAACTGTTTTTACTGCATATTGAAAATGAGATTGTAGGTCAGCAAAACCAAGTGAAATGGGCTCTTGCTGAACACACACTGAACATAAAGTTTGCTCCGTCTTTCCTGATGTTACCAGCTTTCCTCAGGCTGCATGATGCGAATATTTACGGAAGTCACTTTCTGATCATTTCTGATAGTCCCAAATTAGACTCTGCTGTTTTGTGCTGGAAGACAACCTGCCAGTTCTTGAATAAGCAAACCAGAAGTGCCATAAATTATAAGCTCTCCAAAGTCAGACATATACAAGTTTCTTGTTTCAGCCTTGTCAGACAAGCTAGAGAGATCTTTAACTTCAATTATTTGTAACTGCCTGGAAATCAGCATAAACTGTCCATATGGGAAGCTTGACAAAGCTGTCAATAATGCCTGTTTCACTGTAGATCTACGCCAAAGAACCTTCTGCTCATACAAAATTAGACAACGATTTTAATTTTTCAGTTCAGTTCCCTTCTAAGTATTTTAGGAAGAAAGAAACGAGCCTACAGTTAGGTAAAAATATAAGTCAAGGATGTATGCGTGAGGGAAGTATAGACAGCAATAAGCTAGCAAGCATAACATTGTATCCATTACTGATCCCCTAGGCACCTATTTGACTGAAGCTACTTTTGGCAGCTTGCACATTTTGCACACAATTTATAATTGAATTGTGTGCCACTAGTTTCGGAGTTTGGGCAGATCAAGTTTGACACCTGATTTTCAATAATATATAGGAAACACTGGAATAATTTACACTCCCCTAGCACTACTATAAACTCAGAGTAATGCAATTTAAACCAGTAAAATGTATGAGCTTGCATCTGGGATGTTGAATTCATTTATTGCCCAGCTCTGCAGTTTATTTCTGAAATAAAACCTAGGCTCTGTTGAAGTCAATAGGCATTTTACCACTTGCTTCAGCACGGCCCAGATTTTAGCCTTATGATGTGTGCTTACACAGCAGAGGGAAAGAGACCAAAAAGATACCAATAGGATTTTTTTTCGTTTCATACTCTTGGCTGAAATGGTCAGAGCTTGGAGCTTTAAATTTGGTTAGGAGGTCTATTTTGGTATCCTGTGGCTGAGGAGGGAGATCCTCTGTGGCCCGGGGAGGTTCCAGCAGCATGGAAGTGTCACCCTCCTGGGAGCAGCTGCTGCAAGGGCTCCCTCAAAGGGCTCCCTCGGGCTGGGAAGAGCTCGGCACACACTACCAAAAGAGAGAGAAAGGAGGCATTGCCAGCCCTGACCGCTCACCCGGGCATCTGCAGGCCGAGGTGGCAGGCTGTGGTGCTTTCCAAGTGGTCTGAGGCCCGTTTCTCACAGCCCAGATTTGGCACCAGCTGAGTGCTGTTCCTTGGCGGTGTCCATACTGATGAAGATCACTGAAGCAAGCAGGGAGAAGAAACTGTCCTCCCCTCCCTGAAAGTGATCTCTGCAGTGCTAGGGTTAAGCAGTGCAGAGGAGCTGGATCCCATGTGCCTGCTTCTGCAAATCACCAACAAAGCTGCCTGGGTCCCACGCCCATTAGTGACTTCTCACCAACACACAGCTAGTAGTGTAAATGATATGGAAATACTCCTCCCCATGCAATTGCAGCTCTTTTAATCACCATGATACAAGCACTTCTATGCAGAAAGCACTGGAAAAGCTGGTATTATCCAGAACATTCCCCATGAAAAGTCAGCCATGAAAGCTAAGCCATTCGCATGCTTTGTCCAGAACTGGATGTTTTTTTCCTCCTGGGATGTCACACATCCACTGAGGACTGCAGAACATATGTAATTGTCCTAACCAGACTATTGCACATCGAGGAGCTTGTGATCCAGGCACCAGCTGCCCTGAGTAGGTGCAGGCATGCGCTGTGCTCTGCCGTACTGTGCTGCACATATTGCTTGGTCTTCAGTACCACGCTGTGCTGTACATAGCCCTTAAACTTAACTGGTTAATTGTAATGGAAAAGCCTGGAGGTTGCTCTCACCTGGCACCAGTGATGATGGCACCAGTGATGATACCACCAGCATGTCTTTGTCTTTATCTTGAAAGGAAGCAGCATATTTTACTTCTAAGAAATCCTATAAAAACCTTGAAGACCGCAATGCTGGTAAATTTCACCCCGATAGGAAGTCTGTGCAGCATGCCGTGCCCTGACCATAGTTCTGATGCTACATCAGCTTCGGGGTTCCCAGCGTCAGAAGGGACAAAAGATTTTACAACTTGCTGTCACCTTTGGTGCTGACCCAGTGCTCCTGCTGCAAAACAAGGTAAAGTGATGATTTTGACGTCTTTATTTTCTCCTTCTACCCAAATGCTCCTGGGGGCGCGTGAGGGAAGATAAACAGTCCTATTCAGCAGAAGCAAGGACAGGAGGATTTGACCCTAAACACTGCAAACTAGCTGAGTTTCCAAACTGTTTTCCCCTTCACATCACATTTCCACCTGCTTCTTTGAAAACTCACATGCACTTGGGCAGCCAGAGTTATTGGGTTAGGCACTCAGGTGGCTCATAGTTCACTGAGATCAGGTTTGATACCAAAGCTTTTCATGGAGTCAGATTGCAGGTTGCAGCTGGGAGAGCTATTCTCTTCTGAAATACAGCCCACTGAACTTAGCAATAACACAGAAATACAAATAGGCCTTTGCTTGCTGAGAAGCACAGACAGGATCTGCTGTGTTCAAGTTGTCACTTGCAATGTGGGGGAGAAATGGCTGTGAGCTCCTAAGAAGAAAGGAAAAGTCAGAGAAAAATACGTCAGCACATGCGAAATCGACAGCAGATATGTGTACGCAGCAAACTCATACCTTCCTTGATTTCCTGGAAATCTGATGTCACCCCTAGCTGCAGATCACTTTAATCTGCTGTATTTAAAATGCTTCCCTTGTGTTTGAAAAGATTCTCCGAGTCCCCGGTTCAGAAAAGACCCTGAAATATCTTGAGATAAGAAATTCTTGATTCCTCAACCGGGCAGATGAAACATGGAAATTCAGGCTTTTGTAAATGAGTTTCTGTGTTGTGTCATCCCTCCAACCCCTGCAGGCTGTGATCTGGGGAGGTGGCAGGATACTGCAGCTGGCAGAGCTTCTGCTCCCTGAGCATGCAAGCAAGCAAGGCACACACTGTCAGCTTTAGCACCTGCTGACTGGGAGCAGAGCTCACCACAATGATGCAATATCCATCCCATCACTTGCAAAAATACTACCATCTATATCTATGTTAAAGCTGAAGTCTTTCATTTCTTTCAGTCGGTTTTCTGGTGACAGAATGCTGCTTATCATCCCTGTGCACCTGATGCCCTAAAAGTTCTCTGAACAGCAGTGAATGTGAACTGCAAATTCTCTGTTGCAAATGCACTGTGAATACCTGCTGAAGACCCTATTAAAGAATATTACTTATGGTGAGAGAGAGGTCAATTTGGAGAAATCTGCTTTGCCATAACGGGTCCTCAGAGATGCTTTAAAGCAAAACCTAAGACCATTACTTTAAAACATATAGAGTTTATTTGTTACTCCCTGGGTTTTTATGCTTTTTGCATGGAAGTGCTATGGCACACACTGTAAGGAGTACTATTTTTGTCCAAAAAGAGCCTAAGCAACAGCTAACACTTCTCAGCAAATAGGCCCCTACACCACTCCTGGCTACAAGAACAGCCACGAACAGCAAGCGATTGGCCTTAGTCCACTGTTCTTCAATACAGTGTATCTTGAAACAAACAGCTTTTCAAAAAGCAGGAGTTTCAGGAAGCTTGAAAGTCTTTAAAGCAGGTTTTTCTGTTTTCCATGTTAAACATAGCACTGCACTCCTGTCCAAAAAAACTTGCTAGCACAGCTGAGAAAAAATGCTTGATAGAAAGGCATAAGGCATCAACTCTAAAGATGGGATCAGCTCTAAGCCTGTAGAGCTGAATTAAGAAAAAAAAGTTTCCAAATATATTTGCAGGAGACTTTCTGTTCCTACTCTTCTTTAAAGACTTATCACAAATCTTTTTTCTTATTTGTCTGCACATCTTTCTCTCAGTAACTACCTCTTTCTATCATTCAACTGTCTGCTAAGCTCCGTATTATCTGACATATTTTCCCCTTTTTATTCACCCAGTTTTTCTTTTATTTCCACTTTACTCTTGCATTTTTAAATGTCCTTTAAGATCCTCGAGGCTTTTTTTTTCCATGCTGCTCACACCCTGAAATGGTAGACCTGACAGTTCAATGTGCCTGCAATCACCCTTCTCTGGGAGAGGATGGCTTTTCTTTTCCTATCCTCCCAGCTTCTCCATGGATGCAGACTGTGCTGGATCTTTTCTTATTCCCATTCAGAGGAGAAAGATGGGGCAGGGGGGGTTTGAGAGACAGAGAGAGCTAACAGGTACTCCTGTTTCTTCAGATACCACTGCTCCTCCTTCAGTGATGAGCATCCCAGCAGCGTCAAGCCCTTCAGTCATTTCTCTTGTGGTCTCCACTGCCTGGAATATCTTCCTTTACTTCAGTGCTGACAAAAGAGGCACTTCTGTTCACAGATGGTTGGAGAAAAAAAAACAAACCACAGTGGGATTAGAGCTACTGCTTCTTACTTCATTATTTTAAGATTTGAGCAGTTGTTGCCCCAAGAAATCAGCCACATGACCCCTTGTCTGTTCCTTTCCAAAACGGTGTCCACTCGAGTGCTGAGCACAGCAACCCCATCTTCAAGCAGAAGTCTCACTTGTCAGGTTTCAGTGGAAAAAAAAATACTTTAAAAACCTACCTTGTGCCTCCTAGACTGTCAGGTAACAGTGCTTTGCAGAGGCAGGTTCAAAAACAAGTCTATTGTAGAACAACAGACGGCTCTTTTACACTTTCTAATCTGTCAATCTCTCTTGCCACACACAGACACACAAGAAATACCTGTAGGCTAACATCACTCCTAGTAACATCAGGCAAATGCATTTATGCATCAACCGTCGAGCAGAGTGTGTTATGCAACGTGACACCACGCACATGCCTGGGAGAAGTGTTCAGAGCAAGAAACCTTTTGCAACTGAGAAGTTCCTTTGGATGTAGCTGCACAGCATTTGTTTGTGACCCCTGTGACTGGCCAGTCAGGCAAACTCCTACAGCACTTCTCACTGAGGGACAGACACCCCATCTCATGCAACGTGTAACAAGAAGCATTTTGTTATGGCGACAATGCAACTCTTTGGTTATGATATTCTCCCCTTCTGCTTTGATCACAGACATAATTGGCTGCTTTACATAGATACACATATTCTCTCCTACCTTGCCTTTGTTTTTCCACTAATATCACACTAGAGACTTCCTATTCATAGGGTCATATATTCAGGGTCCAGAAGAAGTCTTAAAGCTAAAACATTATTATGTCCAAGATTAGGACACTGAAGAGATGAGGCTGAGATGAAAAGATGAAAGTAACCAGTCCAGAAGTCCTACACAGCATCTCAAACCACACTTTCAGGTTAGTAGGAAACTGTGCAAAGGACCAAGATTTAACAACATTATTGTGGTGGGAAATGGACAGGAAAAATTGAAAATGCAAGAAAAGCTCAGGACACTGGCCAGCAAACATAGATTCTTATTTTAAAGCCATTCCTATTTTACACATACTGAGATACATGTTAATATAGTGTCACAAAGCTGGATACACATTTAACTTCTTCCAAGTTCTGTTAGCGTGCTGTTGCTAGCTGGTCACTTATCATCAAAGACAAACAAAATACATGAGGAGTATTTGCAATGCAATGGAGTCATGCTCTGTTTTAAATGAGGTAGGGGTCTGAGCTGTCCTGCTGGCTTTGCAGTTGTCACAGTGTTAACCCTGACATATCACTGCACCTTTTGTAATGTCTTCCCTGTCCCCATGACTGTGTCTAATTGCACTTGGAGCGCACTGAGGAAAAGGATGATCCAGGACCTGTCTCACATCAGCCGCTTTCTATCTAGCACAATGTAGGCCTTCTCTTACTTGGGAATTCCTGGCATTCCTGGATAAAAGTGAACCAGAAATATTTATAATTCTAAAAATCTCCAGACTTTAGGGTTGTCCTTCCTGGGTTCAGAGCATTGGGGTTTAGGCAGGCCTAGCACAGGAATGAAACCATCAGCATACTGGCTGAAGAATACATTTTACATCATCTCTGAAATTGAGGATCATAAAACTGACAGGAGATGGAGACCCATGGTGTTAAAAATAGGATATTCATGGGTGTTTTTAAGAGTTCAAATATACATTTGAAAAGCCTAAAAATACCCCTAACTTACTATTCCCCTCTTCAATGGTAATTCCTATAGTTTATGGAGTATTTTAATTTATTTTTTAAAACCTTGCAATCTGTAGTGGGTTTGCATGGCAAGGTTTGAGCAGCAGGGGGGCTACAGGGGTGGCTACTGTGAGAAGATGGTAGAAGCTTCCCCCATGTCCAGTGGAGCCAATGCCAGCCAGCTCCAAGTCAGACCTGCTGCTGGCCAAGGCCGAGCCCATCAGTGATGGTGGTAGCACCTCTGGGATAGCATATTAAGAAGGAAAAGAAAATCTGCACCAGCAGAAGAGAGAAGTGAGACTATATGAAAGCAACAACTCTGCAGACACCCAGGTCAGTGAAGGAGGAGGGGGACAGGGTGCCCCAGGTGCCACAGCAGAGATTCCCCTGCAGCCCCTGGTGAAGACCATGGTGAGGCAGGCTGTCCCCTGCAGCCCATGGAGGTTAACGGTGGAGCAGACACCCACCTGCAGCCCATGGAAGACCCTACACTAGATAGAGCAGGTGGGTGCCCGAAGGTGCATGACCCATGCAAAACCCAGGCTGGAGCAGGTTTGCTGGCAGGACGTGTGACCCCGCAGGGGACCCAGGCTGGAGCAGTCTGCTCCTGAAGGGCTGCACCCCGTGGAAGGTATCCACGCTGGAGCAGCTGCTGCAGAACTGCATCCTGTGGGAAGGACTCACATTGGAGCAGTTTGTGGAGGACTGTCTCCCGTGGAAGGGACCCCACTATGGAGCAGGGAAAGAGTGTGAGGAGGAAGGAGTGCAGAAATAACATGTGATGAACTGACTATAACCCCCAAAACCCATTCACCTGCGCTGCTTGGGGAAAGGAGGTAGAGAAATTGGGATTTAAGATAAGCCTGCGAAGAAAGGAAGGGTGGGGAGAAAGTTTGGGGTTTTTTTTTTTCAATGGCAATAAACTAATTTCCCCAAGTCAAAACTGTTTTGCCCATTATATTAATGGCTGAGTGATGTCCCTGTCCTTATCTCAACCCACAAGCCTTTCATTATGATTTCTCTCCCCTGTCTGGTTGAGGACAAGAGTGATAGAGCAGTGTGGGTGGGCACCTAGCATTCAGTCAGGAACCTTATGAACATAGCTGAATCTAAAGTTAACCTTTGGGAATGTTTCTAAAGTTAACCATTGGAAACTTTGCTAACATGTAAATGCTTTCAAATCTGCCAGTTTCATCAGGATCTGTGGGTGCATCTTGTCAGGTCCCATAGACTTGTGCACCTTCAGGTTCCTTAGAAGATCTTGATCCTGATCTTCTCCTGCAGTGGGCAGTTCTTCATTCTCCCAGTCCCTGCCTTTACCTTTTTCGACTTGGGTGATGGGGGTGGAGCACTTTCTGGTGGAGACTGAGGCAAAAAATTGTTGAGTTACCTCAGTCTTCTCCATGTCCCAGGTAACCCATGCCAGTTTCCTTTCGGAGTAGGCTCACATTTTCCCTAGTCTTCCTTTTGTCACCAATGTACCTATAGAAGCTTTTCTTGTTGTCCTTGGTGTCCCTGGCCAGATTTCATTCTATCAGGGCTTTAGGTTTCCTAACCTGATCCCTGGCTGCTTGGACAATTTCTCTGTATTCCTCCTGGGCTACCTGTCCTTCCTTCCACCCTCTGTAGGCTTCCTTTTTGTGTCTGAGTTTGTCCAGGAGCTCCTTGTTCATCCATGCAGGCCTCCTGGCATTTTTGCCTGACTTCCTCTGTGTTGGGACGCATCGCTCCTGAGCTTGGAGGAGGTGGCCCTCGAATATTAACCAGCTTTCTTGGGTCCTTCTTCTCTCCAGGGTTTTATCCCATGGTGCTCTACCAAGCAGATCCCTGAAGAGGCCAAAGTCAGCTCTACTGAAGCCCGAGGTAGCGATCTTGCTGTGCACCCTCCTTTTGCCCTAAGGATCTTGAACCCCACCATTTCATGGTCACTGCAGCCAAGGCTGCCTTGAGCTTCACTTTCCCCATGAGCCCCTCCTTGTTGGTGAGAACAAGGTCCAGCACAGCGCCTCTCCTCCTTGGCTCCTCTATCACTTGGAGAAGGAAGCTACCATTGATGCATTCCAGGAACCTCCTGGATTGCTTATACCCTGCTGTGTGGTCCCTCCAACAGGTATCGGGGTAGTTGAAGTCCCCCCCTGAGGACCAGGGCTTGAGAATATGAGGTGGCTCCCTCAAACAGAGGGCCACATCTACTTGTTCCTCCTGGTCAGGTGGCCTGCAGCAGACCCCAACTATACTGTCACCTGTCCTTGCCCTCCCTTTGATCCTGACCCATAAGTTCTCGGTTGGCTCCTCATCCATCCCCAGGTGGAGCTCCATGCACTCCAGCTGGTCATTGACATAGAGGGTGACACTCCCTCCTTGTCTCCCCTGCCTGTCCTTCCCCAAGAGCCTGCATCCTTCCATTCCAACACTCCAGTCACAGGAGCCATCTCATCGTGTCTCTGTGATGCCAATAAGATCATAGCTCTGCAAGCACATGCATGTCTGTAACTTCTCTTGTTTATTCCTACTTTTTTTTTCTTATTTTTTCCTTGTGTGATAGATACCAACAATTATCTTTGAGAGAAAGATTGTTTTGTGGTTAAGTGTGGCCCAGGACTCTGGAAATCAGCATTTCTGTTCTGCTCTGCTACAGGTGATCTTTATGATGTTTGGCAATTCATTTGATCTTTACTTGGCCCGTTTTATCTTCTCTAAACTGGAGAAAATAATATTTCCCTACGTCACAGAAGAGTTATGAGCATAAATTAATTCATATTTATGAGGTACTAAAGGGTTTCTGATGAGTACCATAAAAAGGCTGACTTACAAATAAAACCCTCTCTGTGTTCTGGTTTTCCACTGATATAGCTGTTTTTCCCTGCCTCTTTAAAGTAAGGACTTTTTTTCAGAGTAATATTTTTCACTTGTGACGTTTCTTGATTTTACCTCAGAACAATAAGTACTTGTACACTGCAGTTGCAGCAATTATTTTTACGCATAGTGTGCTATATATGAAACTTTGTGTCCTTTATAGCCAAACAGAACAGAATAGTTTCTTTTAAGATTTATTTTTAAAGCCTGTGAAAAAGCACCAGACTTGCAGCTGACAAGGCTGAAGCATAGCACCTTTGCACATAAAGCAGAGGGAGGATGGGAAGCAGAGGGAAGAGCATCACCTGTGATTGCCATTCAGTCCTAGGGAGGGCTGACTGATGGGTGAGACGGCAGAAAAACGTCTAGTAGGTATGAACTCTGCCTTCTTACTCCATCTGTAAAACAGAGGTTTGTTTTACAAAAACAAGCTATTTTCAAACTTTGAGTGACAACCAAGAAATAAATAAATGAGGCTGAAGTCTCTCAGAAGAAACAGGAGAAGAATCGACCTTTCACAGGTAAACTCGAACCAGTTGGTTGGCATAAACTGCAAGAAATCTCTAGCAGAATCTATCACACGTAAATTAATCCCTGCTGGTAATTTGGGCAACAGACTACTTCTGCTCTAGCTGAGGGTGGGGCCGCCCCTGTGGGGAATAAGCAGTCTTGATGTCCCTGCCTTCTCCAGCTGACAAAACCTGTGTGCTGCTTGGATCAACCCAGTCTTCTCCATGCCTCATCTCAAGGGCATGAGATGTCAGTCTCACCTGGGAGTGACTTCAGCAGTTCCTTGGGGAAGTGTGGCCACAGATTATGGTCAGATTTAAAGAACAGGGACCAATGTCATCTGTTTATACGCAGTGCATTGCCATGGGATCTGACAAAACCTATCACTGCCACGCTGGGTCAGCAGAAAGGCTTGGGAAGTGTTGAAGCAATGCAAAAAGTTTAGTCTGCTACCAAAGAACCAAAGAGAATTTTAATGCCATCTTTGCAAAGAAAAACATGTGCACAAGTTAAGGGGTTTTTTTGTTGACAGAATCTACTTATTTCTCTATGTATATTTATGATGACACCCAAGCATTATGTAGAAATTAGCTACGCAGCACTATTTCAACATTCACATGGGGAATGAAAGCCTTCAAAATAAGCAGGGAAAGAAATCTTCTGTCTACTATTAAAAGCAGCTTTAAAACAACTTAAGAAAGCCATTCAAAACCTTTTCCTACGCTTGAGCAGTATTAGAAATAGGGAGCTGCATGACACCATTCAGACAAGAAAATTGTTGAAGCGAGCCCCCAGCCAGGGGAATTCAGTCAGCCTCACAATTATCTCTTGTTCTGAATGTCATCGAGCTGGATGAGAAAGAGCCACGGAAGAAGGAAGCATTTCAAGACATATACTGCCACTTGCAGGTCAAACGAAGTCCATGTCAGCGATATGAGGCAAGAACAGGAGTGCACAAACCCATAGACACGTAATGCAGGGCTTCAGCGAGAGATCTGGTAGAGGCGCTCTGGAAGAATCTATTTGACATACTCTCAAGAGAGCAAGTTTGAACGCAGATAGCTTTGCCACCAAGGAGGAAGCGCTCAGCAGCAAGCACGTCTTTAGAGTGACTGGGGCTGCATGTTGGGTGGCCGGTGGCACAGCAGGGTGTCACGGTTTTCACAACACAGACGTGCGTACGTGGAAATATCAGCATGATGGGAAAACACTCCTGCATGACAGAAACAATGAATGACACAGCATCTGGTTGCTTGGGACTGCACCAGGGTGAGGTGCCCTTGGGGAAAGGCACATGACGTGCTTTCAAGCCACCTTGACCTCTCCTTGGGGCCTCTCTGGCTCTTGGCCCCTCAGGGCAGGTCCACTCTGTGCTGAGAGTAGTGTCCCCTGCGGGGCGGCTCTGCTGGCTGGGGCTAGCGCCCCATTCCTCCCCGCCGCCAGGGGAGAAGCCCTTATAGATTTATCATTGTAGGTTTGTGCTCTGAGCCGCTTTTCTGTAAAAAGGCACCTGTGAGGCTACTCATGCTGAGGGCTTGATCCCTCGCCTAGAGGAAAAACGGCAGTTCAGGCTGTGGAAGCAAGGGAGGACCAGCAGTCAGGAGGGGAAGGAGGGCAGTAGACTTGCCGTTCCCAGCCCACTGTGATGCCTGGAGCCTCAGAAGCAGAAGGGCTGGGGGGTGGCAGAGCCAGGGTGACACTAGTTCAGTGTGTCCTACTTGGCACGCTCCTCAGGCTGAGGTCCAGCAGAGCTTTGCCTCAGGTGGCACTTGGAAGCTGCTGGCTGCACTTGAGCAGCCCGCGGGGCTCCCAAGCTCTCCTGGCCTTGAGAAACAGAATATAGCAATGTTGGCCTCTGGGTCTTCATTGCAATTTATATTTGAAGAGAATTCACAGACTTTCTGCTGGTTTGGGAGAAGGCAGGGAGAGAAAAAAACCAAATTTAAAACATATGTAAGAGGTGGCTCTCATCTCGCAGCAGGGATGCATTCCTGCTGACATTTTACATTATTTACTTGTCGATGGAGCCTGAATTATGCTATAAATATCATATTACTGCAGATCCATATTATGCCTGCATGATTTCATCACAATAACATCCCAGCCATAATTTGGGCTGAAGTTATAATATTAGTTGAAGTTGAAAATTAGAAGTTGTAATAAATGCAAGATTATGAAAATGCTAATTGCTTTCCAGTCAGTACAGTGACCATGTACTGTAGCCCTTCAGCGAGGATCTGTGCTCTGGCTCGTACACTGCTGTACTCTGACCTGCTCTGACAAGTGGGAAAGAACATTTTTTAATTCTGTTGAAAGGGTGTCTGAACCTTCTTGTCTTTGGTTTTCTGGGTGCAAGGCCAGCTTATTGCACTATAGGGAAAAAGTAGCTGTGTCTATTGTTTCCATGAAGTACTTGGAAAACCTGAGAAGCTAGGAAGCTTAAAGGTATTCACTGATCAAGCAGAAGTGAGAAAAATGCTGTGGAATTAATTGGTAATGGTAACTGAACATGCTCCTTGATGTAAAAATTAATTGCTCTATTTTAGTATTAGATTATACACATTTCACTCATTGACAGAGAGATAATAATCATTGAAGTTAAGCTCAAAGTCATTACTCACTATTTTCAGATCCTTTCATTCTTGTAATTTTTGTAATCAGCGATTTTGTCTTAAGCATCCTAGAACAGTTATAAATGGTTTACATCTGTATAGGATTCTCCATGACAAAGTTTTGTAGAAATTTGCTAATTTGTACCGAGAGTGAGAATCCTCCTGAAAAGGACTGAACTTAATTTTTTTTAAAAAGCAGATGTGCTACCTGTACATGAATACATTAACTTGGGAAATCAAAGCATTGTGTATCTCCAAATGTATTTTGTGTGTTTATTATGACTGTATTATAGTGTTTATATTTCTAAGTATTTTGGTAAGACTATATTAACACAAGTACAACAGCTTCTTAAGCAAAATAACAGTGTATTAGTATTCTAAATTTGGATTCTTCATAGTTTTCTGCTGTTAACCTTTCTAGAAAAAAATATAAAATTGATCTCTACTTGAAATAAAACTATTGAATTGTTTTTTAAAATGTCTTTCAAAAGCAGATGAAAAGAATATTTGAATTTAAAAGTTTGTGTGTTTTAAAGCTAGACCTTACTTACACTTCTATGTCAATCACCTTCTCAAAGGTATAGACACCTGTCACTTGAGCAACTAAGGGAGAGACAAGACCATCCTCATCATCTTTCCTGAAAAGTGCTGTATGTAGCCTGGCTGTTTGTAACGTTCTTGTTAAGAGAGACACAAGCAATACAAACACATCTGTTCTGCATACCATAAGGTTCCATTAGTAAGCTTTGGTTGCTCCCAGATACCTCAGACCATGTCTGGTTTGATGCTGCAGGCATCAGAGCACCGCATCACATTTCTGTGGTCAAAGGGTGTGGGGAAATTACAACACAGTCAATTAAACCAAACCTTGCTCTGTAACCTGAGTATAAATTTGGCTCCTGGAGCACAGCTGAGCAATTTAATTCTCTAGAACCTGGATTTGCTGAAATCGCTTTCCACTTTCCTCAGCATATAATTTAGCTTCTTCCCATATCTTCTCTTTTGGGGTCTACATATCAGATGGCATTAATATTGACCCTACAAATGAACCAAAAGAAAAACTTTCTAAGGAAAAATAAATAAATAAATCAAGGATTTTGACTCCTACAATGAAATGCTATTAAGGAAATTTCAGGATAATAAGAAAAGCCCTGAACACCTGCAATTCTTTGGTCAGGTCCTTAGGTCTGCTAACATAAATCAAGCACAACCAAATCAGAGGAGCCTTATTTCTAAGGTTTCAGACAGCAGTTGCCACATGTTTTTGAGAAGTGTATGGTGTGCATCTAAGTTTGGGCTCTGTCCCATTTCATATATGCTCAGGTCACACTCTCAGCTCCCCACCCCAACAAAGAATCGATCGTTAACCTTCAAGGGCATGTCAGGGCCTGCTGTGGAGAGCTCATCATCATGCTTTCTTCTCCTTTCATGCCACTCATTCTTCATCTCTAGCTTTGTATACTGCATAGAAAACTGTATATGTAGATATTTTGCCTCACTGGCCCAACACCCTGTGAGCCAGAGAACTCAGAATTTCTTTTTGTGAAGCTAAATTTCACAGAATTTTTGTGCCATGAAGGAAGAGACTGCTACTGACTAGAGAATCTGAAGTAAATGTGCTCAGCACAGAATAATTTATTTATTGGACAGATTTGGGCAGAAGCCTTCCCTGAAGTCCTAAGACACACTGCTGTAAAAATAAGCTGAACCCCCAGAAATACACTTTGATACTTCTTCATCCGTGTTCAAGTCACAGCTGTCACGTAGCCTCCTTTGGAGGGTTATGGAAATACTCATCTAAAGCCTCAGCTGATCAAGATACTTGTCTGGGATGTGAGAGGTGAGAACTTGGGCCCAGGATTCTTCCATTGCAGGGAAAGCTTGGGGCTGTCAATTACTTCCAGGGAGAAGAAAGTTGCGTAGAAGAAATATCAAAGGGTTTACAGGAAAGTAGGAAATTAAAGTTGAAAGTTGTACACTTTGCAGAAAGAGTGGAAAAAAATCCTGTCCTATTGCACTAACCCTGTTGCAGAAGACACTCCCCATGCTTTCCAATGCCCAGCTTTTACTGTTACATCTTTTCCTTCTCCATGGAGATAGCCTCTGGCCCCAGCACAGGACTGAGACAACATCATAGTTTGTTACACAGATGAGTAAAAGTTGAAATTTAAATAAAAAATAAAAAATGAGAAAATGCAAAGGAGACCTAAAACCATGAAGTTTCAGTCTGAACTACAGAGGACAAACAAAAACACTATATCCCTCTTCAAAAATTGCTTAAACTCAAGACTAAGATTTTAAAGATTATGCCAATTTTCCTGCTTAAACAGGTGTCCAAGTTACATAAACCCTAGGCCACCAGCAAATAAGAGATGCAAACAGCATCTGTATTAAGACAACAAATTCAGTTCCAAAGGAAGATTTAAAAACACCAATAAAAGAAGCTCCTAGCGTGAATATGCCCACAAATGAGAAATGACTTAATTTCAGCGAAATGTTTCAGTGGCAATTCTTACAAATGATATGCAATTTCATGGGCACCATTTAAAGACAAAAATATCGTGGTATAGTGTACAAGTGACAAGAGCACTTAAAAGCCCTACTACCCATGACAGGCAGAAAAAAAATGTTGGGATTTTTCCACAGGTAACGGAAAGAACAGTTTAAGACAAAAATATAACATATTCCTGTATAGAAAAAAAAAATTATTCACTTTTAATGACTTTTAATGGCTAGAATGAGGTAGGTGCATTTATTAAGGGAAAGAGCCATGGAAGGAAGGAACTTGGTAAGTGTTTGGGGCCAAGAAGCAGCTTCATCTTTCTATGTATTTAATACAAAGTAATTTTTCACAATTTAGTTATTCACTTCTTGGACATTTTGAGTTAATTGTCACTTTGAAGGCACTATTATGAATTGGGGAAAATAACTAAGTATAATTTTAATGATGGAGAGTTAAAGTGAAATGATCAAGCATCTCAGTTTAGCATAGACATCAGATCAAATAAAACCCTAGACCTAAACAACATTGTTTTTCTTAAGTAGCTTAATGCCAAAGAAGCATTTCTGATTATATCACACCTCCTGTATTAATAGAGCAAGGCATTTCAATAACTGTCTTTGACCTATCCAGCTGAAGATGTCATATAAGTTTCAAGGCAACCAGTAGTGCAAGAAGTCTGGGACTACACAAGGTCATCAGTTCAGAAGGATGTGATGCTGATTTTACTTCAAGTATCACAGATACTGGTGCACTACATAGTGCCCCAGTTCCTGCCAACAGGAAGGTCAAGTTCAGTTTTATGACAGAAAACCTGTAGCCTTTCTAATTCAAGGGACAAGTCTGGAATTTCCTCAAGTACACCCACAAGTTTCCAAAGACAACCTAACATATGTCAAAACACAAGTCTTTTCTAAGTCAGACCCACGTTGGTTGGAACCTGAATCCTGATACTTGAACGTTTGCCTCTTCAGGGTAATTCTTGCAATTCAGCTTGTTTTTGCAATTACATAGTGCATCATTTTCCTACTGCATCCAGCAGAACAAGAAGACTAAGTTGCAGCCAGTGCTCCACTCTGGACTGACAGGGAGCCAAGTCCTCTGATTTTCTTCTTCAGTGCAGTTAACACAAGAGTACAGGCCAAATAATCTCTCTGCACGAAACCAGCTGAGAACTAGCATGGCCAGATGTACTAAATCCATCTGGACTTGTTTTGACCTGTGAAGAACCCTTTGGGTATAGCTCCATCATGTTCCCCTAGGTTTGAAGTCATGGTCCCTCAAAGCCAGCTTTGGACCAGTGCTGCTTCATTTAATCTCTGTTGAGGCTAAGCTCATAAACCTAACTGGACCTGAGCTGCTTTGCAGAGTCTGACTGCAGGTTTGCATCCAGTTTATCAGTCAGAGGTTTAACAGCTGCAATGGACAGCTGAGTGTCCTGGTGCTGAATCCGGTCAAGTAGTCAGCACCTCCTCTCTCAGACACTGCTTTTCAGGTCCCAAATGTTCAGCCCTTTAAAGAACAGTACAATGGTCCATTTATTTTGTTCTAGTTTTAAATCCTTTATTAATGCTGTACTTGATGCTTGGCCAGCCAAATGAGACTGTGACTATTATAAATCAATGGCTCGGAAACCTGGGGTTTAATGCTTCATATAAATTCTGGCACCACTCAATTTCCTCAACAACATGTTCTCAGAGTTGACTGAAATTCCAGAGAGGAAAGAAGTGTATCCATATATTAATGGGATATGGGAAATGCCAGCTCTGCCTCTGACAAATATTTTTTTAACCAGATGTATAATTTTTCTCGTTAGCAAACTGAAGAGGTATGTGTTTTCTGTTACAGATGCAAATGTAACATTTGTACGGATCAGTAAATAGTTTTCCAATGCAATGTAAACAGGCTTGACAGTTTGAATCTGCCTCGAGTTTCAGTGGTAATTATGCAAAGGCCATAAAATACCAAAGGAAAGCAGTTTCTTAAGTATTCATGTGGCAATATTTATGTTACAATTATTATGGAAAGATACATAAAATTCAGAGTGTACTGACCATAAAATGTCTATGACATCTCTATTTTGCATGAGCAGGAAGGGAAAACTCAGTGCTGTGCTTTATAGTTGTGGGCATAATAATTATTACAAATCATTCTTATTAACCTGCCTCCAGGGATGGGGCTGTGTATTCCATCCACACGAGCTCCAACAGCTACGTACGTACTGCCATGTAGACTGCCAGAATATCTCACTATGTCACCACCACTGTAGACCATATGGGGTTGCTCGAGGACATGTTTGCTGTCATAATCTGAAGGAAAAGGCATTATCTGTGGTAACAGCATCTTGCTTTTTCTGGGCCTTTCAAGGTTCTCAGGAAAATTCTCATCTCATTGGTATGGCTGCAGATTAACAGCACTTACGTCTTCAAGCGAATTTCATATCTAACGGTCAGGTCACTATGAAAGGTGACTGACTCCACACAGTCTAAGTCCTAGAAACATAACATTTCTGTTATTGTAATAGTAGACCTTTTAGATTCACTCTTTTAGATGGTCATCTCTTATGTGACCACCAGGTGTAGATTGGTATTGGGCACAGCATTAATCACTTCTGCCTCTGCACTGCTGGGAAGCCCAGTATCAGACCATCTTCAACGGGCAGTCTCTGGGGATACACAAGAGCTCCACTCAGTCCCTTGTGACAAGGAAGCCTTGGCAAAATGAAAGATTCCTGGCATTTCAACAATAAAATGAAAGAGCTTCTGGACTGGTCACATTTTTTCTTTTGAGGAAGGCCTGTCTTCAAGCAGTATTCCCCATGCCACAGAAAAAAAAAAAAAAAAAAGAAAAAAAAATCAAACACACAGCCAGCCACCTCCACTATCCTGAGATGGTCCTCTGCAATGAACCTCTTTCTTCTCACATAACTGAACCAGGTCATAGTTATTAGCAAGAATGCGAACAACTATGGAGCCTGCCCCCAGCCTGAAGGCTACGAGAACTCATTAGGAATACACCTAAATTAGCTGGCCTATGACTAATGCCCACTGAAGTTTTCTGATTAGGAATATATTAGAAAAGGCCTGTTTGTAAAATTTGTTGCAAGACTGGAATGTTTTCATAATTATTCAAACCTTTGAACCTTTTAAAAGCCTCATTAGACTTTAAGAAAATCTTCTAGTTTATGGGCCAGAGGTTAAGAGATCTATCAAGGAAAAGATCGCACTAAGATAAAATTCACTGGAATCACAGAAGAACATGAAACAAGGTGAAAAAGAAGGGACGAGGTTAAAATAGCCCCTTCATCCCAGTCTGGGGAGACTTTACAGAGCCTTAAAGATAAAACACCATTTGTTATCCAGATCCTTCTTTTTTCCAGTCCTGTGAGGAGATGTTAAGGCAATATTACATCTTGCTTCTCAGCACTGACAAGTTTTTTTATTGTGTCTGAATTTAAGAAGAGTGACATAAGGAAAAGAACTAAGTCTTTAGATGGTGTTAAAATTCCTCTTTGTATGAGAAACATGCACGTTTCAGACACACAAGGCTCCCCCAGTTGAAACAGCTTTAGTACTTGTGATACAGGCCTCTGAATAAGGTTTCTTGACTCTTGCTCTTAAAAGTCAATGTGACAGTTGTCACTGAATTTTTTGAAATATCAGAAAAAACAATCAGTGATGACATATCATTAATTGTTGGCTCCTCTTCAAATGTTTAGAGGACCTGGTTCTTTCCTAGCATGGTCACAGTGCTGCTTGTTTCAATGAGATCCCACTATGAGTCCATTAAATCTGCGATGACTACTGAAGATGTGGAAGCTGAGCAGCTGCTAATAACCATTTTCCTTATCTTCAAAGGTGTTTTCACTGAGGTCCCTGGAAACACAAACAAGAATATTTACCTGTAATTTGTTCTCTGACCCTATGATCAGGATTCCAGTTTTTAGATTAACCTACAACTAATGATAAGAAGCCTTGCCTCTGCACCAGGCCATTACCACAAGGAAGTAGCTGTATACCATGAGTGATGTGAATGCAAGCTCATGTGAGCCCTTAGACTGCAAAATCAGAGATCGGGAAGAAGAAAGTGGACTGACAAAGAGCCCGTTGCCTCAGAATATTTCCTGCAGTATTCCTCTTTTATCTAAATTGGTCTTCACAGAGAAACTTGATTAAAGGTTGTCATGCTAGGCAAAGAGTAAAAAAATATCACATAGATGGTATAATCTTTACTGCATTAATCCTGTTAATAATTATCTCCCTGCCAACTGATGTCAGCAACAAATTACAGAAGAGATGGAACCTCTGATTTCTGACCTGATCTCACCATTCCCTCTATATTTCCTAGTGTTGCAATAGTAGAGGCTATTCCTAAGCTAAATTCCCTAAATTTATGTTAAAAGTTTTTATGGCTGCCTTTAAGTCTTGTAAGACTAACCCGTATTAGCAATAACACCGACCTTTAACGCAAGGATATCCAAGGAGCAGGACATACTCTGACTGAATTAAATGTTATTGCATCCTTTAAACTGAGACTACATCTCTTCAAAGTATGAAAGAAGTAAAGGGAATTTTCTGATATAATTCTGTACTATATGAATATTACTTGGTTTAGACAGTACAGAAAAATTCATTCGATGCTATGAGTATATATATTACCTTGCAACATGTAGGAAATATCTTTCTGCATCTGCAAATATCTCTGTATTTATCATGCTGTAAGAGCATCTAAAGAATTTAATAATAACCATCAGAGCTTTAGCGTGGCAACAACTGTACAAATTCAAACCTCTGCCTCCAGAAGATTTTCTTGCTACACTTGCATTTGGATTCAGTAGTAACATGTCCCTCAGCTAGTCAATGACATTGAAGAGAAGGCAGTGTTCAAGAGGAACATAAAATATGGACAAGGGCAATAGGGTGCCCTGACCTCTTAAGGGAGACCCCTTTCACTATTACAAAGGAGCACATTCGATGCCAGTCCACAGCAGTACTAATAATCAGCAACTTTCAGCTTTGTTAGAAGAAAAACAGCCCCTCTACCCCTCTGGCTTTCACCCCCACTCAGAGATCTTCCTCCCTTTTGGGCAGTGACCTGCACTGGCAAGGAGTTTGCCCTGGCCCCGTATCAGCCACACAAGCAAATGGTACCCGGTGCTCATCTTCTGCCCCAAGCTCAGATTGCTACAGCACAAGAAACCATATCATCCCACCACAGTTAAGTCATTCTTCACCCAAAGGAGAGCTGACAGCTGAGTGAGAAGGGAAGATTTCTTGCTCTTCAGCTGCATCATACTATGACATTTTGGAAATGAGAACTGGAAGGCACTGCAGTTAAATGAGTAATTAAGAATTTAAATAATGAAGAGCATCATATGAAAATAGATGTTATAAATACACAGATAGCTACCTAGAAACTTCTTATTTCAAAATTCAAGAATTGAAAGTTGAGGGTTATGTGAAGTTAAGATAATTTTTCCTTAGATATGGACCAGGAAGCACACTGTTGCAATAATTTTCTCAGGGACTAAAATAAAATTGTAATATCCCAGCACAACTCCAAGTTAGCTGAGCACTAATAACAGTTACTGAGTTTTTACTGTCAAATGCATTGAAAAGAGAGACCTGGTAATAAGTTAGCAGAGCAGGTTAAAAGAAGATAAATACTCTTAAGCACACAGAAGCTCAAGTGCATAAACATGGAATAAATAGCTCAAACAAGCTTGCATACACAATGCAATTAACTGCACTTATTTGCTACCAAAAAGGTGGTATAGAAAGAGTGATATCTTAACCAATTGTCATATCAGCCTGATTACTGGCCACAAATCTACAATGTAGTAAAACATCACATTACTTGTAGTCACACCCGTAGGTCCCAGTCCGGTTTCTCCACATATGGTGGTCTGACAGATTTCCTTGGAAACTTCAGACATTGTTGAAGCCCTGAAAGGTTGAGATGTTCTGCAATTTGTCCAAGCTCAAAGGAGATCTATGACTGAGCAGCTCATATAGCCAAGACCTTACATGGGTTCATCCGTCATTTTAGCCTTAAGAATGGACAATGTTTTCCCTAACTGTCTGATTTTCCTAGTCACTGGGACTTATCATAAGTTCAGCAACCAGCTAAGGGTTAAGGTGCATAGGATTGATAGTCTAAACCTTGAGACCATTGAGATATTGTCATTTATTAGGTAAAGGTAATGCTCAATTGTTATTTTGAATATATGTGTGCCTAATATAGTGGAGCTGTAATAGATTTGTCACTGCAGTATCTAAGAAACTAAGATGGCAGTCATTACGTTTGCATGGTTATATATTTTAACTTTTATATAGAACTCAGTAACCGATAAGCATGCTTTCAGGGAAAGTGGAGCAAACTTTAGGTATATCAGAATGTAAGAGGTGCTGCTTCCAGAGGGGAGATGGCAAATAGAACTGTCTGTTGGAGGCAGATGAGGATCCCATTGATCCCTAACATTAAATCAGATCAGTTTCAGTGAAGAACCTACACCTCTTCTTTTGAAATCAGGTACATACGTTAGCTTCTGTTCTCCTTAACAGTTCTGCACTTCAACAGGAACTTCAGGTTTAGTGTCTACATCAGTCTTCTACTTCCTTGGTATTGCAAATGGCTAACAGTGACAGGATCTGACCTGTCTTTACTGCAGTTGTGAGACTGAGAAAACGCTCACATATAAATGTATGTGAAGTAAAATCACATGCACTTCATACAGGTGCCTTTTGATCAAAAATAATTGGCATTGGTAGATTTTATGGCATATAACGCATCTATCTATTTTGCAATGCTGCTGTGCTTTAGAAGAAAGGAAATTAGTCTCAGGGAAGACAATTAAATTCTTGCAATCAGATAACTGATTAAAAGGAAACTTCATTTTCTTTCCCACAAACATCTTCAAGGTTAGAATGAGAGGAAGACACAGACAGAAAAAGAGGGCTTCTGTCCACACTGTAAGAAAAGGACTTTGCCTCCAGGAACACGACAGCTATCTCCTGATACCAACAATTTCAGAATAACAAATCCTGCTCTCATTGATGTGACAGAATCCCCCTGTTGTTAAAGCTTTTTGCTCAGAAACCCTGAAACAAAGCATAGCACCAGCATTTGACTTCCAATGCATCACTGCCCTTTCAGTAGGGGAGGAACAGGTGCTGAAACAAAAATGCTGGTTGCAGACTTAATGAAACTGGGCTTGATTATTGCAGCTTATAAAAATAGTTATGATGAGGAAAAATGAAAAGCAGGAAAGAAGAGACAACAAGCACTAATGACTTTAGTAGAAGGGGTTGTATAAACATTTGACTACATGGACTGAGTATAACCAAAAAGCACTTTGGAAGTTTGGAGTCCAGTACTGGAACAAGGGAAATTTTAGTGACATGAATAATAAAATGTGAAGAAAGAGTCTGAATAATGCAAAAATTCAAGGAAGGCTAGCATCCTTGAAAACCAGCTCTTGCACTTACTTATTTTCTAATAGTGGGAGTGATGCGAGTAGCTAGGGTCCTTTGGAAGAGCTATTGAACAATGAAAAACACATCAAAACTCTTTGTGAAGGCTAGGCTTGACCTAGCTTGTATTCATGCCCACTTTAAGTACTAATTATACCTTTCCTCTCTGTCTATTAACTATCTGTTGTGGTTTAATCCCAGCTAGCAACAAAGCACTGCACAGCCACTCGTTTCCTCCACCCTCACTGGGATGGAGGAGAGAATTGGAAAGGTAAAAGTGGGAAAATTCATGGGTTGAGATAAAGACAGTTTAATAGGTAAAGCAAAAGCCATGCATGCAAGCAAAGCATAACAAGGAATTCATTCACTCCTTTCCATCACCAGGCAGGTGTTCAGCCATCTCCAGGAAAGCAGGGCTCCATCATGTGTAATGTTTACTTGGAAAGATAAATACCATAACTCTAAATGTCCCGTCCCCTGCTTCCTTCTTCTTCTCCCAGCTTTATATATTGAGCATGATGTTCTATGGTATGGAATATCCCTTGGGCTAGTTTGGGTCAGCTGTCCTGGCTGTGTCCTCTTCCAATTTCTTCTGCACCTGTTCACATGGGAAACTTGAAAAGTCCTTGATTTTAGAGTAAGCACTACTTAGCAACAACTAAAACACCAGTGTGTTAGCAATATTATTCTCATACTAAATTCAAAACACAGCGCTATACCAGCTACTAGGAAGAAAATTAACTCTATCCCAGCTGAAACCAGGACAGTATCCACCGCTTATTACATACCATTTTACATCATGCCACAATTTCCAATACATCCCCATTAACCACCACCTTCCTTCCCATCCTTTGATGTAATATACAGATATCATTCCCCTAGTCTAAGGATCACCGCTGTAAAATGCCTGTAGAATGTCCCAAAATGTCCACTGAGTTAATTTAGTCCATGACTTTGGGTTCCAAGCTCCATGTGTTATGGTAGTCACTCAGGACAGGAGACATGGTGTATTGCATGGAGTTACTGGGCACCAAAGCCAGGTCAGGTCACTGCTGCACTTCCACTACTTCTTGTATGGCTTATCCTCCACTGGTTTGAGTGGTTCCTGCTATAGTAACTCCTATTACATGCAATTCAAATCATAGTTTACAACAATTTAAAGGTATTTCCGTTATAATCTCTACCCCTGGTCCTTTTGGACCAGACCATAGAGTTTAACATTACAATGAACTCCTCCCCTTGACCCTGCTCCAGCTTGGGCTTCCCCACAGACCACAGTCCCTTAGGGCTGCACCTGCTGTGGCACAGGCTCATCCACAGCCATGGCAGCTTCGAGGTATACTTGTTCCAACATGGCCTCATCCATGGGTCACAATGCCTCCAGAGATGTACCTGCTCCAGTGTGGCCTTACCCACAGTCACAGTCCCCTCAGAAGTAAACCTGCTCCAATGTGGCCTTACCTCTGGCCTATCTCCAGGAGTGTACCTGCTCTGTCATGGGCTTATCCATGGCTGCACACTTTGAGGTGCTCTAGCATGACCTCACGCGCAGCCACTGGTGCTTCAAGCTGTACCTACTGCAGCATGGACTTCTCCATAGCCATAGATGCTTTGAGGTGTACCTTCTCCAGCATGGACTTGTCCTTGGGCCATGATCCTCTCAGAGGTATACCTGCTGTGGCATGGACATAACCACAGCCACAGCCACTGAAAGATATACCTACTCTGGCATGGGCTTATCCACAGTCACAGCCACTTTAGGGCATCCCGCTCCCACATGGACTCATCCACAGGTCACAGTTCCCTCAACCTGAGTTCACACTGGAGTTCCAGTCTGTCCAGTACAGCAGCACAGAAACAGCAGTGATGCCCTGGCCATCTGCCAGCCCAGGTGCACCACCATCGCTGTTATCAGAGTGTTCCAGGGCACAGCACAGTAAGATGATAAGCAGTGCAGTGGTACAGCAAGCAGCCAGAGCAAAATGCAGCCACTAATGATCATAAGACTAATTGACAGCAAGGCAAGCAAGCCCCACAGCAAGCACGGGAGCCTGCCTATTAATAGCTAAACAGCAATAACAGCTAGAAATTCAGTCTAGCACATTCCAGTGAAACCTGTCATTATCTCAAACACTTCAAGCCCCACACTGGATGCCAAAAAGGACTGTTGCAGTTTAACCCCAGCTGGTAAGTAAGCATCACACTGATGCTCACCCGCTTGCTCACTCACTCCCCCCACCCCCACAGAACGATGGGGAGGATATTCAGGAAAAAGATAAAATTCAGGGGTTGAGATAAGAACAATTTAATGATTAAAATAAAAAATAATAATAACAACAATTCTAATGAGAAGGAGAGAGAAATACAATGCAAAAGGGAAAAGATACAAGTGATGCACAATTCGGTTGCTCACCACCTGCTGACCAATGCCCAGCCAGTCCCTGAGCAGCAATCAGCAGGCCCTGGCCAACTCCCCCCAGTTTATATACTCAGCACGACATGCCATGGTATGGAATATCCCTTTAGTTAGTCTGAGTCAGCTGTCCTGGCTGTGTCCCCTCCCACTTTCTGGTCCCTCTTCAGCTTTCTCTCTGGCAGGGCCTGAGAACTGAAAAGTCCTTGACTTAATATAAACATTACTTAGCAACAACCGAAAACATCAGTGTGTTATCAACATTGTTCTGGCACCAAATCCAAAATGCAGCACTGCACCCATCTATTAAGAAAATTAACTCTATTCCAGCCGAAACCAGGACAGTGGCAGATATCAAAGGCCAAGCTATCCCCACCTGCTACGTAAGTAAGCAAGTGAGGATGCAGAGGAAGACTCTTCCTTCCCTTACTGCTTCTGTTCCAATGCCCATTTAGCTAGTCCCATCACTGAACTCTAGAAAGAGCCAGTCCTACATCCAAGGTGGAAATGAAGCACCCAATTCAACTCTTAGGCAGGGGGCAGAGGTCAAATAAGCACCCTTTGGAACATGCAGGATCTGTTTTCCTCTTCCTCCTGCAGCTGCTGCATCTGGGTGTCAGAAACAGAGCCCCCCCAGAGCTCCTTTGAAAGGAACAATCCATGCAGTCCTTGCTTCCTGCAGGTGCCAAGAACTAAACAATTCCCTGCTGTCCAGGTCATGTTGCTAATACAGTGTGTGCCACATAGGTCCCCTCTAAAACTGTGTCCCTCCTGTGGACTTTAATAGGTATACTGTCTTACTGCACCTGTGCATATTTTCTTCCTGTGGCTCTGAAGTCTTAACATGCTCTAGAGCTTAAAAAGCTTTTTCTTCCCCAGAAGAGAGTCACTGTTTATGTGGTACACTCACAAAAACTCTGTGGTGCCTGTGTCTTCCACACATTTTCAACATCCTCACAGCTTCCAGGGCTCCCTGATGAGGCATATCCTGTGAGCAGCTATTCTTTTAGCCAATCCAGCCACTTCTGTAGCCAACAGAAATTGCAACGTGCATCCACACACTCAGTTCAGCTCCACTGATAGTCCTGATTTCACAGCTCTTGCACCCGACTCTCTCTACTCATCCTGCAGTACCAAAGCAAAAGCACACTTGGAAGGATTTCCAGATCTTCAAAGACTGCAAGGCTACCAAGAAGGAATCTTGAATTCTTATTCCCACTCTGACACATCTCTCCTGGCTGCCACACAGATGGATAATCAAGGTAGTCATTTGACCCAGGAACAGTACAGCGTATTAGGTAGGTGACTCTGCCTACCAGGTCATTCAGAACTGGCTTGAGTTTCCCTGTGCAGCTCTGTGCAGTGCTGTGTAATCCAACCCACCACAAATTATCACTAATGCTAGATTCCCGATTCATTGTGTCATTACAGATTTAAATCCTTTTGTAATGCTGTTCCACATATACAATAGCCATACAGAAATTGCTATAACTGTCATACATTTTTAAAATAGTTATCAAAGTCATTTGCTCATCATGCCTTTACTAACCTTGTTTTTGCTTATCTCTGGTGCATTTCTCATCTGTAATTTAGATCTTGGCAGGTGCTGCCTGGCTAAAGGTACTATGAATTTCTTCAGGGAGTCTCCTGCTAAGCACTTTCCTATTTGCTGCTAAACAAGCAACTTCATTTTTTTCCATTCCTTGGTTTGAACTCATTGCTGCTGACTGTTGTAATCAGCACTTTGATGAGGACTTTTTTTGATGAGGAATAAAAAGGGAAGCTTTGCCAAAGTTATTGTTCAAGATCTCTTGGCATTGTTAGAAGCATTGAATCTTTCCCCTGCTCCCCTATCCCTACACACACTAGCCATTTCAATGCTTTGCAAGAAACAAAAGCCATTTTTACACTTCTGTGTCAGGCCCCAAGTGCACTAACAGGCCTTTATGGCCCTGACCAGCCTCACCTGAGACCCACACCTCTACCTATTGGGGTCCCATTTAGGATCAGGTTGGACTTTTACTCCCTTTTTCAAGCTCTGTCACAGCCTGTGCCTGGCCAAGGACCCTCACACTGTGAGCTGACTCCCCAACTAGCCCCTAGACCTTCCTCGTCACTGCTGGCACCCACGTGGTGCCCTAGTGCTCGGTCAGAAATTCACCTTTAAGGGTGGGGACTTTCCTCAAGAGATCATAAGTTTTTGCTGGTATTTCCAGCAAGCCTGTGGCTTTCCCTTTGAAGAAAGACAGCTTCTGCCTTGACACCAAAAGCAACCTACTCTGAAGTCCAAAATTAGAGCCAAGGAAAGAAATAGGGTTTGAAAGAAAACTGCCAGTCCTGAAACATGCCAAATAGCTGGTTTGTGGCCCATGTAGTTTTGCAAAACCTTCTATAAGAGATAGAGTAGGGAGGGAAGGAGGATTTCAATCTTAAATCTAAGATGCTTCCAGGTTGAAGAAATGTTTTCAGCAGTACTTAGTACTGTAGTCAGACTCCAAGGCTATGCTCTTATGTTCTGTTTTATTGTACAACATAACATTTTATTGTTTTTTCTTCAGTTAAGACTACTCAATAATTTGGAGCTGTCATTGGTTTGCTTGTTTTTAAGTATCTTGCGTAAAAACATCTAATCTCAGCAGAAGCTTTCATATGTTGAGCTGTAAACTACCAGTAACGAGTGTGACATCATGAGGCTGCCACACATATGCTGTGGAAAGAAGTAATTCAAAAGTCACATCACTGTACCAATTTTACAAGTAGCTCAAAGGATGTTTGCTCCTCTGTTTGTATTGTTAATGGGAGCTCTTGTACGCTTCTTTTGGACAAAAAATTAGGCTTGGCAGAGGTTAATTACTAATCCAGAAATTTCTGGTCATGGATACTGAAGTCTTGTACCCAGAGATAGTACTAACAGGCTAATATCTTACAGGAGCATTGGATTTTATTTTTTATTAAAAGGTTACTGTACTCAGGTCTCCTGAATTGTGAAGGTTTCTTAACTGTCAACATACTTATGGTAAACTGATTTCTTCTTTCTGCATTGAAACTTTCAGAATATGAAAGGTAAGCACTGTACTATTCATCATTAACATAACATTAAAAAAAGTATATGTCTGGTAAATTCATTATTTCTTTAAAGCAGTACAAGACAAGAGGTCTCATGTTGCTTCTATGAAATGCACATTGCTTTTGTTCACGGCACTCTTTCCTTCTGCTCATTGCTTAGATTATACTCTTATTCAGTATCATGCCAGTTGCTCGATTTGAACATGAACCTTCCTTCATTTGACATCTTTCTTCCCTCAGTAAGAATTTAATCTACTCATGATATTTCTGATTTGCTAACCCAGAGTACTAGCATGCTTTGCCAGCTTGAAACCCAGCATTTCATGGCAGGGCAAGCTGTAGTACTTGCTGTGTAGTCTGATCTGAAAAGCCTGCAGGCTTTTTCTGTTAACTCCTCCATAAAGAATATTAGTTTTATCATTTTACTGTATGCCATGCAGGCACTGCCATTAAAGATAGTACTCCAGCTCTGTGCATGGACAAAGGCTTTAAAGTATCTCACTTAAACATTTCTCTTCTGCAAGTGTTCCTTCCTGAAAGGTCTTTGTAAGAAACAATAACATTGCCTACTGGAAAATACCAAGAAAGACCTTGACAAGAAGTACTACTACACAGATATATTGTTGACCAGGACTCTCCTGAACAAAGATAGTAATGGCATAATGGAGTTGAAGAGAACAACTTCAGATGAGATCAGAAAGCAACTGACATGAGTGTACCTCTCACTGCTTTGGAAAAATGACCACAGCAGGAATAGTGTTAGCAAAGTGTGAACTGAGACCTCACAGTCATATGCTAGAAAGTACAGCACTTCTTTTGGATGGCACCAGAATAAGTATGAAGGATCTGAACAGCTGAACTTTTGGGTGCCTCTATATTGTCTTGCAAATTAACCCCATGTGTATCAGCACTTCGAGCATTTTAATGGAGTAGGTTCCTTTTTCATTCCAGAGAAGTAACTTACAGGTATCAGGCACAAGCAATGGCACAGTTTAAGTTATGTAGTAATGAAATGTTGGAGTCTAGCTCTAAAAACAGCTAAGTTGTACTTTTAATGAAGTGAACTGTTCTACTTTTTACATTTCAGAACCAGGATGACTGACTGCACCTTAAGTATTAGCAATATTAAACATTCAACTTCAGAATGCGACGGCAGGGAAACTTGCCATTCTGCTGTTTACATGAGTAGAGAGAGGTCATATAGATGCAGTAAGAGCCTGTCCTTTTAGCCTGTTGGTTTCTTTTTAACAAAGCCAGTCACTGAAGGATGCACCTAAAGCACAGAAGTTAACAGTCATGTGCTGGGTAATCTCCCAAACAAAATAGCATTTGAAAGTTAGAGTTTTGTCCATACAATCTGGAGGTTGTTTAGCTGAAGGTCCCTTTCAAAAATCTTTCTGTACTAATAAACATTCATTATCAGTCTATTTTTTATATATGTTCCACTTCCCATATGTGAGAACACTAATGCTATTTCTGTGTAATTTGACAACCGTTAAAGTCACTCTTGATAAAAGAATAAAGTCCAACTACAGGTAATAAGATAGAACCATTTATAGCATTTCAAAACATACTGGTGAATCCTGAGTAAACTATTAACCTATTTAACTAGAATTGCAGTACTACAGTAGAGGAATGACTCTGAAGTTGAATACCTGGTTTCCATTTAAGCAACATGCTGCTCTTAGAGCCAACAGCTGTGGCTACCTATACTCAAAATACTGGAAATCTATCAACACAAGTCTAAAATAGGACAGTACCTTGACACCATTTGCGTAATCAGGCATATTGATTCAGTTTCCCTTACCGCCACCTTCATACAGCTGCAAAAAGTGATCTGTTTTGTACTTCTGGGCATTGAAGAGAACAGGAACGTTAAATCCAGATGTTCTCAGGGCAGCATGCATGGGAGGGAACGCAGCCTGGCTCTTCTACTCCAGCCTGAGCAGCTGGCCAACACAGGAGTAGATTATCTTCACAGGGAAGCTAGTGTGAAGAAAGGGAAAAAATACTAAATCAGGAGGAAATAATTTTATTCCTCACACCTGTTCTTCATTGATCTGTGAGTGAAACATCTGTTCCTATTTATAAATGAGCAATGAAGTTGCCACAGAGTAAGAAAATAGAAGCTTTTCCTCATGAGAATAGCAAAAGTACCTTTTTCAGACTAGGTAGCTCAGGAAAGCAGCGTGGGTTTCCACTTGCTGGAAACAGGAAAGTAAATCATAATCTGATAAAAAAATCCCTCAGAGCCATATTTCTATTGCTGCCAGGTCACTTAGCTCACAACTTCTGGAGTTTGATTATTTGAAGTATAGACATAATCACACAGCTTTGGGGACAGACAGAAACACAGGTCTGGTCCTGGCTGCTTTTTTGTTGATGTCAGATAGGCATGAGAAGCTGTGTGTGTTAACGTTAGGAAAAGGAAATTGAATCTGGAGTGTTATAGGTCTGCCATTGAGTCACACAGGTGCCAGAAATAAACCAACCAAAACCAACCAGGTTGCCTCATTAAGTGTCCATCCAGGGAAATATTTTTACATCCATCCATCCTCCACAGTAGATATACAGAAATCTCACTCAGCCATCAGGCCTCACCTTAAAAAGCAAGTTTCCTTAGCCACCCCCTCCTTTGACCACTCTTCCCAGCCCTTTTATTCAGAGCAGTTGAGGCCATTTCCTCTGCTCCCTGGTCATTGCCTGGCTTCACCCCTTGTTTTCTGGGTGAGGTCATAAATCCCAGCAGATCAAGGGATTTGGAACTGTATTTAAGAGACTAGTTCATGCTGTTCCCAGGGGAGAGGCGGCTTTAGTGATTTGCTGCATAAAAGCACTTTCTTTCCCTTGTTACAATGATTTCTGACACTCCTAAAGCTGCAAACTTGTGCTGGAAAGCACCCAAGAAACTGAATTTTAGAATTCTCCCCTGTCAAAAGGTATTGATGGGTGAGGGTCTTTACTGACCTCAAAAGAGGAATGCAAAGGCTTTGAGGAGATACTGTATTTAGCATTGCAGAAATTAATCAGAGACAGTAGAAATGATGGTCTGTCTGAATGGAGCTAGTTCCCAAGGACTTGGTTAGCAGATGGTATAGGCAGACAGTATCCCTTGTTGGAACCGACAGCATCCCACTCGGCTACTCAGAGGGGCTGTGACACAGGGCTGAATGTGGGATCAGCGCTGCTCAGGAGAATCACTCTAATCCCTGCTATGCTGGGTGCTCTGCCCTGACTGAGGCTGCGGGATTAGTGCAGAATTTTATTTCCTGGTGGAATGACAGAGCCAGATATCAGAGTCCTTCTCTGAGCCCCCCACTTACAGTCATCAGACAAAAGACACTAATAGGCCACAGAGAGAATTTGCTTGGACCTCGTTGCTGGTCACATGCATGACGTGAAGCAACATACCAACTTTCCTGCCTGCAGGACTTTTACAGTATATTGCAGGAGACAAAGTCCTGAGTCTTACTATACTGCAGGGAAGGGCTGGCACAACATAAGCACAGACATCCAGCTCAACGTGGCGATGGCAATAGTCCAAATGATCAGACAAGCATAACCAGAACTCATCTTTTTGTTAAAATGAGGCTGTATTTCTGCCTGGAAGTCTAGATATAGTCAGGTTATAACACTGGTTTTGATAGGATTCCAGGAGTGCAGCGCTACAGCATGTAATATATATAAGCTTTCAGGATAACCTTCGAAAGCAGGTGCTGACTCTTTTTTTACTACTTCTTTCTTGCTTTTTCTTCACAAAAATATTTCATTAAGTTACTACTCTGCTCATCTTATTTTTGTTTTTTTTCTGTCTATTTAATTTTTCTGAAGATTTGAAGTCAAATTGGGTGCTTAAATTCACTAGGAAGGACTTGAAAAACTGGGCCGCTTGTTTAAATGCTTCATGTGAATCTGGGAGTCTCGGCTGAGTGGGTGCCAAAATATTGCCACAGGACAATAGGGAACAGCTTGTGCAGCATGTTAAACTCCAGTGAGTCTGCCTGAAGGCAAGGCTATGAACTCTGCCTTCTCTCCAGCACTAAATGTACAATTACCTCTTACAGGAAGATAAAAGTTAAGAAAGCCAAACCCCACCTTGGCAAAGCCAAAAAAAGCCCTTTCTAATTCTCTATCTAGAACATTTAGGGGTTTTTACTTGGAATTTTTAAAACAGCACTCTTAAAATGTTCCACATAGTCAGAAGCATTCCTTTGCAATCTAGGCAAAATATCCCCAGAATATCAGCAATTCAGGTATCTGTCCTAGTCTGGGATAATAGACAATTAGAGTATTAAGCAGGAAGGACTGGGGGGTGGAAATAAATTTCAGTGTCCTTTTACATTAACAACTTTGTACTTGACTACAAAGACAATATTGTCTTAAGCCTCTGCATTTTGTGATTAGCTTTAGTTCTTTTCCCCATTTTTCCCTCCTATGGGTCATGTATGAAGATCTGAACATCTCTGTCAATAATAGAGACATTACAGACCAAACTAGGTGGAAGGAGGGTGGCATAGCTTTTGGAAAAAAAGAGATGACCCTCCAGCTGGAGTAGACAGACTCAGATCTTATACAGAGGTGCCCTTATGTCATAGTCAACTCAATGTACAATTTTTCCATATAAACCTAAGAAAATTATTAAAGTTCTGTCTCTGAGAGAGCTTTTTGTTGCTGTGTATCACAACTTCCTCAAAAAAAAATTTTTTTTTATTCTAAAAATCACATGGAACTTACAGGTGTGAGGAGGAGTCAAGTAGATTGCACCTTGCTTCATTGTCACCCTAAATACATGCTTCAGAAACAGCTTCCCTTTCTTGGGAAAGTAAGGTATGATCATTGTAAAATTATGCTGAACAGTTTGTCCTTTGACTTTTTAATCTTTAGACTGTTGATTGCACCATAGATATAAGCTCTGATAATTCAGCTGGCAAGTGCTTTGTGTAAGCCCAACAAGTGCTCTTCTCGGCTGAGCAGATATTTTAATAGAATTATTTAATTTAAAAGAACTTCATTGAAAGTCCTGTGTCATTATGAGAAACAAGCCAATAGAATGAGAGCCTGTCATGTAATATGAATTACACATGTTGGACTACAAATAATCAAGATTAATAACACATTCTTACCTGCCTACATGGCTATGCCGATATAACTGTTCTATCACCACATTTTGTTTTCCCTTTCCACTTTCTAGTGCCCTACTTTTTTCTTGTGTCTAATACCAGCAGATGCACTCTCTGGGCAAGAACCACGCCTCTGCTCCACCTAAAACCATTAGGCTGCTCTTGAATGTAAGTGTATAAATAGAAAAAGTTCTGTGCTGTGAGGAAGAAGCATCAAACATCCTATGTCTAAGCATTCCCCTCGGACGTAGTAATAAATGTAGGCCTGCACTTCTCTGTTCTACTTCTTGGTCTCCCTGTAGTGAATGGAAATGTTATTGACTTCAGAAGGAACCAAAAATAGCCTGAAAACAGCATATATAAGTAGTAGTATGTGTTTCTAAAAGACATTAGGACAGAGGCTGAAAAGTTGTCTTTTACATCCATTTTTGTTTATTAGGTTTGTTTGTATTTTTTGTGGTTTCTATTGCCAGAAGCTCTTGAAAAATAGTTATTTTTTGTAAAGGAGGATTTATCATTGTCTACCACTGGGGTCTGAGGAAAAGGAAAAGGAAAAAGTGAGACAAGAAAGAAGGCTTTGCAGGAAATACCTGGCTGCACAATATCCTGTCCTGTAGCTTCTCCTGCAAAACACCAGTGCTTACAGCAGAGGCAGCAATGCTACAAATTTACAAGTGTATTGGTGCATAAGATCCAATCTCATTTGACATCTCATCTTCAGTGGAGAAGGTCTTGGACAAGGGATTAAAATCATGAATTGGATCCAGATAGCTCAAGACACTGATTATTTCCCCAACTCTAAGCCTCTTTGGCTCCATTTGGTATTGGATATAAAGGATGCAACTCCTTAGCTGGTTTTAAAAGGAAGATGAAATATTGCTTTGATTGTAAGTTCTGAAGTTCCTGGGTTTCTTTGATTTTGCTTGTGCTGCTTTTACTTCAGCGCAATCTTTACCAAGTGCTAAATCTTGCTGGTCTGTGCATTTGTGTTCTTTGCAACCTGTACTGCTGCATACAAGCTCAGAATAACATGTTAGATGTCTGAAGAATAAAGACATCCTCAGCCTTGTGTAAAACACCTACAATTTTTGTTGCTGCTGCTCATAATAAAAATCAATTTAGATACGAGAACTTACTGTTGGCCAATAAAATTGTACTCCCAGATAAGCCTGGGTTTGCTAAAATACAATAAAATATTTTATAGTTTTCTTTCTGTGTGAAAACATTTGGCTGGTTGTTGCTCTGAAGGACGTGACCCCCAAATAACATCAGTTAAGTATTACTCGTGTCAGAGCCCTCTTCCTAATGTGACACTTCCTTTCAGGCAAACTTGCTAACTGGTACTCCAGTGCATATACGTCACCACCCCTCATGTACACATCTGTTTGTGAAAGTGTGTGTGGTGAGCAGTGATTTAGAAACTTGCCTTGGAATCAGTCAACTGATCTCTGTCTGTCTCCTGCTTTACCCAGCCACTGGAGCAGCTGTTAGCAGTGGATGTCGCTGAAGTCCCAAAGTCATAGCTTGTTCTATTTCCATTTTGCAGGCAAATAAATTCAGCTGAGGGGGGAGGAAGGGGAGGAAGCCATATCTACAGTTGTTGACTTTCTTTCATCCCCCAATGTCTTGATTCATTTTCAAGTGCCTTAATATAACTACAATCCTGTTTACAAATATGGGACGGGGGGAGGATTTTTTTATATAATAATAAATGAAACTGTTTATGCCACTGCAATTGTTTTCTTTTACCGGCTTCATCACCCTGGTCAATAACATGAAATAGGTAACAGACTTGGAATTAACCTAAAAATCTGTTGACAGACAATTCCCCTGAAATTATCTCCAACTGAGCAAAAATGTTTCACTGTCACCTCCTCTTCCATTAACTTGGTTACATTTATGAGACTTTTCCAGTACTGGAAATCATGCAAGCAATTATCTTTCTGTGACTTGGCATGATTTCTGATGCATCTTCAGCAGCAAAGGACTGCATGAATTTATATGGCAGAACCGATCAGAAATCGTCTCAGTTCTCAGTCCACTGTTGCGCTTCTCAGTGGCTTGCATTAGATGCTTCATAAACAGCATCTATGGCTCCTCACTGTGAATGCCACTACAAATAAGATATACATGTGAGATGAACATGAAAGGTTTTCTTCTGATCTGTGTCAAATTTACTGCCTTTGAAAGCTCTATGAGTTTCCTTGCTATTATATTATGGGATAGGTAAACTATCTTAATCTAAGCTACCCATTATTTTTACACTGTTTCAGATTCTCAAACACTTTGCTATTGACTGTTACAGAATTGCTCCCAGTGCACACAGTTGTAAGAGAGCAAGATTCAGTGTCTTAATCTCTTTTAGTGATTAAAAGAATGATTGATCCTTCAATTCTGTTTGTCTTGCCAGTTAGTTTGATACCTTCTTTTATTTCCTCTATATCTTTTTCAGTAAGATGAGAAACCCACAATTTACTGTAAGTGGAAACATGCCTTCAACTGACAATACTGTTTTCCACAGTAATCTCCATTACTTGCTCAATGAAGCTAGTATCATACTTGGGTTTAGTACTATCACTGCATGCTGAGCAGACATCATAACTGGGCTGACTAATGCTTCATTTTAATTTATTCAGCCTCTGAACTTCTCCCTGCTTCTAAAAGGGAAAGCTGCACAAATAAGCCTGCCCTGAAGATTAACAGTTTCAGACTGGGGCCAGTCAGGGTAGGAAGGAAATTTTACACCTCTACTCCATCAAAATGCTTTTCTTCTCATGCCTTGCTATCTAGAGGTAGAAACAGATCAATATGACTACGTACAGAATGACACAGCACTGCTCAAGGGCAGAGGTGGCACCTCAGGGAACTGCAACTCATATCAGATAGATTAAAGGTAGTGCCCTGAATTACAAGTGGAGAGAGGATGTCTTCTAGGTTATCACACTCACACAAAAAAAAGTCAAGAGAGTGGAAAGCAATTTTTTCATTCTAAGAGGATAAAATGACTCCAGAAGTTCATCAAGGAATTTCCCACTGACTTTCTAAACTGCAGTATTTGGTTTTCCTATGGGCCTGCTGGTATCCCAACATGTCCTAGAGGTTACACTGTAAAAATCTTGTTGCTTTTCTCACTTTTGCTTAGGAAGTTGTTAAACAATATATATGTTGAGTGAGTTTGAAAAAATGTCTCTACAACTTAAAACTGTATTTTGCTGATACATTAGAACTCTCCTCAGGCATGTTTTTAAATACAAAAAGGAATTTTCCCATTGGAAGCTAGGCTTTGAAGTGCAAGCCACAAACTGTAACTATTTCAATGACCAGTGTTGACAAGAAATAGGGTACTAACATGAAAAATAATAAAACATGTTAGAACTGTATTCACCAGGATTCAGACTATTCTGGTTTTGTGTTATAAGGCTGGTGATTAGAATGAAAGAACGCAAGCAAGCTCATCTTGGTAGCAATGCAGTGGAAGATTAAATGATATGATATGATATGATATGATATGATATGATATGATATGATATGATATGACAAAGCAAATGAGTACTGTTTGACTTGCTTTGTTTACACAAATAGTCTAAGAAATTACATTCACTTTTCAAAGCACAGATTCTACATTACAGAATCTACACAGGCATTTGAAATGGGGGGGAAAAAAGAAAGGAAGGAAATAAAGTCTCTGCTAAATGTAACTCACAATACTTCCTTATGAAGAGACTTTGAGGTAACTCCCTTCAGCCTTGACCCTAGTCATAAATAAAACATCCAGCACTGATCTGCTGGGGGAACACAGCAGAACCCAAAATAGGTGGTGGGACTGCACTGTGCTTCAACCAGTGTGTTACATACGGAGCTCGTCAGTCTGCAGCAGGAAATAACACAGCCCTCCCAAGGCACTGCAGCCAGCGGTACCTCACAGCTGGGGCCAAATTTCAAAGTTCTAAATGGGGGAACAATTATGACTGAAGAAATCCTGACCGTCTCTCAGATCAGTTCAAAAAGTTTGCCATTTCCAAATAACATAAACCCAAAAGGACTTGTTTTCTAGTTAAAAACTGTCATAGAAAAGCTTGTGAGTGGAACAAGCATACTGCAAGCCAGTAATTACTAAGACTTGTGAAGGGATTAGTGATTGCTAGGGGGTCTTCAAAGCCAAAGAATGGAGACAAAATCAGTCATTGCAGACGTAGGAAAACACTGGACAAGCGTATTATTTCTGACACAGTTCATTTGTGACCTAGTGGAACACCACCAATTTCGCATTTCTCAATGTTCTAAACTTTTATTTGGTAGAGGGCCACAGGGGAGAAGTCTACAAGTGCAGCACTGCCAGAAAGCAGTCACTACAGCAGATTGCTTCATGTCTTCTTTTTTTGCAAGAACAAATCTAATGAGGAGTGTTAGTTTAGCATTAAAAAAAAGCTAAATTCCTCCTGATGGAGGCAGAGAGGCTCCATTTATTATCCCTAGATCTCATAGCAGGGGCAGCTTAGGGAACAGAAGGAAATCAGAGGTCCAGCTCTGCTGCCCTCATGTTGCCTTAAAGTCCCTGGACACAGGGAGGCAAAGACCTCCTCAGCACAGGCCCAGTAAGTGTTTCATGTTATTCCAATGATGGACTTGGCTCAGAGGAGTTTCTTTGTTGTGAGTTGCAGCTTAGTTGGTTTTTTTTTAATATATATATATTGTTTATTTTCATGCCTCTTTTCATGCTTTCCAGAGCAGCTCTTTTCTCATTGTCAGCTTCAATTAGGGATTTCCTGGGACTATGTGACTTTTCCTTGAATGCCTACAGCAGGCCTGTGCTAGTGCTGATCTGGGCTGTCACTGCGGAAATTTCATTCCATTTTTCAAACTTAAAATTGGAAATTATATTGGAAATGAATGGCTGACAATTTGGGGAAAAAAATTAGGATTCATTTATATTCCTGGAAATTGTCTGAAAGATATCTGGTTATTGCTTCTACAGGCACATACATGTCCCCACCAGCAATGTCATGACAGAGCAGGGTGGCTTCATACTCCCCTCCATTTACAAAGCCAAAGGGGCAGGGTCAAGCTAGTGTGGCAATTCTGGTGCAGACTGAGAAGTAAATCCTAACTTAAGGTGAAAATACTTCAATTAAAAATCAACACCAAATAAATGATAGAACGTATTAGCATTGTCCAAGTGACTGATAGGTTTGTTTTAATCTCTTTTCAGTTTTCTAGAAATTAAAGTAATTTAAACCCATCCAAGCTTTGCCAACACCTGCCTGCAGTCATGCTTGTGATTTATGCTGGAGCAGCTTGGGATGAACTTTCTTCCGATTTTGAACTGAAGATTCGACAACTTATGCCCATGGGAGAGGGTAGAGAAAGTATCTATACCTTGTTGATGAAGGCCATGGCACTCACTTCTCTGAGAAGGCAGATCATGTTCCCTGCCCCCTTCTACCTGGACACAGCCAAGAAGGGAGAGCATTGGCATTGCCTTTGGGAGCTCTGCCCTCCCTTATTGCTGCTGTGTAGAGGAATTAATAGTTCAAGGTCTATCTTATCCTTGGATATGTATATTGGGTCATTGGCAGCTAGGCAGCTTCTTAGAGCTGCTAGCTGTCCCCAGTGGTGTCAGCTAGGAACAAAGCATTATTTCTGATAGGGGAGGCATAAGTCTGCTCATAACTACCACTATCAGAAATATATTACACCTGCTTTCGGCTGCAGCTAGTCTTGAACCTTAGTTTTTATAGAGAAGATCAATGCTAGAGCTTGTGTGTAACTGCACTACTGTTGGCAGAAGCCACCAATAAGCTCTGCTACTTATTGAGCTAATTCATTTGTCACTCCTCATTAGCTTGTAATGGCTTTTGTTGCTAGTGTTGTTTTTAAGGCTTAGGATAAGAAATACATGTATTTTTGCTGTTTAGGACCAGCTCATCCAGATATGTTTTCTAGCTCTTCCTGAAGGAGGTAACAGTTACCAGTGAAGAAATCTGCAAGTCTCTTCATAATTGCAGTAAATAACCTGCTTTGCAATCTATAAGCTCAAACAGCATTTTTCATCTTCAGATTAAGAATGTAACAGAAAACCTCACGGCTAAGGAGAATGAAAAATGGGAGTCATGTAAAAATCTTGCCTGAAATCAAGACACATATACTATCTCATCACTTATGGTCTGCTCTGGCTTAAGATGTCTTATTTAAAACCTATTCTCACTCTTTTTCCTTGTCCTGTCCAACCAGAACAAAAGAAAAGCTGAAATGGTTTTAAATGTTAAAACCATGATCTTCAATGCTGGCTCTGTTGCTGGAAGTTAAATTCTTGCCCAATCCATTAAAGGGCACTGGTTTCCCATGTCATATCTATTTTTGATCACAGCAGAGAAATGGGAAACAATAAAAACAGACATAATGTGAAACAGATTTTTCGCTTTCTGCTTATTTTTTTTATTTTTTGCAATGGTTTTTCACTTTTGAAAATATGAGTAAGAGTTAACTGGATGCAAAAAAGACTTATTCTTTTACCAGTTCCTGTTGGAAAATCTTGCCTTTAAAACAAGATGTTATATAAAAAGTGGTGTGCTGTAAGAGTGCTGATACAAACTGGGTGGCTAAAGTTCCCCATGATGGCTGGCAATATTTCAAAAACACCCTTTATAAAGCTTGTGAGCAGATCGATTTCCAAACAGTCTGGACGAAGGCTGTCCTGGAAAACCTCCTTCCCTGATGCAGTGCATCTCACTCAGAGCATGTGTTGACTGATTCTAGGGCCTAAGTCAATGCATCCAGGTGAAACTTCATCCATCTCAAAAAAAAAAAAAAAGTGAAGTAGTCAGAGAGTTGTAACTGATGTAAAGAGTGATGTTAATCTGTCTGTCTCCTAATAAACTAAATCAGGAGGCATGAAGCCAAGCTGATGTTCCTGATTAAAAATCTATTCAAATGGGCTCCATAAGTGGAGAAAAAGGGTTAAGAGATCCAGGGACTGAGGTTTCTATTCTACAGTGGTTTCCTTTAGTGCAACATAAAACAAGGTTGAAACTACTGCTGTACTTGGTTTCATACTGCATTAGCAATGTCTTGCTTGCAAGCTTAGCCAGTCCTTACTTAGAATAAGTTCCCCCAGGCAGAACCAGGTTCCATTCAATTAATTTATTTTGTTGAAGTGCCACATCATGATGACATGCAGTCAACGCTACATTAGATCTTTAGTACATAAATCATATAACTGCATATTTAGAAGTGTCCCCCACAGCAAGGGTTCACAGGCAGCACTGTAGTTGCACTGACCAAGGAGGCTATCACAGGCCACCAGCTTGCATGCATGGTTACGAGCAGCCTCCTGGAAAGCTGGTCCTGTGAGAGGGGGAGAGGAATTAGACGTGTTTTAAAGTTTGAAGTCAGTGATCAAAATTTATTGTTCCACTGTGCATTCTTCTGCCCATGACTGCCTCAAATTACTCAGCAAAGGTAAATGAGCTTAGAAAAGAGGGGAAACAGTTGAAAAGCCCTTGAAAGATGTATGTGATTTTTGCCGGATTTTTGAGACTTTGGAGATGTCATTTCACAAACTATAGGGTGGAAGTTCAAGGATATCTTTGCTAGTAAGAGGAAAAAGTAAAAAAAAAAAAAACCAAACAAGACACAGCAGGGGTAGTGGCAAAGGTTGAGGGTTTGGAGCAGTTACACGTCTATCTGCAAACTCTTTCTGAAAGCTGCTGACAGAGCTTTGGCATCTGATCATTTCCTAACTGCTGATTAACATAGTACTGCTTTATATTTAACTCAGGCCGGAGCAGGAGGGGCTGGGGGTGGGGTTGCGCAGCTTATAAGGGGAGCACGGCAGAAACAATGTTCTTCTGTGTCAGTTCCCTCGGTCTCCCAGCCCAGCTGCACTCCTTTTGATCATTCACATTTCCTCCAAATGCATGTTGTCTTTAATTAATTGAGTGTCTCATGGAAAGCGAGGTGGGGGAGACGGGCAGAGAACAGCTATATCTACACAATTAAAATACAAACTAAGTCCGCTGAGTTTACTGAGTGCAAGTGCTGAAGTGACTAATAAGCTTTTTTATAGTTAATGTTTTGCTCTGAGAACAGACCCGGGAGCAGAGATGGAAGGCATGGATTTTGAAGATAAGAAGTCCAAGAGGTACTGCATGAAGACAAAGCATGTGGCTGTCATCTGTGGCATCGTGGTGGCTGCAGCGCTTGCTGTGGGGCTCGGCGTGGGACTGAGCAGACCTGAATCTCAGCAACCTTCAGGGGGAACAGATCAACCAACAAACCCTCCTCCCCCAGCGGATTTGGGTCCCTGTCCTCCTAAAAATGATGAGACTGGAGACTGGAGACATTTTAGACTACCCACTTATGTCAAGCCTGTCCACTATGATCTGGAAATAAAGCCTGAAATGGAGACAGACATTTACACAGGGACAGTCAGTATCTCTATTGCTTTGGAAAAATCTACCAGCTACCTATGGCTCCACCTGCGAGAGACCAAGATTACAGAAATGCCCACACTCCGAAAATCCTCAGGACAAGTGATTGCTCTGAACGACTGTTTTGGGTACAAGCCGCAAGAGTACATAGTGATGAAGGCAGAAGCAGAGCTCTCCGTCGCTAATGAAAGTGATCCCTATATACTCACCCTGAAGTTTCAAGGCTGGCTGAATGGTTCCCTGGTTGGGTTTTATAGGACCACCTACACTGAGAACGGACAGATCAAGTAAAGCAGTTTTTCTTTTATTTATTAAACTTTCCTCTCTATTTCTACTTGCTTAGGCCTCCTCTATTCCAGTTTCAGCTTTTAAGTCTTGTCTCTCACCAACTTGCTGACATTTCTGGGCTGTTCTTTAATTTTCTCATTCCCCTAAAGAAGATGCTGTATTCAAAAACCTTTGGCTGTTGACAAGTGATCGTGGGCTGGAGAGATGAGGGGTTTGTTATTACTATTCTGAAAAAAAATTTCAAACTATACTGGTCCTAGGTTACCTTTGAGCTTTACAAATGGCTCCCTCAGAGAGCTGGAGGGATTGAGGCCTGTTTTTATCTCTGTAGTACACTGAATAGGATACAGCTCTCATCACTCTCCCCTGTCACTCCCCAAAGTAAGTTTTGGTGTAAAATCGTCCTGTGATAGTTTTCTTGACATTCTGCCTCCTTGATGTTGTAAGCCTGAGGAATATCCAAACCAGAACTTCTCTGTCCCTCCTGCAGCTGGTTTAAATTATAGGTAGGAAAGTTCAATGATGACGGTTATCTTTGACTTGGATTTTTTGTGCTCCAGCTCTTCCTTTTTAATATATCAACAGTTATTGAAAGATTACAAAGCCTCTGCCAGTTCAGTTAACCCATTCCACTTCACAGGTTTGCACTATTTCTGGGTGGAATCTTGAAAAAGCCATTGCCCACTGCTCAGAGGCATTTCTTTGCAGTTAAAGTATGGAGAGGACACTTATCTATTTTCCAATATTTACATTCCTTCAGTGACTCATTCCGGCCTGTACAGCTAGAAGATAATCTTGGCTAGACTTTTCCAAGGCCCTGTAGCAGCAACATGGAGACAAACACTGCTGTGTTTTCACGGCACTTGTTTGCCCTCCTGGGACATGAGTGAAAGTCGCATCAGCTCCATTCAGCAGCTGACAGGCAATACCAGAGGAGTAGCAGCAGTGACAGACACAAGCAGCAGCAAATCCAAGAAGCAGAAGAAAAAGCAAGCATTCATTTTTCATACTTAAATATAGTTATCTGATCTGGGAAGAAGCCATGTAGAGAACAACTCGAATGCCAGCCAGCTCTTTCCCTCTTGTTCTCCTCCATCTACCATGTCAAGTATTCCTCTGACTTGGAAGGTGCTTTAGTTTTATACTTTGAGCATCTGACATCCCCACAGCACTTTTAAAGTGTAACCTCTTAGCATCTTTCTAAGTTGAGGTGTGTTCCTTCACTTTTATTGATGAAGGATACCTAGATATTAAATGAATTGCCCCAGATCTGTCACAACAACAGAACAGCAGCACCAGAACACAGGTCTCTTGAGTCACAGAGCAGGATAGGTGAGAGTCCATCCTTCAGATCCAGACAGTGTAGGAAGACAAGGGCCAAGCATCTGACATCAGGAAGAAAGGAGAAATTCATAAGCTAAAGAAAGCAGAAAACGTGAGCTCACTTTGAGAGCGTTCCTACTCCTTGATTTGAATGTTGGAAGCTACAATTGCAAGGATGATCCTAGCCAGCAGTCTGAAAACTCTCAATACAGAAAGGAACTTGAGCATGTGAGATTTTTTGTTAGGCTTGAGAAGGGCTTTAATAAGAAGGAGTGAATGGTGACTTCTGAAATGCTTTTCATGTGGTTAAATTTGGGTAGATTGTTTGTGCGGGTGGCAGAGGCAATGTACGTGGTAGTTACCAGTACAGCTTTGAAATGAAAGCAACCACCAGCCAAGTGCTACAGCCAAGTTGCTGCTGTGCAGCATGAGGGTAGGTGACAGTATGGGGTGAGGAAGGATGATGGCAGAAGGATTTTATGACTTATTAAAACTGCATTTTCCCCTGGCTTTCTGCTCAAAAACAATGCTGACTGGAATTAACTTTTTTAATTTGCCTTTGCCTGAAGCAGACATTGCCCTTGGAAAATTTCAACCCAAATAGTTCCCTTTTTTGTCACATTGTAAGTAAATACAAATCAGATCAGGTAACAGCGAAAGTCAAGCAAGTCTATTAACAGAGGATGTTAGAGAGAGGGGGGCTGAGGTGAAAATGAGAGCCAACATGTAATTAACCTGCTGCCCCATCCCTTCTGGGCAGTGTTAGAAGCAGCAGGACCTTTAGAGAGAATTAGTAACACTGGAAAGTCAGCTCCCAGGGCTGAGCTGCTCCCCAGTTGTGTCTGTGAAGGCAAATGTTTGCCAAAGCATTGCTATAATGCCTTTTGTTTACAGACTAGGCACATGTCCAGGCTCTGCTGTTGCTTAGGTTTTATTCTCCCACATTTGGTGGAAAACAGGTAGACTTGTGCTGAACATGACTGCAAGTCTGGTATCCTTGGGAGGCTTAGGGAGAAGAATGCCTCTTTTGGGAATCCTGTTCAGACAGATCACACAATCCCCATGAGGGCAAAGGTGCTTTTGGACATGCCCAGAAGTGGATCTTGAGATACCTTGGGAACACAACTATTCAAATTGACACGTATGTGCAGGTAGGGAGCAGGAAAGCAGAAGCTTGGAGAATGCAGGCTTTAGACATAGACCTACCTAGATCCTCCTGTGGATGCCTGAATCCAACCATAAGCATTGAAATCCTGTGGTAAAGCTATTTGCCTGTCTGCACATTTAATTTCCCATTGGTGAAAGGGTAATAACAGTCCTTCTCTATTTTGCATGATGCAGTGATCATAAACATATTACAATTGTGTTATTTTCAGATATTAGGGAAAGAAGCACAAGAGTCCTTGACTAGTGTAATGGCTTCTTTAAAACTCATTAGTTCCTCTCAAAGAACATGCTAAAACCCTCTTGTATTTCCTCCTTAATATTACAGATAATACAAACAATTCACAGCAGCTGGTTTTGATTTTTCACTACTATTAGTGAGAAGGTATGGCTTCCCTTTTATAGGCATTCTCTCGGTCCTCTGTAAGAGGAGGACAAGAGGCTTATAAAAGATAGCTGGGCACATGTCTAGCAGGGAGACTTACATTTAGGATTTAATTCATAAAGGAAAGGCAAAATATTCTTTAGTGTACAGAAGTAGAACTCCTAGATTTCTTCCTCAAGGACAAAATTTTCTTAGAAGCAGCAATGAATCTGAATTTAGGGAAAGATTGGGAGAAAAATGCTTTAATTAGCTCAAGGGGAGTTTTTTGCACTAACACCCTGTGCTTTGGGAAAAAAATAAAAGGTGGGGGGAATTCATCTTGGTTCTACATGCAGCACTGTTTTATTTCAGGAGTGACATCTGGATGCAGTCTCAGCCAGATCTTCACTTATTGCTATGTTATTTACAACTGTCAACTCTAGTTCACATTTAAAGGTCTGGACATCAACAACAAGCAGAAAGGCAGAAGCCACTAAGCAGTGAAGAAAATCTTATCTAAAAACTACATTATACAGTTTTAAATGAAATTACAAAATTTCATGTTTCCAGTGCCATTTCTGTGCATGTCATAGCCTGGAGTTCTCATCATCTACCCCATAGGAATTATAGTGCTAAGGTTTTGCACTGCTATTGTCTGTCTGCCTCTACAAATATATGAGGATAGATGGATTGTCACCTTATAAATCAGCAGAAATATCATAGTGTTATCATTCTGTAGGAACAAAATATAAATGTGTCAAAATATGTAGCCAATTTTTTAAGCAATAGCTGTGAAGCATTGCTCCTGGGACTTGACATGAACTTAATTGTGAAATAGCTTTCAAGTCCTAGAAAAAGTAGAGAGTGACATCAAACAATTTACCAAGCAAAAGAAACTCTGTTGAGCCTGAAGTTATGTTAAGGTGAATGTTCATTATTCTTTCTGCCCATGAGCTTTTGAGTTACTATTCCAATGAACATGAATGGTAAGAACCCAGACATATTAACCTCCATCAGGCTTGTAAATGACCCTTGCTGCTACAAGTTCCTAATGACCAGTTTAGTATTTAACCGTCACAGAGAATTGCCAAGGGCAACAGAAACATTGAAAAATTGGTTGTCAAGTGAGCTTGTAGGATTGCCGCAGATCTGTAATTTATGATGTACACTTTTAATTACTTTTTGGAAAGAAAAACTACCTTAATATAGTTGGGGCAGCTGTAGAAGTGCTGTCAGAAAATGCTCAACATTCCAGATTAATTGAAGGAGCATCTGTGATCCCTTTCACCATCAATCACTGGAGAATATGCTCTGCCACTGTACGGCTCATTAATGGGGGAGCCTGATGTCATTATGAGAAGCAAGCACGTGATATGAACGTTCACAGACTTCACCTTATTTTTTTACATGATCCCTATTGTCTAACTCCTCCAGTTGTTTTTTGCATAACAGATGACTTTCTAAACTCCCCAACAGGGCTAGCGTAGCACCAGTTATATAGTAGGATGTTCACCTGAACTTTCCATGCTTTCTCCAGCAGTTTCATTAATGGAATCAGGGAAGCATAACAGCAGAAAACTGTACATGGTGACTGCAGAAAAAGAAACACAAGCAGGATGAGATTTTAGGGGCACTGAAGCAATTCCAAGGTGTCTTCTCAGGAGATGTTCAAAACTCCAAGCCAAGATATGGTCTAGTGGGTAAACAACACATGGAGTGACTTAAGTAAACATCCCTACACCAGAACCTTAATTTCCTTTCAGCAGTTTATTTTAGGCACATAAATCAGTGGGAAAGCTCATCAGGAAGGTGAGCAAAATTTTTACCATCCATGAAGGGTCATTCCTATCTTACTGCCTGGCTCCTAAAAATAGTTGATGATAAACGATTTGCTTTAGCTTTTGCTGTGAAACCTAAAGGATGCTGATGGCAGACTTTGAGGTATACATGTTACACATGGCTATACGATATTAGCTTGTACATTTCTGATGTCACCTGCTTCTATGAATGGACAAACACAAATATTTGCAGCTGGCTTTGGTTTGTGAAATTGCTAAAAAATTATGCTTAGAAATTGCAGATAAGATTTAAAAGGTATATAATGAAGGCTTGCCAATGTGTTGTTTGTTTAAGGAGCATTGCAGCTACTGATCATGAGCCAACAGATGCACGGAAATCATTTCCTTGCTTTGATGAGCCCAACAAGAAGGCAACTTACAACATATCTATCATCCACCAAGATGCATACCAAGCACTTTCAAACATGCCAGTGCAGGTATGTATTTCCCAACCCTGCTGTCTAAGTGGAATGGTTCTGTAAAGCCACTGGAAAGGTAGCACGGATCACAAAGTCCTTGCGCATTCAGCGTTCACAGACTCTACCACCCAGACACTGTAAAACTAATGTCTAATAAATATTCCATAAAACAGGACTGATTGGTTCGTTAGCACTCCTAGTAGTCCACGAGCACACAACACGGCAATACAGAGACAAATCCAAAGTGTCTCTTCCATCTTTAGCTAGCCGGCCCTCTTTTCAGATATTCTAAATAAGCATCCTCTACTAATTATAAAGGTAATGGTGGACTCTGAGAAGGAATAAATACTCTGAAAGACAGCTGCTTCCCAGATGGGAAGTCTAAAATAATCACTGAAATTACATAACAGTACAAAGCAAGGGTCTGCTGATCAGTCTGATGGCAAAGGAACCTGCTAGCAAGAAAGTCTAGGGTTATTATTATTTTAATAATACAGAATCGGAAACCCAATCTGTCAGATCATGGGTGTGGACACTTGCCAGTTCACCGTGACTGTGATTTCCTAAATAATCTATTTCTGGACTTGGTGGGTCAAATTCCAAGTTTTGTACAAAATTCAATTGCATCAATCATCTATCTCTGGGCCCTCTGGAAGAAGATTGAATGGCTTTCAGCTGAGTTTCTAATGAATGGTTTAACTGAATGTGTAGCCCAATGTATAATTTCTAATGAATATTTTCTGAAATGGAAGATAAAATGCCAAATTTTAAAACAAGAAAAAAAAATTAAAGAGAACTTCCAGCCTCCAGGCTGTTGACATTTGCATCTTCCCAATCACTCCCCCACTCAGAAAACAAAGATCTCCTTTACTGTTTTATTTAAAGGCACCCCCAAACCTTAACTATCCCCTAGAAATTCAGCTGAGAACTATTACAAATCTGATACAGCTGCCTCCCTTTGCAAAATTAAAGCTCTAACCTATTGTTGCTGCCTGAAAAGCACCAGGCACTTTGAAGAACACCACATGAAAGAAAGTGTTTGCTACACCTTTCCTCACAGACCTTAGATAAGAGAGTGTACCAGCATGGAAGGTGAGGGGATGATACTAGATGTTACCAAGATTTAGTGGGTTTGGTGCATTTACTTTACATCTTTACATGTGGATCTTGCTTCTCTTATGGACACACAAAATAAGCTTTCAAAGAGCTAGCTACCACTTGTTAATTAATTTGCTAAAATCCAAGTACAGGCAGGGAAATGCAGATTATGCTGGGTTCATACTCAGGACAAATGGATGATAGCAGGGCACTTTTTCATCTGGTGTGCTCACAAGGTCAGTAGTGAAAGCTCTTTAGGAAATCTTTTCAATGGAAGGAAATGTAATAGTTTGTAAATGCAAAGCACATTGTGTTACATGTTCTGTAGTAGTTTTGGTGGTGTAGAGCTTTATAACCAACATGGCAAAATCAGAAACTGGTACATTTCATTTTTCACTGGAGTGAATTTTTTTAAAACTTTTTTTTCCCATAAAGTTCTGACTTCATTGAAAGAAGAAAAGATATCAAAATAGAGTCAAAGCGAGTCAAGTAATGGAAAAGCAGACTGCTAATATCTCTGTGAAAAGGGTTTTGTGAATATATCTGTGAAAGGGTTTTGGTTTGCTGGTGGAATTATATTACCTATAACATTCACTGTCTGCTTTATTTGTGTTGTATTTATAACAAACAAATCTCATGAAGTATTGTCGCAGTAGTAGAAGGTTAGTGTCTTTTATATGCTGCTTGCTTTTGTCCTATATAAGTTAGCCATCCAGTCAGAAGCAAAAATAATTATCAGACGGGCAATAGAAAATAATAAATAGCAGAAATAAATATTTAGAGGCTGAATCACATACAGGGTTGCAGCTTTGGTCATAGAGTTCATTTGAGAGTTAAGGACATTTGGGACAACCAAGAATGGGTTTTAATTGATTTACAAAAGACAAACTATGATCAGCACTAAACCTTATGTACATTTAAACAACCCATCAATTAGCACTGCTAATTTGTATCTGAATGAGTTCAGGATAGATTCATTAGATTGGTCTTTATCCTAAGTAGCATCTCTGCAATCCCTGACTCCTACACGATGCATGTATTTCAGAGGAGAGAATCCAGTCTCTTCTCAGATCTGTCCAAACTAATGTTATTTTATGCCACCATTTCAAGAACAAAACACGCTAGCTTACACTGGAAAACTCCTACTGGCAAAATGCTTGTGCATGTGAATGATTTCAGATCCTTAATGAAACTTAGAACCAGGTAAACTTATTTAGTGCAGAAAAACAAAGTCCTGTTTCATGTATTACAGGAAAAACATTTTGTCTGTTCTCGTGCCATCAGTAATGGGATGCCAGAAGAGGTGAACCTGGAGAAGTGATTTATCATTCCTGTGTAGTTGCAGCCTTCATAGAAATATTGTACCCTTTTCTGCATGTGTTTGCATTTCCAAAAATCGAATTAATTGTTTTTCCATTTCTGCAGCAAACTGTACAGCTGGGGAGTGGCTGGAATCGGACAACTTTTCAGAAGTCAGTTCCCATGAGCACTTACTTGGTATGCTTTGCGGTGCACCAGTTTCAGTGGATAGAGAAAATATCTGCTAGCGGAAAACCTGTAAGTGCTGTTGCAGCCTGAACATGGTTCAGATGAGAGATGTACTGTGAATTACTTTTTAAAAAAAATTAAATATATTTTTATAATACAAACAGGAACATATTTTTCCCTTTCCTATACTCTATTTTATTCAACCTGTTTTATCAGATTAGGTGTTCACAATGGTCTCTATGACCTTGACTACATACAGTGTTTTGCAGTCCTTCCCTGGCCCCCATCTTGGTGAGATCCCAGTCAGTAAATCCCATACAGGCACACGGGTGAGGAAGGTGTACTATTTCTCCAACCTCATCCCTGACTTGAAGCCCGGAGTCTGAGGGAATGCACAAGTCCAGGGGGACAAGAGATTCATAGGCCATGGATACAAATACTTAACAGTTTTTGTGAGTTAAAAGGTGTGAATCTGTTCACCTGATGTCTTCCTGTTTACAGTCATGGAGACATAGAACTGCGATGCTATGTGCCACTGTGTATTGGCTCTAATATTCTCTATTTTACAACAGTGGCTAAAGGCAACTGCACAGTCTAAGTTCTTTACAAATAAGTATAGAAGTGAAAGTGCCTGCCTAAACCGGGGGATATTTGGTAGGTGCCCTAATGAAGCGAGTATGTTTGAATCTGACTCCATAAAATTAAAATAGCTCCTTTATTTAGATGCAACAGGCAGTCCAATCCAGTTCTCACTGAGATTCAAATCTCCTGAAGGTGCAGCCGATCAGGCATAAAGAGATCACAAGACATTAAGTTGAATCACAACCTGAAAGACTAAACACAATTTGCCCCTCAACACATACTCCTCATTTAGCCTAAACCTAGTCGGGGACACCCAACCACTGTTAATTACTTGTTGATTTACATATCTTTTTTTTTTTTTTTTTTTTTCTCCAATCTGAGACAAAGGATGATCCCAGAGCTGTATGCCCTTGCTGCTTCCCCCTCCTTTCCCCTTAGGGGTGTAACACATGGTCTTGCAGTTCAGCTGAGCTGGCAGCACTTTCCTCCTCTTCTGGAGGCAGCGGACAGGGCAGCTAGAGCAAAGCCCCAGCCGGACCACTATTCCCCCAGCAAGTAAGCTCTTCCTCAGTTTCTCTATCTGAAAAAGCTCAGCAAATCCTTCCCTACTTGAGGCTGTCCACTGATGTGAAAATCTGCCTTGTTTAAATCTCCAAAGTGCTGATCCAGTTCTTAGCAGACTTCCTGGCACAGCGCTGTGCTGAGGCCTCCCTCCTCTATGCCTCTTGCTAGCATCCTGCTGTACAATTATTTCTTGACGGATAACTAAAGCTGAAATACACTTACCCAAGCAAATGGAGCTGGTTTGAGATAGCAATGCGGTATTCTTAGATCCCTGCTGTCTGAGTAATTTGCAAAACAGGAGAATGTTTTAGGCCACACAGCCATAAAGTTTTGTTAACCAGATGCTCTTCAGCATGGCTGCTCCATTCACTATCACGGACAGGACTTTGGCTGTTTGGCCTCAACAGATATTTTCTAGAGTTTAATTATTTTAAGAATCAGAATTTGTGCAGCTTTTGTAGAACGCAGTGTGGTACCAAAAAAAAAAAAGTGCTGAAGACATAAAACTCTTTCTTTGCACATGCAAAAGTTAACATTCTCTGCTTGTTCATGCCACGCTCCAAAATATGGCTCTGAGGTCAATATTTGTTTTTTTCCCCCCAAGCAAAACAGCAAAACCCACAATGTTCCTGACTGGCTGTAGCTTTTCTAAATAGAAGGGAGTGTTCACTGAAACATGGTAATTAAATGTGTGTGTAGAAGCAGGGGTATTTGTGCTAGTACAGAGGTTGCCTGAATAAACATATTCTAATTCAAGTTTTGGTTACTACATATTTGATTAAGGCTATTCACTAAACAATGTCTGAGGACTTGCCTGCGCTAGAAAACTTGGGGTTTAAGTGAGGTTAAAGTCATAACTGTTTCCTTTCTCTTAGCACTGACAATAGTCTTACCAATATAAAGTATATGTGCAAGATTGTTTTTAATTAAGGGAGCCACATAAACTCACCACTAAAAATTACCTTTTCCCCAGGAAAACCAGGCTATCTTTAGAGGTTTTAATCAGGTAATTTGAAAGTCCTTCTCCTAACCAAACAGTTCTTTTCCCAAAACTCTGAAGCCCAGCCAAGCAATTAGTTATTTAGATTCACCAACTGCTGAAAGGAACATTCCATAGTTTGCTGTATAAATTGCTAGGAATAAATCCCTCATCCAACAGTAAGTGTTCATGTGATCCATACATTGCTTTCATGAACAACAGCAACATCATACAGCTCACGTGACATGGTAAATTATTTAAAAAACTCTGCCATTTGCTTAGAAAGCCATTGCCCCAACAAAGACATTAGTGGAATCAATGGTGGGAAATGTCCCTACAGCTGGAAATGATGCTTCTGAGCTGACTACCTGTCAGGTATCAAATGCCTGGTTTGGAAAATCACAGAGGAGATTATACAAATGAAACCCAAAGTCAGTTCTAGTGCATGCTGAAGGTTTTGGAAACCATTAATATGGATCAGCTAGGGGACCAAAGACTGCTAAATGGGGTAAAGAGCTTACTGAAGTGGAAATTGCAGATTGTAATTGCAAACTGACCCTGAGGGAAATCCCCTGGCTGGAATGGATTCCCGATTGAATTTCATAAGCTTTTTTTGGTTTTGTTTTTCCATTTCAGCTTTACCTCTGACCATTTTCCCATCCTCCCCTGTCGCTGGTAATTTCACAGTAATGAAATCGATGTGTTGTCAGGCTCCAAGAGGCTTCTAGAGTAGGCCAGCTCCTTTACTCAGTTTGGACCCTAAACCCCTAGCTGTAAGACAGCACTGAGGACCAAACAAGCCACACCAAAACACACAGAAGAATGTGGCCCATTCATTAGAGACGCAGGGCCTGCAAAATGAGAGGATCAGTTTTTCTAAAGTCAGAAACTTCACTCCATCTAAAGATCTCTTACTTCCCACACTGGAGATTCTGGGAGACAGTGAAGAGAACAGCCTACAGCTCCTGCCAGTGAGTGCTAAGGCTCTGCTCTGGGGCAGAGATCTGTGTGAGCTTTGGGACAAAGAGATTGAGGGAAAGACCCCCAAAAGACTCCATAAATTCTGAAGTCAAACTTTGTCTTCATGATGTGGAGATAACATACCAAAAGGTTTTTTCAAGCTGTAGACCTCCTCATCATGGTTATGGGTACCATAAGGACTCTAGCCCTCTGGGGCTTGAGGTTTCCTAGTGCTTGACAGTAACAGCCAAAGCAGTCTCAGGCACCAAGCCCCAGGGATTGGAGGACAGCACCCAACACACCATCTTTTGCATTAAGGGAAAAAGCCACTCAGATATGCAACAGGAGCACTGAAACAGTCACCTAGTGCACACAGGGCTACCAAACCTGCCAGTTTTCCTGGACCTGCCTAGTGGGAAGAGAGAGAACTGACTTTTGTCTGGCATTTCCAGAGGCGCAGCAGCCCAGCAGGCATCATAGCTGTGACTGGGTGGCTGCATGGCCTGAGGTCCTGGGCAAGAAGCCACTGGATGGGTCAGCATGTCTGGGAAGAGTTATAGATCTGGGAAATGCACTGTCAGATCTTCAAACATACAAGGATAAGAGGATATTATGATGATAGAAGGTAGGATAGGTAGGAAGAAATTGAAGAAAGTAAGTTGTTATGCGCTTCAGACACATTTCAGAACAGATGCGCTCCTAAAGATTGGTCTGATAGGATCAGTCCAGATCAATTAACTGTTCAGAACAAGTGGATTCCCTTCGATTGTGCTTGCCCAGGCTTCCTTCTTGGGGAAAAAAAAAAAGGCCTTGGGGAAGGAGGGGCTTGTATGCACTCAGGCCCTGCTCCAAGCTTGGCCACTGTTTGCTTCTGGATGTGGATCTTGCCACTTTTACAATTCAGGCATGCTGTGGAAAACGTGCAGAGGTTATCTGGACTTGGTTTCTTTTATGTATAGCATTTGAAAAACTTTGTTGAATAAATGTGTTGGGAAATAGAATTTAGTGTTCAGGCCGTTCTTTTAAAGAAAGCACGCAGTGCTATAGGTATGTATGTTAAATGACTTTTCAATGCTTGCCACCTAACTTCTTTTAACTGAATACTGCTCTAATTGTCTCTGTATTTTACAGCTGAGAGTTTATGCACAGCCACTGCAAATACACACGGCAGAATACGCAGCAAATGTAACAAAAATTGTATTCGACTTCTTTGAAGAGTACTTTAATTTGAGCTATTCCCTTCCAAAACTAGGTGATTATTAATACTTATATTTTTCATTTTGTTAATTCACTGTCATGGTTATGCTTCTACAGGTCTCTCTGCTTTGGTGGAAAATAGCATGAAAGCATTTGGTTGCTAATTCCTGATACTGTGCCAGGATGTTTTAAAACTGTACCCATGTAGTTCAAGATGTTCTTACATGTCATGATGGGAGAGTTGTTCTCAGTAACAGTTTAGTTACCAGTTCTCACAGTTCAGTTTGCTGAACTGAAGCACTGATCCTGACATGGTTCTCTTAAAGCATCCTGTGGAAAATCACAGGAATCATTGGTGTCATCAGCAAAGGAACATCATGAGCTAAAATAGAGCCAGAAGAAGTTTGAGAACAGTATGTACCACTTACATGGGAACTTCTGGACAAAAGTCAGTAGTGAGATAAGTGAAGACGTAAACTGCGAGAGAGTATGTCATACTATTTATTAACCTTAGTGCAAAGTGGGTGTGTGTCCTCTTCTTAGAAAGATGAATGTGGTCCAGCATATAATTTGTAGTTTCTGCTGCTGGGATGAATAAAGACCCAGAGCTAAACAAGAGTAAGCACACTATCAAATTTTGCCCGTGGTTACAAAGCAAGCAAAGAAAGTAGTGCAGCTGGGCATCTTTTAGCTTGGACTATCTGGACTCTGGATCTGATTTGTGCAGTTAGTAACGTAATGTAATCAGTTTTGGAAATGCACCCTTCTAAGACCTCCAAAGAGGTAATTCAGTTAGGTTTATGAACTTAAAAGGATGGAAAAATATTAACTACAAACAAGTTAAGGCAATGTAATATGGAAGGAAAAAAAACCCAACAAAAACCTTTGAAGATGATCAACAATGTTATGCAAACCTTCTGCTGGCTATTTTCACATGTACCTATCAGGCTAACCTGTATTACTTTAACAACAGAATTTCACCTCCTTTCAAAACATCATCTGAGCTTACTGTAAATATATTTGCATTGCAATGACAATGAATTAGGGAAACCAGTACAATGTGTTGTTCTTTAGCACACTGTTCCCCCTTTATCTCACCTATACTTCATATTCAAACTTTCATTTCCATAAAATTTGATGATTTTACCACATCAGCATATAGATAGGGGCCTGTCTACTCTATAGGGTGAACTGGTAACCCAGGTCACAGTATCAGAACATAGATGCTCTTGTAGATTTTACACTGTTTTTCTTAAAATGTTGGATCACAACTCTTCACATACTGTGTTGTTCCTTCAGTATTAGAAGTCATCTAGATCACACCTGACAAATCAAATATGTTTCTGCACAATGTTTTATTTAAATATTGTATTTTGCACTGATTTGTGGCTTCTGGCATCACCATTCTCCTTGTGATCCTCATCTGCCAGTGAAGCCCTTGCCAGACTATCAGCTTTGATTCTGTAATCAAGTTGTTTAAATTAAAATAAGTAATTCCTATGTTCTGTTAGGAGTGAGGGTTGTTTGTTCAATTCAGTTTTAAATACATCTGTACTTTTTCACTAACCCACATAGAAAGGCTGTGGTCATTATTTGCAGAAGAAAATGCCAGTCCAATTGGGTCCTCAATTCTCATTTAAACCTGTATTGATTACTGACCATAAATGAGTGACCCCCACAAATTGCCAGGAGTAGAAGCAGATGTTTTTCACTGCATGGGGGATTTACTTCAGTTACCATGTCAATAAATATTTTTAATACAACAGTGTGACAAACAATGACATGCCTCGTTATGCTACAGTTAGTTTCAGGAGGTTTACCGCCTACAGCATATCCCCAGACAATACTATTAATTTCTGGAGGCAAAACTAAGTAATGTATGATATGCATGCTCCCAGGAGGTGGTGTAGCATCACCTTGCAAGACAGATTCTCAGCTAGTGCAACTGATCCTAGCTCTATTAATCTCAGCAGAGCCAAGGCACTTGCTATCAGCTGCTGTAGACCAGTTTCTTGCTTCTTAAAGAAGGTTAGAAGGTTGTAGACTACAGTGCAGAGTAGTAAGCCAGAACCAGAAATGGTAAGGAAAACAGGCTGTGAATACACAGAAAAAGGACAAGCTAAGTGGCTTAAAGGATACAGCGGTAATCATGTTCTCTTTCTTTCAATGTAGATAAAATAGCTATTCCAGATTTTGGGACAGGCGCTATGGAGAACTGGGGGCTGATCACATACAGAGAAACAAACCTGCTGTATGATCCCAATGAGTCGGCCACTTCCAACAAACAGAGAGTAGCTGCCGTGGTAGCCCATGAGCTCGTTCATCAGGTAAATTTTTGGACACGATTCATTCATACAGTGCTTCAACACTTTATTTTCAAAAATACTGTGATTAACTCTGTCTCAGGACCTTTTACATGTGCTCACATTTTAATCGCAAAATATTGTGTTAAAACTGTTCCCCGTTAGAGCTTCAAAGTACCATAACTACTGCCTTTGAATTTTTCTCAGGAAGTTAGATGCTTGGGTCCAGACTGTGAGCCAGCTTATGAAAATCTGTCTGAAATATCTTAAAGGAACTAATTTGCATGTGCAGATGTCTCTTTTGGGCAAGAAAATAGGGACAACTATACACTGTGGAAGCTGTCTGAAAACATCTCCTTACAAGCACAAATCATCAAATCAAGAGGAAGAAACTAAAAATATTTTCAGTGGCACAGGAATCATTAGCAATCTCTCCAGTAATATGTAATTTTATAATAAAAGTGATGTTTTAATGCAACGCAAGGACTGAATTCCTACTTAAACCCCAGAATGATGATAATTTTCATCTGGCAACAGGAAAAAAAGTGAAAAAATGAATGTTCTATGTGGAGATGTGAGATACTGAAATGTACATTTACCATTTAGCTAACACTACATCTTTCAATGTTTATAACTGTAGTGGTTTGGAAATATTGTGACCATGGACTGGTGGGATGACTTGTGGTTAAATGAAGGATTTGCCACTTATTTTGAGTTCCTGGGAGTAAATGCTGCAGAACCAGACTGGAAAATGGTAATTATTTCTGTCTTATGAAGGGCTGGAGGGGCTGAGGTAGCATTTTGGAAGGGAGTAAAAATTAGACAAAGATGATGAAGACTTGAAGTATATACATAGAAAATTAACATAGTGCAGTGAAACATAAAGTTGGTTTAAGCTTTTTCCACCTACCTAAGTTACAGTCTGAAACTAGTCAAAGTAAACTTTGTAGTTTTAGTCATTCTCTTTTAACAAGTGAATCAAGTGTTCAGTTGTTTTTGTTATAGCAAATAATACCTAGGTGGATTCTGGACAGAGCCTTAGGAATTTTGCAGGGTTGTTTAAAGGTCTAACCCTGGCACATGGCAATTTCCCTTTATTTAGTTACGTGGGCTGCAGTGTCTCTTTGTGGGATTTGTCTTAGGATTGTTATCCGACCTGGTAAGGGTTGGGAACATGTGCCTGTCTCTACAGCTTGGGCTACTCATCAGGGAAAATATCCGATGCCCCATTCAGCTGCTGCGAGCATTTTAAGTGTCATTTCAAATGCTCCAACTCAGACAACCTCTACTCCACACAGCGCAAAAATAGGTAGTGATAGTGGATGGCCCACAGCACTAACTGCGCAGCAAAACAAATTACAGTCACTTTAAGGGGGCTGAAGACAGAGGGTAGCCTTAAATACACGTTATACTCTGAGGAACAATAACAATATGTGAATAAAGGGAGGTTTCTTGCTCTCTCTCCCCTCCCATATCATAGCATATAAGCACATCACATAGATGTGATGGTGCTTAGCATGCATGTTTCCCCTAGCTGTCCAGGTGTAGTGAAATTCTGGCTACTAGAAAATATGTAACAGACTCCAGTGGAAGGAAGCAGGGTAGGTTTTTCATAGATGAACCCATTGTCAAAATCTGCTAGCCCCTGAGCCCAGTTACTTTAGAAGCAGGCAGTGCCTACTTGGTGGTTCCCCTGCCTCCCTCCCTGCTCCCCATAAATATCTCTTATCATCTGTGTTACGTAAGGCTGAGAACAAAATCATCCTTTATAGACTTTGAAGTAGAGGACTGTTGTGCTAACTACTTAAAAAAAATTTTAATTACTGAGCCTAAAATTTAAAAGACTTTTTTGTGTATAGACACAATGTTCATTTAAGATCTAGAGACATTTCAGTGTTGTCATTCTAAAGAGTATTAGAAGAGGAAAACTAAATAGAAATTTAGTCAGTTTTGATCAATATTTATTAGGAAGTAAGGGGATTTTGACTGCAGGCCACAATCTTTTTAAAAAAGTTATAATCACTTTTTAAAAAGTACAAGCCTTGGGATGGAGCACGCTGCCTTCTTCGTCCCTCCTTCCCTTCCTCTCCAGTTCCATTTTTGCAAGAGGAGCCCATAATGATTTGCAGATATTGTGACACTGCTGAAACTGGTAATATAGACTCCTTTTTATGCATACTGTGAGAATTTTTGTGTTTTGGTACACATGGGAAAACAGTATTTTCAAAAGGCAATTTATCTTAGTTAAGGAAAAAATATGTCCCTTCCCCCCCAGATGTAAAGTAAGAGTTAGCAAGTCCTTCTTTACAGGAGGTGAAATTTCATTCCATTTCCAACTGCCTCCCCCTAGAGAAGCTGTAGTTCAAGCTACTTATTTTATGAAGTTAGGCGTATAGTCCTGCATTTGTTTCTGTTCTAACATCTCTTTCTCAGCTTGAACAGGTTTTAATTGATGATGTGCTTCCTGTAATGAAGGATGACTCTTTGTTGTCTTCCCACCCAATTGTGGTCGACGTTTCATCTCCAGCTGAAATCACCTCTGTGTTTGATGGGATATCCTACAGTAAGGTAGCATACCCTCCTGTCATGATTTTGGATGCAAAGAAAGTAGAGGCTTGGGAGAGGAGGTGAAAGTCAGGGGAGCTTGCAATCATAACTCCTAACCCACCTGGGCTGTGTCTAAGCGGATCTTTCTTCTGGGACATTCCCAGCTGTTGTCAGTGATGAAACCAAAAGCAACCGTGAGAGAAGCAGTGCAGCCAGAGCCTCAGTCAGCCACTGCGTGCCGTACAAACCTGCTCACAGCACGCAGAGGTGCAGGGAAATCGGCGTCAACAGCTTCTGCCACTAGAGTTGTTTTTAAAATTATCCTAAACCAGACACCAAGCATATCCCTCTCCTGTCACCTCATGTACTGATGTGGCCCAGTTATGTCAAGCCTCATAATCAAATGCAAGGGCAGATGTCCAGGTGTCCGCTCCCTCACTTTCCTATCACACCTTCAGGGCAGTATAACTTGTTTTGAGGAAGCAAGGCAGGGAACCAAGCAGTCAAAACAGGAAAGTAACTTTTTGTCTCATGTTGTTCACACTATCCCAGCCACCCAAGAAGCCTTAGCAAAGATGGGCTACACTAGCCTCTAATGGCATTGGCCTAAACTGGGAGATAAGTTAGCTCCACATTTCACCGAGTTGTGAAGCTCAGGACTGACTAGGAGTACAATAGTCTGTAGACCAGGAGGTGGTAGAGGACACCCCATTAGGTATTTGACAAGCTTTTTGCCCATTCTGGGGCTGTCCCTGTCAGTGGAGGTGGAGACCTGTGCCTATAAAGGCTCCTTCAGGAGCCAGCTGGAACGGAGTGGAGGAATACCCTGGGTCTGTCTGAGCAGCAAGACACTGGGATGCTGGTACTATCCAACCACTGTTCTGACCAGGGCACACAGAGGCCTCCCTGAGCCCATGGCCTCTGGCAGTACTAGCTGTGTGGGGTGGCAGCCAGGAGCTCATCACTTATGGAAAAGTGCTTTGAGGTGCAGAGCATTAGAGAAGCCAGCAGACTTGCTGAGGGTCACCGCCTTGATGTGGTCACCAGGATCCAGGCCAGGAGTATGAAGCCAACTTGTTTCTCTTCATATCAGGTATAGCCAAAGCCATTTTGTTCTTAGACAACCTTTAGACATGAAACAAAAAAGGTGCCCCCAGACTCCCTGTGTCTAACCATGGAGTCCCTTGACTCAAGTGCCCTGAAAACACTGTTGCTTCTAGTTATTTTTTTCGGTGCATTAAGAGACAAGTCAGAAGAAGCACAGGAGGAAACATCCCTGTCCCTCCTCCCTCTCACCACCACATATGGCACCAAGGTGAGGAAGGAGCTGGGACTCGGCTCACTCTCTCCTCAACAACCAGCCATGTCCCACATTGCTTCTGACCCTGATACACCACGTTTGTGTTGACAGCTTCTCGTGTGACTCTCAGTGTTTCCTATCTGAATGTTATTGCATCGTGCAATAACAAGTTTCCACTGAACACACAAAATCTACCTTTATTAAATCCTGCTTGTTGCTTTCCCTTCAAGCTCCCATTGTCACCTAAACATAAAGAATGTATTGCATTGACTTTAGCTTTAGCTGGGCTAGTCTCTAGCCAAAGATATTAATTTTATCAGCTAGACTTGATCCATCCATTTCCATCAGTTTTCTGTTTTCAATTGTTAGATCCTCTGTCCAACAGTATTTATTGCATCATAAATGCCTCACAGTCAAATCATAAACCATATGAAAACCTGCATCGTGTAACACTGTTCTTAAATCAAACTAACAAAAGTCAAGAAACGTACAGAGCTAAATCAAATACTCTGGGCAAAAATATGTTTTAGTGGTGAGCTAAGGAAGAGACATACTTTTGCATGGTCTGAAAAAACAACGGAACAAAAAATTCCTAGCTTTTACTCATCTCTTTGTGCCTAGATAATTGCTACATGAACTCGTATTTTTTTAAGCAAAACCATTTGAGGATTCACGCATTGTTGGGAACAGTCTGCTTGGGATATAATTTGGCTTGGGATATAATTTGGCTTGAATGAGAAAGTCTTCACGTAGATTTAGCTCAAATTACCATTGGTATTTATATATAAATGCATGACAAAATTAACTTGTTTCTTTTTGGCTTTATTTTGGCTTCTCTTTTGCATTTTTCTTATAAAAACAATCTCCTCATGATAATATTCATCACTAAACAAATAAAGCATAGTTTGGAATGCTCTCCATTAGTTTTACCAGAGCAATTACAAGTCTTATAAAATCCTAAAACTAATGAATTGCCTAAGGGTCTGTGGAGTCATTGCAGTGTATTCTGTAAGGGAACTTCAAACTGCTGTGTGATCAGTAGGACATTATGCACCTAGGAAAGCTGTATTAGAGTAGAGCTGGTGACTACACAATTAATGTATATAATTCTTTTAATCTTCTCTTAAAAAGTAAATGCATTTCACCTCTTTTCCAGTGTAATTCTCGCTCTTTGTTTGAAAAATTGTATTAAAGTAACAATGACGTTTTTTGTCTTAGACTGATTGCCTTTTCAGAAAACAGACACTTAGTTTAAGTTCTGCTAGAAATTTGCTCTTGGACACCTACATTTTTGGAACCTCCCAGCTAAAGAAGTTTAGGATTAAATGTTCCACATTTCTGCCACAAACAATCTTGTCATATACTTGGCAATTATTACAACTCTCTAGAAGTTACGTGGGTGTTGATAAAAGACTCCCCCCAACATCCCCATCAGACAAGGTCAACTACTCAAATCAAGGTCACTTTTCTGAACCTCCCCAAATAGCTGAAAGAAGGGAAATTTATTAAAACATTGGACTTTGTTAGGATGAGTTTTACTCAAATGCACTTTATCATGGACTACAGAGGAATGACAAGAGTAGGGGGAAGAGACTAAAAAAGAGTAATTGAAGATGCAAATAGCTAACTATACATGGCAATTTAAAGCAAAAGAAAGCTCTTCTGTTCCCAAATGCATGCACTAGTGCGTATTTCTACTCTGACTTTTAATATAAATGGGAGGGGATAGTCTAATCAGGTAAGAAGTGGCTGATAGACAAAGCTGAGGAACTGAGGTACCCTAGTGCATACATGTGGCCTTATGATCACTATTTATCATAAGCTGCCTTATGTTACCACTAATACATAGCTGTTCTACATTTTACTGAACAGTTTTTGAACATATTCAATGGAAACCGTATTAAATTACTGTATCAGAAAAAAGTCACCTGCTGGCCACCTTGACTCCTTAACAAGTCGGGAAAGCATTTGGAGGCATATCTGTTCAAATAGTCCCTCTGCCATGACTCGTGCAGTCAAGTTGTTATTCTCAGACACATAAATAGGGAAGACAGGATTTACTGTGAACCCAGATAACATTCTTTTTTTTATGGGACAACTGGATTTTTAAACCATTCATAGCGTTAGGCTCTCAGCTGCCCTTTGATTTGGTTTGGAAAATGAAAACATGCTAATCCTAAAGTTGTATTCTGTGTTTTAGATTGGGTTTGCATTGCTTTTGTTTTTCATCATTTTGTGCCCACTCTGGTCTTTGTTCCACATGACTCTTCTACTTCTCTCTCTTCCCTTTGTTTCTTTCTTCTTTCAAAGTCCTAATTGTTTTTTCTGTGACACCCAATAACTTCTCTGATCCCAATTCTACCCTGCTTCAGAGGCCAAAGCTCTTACACCAGTCCTCAACAAATCTCATTCTGAATCCCAAGATGGCATCCCCAACATATAAAGCCCCAGACTTGGAGCATTTTTTGAGTTTCCTACCTGCTGAGCATTCAGCTGAAGTCCATTCCTCTATCAGGCTGTGCTGCTGGACAGGGATAGTTCCCCAATGAAATTGGGAGCCCCGCTCACACAAACTGACAGAGCAGCAGGACAGTAACTCCCAGGAGCAGGGCTTGGGATCCCTTCCACTGGCACAGCTGAACTTAGAAATGGGCATCTGATCACAGGTAAAGACCAGCTCTCGCATCCAGAATTAAACTCCTGCAGGCAGGCATGACATGCTGTGAAGGAATTAAAAAAACCACTTCCTTAATCAGAGGGATGGTTTCTATTTTTGCCTTATAAAATACTCACATATTGCTTTTCTAAATGAATGGAAATTCAGTGTTAGGGCACCATGGAATGACCTTCTCCCCTCTTCCTTTGTCCTCAGGGTGCATCAATCCTCAGAATGCTTCGAGACTGGATTACACCAGACCTCTTCCAGAAAGGCTGTCAGGTAAGGGTTCCACCAAAACACGCCAGAAATGCAGCCTATCCTCCTGTGACAGTGGCAAAGCCTTTATTCAAAAACTGAATGTCAGAGATCCTGGTATTAGTAGCAAAAGTACTTAATGCATTTCAGTACTGACTGGACAACATCAAGGGGAAGAAGTTTCACGTTCTCACAGAAGCAGGAATGTGAACTGCATTAAGATTTGATCGCCTGCCAGTGAGGACCTAAATTCATGATACGTTTTAGTGGAGAAACCTCTTCCACTTCAGTGTATCCTGTTGTAATATAGGATCTCCTCATTCAGCTGTAAAGTATGTCTGCAGCTTCATATAGCCATGATCCTCCAACCCACTCAAGCCTGCTATGAAGGGACAGTTACAGCTATAAGCTCATCCATGCCCTGATGCAGGCGCACTCAGTCCTAGAGAGACAAGGTAACAGGGAGCAGAAAGGGGAGATATTGCACAGTTCATAGTCCTTTCTCATGGAGGAAAAAACCTGATGCTACAAAATTATGGAAAGAAAAAATGGGAGAAAGGAGCCCTCCCAGAAAGAGGAAGGTTATCTGCTCTTTCCTCTGAACCAACATTTGCTGTCTCTGAAGTGTTACAGAGCAGGTTTACCGCATTCATTCTTACCTCCCTTCATCCTGGAGAGCACGTTTATGGGCTGCTACAAGTCAGTCGTATTTTCCTTTATTTCTCCTTTCATATATTCAATCAGGACAGTTCTACAAGACGGGAAAATACAGCCAACTTGTCCACAAGGGACTAATACTTCCCCCCTACTCAGTCTTCAAGAACATTACAGGTAGCTGTGGCTAACAGCGAAACAAACAGCACCATCTACTGACTAAACATCACCAGGATCCAGGTAACAGGTTAGGAAAGCACTCGCCAAGCAACCAGGGAAGGCACAGGACAGGAATAGTGTTTAGGAGGTGGAAACACCTAGCTGAATACCATTATTCCTTGTAATACTAATTTTGATCACAACTTAGAGGTGACCAGACTTTCCTGCTTCCACTGTGAGTCCACACAGCTAGTGAAATCTCCTGAAATTGCTTCCTCCTTCTAAACAACCTTTTACATTAGATAGAAATTTGCAACAGGGTATGCTGATGTCCATTCAAGCAAAATACAAAGAACTCTTCAAGTACAGATCTATTTTGTACTAACAAATCACACTGGGAAATGCTGACTTTTAGTGTTATGGGTTGCACTGGAAACCCAAAAAAAACTTTATCAGCTTAATATTGATCCATTTAACCTCCTACTCACAACACTACTGCCCATGGATAGATACTCTGTACGACATCTGTACTCCCTGTATCTCTGTACAACTGAATATGTGGATTGTTTTCATAGGCAAAGAAGGAAAGACCTGGTAGTATTTTCACAGTCTTCTACCTTTCTCTAGGCATATTTGAAGAAACACCATTTCCAGAATGCCAAGACACAACAATTTTGGGAAGCTCTGGAAGCGGTATGTTTTGCAGCAACATAAACCCTTGCTAACAGATGTTTCATATCTCACCCACTGATTTCAGTTTCCCAAACTTTTTATAATCTGTAGGTTTTCTGTCAATGAGAGATCACAAGCTAGGCAGCCTCCCAGTATATTCCAACACACCTTATTTCTAGCAAATATATATTATTTCCTCATTTTTTGGCATGAGACTATGGGAGTGGCATAAAAGATAAGAAAGGAGGCCCTGCTAACAAATAGCTTGTTACTGAAACATTCCCCTCACAACTCAAGCTCATTTAATGGGTGAGTACACACCTCATCCACCACACATGCATCCCATACTCTCCCTTACCTCTAACCAGATTCAGCTTTTTGAAAGCTCCCAACAGCATCCACTCCCAAGTAATTTTGGTGCTTATCTCTGTCTCTAGCTTCTGAGGCCCAGCTGGGCCATTCTCTGTCAACCATTTTCTGACCTTGCCTTTTGCTTGAGGCTCGGCTGTTTCTTTCCATCCGTCTCATTACCCCCACAAAGGCCACCTGCATACTACCAGGTCCTTCTCCTGAAGATACTTCCTTCCCTTCCACCACTGTGGACACTCACACAACCCTAGTTGCACTTTTGTGTCTCCTTTCAAGTTCCCATCTTCTTCCTGCTCTGCAGGACTGCTTCTTTCTCTCTCTCTGGTGCTCTGCATCTTCACCTCATCTGCCTCACCTGAAGAAGGAAACAGTGACCCTAGCCCCCTTCCTTCACAGGTGGCATCCTGGGGAGGCAGCAGCAGTTCTCTCCGTCTCTAGGACAGAAGTTCACGGTCCACAGAATGGTTCAAATTTTACATCAGTGTAGTTTCTGGTGGTTAATACTGGCTCCTTCTTCACACCTAAACAGGGCATACTGCAAAGATACTTCTGGCTTTGAAAAGCCTCTTTATGTCCTTTCTGTGCTGTTTGGTTATTTCCTCAGAAAAAAAAAGAAAGGTCTTAGAGCATGCAAGGGACCTCAAAGATTCCTTAGTTGTCCATGTTACTGCCCAGTCTCTGCACACATATTTCCTCTGTCCATGTTCAAGTTTCCAGCTCATTGGTTCTTTCAATGACAGGCACCATAAAGATTTAATTGTGTATTTTTTGTACTGATCCTGCTTTTTCCTCTGCTCCTTTCTGCTCTTCTTTCTCTATATATGCTGGCCACCCTGTTTTGGATACAAGCCAGGATGCTATTGGCCTCCTTGGCCACCTGGGCACACTGCTGGCTCATGTTCAGCCGGCTGTTGACCAGCACCCCCAGGTCCTTTTCCCCCAGGCAGCTTTCCAGCCGCTCTGCCCCAAGCCTGTAGCGTTGTGTGGGGTTGGTGTGACCCAAGTGCAGGACCCGGCACTTCTCCATATAAATACCTCCAGGGATGGTGAGTCCACCACCTCCCTGAATAGCCTGTTACAACGCTTGGCCAACCTTTCAGTGAAGACATTTTTCTTAATATCCAATCTAAACCTCCCCTGGCACAATTTGAGGCTGTCCTGTTGCTTGTTATCTGGGAGAAGAGACCTACCCCCACCTCCCTTGGCAGTCCTGGATTAACAGTTGGACTTGATGATCTCAAAGGTCTTTTCCAACCTAAATGATTCTACAGTTCTATGAATATCAGAGATTTATTTTTCTTCCCTCTTTGGACTGAATTTACTTTTTCAATGTAACCTTCTCCCATCATTCATAGGCAAGTAATAAACCTGTGAAGGAAGTCATGGACACATGGACCAGGCAAATGGGCTATCCTGTTTTGGAGATGGGAAGTAATTCAGTATTCACACAGAAACGTTTTCTCTTGGATCCCAATGCAAATGTTTCTCATCCTCCTTCTGGTCTTGGGTAAGTTCTTACTATAAATGTCTATCCAAAACAGGTAAAAAAACTGTACAGATACTCTCTTCAACCAGTACACACATAGGCAGTGTAATACCCATTCTTGCTAAGCTTACTCTTAGCGTTTGTTTTTAAAAAGAAAACAGCAGAAAGTTAGATACAAATATTTCAAATTTAGGGCAGGATCAGCCTTTTGTCTCAGGGTTTCTTTCTCAGACACAGCAAAGGAAAATTGGACCGGGTCTCTCAGAAAATCTTACTTCCACACACAGACACCTCAGATGACTGCAAGTCATCTGTTGAACAACTGCAAATTATAGTCTGCCAGGCTAAGGAAAACTGACACAAAATCGTCTCTCCAGAAATCAGAGACTATCATCCAGATACTTTATATCACAATAGTTTATTCCTTTTCCTATATTGTATAGAATCCATAATACATCACAGGGTCTTCACATACAATACAGGGTCTTCTCTACATGTCTTAAAAACATGAATTACTGTGAAATTGCTAGAAATGTACAAATGGGGGGTTTTGCCTATTTAACTCAGGACAGTATTGCTTAATTCTACCCATCTAAAAGACAGTTATCTAGTTAAAATTAGCGATCTTGGGGTTTATGTGGCCAGAGAGCCAGCTGCAGGCGTTCATGTACCCTATTCTTCAGTCCATCCCACTTCTACATCTTTGATGCCAGTGCCAGCAGTAGATGCTCAGAGCCTGGAAAGCTCAGCAGGAGAGCGCCTGAAGAGCAGAACAGAGGAATTCCAGCCAGTAAGTAAGCTTAATCGAGGGGCCCAACTTCAATACCTCTATTCAAATGCCTGTAGCATGGGGAATAAACAAGAGGAGTTAGAGATGTGCATACACTTGCAGAGCTATGATCTTGTTGGCATCACAGAGACATGATGAGATGGCTCCTGTGACTGGAGTGTTGGAATGGAAGGATGCAGGCTCTTGGGGAAGGACAGGCAGGGGAGACAAGAAGGGGGTGTCACCCTCTATGTCAATGACCAGCTGGAGTGCATGGAGCTCCACCTGGGGATGGATGAGGAGCCAACTGAGAACTTATGGGTCAGGATCAAAGGGAGGGCAAGGACAGGTGACAGTATAGTTGGGGTCTGCTGCAGGCCACCTGACCAGGAGGAACAAGTAGATGTGGCCCTCTGTTTGAGGGAGCCACCTCATATTCTCAAGCCCTGGTCCTCAGGGGGGGACTTCAACTATCCCGATACCTGTTGGAGGGACCACACAGCAGGGTATAAGCAATCCAGGAGGTTCCTGGAATGCATCAATGGTAGCTTCCTTCTCCAAGTGATAGAGGAGCCAAGGAGGAGAGGCGCTGTGCTGGACCTTGTTCTCACCAACAAGGAGGGGCTCATGGGGAAAGTGAAGCTCAAGGCAGCCTTGGCTGCAGTGACCATGAAATGGTGGGGTTCAAGATCCTTAGGGCAAAAGGAGGGTGCACAGCAAGATCGCTACCTCGGGCTTCAGTAGAGCTGACTTTGGCCTCTTCAGGGATCTGCTTGGTAGAGTACCATGGGATAAAACCCTGGAGAGAAGAAGGACCCAAGAAAGCTGGTTAATATTCGAGGGCCACCTCCTCCAAGCTCAGGAGCGATGCGTCCCAACACAGAGGAAGTCAGGCAAAAATGCCAGGAGGCCTGCATGGATGAACAAGGAGCTCCTGGACAAACTCAGACACAAAAAGGAAGCCTACAGAGGGTGGAAGGAAGGACAGGTAGCCCAGGAGGAATACAGAGAAATTGTCCAAGCAGCCAGGGATCAGGTTAGGAAACCTAAAGCCCTGATAGAATGAAATCTGGCCAGGGACACCAAGGACAACAAGAAAAGCTTCTATAGGTACATTGGTGACAAAAGGGAGACTAGGGAAAATGTGAGCCTACTCCGAAAGGAAACTGGCATGGGTTACCTGGGACATGGAGAAGACTGAGGTAACTCAACAATTTTTTGCCTCAGTCTCCACCAGAAAGTGCTCCACCCCCATCACCCAAGTCGAAAAAGGTAAAGGCAGGGACTGGGAGAATGAAGAACTGCCCACTGCAGGAGAAGATCAGGATCAAGATCTTCTAAGGAACCTGAAGGTGCACAAGTCTATGGGACCTGACAAGATGCACCCACAGATCCTGACGAAACTGGCAGATGAAGTGGCTAAGCCACTATCCATCATATTTGCCGTCATGGCAGGCCAGTGAAGTTCCCACTGGCTGGAAAAAGGGAAACATAACCCCCATTTTTAAAAAGGGAAAAAAGAAGACCTGGGGAACTACAGGCCACTCAGACTCGCCTCTGTGCCTGGCAAGGCCATGGAGCAGGTCCCCCTGGAAACTATGCTAATGCACATGGGAAACAAGGAGGTCATTGGTGACAGCCAACATGGCTTTACTAAGGGAAAATCATGTCTGACAAATCTGGTGGCCTTCTATGACACGGTTACAGCACTGATGAATAAGGGAAGATAAATTAATATCTACCTGGACTTGTGCAAAGTATTTGACACTGTCCTGCATGACATGCTTCTGTCTAAACTGGAGAGATATGGATTTGATGGATAGACCACTTGGTGGATAAGGAATTGGCTGGGTGGTTGCACTTAAGAGTTGTGGTCAACACCTCAATGTACGAGTGGCAACCAGTGACAAGTGGTGTTCCTCAGGGGTCAGTATTGGGACCAGTGCTGTTTAATATCTTTCTCAGCGACATGGACAGTGGGATTCAGTGCACCCTCAGCACGGTTGCTGACAACACCAAGCTGTGTGGTGCAGTTGACACACTGGAGGGAAGGGATGCCATCCTGAGGGACCTTGACAGGCTTGAGAGGTGGGCCCGTGTGAACCTCATGCAGTTCAACAACACCAAGTGCAAGGTCCTGCACGTGGGTTGGTGCAGTCCCAAGCACAGATACATATACCGGCTGGGGGATGAAGGGATTGAGAGCAGCCCTGTGGAGAAGGACTTGGGGGTGTTGGTTAATGAGAAGCTCAGCATGACCTGGCAATGTGCGTTTGCAGCCCAGAAAGCCACATGTACCCTGGGCTGCATCAAAAGAATTATGGTCAGCAGGTTGAAGGAGGTGATTCTCCCCTTCTCATGAGACCCCACCTGGAGTACTGTGTTCACCTCTGGGGTCCCCAAAATAGGCAGGACAATGGACCTGTTGCAGTAAGTCCAGAGGAGGGCTATGAAGGTGAGAGGAGGACTGGAGCACCTCACCTATGAAGACGGGCTGAGAGAGCTGGAGCTGTTCAGCCTGGAGAAGAGAAGGCTCCGGGGGGACCTTATAGCAGCCTTTCAGTACCTAAAAGGGGGCCTACAAGAAAGCTGAAGAGGGACTTATTAGGAGGGCCTGCAGTGAAAGGACAAAGCATAATGGTTTGAAACTAGAAGAAGGTAGATTCAGATTAGGTATTAGAAAGAAATTCTTTACTGTGAGAGTGGTGTGGTGCTGGAACAAGTTGCCCAGAGCAGCTGTGGATGCCCCATCCCTGGCAGTGTTCAGGGCCAGGCTGGATGGGGCTCTAAGCAACGTGCTCTAGTGGAAGGTGACCCTGCCCATGGCAGGGGGGTTGGATCTAAATGATCTTTAAGGTCCTTTCCAACACAAATCATTCTATGATTCTATTCAGGACAGATGGGATACTGTATAGGAACATATTTGTTAATTAACAGATGCCTAACCTGATGGGACATGAACACTACCCAGTGGGTTGTTAGACCTGCACAGTAAAACGGCTCGGCTGCACTATGGCATTGACCAGCTGACTAACTGTTCAGAGCTTGCATTGTGTTATATTTAGCCAGTTCCAATTTTTAAGCAATGCAACTTTGCTAACATTTCAGTGAAAGAGATTCAAATTAACCCATATTAGGAAGGTTTCATTCCTTGAACTAGCCCAATCAACTAAACCAGTAAAATTTCCTGTGTGAACCAGAACTAAATCTACCCAAATGCACTTTTCCATTACTTCTACTAGGTATTTTAATACAAAGAGAAGAAAAAAAAAAAATAAAAAGGAGAAAATGAAGAAACAGCTGTGGCCAGTTTATTTCTTTTTGATTAAAAGGAAAAAACTTGAGCAATGAGAAGGCCCACAGTATTGGCAGTTTTGGAGAGGTATCAAAAGACTTGGGATGAGGTAGTTACCTGTTTATTTGCAACACTGTATTTCTCCCAACATAAGCAGAGGAGTGTGCAGGCTTTTGAAGCAGCTTTAGCTGCAAACTACAACATCGTGCCATATGAAGGCTGGTGTTACAAAGTATTCAGGCAAAAGTACTTCTTTGTGTTAAAAATTTTGACTCACTGCACTATGCTCTAGGGTAGCAGCCTCAGGAATCCTACTTTTGTTTGACTTCAAGACTTAAAGTACGTTGCCATTTCTTGAGTAGAAATCCCAGCACTGTTCCTACCTTAACCTGTCAAGAAGCTGAGCTGTGTGCTGCCCCTGCTATTCCCAAAGTAAAAGGGGAATTTTTTTTCTGAATATGTAGGTTTTATAAATGACTTCAAAATAAAATGCATTAATATATACAATAATGCTGATATTATCTATCTGGAAACAGACTTACTCCCTTGACTAAAAGTCAATCCACTGAAAATCAATACCTCCTCCTTCCACCTTTACAAATGGGGATAAGGAAGCTCCTGAAGAGATCCTACCCTAGATGGAAAAGGCCTATTTCATGTCCAGGTGTGGAGTTTTGATTTAAGCATTGAAAACTCCAGGCCTTCTGTATGCTTTACTCTCTGAATCCTGCAGAGATAGTCTCCTGAGCTGCCTGCTTGTTTCAAGCTTGTCTGTCTTGAGACGTCCTCTCCTGCATGATGGCACTCAAAAGAAATAGAAATTCAAAAACTTGTGCTCTTAATAGAGCTGCTGTACAAATATATAGCTACAGCACAGCATGTCAGGAACACATCCTCAATACGCACAGTCAACAGGACAGTTATTGTATCTTATGCTCAGGAAAAGTACTTATGTATGTAATCCCAGGAACATATAATGAAAACTAAATAGAATCCCCTTCATTAAATGCATTTACAAAACCAGGGTTTAAAAAAAAAACTTTTATGTGCTTTCTCTTGGGGTAACACAATACTGGAGCTTCTGGCTAAACAATAACCTCTCTAAACTCCGTGGCAGTAAGTTCCATAAGAGAACTAGTAAAATCTAGAAGCGTATAAATCTTTTAAGATATTTTTGTTCAGAAGATGCAAAACAATAGCTGATCTTTCTTCCCAGAGGCATCAGAGAGATCATAGCCTTCATTTTGATATGTTTTGGAAGTTAATGACAATTCACTTAATTCAGGGTTGTAAAGACAACTCAGGTTTTCCTGTAGCGTTTGTCACCAGGGGGTTTAAGATGGAAGAAAAATCTCCCTGGGATGGACTGTAATATACTAACATGAACAGCAGCTGACTGCTCAAACAGGCTTAATAATTTTAGCAGGCCTATGCAGGTACATTCATGGCGTGCTCTTCCATCCTACTTCCCTGACTGCCTGGTTACGATCTTGGTCAGGCTGTGCTGTGGCTCCCTTCCAGGCCAAACATCTCAGCTTTGTCCTGGGCACGCCCCAGAGCAAGGAGCCTGCACCTAACCCCTGAAGGTGTTTATGAAATTGAAGAGCAAGAGGTAAGGACACATTTGGCTCCCAGTGCTTTATCATAGAGGAATTAGGGTTGTCTTGGAGAATGAAAACAGGCTGGAAAAGGCAAGAGGTCCTACTGACTGTATGGCAGTGGTTGCTTAAGCTCTTTCAGTTTTCCCATCTGTAAAACAGGTTTCATAATACTTCACCACTTAATTCAAGTCAGCGTTACAAAGATTAACTGGTGTCTGCACAAAGCCCTAGACACATCAACATTAACACTGACACCAACCATCCACACATGATCAACTTTTACTAAATTAATTGTTTTGTACACTGTTAGATTATTATCTGACATGACATGAAGATACTGCTTAGCAGGGCTGCATTTTCCAGAGCAGTAGTAATAAGCTACACAGTATAGCACAATGAAAGTTCATTCACGTGATCTCTCTCTGATTATGGCTAAATGTTACCCTTTCCAGCGTATGGAGTCACCAAGAGGTGACTGAGAGCATTCAGAAGGACATGGCCCTAAGTTCCATTGATTTTCAGGAGAAAAAAAAACCAAAAAAACCTAGATAAATTGTGCAACTTTCAGACTTAACTTTAGGCACATAATTAACACAGTGCCTTATTAACTCGACTAATACATCAACATCAAACACTGGAAAAAATCCTACTCCACTCCCTTGCTCAGTCCACAAGATGCCTTTTGAGAACTATTGATAAATACAAAGTATTAAGACAAGCTACTGCTATTCTTTATCTGTAGAGCATGAACACACTCAGGCACTTCATGTTTTTTATTTTGCTTTTCAGGGAATATAACTGTCCCAATCATACCACACCAATATCTGACATTTTGTTGCCTGAATAGAGTATCCTAACACAGAAACATCTTTACAGCATAAACAACAGCTACTGGTAAAATGCAGTGCTTTGTTACAAGGGATATTTAGTAAATGTGTATGTACCTAAGTACACAGTTGGCTTCATAAAACAAGATGTAAGCATTAAAACAAATAAAAAGATACACTGGAATTTTACCTTTAGCATTTGGTTTCAAATGTCATTTGTTTCTCTTTCCCTTTAAATAATTTCAGCTACAAATGGAATATACCAGTGAAATGGAGACTTGGGAGTTCAATAAATTATACTTTCTACAACACATCAGATTCTGCAGGTAAATTTCCCCTTCTCTTCTTAGAATAATGAATGGATAAATCTTTTCAATGTCCTTAACGAGAAATAAAATACAGAATTAACTTTCATACTCTTCTGTTTTCAAATCCGGGAACCAGCACACAGCTTGGTTGGGCTGAAGTTAGTAGTCATTTCTGCAGTAAGCTGATTATTTCCCCTGTACACACATTATGTCAGTTTAGGCTCAATTCAGTAAAGTGCTTAAGCATGTATTTAAATCCAGTCCTATTCAAGGAAGGATCTAAGCATACTTTTAATTATGGTGTACTAAAATCAATGGGACTTAGATACACCCTTTGTCTAGTCTAAGAGGTGAAGCGAGAGGCTGATGAATACATCTGTGGCATGCTAAACTGGCAATCTGAATTCAGTTAAAGAAAAAGATCTATAAATGATTACAGACATTTTCTAATGCTGATTTCAGGAATGAGGAAATACCTACAAGGGTATTTTTGATGATTGTTCTATTATGCAGTCAAATCTGAATTTCTTATTCTACAACTCTAGTGGCTAAAAATGGGGTGGGGGGGAGAAAGAAAAATTACTGATTTTTTGAGTTTTTACATTCTGTCACATGCTGGAATTTCAGAAATATCACAATCAGCTCTTCTGTTCTTGTACTTGTTTGAATGTTACCTATTTAAAATGTGATTTGTCTTGTTATTCTGCTTTTTTTTTACCTGGTTGCCTTTAGTATCTATGCAAAAGCAAACAAAAAAGCCTGTGTCATAGAATCATAGAGTATTAGAATATCTTGAGTTGGAAGGGATCCATAAGGATCATCAAGTCCATGGCTTGGTGCTGTGGGGAGCCTGTTCCAGTGATTTGCCACCCTTTCAGTGCAGAACCTTTTCTTAATGTCCAATCTGAACTTCCCCTGATGCAGCTTCATTCTGTTTCTTCATGTCATGTCATGTGGCTGGTCGCCAAAGAGAGGATATCAGCACCTCCCCCTCTGCTGCCCCCCTTGAGGAAGTTGTAGGTTACAACGAAGTCATGATGAAAGTCAGAGATTAACATAAAGAAATTTTCCTTCTCTAACTTCCACATGACATTACAGTGGGCTGCAATGGGCTGTTAACTTGACTTGCAGAGGCATGATCAGGTGCTTACTTTTACACCAGTAAAAATCTTAGCTAGTAGGGCAAACAGCAACTGTAGGGGGCGGAAATGCCTTTTGAAATACCTTGTCTGTATGAGTCATCCAAAAAGAAAAGTGCTTTTATCTCCAGCCACTCTCAATCCACAAACTTAAGAAAACTGCTTTCAATAGGCAATAGAAAAACTTTCATAACTAGCAGCACCAACTGGACCAGGACAAACTTCTGAGATAGGAACATTTTTCAAAGATTCATTTTAAATGGGAAAATCCTTAATTATGTGTGCTAGAGTAAAGTCTCAGGCTATTTTGTAATTCCTTTATGTATAGCTAAAAAAGTTGAATCAGGGAAGAATACAGGGAAGGAAATCCTTAAAAAATTGGTTGAAAAAAACTGAAGAATGAAACTAATGGAGAATAAAATACAAGAAGTTTAAAACTAATAGTAAACATGAGGGTGAAAACCTTTTTAAAAGATATTTGCAAGAACTCATTCTTTATGATTTTTTGCTTTTTACAATGACACTAATTTTCACAATGATCTCCACTTTAAAGCTAACAAACTATCTAGCCCAAGTAATTACCACAATTCATTAGTCTAAGACAACTGCTGACACTCATTAAAGTCTACAATAACTCATCTTTACTCACAACTATTTAAAAAATAAAATTAAGGTTTGGATCTTATTTTTGTGTTCATTAAAACCAAATACTACTTTTAGAGTCAAGCAATCTCCATTGAGTTCTGTGTCATAGAAGACGCACAAACTGATCACTGTTTGTTTTTCAGGAATTGGAATAGCATCACCTCCTAATACTTTTGTGAACATTAATCCAGGCCACATTGGATTTTACCGGGTGAATTATGATAGTCAAAACTGGGCCAGGTTAAGCACTCTTCTGGTCAGCAACCACACAGTGAGTGTTATAACATTAACTGTCTGGTAGGTCTCTTACAGAGGTCTGTAGAGGCTATTTTTTCTGCAAATACTCTATATATTCTTGATCACTCTTTTCCTCTTTTCACACAGGATTTTTCAGCTGCTGACCGTGCAGGGATTTTGGATGATGCCTTTTCTTTAGCTAGGTAAACTCATTCCCTGCAGAGATTTCAACACAAGCTCTTCACTTCCCATTGCCTATTAATTAGAATTAAGTTAGGTGGTTGAAAGAAAATTTCTGAATTTGTTACAGGATTTTATTTGCTTATGTTGTCCTTCAAAAGGGGCAAATTCAAGTAGGCATTGGCAACTTGCAGTGCCAATGCAGTCAAGAGAAATGCCCCCCTTCAGTGGCAGAAAAAAAGAGGGCTTTAATTGCACATGTCTTAGAAAGGGGAAATTTTGACATGTAAGTAACAATAATAGAAGCACTCCAGAAGAAATCGGGTGTCCAGAAAATCAGAGGCATGCCTACAATGCATAGCATGGCATTAGGAAGTTACCATCTCAGCTATCTCGTTTAGAAACTTGCCTGGAAACTTCTAGTTCTTGTACCCAGCCATGCTGTCACAGATAAAACTTTAGGCGACCTTCTGTGACAGCCTGTAAGTCTGAATCTCCTTAGCCTTTCAGGATGTCTCCAGAGCTAGCAATTCGTTCTTGTGTGACAGGGGTTAATGTAGTCAGTTGAGGACTGTCAGTGCCGCTTCTGGGCACACTGGGCTGCTGCACAATGTGAGCAGCCTCCTCACAGCAGTGAGAGCTCCTGTGGTTAGGCGTTGATCAACAGTGGTCCTCAGTGGTCTCTTTGGAAAACATCTCCCAAATTACATTCCAGACTATTTTCCCCCTCCCAGGATTTATTATTTCAGACCCTCTAAAGTAAATAGTGTTCTAATATCTTCAGTTCTTCAAATTCATTAAAATAACAAAAGTTATGTTTCTCCTTTCACAGACCTAGACTTGTGAATTATTCTGTTCCCCTGGAGCTCACAAGATACCTAACAAATGAAACAGACTATTTACCTTGGCATAGAGTTATATCGTCTGTAACTTACGTCGCAAACATGCTTGAAGATGATACAAATCTCTATCCCCGGTTTCAGGTGATGAAGAAAAAAAATATTCCTGCATGGTACCACTGGATCTGTAACAGTAATAATATCATGTTACAAGTGATTTTTCAATGTTGCTGAGCTATCAGTATTTACTTTTTGTTACTGTACTGTTTTAAAAAGTGCTGAAAACTTCTTAGTACTGTTCTGAGGATCACCTGGATTCTCAATTCAGGACTATTCACTTGGAGGAAAGAAATTATGCCTAATTATTCTTATAATCCATCACCATAAGTCATAGTACAGACTTTTTTAGTCAAGGCTGTCCTGCATCCAGTAAAGTACGTATAGGGCAGCACAATCTCTGACACCTGTCCTCAGCATAACGGATGGCTGTAGCTCAATGTGACAGTAAGCAGGTTTGTTAGTTGACTTAACGTGCTGAACATGATTTAATGGTCACCAAAATAAGTGCGTCATGAACTCAGTATTATCTCAGGAAAACAGTTGTGGCAGTGTGTCCTTGCTGCATCCCAACCTTCATTTGAGTACACAGATAAGGCTGGAGAGAAGCAGGTTACCTTTGTCATAGCTGCATATCGGTATTGCAGGCATTCAGCCTTGGCCTGCTGTGGTGATCTGGAAAGATTGTGCTTGTGTGTGTTTGTGTTACTTTTTGTTGAAGAGGTGCTAGTTCTGGGAAAAATGAAGGAAAACAAAATATGAATACAAATATATTATTCTTTAAAGAAATCTACACAAGTAACCAACCCTCCTTTTCTCTCTCAGGAATATTTTCGCCAACTGGTAAAACCCACTGTGAATCAACTGCAGTGGAATGATAAAGGAGGCCATTTGGAGAGGTTGAACGATCTTTTCTTTTTTTCCTTCTCAGATTATTGATGGATTCAAAGAATGGTAAGCAGTAGGAAAATATATCTCTCTCTTTTAAAGGCTTCTTCGTGCATCTGTTCTAGACTTTGCCTGCAGTATGGATGACACAGAATCTTTGAATAATGCTTCTCAACTATTCAAGCAATGGCTACAAGGACAAACGTGAGTGCTCACAGCTTTTGGGGCTGGTGAAGAACACAGCATGTGACTTGGTCACAGATTTCAAGCAGGAAAGGGGAAAGAATATTCAAGTACCGTTTCTTTACTTTAGAATTCCTGCAAATCTCCGACTGCTAGTATATCGCTATGGGATGCAGAACTCAGGCAATGAGTCATCATGGAATTACATGTTCCAGAAATACCAAGAAACTTCACTAGCACAAGAAAAAGAAAAGCTGCTGTATGGCCTGGCATCAGTGAAGAACATCACCCTTTTGGACAGGTGATTTAAATACACAAATGTTTTTCTTTCCCTACAGAAGCAACTGGTCACCGTTTGGTCATTCGCCTCTCCTCTCTGCTGAGCTGTCATTTTTGTCAGATTACACCATGAGGAATGCAACACATTTGCAAGATCAGTTATCTAACACCCCTCCTCTGACAGTGTACTATAGTAGAAAAAAGACTTGCTCCTTTAGTGGAAAGATATTGGACACATGGTAGTTTCTGCACACAATCAACAGCCTTCAGCTCTTCCAACACTGCCTTCACCCTCTGTACTTTTAGCTGCCTAATAGTTAAGCATTAGGAGAAAATTAGCAGTCTATGTTTCCACTATAATCAGTGAAGGGAGGTAGGACCGCCAGAGCACTGTTTACCCCAGACCAGGAAAGCGACTTAAGGGTTGCTTTTGGGTGTTGACAGTCACTTCCCATTGGCTACAGAGGGAGCTTGCTTAAATTAGATGTCTACCTTCTAAGTAGCCAAGATTAGGCAAACAACTTTAAGCAACTGTCACTATCAGTCCTATGAAGACATCCATGTGAAGTCACAATGCTCCCTGAAGTGCTGTGCAGCGGTACTTGAGCTAGAACCAGAAATTATGTATCCATGCTGCCATGGTGACGAGGAGTCTGGATATTGCCCCAGGCTGGTCCAGCTGTCGGACTGGGCAAGCTTCTCCCCAAAATACTGCTCTGCATAGACACACCAGCTTCTTTAAACTTATCTGATAATTTTGCATGTAGTTGTATCATGTAGCAAAGATGCAGGCAAACATCTAAAAAAAACCTAGGGCCTTTCACCACTTTGTTGGAGCCTTATCTAAATATCATAAGATCATAGAATCATAAAATCATAGAACAGTTTGGGTAGGAAGGGACCTTAAAGATCATCTAGATCCAACCCCCCTGCAATTGGCAGGGACACCTTCCACTAGTGCTCAGAGCCCCATCCAGCCTGGCCCTGAACACTGCCAGGGATGGGGCATCCACAGCTGCTCTGGGCAGCCTGTGCCAGCGCCTCACCACCCTCACAGTGAAGGATTTCTTCCTAATACCTAATCTGAATCTACCCTCTTTTAGTTTAAAACCATTATGCTTTGTCCTTTCACTACAGGCCCTACTAAAAAGTCTGTCCCCATCTTTCTTATAAACACCCTCTAACTATTGAAAGGCTGCTACAAGGTCCCCCCAGAGCCTTCTCTTCTCCAGGCTGAACAGCTCCAGCTCTCTCAGCCTGTCTTCATAGGTGAGGTGCTGCAGCCCTCTTCTCACCTTCATGGCCCTCCTCTGGACTTACTGCAACAGGTCCATTGTCCTGCCTATTTTGGGGACCCCAGAGGTGAACACAGTACTCCAGGTGGGGTCTCATGAGAGCCAAGTAGAAGGGGAGAATCACCTCTCTCAACCTGCTGGCCTTGCTTCTTTTGGTGAAGCCCAGGATTCAATGGAACAAGATAAGATGGAGCAGTCTCTGCCTGGAAGAGTTCCAAGTGTAAACAAGATGAAGCAAGGGTGTATAGTAGGCTCAGGAAAAGTAAACATAGGAGTCAAAGTAATTAGAATAGTGGCAGGAGGCAGCTGTATTCCTAAATTCTTCTGACCGCAACAGCCATAGTCTAAAGCCATTCAGTAATCGCTGACATGATCAAGACATTAATTAATTAGCTAGATGAACCTGTACTTGAAGAAAATAAAAATAGCCCCTAAAGCAGGGAGAACTTGTCTCTAATTTACTATTAAAATAACAAGGAAGGATAAAAGAGCAAACAGGTTGAGGAAATTGTCCCTTACATGTAGGAAAAAAAAGAGACAGTCCTTAATCCCAGCACACAAGAGCTTAAGGGTGTTCGGCAGCTGACGCTGTGAAGCCATGACCATGCTACTCATCTCCCTCTGCAAATGTGCATGCTGAGGGATCCCTCCACTCTGTCAGTCAAAACCACCTGTGCTGCAACTGGAACCATAACTGCAGCACTTGCAGGCATGCTATGCCCAAATGTATTTTAATTTTGTGTGGATAAGAGTTTCAAACAAACATCACAGATGTCAGTGTGAGCAAGCCACCTATGTGTGTACTTATGGTCACCATAAGATCTTGTAGCCTGGACTACTACTTTTTTGGCAATTGGCTACACAAACAGGCTGGACTACTGACTGATCCAATCTTCTTTTCACTACTTGATTAAAATATAGGAAAAATCATGGGGGTTGGCTATTTTCAAGAAACTTTGAGCTATAAACCCTACTTACTTTCTAAAGAGATCCCTAACTTCAGGTTTCTTTCAATACAATTATCTCTTAACACAGTTATCAATGGATGCTTACGTTTTAGATCAGTGTGCTTCACCTTTAAAATGATGTAGACAAAAATAATAATCCTGTTTGGCAATGAGCTGTTGACTGGTGGCAAATACTTGAGAAATACAGACATTAGCATTGCATTATTTCTCATTATCGTAAGTTAAGTCTACACAGAAAGTGTTAACTTTCATGTTGCTTTCCACGAACTTTATGAAAGGCTCTCATTGATTTTTATGGCTTTTCCCTTAGGTATCTGAAATACATTTACAACACCAGCCTCATCAAAAGCCAAGATGTGTTTACAGTCCTGAGATACATCTCACATAACACCTATGGAAAAACGATGGCCTGGGACTGGATACGACTTAACTGGCAGTACTTGGTTGACAGGTATGCTACTGAACTCAGTGGAAACGTTAGGTCTACATCCATCTGTATATCTCATTATATGCCATGCTTTTCTATATTTTCACTATACAGCTATAATCACTGGCCTTTGCATAATGAAAACTGAAAGCATATTCAACACAATTATATCCATCTGCTGTGAAAAAGTACTTTGCTGTTAACTTGAAAACCATTCTTTCCCTAAATGATCACTAGCAATAAATGGTGATTAAAAAGTACAGAAAGTTGTATCAAGGCCACAGACATCTGATTACTGCATGGAAATTAGTCAGTCATGTCTCCATTCTTTCTATCCATTTCATAACAAGACAGTGTATAGAATATTTTAAAATTCCTTCTACTGGTAAAAGCAAGCAGCAGATGTACAGACAAGCAGTGGAAGTAAGAGCAAACGTTTTAGCTTTGCTCCTCCCTACTTGAGTGACTTCTCTCTCCTTCCTTCTTTCTAAGCACAGAAACAAAGTGCAGTGAGGGCACAGAAACAAAGTACACCTGCAAGCCTAGAACTGTGAACTGGACAGCATTTGTTTTGCTGAGCAGCAATATACCTAATTACCATCACGAGACAATAAGTCATTAATTAAAAAAAAAAAATCCCCCAGAATAGGTCGCTCCATTAGTAAACATACTTGAAAACACCACAGATATTGTATAGGAGTACTATTTTTCAAGTATTTCCAAAACCACTGAAATCTGAGTGCCTCTGTTTTATTGTAGTGGAGTTAGAAGTTTAAGCTTCCAATAACTGTTTGTGCCTTTTCTTTTTTTAACAGTTTTGCATCAAACATAACTTATTAAATTGTTTCTCTAGATTCACTATCAATGACAGAAACCTTGGCCGAATAGTAACTATTACCCAAACTTTCAACACTGAGCTCCAGCTATGGCAGGTACGGTGACAGCTTTTCTCTTGGTTTTAAGTCAATCTATTTAACAATATACTGGCTAGGAAACTTGGCTTTTTATCCTCTAAATGTGTAAAGCAGCATGAGTTATTGTAAAACTATCCCAGTCTCTGGGATACTAGCCTGAGCTTAAATATCTTTCCCAGCCAAAACTGCCCTTGACCAGGTCCCTATAAAAAGCCACTTGCCCAATAGCAGTGTTATTTGCGTCAAGTCAATTCCTTTTCTCTCTCTTTTCCAGATGCAAAATTTCTTTGAGAAATATCCTAATGCTGGGGCAGGAGAATTGCCCAGGAGTCAGTCAGCTGAGCAGGTGAAGAACAACATTGAATGGCTAAAAGTAAACAAGAAGGAAATACAGATGTGGCTAGAAGCACAGTCAGGCCCTTAAAGTCTTTGTTAAAAATACCAGGCACTCATGCTGGGCACTCAGATCCTCAGAGATATTTAGCAATGTGGATTTCTCACCTAGGTACCTTAAAGGACCAAGGCCTAATATTTTTTCTACAAAACTCAGGAGACCACTGCCAGGCAATGTTTGTGTAGCTGCTGAGCAGGAATAGCTTTATATTTTGAGAGATGAATTTGCCTGAACAAACAGGACAAATGTTTAAAGCTACTCAAGGCAGAAGTGATGACAGAACTGGGATCCTCACTAATCAAGCTGGTCTCACTGCTGAAAAGCTACTTCTTGGTTCACACAGAAGTATACCTAGTACACTCAGGGATTCCTTTCCAAGTGCACCTCATAGGAGCTTTCTCCTGAAGGAAAGGGAATTAAGCAGTAGTTTCAACATTGTCTGAAAATCATCCCCTATATTTATAGCTGTAAAAATTCTACATTCGGGGTTCAGCTTTGCATTCTAATACTACAGAAAGGCCAGTAAAGCTTCTCTCTGCATTGATTTCTGAAGTTCAACTACCAGTACACAAGGGATCAATATTATCATCTTTTTCAATGTAATTAGCTGGGATTCTGTACCTTGAGGTAGGGGTTGTCTTGGTTATTTTTGTCTTATTACTAAATCTTCTCAAAAGAAGAACTTGTGGCAGCCATTACTGCAAATAAGATGTATGGTACTGTTTCCTATCTTAGGGAAAAAATAAAATTTAAAATTTACCTGGAAATCTCAGTGTCTTTTTAATAAGGTGGTAAAACTGCCTGGCATACAGAAAAGCAGCTGTTACTTAGCCCAGCTATGCTATGCATATAGCCTCAGTGACTTTTGAGGGGGAAAAATCTATTATTTTCTCTGAGAAAATTATTTAAAAAAAAAAAAAAACGCAAATTCAGGCAGAGGGGACAGATGAGTCCCACTGCTGCAATTCAGTCTACTGAAGAAGTACAGGCAGCAAAGAAACAACTCTCAGTCCCCAGTCCCCCTGCCTCTGTGATGCTGGAGAAAGCAGTGCCTGCCCCTCCCAAACTGGGAGCTAGGGTGCCTTGGAGCATCCAAGCTTCCATATGCTGTGTCCTGACACAGTATGGGCAGCAGACACGAGCAGCAGCCCCATCTTCCTTGCCTTCTTGCTGGTCTCCTGAGTGGAAAGGCAGAGCAGAAGGGAACCAGCTAGAGGCAGTCCCTGTCCGGATGCCCTGGGAGCAGGACCACAGAGCACTTCACAGTAGGTAGCCCTGCAAGAGTTAGGCGTAGCTGTCAGGAAATTCTGCTGCGGGATGGGAGAACAGAAGCACGAAAAAGCATTTCTTTACTTTTCATCCTGCAATGCTATTCAAAGGGAAAGCTAGAGATGTTGAGGAGATGGCTGTAATGTACAGAAACCCTGGGGTACAGGCTCTGCCTGCTCTGGGCCTTAGTACAGCACAGAGGGCTCCAGAGAAGCTTATACAGCTCCAGATGGAAACACATTATCCCACTCCCCCAGGAGATTCAAGGCTGATACTGTTTTGGGTCTCTCCCTAGATACGCAAAGAGCTGTAACAAGCCCAGACAAATCTGGTGACCAAGTTAGTTGTCTTGTCAAAGGAAAATGTCAGTCATTTGCCTCCTGCAAACAAAACATGACAGGATTTTGACTAACAGTGGTTACAGCTTGCTACAGATGCCAGCTGCTCTTTAAGGTAAAGAGGTGGCAAAGGGCCAGGCAATTTCTTCTAGTTTTTCCTCTTCCTCAGATTCACACACAGAGGACAGTGAAAGTGAAGCAGTTGCCCACACCCAAACTACACTCAGTACACAGGGAGCGGGCTGTCCTTGGGTAGCTGCCTGCTCAGTAGGACATATGCCAACTTGCCTTCATGATTTTACAGTTTTGATGAGTGAATTGAAGAAGCAGGAGCCAAACAACTCTCTTGGTTTCAAGGGTCACAAACTGGTTTGGTAACATCTCACTGTAATACTATCAGCATGCCGTATCACTGTGACTATACAATAGTATGATCAGCTCAAAAAAATCTTCTGTGCACTGCCAGTGCTGTATGTTTTAATTGAAGGGTTTTAACTAGAGCTGGACATGATGTGCAACAATGCAAAACCAATATGAAGATGTTCAAGCACATAGCTCAGTTGTTTTCCCTTTCAGAGAAGATTCAATAAAATTTCACAGAAAGCACTGGTTCTCTATTCATATGCTTCTACCACAATTTGCTATAGAAAGAAAAGTATGAGTACTACGGGAACGGTACAAGACTAAGTAGCTCCTTTAAGAATTTTATATCCTTTCTTACATGTAGCCCCTACTACCACTGAGTGGGATCAGGCTGGCCAATGTTGTTGGCTACAGTAATAGACTTTCATCAAGGAAAACATAACAAGCAATGAAAACTTTCTGTGGTGCTGGGAAGCTATAGCAAAAGCAGCCTTCATCCAAACCACAGACATACCACTGTTCAAGACAAGACACATACTGGTAGCATTGTGTACTGCTGTAGTAGAAAAAAATTTTAGATCAATCAGAGAGAGACAACAGAAAAACACGACTGAGGCAAAAAAAACAAGCAAGAAGCCAAGAACAAACCTGAACAACGACTGGCCTCATGACCCTGAGTGAACGGAGGAGAGAAGGGGACTTAAATAGTGAACCAAGCAATTGCCACCTGTCATTTGATTCTTGCTCTGTTCAGGAAGATGGGACCACATGCAGCTTTTGTGCCTGAGCCACACTGGATCGGAAAGACATCTGACTAGTGCTTGGATACTTTTGATGTTACAGAAAGTTTAGATGGATTTCTACGCTGATCTTAAGTGGGTAGGTGACCATGGAAGTAAATCCAAAAGCCCTAGAAGAAGGCTGCTTTTATGGTAGGGTAAAGATTCTGTCAATTTAAAATAATGTTCTCTAGATTATGCAGTGCTCTTGCTACCTTTAAATGGCTCATGGAGAATGTACTGTATGGCATGTGCCTCTTTCAGACTGTTTGTCCTAGACGGATAACAAATCTGGTACATGCTAAATCTTTTGGTCAGGAACTAGTGCATTTACAAATGGTCTGTGATAAGCTTAAGAATGCCAATTTGAAACTGAATCCAAAGAAATGTGAACTGTTTTAAAAAGAGATAATTTTCCCTCGGTCATTCGATCAGCGAGTAAGGAATTTCCACTGATAAAGCCAAGTGAGGGAGTGCAGAACCAGCTGGCCCCTTAGATCCACACAGCTTTTTGAGGCTCTGCTGTTCCTATTATACTACAGCAAAAGCTATTGCACACAGTGAGGTAGACGAACACTTTGAGCGCAGTAAAGAGGGGCCACTTGTGACTGTTGCAGTGTTGCCTTACACTAGCTCTGCAAATCCTTATATCAGCCACAGCTGTGCGTCCTATAGAGCCTGAGCCCGTGTGCCCCAGGAGTCTGTAAGCCTGATAGGCACATAAAAACGCTTTATCTTGATGATTCAGGTAAAAAAACAACTGAAAACATTGTATTACTGCACAGAACAAAAAATGAATAGCACCAATGCAAATACCAAGGTGTCTACAACTTTCCAACTGAATCAGTTTCTAAAACAGCAGTTAAAATCACTACAAAGTATGCAGACATAAAAAAAAAAATCATATACATATGGTAACTCTCACTGTTGAAATAGGACATGAGTGGGAAGTATCCTGCAGTCTTCCCACAATGACCAGTGCCATTTCTTGGCTACCATCATTTTGGGTGACAAAGTCTTCCAGCAGCTTTTGGGACTCATGGTGAGAGGGGAAAAGCTAGCTTGTGATGGATACAGGAGAGATTAGTTAAACAGGGTCAGAAGGATAGGACCTTATCCTGTTGCTAGCAGCAGCAATACCATACTGCCAGATTAAAACTTCACTTTGTGTTATATGTATCCAGTTATGAAAGTTAGTTGAACAAGGTTGTGTTTGCTTTGCCAAGTGTTTAGGCAGAAACCAGCTGACCTGGATACATTACAACTTAATATGCCACAATCTATGGCAGCTGAATGTATGCCGGTATGTGGAAAACTGGTACAGAAAGATACAGCTGTCTGAGACTAAGGAAATGTTCTTCAGCTCACAGGTACTACAATGGTTCATATGGCTGTCCAGATACCTGAACTTTTCCAAGATGCACTTCAGAAAAAAACACAAATCTATTTATAAAAGCATCTGAAATGTGTTTGATTCAGATAAATGTGAGAGTTTCTGGCTTCCCAGCATATATTCTAAAGAGTTCTGAGAGAAGAGCAGATCCTGAAAAATATGACCATGCCATAGTATCTGAGAGACACCGTTCTTAAGTAGCACTCACTAGTTGTTACAGTAACCCCCCGCCACAGAAAACGATTCTGTATCAACCCTCTCTTCACAAATTGATGTCCAGAGACTGCTATCAAGCTGGCACCTGCTTGCTGGTGGTTTAATGATGCTGAAACAATATGTACAGATGTTCTCAAGTATCAGGCAGTTAGGGAAAGGAAGAGATGCAGGCATGAGAGAGGACTGGAGCCTAACTTCAAAAGAAAGACTGGGTGTCCAGGGTCATTATTCTTAGTAAGAATCAAAAGTTAACTTGAAATAATTGTTGCAGTTATATGTGTTAACCACCATATAACCTTCACCCTAGCCTAAACCATCAATGTTAGTCTTCATTTGGAGATGGATGTGATGTCCAGGTGACCACTAAATATCCTTTCCAGCACTTTTGAAATTTTTAAATTGTTTGCAGTGAGCAAGAGACTGGTCACTGAAATGGTTTCTTCCAAGGAGTGCAAAGCCAAGAACAGATCATGAAGTTCTGCCATTCCAGAGTTCCTGTTCTGTATTGCCTGCTGCCAAATGCATTCACCCACCACAGGTCAGCAATGAAGCCTTCTGACCAGGAACTGCACACCACAGAGCTACAGAGCTCATACTTGTAGCAGCTCTGCAACTCAGGGGTATTTTTTATGTCTTTCACAAAAAGGGAGCCTGAAACCAAACAACTGCAGGATGCTGTCTGGAGGGTAGTTAACATAGCTATTAGCCAGAGCAAAAGTTGCACAAGGTTTTGGCAAAAAAGGTGTTAAGACATAGGTCAAGTTCTTATAAGCCAAAGCAGTTGCTGTGGTAGTCTAAGAAGCAGATTTTCCAGGTGTCTGGTGGGCAGCCAAAAACTGATTTGATTCATTTATTTTAGCAAATAGTCACTTTCAGCAAACTGAAATTATGGCCCACCCAGCTTTGTTAAGCAACTTCAGCTGGTGAAAGCACTATGGACCTCAAGTTACAAAATCACTGATGAAAAGTCATTGTCCCCCCTGTTTCTTGGGCTGGAGCACTTGCAAAGAAAGGAAGTAGAACAAGGCTCAGTTCTGCCGCCTCCTCCTCCACAGAAATGCATATGAACTCTTCTGCACAACTACACTGGGCCTGGTCTTCCAAATTCTCCTGTGGTACTCAAATAATAGCCAGGATCAAAAGCAAATTAGTAAGTTTCTAGTTTGATGCTTCACATGGGCACCTGAGAACACAGGACTGCCAGACCCTTATATTTTATTATTACTTTAAGTAAAAATGGATGTCTTCAACAGAGGCTGCTAATAAACTCAGATCTGTATTAATAGGCCCTAAGTCTTACACCTCCCGCACGAGGTCTCCAACCACTGCATGTAAGGGACATTCCTCTCCTCCAGTGCTCTTGTAAATGCAGCCCTTCTTTTACCACCTCAAGGACCCCAAACCAAAAGGCTTAATTCTGTGAAAGGGAACATTTTGGTGTCAGGCAAGACAAGATTTCAGCTTTTCAATTCCTCAGCAGAAAACAAAGCTTCATTCAAGCTGCACAGACTCACTCCCCTCCTCCCTTGCGCAGGAGAAAAACAAACAAACAAAAATGTGCTACCCCAGCGAATGCCCCAAAATAACAGAACTGTTGGCTTCACACACAGGCTGCTGCACTCCCCAGCCAGACTGCAGCAGAGGAAAGACAAGCTCCAGACACAAAAGCGAACCAGTGCAAACTGGGAGGTGAACCAGAGCAAACTACACCCTCAGGTATCACCCTAGCCACAAAACAGAAGCACACAATTGTGCAATTTAAGAAAAGCTGATGCAAGCAGGGACTGGTTTTAATGAACACTGAGTCAATCACCGCTATTACAAAAACAGAACAGCCAGCAGAGCCAAATACGTGTAACTAGCATTGAAACAACACAGCCGAGGGGATTGAGGGAGGGGAAAATCAGGTACGTCACCGAACAGCATGTCTTAGCTGGCTCTAGAGCGACTCAGTCCGAAAAGTCAGGGCTAGGACGAAGGATGTTATTCATGCAAGTATGATGCTATGCTAACATGCTGATACAGAGCCTTCTGCTCTGCTATGCACCTCGGCCAGACCACTCCCCACATCCCCTACTCATGTCCGCAGAGGCACGGCTAGCTAGAAAAGAACAGAGCAGGGCAAGAAATATTTGGCCATCTTTGCAATTTGGAAGACTGGAGAACACCTCATTTGGCCAAAATAAACTGCTCATTCTGATCTAATGGGTGGGTGGGTTTACTCAGGAAAAAGGCATTTTTGGTGTACCTTCTGGGCTGTCCAAATGGACATGGAAACAATGTGCAGGACAGGGGAACAGACAGGAAGTTCAGTTGCCAAAGCCAGTTGACACGCATGTCCTAGTGACACAAGCAGCCTGTGTTTTGTTTATTTAAACTCACCTGGTTTAGATGTTAACAGTTACGCACAAAATACAGAAGAGTTCTTTGCAAAATATTGAAGCGATTTGTATTATTTTAGCTAGGACTTCTTATGTAGATGAATGAAACCTATCAAAGACAACTCACACGGGGAAGATTAAGGACAGAAAGCATCAAGCATCAGAAAACCTATTAGTGAAGTATCATTAAGTTTTTACTATGGGAAGTATGTTACTGCAAAACCATATGTAAAAGTAAAACATAAATTTCCAACTATAATCAGGAGCTATTGCTCAAATAATTCTCAAAATGCAACTCAAAATTTTTCATCTATTTTCTGTGTGCACTAAGAAAAAGTGAATATTGGTAGTCTGGGAAATGTGGTTTTTCTGTGTATTGCCTAATCTCACAAGACTGTAATAGCTAGAATGATTTTACGGTTAAGAAAATGGTTTAGCAATGGAAATAAATAGGATAACCATACAGATGCATCATGATGAGGAACTTTTTTTCCTCTCGTAAAAGAAAGAAGAAAAATATCTCCTTTAAGGGAGATAGAAAATGTGCCGTAGTTTCCCCCATTTTTATTTCTCCACAGTGTATTAAGAGCAGCCTCTAGTGACAGTTAGTAGCCATTACATTTAATTATACCGGCTTCAACACGACGTGCATGCTTACGGAAACACTTCCTTAAATATTCGTAATAGATCTTAAAAAAACCCACCGTTGCCTCACAGATCTCATGAACAGCACCAATCATTAAGCACACAGGTGCATCTTAGTAACATCACATAAGACTACTTAACCTAAAATAAACAGCAATCATTAAGGCTAAAATTTGTAGGCATATGCATAAAATAAAATAAAACAAAATAAAAACCCCACAAACCCATAAAGTAAGCTTCTTCGTCATTTTTGAAGATTACATTTAGCCATTTGAGTCATAGAATCATAGAATGGTTTGGGTTGGAAGAGACCTTAAAGATCATGGGGTTCCAAGACCCCTGCCATGGGCAGGGACACCTTCCACTAGAGCACGTTGCTCAGAGCCCCATCCAGCCTGGCCCTGAACACTGCCAGGGATGGGGCATCCACAGCTGCTCTGGGCAGCCTGTGCCAGCGCCTCACCACCCTCACAGTAAAGAATTTCTTCCTAATACCTAATTAGTTTCAAACTATTACCTTTGCCCTTTCACTACAGGCCTTACTAAAAAGTCTGTCCCCATCTTTCTTATAAACACCCTCTAACTATTGAAAGGCTGCTATAAGGTCCCCCCGGAGCCTTCTCTTCTCCAGGCTGAACAGCTCCAGCTCTCTCAGCCCGTCTTCATAGGTGAGGTGCTCCAGTCCTCCTCTCACCTTCATAGCCCTCCTCTGGACTTACTGCAACAGGTCCATTGTCCTGCCTATATTGGAGACCCCAGAGGTGAACACAGTACTCCAGGTGGGGTCTCATGAGAAGGGGAGAATCACCTCCTTCAACCTGCTGACCATAATTCTTTTGATGCAGCCCAGGGTACATGTGGCTTTCTGGGCTGCAAACGCACATTGCCAGGTCATGCTGAGCTTCTCATTAACCAACACCCCCAAGTCCTTCTCCACAGGGCTGCTCTCAATCCCTTCATCCCCCAGCCGGTATATGTATCTGTGCTTGGGACTGCACCGACCCACGTGCAGGACCTTGCACCTGGTGTTGTTGAACTGCATGAGGTTCACACGGGCCCACCTCTCAAGCCTGTCAAGGTCCCTCAGGATGGCATCCCTTCCCTCCAGTGTGTCAACTGCACCACACAGCTTGGTGTTGTCAGCAACCGTGCTGAGGGTGCACTGAATCCCACTGTCCATGTCGCTGAGAAAGATACTAAACAGCACTAGTCCCAAAACTGACCCTTGAGAAACACCACTTGTCATCAGAAATTGCTGAAAATGCATGTTATGTTTCAAAAAGCAGTGGGCATGGCTACAAAGAACCAGAAAGCCACTCAGAAGTCAAGACAGTCATGACGAACTTGCATACATGTCTGTAAGCACCAAGCACACTGGACTCTGGCATGATGGCTATTTTACCTCAAGTAGTTGTTTGCAACTAAAAAAAAAGCTTCCTAGCAACAACAGGATGTGTAATTTGCAGCAATCATAAATCCCAATAAACTCCCTTACACCTTACCAAGCTAGGTATTTGTTAGGTTTTTTCACCTATAGCAGCTGAGGCATTAAAAAGGTATTACCCCTCCTTGCAAACTTGACTTTCTTTACAAACACGCACACTTGTGCTTGGAGGGGTTGTGGAAACAAGCATCTTCTCATGATCATGCCGGGTAACTTGCTGCACTCAGCAAAATGCTATGGGGCCACGGCAGGACCCACGCTGCAGTTGGGAACAAGCTCCCACTGCCGGAGGCATGGCAGGGAATGGCGGGAGGGCTGCAGAGTCGCTTCCCCCCAGAGGCAGTCTCCCCCTCAGGCCTGCCAGTAGCCAGCAACATAGCCCTCAACGTTTCCAAATAGGCCTTGTGTTTGTTTTTCTTAATCCATTGCTTTTGGGAGTCATATGTTCTTTTATTCCTCGCTGAAAAGAAGTTAGGAAATATTTGTTTAAGAAACCTTAGCACCTGCCTTTAAGTCATTACTTCATTTACAGAACAAAATCATCCACCGCTGCCTGTGGCAGCTGCTCTCCTGCAGCCATGGGTCTGCTCAGACCTCCGGAGAACTGCTCTGGCCAAGAGCTTTGCTTACAGAAACAAGACCCCAGCTCATGATCATGACTGCGTCTCCAGCCTCAGCGATTTGGTGATGCTTTCACAGTGTTAAAACATGAAGCTGGAAAGCAAGAGTGAGGCTGGGAAATGGTGTCCCCGGCAGGCCAGCAGCCAAGCCTCAGGGACCTGTCCCCTCAGCGCCATGGAGCAGCACCTGGCACAGGTGGTGCAGCCCCTCTCCTTCTGGCAGCCAGGCGGGGAGGAGAAGCTGCTAGAGGGACAGGCCTGCCTTGCACAGCCAGCTATCCATGGGCTATGGTGAACAAAGCCTTGTGCCCAGTGCTGGGGCAGAGTCTGCCCTGCCAGAAACAAGGGTTTGGAGCAGGAGGTCCCCGTATTCAGGCAAGTCTCCTGCCTCCCCTCACACCTACCTCCTCTGGTGGGGTGGCCTTGCTCTCATGCAGTCTGAGGGGGCTGAGGCCTCTTCGAGATGCTCATTTCATGCCAGTCGAGCCAACGTTTTTCTCTTTGAAAGTAAAAAGCCTCTCCCTGATAGCAGGGGTGGGTCCGGACCCCGACTCTGGGCGACAGTTGAGTTGGGCCTCTGCGGCATGGCGGCCTGCTGCAGCTGCGCCCCACGAGTGCCCACAGTGGCTCTGCCTTCACCTCATGCTGTCTGTTGGGCACTGAGGTCCCTTCACAAACCCCAGAGACACCGCTGCCTCAGCTCTCCTCATGGGCTTTCCCACAGCCCACTCTGCATCCCCTCTGTGGTGCAGGATGGCGGCCACATCCCTGGCCATCCCGAGGCCACGACCGTGAGAGAGACCTCTCTTGGGGCACCGGGAGCCTGCCAAGTGTTTGTATCTTCTCAGTGTAGCAGGCAGGGCCACGGTGTGGGGGGAGAGAGAAAGGCCCTGCTGCCATACTGTGTGGTCCGCAGTGCTCCCTCCCCTCTGCGTGCGGCTGGGCAACACCCCAGCCCCCGGCAGGTCAAGCCCCCCACACCGCTGGCACGCAAGGGAGGGCAGGGGCAGGTGGCTGGGGCTGCTCTCATTACAGCCACTCATCGGCCGCTAATCCAATCATCCCGCTAATGAAATCAAGCTGTGCCGTTAATGAAATCACCCTGCAACAGCCAGCATTGCTTTGCAGCGCTGCTGCTCTCGGCATCTGGTCGGCCGTGCTGGCAGGTAACCTCTGGTGAGAGCCCCCAGACCCACGGCCGCTGGGGGGGACGGGCAGGCCCGCTGCCCCGGCAGCACAGGCTCCAGGCCTCTGCCAGCAACAGCCCCTGCCCTGCCCAGCAGGGAGCAGGATGGCTGGTAACAAGACACCAGTTACTGATTTTTCACTTTGCCAGCACAGGTTTGCTTGGCAAGCTGCCGCCCGTGCGTGCTGGGAGCGGGGAGGCCGCCCGGGCCTGGCCTGGCCTCCGCGGGCAAGGGCCTCCCTGGCCCCTGGTGTCTGCAGTGACTGCACAGCCAGCTTCAGGGTAATGCTGCTAATGAGCAGCATGTATGAATTAGCAGAGAAGCATCCCAGCACCCTGGTCCTTCCTTGTCTGGGAGTTATTCCCAAGGGCTCCCAGAGTAGGTCTATTAATCAAGAAGTGAAAAGGCACTCATTTCCTTAGGAAATGCTTTACTTCTCATGCTGACATGGTAGAAGGTGCTGAAAAGAATGCTAATGCTGTTCCTTTTTTATGTCTTTTTACTGAGGAGCCTTTTGAAGATTCCACAAAATACACCATATTAATATCTTCTTAGTTGAAAAGCTGCTGGATGTAGGGGAACATCCTGAAGCACCCAGCTCATGTTTGGAGTGAGGTCTACCTTTACCTGGAATTTTTCTTCCACAAACAACTTGGAGCTGAAAGAAACGAAGAAGATGGTAATAACAGTATTGTTTGTATGAAAACTATTCATAGCAAAGGCTTTAGCGTTCTGCGAGCTAGCGTGCTTCCCCAAAGGTCTGCTGGTTAATTGGCGTGCTGTATAAAGGAAGGTTTTAATGGTGTAGGAGGCATAAGCCTTTGTAAATAATATTATCTTAAATGCAGAAGGCCTTATCACGCACTCCTTGCTCAGGCAAGTCTCCTCTTGAGATCATCTGGAGTTTTGACAGAGTAAGGAGCGCAGAATCAAATCCGTAATGAGCCAACCACTTTATCAAGTGGTACAGAAAAACATATTCAAGCAGTTTTCGGTTGCATCTGCTAGACATCAGTACTGCTGCAATCTCACTAGAGGGAGCAATTTATTTTGAAATATTAGTCAATATTAGCTTAGCGCTTACCCAGGCCACCAGTGGGTCAAAATTAAGACGACTTTTCTGAAGCACAGACACATTCTAAGATAAAAAGACAAACAAGGGGAATAGAGAAATTAAGACAGCAGTAGTTAAAAATCCTAACTTCTGAAACAATGAGTTGTAAACAGAAAAAGGAATCTATGTGACACATGGAAATGATCTTTTGGGTTTTTTCCTGCTGAAACATCTACAATAGAGGTTTTGTCCCTGTTTCCAGCATAGAATCCTGTTTTCAAATCATTTTGGTTGGCCCTTTATGTGAAATTTTGTTTTTATTTCAAAATACGGATAGAGCAATTCTCTTTTTTATCATGGGCTGTAAAAGGAAATAAATTCCCAGATGCATCAGGATTCTTGGAAGTATTGCTAAGCACTCAGATTCTGTCAACATTTCCATCTTAAATCATTTATTTAATGTTGAGTCATAAACACCTTTCTGTAAACATTTATTTAGTGCCTGACAAAGGTCTCCCCTCTAAAGGGGGGTGGGGGGTGGTGTTGCTCAAAAAAACCAGGTTTTTAAGGTATTTTTAATTATATCTTTAAAGACTGTGTTCTAAATCTGTCATAGTTCAATACTGTCCTTATTCAAAGTCTATATCGGGGTAAGTTTGTTCTGGACTTGTACAGTGCCTGGCACAGTAAGGTTCTCAGAGACCCAAGGCACTGCAGCAAAAGCAAATAATACAGATTTAATACTGACTGTGTTTATGCAGTCTGACCCTGAGTACCACTTAGCTCCTGGGTCCTGCTGTCTGCCTCAGCTACATCTTGACTCTATGTTGGGATGAAATGTGGAAACGTAGCCCCTCTTCTTTGCCCCCTGCCCAGTCAGGAGGGAGGAAAGGGAGTCTGTGGGCTAGGAGTTAACCAGAGCGATCTCCACAAGATGTGGTAATATGGAGCACCCCAGTCCCACAGGCAAGACACGGCCACCAGGAATTAATCCCTCCTTATAATGCCAAAATGATCAGTTTTGTGCATCTATGTGAGTGCAGAAGCTAGCTCTTTGTTTCATGTGCTCAGCAAAGTCACTGGATGTAAAATGACCGAGTCTGCTCCGATGGGTTTTGGATACAGCCTTTAAAAGCCCTAAACCTGCCATCTGGTCTGCTAAAGTGGAGCTTTCTCTATGGAACACCATGTGATAGGATTTGCACGATGGAAGCTGAAAAGGTTTACATGTTAGTAAGCAAGATAACATCACTACCCCACACAATATGTACTAGACTGAAGTTATCGTTATTAGCAGAAATTATCAGCATCACAGTTAGTTTTGGTGACAATGTTGGCCTCATGCTTTATACAAATAAAAATCGGTTATTATTTTCCAGATCTGATGTACACAGAGGATAGCTTATGCCCATTTCCTCGCTGCATTTCAGGAGACTGGATGGAGGTACGCACTCTGCACTACCGCAGGCTCTGGCTGCATGCCGTGCTGGTACAGAGCACGATGTTATGCTTTAGGAAGCCATGCTTGTGATACAGCAGGATCCGCCTGGATCCAAGTGCCGTTTATCACAGGGTAAGAAACTGAAACAGAGCTGGAGTAAGGGAAGTGGAAAAGAAGGGCCATGCAATCTTCATCTCTATTGCAGCCTGGAAGAACAGCCTCTTTTACTGCTGCTGACATTTTACTGTTAAGAAAATCAAATCTTAATTTTCACTGGAAGATTTTAAAAGAATGCAGCAAGCAAGTGCAGATTTGTGATTGAATAGTGGGAGAAAATTTTCGGTAGTTTTAATCTCTACTAATCCACCAGGTTTTTTATTTTTGGTTCCAGACTGAGATTTTCTGGTAATTATACAAAAATATCAGGTTTCAGTTCATTCTACTTGCCTTACTCTACAAGTGAATGGAGATTTAGCAGATGAGGCATCAAGCAAGGAGGAAGCAAAATCTGACAGATTGACAGAATGTGACTAATAACTAGTTCATACAGAGAGTCTTTTTGTTAACACCAGTGTAACTCCTTTGCTGAACAATCAGGGAAAAATCTGTTTGGTTCTTTCGGCAAAGTAGTGAAGCACAAGCCTAACTAACTATGTGAATAAAGTCACTGGCTAAGTTCATATATGTATACCCAGTGTAAGAAAATTTTAAATACTTGCATCTATATTAAATTGCTGAGGGATCTCCCAGTGCTTTGACAAAACTTCCAGAAGGAAAATTCTGAATACTAAAGATTTTAAAAACTTAAACAAACATAGGTACAAATTGCCCTCATATGCCTCCCCTCCAGCTTATGATCTATTTCTGGTGACACCTGCCACTCTGTGTGTGTATATATTTCTGTTCTCTTAGAATTATTGTAGCACCTATCTTTATCACATTAGGACAAATAGTACTGATGTAACTGAATGATAGGTAGTAGATAGAAGACCATGTAGTAGATAGAAGACCTCATTGTATCTAAAAATTCCTTTAGCACCTTAGCTCAACTAAGGCAGCAGCAATAGCCTGGATTCTGAATTGCTTGATTTCTATTAGTGAAAATCCTGAGTGGCCTAAAAATCAATTTAGACAAGTTATGTATGGAAAATATACAAAATCCTTTAATATTTAATAAACACATCATATTTAATTGTTCATCTCAAAAGAAACTTCTTTATGGACTAAGTCTCCTTTGGACTAGCAGTGATGTTAACAGGCCAAAGTTATCCCTTAACATAACAAATTTACGATTTTTTGTTTGTTTGTTTCCCATTAAAATGTGTTGTCAGTTTAACGGAGATTGTGATTCTTTGCATAACAGACATTTCAGGAAAACTTCAGAGGGTTCTGTATTTCTGTTATTTTAAAAAGCTTGGTATTAAGACATAAAACCAAAACTGTTATGTGTAAAAAAACCCACACAGAGCTGTTTTATTTTTTATCATCCTAAACTTGAACACAAATTCCTTCCTTCTGCACATATGGTTGGAGAAAGAAGGATCAGGCTTTCACATTCACCAAACTACACCTAATTCACATGACCAGGGTGCTGTACAAAACCCACAAAGACATCCAGTAATCAATTCTTTGGGCAAAAGTGGGTTCATCTATATTTGCTACAAGAAAAACTTGTGCTTTGCAAAAACCCCTTTGCCATGTGAATTAGCAGTGCACTGCTGTTAATCTAAGTGGATTAAAAAAGGGTAAAGACTCCTGGTCCATGAAAGCCTACTCTATAGCTAGCTTTCGTACAAGTGTAACTGTGTCAATTGTGTGGGAGACCTAGGGGGGGAAGCACAAGGGGGGTCTTTTAACTGCATCTACAGCTCCTGGTATCAATTCACTTACAGTGGCAGGAAGGTGCTTGCAATTCATTCCTTGTCCTGGCGAGGAATAATAATATCAGTATGGGGTCTTTATATTGGTATAATGGCAGTAACAACGCGGGGGAGAAGGGAAAGGTTGTGTTGGTGCTCTTATGCCCGAGTGGTTGAAGCAACACAGCTTCTGTGTGCAGACCCAGCCAAAATAGTGCATTTCCCAAGAAAGACAACAGTGCCATTCTGCAGTTATAAAGCACTGGGCTTAAGAATTTTGCTTGTGAGCGTATCTAGGAGCTTGGCATGCTGACTAGATAAATGTTTAAAAATAAGCACTAGCTCAAGCTGACAAGCTTGTGCCTTTTTGAATATATTCATCTGAAGAAGAAAATGGATTTACCTGGAAGTCTGTTTCATTTGCCTGAGGTTCTCATCAGGGATGTAACACTTGCCATTTTCCTTACTCAACTGAATATTTTTGGTATCTGGAGACAAAGAAGATAAAGAAGGTTGTACTGTATTAATCACCCTTCTCTTTGTTCTCAAGGTACCTCTGCTCCTTCTATCCCTCCTCCAAACACACCTCCCTTGCCAAATCTTTAGAAAAAAAATAATCATGCTATATTCTTTCAGGGACTCTAGCACTTACTGGTACAACATGTAATACTTGTGTCTGATTTGTTTTGTTGGTATCTGAATGGGAGCCAGTAAAAAAAAAAAAATCACATAAAAATGGAATTTTATAAATAACAGATGTGAGGTTTTTTGTGAAAAACATTTGGTTTTTAAATGTTCGAAGTTTTTAAGGAAAAAAACAATCTAATTTTGTTTGCTTATTTTGTTTTTCCTTTTTTTCTTTTGTCCCTGTCTCTGTTTCCCTGAGGGTAGAGGGCAAACAGAATTTTCCTGGGGAAGACAAAAAGGAAAAAGATTGTCTTCATTTTTAACATGATGAAATGAGCGCAGAGAGGCTAAAGTCAAGAAGTTTCCACAAAACTGGGATACCTCAGAGGTGACACACTGTTCTAGGATGCACCATTACACGGTACAAATCCCAATGGCATTATTTAATTGTAACATGTTTAACAATTATTTCCATTGGACAAAATAGGGTTTGAAGAAGGATTTTGCAGAAAATTGCATTGTTTGGTGTTACCTTAGAGCCAGCAGTTCCGCTATCCTCCTGCTCTGTTGCCCAAGGATGTGGGGGGCACTGATCACAAACCTCCTCAAACTCCAGCTCCCCACATCTCCCTTCTCTAGCTATCATAACAACAAAAAATAATCTCCATGCTTAGGTATAAAACTGCTCATGTATAGAAATACAAGCTACTAACTGCCAATGCTGACTTCCAGCGGACCCACTGTGCGCCCTCAGTTCTCCATCCTGGCACCTATTGCAGCTCCATGCCAGGCACAGGGAATATTGCACAGCAAAGGCCTGACCCAGCGTGGGCTGGGGACATCACTGAGACACGTACGTGAACTGTGGAAGTCTGAAGTGCTGCCAGTCTCAAGTACATAGGCACCGTCCCAGGAGCTGAAGGCTGCACACCAGCACTGCTCTTTGGCCCCCTGTCCCCATCCATGAGTAAAGATTCAGCTTGAGGCTTCTCAGCTGTGTAGCAAACCACTGTTTTCCTCTCCTGGGATAAGAAGACAAAGGCAGAGGCACCCCACTTTGCCAGATGGAGGGAAGAGAAAATGAGATGTGCCAGAACTGGGTTCCTGTGTGCAAAATCCTGGGGTCGGAGGCACGTCACTCCCAGTCTGGCTGACAGTGACAGCCCTGCTTCCTTGCCAGCCACAGCTGCTGCCACCTCAGCCCTGAGCCCTTACTGGGTGGGAGCAGCAGCCACCTGCCTCTGCACAGCTGTTGCAGAGGTGATGCAGGCAGCGGGGCCCAGCCACTCGGGCTGAGCTGCTTTCCCCAGCGTGCTCTTCACCGTGCCATGAAGGACTCCTCTAACCACAACCACTGTTGTTGCCTTCCCTATCCACGCCAATCGCCCACTGCTCATGCTTACAAACTCCAGAGGGGATAGAGCCCATTGCAGTTCTTCCTAATGCCACAGTGCCCTTGCCTGGGCTGTCTCTCATGGTCTCCAGCGGGGCATGCCCTGCTGTCTCAAGCAATGTTTAACTCTCCATCACCTCTACGGAGAAAGTGCTCAGCCCTCCCCAAATTTCAGTCTGGCCGGGATGACTTAAGTCTTTTGACAAGTTCTGCTTTACAAAAAAGTGATGGTTCCAGCCACCACTTGGCCACAAACTCTCCTTAAGACCTTCAAAGCTGGCCAAGGATGAGCCTGCCCAGCCCGGTGGAGCCTAGGCTGGATATCTGGGGTTCAAAAGTGCAGCCTGTGGATTTGTTTGACAGATGACTGGGTGGTTCCAGAAAGTGAAGCAAGCGGCAGCCCCCACCTCACCATCATCATGGAGAACCGGTGGGGACATACTGCAGTGTTTTGGCTTTGTAACACATTGATGCATGTTTCCTACAGCAGCCATAGTCTGATGAGAGCTGGCAAGGGCTACAGCACATGTAAGCTTCAGAGAATTTAGCTGCCCAACTCTAACAAGTTTTTCCAGAGTATGTCCAAACTAGAATTTCACAAATTTGGCTGATATTATTTAGGAAAGCAAAGGGCACGTTCCTGACGTCAGAGTAACCCTGTCAGCAAATTCACATCCCTGCTCCTAAGCGCGTACAAGCCAGTGCTTTGCAACGCAATGGAGGTGTTTTTCTCCCTTTGGAAAATGAGCCAAATGACAGATTAATTTCATTATCCCTGGAAATACTGGCTGAGCCATTTGTGTTGAATCTTTAACCAAAAGATAATAAACAAAGATAGACATCCTTCGTGGATGTTTTTAGGATGAAGTTTTAGTATGGAAAAATTTTAAGCACCTAAAACATTATTTTGCAAAAGGCAACTTTACATTCTTATGGATGCATGTAGTGCCATGTATCTCAGTAACAGCGTTTACTATTACAAGTATGTGTGTCACACCTTTTGCCAAAGTACGTCTTCAAGGAACAGGAAAAATGTTTCACAAGTAGTATGTTAAAAATAATCTCGCTCTTCTTTAACCATTAGTATGAAGTTAAATATGCTTCAGTGTGGGATCTTCCCCTAGCTGCTCAGATCCCGTTACCCAAAAGACCTCCTGTGTGCTGTCTTCCCCTCCCCTACAGAAACAAATTAAGCTGTCCCTATCCCATTCCCATCTTCCCCTTCACACAGCTATTGTGAGGGTGGTTTACAGTCCAGAAACCAACTGAGCTGCAGGCAAAGATACCAGTGGCTCCTCTCCTTGCTTGGAGGCATCTAAGAGAATAAAGTGTGGTCTGGGGGTTCATCATGGACCAGCATCATCCTCCCCTTAAGTGTCTTCAAAGCAGTTGTGACCAGCAGTGCCCCAGGAAAGTCATCTCCATGCAATTCTTCTTTTTGACAGTAACATATAATCTACTGAATAATACAGTCCCATAGTAGTCATAGCTCATTGGGGATTACCTGGATTCACTGAGAAAAAAACTTCTCCCAAAATCTTCACAAGCACACCCCCGGAAGGGTCAAGGACCTGTGTCTACAGCAGAAGGAGAAGCATCTTCCAGTGAATTAGAAATCATCATTGCCTTTTGCATATGGATGCATTGAGGTGGTCAGGTTAAGTGACATACCCAGGGTTACAAAGCAACCGAGTAGCAGAGCAGAAAAAGAAATCTGGGATCCTGACTCCTATTTGTCTCTAGTTTCTATGCTCTCATTCACCGATGCTTTCAAATCCGTAATTAACATTGCTAGAATGCATTTAGAAATTAATACAAATAAGTATTTCGTCTTGTGGGCAATAAAGATGAGTTGATTTTCCACAGTTGTAAAATTCTGTTATGTATAAGGGATTCTTTATTTTATAATAGCTATTAGAATGTTTGTTTGTAGGATTTTCTTGGGCTGGAAACTTCAGAAGAAGCATTGCTTTGAGCTAATCATTTAGCAAAGGACAAAGATACCTTTGATTGCTGACTCGTCCTATAGTTAATGGTTCTCTCAGGCTTTTCTCTGTCAAATGTGGCAACTATGACATCAAATGTTATCTCTGTAAACACATGCCAACTCAAAATAGCACATGGGGGGGAAGGACAAAGGGTTCCTTATCCTATATTTTAGCCAAGATTATGGTCACCAGCATGTTCCTCGCACCACAGAAGAAAACGGCCTTCAGTTCAGCTATGCTTTCCAAAAGTTAATTTTTAAAAATAAATGCCCGAACCATCAAACCATTTCACTTTCAAATTAGTCACCTTAGGGGATCCTACTCTGAGTGCATAAAATATGGAATTCTTATTTCTGGGATGCCAGAATTTCAGTTATGGTGTATTATTTGCAGACACTCATGGGCATGAGAATAGCTACAGCTATTAGAGACTTTTTTCCAAAGATTTCACAGAACAGTAGACCGGCACTTCAGACAACCAGACTGTTTTTTGATCTGCCACTGATCTGCCATGTGACCTTGAGCAAGTATTTTCACTTTTCTCTAGCTCTGTTCCTCCTCCTACAGTTTGCCTTATCTATTTAAATGGCAGCCTTTCTGAGCAGGGAATTTCTCACCTTGTGCTAGCTAGCAGTGCTTAGCTGAATGCGGACCCATCTGCCTTGGAATTATTGTATTGCAAAGCTCTCACAAGTAACACTACCAATTAAAAGCACTAGCATAAAATACTAAGAACCTATTTTTCCAGAGGGGATTTTCAGAGGAGCAGTAATGCCCCCTCCTCCAGTACTTCCCTTCTGCTGTACTTCCTACCTAGGAGCTGAAGCTGTGACGTAGCCACCAACACTGCCACTTTATGGTCAGGTTTTTGGAGGCAAGCCTCGAAACCATGAAGATGTGGGGTGCAGCAGCGCGAAGCAGAGCTGGTCAGGCTGTGGCTGCTGAGCTGCTCTTGGTTTAGGAGCAGGTTCAATCCACTCCCATGCTGGGTTTTATCAAGGAGGATGAGAGGTGCCCCTAATCCTGGCCATGAGTGAAAGTGAGCCTGCAGAGCTGCCAAGGTTTTCCTCTGCCTGTGATGCTGGACCTCAGCCATCCACGCCTGCAGCCCCAAGCTGGCAGCATGCACCATCCCAGAAGTCAGGGACCACCAGCGGTTGCCAGCTCCAAGGCGGGTCAGGCTCACAGGCAACAGAGCCCTGCTGAGCCACCCAGAGCAAAGCCACAGGCATTACTGTGTGCAGAGCTCTCTGCCTTCCTTTAACCTGCACATCCAGCCTAAGGTGGCAGAGGACAGATAACCCAGGTGGTTCGCAGCCTGCCAAGACCCCTGTGCTGAGGAGGCGATTTAGACACAGCTGAATGACATGCCTGCTCAGCAGGGAAAAGCCACAGCCTGCTCTAGTTTTCTGGTGTGGATAATTGCCACTGGCCTTGTCTCATAATGAAATGCGCTGTGAATAAGAGCAGGTACAGCGTACAGAGGCTTGCCATGCATGCCTTCAGAGTAATGGTGCACGTCTCCAGAATTTATATGCGAGACCCTCACATATCCATTTAGCAGGACATTTGCATGTGTGGCACCTGTTCCTGAAAGTTAGAAAAAGTATAGAATAAAAACCACCCTAAAGAGGGGCTTTTCTTCCTTCTTCGTGGCACATTATCTGTAGCCATGTCCAAGCAAGTCAATCTGTACAGCCTGTGGAGCCGTATCTCGCCAGGCCCTTGGTTAGGGACTGTGACCTAGGGACCAATGGTGCAGGGAAACTTCGTCTTCCCCCAGAATCAATGACATTAAACACAGGTTGTAGTGGGGAGGTTTTCTGAGGCTAAACCATGATTTTTGGATGGAAAGTCTGTTTTGGTCAGGCATATAATGTATGCTGCAGCTTATATTGACTTTGGCCAAGCAGCTTATTATCCTAACCAGGAGATGTTTGTAAATATGTCCAGAAGTATCTAATATATTTTACAAGCCAGGCACAAGCTGTCAGCCTGCAGCACATCCATAGCAGAGCCATTTCCTTGGCATTCCTCCTATAAATTAGACAAATGCCCAGACTATTTAAGGCAGCAGTTCACTTCACAGAGCAGGATTTCTTAGTATAGGTCCCAGGAGAAATGTGCCTACCTACCTCATCAGCATGATTTTGGGAGCTGAGGCTTTCTCCTGAAAGGGTTGTCTGGCACACGCTCACCATCCTTGCAGCATCCTTTTCCTAGCCAAGCACACACCTCCCCCTTCCATCTGCAAGCTCGGGAGAGTCAGCGTAAGGGAGTGCAGGCTGTGCCTTTCTTTTGCGCACACACGGCAAATCCCAGAGCTTTCTGCTTGGAATCCCCCTGAGTCAGCGAACAGCTGGGATTCTATCCCAGTCAGGAGGCAGCTCTCAGAGGAACATCTGGCTCCGGTCTCTATCTTGTCTGCTGCTCCTTCACACATCTACTTCCTTAAAAAGAGCTTACTGGCGGGAGCGGGAGGGGAAACTGGCTCCAGGTTCTTTTGGCTACTTAAAGAGGACCACCCTGTTGCACTGTCAAACAAAAGTTATATATTTCCTACAAAAAATATAACACTTAAATAAGGGAGGCAATTAGATGTAGTTGCATTTGCCTATTGCAACGCAGCTCCAACATCTTTGGGATATCTGGGAGGTTTAGGTGCAAGAATGTTGTGTGCTGCTCGCCTTCTCTTCGGTTTGAGCTCCCAGGGTGTTAAAGAGGGGGGTCTGCACAGAAAGGGCTGAGCAAAACCTTGGGCATTTGGGGGAACTGTATCAAACATTATGCAGGGATGTCAGTGCACCCAGCCTTCCAGATGAAACCCTTGTTTTGCAAATTGCCCCAAAAGCAGCGAGTGGCAACCTTCTTAGAGGGTCATATTGCTTAGTGCGAGTAACAGCAGTCAAGTGTCTTCTGCGACAATTTCCAAATAAGTGCAAGCCAAATGAGAGAGAAGAACAAAGGATGCTGCTGTGGGACAATAGATTTGAGGGAAAAAATTGAGATTTTGTGGTCAGTCAAATATAGAACGTGCTGATGGTTCCTTAAGATTTTCTAATGGAAAAATCATAAGCTGCAAATAGTTAAATCAGAGTCTCTATTTCTCAGCAAACATCTTAAATTACACATAAAAATCTCTTAAATGCTTCAGCTTAAGGGAGGCCCTGGCTAGCTCTAGAGCCTTTGCCTTTGGGGGATTTCACAGCAGACCACCCACTGGGAAAATGAAAAGTTGGCATCCCTACCACTGTGGCACTTTTTCTGGAGATGAGTCCCTAAAATCTTGTACTCTTTTCCCCAGGGAGACAAAATGAAGAGATCTAACCTGGTCAACAGGATTTTACAAACTAGGGAGGTATAAATCACCCATGACATGACTTTCTCTAAACTATTAGGTACTCTATTTACATGTATTTGGACCAAATGTCCTGCTTCACCCTGCTACTTACATGTAATGTAATCAGCCCACACTTGTGCAAGTAAGTCTACAATTTCACACAGACACATGCTATATGCTGTAGGTGCCTTGTCTCAGATAATGAGCAAGTTGTATTAATTATTATAAATCTGTCCAAGCCTATTAAAGTCTTTCCTTAATGATGTTGCAGTGAGGTGGCTGCTTCATTCTGAGTCGGTTTCTCCTGTAGCTACTCTTGCCTTTTTGATTGAAACCTTCTGTGGGTGGCACTTAGTGGAGGAAGGCTATTTCCAGTTTATAGACCAACAAGGCACTTTCTCTCTAGAGACTTTTTTGAAGATTATGCTCGTCACCTGAATAAAAGGCCTGGAGTTGGAACTGCTAATCTTACATCTGAAAAAAACCCAAACAACAAAAATGATTGCATGCATTATGCCTAGTAAGTGTCCACTGCCAGGTAGAAATTAAGGATTTAGTTTGCTGTCCATGTACAGAAATTAATCTTCCTCACCAAGTTAGCTGAGCACTTCACAACAACCAATGCTTTATCTTCACACCACATGGGACACGATTGTTTCTCTAGTTAAGGTAAGAGCAGCTGAAAGTGGTACCTGAGCAGCTGAAAGTGGTACATCTGAACCAAGCCTGCATGTCATATGAACTACACAGGGCTTTCCAGGCGCCTGTCTCCTCTGGCATACACCAAGGACCTGACAAGAACACATTGTGGTTCCATTACCTTGCTTCCATGTCTGATTTTCTTCCCATGGTTGAATACATATGACTATTTAACGTGGGTTTGACTGCTTAAATTATTATACCAAACTAGATGGCCAGGATATGCACCTGGATCTGAAGGTCTGAAAGCATCCCAGACCTATCAGTTTAAACATAGTCTTAGTGGCTTGACCTTGTCCGTGCACCTGAGATGTGAACCAGGGCTGGTGTCCTGCATTTCACTGTTTGGCAGATGCACAGCCAGTCTGACACCTCATTAGCCTAGGCTCAGCTTTAGGAGCTGCCACGTTGGCAGGACGGGCCAGTAGCACTACGGCCGAGGGCACTACACGCAGAAGGGTCCAGGAGACACAGTGTCTCTGTCTGACCCTCTGTGCTAAAGGCATAGGGTCGTCCTGCACTCACATGCATAGTATCCAGCAACCGCCTCATCCTTTTGGTTCTGGGGGCCCAACCCCCAGCTCCCTTGAGGTTTTACTATTTGCTTGCAGAGCAAGTTGGGAGAAAAGAGTTCACTTTCAGAGGAAAGAGAGGTCCCATCCATAGACACTTTGCAGGGCGAACAGGAGAACGGGAAGCAGATGAAAGATGGGTTAGTACAGTGTCTCCAGTCTACAGCAATTCTCACAGGAGTCTTTTGGCTACAGTCTAAAAGAGCCCCTTGGGGTGCTGTAAGTGCATCCAGCACCAGTTACTAAGCTAGATTGCATGACAGCATTTTAATCACAGAGGCCACAGAGCCAGGATTACATATCTAATGTCATGCCCTTAAGAGTTAAGCAGTGTTGGACTATAGCATTATGCATAGATGAGTGTCAGATGCAGTCTTGAATTTCTTGCCAGTATGTCAGAAACTGCTTTTTGCAATTCTATACTTTTCACTCATTTGGCTAAAGCCCATGTTTGCAGCTTCAAATCAGGCATCTCCTAACAGACAGAGCGCGGCTTTTCTTTGCCCCATTGGGAGACCTCACTGCACTGAGGACAACTCCTTGAGCAGGTACCTTCTCAAAAGGAAGCGCCCACGGTTCCCTCCAACTGGAACAGTGGCAGGACAGTACCGGTGGATTTCTTCTTAAGGCCTGTGCTGGGCTCTGCTATTCTCTTGGCAACAGCCTGGCATTCGTAATCCTCTGGGACAGCGAGGGTGGGCATTCTACCCACAACACTCCACGCGCTTGCATATATGCGTAAACTAAATTCTGCAGTGAAATTAATCAGATGCCATGAAGAATAACAAAGAATAGATTATGAGAATTGTCATTACCTTTATAGAAACTACATTAAGATTATCAATTTAGCTGTCCAGTTTTCCCTCTGCACGCTTATTTCAACTAGATTTCTTGTAAGATTTCTTATAAGAAAGTGAAAGTGTGCCATTAAAATAAATCAGTAAAACAGAATTGTTTGATGATTGATGATACCAAATCATCACCAAAGAATGAGATTCAGAATTATCACTCCTACAACATACCACCTCTGAGCTGATCTAGAGAGCACATAAGACTTTTCTATGACCACACAATGCCTTCCATGGCATTGTATTCATCAAAGGTTTCTTCTTGTGACAGCCTCTACATAAGACATCTCACAGGAACCAGAAATAAGGTCTCTTTTCTTCTCAAGCTGCTTCATCTTTTCTTCTTACACGTCCTCTGGCTACATCTCTCCACCAGAAGATGTAAGTAAAGGAACCACACTGTGATTTCTAATACAACATGTTTCTAACACAAGGCTGTGTTGGTTGTCTGCTCATGCCCACAGCCTCTAAATAGGGTCAGCATGGTCTTCGTAGCCTGGGCTGCAGGTTCTTTTCCTTACCCCATGAAAAGCCTTCAGAGAGTTCCTTTGGAGGGCTTCCTCCAATTCTAATTCATTCGTTTCCCTAAACATCAGACATACTTGGTCCCAAATAGCTGATTGATTTCTGTGGCAAAAAGATTAAATATTTTCTTGTTGGGAATTCTTTTTTTTCCAGGCACAGGAGAACCTACCCAGTTATGCTCCTTGCCCAGCTATGCAAGATGAAATGAGCCTGTCTAAAGCCATAAGAAGGGAAGTTGTTCCCACTCTTTTCTCTCCAGCCATGGAGCCTGGTCTTGATTCAGCATGGCCTGTGAGCACGTGGTCCATTCCTGCTGTCTTCTAGTATGAAATGAGCATGTGCTAATTTTGCCTTAGAAGCTGGTGGGATTTAAGCATATGCATACACGCCCCGTTGGATCGACAAATGCATCACAGCTTCTGCTCCTTCCAGCGCAAGGAAAACAGTACACTGACCAGTGCAGGCCCATAATATTTCCATGTAAACAGTCCTCAGTCAGGTCCCCAAGCTGTTATTTATGTCCCCAGAATTGCCAGCTCTACCGGAGGGAATTTGAGTGGTCTCAAATGGCAGTGCCTGGCCACGGCAAGAATTAAGTACTCCATTGTCATGGAGAGAATTGTTATAAAGCTGCACTCCAGTTTCAGAAGATTTTTGTTAAGACAGAAAAATGCAACATTCCCTGCGCCCTAGACAATTAGAAGGAAACACCCTATAAGATGCTGAGAGTCTACAACTGTCACTAAATCAGCAATTAGGTGGCTTCTCAGGGTAATTAATATCCCCTTTTGTTGCAAGGGGAAAAAAAAAATCAGCCCTGCCAGTGGGAACCATTTTCTCTGTTCTGTATCAGGGGCTGAAGTTTTAAACAGCAGCTCAGGTACATGGACCAGGATTTTAAAAAAGGCCTGTGCTATGAAACGTCCCTCCCCATATCCTTTGCTCAGTTTCACCGAGCCATAGCTGTTGACATGCGAGAATGGCTGTCGCCCTGATCGTGTCACACTGACATTATTTGTCAGGGATCTTACCAGTCACCCACTGATTACAAGCTAAAGTCTCTGACCTCCTGGCTCAACCAGCAGTTACAAGTACATCAAGTACAACAAAGGTGTCCCTCAACATCCAAATAAACCATGAGAATAAAGCCTGACTGCATGTTGGTGTTAACAAAACACATAGAGTATTTTTATCTCTGGAAAGCTATTTCCTATTTGTAATACTACTTGAAACCGCTTCCAAGTCCTCATTTGATGTTACTCGTATTCATATATTTTATGTCTTGTTTTCTTTTTCCAAACAAGTTTATTAAAAAATGTTCTCAGGGTAATGGCCCTTGTGGCAGGAATTTCTGTTTTGGAGGAAGAATACCAGAGTTGGAGGTTTTTGCCAGCAGGATGTAAAAGCTGAAGGAAATAACAATGACTGGGGCTAGAGATTTGTCACAGGGAGTTAGAACACAAAAATTTACAGTCTGACCATGAGACAGTCCAGGCTAAAGCCATGAATTTATAGGAAGCATTGCCAAAAGCTGGATATTATTATTTTAATCAAACTCTGTTTTACTTGCACGAAAAAAATGAGAATTGCCAGAGACTTTGGCTCCACAGATAAAGGAGAAAGGGTAGAAGAGCCACCTCCATCTCCACAGCTCTTCCCATCCTGGCCGAGGAGTGGGAAGCATGCATGACCTTCTCTGGAGAAATCATGGGAATTCAACCGCCTCGAACCTCATAAGGAGAGTTTCTGCTTGCTTGGGAACTCCCCTTGCACTCAGCGCTGCCAGCTCAGGCTCTGCTGACTTCAAAGGAGCACCAAACGGGCTGGGACCCACTGTCACACTGACATGCCATCCTCCAGCCTGGCAAGAAATTGCTTCATTCCTTAGGTCTGCATCCACCAAAGCGGGTGCAAGAATTTGCTGCTGGGAAGGTTGAAAACAACTGCATTGGTACAGGGCTTGTAGATTCCTGCTCCTCTCCAGATAATGCAGCCTTGAAAGTGCCTGGCAAGGATTTTCATAAAGGAAAGCCTTTATGCTCTTTTATGCTTATATTGTCCCAGTGACCTTAATTGTTGGTGGGGCGGGTTTTTTTAATTGAATGAAAGAGGTGTTCTCTTCACTTTTATCTTAAAAATACAAGGTCTGGATCTGCTTGTGAGATCTCCGTGTATTTTATTTGCACAGAAGTAGCCACTTACATTTATTGCTTTACATATGGCCACAATCCAGCAAATCACTCAAGCATGTGAATAACTTTAAGCATGGAAGTAGTCCCCCATGAGCTGGTGGAACTACTACCACACTAAATATACACATCAAGTGATGAGCCCAGCCCTACCCTTGTGTTTTCCCGGAGTGCTGCCATTTCCCCACATACAGACCCAGCAGGCTGGGGGCTCGTTCCTCAGGTTCCTTTCTAAATCTCGGTCACGGATTTAAACTCACACGCATTGCTCTTGCCATGCCTACCCACCGAGGCTGTGCAGCACTGCGCTCCCTTCAGATTAAAATATTCTTCCTTTTTTTCCCCTTTAATACAGAGAAAAATACATAACGCACTTGCAGGGCGACCCTTGCTGAGTTTCACAGGACCTTGCTGCCATACATGAGTATCTCTTCTTATCACTCACAGATGCACAGTCCCCCTCGGAGGGTGGGAGCAGCAGGGACGTGTGCGAGCTGCCCACCTTAGCTGGCTCCGGGGGGGAGGGGGCTCCCGCTGCCCTGCAGGGTTAAGGACTGCATGTCCCGCTTGTTTCGCTCCCTCCCCGCAGTTTGGAGGGATCGGGGCAGCCCCAGCGCCCTCGATGGCCACAGCCGGTGGCACCGCGGGGGTCCCGCCGCGCGGCCCCACTCCCCTCGCGGGGCATGCGGGACCGGGGATAGGGCCGCAGGCAGCCCGGAGGGATTTCGGGGGAGAGGGAAGGGGGGAGAGGAGGGGATTGCAAATACTCCGTAGCAACGGTAAGACGTGAAGCCGAGAGCACTAAGCGCATACCAGGATTTATAGGTGGACTTTACAGGACGTTTTACAACCTGGGAGATGATTCATTTTTATATGTAGCGTGTTGCACCGTGGGGCCGCTGCGGCCGGTTAATGTTCAACGTGGCCCGGGCTTGGCGGTGGGCAAAAGCCTGCGGCCGGGGAAGGGGCTGTGGCCCCGCAGCGCCCGGTGGCCCCACGGCCCTCGGGGAGGCCGCGGGTTGAGCCTCTGCAGCAGAGGAGGTGGAGGAGAAACTTTAAAAAAAGGTCAGAGGGAAGAAGAGAGTGGATCACGCTCCGCACCCCCCCTCCCTGGTCAGGCGTGGGTTTCACCGATGCGGTCTGTGTGTGGCCATGCGGGTTACGGCCGCTGCAGCATCCCTCCCATCTGCGGGCAGCGGCTGCAGAGCACAGCCCGCACAGTGCCCCGTGTGTGCGCGTACATGCGTATGTGTGTGTAACGTGTATGTATGTGCAATGCATGTGTGTGTGTGTGTAGGTATGCATGTATGCATATAAATATACATATGCGGGTGTAAATGTCAGATGCTTCCCCACGGCACCCCGGATCAGTGGGGAGCCCCGCTGGGCCACAGATGTGTCTGTCCCCCACTGACACCCGCCACATGCTGGCACAGGGCGCACTCGGCTCCTTCCCCCGCGCTGCCGCCCGGGCAGGGGCTGAGGCCGAAGGGCTCCCGGCTCTTCCTCACTGCACCGGCGGTCTCCTGCTCCCGGGTGGGCGGCTGGGGGTGTTGTGGCTATTTTTTCTTTTTTTCTTTTTTTTCCCCAGGTTTTGGGCGGGCGATCAGTCGTGTCCACCCTCAGCTCCCGACAGTGGGCTCCGGCCGCGCAAATCGCGCCGCTCGCCCAGCGGGTTGGGGCCGGCTCGGCCTGGAGCCCCCCCCGGGGACTCGCTCGCCAGAGCCGCAGCTGCGCGGGGCTGTACCTGCCGGGCGGCCCGGCCGCCCGCTCGCTGCCCGCGGGGTCAGGCCCAGGCTCTTCCCGAGGCGGCGCCGCGGGAGGTGGCCTGTCCCCACCTCGGCCACGCAGCCGCCCCCCGTGGGGCTGGAGGCCGCCACGCTCCCGCTCGCAGGCTGCCAGCACCGGGCTGCGCCGCGGGAGGTGCCGGGCACGGGCTGGCGGCGGCCGTGCGGGGTCGCGGGGCCGGGGTCGGGCCGGTGCCCCCCCGGGCAGGCATGAGCCCGCCCTCCGAGAAGGCAGGGCCGCCGCGGTTCCCGCTTCGGCGGCGGCAGCGTTTGCTCTCTCCGCCGGGCTCCGCGGCAGTGGGAGCGGCCCGCGCATCCCCCGCGCCCCCGTCGCAGCCCTCCGCCTTCGGGGCAGGCGGGGGCTGCGGCAGCCGCAAGGGAGGAAGCCCGCAAACGAGGCCGCCGAGCCCCCGACACCGCGGGGCGGCCGGGAGAGACGCGCCCGGCAGCGGCCGAGCCCCGGCCCGGTGGGCAGCGCGGGGCTCCCTGCGCGGGGGCGCGGGGCGGCTCTGCCCGGCACAAGCGGGGGCCGAGGCCGCGAAAAGCGGCCTCAAACCCCTTTTTTATTAAATAGAAAAAAAGATACTGCGGCTAAAATTATACAAGTGCGGGTTTATTTTATTTCCTCTCTTTTCTTCTCGGAGAAGATGCAGGCGGCCGGAGAAATTAATTCCGAAAGGGGCTCGCATTTAGAAAACTTCAGACACAGCAATCAATTAGTCCGGCACTGTATGGAGCTCCGAACGTGTAAATCCTTCCAAGTTCCTGGATTATTGACTGTTACGGTCTATCGGGTGCCTGATATTCCGGCCTACACACGTATAACACGCGTACCAAAGCAGGCATTTAGCAAGGTAAATTATATGCCCCGAAAACGCGTAGGTATTAGCGCCAGCGCGCTGTGAGTCGGGCCCGGGCCCGCTCTCCTCGCCTCGAACCGGGGTGCGGGACCCCCCACCCCACTTGCACACCCCCCGCAGCCCCCTCCGGGCCCGCAGCGCTGGACGCCCGGCCGGTGGTGGCCGAGGACCTGCCCGAGCGCGGCGACACGGCGCTCTGAAACCAGCTTCCCCGGGCTCAGACGGCAACTGTTTTCCCAAGGAAATTATTTCCCTCCAAAAACGCTAAGGAATCTTGTAAGAGGGGAAAAGAAAGCTGGTTTATTTTAGAGGTAGAAGCGAATGCACAGGTACGTAAAGATCGGTGTTTAGCTGTTTTAGGAAGGCATGCACGGCGGGGCGCACACGTACACAAAAGCAATGCGAAGGGAGGACAGCGGGCAAAGCACAGAGCACCCCAAAGGAAACACACCGGGATCACGGCTCATCCCGGCCTTTGCCAGGCGCCCCAGCCCGGTGCCAGGGCCTGCGCACGCCGCCGCGCTCAAAGTGCGGGGAGGCTCCGTCCGATAACAAAAGAGCGGAGCCGCGCCGGGACGGGGGCCGGTGGGGAGGGGGCACCCCGGGCCGCCCACGGACCCGCGCCCCGGGCTGCGCGGGCCGGGGCCGGCGGGGTTGGGGCTGGGGCTGTGGATTGGGATGTGGATTGGGATGTGGATTGGGAAGCAGACGGCGCTGCCCGCTCGCACGCCCGGCGCGGGGGGCCGCGCAGCAGGCGGCCCGGAGCGGCCTTCCCGAGGCCCGGGGGGGGCCCGGGGGGATGCGAGCCCGTTGTTTAACCTCTCTCCCCACGGCTTCGCCAAATAGATATTTTGCGAATTCCCCATTTCGTTGTGGCTTCCCCCACCCCACCCCTCCACAGCCTCCATTGTTCCAGGTTCACACTGCCACCGCCGATAAGGGGAAGGAAAGCCCCCGGGAAAAAAGAAAAGGGAAAAAAGAAAAAACGCGATCCAAGATTTTGATTTACGACCTAATCAAAACATTATATCTTTGGTCAAGTGGCGCAGAAAAATGATGACCCTCAAGGCTTCAGCTAGGGGGAGAAAGAGAAATTCAGATTACCCTCGGAGTGATTTATGTCCTCTGTGAGCGGTCACGTTGATTTTTCATCGTTTGAGCCATTACACAGTAGACTGGAAAACTCTGATCCAGTATTTTTTTTGGTCCGGAAACGGTATATATTATTCTTCTAAGCATATATGCCTATACTAAATAATACATATATATTCTTTTTGCACGCACACATACTCTAAATATATACACGGATATTTTTTTAATATATATATGTATATATGAGAGGACTATAAATAACAAATGCCACCGAGAAGAAACGAGAGCCGAAAAGAGCGTGTAAAATACCGTGCGGACACCGGGAGCGCCCCGCTCGCCGGTTTCCAAGCCCGTCCCGCCGAGGGCGTTCGGGCAGAAACGCGCCCGCGTCTCCCCAGCTCCCCCGGCCTCCGAGGGGGCTCCCCCGACCCCCGAGGGGGCTCCCGGGCCGCCAGCCCCGCGCTGGCGTTGCCCCCAGACCCTCCGCCCGTAGCCCAGCGAGGAGGAGGAGGAGAAGAAGGAGAAGGAAGGGGACATTTTTGGAAGCCCCTGGCACTCACCCGGGTGAGGTGTTGACACAGTGCGGAAAAGCCGAGGGGAGCGGCGTTGGGTTGGGGCGGCGGCGAGGCCGGGTACGCGGAAGGGATGGGGGGGGGGGGGGCGCCCGCCTCCCCCCCGCCCCAAGTACGGAGGCTCTCTCGCTCCACCGACCCCCCGGCAACAACACACAGAAAAAGAAAACAAAAAAAACAGGTAACAAAAAAAAAAGGTAAAAGGAAACAGAAAATAAAAATTAGATGAGGGAAAAAAATTAAAAGGGGAGGGGGGGAGTGAGGTGCTGAGGTCTGCCCCACGCTGCAAATGGGAACACGGGTGGGACCTCGCTTTCGGGCGGGGGAAGCATTTTCCCCCTAGGAAGGCGCAGGGCGCTGACTTCTCCCCTCTCCCCTCTGCTGCTCTCCCCGTCTCACCGCTGCGGGGGGACACGGGACGGGACCCCCCCCGGGACGGGACCCCCCCCTCCGCGGTGCCTGCCCGCCCGCCGAGGGAACGCGCTCGCGGATCCCTCGCCCACCCCCGGCTCTCCCGGCGGCTCCTCCTGACCTCCCAAAAGCGCGCAAGGAGCGCGCAGAGGCCGCGCAAGGGGCAAGCTCGCTCCCGCCGCGGTGAGTGTCGTCCCTGCCGTTCCCTGCGCACCTCTCCCGTTTACGCGCCGGCGGAATTTCTCCGCATTCGATATTCCCGCCGAGTCCTGCCGCCTCCCCCCCCCGCCCCCCGCCCGCCCCTTCTTGCCCGCCCGGGGTGTGAGCCGATGGGAGGGGCCGAGCAGCAATTCATCTTGATTTGTTTCAATTGTCCGGCGACGGCAAAGTTATAATCCTGTATAATTTCACGAACAAGCAGGTTGAGAATGAATGGGTCGATATTATTTAAAACAAAACACACGAGAGCACGACCTTTCCCTTCAACGACGTGTTGCAGCACGGAGTCACAGGAAACTCGGGGCTAACCTCTGAACCCCGCGCTCCGCGGGGCTGCGGGCACTTGGGCTGCTCTTTGTTTCCCTTCATGTCTGAAAGGGGGATTTGGAAATAGAAATGTAATATTACATGAAGGACCTCCCGGCTGAAGGGAGGTAAGCGCGGGGGGCGGCAAAGGGGACAGAGTTTTTTGAACAGGAGCAGTTTGTTTGCAAACTGGCTTTTCTTGTCGGTTTTTTTTTTTTTTTTTCCCCACCCCTTCTTCTTTAATGTAATAAAAGCTTCCTTCACAGCGGGAGAAATTTATGCTCGAGATACAGCAACTTTGTGGCTGGTAGTTCTCGAGGCCAACGATGTCAAATAATCCATATTTCCTCGGGGCTGCGGTAGGAATACAGGGATCCTGCTGCACGGAAGGCAGCGTGTCCAAGCCCCGCGTTTCTCTAGAATACAAAGTTAGCGCCAGGGATTTTTTTTTTTTTTTTTACGTGGAAAAAAAAAAAGCGCCAGCATTTATTTGTATTGCAATAAAAAGTACTGCCCTGTGTTTCCAGAGAACGAGATCCAGTGTCAACGATCAGTCAATCACTGCAGACCGCTGCGCAGCTTGGCTCAGTAAATAAAAATCCAGACAAAACTGTATGCTGTATATTTTACTCCCATGAAATAAAACACATTTTTTTCATGTTTGCTGAAAAGTAAAACAATAATATTGTACGAAATGTTATACACAGGGCATGTTTTACATTGCAATATCAGAAACATCATTGCATCCACCAGAGGTACTATTCTAAAACTGATATTCACACAAATTATTTTTCAATAATTATATGTTAGAAACATACAGTGTTGCATTTAGTATATACATTCCCTTGCTCGCAAGCGAAAAAATCCTAATCGCTTCTGTGTAACATGCTTTATTTTAAAGCCTAACCTTTTAAAAACACTGTTGTGATATTACTAACAACTGCTTTTATAAAATTAATTTGACATTTCGATATATATACATCCTTTCAGTCATTTTTATGTCAACAATGCTAAACTTAAAAAATAACAAGCTTATAGTAACATTAAAATGTCATATCATATCCAGTCAAACATTTGTCCATATATATATATATATGTCCTTGTAACTGTTGAAATACTCTTAGTGAAAGAAAGATCTCAGAATCTGTAGGAGGTCCTTTGAAAACAAAGGAACTATCTTATTTCAGTGGTTTCCTCTTTTTTTTTTCCCCCCCCCTCTTGCCCCCGCCCCCCCCCCCCCTCTGATTTTTCTTCCTTTCTCTGTCTCTCTAGTGCCTATTACTTTCTAGGGTAATTCTCAGTCTCTGTGGGAAATGGGGAGGGATTCCCATGCAGTGTTTCCTACTTGGGTGTCTCACACGGGTCTGTCCACCGCGTACTGGCAAGCGCTCAGGTTGGAAGCGGGGTTCTGCACACTGGCATAGCCAAAACTGGAGTGCTGCTTGGCTTTAAGTCTCAGACTCGCCAAGCTCGAGTTACATGTGTCCCTATAAACATATGGAGGTGTTGGAGGAGCATAAGGACAGGCTGGCGTTGGCACTGCAGAATTCAGGGAGGGATTGCTCAAGTTGTTCAAGTTATTCAGGCTGTTGAGGCTGGAGCCGGGGACCCCAGTGACTGCAGAGGGTACCATGCTTGAAGACATACTCATGGAGGAGATGGAGTTTGGAGGGGAGAACATGCTCTGAGAAGACAGAGGGTTGACATTCATGGAGTTGAAGAAAGGAAAGCTTTTGGTGGAGAGGGAAGCGGAGGTCAGGCCCTTGGCTGCCCAGTTGTTGTACGAGTAGCCGGGGTACATGTCATCGTAGGGCTGCATAAGGCCGTTAAACTGTGGACCAAAGCCGTTTTTGCAAAGCTCGGCTTGCTGATTCCTTTCTCTCTTTCTCCATTTGGCTCTGCGGTTCTTGAACCAAACCTTTGGAAATGGGGGGAGAGGGTGGGAGGGAGATGCGAGAGGAGAGTTAGTCAGGAACCACCACCGCTGTAGCCCTTCGCAAACTCTAGGAGTAACAGCCGAGTATGTCCGTATAGAGATATATATATAGAATGTGTACACACAGATATATATACACACATACAGGTTTGCCTCCCCTCCTCCGCAGAGCCCTGCGCTGGGCCGGGGCAGCGACATGCCGCCGGGGCCACCGAGCATCCCCCGGGCCCCGGTGACACCGGGCTTTCGCAAGGCAGATCCATGCCCGCCCCCCCCCCCCCCCCCGCCCTCCCCCCATAATTTTGCGATGCTTAATTCGCGCCACGGAGGCCAACCCTTTCTTGTCTTCCCCCCCCCCCCCCCCCCCCCCCCCCCCCCTCGTTTCTCTTCCACTTCCCGGCTTATTCCGCACTGGAGCCATCCAGGGGAAATACAAAAGTGCAAAAGCGAGGGCAAAACGCCTGGAAACCCGCGGAATTTTAAGGCGATGTTTCCTATTACGGGGAAGGAGGGGGAAGCCAGCAACTAATAAATCCTTGCTTCAGTTTGTTAATGCTACAAGTTTCTCCTGCGCGAAAGCTTCCAGAGGCCAAAATCACTTTCTAAACAAACTTGTTCCACTGCTCTTTGGCGAAAAAAAAAAAATTAAAAAGAAAAAAAAAAAAAAAAGAAGGGGGGGAGCACATCGCCGTTTAACAACGTGCTAAATGAGCTCTAAGGGACCCTCCCCGCAGACAATGGGAAAACGTGCCCTCTCCCAATCCACATCTGGGCGTCTGACCCGTCGAGCAGCCGCCAGCAGCGGCCTCACCGTGTGTATTGGAGCCCCCCCGGCCCAGGCAGGCAGGGGCCGCCCAGGCACCACGGGGACGGGCCTCATCTGGTGACACCGCGCCGCCCGAAACCGACCCCCCCACACCCCCGCAAAAGCCGCCCCGCGACCGACACGGCTCCGTGCTCCGGGCCCCCTCTCCGCACCCCGCCGGCCTCGCTCGCAGCTGCCCCCCGCTCTGTCTCGCTTTCCTGAGAGACCGCGGGGAGGGAGTTCAGGTGGGATTTTCAAACATCTGGGGGTTCGGCCCGCTCGGGGGCTTTTTAGGGGGAGTGGTGGGTTTTTTTTGTTTTTACCCCTCAGCGCGGCGTTTGCGCGCCAGCAGGATCCGGCCTCGGTATCTGCCGCGCAGTGATGGTCCCATAAATCTCAGAGGGGGGAAAGGGTGGAGAGAGACGCTCGTCGAATTGTGAAACCAAAAGAAAGGAAAATGCAAGGAAGGGCACGTCGGGAGCGCCTCGGAGTGAAGCAAAAGCCCTTGTGTATTTTACATCTTTTTCTCATTAGAGGCAGCGCAGGTTGCAGCCTGTTCCAAGTTGCTTTCTTGGCTAATGTTTTCATTAGCGTTTCGATCAAAAGGAGCAGGACGCATTGCACGGTGAGGGCGAAACGTGCAGCAAACCATATTCCGGAGAGAGAGAGGTCCCAATCTGTCTCGCTTTGACAGAAATGTCCTGCTCTACCCTGCTTTTGTGCAAAGGCTCTGAAGTTTACATACAAACCGAAATCGAAAGCAGCTGCAAACATTTCAGCCCTCCTCCCCTCCCCCTCCGCACACCCACCCCCCACCCCCCGCGACCCCCGCTGCTCAGAGCAGGGGTGTCGTGTCGGGACTTACCCTAACCCTGGCCTCGGTGAGGTTGGTCCAGACGGCGATCTCCTCCCGGGTGGACATGTCCGGATAGCGATTCCGCTGGAAGGTGGCCTCCAGCTCCTGCAGCTGCTGGCTGGTGAAGTGAGTTCGCTGCCGCCGCTGCCTCTTCTTCTTGGAGGGGTCCTCGGGCCCCGCATCCTCATTCTTGCTCTGCTGGCTCTTATCTTTCTCTGTAAGGGGGGGGGGGGGGGGGGGGGGGGGGGGGAACAAAAAACAAGAAGGCGGAAAACGAGGGTGCCTCAGCCTCCGAAGCCTCTTCTCCAGCGGCCGGGGAAGGGCTTGTCCCCGGCGCTGCCGAGCCCCGCAGACAGCCCCGGACGCGGCTCGGCGGGGTAATGATTAACCCGCGCCGCCTCCCGCCGCCGCGGCCCCTCCGCGCCCCGCGGGCGGCTCCTCCCGACGGGTCAGCCACCGCCACGGAGCCGCCTCTCGCCTGTCTGTATGGAATTTTTCGCCTATGGATATCTGCGAGCTTTTCACCTACCTGTATCCATATTATTCCCCCATCTGTACACGTGCAATCCGCATTACTTCCCTATCTATACCCATATTATTCGCCTGCCTGTATCGTGCTGTTCCTCTGCCAGTATCAGCATTATTCGCCCATCTGTACCCACATCGTTCGCCTACCTACATCCGTATTATTTGTCCGTCTATACCCGTATGACTCGCCGATTTGTATCTACATTATTTGTCCGTGTCCGTGCTATTCACCCGTCTGTATCCATACAACTGGTCCACCGGTGTACATGCTATTCGCCTACGCTTACACATGTCGTTATCTCCCTGTACGCCGGCACACAGACACCGCACGCAAAAAACCCACGCACGAAACGTGCCCCGGATGGGGCGCGGGGCGCTCCCGGGCAGAGAGGGGCGGCGGCGGCGCATCGCGGGCCGCGGGGTGCCGGCCGGCCCGGGGCAGGTCAGCGGGGTGCCCGGGGGGGTCCCTGCCGCTCGCCCCCTCTTACCTGCTGCCTCGGGGCTGGAGGTGTCGGAGATGGTGTGCACCTCCAGCCGGTGCTTGGCGGACTCCAGGGAGGAGCGCGCCTGCCCCGGCGCCAGCGCCGTCGCCATAGCCAGCGCGGGCTGGTGGTGGTGGCAAGATGATGAAGAAGAGGAAGAGGAAGGTGAGGAGGAGCACAGCTTATTCCCGGCTCCCAGGCGCTCCAGGCTTAACGGGTCCTTCATGCAGTTCATCGGCAAAAGGACGCCAAAGTCTACGTGCGCGCCTGGGGGGTCGATAGGAGAAGGTGTGCGTGTGTCTGTAGGTGTCGGTACGTGTAGGAGGGTCGGCGCGACGCCCCCTCCGGAGCAGCCCCGCGGCAGCGGGGGGGTCAGGGCTGCTAGGCGGGGGAGCCGCGGCGGGGCGGGCGGCGCTCGGCTAGCGCCCGGGCGGCACGGCGAGCCCAGAAGCCCCCGCCGCCCGGGGGGGGCGCGGCGGCGACAGGCGAGCGGGCGAGTCCGGTCCTGCAAAAGCCGTCACAACGACACGGCTGCTCCCCGGCCGGCGGCCCCCGGCCCGCCGCGGGGCTCCGCGGGGCGGGGGCGGCGAGGCGCGGCGGCGCTCCGCGGGGCGCTCCTCTCCGCTGCCCGCGCATGGACCCGCGCCGCGCCGCGGCCGGCCCCGCACCGCATCAGCTCAGCCGCTTCCCTCTTGGCCTGACATCTTAAACCGCCGGCGGCCTTCCCCGCGCTGGACGTCACCCGCCCCGCCCCGCCCCGCCCCCGCCCCGCCCCTCCACCGCCCGCCGCGCCCCGCCCCGCCCCGCCCCCCGCGCTCGCCAGGCGGCGGGCGCCCACCCCCCCAAACCTGGCGTTTTCAGCCCGGTTTGCCCCGCGGTGGTACCCGCGCCCGGGGAGCCCGGCCTCCGCCGGCCGGCCCACGGGGCGCCCCGTCGGGGCGGCTCCGGGCACGCCCGCCCCGCTCCGCGCCCCTCCGCACTCGCGGAGCCGCGGGGGTGAGAAGCGGGAAGCTCGGCGCTGACAGAGGGGCGGCCGCAAGGAGGAAGGAAGCGGGGAAGCCCCAGGCCCCATTCCCTCGTTATGAAAGGGGCGGAAGACAAACGGGAGGGGGCTCGGGCCGGTGAGGCGACGGGTCTTTGGCTGGTGACAGCCATAGTAGCAGTAACAGCTGCAGCGACAACTCAACACGAAGACAACAATAACCACCCCGCTGCGGCGCGGCGACGGGAAGCTTCCCATCGCACTCGGGGGAGGAAGAAGAGCGTGTGCATCCCGGCCCCCGAGCGCTGAATCCCCGCGCTCGCCAGCTGCCTGGTCTCCCTCCGCCCGCACTGACCGCTGAGAAAACGGGGCGAAAATTCCCTCGTTAGCACTGCCGTTCCCGTCCCCTCCTTGCAGCCGGGCTCCCACCAGCGAGCCGCTAAGGAGGCTCTTCCACCACGGCGTTACACCTCACTCGTGCAGTTACCCGCAGGGTCGTTCCCCCCTCTCGGCGGGGACCGTCCCGCTTCCCAGCGCGGCAGCCACAGCAGCCCCCGAACCCGCGCCCACGAGAACCGTTTGCGGCGGCTGGCCAAGCCCCGCACCGGGCCGGGCTCCGGCATACGCCCCCCTCACAACACGACCTCCCGGGCGACCCCCCTCCGCGGTCTGGGGGGCGAGGGGGCAGGGCCTGACCCCTCGCTCCCGGGCCGCGGAGGGACGGGCTGCGCTGTGTCCCGGTCCCCGCCGCGGGCCCGCTGCTAGCGCGGGGCGAGGCTGCTGCGGGCCCGGGTCTCGCAGGAGGAGGGAGCAGCGGGGCTGTTTCCAGCGGGTCTAACGTGGGGGCAGGTTGCCCTCGCGTGTTGGTCAGGACCTCTCGGGACAGAGGAGCCTCCCCCTGAGCCCTGCCCCCCCGGGGGGTTGCTGCCCTGTTACGAATGGGGAGCCCGAGGGAGCCCGGGCGTGGAAAAGGCAGGTTGCACCCCTGTCTCCAGTTGCTCTGCACGGGCATGGGCTTCGAAAAGTTACCGAAAGCTCCCCTTGATGTGGCCCTCCGCACCCACATCCCAGCGTCCAAACCCTTCTGTACCCCGTTGCTTCCCACCCACTGCCCCCCGCAAGGGTCCTTCTTAGCCGCTGATGCTCGTTCGAGGTGCATATCATCCCCTCGCAATCTTACTTGTCGCTAAATTATACATAATACTTTCGCAGCCTGTTAGTAAAGAAGGTTAAATTAATTTACATTCTGCTCATTATCTGGTGTTTAAATGACGTGTTTTTATCCCTGAGATTTGGCAAAGAATCTCTTTCCTCAGACCCCACAGCGTTTCGACAGAGACAATGCTCTTACATTTGTAGTGGATTTTAATCTGATAAGACTCTAATTTGCTTAAGTCTTTTAAATAGGGGGTTTAAAATTATTCTAGCCGTTTTCTTATTGAATTTCCTCTAATTCCCCCAAGATCATAAAGTATATGTGTAAAGTAAATATTTCCTCCCTTTGCACCGGCAGCAGATGACCTATAACTAAGTCAATATGAATCCAGCTCCATTCTGCACAATTTGTTTACCAATCATATCCTCGTTTCTTCTTAACCTCTCGCTACCTCCGTGGTCCTGCACCCAGAATTCCCGCCCCCCCCCCCCCCCCCCCCGGCCTTTCCCCACGCCAGGACCGGGCCAGGGCTGCGGCCAGGGGGCTGCTCCGGCCCCGGCAGGCGGGCGCGGCCTCGGCCTCGCTGCAAGGGGCACCGGGAGGGGACGCTGCCCTTCTCCAGCCCCCAAGTCGGGGTTGCAACCAGCCTGCAAAACCCTGGGGAGGGGGAGGCGGAGGGAGAGGGGATACGGCGGTATTCCCCTCCCTTTTTTTTTTTTTTCCAACAGGGCAATGCAGCCCTCTCGCAGTGAGCCCCCTCCCTCCTTTTCTTTTCTTTATTTGCGTTCATTTATTTTTAGTAGATTTGGAAGAAATGCTGGCTTCTTCCGCCGCGACTCGAAACGAAATGTCCCTCCCGGCTGCCCGGCGCTGAGCGGTTTTTACGCGCTAGATGCGCTTTCAGGGCGCAGGGGCCGCTGCCCGGCCCGCCCCGGCCCTCTGTCCCGGGACACTCGCGGGGGCAGGCGGGTCCCCGCGCCCCCCAAGGAAGGGGGGGAGGAGGAGCGGGGCCCAGCCACCGCGCAGCCCTCCCACACCTTCCCCGACGCCAGCCCCGCGTCCCCCAGCCCCGGTCGGGACAGACCCCCCCGGCCGTCCCGGCGTCCCCAAAAGCGAGGCACAGCACCGGCCCGGGCCCCGGCAGCCCAAAGGGAGAGCGTGCCGGCACTTCCCTACGTGCCTTTGATTAAACCCCCCCCCACCCCGGACAGGAGGGGAGCTGCCACGCAGCATTAGTTGTCATGGTGACCGTAAATCACGTAAATCCAAAAATACCCACCTATAATCTGAGATGAAGCTTTTATTTCCCGAGTGAAATAATATTTTAAAAGCTGTCAGCCAACCGAAAAAACAACCTAATTGTAGTCACCCAAGTAATATATTAGCGGTAAAGGTTTCAATTAAAATGTCAAAAGTGTTTTTAATATTACTTTTTTTCTGCTGGAAGCTCCCGTCCCCCTTCAGGCTCGGGTCCTGACCGCGAAGCCACCCCGGCCGGCTCACCTGCGTACCGACTGTCCGCGCCTGCTGCGCGGGGTGCCACCCCCCCAAAACCACTTATTTGGAGGAATTCCTCCTTTCCCCTAAAACACCTATTTGGAGGAATTCCTCCTTTCCCCCTTCTCTCGGCGCTGCAGGGGTTGCCGGGGACGCGCCCCCAGTGGGCTGGAGAGCATCCCGCCGGCTGCGAAAAACGGGGAACTGGGGCTGCTCCCCACCCCGCCCCCACCTTCTCAATTTCCTTTTTAATTTCGGGGAAGGGGGTTGAGGTTTTGAGTTTTTTTCCGAGGGTGATTTTTGACCTCCCGCAGCTGGCGGCCCGGGATCCCCGGTACCGGCCCCGGTGCGGGAGGCGGGCGGGCCGGGAGCGGGGCCGGGGGCTGAGCTGTTCGGCCGCGGGTGCCGCGGGGGGGCGGCCAGACCTACTGCGGGTTATTTATTTTCCCACTTTTCCTTTATCTCCTTACGGGATCGTTGTTTCTAGGCGTAATACTCTCCTAAATGGATAAATTGGTTCTTATGTGGAGTCTCCAGCTAGTCCTGTTGTCTTTTACCTTTGGCTTGTTGTCTTTCGCCTATCTCGGATTACCGGGTATTCTCCTCGATGAAGAGCCATTAATTACCCATTCAGTCAATATTAGGAAGACTACAGAGCTTTTTACATAGGATTAAGAAGACATCAGATTGTTCCGTTAGTATATTCCTACTCACGAATAAGCTTTCGTTATACATTTAGTTTTCCCTGGAGTGAGGCTAACAACTGCTGCATATATTATTCTCAGACGACGAGGGGGGGGTGCGTGGGGGGAGCGGAATTATATATCCGAAGCGCAATAAATAACTTTTAACTTGCGCTTGGCGGGGGGCTGCAGGAGGGGCCGCGCAGCTTCCCCGGCGCCGCGCAGGGACAGCGCAGCGGCGGAGCGCCTCCGCCTCGGCCCGGGGAGACCCCGGCTCTGCCGCTCGGGTCACAACTGCGGGGACAAATTTGGCCACGTTGTGTGGCGGCGAGGGTGCCGCTGGGCTCTGCCTCCGGCCCCCCCCCGCGGCGGCTCCGCCTCGGCTCCCCCGCGCCCGCTCCCTCCCGCGGGGGCGGAGGCTGCGCACCCACCTCGTCGCGGGGCTCAAAAAAAGGCACCGGGGACCTTTGCTTTGCACGCTGCCGTAGCTGCAGCTGACCTGAGCGGAAAGCTGAATCAGCGTCGGGTTTTTTTGGTTTTGTTTTTGAAAGAGATGTTAAATTCCGGAATATTCAGACCAAACAGTATTTTTTTTTAAGAGTTGAAACAATCAATTTGCGATGCTGAACGGCGATGCAAGGCGGAATGTAATTTCAACGTTTTATGTTGGAGCCTGCTGTTTCAGCAATACCCAGATTATCGATTACAGGAAAGGATTCCTTAAGAGAATTCACAGAACTAACAAATTGTATAGATTATATATATACAGAGAGAGAGATGTACACACACACAGAGTTTAAGCAGCCTCCCGCCCTGCGCAAAAGTTATTCGAATAAGCCCACCAGCACCCATTCACGCGTGCTGTGGGGCAGCCGAAGCATGTGCTGAACTTTTCCTAATTGCGCGGAACCGATCACCCAGCAGCGATTTCCCCGTCTCTCCGGGTAAACGTGACACCCGCCGGGCTCCCTTTGACACTCTAGGCTGCAATAATATTTTCATACTTTCCCATTTTCCTTTCCCCGGCGTGGCCACGGACACGTTTTTTCTGGAATATCCCTCCCTCCCCGCGGGAAGCCAGCGCGCCCGCACCGTTTTGGAGGGTCTCCTGAATTTCGTTTCCTCCTTTCGCGGAGCATCGATTTGACCAAACATTCGCATTTTTTGCTATTGTTACCAACGCTGCTACTTGGGCATTATTCCCCTTGTTCCCACCGAAGGCTCCTAACAGGCGAAATCAGCTGCCCGCCCTCGTAAATTCCCGAAACGGAACTCTGACAGACGGGGTCCCGAGTAATCCCCACCTCCCACCCAGCCCGCCCCACGGAACAGGCTTTTTGCCAGGTAAACCCCATAAAGCATCGAGTCCTGACGACCAGGTAAAACAAAAATCAACGAACCTCGTGCGATTAAAAGCAAATGAGAGCCAGGACCCAACAAACCCCGTCCGAATCACGAGAAAAAACCACCCGTGATTTCTACAATTTGCAGCAAGTCGCCCGGGCAGCTCAGGGCATCTCAGGACTTGCCATTATCCGTCGCACAGAGACGCGGGCTGGAGCTGCACGCAAGGATCGCCCCCGCGCCTGCAGGGATACATCCGCACCCGCGCTCGTCCGCACCTCCCTTCCCCGTAAATGCCAAGGTTTTAATGGTCAGGCAACCCCGCGTTGCTTCTGCGGCTCAGGACTTATATTTTAATTAATGGCATTAAAGGTGTTTAGATAGCAATTTCCCCTGCAGCCCGGCGAGTAAAAAACAGACCGGCTGATACGGTAACGAGGCAGGAAATTTTGCGTGTACTACAATAATCCGGGTTCATAATTGATGGTTAAGAAAATAACCATTTGTTTCTCGGCAGAGGAAGTAAAAGTTACCGTGTCAGGGAGCATATGTGGATATTACTTTTATAAATACTTAGCCGAATAAAGCTGACTTGGAAGGGCTCATAAATTTATTATATCAGAAAGGTCCCCACTTTCCCATTAGATTGTGCTAAGGGCTTTGATTAAGACCACCTGTTCATCGGGAGGAAAAGGCAGGGGAGGGTAAAAAGGCCTTTCTTATTTGCAAACCATATATAAAGCAATGTCACCCTTCCTTTCCACGTTATTTAACACTTATTACCGGCCGAGGGAAAAAGTGCCAGACCCCGGTAAAGCCTATTTGTGCACAATTTAATATCATGTATGTTTCCGGGATTAAAAATTATCGGCTCGTAATACCTTCGCGTTTGGAATTACCCCGGAATTTGCTCGCTAACCTTCCTTTAGCCTAAGCGTTTCTTCTAGGGGTTTTGATGCCCAGCTAGCAAATCTCGCTTAAAGTCTCCGGGGGAGGGTGGACTCGGGAAGGGGACGTGGCTCCTCCTGGAATCACTGGATGTTATTTGAGAAATAGCGAGCTGTTTGGCCAAACAGCGTTAATACAGTATTCTTACGAGGAAGTGTTTAACCGCGAGACCGGGAATACGTGCATTATTAATTCACTCTAGTTTCCTGTATTATTAATTCAGGTTAATATATTTTATTTAAACAAAATTACGTTTATCTTGGATTAAACAGTCTCTCGAAATACAGAGCACTTGTTTTCTTCTTTGTAATGTGTTTGCATTGCTGTTTTTCTTTACCACCCCTTGGGCTCCCGTACCAGACCCCCTGGAACAGGCTGGGGAAGAAAAGACAGGAGCTCGCTCTGCCTGCGGACGGGGTGCTGCGGGGGTGCCTGCCTCTGGGGGCAGGAGAGGGCTGGCGGCTTGTTTGTGGGCGGGGATGGCAAAAAATAGAAAATAAAAATAAGTACGAGAGCGACGCTGCGGGTACCTGGGAGGCGTGCTGACAGCGATGCTTATGGCGAGGGGGGCGGGGGGGGACACGCGCTGGCGGCGGGTGTTAGTGCGCGCCTGCAGCCGCGGGGACGCCCGCGCAGCCCCTCTTCCCTTTCCCCGCGGCCGCGCATATTCAGGCGCAAGTGGCGCCCGGGCGTAAAGCCGCGCCGCGCAGCCGGCGGGCAGCAGGGGGCGCCCTGGCGCCGCGCAGGGGGGCTCGTCGCGGAGCTACCGCCCTCCGCCCCGGCAGCGCGGCCCGCGGAGGGGCGCGGAGGGGCCGCCGCTTACCATTGGCGCTGGGGGGCGGCCGCCCCAGGAGCTTGCTGCCGGCGGGCTCCTTGCGGCCCTCCGGCGCCTCGCTGAGCTCCCCCTTTTTGATGTCCGCCTCCTTGGAGAAAAGACACTCGACGGCGGTGGGCTGCACCCCTGGGGACGGGGACACGAGGGGGGACACAGGGGAGAGGTAGTCAGCGCGAGCTGCTGCGCACCCCTCCGCGGAGACGGCGCCGCTTCCCGGGGGCTGCCCCGCCTGGCTCCGCACCCGCGCACTGCACCGCACGGCAGCGGGGCCGCTGTGCCTCCGGCCCGGCGGGAGATGGTTTCTCTTACCTAGCTGAACACAGGCGGAGACAAGTTTGCGGCAGTTGGACTCCATTACCCGTTATCTGCAAAAGACGAAGGCACCGGAGTGTTATAACACTTATTTTGGGAGTGAAAAACAAATGCAAAAAAGAAACCCAGCCGCCCCGGGAGCCAGGTCAAAACGACGCTGGCGGGACCCCTACCTTTCCCCGGTGCCACCCGCACGATGCCCCATCTCCCCGGCTCAGCCTCGGGTCCCACTCGAGTCACCCCACAGGATGGGCGCAAACCCCCGTGGCGATTTCACAGCCCATCGGACCGCTCGGCCTCCCTCCACCCCCCGTTATCTGGGGACGTGGAGGAGCGTCCCCTAACCTCGCGGCCATGATCTGCCCTGGGACACCCCAAGCCCCGTCCCAGGGGTGCCGGGGGCAGCGGGGACTGGCAGCCGGGCCCCCTGCGCGGCGGGAGATGCGCGGCCGCCCAGGCCTCGCTCCCCGGCCGCCACCGGCGCCTCCCCCGGCCCGAGAGGTCGGGCAGTAAAATCACAGGATTAGTGCCTGATTGAGATGTCTGTTCGTGAGATATTACAAAATTCATTATCACAGCTCTCTACTAACTCGATATGAAGTAACACAGATGGGATTTTATTAGTCCAGGCTTCATATGTTTACTTATGATAATTTCGGGGGAAATTTGCATGTCACCATCATTTCGGTAATCTTTCTTCTTCTTCGCCTCTTTTTTAATGTCTGAACCGGGCGCATTATTAGCTGGTGCTTAGAAATGCGCCAGCCTGGAGCCGAGGCACGTTTGGGATGAGCAGCGCCAGCCTCAGCGCCCTCAGTGCGGGGCCCCGGCCGCGCCGCCCGCCCTGCGGCAGGCAGGATGGGACCAGGGAAAAAACGGGGAGGAAAGGGAGAGGGGGGTACAAAACCAACCTCCCCAAACAAAAGGAAAAAGAAGGAAGAAATGGGAAGGTGAGGTTATCGGGACTCCCGCGGGTCACGTTGTGACACGGCGGTTTCTGCTCAAAGCCGAAGGGCACCGGGGAGGAACTCCGCTCCCTCTGGCAGCCGGGCCTAGCACACGGGCTGCGCCTGAATTAATCGGAAGGGCGATTAAGAGAACCTTAAGTCTTCTCTGATGGTCCTTAAATCGGGATAGGTCTCCGTCAAGATTAGTCCTGCTTGACAAATGCCGCGTCCCTCCCCCGCCGCCTGCCCCGCTGCCTGATTTATCTCACGCGTGGAGACACAGGGCTCCCCCCACGCACACGCACCGAGGGCAAGTTTTTCCTCTCCTGAATCTCTGGTCTCCTCGGAAAGAAGCGCCTTTCCCGGACGGATTATTACTCTTTCCTCACTCCCAGTCGCCCGTACTGCTCCTTCCCTTCCTCCTCTCCGTATCCTCTTTTAATTTTGTTGCAAACCACATCGCAGCACGGGGCCGAGCGGAGCGAGAAGCGTTCTCCTATTGTCTCCAACTCAGCGACTCAAATGAAAGCACCTCCACTTGCTTTTCCATTTCCACTTCTTGGAGCACTCCTCTGCTCGAAATCAAATACCTCTGCACCTCCGTGCGCTCACAGCCCCAGCAAACGCACCGGCCGTGCGAGCTTCCCCTGCGCCGCGGCCCGCTGGGCCGACTCAGCAGCAACCTGCTCGGGGCACCCGGGCTGCCACAGCTGCGGGCGCGGACAGAAAAGGGGTGTCACACGCGATTCCCTCCCACTCCGTACCGGTATCTAGCGCTAGTCTTTCAGGGAGAGAAAGACCACAACACCCTCCCTCCCGCTCTCCCCCCCCCCCCCCCCAAAAAAAAAAAACCCAAAAAACAACCACAAACCAAACCACCAAACCCGAGTCCCCTAGCAAATACCTCAGCAACGCCCGAAACTGAGGTACGTGATCTCGGCGGGAGGGTTTTCAGCGGGGCCCGCGGCCGCTGGCTCTCAAACGAAAGGGGGGCTCCGTGCGGGGCCTGCCCCTCCGCGGTGCCCGCAGCGGCAGCGGGGCCCCGCCGCTCCCCCGCGGGCGGTGCCCAGGGGTCCCAGCCGCGGAGCCGGCCGCCGGCGCGGCAGACCCGCCCGCAGCGTTCTCCGGCGCCCCCGGGCCGGCCCCGCGCAGCTGCCGCCCCCCGCCCGGCTGCGCGGCTCCGCGGCGGGAAGCGTTGCCTTGCGCGGGCGCTCCGCAGGGCCGGTTACCCGGCGTCTACCCCGCCAGGGGAGGCCGGAGGCGGAACGACGGGGAAACGGTGCGGGGGCAGCGCTCGCTCTCCCCGCTGCCAGCCCCGCGGACGGGCCGCGGCCGCCCAGGGGGACATCAGCAACTCGAGCCCGCCGCACCCTGCCCGTCCCCCGCTGCCCCGCCGCCCGTCCCGGGGTGCACAGAGCCGGGACCACCCGGGTCCGCAGCCCCGCGCCCGTCCCGCCCGCGCCGACAGCCCCCGGGGCTCCCTCACTCACCGGGGCCGCTGCGCTGTCCGCCCCGCTGCTCGCGCTGCTGGTGCCGGTGGTGCCGGGGGCGGCGGGGCCGCGCCGGGCTCCTGCGCTGGCTGCGGGGCCGCGGAGCCGCCGCCGCCGCTGGCTCCCTCCTTCCCCGGCCCTCCCGCGCCCCCGCCCCGCCCCGCCCGCCTCCCCGGACCCTGACGTCACACAAGCTCCGCCGAACGCGCCCCGCCGCCGCCGTGGGGCCGGGCCGGGCCGGACGGCTGCGCGGCGCTGCGCGGGCACGGGCGCGGGCGCGGCGGCGGCAGCTCCCGGCCGCGGAGGGGGCAGGGGCAGGAGGAAGGCGGACAGGCGGCGGCGGCGGCACGGTGGCGGGCTATAGGTAGCCAGAGGAGAACCGAGGTGAGCGAGGACGGCCGCGGCCCCTCCGCGCCCGCGCAGGGCGCGCCCCGCTCCGCCCAGCTGGGGAGGGGGGCGCGCATAACTGTGGGCAAAGTTTCCCGGGCCGGGCCGGCGACTGTCCTTGCACCAGGTGTGAAGAGGGATCGCCAGCCCATTGTGAGAGGTCTCGGTTTCCTTTTTTAATCCACTTTTTTTGTAGTGTGGTGGGGTTTTTTTAACTATATATATAAAATCCCAGGCGGTCTTTCTCGTGCCCCTGTCGCTAGCGCAGGGCCGGGGTACCGAAGCCCTGCCACTCAACGCTCTTCCTCGTCCTGCCTCGTTTACGGACGATAGCGAGAAATCACGACGGCACCCTCTCCCTCTTTTGCCCGAGCGACACCGAGCTGGCGCCAGACGGGATTTTTTTTTTTCGATTTTGTGATGTTTTCCATGCTTAAGAAAATAACGAAGTGGGATATCTCTATTTAGACCAAACTAAAGCGATCGCTTTTTGTCGCAGCATTTCCGCGGCTTTGTTTTATAGAGGGACCACGCGAAAATAAAAGAGGCGCTTTCTGAACTCGGAGGCTGCACCTGATCTATTGGTGGCTATTTTTATTTTTTTTCAGCCTGGAGTGAATTTTAGTTGTTTATAGGCGGGGGCAGGGGGCTACGCATTTATTGCCGGAGTCGGGGCGGGGGGGAGCGAACCCTTGGCAGAAGCCAAGTTTCCAGCGGGTCGTTTTGCCGGCGGCTCCCGGGGAAGCCTAGCCGCGCTCGGCAGCGCTGCCGCTGCCCTGTCCCCTGAACGGGGCGCCGCAGCAGTCGCCACGCCGAGCGGGGAGGATTGCTTCCTCTGGCCAGAAATGAAACCGCGTGGGAGTTTTTTCTAGGGAGAAATAAATAAATTAATTGTCTCCTTGGCTACCTGCGTTTCTGTCCTTGGGAGCGCTCTGCCAGGTGAAATCCAGTTTCCCCGCGCATCCGAAGGAGGAACGGGAGCGAGGGAGGCTCTCAGCTCTCACCGCGCACTTGCATTTCCTGAGGAAAAGCAAACTTGCTTGCGCCGGTGCGCATCTTCCCTACGCGCCCCGTCCCCGTCGTGTTTTGGACAGGGAAGGCAAGGCAGGCTGCGGCGCCTGCCTCCGCGCCGCGCAGCGCCGGGCTCCGGCCGCCCGGAGCCGGGGCGGCTGAAGTGAGCAGCTGGTGGGAAATGCAAATGGCTCCTGGAGAAACATAAGATACAGGGTGATTTTCATTCCCTCCTCGAGTGTGTGGAAGGAGCTGGACATACGTTTCACGCTCCTAATCCTTCTTTTAAATTTTTAGTCATACTCCTATTAAACAACTAATTAATGCCCAGAATCGCTAGGGAATACATTAGACATGCTGCCGTGGAAGAGGGGTTCCAGGGTGTCTGGAAACTATGGAGCCGACTTAATACGCGGATTTCAAATCCCCCCACCCCCCTTCTGTCAAAGCAATAAATGTAATAATAGATTTCAGGGCAAGCAAAGGCCGTGGCGGCTGTATTTATAGGCTGGCTCCCCCCTCCCGCCAGCGCAGTGACAACAGCTTTAAAAACCCCGACGAGGCGAAGGAGCCTTTCCTCGGGGGGCTGGAGCAGGGAGCAGCGGCGGGCTGGCAGGCGGCACCGGCGGCCCGGCCGGGACGTGCGCAGCCGGGGCTGGGAGCCCTCCGTCCCGGCTCCCCGGCGGCCGCGCCGGCTTTGTGAACCGCTGGGAAAGAGGACCGGGGTTATTCATCGCCCCGACAGGCGGAAAAGCTGTTTTCATAAGTGCCTATCGCGATTATCCGTTTGCAGGCACCTGGCGCGGCCAGTGGTGCTCCCGACGGCGGCGGGAGCCGCGGGGCTTCTGCCCGGGTGATCCCGGATCTCAGCGTGGGCGAGCCGAAGGAGGACCCGGGCTACTTCCCCGCTGCCGGCTGGGGAGCGTTTTGCCCAGGGACGGGGGAAGGGAAAAAAAAAAAAAAGAAAAAAAAAAAGGAAAAAAGCAAGCCAGCAACAACAACAAAAGGCAAAGCGTGTCTAGCGGTGACTAAGCGCAGAGCTGTGTTTCAGGCGTCCCTCCGGGTCTCGCACCGGCCGGCAGCGCGGGGGGACCGGCGGGGAAGGGTGTCATCCTCCAAAGTGTGCGATGGGGCAATTCACCGCCATTTACTTTCTTCATTCCGGGATTATGATCTCAGCCCTCGAAAGCAATCCCTCCCGTCTCCCCCCCAGCCTCTCCTCCCACCTCTCTGAGCTCCTTATCTGACAGCAAAAGAGTATGTAAATACCTATAGCTGGCTATGTTTAACACACTCAAACATTATTGATTTGTCGGGCTGCTCGAATATTTTCTTCCTGTCCAAATCTGGTTTCAAAATTGCTCATTCAAGGCGGTTCGTCCCGATGCTACAGTACAATAATTGTTAAAAATTAAGCATTCCAAATGGACCCGTTGATTTGCATATAAATTAAAATAACTGTGCCTCGCGTATTCCAATGTTTTATAATAATTTCGAAATTAGCGCTTAACCACTTGATCTAAAAGAATATATAAATGTCTGTATTGGCTCACTAATGAATTTCCTAATTAAAACGTCCCGAGGACGTCGGTCGTTAGGAAGATTGTTAAATCGGGGCATATGATGGGTAGGGACGACGGTGCTAACCGGAGCGGAGCAACCTCTGTTAACACAGAGTAATCTAAGCTTCACGCCGTGATTCCCGTATTTATTTCCCTTTTCTTTGATCCTTTACCCCTCTTCTATTAATTTTGGGGTTTGGGTTTTTTTGGTGGTTTTTTTTTTTTTTTTTTTTTTTTTTTTTGAAGGAAGGCAGAAAAAAGAAGAGGAAGCGCAAATATCCCCCGGGTTGCTCCGAGCCGGCAGCCGCCGCTGCCCGGGCGGGCGGGATGCCCTCGGCCGGGGCTGCTCGCACCTCCCCGGCAGCGCCCGGCTGCTGGGACCGCGGAAGCGCAACCACAGCCGGCGGGGCCCGTCCTGTCATAGAGATGCTAACAGGGCACTTACCTTCGTCATGAGACTAGGGATAAAAAGGTAGCTCTTTCTAGGAGAGGCAGTGCAAAGGAATGCGGGGAGTTCAGGAAAAAAAAAAAAAGAGAAAAGAAAGAAAGAAAGAAAAAAAAAAAAGACCGGCGATGCGAAAATCTGTAGCCTCGGGGGCTAGCCAGCAACCCCTTTCATTTCAAGCACTTATTGATTTGCTGTTGTCATCTTTGGCGACGCAGAAGGACACTTGAAAGAATTTCTGATGGGGCTCTGATCTGAGAAACGAGGTGACCTAACTGGGCTCTCACCAAATTCTTAATTACCACATCAACTGCCTTAAAAATAAAAAAATAAAAAAAAAAAAAAAAAAAAAAAAGAAAGAAAGAGGGGAGAGGGATAGGGGAAAAAAAAGGTGGGGGGGGAAATCTTTGACAGTAACAGACTTTGCTTACACGAACTTTTTTAACCACTCAGAAACTCTTCTTCTTGCCCGCTCCCAGCGTTGTAACTGCAGCACCGGATTCAGACACCCACCGCCTCTCAGCCCCCAGCTCCCGGTCCACCGGCGCCGCGACCCGGCCAGCCCGCGGGCGCGAACAGTCGCGGGGCGCTGCGGTGGGGCCGGCGGCGTGAAGCCGCACACCCGCACTGCGGCCAAAGCTGAGCACTCCCCGCGCCCCCCCTTTCCTTCACCCGAACCTAGGGCAGTTCTGGGAGCAGCCCTCGGGGGCCAGGGAGGTGAGCCTGGGAAGGGAGTTGCAAAATAAAACATTTCGAATGCAGCAGCTCGCAGGGGAGAAGGGGGGAGAGGTCAGGACGAGGTGCGCGTGTGCGTGTGTGTGTGTACATGTGTGTGTGTGTGTTACACTCCACCAGACATGCAAGCCTGTGACTTATCTGCAGCCAGCTGTTTTGAGTGTCATCAAAAGTAGATGTATACACTTTGAGCAGGGGAGCCAAAAGGAAAATTCAGATGAGGAAAGCAACACGAGAAACCTATTGTTGAAGTCACTGGAAGGCAAATAGTGTTTGGTGTTGCTTGTACACAGGCGTACAACACTGACAGATGACAGCAGTGTTCTTGGCTGCAGAGAAATCGCTGCTTTTGTCCCACATGGTGCACACACACATGCACATTCCTTTCCTGCTCTGGCTGCGGTTGCTGCAGGACAAAGCAAGCCATCCTTTATGGGCATTGTTTTTCCTCCCCACCTTCTCTCTGTTTTTTTCTTTCTGCTTTTTTTTTGCACTTCACCCCTGCCTTATGCACGGTTGCTTTTTATTTTGGTGTCAGAAAGCTGAGGGACAGGATTAGCACCTATTTCAGCATCCCTGCTTCTGTCCACCTTGCAACGGTGGCTGGACCCAGGCTGCGAATGCTCAGCAGGCTTTTGCTTAGCATTTTGTACTGCTGTTCGCTTTGAAAGGTGCAAAGTTTCCAAGCAAATAGCAGTCCCAACATTTAATGCCTTCCCATTGAGGAGGCCTGGCGATGTCCCTGCTGTCTGTGTGTGTCCCACCTCTTTCCCATTTCCAATGGGTCAGCTGATTGGTGGTGGCAACCAGGACTGTCCAGTTTTACCCTAGTCTTCCACTCTCTGTTGAGCCTCAGCTGCTCAAAGTCTGGTTTGTAGGGTGGCAACACTTATCAATAAGGATTAGATGGCCTAGCACTCATTTTCAAGCCTCGTTGTATGGTTTCAGTCATTTGTGACAGGACTTTTCAGCCCATAGCTTGCTCATATCCTGTGTCCAGCACAGTATACTTAACGTGTCTGTCTTCTCCCTACACGCCTGTTGCTTTGCAGTACTGTCACTGGACTTCCTTCTCAGCAGTGTCATGTTGTAGCAAATGGAATGAATGAAACCATCCCTTGTTATCTTACAGGAGCTGGATTCAAATTTGGGGGATTTGGGAGCTTAGCAGAGAAATCCTAGAAGGGGGTGCCACTTGGATTTTTTTTTACATGGCTTTCTGTGTTGCTTTGAAGACCTTTTCCAATGCTTATGGAAACCCAAGATCTCTGTGTAGTTGCTTAAATTATTTTCATCCATACTAGGTAAAATTAGACCTTCTGGTGAGTGCTGCAGGTGTAGGCTGAAGGGGACGTCACATTTTTCATAAAACGGGTACAGCACAACAGTGCTGCCAGTGTCACAGCTTCCTGGCTGCTCTTGTCTGGAAAGCAGGCAGGTGTCACACCTCCTGTCCATCACAGCATGGAGGGACCCATCCTTCATGCTGCGAGTACCGGCACTGTTTGTGCTCACCCTCTTCAGGGAGCCTCTGTCAGGCTCATCAAGTGACTGCTTCTCCTGTGTCTCACTTGCCTTTGCTGCTGCCAGTCCATCCCTCAAGCTATGAAATACTCAAAGTGTTCACTTGTGGTCTCTGGCTGTGGGCTTTGAACATTTCTGAGGGAGATGAAGGAGAAAAAGTGCCAGAATGGCCCCAGATTATCTGTGTATTGTGGTTTTGTTACAAAAAAAGGACCTCTTCTTATTTTTATTGTGTGTTGGGTGTGATGTAATTGTGAAGAAGCTTAACGAAGAAGATGAGGTAAGGGTGCATGGCTCAGGCTTTGCGCTGCTCTCACACACGGTGCTGTGTCCATCCAGTGCAATGACCTGCGATCTGTTCCTGGGTTTTTGTATCTTTGCTGAACTGCACATTGCTGAAAAGGTAGGTGCACACAGCATCCTCTGCCTGATGTCAAATAATTCCTTACAGCAAACCATTTAGTCTTCTTTCTGCTTTTTGTGGGCTGTCTCTGTCCCTGTGGGGGTCACCCCTGGCTGCAGGCCCTCATGGTGCTTGCCTCGCTTTACCATGGAGGCCCCCAGTAGGCATCTCCCACCCTGTGGCTGCCAGGGTTTTTTTTTTGTCAAAAAAGTTTGGGAAGGGGTGCTGAGTGTGCTTTGAAGTTTTGGGGTGGGATTTTGGGGTGCAACAGTCAAGTTTTGGCATGTGGCAGGGCTGTCTCGTGAGCTGGCCTTCAGAGCCATCTGGAACTGGCCGTGACCTCCCGGCAGCCCCACTGCCCCTGCCGTGCCTCCTTGCCTGTGGCCTCCTTGCCCGTGGCTAAGGCATGTACAAAACCCGTCCAGGAGTGCAGGGCATCATGAACACTCCCCTCCACCTGCGGTGGGGTGGGAAGAAGGAGGGGAAAATCCCGCCCAGCCTGGGGAGGCCCTGCTCCTGGCTGAAGGGACACTGCCGCTGCCTTCCTCTACGGCGGGAGGAGACAGGACATGGCCAGCATCAAGACAGGTCTCACTGCCCAAGGAGCCGGCTGAAAGCAAGGGAAATGGAGCTTAAAAGCAGCCTGGCTGCTTAGCTGGGATGGCTGAGTAAACCCCGTGGCTGTGAGGAGAGGCTCCAGCGCCAAGACCCCCACTCCACGGGGAAGGCACTGCCACCCCGGTGCCAGCCCCTCGGCAGCGCTCCCTCTGCCCCAGGGTGGCTGCTGGGCAGCCGGGACGGCTGGTCAGGCTGTGTCCCAGCCTTTAGAGAGTCTCACTGTGTTGGAAAGGTTAAAGTGTTCAGTAGCATTTGGGGAAATCGCTTGAGGAAGGCAAAGGTGGCAGCACCCAGTGGGTCGTTCATTGCCTGGGAGTGTGGTCAGGTTGTCTTACTCACTGTAATGCACCGTGTCAAAGAGCTGGTTCCTTATTAGACACTGATTTTAAAAAGTATTTCATTTGGAAACTTAGTGGCAAATGTTCTTTACCAGTTGAAGGCTGCTTCCCTACTTTATTTTTTTTTTTTTCACCTTTCACTACTTTTACATGAGGGCGTACTGACATCCTCTGTCAGAGAAAACTTTGAATGCTTTCAGAAAAGTATTTGTTCTGATGGAATTTATGACATGATCTGCTATTCAAATTTATGGTTAGCTTAATGTGGTAGGTTAGATAAAAAGGCTCTTGATGACATCACGGCAGTCACATAAAGCCATACTTTCAGGCATGTTTGGACAGCTTAGCAAAAAGTGTTTGGAAACAGAGTGTGGGTATAATAAAATGTAGAATAGAGTAGGAAAGATCACCAGGTTAAAAAAACCCACAGAGTCCAAACCCTAAACTAAAAGGCAAGTTTATAGGTATGCTATAGGAGTGTCTTCACTTCCCCCAGGCAGCAGAGACACTGACTTTGAGGTCGGACTTGAAGAGGAAAGGTAAGATGTACTTAGTGCTTCTTTTTGGGAATCACAAGGAAAAAAAATGTTCAGTGTGTTCAAATCACTCCAACAGACAAGGAAGGAGAAGAGGACAGTCCACCAGCAGGTTTCTCCTCCACATTTCTCTCCTTTCAGGAATCTCGCTTCCCAGGAGATCAGTGTGCCTGCTGGTTCTTGCTGGCTCCTTTCCAACCACTTTTGCTGATGGTTTTCATACAATCTCATGAGGACAGCATGCCATATAAACCAGTTTTCCGTTCAGCTGAGCCATCTCTGCACCAGTTGACCCTAACCAGCCATGTTCTGTGGGACTATCATGGAACATATATTTATGGAGTCACTCGCGGTAACTACAGCCATTGATCTCATTACTGAGCACTTTCCACTCCTGTGTCTTCTGTCTGCTGCCTACTGGCCTTATTTTGCAGGCTTTTACCATCCTGGGCAGTGTTTATTCATGTCACCATTTCTGGGGATAAAAGCCATACTGCCTTTCTCTGTTTAGCATCATGGTATTTAAATTAATGTATTCCCCATGTACCCTCTGGGGAGAAAAGGAAGAGGCCTTTTAAATTTGGCAGACAAAAATTGCTGGAGACAGAGGAAGATATTTCTGCAGCTGATTTCTCTGTCTCTGGTTGCTACTGAGCAGCTATAGCTGATTTTGGTTATTGCTTTTCCTCCTCATTTCTGAGACCAAGCATTTTTCACATAGCCCATTTGTATTTATTTTCTTTTTTGCCTCAGAGCACTGGGAACACAAGGGGCCACAAACACTTTGTGGCAACAGCCTTGCCATGAAATAAAAACCTTAATTAAGGCAGGGAGGCTCAGAAGACACTACATAGTAAGAACAGGCGGGAAGTTATTTTTGTCTTCACAGATTTTAAAAGCTACTGAACATACCTGTGATTATAAGTGAGCTGTAGGTCAACAAAAATGGCTGTTAGTGCTTTCATTATAATCTCAATTGTTGGGAGTTTACATAGCACAAACATTTGCTTTGTGGTGAAAGTACAGCATGTAAGCCTTTTGATCTGCAAGCAGTGAAAAAAACCCCCAACTTTTTTGCTTTGTTTTCATTCCCTCCAAACACACTTTACAAACCAGGTTACAGCAGGAGTGATCTGATGTTTGAGCTATAAAACATGGCATGAATATAGATGACATTGGCCACTCCCACTTTGCTTGTTTTGGGAGAAAAATCTTTTTGAAAGGCACGATAAGATCTCTTCTGAGTGTGCTCAGTAGCAGACTGCACTGTCTCTGCAAAAACATGAGAAGCCTGAAATATGGGCTTTGCCTTACGTATAGCCGTGCCGTGAGTAATAAGCAGACACTCCCTCTGCTTCTCTGAGACCTGCGAGACGGCAGAGAGGCTCAAAATACGATGAGTATGAAGATTTTGAGATTCTTCAGTTCACACAGGGCAAGGGAGCAGGGAAAAGTCTCAAGTTGCCTTTTTCTCCAGCTAAAAAGGCTCCTCTTGCCCCACCCACCCCCCCCCCCGCCCCAAAAAGAAAGGCGGCTCACTTGTGGCTTCTCCAGGCCTTCCCAAAAAAATGAGCAATGAAATGCTGAACAGCTGGGCTCCTTCTTGGCACTTCACAGACAGGGGGGTGAGAGAAAAAGATTTCCAGATACTCAAGCAGGATCCACAGCTGCTGCTATGGTAGTTTTCCTGGGAACAAGCAGGTAGGGAGCCCTGTAGTGCCTGGGCAGGCTGAAATAGTAGCAGTGGGCACAGAAATGGCATGATGGGTAGCAGCATCATTGCCCGCAAAACTCCGTCCCTGCCTGGTACCCAAAAAGGCCGGGCAACATCAGCTCAAGTGCAGCGGAGGCTGTGGCTGCCCAGTCTGTATCAAATGACACGCTGTTTCTTTAGAAAACCTGTCTGTGTGTTTTCCTAATCTGCTGAAGCACAATGAAACACAACACGTTCCACTTTTGGGCTGTTTGTCATGCCTGCTGAGCTATGGTACAAACAATAAGTAATCCTGTATTTGCAGATGATACAATAATACAAAAGGAAGGCATTCTTGGGTCATTTAGGCATTCCCTAACTGTTTTTGTGCTTGACTTGGAAGGATGAACTACAGAGTTGATTATGATCTTCCTACCCCAGCATCCTGCCAGAAGACTCACTTTTTTAGACTTTTCTTGTTTCTCTGGTCTCTCTCACTCCTACCAGCTCTCCACATTTTTGATCTTGCACATTTACTCCAGTTTTCCATTCTGGGAATGTTTGCACACACTTTATGTAGGGATTGGAATTTAGTCTTTTCCTAGAGATACAGAAAACTCATCCTGGTGCAGTACTTCACCTTTCCCCGAATGTTAGGTATTACTGAAAAAGCATAGGTATGCCAAAACTTCTCAAGCTCTTATAGGTCTATAAGGTCTCAAGACACCCCCCCCCCCCCTTTTTTTTTTAAATGTAATTTTTTTAAGAGAGAAAAAATGCTTTGCCTTTCTCTTCTTCTGATAAGTTACTGGCTTATTAAAGAGTGACCTTTTTTCCTAGAACACTTCTTCAACGCAGAAAAGTGCTGCCTTCTTAGTTAGAATTTAGCATTATTACAGGCAACCAAAAATACTAGTCTTATGACAAGCAGTGCGAGGGAACTGTGGCTACGAGAGGAAAACACATCCAGTAGTAATCAACAACACCATTTCCGTAACTCCTAACACCTGTTAACCCCAGTCAGGTGTTGGCACTTTAAATACGAGCTCTGAGAGGACTATTTTTGTTGGGGTTGAGGGTTTGCTCGTCTTGGGAAGCTGAGGGTTTAGACAGGCTTTGCTCCATCCCAAAAATATATTGCAGGGAAAGAGTTTGTTTTGGTAATATGTTTTATTTTTTTCCTCATCTTTTTCCTATTCCTAAGGTTAGTATGAGTGTGCCTACATATGGGGATTTGTATATATATTTACCAGAAAAATCTGATACTTCTGGCTCTTTTGGTGGATTTGATGTTTGCTGGAAGTTTTTTCTCTTCTGCTGAGGTAATGTTTAGCTACTTGTGCTTCTTAATAATTCATAATAATGAGCAGAATTAGGCTTTGAGTTCATATCTAGAAAAGGATTTTAAAATGAGGTAACTTGGTTCAAGATGATATGCTGTGAATAATCCATATAGTTGGTCTTAACTTATTGTTTCTCAGGTGGCTTCATGGTGTCGGTGGTCAAGCTAGTTCACCTCTTTCAGCAGCTGTGTGGTACAAGCCAGAGGAGACCAGATTATCCTTGCTGGATACTAGCTATGTTTGTAACTGACTAATGTCACAAAACAGGGTTTAGTAAGAACCCACATGCTTAAGGAGTGGACTAGGACGACCTACAGTCAAAAGCATTTTACCTGTGAATGGTGTGGTAGGTAAAAGCCTGTGGACCAATGTCAGCTAACGTATTTCTACTATGCGCAAAACTTCTGCTTTTCTGTAGTCTCATGACTAGTCCTAGATCTGGCAATTTCTGTGGCTGAGATGCTGGGATTCTTGTTCTGTGCTATTGTTTCATTGGTTCTCTAGTCAGCATAAACTGTTCAAGGGAAGGTGGCACCTGGTGTTTTTAGGGTGTCTTTGTTTCTGCTCTTTTGTACAGCAGCCCTTTGTTCTTGCTGATTTTTTTGTTTGTTTTGATTTTAGTTCAAGAAAGGAAGGCAAAGTAGGTCTCCTGCCCCCTGGCTTTATTATTAGATGCTCTGATACTGTACTGAGTGCATCCAGACTGCTATGTTTCTGACTTAGTGTTAATATTTTTTAACATATGTAAATGAATATGCAAGAGAATTGTGCTCTATTCTTATAACAAAGCAAGTAACTGGAAAAAATAATTTGCTTATCCTTTCTTTTTGTATCCATATCTTAAATATGTCAAACTCTTCACTGTTCTCTTCCTAAAGGTTAGGCAGTCCTAGTTTTTAGCAGGAGTATAGGAGATGGTGGTTTTGGGTGAAGTAAATCTGAATTTTAGTGTAACGGGGAATTTAAAGTTTATATTAGCAGGCTAGCATTTAAAAGATCTTTAGCAAAGCTTGGAGTTCTAAATCATTGAGCTGTTATATTTATTAAGGGTATTATAAGAGAGCTGCACTTCCAAGTATTTTACAAATGTTTTTGGAGATTAAAACATGTCTGCGTGTTCTTGCTGAATAAAAGAAACTGATTGTTCTATTTCAACACACACTGTTTGAAAATCGTTTTGTTTGGTGTGTAGGCTAGAATATCAATTGGGTATCTGGAGGCTGCTGCATCTTTGATGGGGGTTTGTTAAACGCACCTGTAATGTAGATATTAAAATGCACCCTTCAGTTCTGTAAACAGTCTGACCTGAGGGGAAGGAGGGAAATATAATAATAAGAATATGTTTAGAAGTGTCAAAATTTAGTGCTCAGGGGCTTAATTTGTGTTAGTGATATTGCTGATACAATCTGTAGATGTGCTAAGTGGTCTTATTAGTGTAAATGAAATAAAGACACTGTGGAGTGGCACAACTATAAAATTTACTCTTCCTAATCATATGATTAGAATAACAATGCTACTTGTACTTTGTCATCCTAGCTGACCTTTACCTGTGAAAGTGTTAAAGTAAGAGGCAAGTATTTTCTTTTGTCTGCAAAGTAGAAATACCATTTTTTTTATAGACTACAGCTGTGAATTCTCTAGCTGGAGAAGAATGCAAGTGATCTGGAGGCAAAATGCAAGGCTGTAATTAGAACACTGATTTTTTTTTTTTTTCACCCCTGCCCTTTCTTCACCAGCTTACCTTTTGTCCTAGTCTATATGACTGATATTAAGAAGATTCAAGGGGGATTTTCAGGCTTCTGTTAATATTTATGACCTAGCAGCATACTGGCTTCTCTATCATTGTTGTTTGAAATCTCAGATGGTTTCTGGTGTATCAAGGCTATTTTAAGACTAAGATGGTTTGGTTCACGTGCAAATAGAAGCTGTCAACTGTTCAGCAGAACCAGGATACTTTCAGCTCCCCAGCTGAAGGCTGCCATATACTTTCAGCATGTTCTTGTCTGACTGAAAAAGTTCACAGCTGGTTAGTTAGATGACAGGGAGGGACTGTTTCATTATGCAGATGGTGCTAACTAGTGACTTATGAGTGGGGGAGAATAAGAATGATGAGATGCAAGGAGCAGCAAAATGTTAATTGAAGACCCCCAAATGTCAGATTTGGAGGCTTCTCTAAGCTGCAATCCAAAATTGGAGAGGAAGGACTCCTGTTTCCTTTTCTGAAGTGGAAATCTTTTAGGTATCAAGAATATGGCAGTGAAGTGCCCCCTTGCTCCATCCCCATAGTGTTTAAATATTTGATTTGACACAGTTTTAGAGGTAGTTTTCTTTGCTTGGAGATCATTCTCTGCTCTTCCTAAAAGCCAAGTTTTTTTTGTACTGGCTCAAAGAGGATGTCTAAAATGGCTAGTTGCCTTTGAAAGTTTGGTTGTTTTTTTTTTTTTTGGTGAGAAGTACTGATGTTGCATTTCTGCTGAGTGTTTTCTGTGATTTTGCTGTATGCTTTTAAATCAAGTATCTGCTAGAAAGAAATGGTATCTAATGGCTTAGTTTCCTGGCCGGGACAAAGGTTTGTTTCCTTTTGTTATTAGTTCTGTGTCATCACAGAAAGTAGAGTAACTTTATTTTGAGTTAGTCTTATTTTTTTTTTCTAGACATATTGGGCTGAATAGCTCAACATAACAAATTATTCTATGTGCTTTAGTTTCAAGTTTTTCATGTAGAGTCCAAGTTCTAGCATCAGGTTTCAATTAAATGATAGTTTGGTTTGACTGAAAAATTAATGGTCCAAAACAGAAACCTTGTAGTATTTTCTGAAGTTCTTATTTTCAGTACTCCTGTTTTAAATAAAAATCTGGACTCAGCCCAGTAACATAAAGCTACATGTTCTCTCATCAGCTCAACATACATAATGATTAAATTTAACAGTGATTGTTTGCTTATTGCTCCTTTTGGCTGCATAGGTGTCTTTCTGTATTCATAAGACTGTAAGTGCCACTATACTGATTTGTGAAAAGTTTCTTGCTACTGTCTGTTGCCCTTTCAGGAAATAACGATTTGCCAAGTACAAATCATGTTCTACAATTATATGTCATCTTCAATGACAGCTTGAACATTCAACTCCTGTTTATGCCTGAATTGGATATATTGATTTTTCAGTTTAATGATAAACAGATTGGCATGTAATACATTTGATGATACATCTGCTTAAAATGTGTTAAGATTGCTGAATGGGATAAAAGTTTGCAATGTAGGCTAGTGAAGGCATTCAGACTGAACATAAAGTGAGGATGCACACTACTAGGTAATTCACACCAAAAGAGTGCAGTTCCTTTAATCTGGTATCCTTGCAGGCGTATTTATAATTAGCTTTTGCTGGTTTGCTTTCAGTCTGTCTTTTAGCCAAAAGAGATTTTGCAGCCAAGAATACTGGGAGTATTTAAAAAAAATAAAATTACTGTGGCTTTACTTGAAAAACATTTTTGGTTTTGAATTTTGATTTGTTCTCATAGTCAGAATTTAGTGCAAGTTAAAATGGAAATTGGCCAGACTACACAGTTTAACCTCTTGCTACCTGTGCATTCACTCCTAAATAGTTTTATATTTGGTGTTGCTCTATAGAGAGCTGTATATATGCACCTTAACGTGTTAGGGGAATAAGTACCATACTGACTGTGTTTAAAAATCTTCTACTTAAACCGTTGCTTTTAGGTGATGAAAAATTCCAAGGAATAATCTGATCTTGCTGATGGTGGTGGTGTTTACTTAACCCTTCAAGATTTATTTAGAGCATAAACAGATACCTTAAAACAGATCTGAGTTCTTAAAGTTTTCTTGGGGACATGCATGGGAAACTGAGGACTTTAGCTTTACTACCTACTATCTAAATGTTACATAAATTCCAGTTATCCAATATTGGTTTGGGTAGGCACTGTGATGTAAATGCTTGCTTTTAAGTTCAGTACTCTTACCAGGTAGCAGGTACAAAATAGAAATATATAGAAATTTCTGTATACACATGGTGTGTGTACAGTCAAAGGTAAATGATTTGTTAGTGTTCTTAATGCAATACTTTGGATGGCACAGTTTTAACTAGAAAAAGACTGGCAACCTTTTGACAACAAAACCCAAAGAAAACCACCCGAACCATAATGGTGGAATTCATTGTGAATGTAGCAGCATCTCAAGTAGAAAAATACTGAAAGAATCTGTAAGTATTTACAATAAAGAATTCATGCTCTCTGCTTCGTAGTTTACAAAACATGGGACTGAATTCTTTGGATAGTCTTGAGACTTGTACTCCTGTGTTTCACATCAGAGAATGTCTTGAGATCCTTCTTGATCAGTGAGGCCATCACATGAGCTGTATCCAGAAAGATCTTTGTCCACAGTGATTTTAAGGCTAGCTATTCCTTCAGACTCCCATAATTTGACAACTGAAGAAGAGTGGTTTGTAGCTCTGTACCACAGAAGAATGTAATCTTTTTTTAATAAAGCACCAACTGTTTCAGAGCAACAACAGTAATTTTGCTGCTCGAAGAGGGGTGAACCCTCGACACCTGGTCTCCCTGCTCCCCCTGTGCCAGTTCGTGCCGGAGTCTCTTTAGCAGGCCTTTTGTAGGCTGACCTTGGTACGTGTGTTCAAGTTTAGTCTTCAACATGAAGATGATGCAATGATTCCTCTGAGAGGTCTGTGGGCACCAGGTTGACTTGGTTAGTTTTTTGATGGTGTTTATTCTCTTTGGACCCCGTGCTCTTTTTTTTTGCTTCTTACTAATCCTTTTATCTTTTAGTTTTTCCTCCATGTTCTCTTTGATCTCATGCCCTTGTATTTTCAGGGTGCTACTTTTCTAAGTATTGCTGTATTTGGTCATACAAAGGATACATCCATGGTCAGTTTCTGTGGTCTTTGACCATGGCCTGTCATAAGGATGCTTGTATTACTGAAGATTCACAGAATTTAAGGCTCCACAGATTCAGTATGCCTTGTATTTTATTCAGCTGTTACTGTGCAGAGCCTGGGAAGTATAGTATCCATGCTTGCCTCCAAGAAACAATAATTTGTAAATTGAGTATTGATTAGTTGAGGGCAGTTAATAGGGAAGGTATAGAGGATGCTTCAAGAAACGTAGAGACCTACAGATGGCTTGCTTGTGCATCAGAAAGGTGTTTTTCTATTGAAGAAAGAACCTTACACTTAACCCCCCCCCCTTCCCCCAAACAAACAAAACCGCAACCAAACACCAAAAAAACAAATTCTACTGTTGAAGGGAAATCTAAAGTAAGGAACTTCTAGTTACACTTGCTTGTATTCTTCCCCAAGTCTGGTACAGCAGCACATCCAGGACATAATCCCTTGTTCTGTGGGTGAAACTCCCGTAGCAGTTGTGTGGAGAAAAGTTGTATAAAAAACCCCCAAGCTCTACAAATGACTGTGCCATGGAGTTAATTCCTAATGTTTGCTTGTGTTCTTGACTTTCTGGTCAGAAGTTGGCAGGTCTGATTCAGGAAGGCTTTTACCAAAAAGCTCATGTTGTGTGTCTGCCAGTGGGACTTCTTGTCACAGCTGATGCAGAGGAAAGCTTTACCTACTTGAAAAATTATCCCTCCTCACATTCTTTTTCTGGATCCCACTGTCCTCACTTCTTTTACAATAGTGCTCTAAAATATAATTATGTACTGCTCTTAACGAGGGCCAAAATTTTTCTCTCTAACCCTCCCATCAGGCTGCTGTTAAGCACTTTATACTGCCATCCATGAGATGTGTGTGGAGTCCCATGGGGGTCTGTGCTCCAAACAAGGTCTGGGTAGGATTGAGGAATTCATCCTTGGGAGTCCACGTTGGTTAGCTGCACCAATACACAGAATATACAGAAAGGTAGGAAATGTGTGTTATCAGAGTATGTTATCAAGAAGACTCTAGTAGACTAACTATATTTGTTCTGTGTAAATATGAGAAATAACGGTCACTCTCTCTGCAAAATTTCTTGCGTGAAAGAACAAGTGTTGTTCCATAGATAATATGATGATGTACCTATATAGATTGCAATGCTGAGATCATGTCTCTTACTATATGTGCATCACTTAGCATGTTAGGATCTGTACCGCAGCTGGAGTCTCTGTGTACTGCTGGAGTCTCTGTGTACTACTGGAGTACTTATTCTCATGTTCCCTGTATAATAAATGTGTCCTACGTAGGTTGGTGTGTGTTTTGTGGTGCTCTACTTGTCTTATTAGCTCAAAAGATACTCATGAAATCTTTTCACTATCAGCTTTCAAAGTATGCCAACTCAGTGTTGCTTCCGAAGTACAATGGTGGTATGTTGTCTCTCCCAATGAGACAGTCGGGAAGCTGAGTTGGGGTGGGGAGTATAAAATAGACCAGCTCTCAGGCACTTAAGCCTGCCTTCATGCTTGACCATATACAGTACATGATTACAACAGATCCTTTAGGCACATAGTTCTGTTACGATACACTTGTACAGCAGAGGTATAGGCTTTGTCATGTAAAGCATTCATTTAAATTTGTATTATAAGATGACAAAGACAATATTTTGAATTTGTTGTTAGTAAAATATGTTAACTTATTTTTTTCATTGGTGAGAGATATGATAAGTTACTGGAGACCTAGCTGTTGTAGCATTATTTATATTAACCAATACAGCACAATAGTGTGATGATGAAAGGGACCTGGGAGAGGAAGAGGGAAAGCACAACTTACCTGTCTACGTAAATGAGTGGAATCTTGACTGCCTGCTAAATTTTAAGTGTTTTTCAAGTATAGAAGAGCCATTTTGATTATATTACTAAACATAAAACAAACCCAAAACCCCCACACCAAAATCTGGGCCTGGGTTTTCTTTTGGCTTGACTTCAGGTGGTTCAACAGCTGTTTTGACTTGGATTTGCATCTTGTCTTAAATGGCAAAATTTAGAATTGCTATTTAAAGTAGGGATTTTTTTTTTTTACACATTCTGTGACAGCATTCCAATTTCTGGAACAGGCTAGGAGCTCCTTGGCAGGTAGGTGTCTGGCTATTGATACACAGGTCAACAAGGTAGAGATCTAAGTGCCAGTTGTGAATAGTAGAGCCTATACATTTTCTTTAAAACCTTTGCCAGCTACAAATAAAAGGGTAGGAGAGGAGCCACCTGGCAATGTCTCAAGTACATCCCAGGGCATGGAAACCTTCCAGCAGAGACACAGGGGAAAGGGAGGAAGACTCATGTCATATGTGGTTGTTGGTGAAGGGAGGGTTGAACTATGTCTGCATTGGGGGGAACAAAACTGCTGTCTAGAACACAGTCTCAGAAACAATGGAAAAAGATAGTTAGGTTTATGGCTTGTGCTTGGCACATAGCAGTGATCAGGGATCTTCTTGGCAGACCCCTGTTCTTCTCTTTAGCAGAACCACAAACATAATAGAAATGGGCTGTTTCTGGGAAAGATGGATGTTTGTAAAGGGTACTTGAAACGGGCAAAAATTAAATGGCACCAAATAGCTGAGCTGAGCCCTCTCTACTTTTCCTGGTCTCCTGCTGATTTTAATATGATTTGGTTGTTACTTGAATTGTTCCTATAGTCAGATTACATGTGGGTATTTATAATTGTTATCCCTGCTGTTTCTTTGTGGATTTTTTGTTTGGTCCCCCTTGTGTGCATTTTGCCTCTTCACTGAAGTTGTGCATTCTGAAGAGGCAGTGAAAGCATTAGCTGTCTCTCTGCTATGCCGTGGGGCTGATTAGCTTGTCACTGTGCTTAAAACCTAGAAGAGCAGGAGTGAGGATGCCTGGCTTTGGTCACCCGTGTCCTCCTCAACTGCAGCTGTGTCTCTTTCCCTTAGACTTTCAGTGCCAGTGACAGCCCTAATCCTAATCTAGCTGGCAATCTCCTAGGGTGCCTTGCTGTGAAGTGGGCAAACACGTCCTCCGTTTTAATTCGTGGCTGAGCACAGCGAAAGCAGAGCTGTGTTTGCTGCTGTAACGCCGGATTGGAGTGCCACTGGATGTTGGTGCGTTTGAAATACGAATCCAAACGTTGCTGCTTGTATCCTTTTCTGCTTAAAGATGCCTGCCTGTGTGTCTGTTTGCTCCTGTTGCCTAATTCAGCAGCTGTGAGCTGCAGGCAGCAGCACATGTGCACTTGGCTAAAATAACCAGCCAGCCTGTCCCTTTGCTCTTGCCAGGGTCTCATGTTGTTGAAGGAGTTCTTAGGATCGGATCCGGCTTCTCGATTTACCTTATTCCTTTGCCCAAGACCAGCAGGAAGGCCTCATCAGGGTGGCCTACCCTCTTATTCTTTTCGATATCAGGTTTAAAAAAAATAGTAATTTTGTGATTTTTAAATTAAGAACCACTTCGGTACTGTACTAATCTTTAAATAATATCGTAGATTAGGAAAATCTGTTTGGGGAACAGGCTTTTAGTTTTGTTTGGTTTTTTTTTTCCCCCTGAAAGTGCCCGTTTAAATTTTTGTTCTTTTAAACATGTTATAATACTGTTTGAGTTTTTGCATGACAATCACTTTACTGTACGAAGCAAGGGCTTTTGTTCTTCAGTTGCCCAGTGCAGACTTACAGGGCAGGTAGCTAGAAATGCAGCTTGCTTGTTGTTCTCTTGAAACTAGATCCTATGTATGTGAATGGTAGAAATATGAATGTTGTAAATGCAGATAGCATCTTTTAGAGAGAGCCTGAACCCCGTGCCCAGATGCAAATGCACTCTCCCCTATCTGTGGGTACAACTTGTAGGTATATTCAAGGCTGAGAGTTCTTATTTGTCCTGAATCAAATTTTTATGGTTGAGTTACAAACCCTTGAAAAACTACTTTTATAATGGAAATGTTGAAAGACCCTCAAGTTTAGGACCAGGCACAGCTATAATTTTACAGGCATTAGGCATCTGAAATAACTTTGTCTAAAGATTAGACTGGGATCTGTCCCCTGTTTTCTAGAAAACACTTAACATTGAACTGTATTTTATGCACACAAGAAGGCTTACTTCATAAGATAAGGAGCTCAGACATTTGCATTCCAATATTCAACACTTTTACTAAGTGCTGCTTTCACTCTCTATTATAATGAGTTGTCAAACCATGTATTTTAAACTATCTCAAAATGAATTTATGAAAAAGATTATATGTGGAATATCAGTTCTACAGATTTGAAGTTTAAAGTGTCCCGTAGAGTTAAATCAGCTTTTAAAAATAATTTCTATTCATTAATGGACAATCTTGTAGCTTAGTTTGCTTATTATTTAATCAATTACCTTAAATGACATTTTTATTTAGGATTGCTTCATGTGTGAGGAAGATTCCCTGGGGCTGCATCTTGCACACTGGGAGGAAAAAAATGAAGAGTTGCCCTTTCACCAAAGGGGAAAAACACTTGCAATATGTTTGGGTGCAGCAGAAGAAATCCTCCTGACAAACTGGAATGAAGGCAAGGCCTGTAAGGAGGTTGTATTCCAGTGAAAGGATGTGTGTCCAATTCCTGCATCAGCCAGCTGTTGAGATGTGCACTCCCTTGACATAAGGAACAGCAATGCATCACTGTCAGAATGTCATGCTGGCTTTTAGGGGTCAGTTTTATGTTGCTTGGATGTCTCATAATGACCAAAGTTCTCTCACGTAAAGCAGTAAAAAAATTTGAATTTTTTATCAAATTGGACTTCAAGCAGGTCTAGCACTGCTTTTTTCTGAGTAATAATCTGGTTCTTCAGTTATGTGGACAATGTCTTTTGCAGAAAATATATTTAAATACTCTCCTTTGCTTGCTGTAAATGATGGAGAATGGAGAACATGTCATCTGCTGTCGGCTTCTGAGTGCGAGTTTGTGATTGAATCAGCTGAGTAGTATCTAATTGGATTGCATTCTCAAGGAGTGTGACAAAGATTGTACACCAAGTGTAGGTCTAAATGTTGCTAGCTGTGCTGAATGTTTGGAATTTCTTTTCAGATAGATGAAAAGTGCTTAATTAAAAACTGCTATTGCATGCACCTTACTCTCCTGTGCAAGGTTTAGTTAGCATGTGTGGTGGGGAGAGGTAATATGGGTGATCCTGCAAAGGTCTTAATGTATGTGCATATTTCACCTTATTTTCACTGTTTTTAATTGCAGCTGTGGAAGTAACTGCTAATAGTTAGGATGATATAGGTGATTTTAAGAAACCCAAACTAAAAATTCATTGTTAAGACTACTGCAGAGTTAAATATTGGTTGCAGATCTTTCCTGTCATCTGGAAAGATAGCTGTTACAGTAAGGGATATCCAAGGGCAAGCAAGCTCTTGTTAGTTGAATATTTAAGCGATGTGTGAGCTGAACCACACATGAATTTCGTGGTGTAAAGTATTGTAGTGATAACGTAATCCACTGAAGAGATGGGCATTGCCATCATTCTTGGTGATTAATCACTGCTCCCTAACTGGGTAAATCATAAGGAGAGCTGGCTATATCGCCACTTCTATGAGCAAAACAAAAAATACAGTGGCTGAAGCAGTTACCTACCTGTCTGTGGGAGGTGAGCATATGAGTAGAAGGCAGGAAATTAATGACTTCTAAAAGTTTGTGTAACTGCTTTACACTGACTATAAACAAAACAGCATCTAACCTCTCACCAGTTTTCCTCTTTTTATTAATAAAAATCTTAAGACTTTAAGACTTACTGTATCAAATTGTTCGTTCAAAAAAATCCCCTTATTTAAAGGCTAGATGGTGTAATTTTTTTTGTAAAACAAAATCTTAAAGATTTGTCAACTCAGTTCTTATAAATAGGTACATTTTCCATCTATCCAATAAATTACGACCATCTTGTTCTAAACACATTTGCTTGGGCCAGGGGAGACAACGTTGTCCCTTAAAGTTCTTCCCTTCTACTGCTTTTTGTCAAACATCACTGAAATCTCCATGCTCTCATCCTGATCAGAAAAATCCCATTTGTGAAGATTTTCAGGTAAAATATTGGTTCTTCTGAAGGCGATATCAAAGCTTTCCTGGCAAAGCCACAATTTCAATCCATTCCCACAGAAAGTGGTTTAAATGAATAACAACCTTGCGTGGCAGCATACTGTAGGTTAATTTGAGATAGAGTGTTTTTGTTGAGCACAACTAGCCTGTGGTCTCGCTATGGCTGTGTGTTTGGGTGGCTGCAGCTTCAATGTGTACCTGTGCTGTGCCAGGTAGCAGAGTCTACTTGAGCAAGAACTGACTGAGCTGAGTCTGAGGGCAGCTTCTTCGTGTCAACAAGGCAGTGTACCCGATCAGTGTGGGCCCCGCACCGTGCTGAGGTAGTGCTGTGGCACTGGGACCCCCGCATCATCTTTGCTGCATGCTCAGAATGGACTCAAATGTCTACTGAGCATGGTGTTGTGTTGCCTTGTGTAGGCAGGTCCTGAATGCCTTGGGACCTGCCAAGTTTCTTGTAGGCTGGGAGGTAGGAGTAGCTTTGTTATTGCATCTTTGCAAATAATGGGGATGACAAGTCTATTTTGCCCAAGGCTGTGCTGGAAGTTTCTGTGGTGGAGCTAGGAGATCAAGGTGTTCAAATCCTTGGAGTTCCTTATGACTTTACTAGTTTAATAGGCTTCAGATGCAGATACTTTGACTATTTGGCTCCTGAGTTGTTTCACACCTGCTTTCCCCTGCATTTTTTTTGGAGGGTGGTAATATCTGGGGAAAACTGCAGATCAGGTGAAGTTGAAACCTGAATAGCAAGTGTCAAATAAAAATGATGGCAGAGGCTTGTAAAGGTGGCAGAAGCAAGATCAAGATTGCAGCTAGATACGAGAATGCCTTTTGAAGAATGCATGCAGATGTTGCTTCAGACAAATATCTATTCACAGAGGTATATTGATTCAAGTATAGGAAGCATGGAGCATGTTGAATAGTGGAGGTATGTGCTTCATTTATTAACTTTATGAAGTCATGTTAATTAGTAAAAACGGAAGCAGGGAGGTGGTAGTAATGTTATGTTTAACTTTCCTTAAAATTCAGAATGTGAATCGTATTTATAAGGGTATCCAAAGAAAGATTTGGGTTTAATTGTGCAGATGTTTTGGTTCATGGTCTGTTATTTATCTACTGCAGGCTCAAATAATGAGTAATAGGGATGCTAGAGACCAGCTGTCTTGGAGGTGCTCGGGAGACTGCTTTATTCTAACTGCAAATTGTTTCATTTCCTGAATGATACAAACTGATGACTTCTTGTCAGTTATTTAGGCATGTCTAAATAAGTGCAGGAAATAATTCTGCAAACTGTAATGTTATGATACGTTTTCTATCAACAGCTGAAAATGTTTCTGAATAGGCACACGTCTCTGAAGTCCTCGAGGTTTTGAGGAATGCTGGAATTGACACTAATCAAATTTACTACTGCAGATTTTTCAAGATAGTGTATGTGATTGAGTAAAATAATTTCAACTGAAGAGGAGTTAGAGGGTAATATTTGCAAAAAAGGAGTTGAAGTAAGGCTATGCGTGCTTTTCCTAGTAGGAATGGGAATTTTGCAGTCAATGTTTGTAGAACCAATTTTAAAAAAGCTACTACTGGGTTTCGTCTTACAATGGTGGATGAGTAGCTGAGAATATTAGTCCAACTCAAATATGAATTTGTACCTCCAGTGTTAACATGAGCTAAAATCTGAATCTAAAACCTGAAGAAAATAATCAATGTATGTATGTATTCTGCATCTTTGTTTAAGAATAGGTTAAAATTGTATTTTCAATTTATTGAATGTAGAGGAATGTTATTGAAAATTAATAAAGCTCCTGTAAAGATAGGGGTGCACATGTGGATAATATTTGCCAGTTTAGTAGCAGATTGAGTATTAGTCTGGTGGAAACATAGATGAGGATATTCTAGCTCCTTTTTCTTTAATGCACTGATACACTCATTCATTACCATATAGTTTGTCACGAGTCAAAATTTTAAAATGATTGTTATAGTTCCCATTTCAAGAGCTATGTTTGGGACTGGGGGTACCTCTGTAGAGTGCTAATAACAAAATAAAAGGAAAAAAAACCCCAAAACTTGAGTTGCATTGGAGTGGAATGTTAAATATAACACCTTTTTAGCCTGTGTAATACTTAAATATCTCTTATTGGCTTGAAGAATTTTTATCCACCGTTTTAAGTGTCCTGTGACTGTGTGTTTATTGCTATATATATTTTATTTTGAAGACATAATAACAAATGTTTGCAAAAATATGTGCCTTAAATTTTATTCTGAAATCCAGACATGGGAAAGAACAGAATTTTAAAAACATGGAGTGTCAATAGTTCCCTTAACATCAACTCTAATGAGCATCTTCTTGTGTGCAATCTAGCAGTTATCAATTGCAAGCCTAGAAGGGCTCGCAGAGCCTGGTAAATGCTTGAAATAAAGCCAGCCAATCTCTGTGCAGCAGCAGGGATGCAGGAGCAATCTTAAAGCCTCCTGCACCTGCCATATGTGTTCAGTCACTGCAGATCTGAGTAGGAGAAGCTTGCTGCATACCTGTGGGAGGGCTAGGCACACTTGTGCTCCTGCTGCACGTTATTATATCTGTGTCAACATATCATATCTGTTGCTAGATTTACATGGCGTTACTGACAAAACATACTCTGTTTGTGCTGCCTGTCAAAGGCCTCTTATTTTTTTTTCCTAGATGGAGCCTTTTGCAAGACTGCAGAAAAGATGGGCAGATAGGTCTCCAGCTTAGCTACTAGGTAGTGTGTAGTAGCAGTAATGTTGGCTTAACCCATGACTGGAAGACTCCTCTGTTGACAGAAGGTCACTGGGATGGCACGACTACTGCCTGAAAAGGTTTCTGCTTTCCTGTTCACGTAATGTAATCACCTTTTACTGAGAAAAAGTGAGTAGCCTGTAATGTTTCAACATGCTAGGAACTCCTGGCTGCCAGAACAGTTCCCTGAGTCCATATGAAACTAGCTGTGAACTTCTGTGACTGGGACGAGCTCAGGGATAAAGGAGAGTAAATGTGGATACGATATAAAACTGCTGCTGCTACAACCTTTCTCCTGTAAGGAGGTACAATAAAAATACATCTTAGACTTAGGGTCAAGCTCTCTACAGCAGAGATCTTGCCATATAATTTGCGATTTGGTGGGGATGAGTGGGTATAACATAAAACAGTGACAGGGTAAAGTGGGGGGGGATTTATATCAACTACCTTGTATACCTAGTTCAGACATAGTATTGGTTGCTTTCTATTGTTTTGTGTTTTATTCTTTGCTTCCTGATTGTGGATAGTTTATCACACTTGTCTGATCCAAAGGCACATAAGCTTTAAAAAAGTGTCAGTGTAAGGCAGAGAAGCCATCGGATCCCCAGTGTAGAGAGATGATGATACCAGTTGCTGAATGAAGAGCAGTACAGGCACAACTTCTCTGGAGACATCATCTGAGACTTGAACTTTCACTGACTTGAATGGTGATATGGTTTCTTGGTGCTGAGAGTAGCATTTTTATCCGTACCTGTAAAACTACTGTGCTGCTCTGAAGGGTACTTGTCCTTCACTGCAAGGTTCGCAGCTTTAGACATGAGGCTGCCTTTGGTGCTTTGTATACTAGCAGTCCCCTTTCTGAGAAGCTGCTTCTCGAGACTAAGTGTGGGTTTCAACAACTGTGGCTATAACACTGTTGTGTGAAGCTTTAAAAGCTCAGGTTTACTGAATGTAGATTTTATTGCCTGTGTTGGCAAAAAGTAGCCATTGAGGTTTCATGGAAGACAAAACTTGCAAGGATGTGGACTGCAAGATGTCAAATTTTTCTGGACACCTTAAGCGTTTTTGACCTGTCTTTTGATGATAATCCAAATATTCAGCATCAGTATTGACAATCTTGAGTCAAAATTTCCTGTACCAGCTTTGTAGTGGCCACTCCTTTGGCACTGTTGGATGGGAGAATGTGGAGATGTGGTCAAATGAGCCAGTGGGTTTTTGGTGATGAGAGGGGAAAAAAATAATCCTAGAAGGTGTTAGTTAATTTGTTCTTCCCCCTTAGAAAATGAAGGATGTAGTCCATCTTCCCCTGTTATCAAAGGAAGTAATCCCAATAACTTCAAGCATCTTGTATGTAGATTTGGGGCCTTCTTCAATTTCAAAGATAACAAACTTGTGCCAGGTGTTCTGTGGGTTTGTACTAGAGTCCTAAAGCAGACAGCCAAATGTACGTGAAAGACCAGTAGTTTATACTGGAGAGGGAGATTTGAGTGGCAAAGATCAGCAAGCTCAACTCTTGCAGAAGCTATGGGCAGCGCTGTAAGCTGCAGAGAGCCAAAATGAGCATTATTAACCTGACTAAAGTCAGAGCTTTGTAAATGCATGCAGACTGTCTAAGGATCTTGGACAGATGTTTCAGATGTTAAAACAGGATAGGCTTTGCCTATCCTAACAATCTGTCACTGTGTGTGTGTGTTCAATAAGTAAATAAGAGGGAATGCCAGCTTTTTTCATGTAAATCTCCAGGGATTTTCCTCTAGGGTTCACAGCTCTGGGAAAAAGCTGTCTGCAGGAATAATTAAAAAGGAAAAAAGCCCTACGAAATTTAAACAAAATATCCAGTGCAGAAGCACAGTGTATGTGCATTTTTTAATTCAACTTATCGATGCTTACAACTACGAAAAAATATATTCCTTAAAAAAAAAATCCTTTATCAAATTGGGTATTTTGAGGCAGTCTACAAGAGCACGTAGTTTTGTACTGGGAATTGGTCTCTATCCAGTATGCTTTACGTGTATTTGTTGAAGGATACAATGCACTAGTATTATTGTTCTGATTTCATTCTTGGATGATTTCCCCTTTGGCATACCAGTGATAGATTTTCATTGGTTATTCATTTATATTATTAACACCTGCTGGACCAATTTATTAGTCTGTCTGAATCTATCTTAAGTATCAGGATTTCTAATGGAGAGATATCCCTTACAGAATATTAACATCACACTTGTAAAACATTCATTGTCTTAAATTATTGTACTAGGTATAACATAAACCAGAGCTCAACAAATAGATGTCCTTTTGTTGCAAGCGTCCAAAGTTGCAAGCCTCCTGACTTTGATATGGAAGCATTACCTGGAGCACAAGTGAAACCTAGTCTCCTGCAAAAGACTGATGGGGCTTTACCTACCTATCATGTAACTGCTAGTAGTCCTTCAAGGAAAGAGGTTTTTCTGTTTGGGTCTGACTGCAGAAATAAGTACACATGGTCTTGCCTGTTGCATTTGGGGAAAGCGTGGAGAATGCCTCTGTCTTGGGGAGTAAGTAGTGAAGCAGGAAAAATGAAGCAATTTTTTTCTCCTGGAATGAGTTAAGCAGAGAATGGTCCAAATATGTGGCAGTGATTTCCTCAAGAAAACTCTTTTGGATCAAGGTATTGTAGCTCTGGGACATAAACGTCCAAACTGTATCTTCAGAAATCCCATGTAGGCTGATAATATTAAGTACTCTGGTTCAGGAGCACGTGTTTCCTCTTGTTCTTCTTGGGGAAAATCTCTTTGCACATCACTAGGTACATATATGTAATTTTTTTAAAACTGTGTGAGTGGTCAAGATCATCATGTGCATGTGCCAAGATTACTGATTAAAAGCTCAGACCCTGAATGGTAGTGAAATTCTACAAGCCTACAAAGCCTGGAAGATACTGTTGTTCACTGCATCTATTGGGTTCCTTGGCCCATATTTTGCAGTACCTAGCCATCTACTTTGTTTTCCATATTAGCAGATAACTAGTTTTACTCAAATTGTCTACCTTTGCTACAGCTAGCGATTGACACGCTCTTGATGGCTGGTAAGTGTTTGCTTAGAAGATTTTGCATGATTCCTGGAGCAGGACTAGGTATATGGGGGGAGAAAACTGGGAGTCAAAAAAGGTATGAATAAAGCCAGTGACCTGAACTTCAGCTGCTTCCCTCCAGAATGGAGTATATACCAGAAACTGTCTTTCTCTGCATTAAAACAAAATATTGCTCTTGAACTTTTCTGACCTGAAGTGCCTAAAACAACAAAATAGTTAAAGTTAAAAAATTAAAAAAATACTATAATTAGCAAAAGAGCAATTAAGACAGAAAAAATGGTTGTGGAATTTTTATAATATTATGCTCTGGTAGTTCCTAGATGTCTTCCCAGTAGATGGTGTTGGAATGGGACTTGCACTTTACCAGGGGAACATAACTGGAGAGTTCACAGTAAGGCTATGATTTAAGATGCAAACAGATGTTGGCCAGTGATGTGGCTGCAGCAGATGAATAGGTGATGAATCAGGAGAGCTTTGCATAGTACAAAGGATAAATGTTGTCAGTGCAAGTCGTCCTGTTTCTCTTCTTTAAAGACACCTCATTTGGGATGTGCTCTTTTTACTGAATGAAATGTAATGACTGTTTTCTGACTTGGTAACTACTTTGAAACTGGGTAAAGCATAGGCTGCAATTATGAACTAGAATTTACTGAAGCTGAGCATGCAGTTTATGGTGTTATATTGCTTTGAAGCTAGACGTTTTGTACTTAATGCATTTCATGGGATCAAAAAATCAATATTTAAGTAACTGCAAGTGTGCCAGAGAAGTCACATGAACTTGAACTTAAAATTTATTTTTCAATGTCCTCTTTAGACAATGCTATAGAGCCATGTAGTTCAATGAGATCTGCAAAGCAGGAAACCTTTAAGATAGGATGTTCCCTAACCTTTGTATTCACCCCCTTCAGAAACACCATTTCTTGCTGCCTGTGGGGTCCAAAAGGAGCTTAGGGAAATCTGAGGCCCCAGACTAGAGAGGAAAAGGGCTGGATTAATAAATGTCCATAGGCTGTGGAAAGAATTTGATGCTGACTAGCATTTTCCTCGTGGGCCCCCTTCTGCAGTGAGAAACTGCATTTCACGGGGTATTTGCAGAAAGCTCCAGCAGAACAGCTCCACAGTTACATGGTCTGGAGTGCGCTATGAGAGCAACAAATGTTAAGCCTGCTATGGAGTGGAGGGGCTCCATGGAGATAAGTGTCTGCTGCACCTTCTAGCAATCCATGGATTATTTCTTTATAGAAAGATTGATGCATCCCAGTCACCTCTCCTGAGCGTAAACTTGGTTATTTTCTTCCTCTTCTGCCCTTCAGCATTCCCCATTCAGTTCATGCCATGGTGGATGTGTGTGAGGAAGAAATGCAGGAAGGTTGTCTGGTGGGCACAACGTGCTGTTTTGTTCATGAATTTTAGTGGAAAGCCCTAAGAAACTAAAAGGCATGGTGTTCTCATGACTGCAATGATTCATGCTCTCAGTAAGGGAGTATAAGCTCAGACTCTTAATAAGCAAATTTATTTTTATGTGCTAGTGACTATATAATTACTTGGATTTACTAATGCTTTAAAGCTTCTACAAGATAACAGTCTAGTTTCTTCTTGCTCACTACTTTTCTCTCTGCTTGTGGAAAAGAGTGCTCAGAATGAACGTGCAGTGTGCTGAATAAGTTTTCATTTGATTTAATTACTTGTCCTGCATATTCTAATGTATGTTGTGGGACCCCTAACAGACTGGACTTTTTCCCCTGGTTAGATGGGAGGTCAATTACAGGATTTTTATCTGCAAGCGCTGGCAAAACTGGCCTAAGCCATGCCTTTATTGGCAATGACTTGCCCTTGTGCTGTCACTGAGCCATTTGTAGGTTCCTGTCTAGATTTCTGAAGCAACCCAGGCTGTAAAACATGCACACAGCATGCATTTAATGTTTTGACTTTTAAAACCAGACTCCCTTCAAAGATCTGTTTTGGAGTCCAACCTCACAAGCAGGTGAATTGACGCAACAAAGGGGATGGTAACTTCTAGAGACCAGGTACCTCTGACTGGCCAGGGCTAAAGCTGGGAGAGAACTGCTTAAAGCCTGTTTACCTGTAAAAAAAAAAAAAAAAAAAAAAAAAAAAATTGGAGCTGCAAATGTAGCCTGTGATTCAACGGTCCTTCCTGCCAGATCTCTGCTAATACTAATTAGGTCTGGATCAGTGTGTGCGCTCTGTTGTGCGCTGTTGAGCCAGGCACAGCACATGCTGTACTGTTGCTACCAGCCCAATGCCAGCTGCAGTTGCAGAGACGTTACCTGATCCAGCATAAAGTTAAGAGTGGTGTAGACGGATGACACCTGATCTCACCTAATCTGCTGGGACAGCTACTCCTTGAACACTTCTAACAAATCTGAAATGACTAAGTTTTCACTGGCTCTGTAGCCTGTCATGGCTTCAGTATTCCTGATGCAGCAGTAAGCACCTTGAAGCAATATTCTTCATCTCACAAAACCATATCTATCCTATCTCAGTAAACATCTGCCTGTGCCATAGGGGGTTTAGCGAATATATCTTCTAGATAAAGATTAAAAAAAATCTAGTCTATTTGGACATTATTATTGCTTAGCTGACAGGCAGTTTTGTGCCAAATAACTGGTCCTGTAAATGCTTAAGAGCGAGTATGGTTTTGTTGGCTTCAGTGAGCGCAGTAGTTATCAGGCTAACACTTGTTAGCTGTTGGCCTGATTTGGGTTCTAAACCAAAGAAAGTTTTCCATGGTAGAAAGATAACCCCCATGGACACACCAGTTAATTGGGATTCTGTTGGAGTCTAATTGTAAGTAATATCCTCTTAAGGGCTATCAACAAATTCCATTGAAAGATGGATTGAGATCTAAAGCAGTAAGAGGGCATTTTTTATAATATATTACTACTAGTATCCTGTTTTTGTATCTGTCATCTAAAGGAGAGTTTGTAATGTTTAATAAACAGCAGTCTGTGTATATGTGTCTGTCTGGAAGCAGATTCAGGGACTCTGGTGTCTTTTTTTGAGGTGCAGTTCTGTGTTAATAACAGGAGAAGTGTGGCTTGTCTTCTCATAGCACTAAAAGTGAGATAATCCCTGTGTAAGGAATCAGTAAGTATGGTCTGCTTAATCTAGTCCCAGTGTGAAACTGTTGACATTTGTTCTTTTTTTCTATCATTATGTGACTGGGCCTGTTTTGTGCTGGATTAGGCACAAATCTCCTATGCAGCACATTTGGCATGTTACTAGTAGTTTAACTTCATTAATAATGTATGAAGGAAATGTAATCCATGACAAGGAAGGAAAGAAAAGTATTTTTACAGCTACCAAATCCTCTGGAATGGGTAATTATTCAAGATTTGATGTTTGATGTTCTAGTTTACAATTGAGCTCCCTTTGCAGAATAAAAAGAGAAATAAATATACATACATACACACACAGAAAAAAATATAGTGGCACTATAAGAAATGTGCTCCTTGCCGTTTGAGGTTACATGTACTGGTTTAGAATGCATCAAGTGCAGAAAGAAATGTAGAACGTAAAGAGAATGTGCTTTACCTTAGATGTTGTAAACAGCACTGTGTTCCTGTCTCAATGAAAACACTCGGGCAGTATAGCAAGCTTTTTAAAGAAAAAAAACTCCAAAAGCAAGCAGCTACTCACTGAATTATGTTGACCTTGCATAAGAAAGAAGATTAATTGTTTATGTGCATCAGCTAAATAACAGATATTAGTTTATGGGCTGTTTTAAACTAATTTCTTATTCAGAAATTCAATAGCTTGCTTGGTATTCCTTCTCACCTGCAAGTTAGTTCTAAACAGCCTTAATATTTGTGGTGGCTGAAAAGTCATAATGTGCTGTAGGGAACGTAAACCAGCCCCAAAGCAGCGGTCACTTGCAACTACTTTTGTGTTCTGTGCTCCTGTCACATTTGTGCATCAGAGCAACAGCTGGGGAGACTTTTTCAACAAAGATGAGTGTCAGATAATCCTGATGAGATTCCACATCCAACATCTTTTGTAATTATGTCACATTCAGCTGTAATGGAATAATTCAAGCTGAAAGGACAAGCTTTGATCCTTTCTTAAACCTTTCCCTGTGGACTGGCTATCTGAAAGATTTAAAGATATTTCTGTTACAAGATCTAGTGTTTCCTCAGAGAAGTCATGTTTCTGAAGAAGTGAGATCTAAAAGAGCAATATTATTTGCCAAATACATCTCAAAGCATTTTTGCTAAATAATGATGTCAATAAAAGGATGCCCTTCCATAATCAGCAAGGAAGTTAGGATTCATTTTATATTCTTTAACTCAACTGTATGCACAGAAAATGGACTTTATCTAATAACTAATCAGTGGTGTAATCTATAAATATTAGTGTATAATGTGTTTGCTAAAACAAATTTGTATTTGTTTCAATGCAAAGATCATACATATTGGGAATATCTATTTAGTGAAGTAAATGTTTCTGAAGATCCACTCTTTACAAATAATTAGTTTACACTAGGGTTTTTGAAATAAGATTTAGTGGCCAGTCTCTTACTGAATTTCAATACAGCTTCAGTACCTTATGCCCTTAGGCTCTTTAGGAAAACTTAATTGAAAGGCCTTTAGGCCTCCATAAAAAAAAAAAAGTTCCTCAAAGGGATCTCTTTCTTATTTCAGGACAATATTTTGTATTTGTAGAGTTACAGAGCATGGCTCTGGCTATTTTAAGTTTCTGAACAGAATGTTGTGGCTATGGATGTGGAAACTGTTGTAGAAGATCTTTGCTTAGGATCCCCTTGGCCTCAGTTTGGAGGACAAAGTTTGGATCCCTAATTTTGCTGTGTGTTAGATTTATGCCAGTGTAAATCCCTTGACTTCAACGGACATTTTTCATTCGTTTCCTGGCCTCCACTGGAAAGAGAACTGTTTCTTAAGGTTTTCACACATGGACTACATTAAGGGGTCACATTCAGATGATACTCTTCTGGCATTTCCATCAGCCAGGGGTCAATAAAGTGCTATCTGGGCTCAGAATATAGGGTTGGGCATGTGTTTAGTCAGCTCCAAATTTCCCATCTGTCAGACTTGAGAAATTCAATGTCTTTTCGTGCATGCCTGTTTGTTTAGGGTCTGAGAATCAGTGTGGCAGGGGTCATTTCTGAGGGCTGGGCTGGTGGAGTCCTTTGGTATGCCTCCCAAATAACCTGGTGCGTGCCTCTGTCCTGTCTCCTGGTGTTTAATGCTCACTGATCTTTATGGTCCTGAATTTGTGAGGCCTATGATAGAAGCTGACCTCTTCAGATGTATACAAATGGGAGAGGCCTGCTTTCACACAGTGTTACAAAGCTTCCCTCTCATCCAAGTTTCTGCTGCACATGTAGAAAGTTATTAATTTTGTCTTAGCTTAAGTTTGGTTAATAAATAAAATCAATAACCAAGGTCCTGGGAGAATGTTTTTCTCTCTTTCTCAGGATCTATTTCAGTTTATCTGCAAGCTAATAAATGGTAGTGACTAATGATTGGTATGAGCAAACCTCAAGAGCATCAATTCAGAAAGCAACCTTGAGTTTGGACATTTACCCGAGTTAGCTGTGTCTCTTGAGTGATCAATCTGGTCTGAAAGCTTGAAGGATTTCTTCCTCCATTTTCCTGGTTAAGAGGAACTGTTCTGCCTCTGGTTCAGAAGAGTAAAATTCTGGGATGTAATGCACAAAGTTGGTCTGTGCCTGTGAGGATGAATGCTGAGAAAACTGCACTGACAAGCAGCATGCAATTGCCTCATTCATTGACAATAGATACAAAACAGTTAAAAACTTCAGCTATCGCCCCTGAAAAAGGGATGATGCTTCTGCATGGATAGGAAAGTAAGCCTTGGATTTTTCACGTGTTATCTGGATCTGTCCTTGACCATAGAGTGGTTTATTCAATTGCTTAATAAGCATAATTTAAAATTTGTGGAAGGTGGATAAGGTATTAGGAACCTGAAGAAAAGGATAATGCTTGCTTATCTTCTAAAATAGAAAAGGGTTGATGAAAGGAAGGGAGCAGGGGACCTTGTAGGCTAGTCAGACTGATTTTAATCTCTGGCAAAATTCTGGAACAAATTAATATACAGTTTGGAAATATCTAGGAAATAGAGGATGAAGAGCAGCCAAAAATATTTTGAACAAGTCATGTTTAACTAATGTAACCCCCTTCTATGGCAGGGCAACATATCTGTGGATAGAGGCAAAGCAATAAATCCCTCTGTATCCTGGCTTCAGAAAAGCTTTTAAAACAGTCTTACACAACACTTCTGTAATGAATTCAAGACATGTGAGCTAGGTGAAACTGTTGTAAGGTAGGTTCAGAATCAATTGGGTAATTGTACCATAGAAGAGTTAACAGTGATTTGTGGTCAAAATGAAAGGCGCTACCAAACAGGCTTTCTCCAGGGTCTGTTTGGAGCCTGATTCTGTTTGAAGATTTCATTGATCACTTGGCTATTTTATTAAAGGCTGTAATGAACCAAAGATGAGCTGCAATCATGTTTGAGGGTGGGATTAGAATTCAAAGTATTTCGGTAAACTAGAAGTGATCTAAAAAGTATAGGATGAAATTCAGTGGTGTTGAGTGATTATTTAGTGGTAGTAATTGCCTGCATAAATATGGATGGGAAGTAATGGAGCAAGCAGAGGTTCTGCAGAGAAAGATCCAGTGCTGAATAAGTCACAAGAGAAATGTGATTTTTATTTTTTTTTTTTAGTTGTGTTGCTGTACTGATAAAGATTTGAACAGGACTATAAAAGGAAAGACACAATTTTTTTTTTCTCCCCTCTTGTCACTATAAGACTTCAGCTGCAGTGCTGTATCCAGTTTTGATCCAGAAATGAGCATTGCATTTCAAGAAAGTCTTGGACTGGTTGCAAAGAGATGAGATGAAAGCACCAAGAATAGTTAGATGTTACGAGGATGAGGACAGACTGAATGGATCAGGTTCGTTAACCTGATGAAGGGAGTACAGGGTGGGGGGATGGGACACAATAGTCTGCAAGCCTGCTCTGAAATGAAAATAAGTCTTATCTCTGTGGTGAGTAGGACAAGTAGTAATGGACTCGAACTGCAGGAAGATGGATTAGAAGTAGGGGTTTGGTGACTTTTTCTGTTGAGATGAAATGCTGAAATACCCTGTTGGGAGACTGTATGGTCTGTTCTTGCAGAACACTGAGAGGTTAGGTAAGTACCTGTCAAGAATGATCAAAACATGGTTGATTTTATTCTGGGAGTGAGGTATGGAAGATGATCTGTTGATGTCCTCATGACAATAGTTAAAATGCTGTGGTCCGTTCTGTGATAAGATATTGTGTATGTGTAACACTAGAAGTATAGCTGGAACTTGGGTATTGGTATACAAATGCCAAGGACACCAATTCTGCAACTTTCTCTGGAGTCCCATCTGTGAATGATCACTGAAGAGTCAGTTTTTCAGCCATTGGAATAAAGGACAGGCTGCTGGGGTAGATTTACAGGGATTTGGTCTGGCAACATTTGAGTGCATTGGCCAACCTAAAAAAAATTAAGTTTTAGGTTTAGTAAAAGCTTTCATTTAAAGCTTAGGTGTCAGTGTAATCATAAGCGAAATACTGATTTAGATACAGTGGGTAACATTTTAGTGAATTGAAGATGTAATTGCAGTTGGGTAAAATCAAAACAAATTTAACCAATTCAACACACTGAAGTGTCATTTCAGCAGTAAAATGACAGTTGTGCTTGTGGATAGTGTGGGGGAACTGCCTCTGCTTGTTAGTGCTTCCTGCGCAAAATCACTTTGTGTTCATAGATAACATACTGCCTAGCGGGGAAGCTAGCTTGAATCACTTTACCTTTTATTAGAAAGTACAATTTTAATAAAATCTAGCTGTTCTAAAGGGATGGGGGAGGGCTGTGGTCTGTCAGCTAACTTCAGGTTAGTTCAGGTTAGTCAGATTACTTCAGGTTAGTGGGCAAAACCACAGAACATGTGTGATGTTGCAAAATACTGGTGAAAGACATGAGTCCATTCAGAGGAAAGCAAGCAAGAAACCCACTGTACTAACTGACAGGCTACGATGGTAGCTATAAGGCTTAGAGTCTTCTGATCTAGTTCCTATTTCTGCATCCTATCTACCTGCTGGTGCATTTATAATAGCAGTAAATCTGTTACTCTGGTGGTTAAACTTGGTCTAGCTGGGAAGCTTGTTGGAAATGTTTGTGACTGGTAATAGCATTATCCAAATGAGTGGAGTTACAAGGCTGAGAAATACTCTGGTCAATTTACTTTCTTATAATAGCGTTGTATATTTCAATGAAAGATAATGTAAGGTATCTCATACTTAATCCCCTTTGAACTAGGGCATAAATTAAATTCTCAAAGATCAATAAGATTTAGCTAACATTGGATAAAAATGTTGTTACTACACATGTTCTGTTGCAAACTGGTATGTAAGACATGATGACCATTGGTGCATATGAACTTCCCATTTGTCCTCCCTCATGTGCTAATACTGCATGGTTGGTGGTTGTTGCTGTGGCAAAAAGAGGAGAAAGATTATGACTTTGTGGGGTAAAAAAGGATCTTCTGTTAAAGTGTAGAAAAGCTGCTATATCATGTGATTCAGAAAAGTTATCCTTCATTTGTTTACTGAAGATAATATTTTAAAACCTATTGGTTAAAATAAGAACATAAGAAGCATTTTTTTTTTTTGTCTTCAGGTGGGTTACCAGGGTCATTTGTTTAGCAGAGATGGCTTCAGTTTGTTTTAATGGATCTAAAGCTTGGAACTTTTGAAAAATCTAACCATTAGGCTTGATCAGCTTTTTATACTTTGTGCATTTGCTTCAAACATTCACACTTGTGCTTGATCATTGGGTGAATAAATCCCACGATACGCTCCAGTATGAGAGGTATAGTGCAGTTTTAAGGGAAGCCTCTCTATTAGACTGTGTTATTTTTACTCTTCAGTGTGAAGTCTGGGATTTCTTGCAAATGAAATGCATCTTAGTAGTAACTTAAATATAGTAAAACTCCTTTGATTTCAAGGCACTTGTACAGGTCAATATGCTACCAGCACTAGACTGTTTTGAAAGTAATGAGAACCAGAGATCTCAGAACACTTAATGAGATACTATATTTGCATATAAAGATGCAAATGAAATTCACAATTGTAAGAATATTAAGTTCTGTGAATCCTTCAAAAAAACCCCAAAAAAACCCCCAACAAAACAACAACAAATGTGGTGATTCTAGATATTTACCTGGTATGGAGTAAAGCCTCTGAACCAAGACACATATGACAGAATTTTCTTAGTAAAATGGGAACTATCCTTAGCGATCTCAAATGCATATAGGGTAGATATGAAATTGGCATGTCATGTTAATATTAACTTCAGATTTATTGAGGAATTCCCCTGGAAATTAATACCTACTGATACTTTAAACTGCTTTGACATCAGCAGAGAACCACTTAGTCACTTATTTTATTATAAATATTAATAAAATAATGCTTCAGAAATCTGAAAGTACAAGAATGCCAATCTTGTTTTTCAGGAGCTTTGAACTACTGGTCCTGATCTTGAAGCATTATAAACTGCATTTTTCTCCTTTTTGTTTGTTCCAATTTCTCAGATTCTGTAACTAGAGTTAGCGGAACTTCATTGTCGTCTAACTAGTCTTGTGAGCAAATGGTTAACAAAAAACCTCTTCGATACCAGTGGGCCTGAAGCTGCATGTGTTTCTTATCAGAAAGACATGTGATTACAAAAATAACAACCCCCCCCAAATTTCTTCAAAGCTATGGGTAAAACTAACTAAATATGGAGAAAGAGACCTTAATTAAAAATGTATCATATTTATGCTTGCTTTTGACCTAAGAAACAAATAGTCCTCCTTTTAAAGTGAACCCTATTTGCCCAAGGTGTGCTGGTATTTCCTATCTCATTTGAGTCCAGGAAGAACAGCAACTTATTCCTGTTTAAATCAGCTAAGAATTAACACTCGTTCCAGAAGTCACAAATCTGTATCACTGCTGTAGCTGTTGATAACTTATGTCAAGTCTTTATATACCATTGTGTGATTCCTAAATAGGCTGTGTTTGCTGTGAAGCTTAGGTAACCACTGTGACCTTTTGCTCATACTTGTGTATGCATAATAGAAGAAAGTTCCTCTGTTGCTCTTAAAGTCTACATTTGCATAATTTCACATTTCTCAGTGAGAGCTCCATCAGCTTAGTGGGCACAAAATCTCTCTTTTCACTTCTTTCAGTTGAAGTATTTCAAGGGTATCAAAAATAATGGTGTTAGCCATCAATTTTATTCCTATGGATCATCCTAGATAAAAAATATAAATTACATTTTAGGTTTGTAAAGTCTGTTACATTAAAGTTTTAGGTGATTACCATAGAATATGCACATAAAAGGTAGCCTTGGAGGCAAGAATCAGCCTATCGACTGAGAAGAGCTCTGATTTCTACTCCCTCTCCATAAGCCACATCTCCCCATATGTTAGAAAACTGAATCCTTTCTTCAAGAAATGGAACTAATCATATCCCTTCCAGCTCCACTGTATCTTTCTAAAGCCTATCTACCTTTAATTTCTCCTGGCTCTTCTCCTCTTCCCAGAACTGAATGCTTTCTGGAGTGTAGGAATGTCTTTCTAACTTGTCCAGATAATCACCCTGAGTGCTTCAGACAGCTAACACGTGCAGGCAAAACAATGACCAAAAATATTTCAGGCTGAAAAGGTAGAGAGAAATTGGGGAAAAATAGCTGTTAATCAAGGGAGAGAAAACAACATTTCAGTCATTCTGTACATATTATACCTATTAAGATAATTCTTGTATAACAATGTTTCAAAGTCACTAGTTACCACTAGATTGCAAAGCACTTTCTAATTGTGGGTAAGTATCATTTTCCTGCCCAGCCTGGTGAGTGAAGACATAAAAGTGAACTGACCCTTTCAGGGCGCTCATTGCAGAGTCCCTTTCTCTAGGCTTTGATTAGAGGATGCTGTGAAAGACTTGGTTTTTTTGTTTTCTCTTTGTTTGCTTCTTACTGGTTGAAGCTTTAAAGTACCTTTACAAACATGGGGTTTTTTGCATGACTTTTCCTGTTCTACCTGTACTGGAAGCAAGAGAGACTTTTTTTTCACATCATAGATACTGAGCTGTACAGTTTGAGCAAGTAATGTATTTCTTATGCTTGAAAAAGTGTTTTCCTGATCTTTCTCCTACCATAACTTTTTTCATGGTTTAGCCCTTTCTAGGGGAAAAGGAGCTGGAAAGCTCTCTAATGCCTTCTTGTCTGAAACAACTGATAGGATTTTACCCCATTCTTTCTTTTTCCAGTGTAAGCGATTTCACTCCAGTCTTCCAAGTACAGTGGCAGGAATGAAATATCATGGGCATTTAAAATTTGGTTTGTAGAGTTGGTTTATTGCTCCTGATATACTAGAACACTGGTTAACATGTGATACTTCATCTGTGAAAGTGCTTGAGGGCAGATCCATCGCTGACATTGTGGGCCTGCTGTTGTTCAGATACTTACATCTCTGCTTTTAAGAAAGAATTTACTTATGGTCGATTCAGGATGCTGGGCTATGTTCCTTCAGGGTATGAGCATGAATTTAAACCTCAGTTCCCAGAACCATATATTTGGCCTATACTGTATTTTTGCAAAATTATTTAAAATGACAGAATAAGTAAAATATGTAATCCTACACAGTTGTGCTGGTAGGAAGAAAAATTAGAGGTCATGTAACTAGTGTGTTGCTGCTTTGGTGTATAGCTAGAAAATGATAGTTTTGGAGAAAGCAGTGAGCAACTATGGTATTTCCCCCCCCTCCCCTTTTTTTTTTTTTAATACTTGACTAAAGGAGAGTTTTAAGTATAACACGCATCCAGTAACTTTAAAATTTAAATATTCCTGGTTCCGCCTTTCATTTGGCTCTGTGACAATTGTTGTACTACCTGTGCCACAGAAAATATATTCAGAAGAAAATCATCTGCTTGTTCCTTTACCCTTTCTCACTGAGCAGCAAAATCCTACTGAAATGCCCACATTGATCTAAAAAAATAAGTGAACTCTGCCTTTTCCTAAGCCAACTGTATAGCCCAGTAATGATGGCTGTTTTCACAGCAACCTAAATAAATATTTCACATATTAATGTCTCACCAGCTCCCCCCGTCCCCAAAACACTCAAAGGGATTGGGGGGGATAGACTGTGGTCTGGGTAGGTAATCTTGCATCTCCTGAATTGAATATTAATTGTTTCTGCTAGGGAGCATATTCAGTCTTTTTTGTCCATACACAAATGTTTGTTTGGTGCTTTATTCCAAGATTGCATTGTGACAGCAGCATCAGATGGACTGTTTAACTTTTTATCAAGCAGAAGAAAACATGTAGTAATTGCCATATTGGATTGTGCTTGTGGTCTGTCTAATGTACTACTATTTCTCTGATGACCATACCAGATGCTTGAGATGAGGATGGTAGACCCCATAGGAATTAGAGGCTTCTATGAAAATTTCACTCTAATCCCTTCTAATGAGAAATTGAGCTAAAACTGAAGCAGGAGCTTTTGTCCTTTCCAGCAGTCATCTTAGGTTGGTCACTCTAACTCCTTTAAATATTCTTATCTGTGTCTAGATTTGATCTGCCTTTGGATAGTAGTGTGTGTATGTTTGTGGTTTTTTTTTACTTGTGACAATGAATTTTAGAGCCTGCTGTATGAATTGTGATTAAACTCAGTGTAAATTCTTTGAATATAATTGAATGTCTGCTTTCCTCCTGGACCAGTCTTAAGAGTATTGCAAATGTGATGTCTTAACAGAGTTGAATAACTATGTAAAGAACAGCTACTGTCTTCATGTTTTGTCACTGAGGATAGTCTAATAACTGTAGCAGGTGATAATTTGTTTGTATGTACAGCCTGAGAGGTTCAGCACCACCCCTACACCAATCTCAAAACCATACTTCTTGAGGTACTTCAAATTGGGCACCCCAAATCACTGACTTGAAAAGCTCCGCTGATTTGGTTGACTTCTGTAGTTAGTATTGGTTTAATCAGGAGCTCGGGTTATTTTAGACTTTGATGCTGTATTACAGCTAAAAGAGGTATTTTCACTACTTGTTTGGCTAAGGCATTGATTCATAAGTGCACCATATCTGGAAATGTATCCAGTTGCTGTAGTGTCTGCTCTTATTCCCAGCTGAAATCTGAGATGTAGTTGTCAGTAAGGAAGATCTTTCATAAGGCTTGTGCATTGCCTCTAGCCCATCTTTCCTAGCAGGGCATAACCAGCTTTTACATGACACAATTGGGTATATTACAGTTATGTAAACCCCTAATCACTTGGATGGGGGTGTGTGCAAACTTCTTGGAGAGAAGCAATAGCCTGTATAATATATAAGCAGTTATACCTGTGTAAATCTGGATTTTTCTCTCCTCTGTTCTCAAAGAAATCACTCTGTATTAACCTAGATGTAGTTGGGACTGTAGCCAGAGTGCTTGGCTATGTAATGCTTAAGTATCTGGTGGGTTGAAGCTTGCTAGAATCTGCCTCCTCTGCTGGGACTAGAAGTGTCCCCATGTGCCTGGAGAAGTCAGATAATGGAAAATAACCATTTGCCAGAACTCTTTGGCTCAGACAAGGCTTTGACTGACACCAGTATCAGCAGCATGTATATGCTGGTCGGAAACCTAATGAGCAGAAGACGGTGACTTCAGAGGATCGGACGGAGTTTATTCAAGAGACTGCAAATCTCTGCTAAATAGCTTGTCTCTAAAGAAAGAGATCTGTAAATTCCTTAATTACAGTAATCATCTCTTGAGTTTATCCTAGAGCTCTACACAAAGAAAACTTGACCATGATTATTGAAATTCTAAATGCTATTAGTCACCTACCATTTCCAGTTTCTGGATTACACTTTTTTTGTTAAATCCAAGTTGTCTCTGTACATAATTAAAAAGTGCACTCTTTATCCACCAGTTAAATAGAATACATTGTATTAAGTATTAAACTGAACTGAATTTATTTATTTCAAGACCAGGGTATACCTTGGTACTATTCAAAATCCATGCTTATTAGGATAAAACTTTCTGATGATGTCAGCACTGGAACAAAGAAGTCTTGGTGCACAAATTCATGAATTTTTTTCATCCTCCTGTAGAAGTATTTGGCTGACTTTCATCTCTAACCCTCCTTGTTTTTTCCCCTGCTTCTAAATTCTCTCCCATTGGTTTCAGTGCCATTGGTTAAATGTATTAATCATCTAAATGATGGCACTGTATGAAGCCTAGGACTCAGTTACACAGGATTCTCCATGGACACAGGTTAAAAATGGGTCTTGGTGGCTGCAAGGGAAATGTGATGAGTGACCACAGTAGACACAGATGTAAAATTTGCACTTCCAGTGGCCTCAAAGTTGATTTTTTTTTTTTTTTTCTTCCATGATGGTTGTGGTGCAGGGAAGCTCTGAAAAGGGATTTGGAGGAGAAAATCATAGAGCTTTGTGGATGATTGAAGGTAACTTTCATTTAACAGCACACTTCTGCATCCCCAGTATCACCTCAGAGGAGTAATGCAGGTATTCAGCTCTGTTTTTTAATTATTTTCAACATGTGCTGTATTGGTGGTAGTCTTGTCCACAAACAAGAAGAAATTAGTTGAAATGTTTTAAACTTGGGTGTTGAAATGCTTGGGAGGCAAACACTCTGGAGGAATTTTGAAGTCTGGACAACTATTTTTATTGCAACTTCTATTTACTTCAGAAATGCATTTATACATAGTCATTCTTTTCTGTGCTGGAATTTTCTTTGTGGCTGAATATTAACAAAGATATTCTAGAAAAACGATTCAGTGTACTAGTGTAAGGGTATGTAACTATATTAAAAACAAAAGAAAACAAAAAACCCAAAAACAACCCCGAGAAAACTTTCCCAGTGTTTTTTGCCTCTTCTATTATGAATAAGGAACTGCAAAGATGCTGCAAACACTTAACAAGTACTTAACAGCCCCAATTTTTTTTTTCAGGAAACATTCTGTACTACTGCATTTGGAAAAACCATGCTACTTATTGAGGAATGTTTAAGCTATCCTGGAAATGTGTGTATATCCTGTCTAACAAAAAAGTTACCCTGGCCAAATGAGAAGATTTTTGAGAAACATTAGTTGAGGCAAGCCCTGTTTGGACATCCTATTCATAATTTTCCAGCACTTAGGTTTTACTTAATTGACTTAACCTGTGCTACAATGAGCTTGTTAAAGCTGGAAGTGTCTTGGTGTTAATTTTGGCAACAACCAGAATTGTTACCGTGCCTGAGTAACGGTGCTACTTTCTCTGTAGATCCTGCTGAAGAGATTGATTGATACTTGTTCTGGTCACAGAGCTGGGAGCCTAAATTTTCCTAGGTTTTCGTGGTTGTCTTAAAGGTTTGTTATCTTTGATTAGAATCTACATGCTTATATGAAGCTCTAGTATTTGTAACCCTTGCAATTACAGAAAAAAAAAACCCCAACCCCGACTTCATCTGTTTTTCATCCTGTGTTCTTCCAGTCACTGGAAGACATAGAATATTAGATCTGCTTTCAAATGTTTTATTTTTATACCTTAAGAAATTACTGCATCTACCAGACGACTCATTTTACTGAAGTAATGGTTCACTCTTAGACAAAATATTTCTCTGGATTTGGATCTAAACTTCTGGGAAAGCCTTAGGAACTAACATATTTTTCTTAGCTTATAATATAATTACGTGCCCCCAAACAGGATGAAACACCTTTTCCTAGAAAGACTTTGTTAATATTTTTGGTTCATGCTCACTTTCTGGATAGGCTGGTTATTTTTTGACCTGATTTCCAAACAGATTAGAAAAGTACATTAGAAAAAATGATGAAACTCTCTAGGTCTTCCTTTTAATGGTTACATTGCTCTGGGGCTGTTTGCGCTCTGAGAGGACATGAAGCACCACAATGCTGAAGTAGAGCAAGCCCACAACAAACTGCCGCTGTTCTTCTCCCATACACTTGGGCAGGTGCTGTGATGCACTTCTTGACACAGCATAGATGCAGATGAAAGTGGGACCAAAAAAACTGGGAGGGTAGAAAAGCCCAAGCTCTGGAAATGAAGATTCAGTGTGAGGTTAAAAGCATGTTTAACTTGTTCTTGACTGAGTCTTCAAATTCCCAAATGGTCTTACTGCTTCCAGGGCTGACACAATCATTGGCCAGTATAAAAGAAAGGTGAGGATGTCCCTGCTGGTACGTCACTGGTGAAGGTCAAGGGTCTTGTGCAGATGCTAAAAAATGTTACCAATTTCCTACCAACCTTCCTTCCACTTCTAAACATAATACTGCAAGGTCACCTTTTTTTCAGAAACTTCTACATGGGTTTTCCAGTGTTACAGCCAGGAATAAAATGTAAGTGGACAAAAACTACAAGGCTGGGAGCACTTCCCAATCAAGTTAAGGATTTACTAGACTACTGGTTTGAATCCTGTTTCAATGTAGACTTGCTCATAAGACAGACATACTATTTCTTTCCCATTGTAAGCCTCTAATGCTAGTGGGCCTTTAGGCCAATGAACACTCAGAGCGCATCATGCCCTCTGCTGTGTTGTTTATGGTGCAAAATTTATACCTGTTCTAAATCCACAGTGACCATGTGGCTCTGTGTGCTTGACTAAGCAGCCATTGATATATGGATTTCCTGTTTTCAATCAGGCATGGAGCATACTACAGACATTTTTTAAGAAATGCATCTTTAATTTTTTTCAGTAAATCAGCTGTGGTGTCTGTGGAGTGCCAAGAGCTGTACCATGTAATTCTAGAAAACTGCAGGAGTCTTCAGACATTTCAGAATGCCAACAGTCTCCAGTATCTGCAACCCTGCTTGAGTCAGAAACAATAGATAAGCTGTGCTGGCAACTTTGCCCATTTATTCTTTTTCTTGCTGACAGGGTACTGCAGATTTCATTAGTAATGACTTTCATATGAAATAACATTTAAGTAATTATCAAAAGTTATTTGTAGAAACTGTCCAAAGTTGTAAAGTTAAACCAACAAATACATTTCGATAAAAAACACTTGTGTTGTATGAAAGGAACTGTCTCTTTCACAGCATATTTGCAGCTAACAATTCCAAGAAAACCAGCTATTGATGAAGGGATTGCCTTAAGCTTTTGCAAAAGTTAGCATGGCATAAGATGTGAAGACTAGGTATTCTATATGGGTCTTCAGAGAAAACACTTAAACATTTTTATGAGTTTCTTGGACACCTGGTGTAGGTTTTTAGTTGTGAGCAAGAGGCATTGATGAAGAATTTGTGTAAATGCCAGAAACTCAAACCCACCTTTTATTCACTCAAAATCATTCACATCAAAGGAATCGATCACTTCTTCCATGCAAATGCTGTGGGGATTCCTTCACCCAGGACTGGAAAAAGCCAGGCTGTGTAGCATGACAGCTACTCAGCCTGCAGCAATGCTATATACCACTAAAACAGGAATGGATTGCTGGTTTTAAGTCTGATACAAGTTTGCAGCAAATGTTAAGAAAGCAATTTATTTCTGTATTTTGACTATATTTCTTCTAATGTGCAGGTTTGTGAGCCTTATGGTATGGTCTCAGATCTTGACTTTTTCTCGTGCTCAACATTAAACAGTCCTACAGAACTGTGTGACTACTCCACTTAACAGATCTTAACAGCTGCGGAGTGACATCCTACCTTTGCAACCGGTGTTGAAGAGTTGGCTTGGCTCATTCGTTAGAGATAGATCACTACAGTTTTTTTGCTTTCTTACAACATCTGTAGCAGTTCCTAAAAACAGTTATTCTGCCATATATGACTTCTCAGATCTGCATGTTGAGGAAAATTACTTAATTCTTCCAACCTGAAGGGGCTCTATAATGCAGTCTGGTTAATTTCCAGACAGTTAAAAGCTAGCCCTGTAACTCGCTGTTAATTTAAAAATAAACTTTCTAGAGAAAAAAAAAATATACTGCTGAAAGTATGCTGTGGTTGTCCTCTGTCTTCCAGCTGGCTTGAGGCAATGGAAGTTCTGGTTTTCCCAATAAAAGAATCTCTGCTTTTATGGGGTCCGTGTCCCTCATGCAGCCTGATGTAGAAGCATTAAGTGCTCTCCATTAGAAATTCCTTCCCCTGATCATTAGTGAGTAAACCTGAAATGAACAAGTGGGGTAGTTTCACCTTTTATATTTTCTATTAAAAAAATATGAGCAGAATCTAAGGAATTAGTGAAATTAAAATGCAGGCAGTCTTACTATTCTTTTCTAGTGGGAAGAAAGCTTGCTTTCAGATGAGGAACAGTAATTTCATCATGTACTTGCCTCCAGAACTTGAAGATTGAGCCCTTCAGTTAATTTTTACACTTCCATTTTTAAACATCTAACATAATACCTTTTACAGTTATATGTGTGCATCTTTGAAATACTTTTGTATTTGTATACAACAAATACAGAAGAAAAATGTCTCGCAAGACAAAGCAGATGCAAAGCATTCTTTCTCTAAAAACTGTCAAAATGTGGGTGACCTCCATCTGCCATGAGGGGTCTGTTTGCTCTTTGCCTTCTGAATATCAGAGTAGTTATGTAACATATAGGGAGTAATGCACCTTGTTCTTTAGAGCTTCTGCAGACTATAATTCTAGTAGGAGTTGGTTTTGAGGGGTGTTGGGTTAATGCTTTCTTTAGAAATGTTTTTTTTGGGTTACAGTAAAATTAGATGGTCAAGATTTCACTTTTACATTGTATGCAAAGAAACGTGCCTGGCAGCATCGTCTTAATCTGCTGAATATGTACTTGTCATAGTAAAGAGTTTCACAATTGGAAATATAGAACTGTTTCAGGTATTGCACCTACTGTGTATTGCTTCACAAGGCATTTGAATTTATGTACGTTTTCTAGAACTGTACTTACTGATGCTCTGTACCTATAAAAATAACCTTTAAATGTAAAGAGTCAGAAGGACTTGGAAATATGGATGTATTACAGCAAATCTAGACTTTCTTTGCAGTTACTTTTTTGCCAAAAATGTATTTTGACACACAAGCTTCTAGTTTTGGCCATGAAAGCTTCAAAGTGGTTGCAGGTATAATTATTGGGCAACAGGCTGAAAAGCAAATAGAAGGGACCAGTTTTACAAAACAGTGCATGACTTAGCCCCATGACAAGGAACTCCTCAACTATGCAAAGGATGCTTTGAGAGATATCTGATGCACCAATAAAAGGTAGAGAGGCTGGTAACTAATAACTGTGGTGGCTGGAATGAAAAGTGTTGTGTACTTATGGAAACTTTGAAGGTACTGACTTTAGTCTCTTCTTTTTTTTTTTTTTTGTTACACCTTTTTTACATGGTCCTGCGCTTCACTGTTAGTCTTGCTAGACCTTTATTTGACTGGGACTGGTTGCTCTTACTTTCTTAGATTTGTATTTGTACATTTATAACTGGCTTGGATAAAAGACTGGTGCTGGCTCTATGGATCCCTGGAGCCACAAAGATCAGGCTTTGTTTTTGTTGTCATTATAACAAAAGACTGTAAGACATATGGTGTGTTTGGAGACATCAGGTAAACTTTAAGCTTAACCAGCGATATGTTAGAGAGTCACACTAAAAACAAGGAAAAAACCCAGAAGTGGAACAAAACAGGATACATTTAAGTACTTAATAGCTGTCAAAAATATCTGTCTAGAGCTGTAAATAACCCTAAATCTTGATGGGTTTGGGCACAGCTGTATTCTGGAAGTGCTTATAAAGGACGGTTGTGATGCTCTTTTTTTCACTGGCAGCTGCTGTATTATCTGATCCCAAAGTGATGAAAGTGAGTGTGTGGCCAGCTAAAGATGGTGATCAATTACTTATCTGAAGTTCTTGATTAATGTTCTTTGAACCATGTTATTCATCATTCCTGGAGCAATTTCTTCAGGGTTGTCTTTGCTTGTAAGTCTAGAAAAGGAGCAAAACCCTATGTATGTTTGGATGCTTTACCTTTTGCTTTTTTCTGAGAGCACAGAATTTGTCAAAGGCGTTTTTATTCTGCAAAGGAGGTTGGCAGATCAAAGTTATTGCAGTCTGTTGGAGGAAGAGTGGATATCCTAGGGATAGACCTGGCATCTCTACTCAAACCCTGAAAGAATGAAAAGGGATCTAGAGAATCAACTGATTCACAGTTGCTTATGACCTGTTGTCAAGGTTGCTGCAGCATCAGGATTCATGGGAACCAGAAGGGAATTCTTTCCACACTAGCAATGGAGGCACACCAAGCATTAATATTCAGCTGTCTTATGGCTTTTATCTGTTTTATGCTGTTCTCGCTAGAACTGGTCACTCTGCTGGTTTTTGGAGGGAAGCAGAACACTGGTGGCAATCACAAGGAAGATTAACAGCTCACTTCCCATGTTTGCTTCAGTGGTACCCGTGTTACTAACAAACTAAACCAGCCAGACTTCTACAAGCACAGTTTTTTTCTCTCTGCATTTATAATGACTGGAAGACAAAATGTTTTAGAAAGCATCAAAGTACTATGTTTTGGGTTTTTTTTTCCAAGTTGATTTGCTTGATTGAGTTCTTAATCTTATTCCTCCTCCTTTCCTCTCATTTCCTTTGGCTCTCTGTCTCCATCTTTGACATGGAACTCATCAAGTAGTGTCCCTTACAAAGACAAGTTTGCTAAATATGTGGTTCAAGGCCATGGTGTATTTTCCTGAGGCATTTCAGCATTGCCTGTGCAGCTCAGGATGTATTTCTTTATAGGAAACACTCTGTTGCAAATGGTTGCTCAGAAGAGGCTTTTTAACCTAGTTTTCCAGATCTTTCTTCTTTTGTAGAGGCTGATTTAGAGGGCTGACGTGTTAACTGTTTTGCAGTCATGAATTTTAAGTTATGTGAAAGCATCCCCTTTGAAAAACTGGTAATAAATTTTCTATCTACAGCTATTCAGTAGATCAAAGTGCCTTCCAGAGGTACAGGTAACAGTGTAGTGCTCCAGGCAGGCTGTGCTAACTGAGCACTGCTGACTGGAAATACTGTTGGACTTTACAAGCCAGTTCTATCAGCCTGTAGGTTTAGAGTTGGACTGTGTTCAGAACGCCAATGGTTGTTACGGATTTGTATATTTTTAGCAGTCTATGTGTCACCCTAATTGATGGGCATAGACTGGCATTATACATTGAGCTTGATTCCTGGGGTATATTTGGCTTATTTAACAACTCTATCTTTAGGATACCATCAGCACGCTAATCCTCATTAGTGGTATGAACAGCATATCTTGGTGTCGTCTAACTAGATGAATTGGTACTACTGGCCTAGGCTACTGTTCATAGTGATTTTTTTTTTTTAAAGCTTATAGTAGGCATTTAAAGTATAATAAAGGTAAGAATTTTTGGTTCTTTAAAAAACTGTTTTGTTATGAAAAGTGAAATTTTGATGTCAGTTTTTTGTCACAGCTTTTAACCTGCTAATTTACTATCTGTATATTTATCTCAACATGTAACTGACTTTTGTGACTGGATATTATGTAGCTATGGGATTAGCTTGATGTGTCGGGCTACAAGAATGTCAAGTAAACATAATAAATTCTGCTGCTTGTTAAGGTCCTCATTACAATTTGAAAAACATGTTATGAAGCGTTCTGGCTAAAATAAGTCAAAAAAGTCTTATTCCTGTGGTGGTTGAACTCTTCAGATACTTAAGTAAACCTGAGGATGGGCGCTGTGGTCTAGCTGAAAGATAAATTTGGGATCTTGTGGTATCTCTGAGTTTGGTGAGCTGCAGATAAGCAGAATTACAAGAAACAGTGTAAATATGAAAGTACTTTCCCTGTGGTGTATCCTGCCTGGTTTTTTCATTGAGTGTACCTTGAGCTCATACCATAGTCTTGTTTGTTAGCAATTTTCTAATAACTTGTCAAGTTCAACTCATGCTTGCACTCCTCAGCTGATGTTTCAGGGTATGTTTTATGAGTGCTCAAAGATCTTTCTGAATTATAATATCTACTTCAAGACAAGCTTTATGTTTGTTATGTTTTTGTTATTTACTGTTTTCTGGGCTATTTACCAATATAAAATGCATAATGGTTTATACTGTATCCTGTAGGATTCCACAGTGGAAGCTGAGCAGTAATCTACTTCCCCTTACCCTGATTTTTCTTTTTTTTAAAAAAAGTTGCAATCTATAAGCTGATCTTCTCTCTGGTTCCCTAATAGTGTGGTTTCTTCAGAACATCTTCTAAGGGATGTTACCAATCAGGGGCACAAGTCAATATGGTTACATGAGCAATTTACCTGCAGGTGTGTGAGCAGAGTAATCTGTCACTGATAAGTTCATTTGGTTTCCATTTACCTGTGCCTTTTGACCTACATCCTTTGGTGTAAATCTCTGCAGTGTGGCACTGCTAGTCTAATAGAGGTAAATGACAAACACAGGTGAATTTAGGATTTCATCCTGAGAACTATGGACTACCAAGATAGTTGGGCCAGGACTGTGCTGAATGTCCCTTCACACAGGAGAGGAAAGCAAGAAATTAAAATATGATGGCTTCATGGTGGTATTGGCCTTAGTAAGGTCCTTTTTCCTACCTTGCTCTACGAAAATGCAAATAAGAGATTGGTAAGTATAAAAAACTTATCATAGGGAAGTAGATGAAAGTGTGGGTAAGGTGGTACTTAAATAAGCTGTATTATTACCCCAGGACACTCTGGTAACACCTTTGTTGTTTAATGGGAGTATAAACTTCTTTTTTTTTTCAATAATATTTGGATTGCTTTCTTTAGTAAGCAAATACAAAGGTAGGTTGTAACAGTGGAAGAACCATGGTGATGCTTATTGCTGAATGCTGCCATAAAGCTGATTAAAAACATGACTGAGCAACTTGTGTGGCCAGTAGAAACTTTGTGTGATATAATCTAACGTATTTGTCAATGCAAAGGAAATGCTCAGGAAATGAATTCAAAAAAGAGGTGGAAAAAGTCATTTAAGGATGTTGCAGATCAATTTAGGTTGAAAGGGATCTCTGAAAGTCATCTGGTCCAATCCTACTCTGAAGCAGGGCCAACTGTGGTTCTTGAAGTGTTTCTCATAGTGGTGTTTATGGCAAGCTGCCTTAACCTGCCACATAAGAGAAAACAATGGTTTTGATTTTAGTAATTCCAGAATAACTGGTAGAGATGAACTTAGTGAATATAAAATTATGCATTGCCCAAATGAATAGCTGTTAATCTGACAGCTGACACTATATGCACTCTTTGGGGCACAAAGTAGCATAATTAAAGTGACGTTGTAGTACAGTTCACTATTCAATCTAACCTTTTAACATAGTATTTTTAATTTTTTTTAAATAGTGTTTAAATGGCCTAATGAGGCCACAGCCAATGGAATGTTTTGAAAGGGAAGAATATGTTTTGGCAGTTCTTCTTGATCCGTGTCAGAATATTTAGAGTCTGATCCAGGTTAGAATTGAAACCATATCCCCCTACTACCATGAAGTTATACATTGTTAAGGGCTGCTTCCAAAAGCAAAATGCCTCTATCTGTTTTTTCTCTCTTTGACCAGAGCACTTAAACAAGCTGAGTAGGTTTCATGTGTGAAAAATAATCTAGGTTCCTTCCAAGTACAAGTCAAAGATAATCACACTGATAACTTTGCTTGATGTAATATTTTGGGAGCATCCTGAAAGAAAAGGGATGGGAAAGAGAGGAATAACTGCTGTTAAAATGCTTGACTGCAGTGACAGCAGCTCAAAATGCTAATGATAGGACATTAGTTCTAATGTCACTTGAAGAAATTAAGTATATTTGACCTTTCTGATCATCAAATAAATGAAGAAATATAAATCCTACCTCTGGGGAGGTGTGTTTACATAATAAAAGATTTCTAGGGCTGAACATCAAAACAGGCATGCTAAATGTCTATCTGGAGCAAATCACCTTGCCCTTGGAGATTTTTTTTTCCATTACAGAGGCTATGCGCTAGTTCTTGAAATAAAAAGCAAGACACTGCCATGTCTGCTGTTGTTGCCAAGTATTTACACTGACCTGTTTCCATCACTTACTCGGAACACATTTTCAGTCTGGCTGAGCACAGTGCAGATGTGGAACAGTTGGATGTTCTTAAATATGGTGTGGTTTTTGGTTTTTTTATGTTTTTTTTGAAGTCACTGCTGTTAGGGCTTATACAGCCCCTGACACAGATGATGAGGAATGGGATGTGTTGATAATTGAAAGTGAGAGCCTACTGCATTGTGAGGAGACATCTTGAGTATGAATCTCAACATATTGGAGTGGCCCTTAAGAGTCCTGAATATAGTCTGTGAGAGAAAGAACTGAATAAAAGCCAAGGCAAATTAGTCAACTGAAAAACCTATTTTTCACAATTTCATGATTTTATTATCAAAAGGAGTTTCAGTTTGTCTTCTTGCTCCCAGACAGCCCTTGCATGTGATGAAACAAAAATAGTTTTGGGAAGAGAAGTAGGAAAAGGTGGTGTGGTAAAGTGGTTCTGATGTTAGGAAAGCAGGTTTCTTTCCTTGATCTGCAGACCTGCCCCTTTAAAATGTACAAAATCCATGGGGATACATTCCCCTGCAAGCTATGAATCACTGTAGGACAGACATCCCTATCCTGAAGCAATGAAGAAGTTTTAAAAGGCTAGAATTTTCTTGAAACGGTGGATGTTAAAACAAGTTTTAGCATTTTCTGCTCATATTCTACAGAGCCTGAGACAACCTGGTATGAAGTGCTATGGCAGTGACTGACACGGCTGCAATATAAATTTACAACTGGTGTGTGTATATATATCTGGAAGAATGGGGAAGTAGTATCTATCAGTGTTTTGCCTATGAGCAGTCAGAGGCCCAAAAAAGTGGAGTGATGTTCTCAAGGTTGCACAGGAAGTCTCTGGCAGAGACAGAAATTGAATGCAGATTTCCCAAATACTGATCCAGTGCCTCAAGAGACCTAAAAATCAGATATTCATACCAATCACATTGACTGAATTTTCCTAACCTAATAATGTTCCGTTCAGAAGTGCCGTAGGCTGTGTAGCAGGAGGTTACTTTCCTTTTGGGGTTGCACTGCATTAAAGTGTATGATGTTGCAAGTCATGGTTCACTTTATATGTTATATTGTATAAACTAAGGGTGCTACCTCAGTAATTATGTGGCGATAGTAGTGATCATTTGGCTTCAAAAGATCAGCTCTTCTTTATTATAGAGGCCTTTGGCCTCCAACCCAAAAGAAAGTCCTGTTGGGGCAAGGGATTAGTTTACAACTGATGATTTCTAGATAGGAAAATAAATACTAAGATAGAGCTAGACTGAGAGACTATTGCAATTTCCTATTCAGTCTTTTAATATTTGCAGGGGTCTTTGTTAGCAAGCCTATTGTGAGTTTTCCACTGGCAGTATCCATCATCTGAGCTACCCTCTTCCTGATTCCACAGCTTTACTCCAAAACAGTCTCTTGAGTATGAAACTCCCTCCTTAATAAGTACCATCTTTCAAGCTGATGGTGATTGGCATGAGGCCATGTTTGCTTCTCCTGGGCATGTTTCAGTCTCCACTATTTTGTTTTCATTGGGTTTTACTGCTTTAGCTTTTTCTCACTTTTAAGTTCTTCAATAATTTAAGCTCTCCTGTGATCCTGCCAGCCTTTTTCTGCTTAAACCCAAGCTCAATCGCTTGGCAGATTTTCCCAAATGCTCACGTTCTGATAATATCCCCCGACTCTGAAGCACAACATGGAGAGTGTGGCTTTCTCAAGTCATGTTTTGCATTTCATCCCTTAGAGCCATTTTGCTTCAGGTGGGATGTTCAAAGAGCTCTAAGCATTGACTTCCTTTGGAGCAGAATGAGAGTAACAGTGAATAAAATGTTTTTGAAATCTTGCTTCTGTCCTTCATTCAACTGGAAATAGTTCCTGATATTCTTCAGGAGACGGTGAAATGCAATTTAGTCTGTAGGTGTGCCGAGCCTCCAGTACCCTCCTTTACATACATGTGTAGGAAGGATGATTAAAGTGACTAGAAAAAGTTCTTATTTACATCTGTTTCAGGGTAGTGAAGTAGGTTGCAATTAATTAGGAAGTTTCTGGTGTGGTAAAAATCATCATATAGGAGGAATGCAAACACATGATTTCCAAAGAGAAATTCAATTCCATATGGGTTGTGCCCTCTCCCAGCTAGCAATTAATTGCAACTTTAAAAGAAGATTTGATTATGTCTGTTTAAAAATAAATAAAAAAAAAATCAGCAACAAAACCCAACCCCCTCCCCTCTGCCAGGCATAGCCACATTTTCAATACTGAGGAAACTTAAATGATTCTAATTTAAACTTTTCTTTCATTACTTTGCTCAAGTTGAGAGAGTGCTTTGATCAACCTTTGAGTTATATAATTTATTAGAGTAAAGGGAAGAGGATAACCTTCAGATGTCTTCTGTGGTAAAGCACTGATGCTGAAACATTAAATGCTTGCAGACTGAGAGCATGCTTGGCTGGGAAGGCCAAAAAAGAATAAACAAAATGTGACATGTTTTATTGTTATTTATCCCCTACTAAAAATACAAAACAAAAGTAAATATAAATCATATCTTATTCAAAACACTGGTATGAGTTGTTTGGAATGCACCTCTTTGTGGTGGTATCCTGTCATACCATATATGATGTCAAAACATATGCAGTTAGCTTTAAGGTTGTCAGTACAGCAATTTTTTAAAATCCTTCTGGCTTCTTAATATATACATTGTAAATCCTGTGAAGGACACTTGTATACCCTTATTGACACATGTCATAGACTTTGGTGTTCTGCTGCAGTTCTGTAGATTAGTGGCTCTGGTTGTACTTTCCATAGCTTGGTACTGGTTTCCTAAGGTGTTTCATTCAATTCACTCAGTTTTGCTGCTTTAAACTGTGGTATAAATCTGAGTACTTAAATCCATAATTCTTTGGCTGTTGGTGCTGACAGTGTAATTGGGAACAAGAGCATTCAGCTTTGCATTTCTAATTCATTGTGGGGGCACAAATTAAACCAGCTGAAAGCATCGTGTGTGAACGATGTATTAGCTGACAGGGCAAGTAAGTGTGAGGAAAACAAGCAGTATGCAACGTGATAGTATGGATCTTGGTGAAACCCTTTCTGTGAGCTGCAAAAATAACTCTTGTGGTATAGCTTTCCCTTGAATAGCCTGACCTTTCCACTAAAGACTAATGAATGAACTTGGATGAGAATAGCTGGCCTTCTCCCAGGTGCTACTGAGCATCAGTCAGGGTTACTGAAGCAATGCACCCTATGAAACATAATATTAGACCCTGGCTGTTTTACAGAGAAAATAAATATGCAAAACTGGAAATGCTGAGGTCTCTCTGTAAACAGCACATTTTAATGCACAGTGCTTGGAATTCAGGGCTCGCTTAGGCAAATATCAGCCCTGAAAGATGTTGGTGGACTTGCAGCGGAGGTATTTATTGCTCATTTTGCTCATAGTCCTTGTTGGCTTGGTGGGAGAATGCCTCTGCAGCAGTCGCTACTGAGAGTTAGAGCAATAGTTTACACTGCTATAGCCTTCTGAGACTGAAGCTGTTGGGATGGCAGGCATCTTAATCATCCATGTGTCAGACCTTTTCTTGTAGTTGGATGACTTCTTTGGCCCACTGATCAGTGTTTGTTTACACGATTTAGTGATCTAGCCCCAACAGTAATTTAATTCTGTTCTTTACTAGGTTACCTAGGAGGCTGTGGGGTCCCTTCTCTTGGTAGGTCTTAATGGTGGTTTAAACAGAACAGTTTAGGTATACTCAATCTTGCCTTGGCATCGACTGTTTGCAGAGATGATTTAACACAGTCCTGGTCTTATGCTTCTGTGTAGAGTAACTTCAAAAGCTGGATCCGTGTTAGGTTTCTAATAATGTTTCAGATTTGTTTGAACTACACACAAGCAGAGGGTAGGTGCAGGATGGTGTAGCTCTATGCTAACATCATCTTTGTTTTTGGAGGGAGATGATGTAAAACATGTGGTAGTACTACTTACGCAATAAAGAGCTACATACAAAAGACTAAAGCAATGTTTGGCTGGGCAGTGGAAAATGGTAACATCTCATCTACCAGCTGCAAGAAAGGGAGAAGAAAGTTTAGTAAAATGTAGACTAGCCTTAGGTGTAAGTATGACTACATGGAAGATCTGTTTTGGGGTCTTACAACACATGCAACCAGAACTGCAGGTACAAGATGCAGATAATTAAGGGCTAGGAGAATATGATATAATCTGGTCTAACTGCCTGTGTCCAGCAAGACAGAAAACTTGACAGAAACAATACACAGGCATTGATCGATCCCCATTGCTTTTTTTTTTAGTTGAAACATATCTTACCAAAACAGTCTTGACTTGAAATGATGAAATTTTTTCTAGTTCTTTTTGTAGTTGCTACCATGTTTAACCAATTTCACTGTCCAAAAACCAAACCAATACTATCTTACTTTATCTGTGTGTGTTTGGCTTTACTTGCAAGGTACTACTTAAAACTTCTAGCATTAGTTCAAAGTAGTCCTTGAGGATCTAGTACTCTTTATGTGAAGATACCAGTTTATTCTGCTTTAATAAATTAAACAGATTTAACCTTTAAAGTTTGAGCATTTTCTGCAGTCCTTAAAATGTTTCTGTGGCTCTTTCCTGCACCCTTTTACATACCTAACATATTTTAAAAAGAATCCGCATCCTGGATTTTTATGCAATATTTTCAATTCTTTGATTTCAACCACAAAAACTTACCTTTTTCCCTTTCTTTCTCTCTAAATCTATCAACCTATTTTGAATTGGCAAGGTACTTGTCCCCCTAATCAAACTCACTAATTACATCTCTGGGACTTTCAATTTTCAGTTGCAATTTCTGCCTAAATCTTTCATTTAGGTTCCCTTGGCTAATTATATTCCCTTGGCCAGGGAGCTGGCTATTTCAAGGCTCAGTGATAGGACTGTACTTTGCTTAATTACTCCTCCATCCTTCTCTTGCTCCACTGATTCCTACCTCACTTTCTCTGCACGTGTGCCTTGCAATGGTAACATTGTTCAGTTAGTTTTCAACAGACCTGATCCGTAAGGAAGGGGATTTTCCACTCATATAATCTCTTCAACAGTGATGTGAAGATCTATGCTACCAAAATCTTCAGCTTCACCAGCTCTGCTGTTCACCCCAATGCAGGTGAGCAGGAAGTATTTCTTAGACAGGATTTTGGCTTGGTTTTTCCTCTTCAACACTTTCACAGTCCCTGAATTTCTTAATGTGTCATTCCATAGGAACCTTTTCCATGTGATGAGATGCAATGAAAAAAAATTACATCATTAGTAGAGAGATAAAAGATGAGCAAAGATTCAACAGGATTATGATGTGAATTTGGCACATAATTTTTTCCTGTCCTCCCTTGGTTTTTTTTCTTCTCAATTATTGAATATAATTCTTGTTTCAGTTTAGGACAGATGACTGCTGCTTTTGGTAAGAACTTTGAGACAGGTTATGGAAGAATCTGTTTCATCAAGTTTTCTTCTTTTTAAGTTGAAATTTTCTTAAACCTTATGTGATGTGATTTGATAACTTCCTGAAATCAGTTGTCAGTGCTAACTGTATATCCACCTGTACGTATCCAGCTACCCTATTGTTTGAATATTGCTCATTTTATTTTCTTATTTCCTGCAGCATATAATTCTTTGATCTAATAATATTCTACATGGCAGTGTTTCTGTTGGATGATTTTGAATTTGTCAGGTACCAACAAATTTGAATAAACCTCTTGATTTTGATTTTAGATAAGAAAATAGCTGTTGTAACAATCTTTTTTTCTGTGGTGCCTCTAGTTGCTTCTCATATGAAATACATCCAACTGCTTCAAATTCCATCTTTGTAAAGGTCCTTCTCCCTGTATTACCTCGCTTTCAGCAGTTTTGTTATCACACACTCCGATTTTATGGTATCTTTTAAAAATATAGGGATTTTGTGTGATAAACAGCAAATTCACTGCAAATTTGGAATATTGGATGTCTGTGGGTGAGGGAGAAACAGGCCAAATGGAACTTAAGTAAAAATAATACACCTGGAAATTATATTTTCATTCCAATCTTTAAATAACAAAAAGTGGAATGGGTGGGAGAAGTAAAAAACTAGTTAAGTTGGAAGAAAGAAATTTGATTTTTGGGGTGAACACAATCCAACACTAGCTGAATTAAAATGGAGAAAAGCAATTTTTGATTTGTCAAGGAAATGAAAATAGCGGGGCAGCTGTGTTTTGGCACTTCCCCGGGTCCTTGCTGGTAGTGACATATTGAGGAATTTTGGGAACTATATAAATTGAACTTTAATTCAATCTCTGGAAGCCAGCACTGAATATCGGTATAACCCCCTCCTCCCTTGTCTCTCTCCAGTAGTTCAGAGGAAATAAACCTACCCCTTACTACTTCCGAACTTACGTTGTGTAAAGATCTGATTTGCAAAGGGGTCTCATCAGTGTCCTTTCTGTGTGCACAGCTTTACGTGTGTAAACACCTGCAAATTCATTTTTCGTGCTCTAGCCCTTAAGACTGTTATTTCTACGTGTACTTATCCACCAAGATTATCTCAGACAAGGGGATGCACCCCAATGTACAGGCATTGGAGTGCATTTCTTTCTGAGATCATCTTGGTTTTGCTCATCTAGATCTGAGAGTCTGGATCTTGTGATGTTGTGCTGCAAAATAAAAGGTGATGCAGATCGTTAGCTGCCTTAAATGCCTAAGGGTGATAGAATCAGTTTCTAAATAGCTGTTGCTTGTGTCCTGGTATTACTTAAAACCAGAGATTTGGAGAACTCTGCTGGGAACAGTCTTGACCTAAGTGTCTAAAGAAAATTGTCCTAAACTTACTGAATAAGTAGCTGGGGACCCTTTTCGATAGCTCCCTTAGACCACATGGGTATGAGTAGGGAAATACCTGTGCTGCCCTATATCTGGGATAAGGGAGCAGATGTGGAGACCCAGTATGTTCTCAATGCTCTTGCTGTTCCTAGTCTGGAATGGATATGGAAAGCGTGTGTGTGTGAGAACTGATCTTTGGACAGGGTTTGGCTGATGATGTAATTGAACATGGATTTCCAATATAGGAATAGGTATTCCTTTTCTTGATCCCATAGGGTAACTGTTCAGACCTTAAGGTCTGATTCTTTGCTTGCTGACCTGCGTTTCATGCAGGCAGTGAATTTACTTCAGAGGAATTTAGTCTTGAGCCATGCTCAGCTAAATAAAGAAGGTCTGGTTTTTAACCATATCCATAAAGCAATACAGATTCTGTTGAACTCAGCTTGCCTCTAGGTTGGATGCCTAGAGACTATAGAAATGGATCTGTTCCTACAAGTATTTATACCTGTACAAGAAGGGAAGTATACAAGTATCTTATCAGTTTCGTTTAGGCATAAGGCAGTAAAATCACCCTCTCAACTGGTACTGAGTGTAGTGTGCTAAAACTGAAATGCCCTCCCTCATCCACTAGAAAAAACTGAAACAGTACACTTTGACAATAATATCAGTCTTGATTTCATCTCATGGTGGTGGATAAAAGGATGTTGGAGCAGGGCTGGGAACACAATTCTTCCCTCCCTGCAGAATACCACAGCCAGGGGATGGCGAAGTTGTGTTCCTCTGGAGTGAGACAGACCCACAGACATGGGTGGATGCTTCCTTGTTCCTACAAGGGTTATGTGGTGAAGGGGTGGTGTGCTTGGAAAGGAGCATCGCACATAGGCTCTGGCCCTTGACTACAAGTGCAGAACTTGCCTTTTACCAGACCTCTGTGAATGTGGGGCTCTACTTAGGTCTTACCTCTCTCCCAGTCGGTGACTTTATACTGGGCGCTCTGTGCTGTCTTGGGCGGTTTCTACTGATGTGGTGTTTGCAGTGGGGAAGAAAGCAGTTATGTCAGTTGGCTGGAAATATGCAGGGTTTGGGGCCAGCAGGGGGAAGCCTGAAGAAGGAATTGGATCAGAGAATCGCATGTTGAATGCGTGTGACTTGACAGGTTGGAAGAAGGGGCCTGTTTTTGTTACACCCCTCTGTTTTTAAGACATGCTGGGTGCGCGCAAACATTCACGGAAGCGCATTCCTTCACAAGAGGTCTGCGTAGCAGCTGGGCTTTGTCCCTGTGTGTTGTCAGCCTGTGGTGCTCAGCAGTTTTTCTGGTTAAAAGTCCTGTATTACAGTAGTGTATCACTTTGAGAGGAAAAAGGATTTGAGGCAAGCTGCACTTGGGATGGCTGATCCCCAGCCTGCCCTGCGCGACTGGTACCCCTTGCTGGGTGACTGATGGCAGCCCCCTTCCCCCAGACACGCGCACCCAGGGCAATGTGACAATGACTTCCTTAATCTCATATGGGACCAGGATTTTGAGCCTGGTGTCAATCCCCCACTTCAGACAGTCTGTTGAAGGGACAAATATGGCAATAGCATATAGAGGAGAAGATGTTGTCTTTGTGGTCTTAGAGCTCTTTAGTGCATGCTTTGCTATGCTGTATTGACTTGCTGAATCCTAAATACTTTCTGCAGGATCTGGTATGGTCAGATGAGACCTCCCTTTTGCTTTTTCCTAAGCCTATGTGTCTTTAAAGGAATGGAAGTTGGAGTGAATCAAAGCGAGTGCGTTCAGAGAAACTGATGGGGAGAGTTTGATGGGAAAATAAACTGAGCTGTTTCAAACTCATGTAAGGTGGATTTCAAGGCTTCCTTATATTGCTGGTCTGGGCCAGGAGAAGTGCAACTCCCAGCACAGGGTCCTGCAGCATGTGGGGTTCAGCTGGGGAGGGGAAGGCCCAGCGTGTGATGTACGGAGGGATAGCCCTGGTTAGAAAATAAAAGTGCCTCCTTCCATACATGCTTTGGCTAACAGGATAGAACACTTGAGCCGCACGTGCACACACAAACAACATGCTCTAGGGAAAGACCACAGATATGCTACAAATCATAATCTGATAAACTCAGATGCTTTCAAAATACAAATGTCCTGTCACTGCTTTTCATAACAAAAATGATCACTTAAGACTTTACCACAGCTTAACTATTCACAATGTAAACATCAACAAAACTGATGATTTTTTCAACACTTAATCTGCCTTTCACTGTGGAAATAAATGTTTTGGCACTCAATCCCTTCCTTATGATTTTGTTAATAGGAAACTACAGTGCAGAATCACCATTTGGTTAGACAGCTGAAGAAAAGCAGATTAGATATGCAGATACGGAGACTTTTCCAGACCATTTTCCATTTCTGAAACCTATTTTGTTATCATTGTTTTAATCTTTCCAATGCAATCAGAAATCTCTTTCCAAACTCCTGAGCCCATCTTCTTTTGAAGAATAGAATAGTTTATGGCTTCTCATTTTTTTTTTTTTCCCATCCGAGACCCAAACCAGCTGCAAGCTTTCACTTTGTTTCTTTTCCTTTCCTCCCTCCCAGATTAAAATCCCAGAGTCTTGGATCTTGCCAAGAAAGTATAGCAGGTTTTTTTTTGCTGTGTGGGTTACTGGGGGCTGGGTGTAGAGGAGTAAATGGGAACTGGGTCTCCATGCCTGCCTGTACTGTGTGTACAACCAAGAGCAGCTGTTAATGGGAGTACCCAGCTGGATTAGGGGGGCTAATCTGATACATGGCTGGTGAAACACCTCCTGCTCTGCTTTGTCCTGGTGCTGGCAAAATTTGAGTTACTTTCTTAACCATTTCTGTGCAATATAGGATCCTGCTCCTGGAAACTGTTTCTGGATACATTTTTGTATTTAAGATACACTGATTTTAGTATTTATGCTATTGTTCCCATATATGTATCGTTTTTCTGCGGCTTCAGGTTTCTACTGCCATTCAGATCATATTAAACGTGGTTTTTCCTTTTTAAATACTAACATCTAGGATTGATTTAATCCCACATTTTTTTCCTGGATAACTTAAACTTGTGGATGAATCACTCCCCAAAAAATAAGAACATGTCCAAACCTCAGCCTAAATGTCAAATTGAACTAGAATTCAATAGGTTTGGATAAAAGCCTGCTCTTGGGCCCCCCTCAAAGTATACACTGAATCAATGTTGAATGTGTCTTAACAAGTCTGACAGCCCTGCTGCATTGTCTGCTACCTTCAGATCTGTGTTTGGGAGTTTCTTCTGCATGATCAACATCTGAAGCATCTCAAACTCAGACAAGCAAAAGGCCTGTGATTTAGACAGAATTAGTTAGAGAATGGAAAAGGGATTATTACTGAAACCTGATGTTGCCAATTTGTAACTTGTTTTTCTTGCAGGTAAGACTTCCTGGTACCTTTCTTAACAAAGGGAAACACTTCCAAAAATTTTTGCACCTTACACTCTATTTTTTTTTAACCGAAAAAGAGTTGAAAGCAGTCAGAGCTCCCTACCAAGAGAAGTCCAGAAGGCACTAGGTAGTGTCAGCAACCAGGTGTGACATGTACTCAATTGCAAGACGCGTCCATAAAAAGAAGGAACTTGTAATTATCCAAAGCTGAACTAGGGCGTTGTATGCTCTTCTGATTCCCACTGTCTTAGAAATTCCCTGAATTTTCTGTCAGCTCTAAACCTGACTGTTCTCTTACATATGTACAGGAAAGTAATCCTCAATTGCTTCTTAATTGTCCTTCTATCAGTCTGTGTTACCCTTTCCTTCAATATAAAAATGTGCTCTAGTTCACTTTTTGAAGAGATGTGATGAATCAAAAGCAGTTTTATGTCACACATAAAACTGTAGTATTGTAAGCAATATATGTATTATTCAGCAGAGAAGGTTACGCTTTCAAAGCAAAACCATCTGTAATGTCAGTAAGGATGAAAGGAGCACACTGGAACTCACAGGAGTTGTTCAAGGTGGAGGAGAGAAAGAAGTAAAAGTTGCAGTTTGGTTGAAAGGGAGATAATTATTTTGCTGTAACCCAAACTTTAATTTTATAGAAAAAGAAAAATTTAATTCATCTGGGAATAGGAGAAGGAACATGGTAAAGAGAACAAGTATCAGAGGGAAGAAAAGGAAAACCTTGAAACTGATCAGAAATTGCTTGAAATGAAAAATATTTTGTAGTCCACCACCAAGAGTGTTTTAGTTACCTTGTACACAACTGAATTTTCTTTTTTTTTTTTTTTTTTTGGTCCTCCAGTAACAGTAGAAATTTCTACACTTCCTTTTGTTGAAGTTGGAATGGGTTCATCATATGGCTGCTGTCATTTTCTGGACTGTTTCTATTCTCACCGAGGGTTTCTGTTTCTCCTGCTTTTCACGAACTTTGCAGTCTCTGCTTCCAAGATACATGTATCTTTTTCACCTCACTTCTTGATGGGAATCGTGTATCTCTGCCTTTCATCTCTCCTGCTTCCTGCTATGGAAGATGTATTTATTCGCTCTCTTCTTCCCACCCCTTAAGATGGGCTGTTATCTATCACTTACCCTATCCTGCCAGACAGGTTGCAACCCTTACAAAGGTCAGACCTAGGGATGAGGTTTGTGTCTATCTCTTTGTCTACAGTGAGATCTGAGAAGCTCGTGGCTGTGCTGCTTTCTGAATGTCAGAGCAGCAAGCTGACATATTTAAACAGTGGAACAAAGGAAGGGAGGTCTAACGGTGGTAAGTAATTTGTTGTCCTGATGCAACGCTGAAGCAGGGTAAAGTTAAGGAAGGCTAAAGTGTGATCCTTTTATGCATTAGTGTTCTGCAGCTCATTGTCTTGGTTTGGTTCATGACAATTTTTATCAAATCCATGTTTATTTAGATATTTATGTCTCTATGCATATGTTATGATGAAATATACTGTTTTAATCAGGAGTTTTGGTTTGGGTTGTTGAATGCAGCGTCCTTGCCCTTAACCAAAATAAAAACCAGACTCAGCGCACACATACAGCGCAGGGAGGAAAATGGATATAACCTTATGATAATATTTCATGCAATATTGCTGAAGCCAGTGGTACTCGCTAGCGTTGGGCTGTGGGCCAAAATTCAGACCCAGAGTGCTGCTGGGGGTTGCACAGTGTTGTTGTGTTGGCTACCCTCCCCCCCCTTCTCCTTCCCTCTTCCCTCTGCTCCAGTGTCTGAACTAAGTAGTTTGGCAGACAGGAGAATCAACTCTTGTAAGAATGGGGAAGAATGAGAAGGTCCCTGCTCCAGCAAGGCTAGGGTCTTCAAGGCTGCATATTATTCTTGTTCTTATTAATAATAATTGCTTTTAACTTAACATTTAGGAAAGCCTGGGACAAGTCTAGGTTAGTGTTACACAGTCATTTGGAAATAAGGGAAGAACGTAGTCTTTGGCAATGATAAATCTGCAGTAAAGCAAAGGTGCAGGGACACCAGCACCTGTTCTCATCATCACTGCCTCCTTTACCACATTTGAAGCACTCCCAATTTCGCTAGTGTTAAGGCATCAGCTCTGTTCCTGTGCAAGAAACAGATTTTCATAGTTTTGTAATGTCCTTTGTTACGCGATCTCAAATTCCTGTTCCCTGAAAAAGAGAGGAGGGAACCCCTCACAACAAGTCTCGGGAGGTACAAAGATGGCCAACAGCATCCTGGCTTGTATCAGAAACAGTGTGGCCAGCAGGACTAAGAAAGGGATTGTCCCCCTGTACTTGTCACTGGTGAGGCTGCACCTCAAATACTGTGTTCAGTTTTGGGCCCCTCACTGCAAGAGGGACATTGAGGTGCTGAAGCACGTCAAAAGAGGAGCAACAAGGTTGGTGGACAGTCTAGAGAACAAGTTGTATCATAAGCAGCTGTGAGTGATTTACCCTGGAGAAAAGGAGGCTCAGGGGAGACCTTATCACTCTCTGTAACTACCTAAAAACAGGTTGTAGGCTGGTGGATGTTGGTTTTTTTCTCCCCAGAAGTCTAGATTGGATCTTAGGAAAAGTTTCTTTGCCAAAAGGGTTGTCTAGTATTGGAACAGGCTGTCCAGGGAAGTGGTTGAGTCGCGATCCCTGGAGGTGTTTGAAAGACATAGAGTGTTTAAGGACATAGTTTAGTGGTGGACTTGACAGTGCTAGGTTTATGATTGGACTTGATGATTTTAAGGGTCTTTTCCAGTCTAAATGATTCTATGATTCTAGAATTAACTCTGGGCAAGGCAAATGGGCATGCCTGCTCCAGAGTTTCTAAGCTTCCTTCAGCACTTGTTTTTGTTCTGGTGTCTGAATGTAATGTTGGGGAGCTGGACCCTAGTTTTGATGATTTCTTCAGCGTAAAAACAATGTATTTTCCTTTTTTTCTTATTCTGTCCCCTCAGTCCTTCCCATGCTCTCCCTATTTGGTGTCTTGTCTCCTGTGCGCCCCTCTCCCCCTCTTATTCTATTGTCTTTTCTCTCTCTTCTTCAAATCTATGTTCCCTTCACCAAGTTCAAGCTTCTCCCAGCATTAATCAACTTTCACCTTATTTGTCTTCGGCATGTAGGTGTCCCCCCTGCCCCCATTGTTTACAGCATCTCCCAGCCCAGTCTGCTGTCTTTGTTTTCAGCTGAGCAGCTTTCCACTCTGCTGGGAGAGTGCAGCAGGCTGGACAAACTGTGAAGAGGTTTGTGTAGTAATTTCTAGGTGGCAGGTCAGCGTCCTGCCACTGCGAGCTCTTGGCTCTGTGAGAAGTGCTGCACTGCCTGCTGCATGGCACGTCTCCACTCCTCACCACATCACGGGAACTGTGTCTTGAAAGCGCTGGGCAGAGTGCAGAAGATGCTGGCTGCAGTTCCCGAGAGCCGTAGCCAGCAGTTTGTGTTGGGGGATGGTTTTCCAGTCATTCAGTATCTCCAGAGTTTCTGGACTGGGAAGTCTGCTGGGAAGGAGCTGCATTTCCTTCTGCTAGCCTGTCAGGATGGGGCCTAAGCTTCAGCTGGGGCTTTGAACTTGCTGTAAGACAACAGCTCTAGTAGGAAAGGCTCAAAACAGCTGGGTTCCTGAAAAATTTTAAAAGCCCTGACTTTTCCAGGGTGGCACTTCTCATGATTGTGCAGAGTAGATCAGCAAACGAGGATGACATCACTGCTGCCAATTCAGAGACCCTGTATGGATGTTTGGGGGTGTGTGGGGGAAGCAAGACCTTCAAAAAGGCATAAAAACGCTGGGAAGGAAAGTGGCTGCATGACAAGTTATGCAACGATAGCAGGGTGTTCTGCACTGCAGTGCAACTGTAGGTGGTGAGGTGGCTTTGACTCAGCAAGTACTGGTTGCCCAGAGTGCAAGTGATTGGTTTGGAGGTTTTATGTTAGTAAAAATTACAGTTGTACAGCTGCATCTCCATCCTCTCATTCCAGAATGGCATGCTGTTACACCAGTGGAATTACTGTGCACTCCAGACTTTAAACCCATAAATTGCTAATGCCAGACTGTTCTGATGAGCAGCTTTTTGATATCCTTTACATGTTAAAAAGTACTCAGGCCTGTTGACAAAGCAAAGAAATGGTGTCAAAAATAATTTAAAAACCTTTTGACCTGTAAGGTTTAAGAGAATTAGGCACAGATTCTTTGCTTTAAGCCTCTTGGTGACAAGAAATATGGTCCTATGCCAGCCAGTTGATTGACAGTGGCGTTTGTAGTTTCAGCTGCTAATACAGTATACTCCTTGTATATTCCTGGTGTGTAAATATAGAAGACTATTTGTCACCTGGGTTGATGGATTATGCATAAGTGAGACAATGTGGTTAAGATTCTAAAGCATAAATGAAAAATCATAAACTTTACATAACTCATAAAGCATTGCTTAATACTCATAATGAAGTATCCTTATTTTAATCAAGGGAAACTGTCAGACTTTCAAATAAGCAAAGATTATGCGGCTACCATGGTGGTGGTGTTTCTATAGCGACATGCTACTAACCTGCATCATTGGATTTTTGACAACCATAATAAAATGTATTGAAAAATAGATTAGTTTTAAGAGACTCTTCATAGCCAGCTGCTTTTATTTGTAAAAGTCATGTATTCAGTCATTGTGGGCTCCGTCCCCTCAATTAGAGTTCTTGGCTGAGTATGAACCTTTGCATAGGTACAAAAGCACTCTTGTTTCACATTCTTCAATTAGTTTTCAGTATTTTCATGTGTACTTGGGTAAGTTTATTTTTCTTGAAAGCTCTCCTACCACAAATAGTTGGCTATTTTCTCATTTTCTAGTATGCTGTAATTACAATTTATTTGTGCTCTTGAGATGATGTAAATTTGTAATAATTCAGAAATGGCTCTGTAATTATATTTTCTGAGAATTCCATATTTTTCAAAAAGGAGCATGGTTACCTTATTGATTTTTTTTTTTTTTTTTGGATACAGAAAAAAGAATTTGCTATGAAAAGTGCATTATCACCTCTTGAAATATGCAGTAAAACTCGCATTTTCAGCATGCTACTCTTATCTTTATTTGCTGATAGAGAGAATATCCAGATTTTTTTAGCTTAAAGGGGAAGACTACGGTTAGGTTCACATTACTCCGTATTTAATAAGTACGAAGTACAAGGAAAAGGGGACATAGCCCAATACTATAACATTTAACAGATTTTAAGGAAAGCATTTCTTATAATCTAAATGAAAGTCTAAGTCTGCATCTGTTTTAATCTGGCTTTTAATAGTATAAAAATCTGACTCCTGAAATCCTTTTCCAGACTATCCTGCTGACCTGTGGGGATTCTGTATGAGCAAGAGGTGCAGGATTTTCCCCTAAACTAGTATGCTCTTTTTGAACAACTCTGAAGCAGTTTACTTCACAAGGCCACGTCCTGCTTTTTCACTGCACGCTGAGTCCCAGAAGACATCAATAGCAATTTCATGCATGTTTTGGGAGGATGTGGCCCTTTAGTAGTATTTTGCTCTACAGAGACACTGTGTGCTTTGTGATTAGATTCCACTATTTTTTTTTATAATGTGAGCTGTGCATGTCTGACTGTTGGTATTTAACAAAAAAAGCCTAGATTGGAAGTCACCAAACTAGATATGATCACAGATATCAGCATGACTAAGAAGATGTTAATTGGTTTCAGCAATGAGGCATTCAATTAGATGCATTTTATTATTTGTTCTTTTAACTCGTTTATTTTCTCTGTGAGTGTAGAATCCAACTTCTGGACCAAAACCTGCCTGCAGATGAAATAAGATGTATTCTCAGATGAAGTGTTTTAAAATGTTAGTTATCTTCAATTGATAGTTTTAACTAGCTACAATAGCTTCTTTCATATGTTTGAGTCTCTGCTGTAGTCCAGACTGGAGTATTTGATTGCCACAATACTGGTGTGTCAGTTTGTGTTGCTCACCTGTTCAGTGAAATGCTAGAAAGTCATTTGCAAACATGGGTTAGGAGACAAAGGTTACATTCACTGCATAGTTTATTGATACCATGCACCTATAGTTCAAGAATATACATTTATTAAATATTCTGACACAGAAAAAATCTGCAGAATGTTGCTATAATAAGACTAGGCCATAAATAAAACAAAAAATTCTTAAAGAGAAGACAGCTAGACTGTGTTTCTCTTGGTGTTGATGTTACTACTTAGTTTTTAGTAGATTTCTTGCTTCTGTGTCCCAAGGAATTTGGTTTATGGCTAGATGCGATGGACCAACCCCATTTACGTTCTGTAGCTAAATCACTTAAACAAAAAAGAGAAAAGAATACCACCGTTATAGTTCTGTAGAGGAGTAGCTGTCCTCAACTTTTTCTTAATCTGTTCTTTGAACTTGATGAGGTTATTCAAAGACTTGGAGGTTGAGAAAATACTATTTGCATAAGGTTCCTTAAGGTTCTAAGTGTTATATTTTGCCCCTTCACTATATGTATACTGAACTCCACACCTTTTCAGATTGGCTACTTTAGTTTAAAAAAAAAAAAGTTATCTAGTTTGTGTGGGAAGGTGCCAAGAGAGAACTGTGCCATTGGCTGCCAGTTCTACTGAAAAAAATTGTGACTTTTTTCTCCAATTTGTTTGCCTTCAGCATCCAGATGTGGATTTCTATTACACTTTTCAGTAATTTGGTTAATTTTTGACCCTTAATACATTCTCAGAGTAGAAAAAGAAGGCTTGTGGTCACCCACCCCATTGTTTATTCATGGGGAATCTGCACTGTTGGAGTTGTTCTTCCCCAGTATGTACAATATTTTAAGATCAGTTTTGCCAAACTTGCAAAGGCGAGTTCACCTCCCTACACATGTAAAACAAGAACCCGCTGGTTTGCGTTTCTGCAGGCTGGTGTTTAAGAGCATATGTCAAGTTGCCTGTCCATTATAACTCCCTCCAGCAACCTCAAAGACACGATGAGAGCAGCAGCTGCACTTCAACGCTTCTGTCATCACTCCATCCCCCCTTTTATAGTTGTTCTCATCTGTTTTATTTTCTTCCTAAGCAAAAACTTCTCTGACACAGAGAAAGGTTCTAACACATTTCTCCTTTCTAAAAAAATAAATTGGGAAATTCACTACTCTTCTACTTTTTGCATATCTGCTGGTAGAATGTAACGATCAATACAAAGTATCCTTTGAAATTACTTTAAAATGTTATACCTAGAGCAACTGCAAAATGTAAATGCAATCTGTAGTGTAACTTTCAAGCTCAAAACCCACAGATGAGGGTACAAGGCTGCTTATGAGCAAGCAATATCTAAAAATAAAGTAGTAAACTGGATTTCTTGTTTTGTGTGGCAAATGAACAGAAACTCTAATAGTTGATGTCCATGTTTGTCATCCAGTTTACAGCTTTTCATTTTTTCAATTAGAATTAAAAAATGCCAACAAATGGAAGCAGATGTAGAGCTAACCACTTAAGGCTTTCCAAGTCTTGTTGAATTCTGGGTTGTTTCTGTAAGGAAGGCTGCACCTTTAGCTTTTGTATTTTGGGGTTTGAGATTTATGCTAAGTGAAAAGCTGGGGAGGCAACTTGGCTGATAAAGGTGGACTGATGTGCCAGGGCTTGATTTTTCCGTGCTGTAAAAACTGTTGCTACTGATGTAATACTGGAATCATGTCAATGTTGCAGCAACCTTTACTTTGAGGCGTGATCCTCTGTTTACATTGAAAGGACTGAGGCATGCAGTTTTTCCCCCCACAGCTCTTGCTACTTAGGATATTTTGTGATACGCTTTAGATTATCAGATTCCTGAAGTGGACTGAATAGTAGGTAATAATTGACTTGATTTCTTTAAGTCAGTTCAAATTAGAGAAAAGTCAGGCATCTATCTGTTTAATAAAACAGTTTCTGAAGTGAAAAGGGAATGAATAGAAATAGGAAGTTAGTAATTTATGATGATGCATAGTTACACCAAGACTTCAAGTTACATCAAAACCAACATTGCGTATAAATGTATCGGAGTGCAAATGTCAGTCTGTCAAGCTGTAATTTCTTTGTATTTTTTCATCACTTGGCCTCATAATAAAGTGGTTTTCTAGCTCTCAAAAGTTCAGTACTGCAAATCCTAAGTACTGGATTATCCTGGGCAGAATTATTGAAATACTATACTTCCAAGAGAATAGTGAAATTAATGGACAAGTTAACTAACTCTCGTGTTATAGATGTAACTTCATATTTAGTAAGTGAAAACAAAAGCACCCCCGATTTCCCATATGCAGAATGTTGAGTCTGTTATAATGTAGGAAATCTGTCTATATGCTTGTCAGTCCCTGCTGACAACTACAATGCTGCAATATCATCCCTGTAGTGCCTTGATATTTGGCAGAGTAGGGTTAATTATCTCCTGTAAATTGTCATTTACCTTTCACATCTCCCACTTTGAATGGGGCCGCCTTGGAACTGGCCATGTCTGAAGGAAGACCAGGAAACCTCCAAAGAGAATACACAGAATTTTCTGTGTGTTCCTAGCCAGCTATGCAGGAAAGTGGATGGATCTGGACCCACTGAGGATGAGGGAAACTGGCTGCACAAAAGGGAGAAAGGCAGAGAAGGTACAATTCATAGAGAAGGTGGGCTGCAGGAAGGGAAACCTGGCTGCCCATCTATGCTCTGGTTTTGTGATGGGTAGAATGATAGGAAGATATCTTTTTAAATGTTAAACTTTGCTTGCAATGGACTGTTCTGTGCCCTTAATAACCATACATCTAAGGAACACATAGGGTTGAAAGTCTATGAAGAAGTATGTTTATATCAACATATAATCAAATATACACCACTAAGGGCACTAGTCCCATTTTGCAGCCCCACTGGCATGTTCTGTAGGCAAAGGCTTTCTATCAGCACGCTGGTGGGAGAAAAGCTGCTGTGGCCTAAACCAGACTAGGGACTTGTGAGTACACATGTCTAAGAGGGACTCTCCAATGTATAGGAAAGCTTTGTGGGCACTGAGATGACATGTTATCTATGGAAGCTCTGATTTTAAGCTGTCTGCAGATGAAGTGACATCATCATAGGACAAAGAAAATAAATGCTTGCTACTTAATTCTGTTATATGGTAAGTGTACTTCTCTCCTTCTGCATACAGGTTATATAATTGCTTTCTCTGAGGAAGCAAAAATAAGGGAAGAAAAAAAGCTTGATTCTTTTTTTTTCTAATAGCAAAAAGTAAATGCAGAATACATTAATTGTTCATCATTAAATGTTTTGGTCTTTTTTTTACCCCTAACAGTTGTTTTCCCAGTTAGCTTTTATCTGGACAATAGTAACAGTCTAATGCAGTAACTTGTTAAAATATATTAATTTTTTTTTTTAAAAAAAAGCCCAAACCCAGAGTCTTCCTGCTGTGTTTAAAGCCCTGCTCTGTGTAGGACAGTGGTGAGTGCTGTTGCACATACATGGCACTTTTGAAGGAAGATATTTCCTTGTTATTAATAATTTTTCCATTTAGAACATCCAGCTACTCTCAAACTTCTAACAGCAGAGTAGAAAATACCTTGCACTTGCTGACTAATTTTTAGGTAACACAAACAAAACATTTTCCTTCTTCAACCAAATGACCTTGTGGCTGCCTCAAAGTGATTACATGAAACAGCACCAAGGCTGTTCAGAGGTGTTGATCCTGGCAGGGGGTGATTTCACGGGGCCTCTGCTGATGTCCCGAGGCAGGTGATGTGGCTCGCAGACCCAGAAGCCAGGCGGTCAAGGAGATCATCTAGGCCATGAACTTGAACCATCCTGACTGAAACTGAGGGAGTGCCCCAAAGGAAGAGGTGGTTTGAAGAGAGCTGCTGCTTGTAAAGCTGTCCCCAAGCTCAATCAGCTTACTTTGTTTATAATCTTGAGTTGGGGGATGATTATAAATTATGTAGATTTTTAGAGCAGGGTGGGGGAGGTATGCTTCCCAGCCTGAGAAACACCAGCAATGCACACTGGTGAACTTTACTTTTAAAATTACTCACCCCTGCTCACTGCTGAATTTGCTCAGCTCCTTCCCGGTGCAAGCAAGCAGGAGAGCAGCGCTAGAGGAGCAGCTCCTCAGTGCTCCTATAGCTGCTGGTGTATGTATGCAGATGCCACCTGTGTGGAGCTCTAGCAACTGCTGGTGGTCCTTCCCTTGTGCAGTGGCAGTGCAGAGCAGCTTTCAGGGTGCCCCAGCTGAAGGGGAGCAAACGCCTGACAGCCAGTTTCAGCTGGCTTGGACCTATTCTGCAGTGGGAGACGGAGAGGGAGGGACAGACAGGGCTTTTCCCTGTGGTGTTGCTTGACATGAAGGTTGTGCGTATATCCCATTTTGATGATGAGCGAACATTACCTTCTTATTCCTACCATTTACCTGGCTGTAATTCTTTTGAAGTAGCAGTGCTCCCTCTCTTTAAAAAAAAACAAACAAACACCAACCAAACAACCCAAACCAAAAACCAGCATCAAAACCAAACCACCTGGTAATATTGGTGATCTTATATACATCTTAACTGAATAGTACAAACCTAAGAACAGGTTTCTGGATAATTCTTTTATTAGTGAGAGTCTGAAGTTTATAATTCTGGAGGACAGAAGGGACCGTAAATGGTGTATACTGCATGAGACAGAGACAGTGCATTTCCTCGGTGGTTCTTGCAGCTGGTTCAGTAACTGAATTAGCAGAGCATAATTTTTGAATGCATATAAGGAATCTCCTTTTATTGGTCAGAGGAGAAATGACTGCTGTAATTGTATGTTCCAATGTAAAGCAGCACCTGACGTAGAATAGCAGCCAGCTAAATAGTAAATGGATGCAAGTAAGAGAGACGAGAAGGATATCTGGGACGTTGAACTTTCGCTAAAGCTAGACTTCCAGTGGTAAAGAAAACCACAAATGTGGGCAGAAGAAAAAAACCCCAACCCTATAAAGCTTTTCCTCAGCATATATTGAGGAAAGAAATATTTTATGTCTTCCTGGAGCTGGGGTAGTGTAATTGAGGGTATAAAAGAAGATTTGGAAGGCCACGGCCAAGTTGCTCTGGCAGAGCTTTTGTAGGAAAATATGCAAATATCTATTGTTAATCCTGTTACTGAAGGATGTCATTGCATTGGCTGGAAGTGGCATTAAACATATTCATCATACAGCTCTGACAGTGGATGTCCTTCCCACTCTGTAAAAACTTCAGAACATTACGATCTCATTCTTCTGTTTGTGTTTATGTGTGATGGACAGGACTGCTAACAGTACCTATGCTTAAGGTTGCTTAACGCTTTCAGCCAGAAGGTCGTTTTTAATTGCCTGTGTTAACTCTGCCAAAGCTTAAATAGTTTAGGCTGAGATTTTCCAGACGGGTGTCTTCATTCAGGAGAGGTGGGGAGGGGGGGATTTAAGCCAAACTTAAATCAAATCAATGTACTTCTCAGGATGAGCTTTTGTTCACATTACAAAGGGAAAACGTCCTGCGTCTTGCTTCACTTGGGGGTTGGAGGAGGGCAGGGAAGGAACCTTACAGTCTATGGTTTTCCACTTGAAATTTGGCAGGCAGCATTTGATCTTACTTGGGGGGGAGGAAAGAGGAGAAGTAAATGATTAAGTAATGAAAGATGGCACCTTACAATAGAGATAAGCTTTGTAATGCCTATGTCTTATGAGGCTAATTTATTTTGTACAGAAACCCTTAACTCTGGTGTTTTCCTGCATCTTCGAATGCTTGACTGTGAAAGCTTAATGTAATTTTAATGTGTTTAAAAAGTGATTCATACATGTGATACATACATACATAAACATAACAAAGTGAACTAAGCAAACCTCCATCAAGGGATATCATTTTGGCACCTGTGTTTTCCAACTGCTCTGTTGAAGTGTCCAGGTCTCCTACTCTTCCACTGGAGTAAATGGAGCAATGGATAGCGGCTGTCACTGTGCATTGTGCATTTGGCAGAGCCAGTTCAGGTACGCTTTGTGAGTGGGTATCATAGCTCTTCCTTAGAACCACAGGACTGCTGAAACACAGATCTCTTAGGCTTTAACCCAAGCTCTAGCTGGGTTGTTGACTTAGGTACCAGCCTTTTTCCTCCTTTCCTTCCTATTCTGAAAAACCATGCTTTAGCATTTTTCAGTTTATTCTCTTTCCAAAAGAACTTTGGGGTAAAAACCATCATAGAAAGGAGCTTTAAGGAAGCCTGGGGTCAGGAAGTAAGTTTTATTCCTTCCTCACTCGTAGCTTGCTGATTTGACTAACCTTCATGTTTTTGTGCCTCCTTCACGTATATAAGGAAAAGCCTAATGATGATTGAGCAAAACTATTACTATTGCAATGTTTGAGCTGTGGTAGTGGAGTTGAAGCAGAAGGTTTGGGTGTACGTGTAGGAGAATGTATCAGGGGAAACCAAAGGAGGGCTGCAGGAGTTGTCTGTGTTTATAGAGAACAAGGTTACTCATCCTCAGGAGGGATTTTTTCCTCAGCTGAACTACAACTCACACCGCTGCGGTGGTCTTTGCACTAGCAAATGTCTGAGGATAGTTACTCCCCCTTGTCAGGTACTGTTTTGTCTTCTATAATAGTGACTGATAGGAACACGCTCTCCTCTCCAGTAACAGAGGCTTTAGACCTGGTAAGGTGACAAGAAAAGCACAGCGAGAAGACAAGGCGGCAGTTTTCATTTTTGACTAAACTATCAGGACTGTTATAAAACTGGGTTGTTATCCTGACTCTTACTTGCTGAGTATTATTTTTGGAAGTACAGTATGGTTGTTTCACTTTTTAAAGGCTGTGATGGAGAATGCACAGCAGTCTGCAGGCTTATCAGTTTGATCTAGAGTTTTTGCCAAAGAGTATGCTTGAAATACTCTTGATTTCTCTCCCCTCTTTTCCTCTTCTCCCCCTCCCCAAGTGTCTGGATTGTAGAGACTAGAAAGTAAGTAGAATTACAAGAGGGATGTACTTATCCCACTAATTTTTTTAATATAGTTATGTAGATTTTTGAACAAATCACTCAACAATAGGCTGCTGTTTTTATTGGAAGATATTTAGCTGAAAAATATATTGAAGTGAGGAAAAGTGCTTTATTTCTCGTGTACATCTATGTATGTATGTAGATGTATAACTGAACCCTGATTCTGTCTCTCTTAAAAAGAAATCAAGTCTGCTTCAGAGCTTTTCAACTACTTCAGCTTTACCTAAGTCCAAACTGTAAGCAGTGTGGGGCAAAGGCCACACTGCTGCTGCTCGATCGTGCAATATCTGGTAAAACGTAAATGAAAATTTGCCCTAATAAGAAGAAATCTGGAGTGTTTTTTTACTTTGTGAGAAAAGTGTAAATTTCTCATTTAATCCTGGATACCCAAAGGGTTGTAGCATTGGTGCATATTTTAATTTCCTTTCAGTTTTCATGGATTCTGTCTTGTTGGCCATGCCCGGAGTGGAGGGTTGGAGTAGATGACCTCTGGGGGCCCCTTTCAGCCCGATTTATTCTATGGTTCTTCACTTCCATCTAACACCACCGCAAACTTATGCTTCAAACCTTCATCTTAAGAATTCCTTATTTAGTGTCTTCAAAAGGAAGAGATGCTGAACCACATATGGGTTTGCAAAGACTGTAGTTGATGTGAATATATAAATTGTAAACATAAAAATATGCAAGTAACATCACGAAAAAGTTTCTTTTGGTTCCCAAGGTTTGATTGTGCTAATGATCTTGTCCTTGATGCTACAGAGAGGGTGCTGTGTTGTTCAAAGAACACTGAGTTTCTATACTCTGACTTCTGGAAAACCCCACAGAAAACTGGGAAAGCTATGGCTCTAGGAAGGTCCTCGAGCCTTTTTTTTACAAATATGGGGGAAAAGCTGTTAAATCTGTCATTTTGCAGTCCAAGGTGACTTCACAGCTGTCATTCAGGGCAAGTTATGGATTGTGAATGATTACTTGTGGTTCATGTCAAACAGCTTTCTACCCAGATTTTTGGCCTTGCTGGCTACAATTGCAGACTTAGTAGAATGGGAAGCAAATCAAACAGAGATATCAAATTTGGCTAATCTGTTTTCATCAAGATATTTGATACAAAGTGCTAGAATGAAAATTATTCATAATTTTAAAGAAAAATAAATTGAATAATTTGCATATATTAATAGTATCTATTACAAGGGTATTTGATATATTTTTTTTTACGTATGGTAGATTAACTCCATATCCTGGTGTGACTCAAGCAGAAAGGTAGGAAGATTTTTCCAGGCTCATACTCTGAGCTGGCCTGTGACCTAGAAAGCTAAAGCAGGGAGAGTAGTCAGGGGCCAGAGCACCCCAGCTTTACCCTTACCTTTATTTTTTTCACCAAACCTCTTCCCTTCACCCCTTAAATAAGAGATCTCTCTGTTGGCTGCTTTTATTTTTACAGAAAGCATTAGGAACAGTTGAACTGTGATACCAAATAGCTGTTACCGCTGGGTTTCTCACTGGGTTTAGTGAGACTTTTTGTGGGTTTCTCTGAGCATGTGAAGACTATCCTTGTTTGTCCTGATCCCACACAAATGTTTTGCAATGAAATATGTGGGTTTTGGCCTTCACTCAACAAAGCACTTATCCATTTGCTTAACCTGAAGTAAGTTAACATCACCTGGAATCAATTGCATTGCTTATACATGTGAAATAAAGCACACCTTGTTGTGTCATGACAGGCTGTGCTCCTACTAAGGAAATATTGTAGAGCAGAATTGATAGTTGATTTCTTCCCCTCCTCCTGCTAAAATTGTGACTTGCGAAATGAAGAGCTGGTGGAAGATTGTTCTTCATCTTGTATTTCCATCTGTCTGATAACTGTCATTATTTGGGAACTGGCTTGGGGGCATTGTTGACTTCTCTGTACCTGTTTGCTACTGTTTTCCAGTTTTAAGTTCTTTGGGGACCGTACTGTCTTTTTATAGCATGACTGTGCATATGACAATCTCCAGGGGCATACAGCCCTGATCAGGGCTTATTGATACAAATTTATTATTCTTGGAATAATATAGACCTTGTTTTGTGCACAAGGTTGATTTCAGGCTGCATCTTCTCTCTGCCTTCTTTTTTTTTGCATACGTGTAACCTTCTGGGTCTTGAAGAGAGCACTGTGGGTGGATACGTGCTTGGGAAGGATTTTGTTCTCTGGTTGCAAAGGGGTCAGTTCTCATTAGCTCTGGTTCTGTGTGTTCAGAGTGGGGCATAGAAGGGCACTTTCATATATGAACATACCTCCAAACACCTGTGCAAGGGCTGTTCACAGTCTACTCTTGCTACAGACTGAGGCAGATGGGGAGTTTCTAAAATGTGGAGGTTGATCCTGCCAAAGTGTGCAACTTTTCTGTGTGCATTCTGGTGCAAGAGCTAACAATAGATTAAATCTTTTTTTATTGTTATTCCTGCAATTTGATTGCAAGTACATTTCTGAGCCAGTTGGCGTATGTCATAAAATCTGATTGATTGAACAGTTAATCCTTGAAGGGCTTCTCTTTGAAATATTGCCAAGGTCAACAAGGGATAGTGCCCATGGATATTGTGTCATGGAAATTACCTATTTTGCCATTTTTATCTACCCTCATCGAGCTGCAAATATGCTTAACATTCTGATCTTCTCAAGCAATGTGTTCTTTCACCAAAATACTGTTTTTAGTGATCTATGTTCTGCTTCATGCTAGTGGAATAGAGAAAAATGCTTAACTTCAAAGGAGATGATCAGTAAATGAGAATGTTCCTTATAAATTATTTTTTGCAGCTCAGAACTGTTTGTGGAACAGGTTATTTTAGGGAAAAGAAATACTGTGAACATTTTGGGGAAACCAGTTATTTTCACATTTCCTATGAGGTTTGTCATTGATTCTTGAATGTAAATTGTCATTGAAGTAAATGTGCCTCATAATTTTCTACTTTTCTGCTGTGCTTGGACAATAACAGAGCTTTTTTTTATCTGTATGTTTGGCCTGAGGCAGCACCCCACCCTTGTGAATTTATTCACTTTTTATTGGCCAATAATTCAGTTGTTCACTGCTGATACGTATTTGCTTTATGCCAAACTTCAAGAAAAAACAAGTGATTGTTGGAAAAGCCTGTTCAATGCTTTCTTTTAAAATTGTTGTAAATTATTTAAAATGCCTTTACAGTCATTCCTAGGCACTGATGTCCTATTATGCTTCTCTTAAATGGGCCGAGTGACCTCCTGAGACCTTGTCATAGTACACAAGTTTTCCTAGGTGACTCTGGCGAATAGATAACCTGTTATGTCAGCTCTTGTGTCTGAACTGAGCCAAGGTCTGTGTACCCTTCCTGGCTATGTGAAGAGATGATCCTTGTGCTGTGGATGGCATTCTGTGCTGCATTCCAGGAACATGGCCCTTCTTGACAGCTGTCACATATCACAGATATGCACTGAGCTGTTCATATGAAGCAGTAGGGGGAAACAAGAAGTATACAAGAAAATTTCAGTAACTCACCATAACCCAATCTAATTGAAATGTGCAATTCTATAAGAAGGAAATGGGTGGGGAGGGGAACTGTGTTCATCACTGAACTTTGTCAGTGAGCAGGAAATTTAATATTAAAAAAAGTTACTGAAACTGGCCTGAATGAAAATCCCTGTCCTTTGCAGAACTTTGTGGCAGAGACTTATGCCTTGTTGTTCTGACGGGGTTTGCTTTGTGAAATTGCTATGTCTTGGTCTTATTGCCATTCTTCTAAGGAAAATATATCAACAGCATTTGGTCCTTTACAGTAATGTGCACTAGGAATAAAAATGTGCTAGAAAGATCGCAATGCAGTATTGATGGTGGCACCCAAATGTGTTCTTGTAGGACCACTCTGTAGTGTTTCCTGTACTGATCTTGTTTTGGGTTTAGAAATGCAGTTTTTCAAGCTTTGGCAAAACGTAATTCTTACCCTTTAAGTAACTAAGAAGTTAAGGAAAAACCCCCCACACATTTTAACTGCATGGGAATTTCTGTACTGCCTTTCTTTTTTGTTCATTTGCTTTTTAACAGGTATGGCATACTGCTTGGGGGAAATAGTCTTTGAATTACTTTTACCACGAGCTAAAATCATGCATGATTTAGAGGGAGCAATAGCTGAACAGCAGTCTGCATTGTAATGGTAAAGGAAAAGACATAAAACGCAGTCAAAGCTATCAGTAAAGGCACTGCTGCCAACTCTGAAGAGCACCTGGCTAGGTATTAAAGGACATAAATATGATCCCCTTACTGAGCAGTATTTTATAGACTGTAGTTCAGAGCCAAAGAAAACAGCTTTTGGAGCTTTTAGGTGTCCATAAACAGCTAGATAAATAAAAGGGAGCCAGAACAAGGGATAAACAAGGTAGCTAAGTATCAACTTGCCACATTGCTTTTTGGAGCTACCCAAATACCCAATTGAATTTGGAGTACTACCTCCTCAGTGTTCCCATTGCTTTCCGTGATTCCTGGTGGTGGTGTCCCTACACGTCAGTGAGAGGGTCAATGGAGCAATGTCGTGACATAATCTCAAACTGTGTCCTGTCATCTGCATAATTGCTGGGATTGCACAGTTGACTGTATTTCACGTAAGCTGGCAGTGACAGCTAGTCTGTAGTCACGACAGGGATCTGGAGGAAGAGCTGCACCTATGGTCTCTGCTCTCCCACTTGTAGCTGCTGCCAGCATTCAAAGCATTGCAAACAGGTTTCAAACCCAAATCTTGTTAAAAGTTTTTAGACGAGGGAAGACGCGTAGCCATAAATAGACAATTGATAGGTGGGCAACTGTTAAAAATAGCTCATTAAGAAATGGTAAGCGGAGAAATAATATGGATATGATAGCATAAGGAATATTCTACAGACATACTCGAAGCCTTTAGCAGTTGCCAAAACTCTGATGAAGTGAATGAAGAGCAAATGGGTTGTATTTCAAACACATACCATTACACTGAGCAACAGTAACATTTTATTGCTTCAGTCACATTTTTGACTGAAGTAATAAAATTTGTAAAATATAAAGAAAAACACAGGATTTATCTCTCCCTCCTGTCCTATTCCCTCCCCCCACCTTTTCTTGTTTCAAATTCAAAACAGATCTCATGGTTAACAGTATGGCATTCAGGTTATGGAGATGTTTAAAAAAATCACTTGACAGATTCAAAGAAACATGCAGTTCTGTACACAACTAGAGCAATAAGAAATACTTTCTTTCATGTGAATCTTATGGTCATAGCTTATGTCTGGTGAAACTAGAGAAGAAACTACTACAGAGCGGGTTTCAGCTGCAGTCTTGCAGAGACTTAAGCATACGTTAGGTGTTGTCCTGTAGGAGTAGTCAAAGGCAGGTAAATAGCACGGTGCACAAAGCTGGTCACATGTTAAAACTTTTGGGTCTGTATGTTACTCGTGTTTGGTCCCAATTACTATGTTTGAACTGAGCCCCTTTACAGTTGTTGCTCTATGTTATTGCCCTGTAAAATGAATTCACTTTTCCAGATGTAATTATGCGTTACCAATTAAAATTAATAACTAGTTTTTATTTTTAAATCCATGTTTGTTTTAAAATGGCAGAGAATCTGCAATGTATTCCTAACCTGAAGACAATTCTCAGGGTATTAGGGTTTCTGAACGCTTAGCTTATTTCATGTTAAGCAATACCATCCCATCACTGATGAACATTGAAATAACAGCTGACCTCATAGCACACAATTTCTTACCATTTATGTGCATTTTATTGTCCAGAGCCAAAACTTAAAATGCAGTCTTATGTGCATCCATCTATCTTTCTCTGTTGCTGCTGTTCTCACTGAAATCTGTGTGAAAGAAAAAATTGTTTACACTATTTAGTTTTTCCTGAAGTATCCTCATACAGGGATAAAGATGGAGAACCTAATATGGAGTGGATGATCTGAGGTGCAGAGTGCTTCCCTTACCATGGAAAGCGTATCTTCTCTCATTCTCCTTCTCATTGTTGCTCTGTACTGAAAAGAAACATAACTAACTAAGATCCTTTGTTCTGTAGGTTCTTCCTCCAGGTCTTTTCCCAGAGGGTGAACAGCCTGCTTCAGCGTTCCTGCCAGCTGTGATGCTTGCATGCACCCTGTCCCCTGCTGGGTGGGATTTGAAGAGCTCAGCCTTGTGGCAGAGGTTTATGCAGTTAACAGCTGGATGTTGTCTATAGTTTAAGGTGCCAGGGACATATGTTGCAAGAGGAGGTTTCAAGAACCTATTTGTGAAGTACTAAGTAGCCACAAATTTGTTTAAAATGCTTCACATTTATGGAGTGCCTTACAACCCTAGAGAATAGCAAATTACAGTGGATTAGTGACATGTCATCCTGATGTTAGTCTGAGATACAGTAACTTGCTCAATCCCCAGCTAGGTTTTTGCACTGGTGCTGAAATATCGCAGTGTCACGCTTTTTTCCTTAAACGTGGCTTTCTAATGGAAATGTTTAACAGTGTAATGTATATTGATACAGTGATATACAGTCTAGGCTAATGAAGGATCTGTATAAATAGTCTGTCATAACCATCATCTATAAGCAGGAACTAATGATCTGCTGTGGAACTACCTGTGCATACAGCTGCCCCTTAATTTCCATTAAAATCTTTACATAGTGGCACTAAATACTTGACTGAGATCTAACAGTGCAATTCTGTTCTACTCTTTCATACCTATGCAGGTATTTTCACTTGTTCCCTTGATGATTCCCTGTTGTTTTCTGTGGAAACTCAGAAAGTAGTTTGTCTTTTATTTGCATCCTAACATGTCATTTAGTACTTTTTACTCAGTAGAAGAGTGAAATCAGTCGTGATCTTTAAATGTACACATTAATACGTGTAACTGCGCATGCAGCCAAAAGAGAGTATGTGAAAACTTTGCAGATGCCCTGTGACTTCATTCACACTTCAGTGATTAATTGAAATGGGTAATTCTTTTAGAAAGGTAGTATATGTTTTCCTTGTTAATCTATGTGCTAATCTGTGTTCCTCTGACAACTTAATAAGCAAAGGGGTTACGTTATGGTTGTAAACCAGACAAACCATAAACAGACTGCTACCTAATGAAATGTCGCTTTTATTCAGGGGGTTTTTTTTATTTGTTTTTTCTGGGTGGTTTTATTTTTTACTTTCAGAACAGACTCGTTTGCATCATGTTCTTGCTTCGAAGTGCAGCATTTGTTGCACATCTGACAGTATTTCTTTCCAACTGGGAGGAGTGTTTCATAACTCCATTTAATTCTGAAGCTGCAAATATTTGGGCTTATGAAAGGAATTTGAATTTAGGAAATCTAGAGTACTATATGTCAAATATTCTCTTTTCTTTTTTTTTTTTTTTTTTTTTTGTATGAGTTTGTTTCTATTTAAGTGCTTAGCTCATTAGGTGTTTTACAAAGGGGATTGCTGCCACCTTGACTTGTACAGCCTCCTTTCAAATGAAGGAGCTGATACTTGCCTATTTTTCAGAAGAAAGGGTAGTTATACTGTAGAAAACATTTTGGTCTTTGGATCCTGAGCTGCCTTGATAAAAGACACCTCAGCTGAGGATATCCCCTGCTTTTTACTACTCCATCCACAATCTGCTGATGGGAAAATTTCACAGGTGGGACTCCTGTTATTATTATTATTATAATTATAATTATTATTTTTTTTTCCTTCTGAGATGCTGTTCTGTGCTTGTGCTGAGATGGAGATCTAATTACACACCCTGAGGCCACTGCAAGAGCTGTAAAACTATAGTTAAAACTGTGGGGTCTCAGCCACCTTCTTTCGTGAATGTGCTGTTGTAATGCAGAACATTTGCATGATGCAGCTTGTGTGTCCTATAAAAAGCAATATTTTGGTGGTTCATTCTTTGTGCACTAATAAATAATTGAATATATTTTTTCCTCAAGTACTGCTTACAGAGAGCCCAATTTTTATATGACCCCGATGAGTGGTATATTAGTATGATTAAAGTCAGGCTTTTAAATCCTTTGAAGGAGAATCAAGTTATGATCAACAAAAGATCAAATTGTCTTGTGTCATATTTTGCATGAGGTGAACTTTAACAAAGCCTTTGCTGAGTATGAAAAGACAACAGTCAGAAATTAAAAAAGTAGGAGTAGCTGCATTCACAAAAGGAATATTAATTATGGTACCTACAGTAGAGACACCTGAAGGAAGATTTGTTTTCAGCAGGGAAGGCTACTTGTAAGCATTTTCAAAGTTGTATTTCTGTGTCAGCAATGCCTATATTTTTGAGCTTTGCTTTTCATTTTCCATGTGCTTTAGCAACTCAGTTATTTTGCTCATCAACAGGGAATTCACAGCCATGCTTATTTACAATGTGTTATGTGACATCATTTGTGTTGGGATAATTCTTCTTTACAGTACATAACACTTCTGCGTGTACTACAAACGCCTGGTGCTTTCATACTTCAAAATATCAAAATACTGTTTCCAGTTGTATCTACTCATATAAAGTTAACTTCTGCTAGTGCTCCTTCCACTTTGTTGAATTACATTTATATTTCCAGGTTTCTGGATGCTGGGGAGTGGTAAGCATCTTATGGGTGCTCCTGGTTTTGATCTGTACTTTTGGGATTAGTTTTCTTTCATTTCTAAGTGCAAATGTATGTTGTTTAATAGAGTTGGCCAGAGGGATTTACACTGTCTGTTTTGGAGGGCCCGTGGGACCCTTGCTGGGGTACCTAGCAGGGTCTTGAGTGGGATGTTTGCCTCCTTGCTTGTCCAGTCCAGTGTCCCCCTTCCCTTCTATCACTGTCATGGGGTTGGAGGATGGGTTGGGAGCCTGGCTTCTGCCTTGGGTTGCAGGGAGACTGCTATTGTCCTGTACCTCTTTGGGTTTAAAGACTGTCACGGGCTGGTTGTGCTTTCCCTGGAGCAGCCCTACTGCTTTTTCTTGTGGCAGGATCCCTTTGGTCAGTAGTCTTACAAGGCTCAGAGTTGCCTGTGCTTCAGCTGGAGGAGTTGTCTGATTACTGTTGTTACTGCATCTGTTAAATCAAGCTGTTTTTGAAATGTACTGCTAACAAAAAGACAACTGTGGTGTTGAGTGTATGGAACCATGTGGCTTTACACATATATACACATTTAGGACCGGGACCTGCAATGCAGCTCACTTAGCTGAATCCTTAGATTGAAGAATTGTCCATGACTTGCAAGAAAAACATGTTCTGCTAGAATAAACAATTGCCATGACAATTGTGGCTATAGATAAGTAGTCCTCAGTTAATAACAGCAGTATCTTTTCCCTTTACAGCATCAAATTAAATAGCAGTAAAGTGATCCCTCTATTACTGAGTTGTAACCTGATAAACTAAATAGTAGTGTCATGTCTATTTTCAGAAGCTTTGTTGCTAAAAACAGATCTTCGCTCTGTGGACTGCTTTAGCCTTTCCCAAAGTGACAGCATTTTGTTAGAAATAGCTTGCTGGGCCTTCTTGCCCAGCTCCCCATTGTAGTGCCCTGGTCTGTAAGAGCAGACAGCTGGGTGAGTTTGGCATTTTGAAGGTTACGATCACAGCAGTTTTGTAAGTGCTTTATTTCAGTTCTCTTCTGGCTGTGCCAGGGACAGGTGCGGTCTGGTTCTGATTTCACTGGTCTTAATTTCTTATCTGACCTGGTAGTCAATCAAGGGCATGAGAGAGGAGCAAGAAAAAGCAGGAGAGGAATGGCCTGAGACAGACAGCAAGAGTGCAATGCTGAGCATCTGACTTTTCTCATCCAGGAGCTGGCAGATCTGCCTGTCATTCAGTGCTGCTCTGTGTACTGACGTTGCCCTGTGCAAAATGGATTTCTGAGTGTTAACCATCATGTTCTTCTTTTCCAAAGGGTCTTCTGTAGGATTTCATTTGCAGAGCACAGAGGGCAATATCTAGGGTAATTCCAGGGCTTAGTGGCTGTGATCTTTTGTCAACTCTACTTGTGAGTGAAATTAAACTTGGTATGAGCACCCACAATCTGAGCTTGTGCAACACAATTCCTGGCCAATGAGTGAAAAACCATAAACCTGACAAGTATTTATGAGAGAGAAAAATGAGATGTCATATTATAACTAGAATATATTCATTAAATCTATCAATTTCACAGAAACCAAGAATTCCCTCTTCAGTAAAAGGCTTTGAGGAGGTTTATAAAGTCAGATATTCTTTTATGAGATGTAAATTTTTTATGCTAAAACACAATATGTTTAAATTCAGGTCAGTATTTTCTAAGGGAGCAAGTTACAAAAAGGGCTGAGTTAACGTGATTTTACAGTAGCCACTCTGTTTTTGAGAGGATATTGGCCAATTTCTGTGCATCAGCTTATTGCAGCTGCACCCATACTTGGAAAAACTTTCTTACAAAAGCAATGAGCCTGGCCTGGGGTAAACCTTCAGTGTCAGTAACCTTATGCCACTTCCCATCACCAGAGGACTTGATGCTGCAGGAATATAGCAAAGACTTCAAAGAACAATTTCCAGTCATCTTTCCCATGTGTTGGGAGGTTGTTCCTGGAAGAACCCGGAGCATGAACCTTGCAAAATCTTCCCTGCCTGCCCACAGGAGAAGAAAGATGTCTCTCCTGTCAGAAAGGAGAGAGACCTCAAAAATGAAAAAGAGGTCTCAAAGCTGAAAATCTGGACGACTTCAGGTTCTCAAAGGTGTTCACTTACATGGTCAGATTTTCAGTCCAAAGGAGGAGTAGTTGGTGTGGTGGTGGTGTGAATGACTGAGTGCAGTGTGTACACAATGTAATTAAACTTAATAACAGTTCATACTATGAAATTAATTCCACTGCTACTAGCAGTGAATCTTTGCTAGCATTAATTCTAGCACAAAATTTGTGAAGGAAAGCCAAAGCACTGGTGAGGTGCAGGAGTTACAGCAGCATGTGATGGAGCTGGCCAGCTCGCTTGCTCACTGGGAAGGAGTCTTGTCTTCTCCGTTCCAGGGGCCCTGGCTTGCTGCAGCTTCAGAAGTCAGCTCCTCATGTTATTGTGTGGTCACAGCCCTGTGAGTAAACCTTTATAACTGGTGAGATTTCATTCATTTTGGCAAAAGGGATGCAGCACAATAGGTGGCTGGATCATTTGTGTGATCTAGCATGTCAGCATGGATGGACAGGTAAGATACAGTCAAGGGGGGAAAAAAACAGAGTGGAAGCAAAGTTCAGCCACCTTCATACCAGATGAATCTCATGAACCAACATCCAAATGTGACTAGGCTGGTGCTAGGTTAGATTGGCACCTGCTGCTGACGGAGAAGAGCCCCGTGCTGTTCCCAGCCCAGCAGGTGGTACAGCTCTCTCACACAGTTTTCCAGCCACATGCACCTTTTTTTTTCATGGTGGCATGCTGTGGAGGCACTGCTTCTCTGCTTCCATTGCCCTGGTTCCAGCTGCTCCTTATGGCTAGCAAAACAGGAGGTTTGGGTGGGGGCGGGGTGGGGTTGTTTTTGTTAAGGTATTTGTTCTTTTTTTAATTTTTTTTTTTTGTGAGAAAGCACTTAAAATGACTTTTTGTATGAATTAAGTAATGATTGTAATCCCCAGTGCTAAGGCAATTTGCAGGGGGTTGCTCCTCATTTTTGCCACAATCATATTTCCAGATGCTACACAGATGCCCAATTCTTTAGTATGCTGGCACTTGTTCTTGCGTAGCTATAAACTGTCCTGTGCATGGTCTGAGAGTGTGAAAGGTGGAAAATGTGGACAGAGATTGAGGGAGATGGGAGCTTTCATTGCTTAAATCCCCACTGCCTAGTTTCCTTCAGTAGATTGCAAACAAGCACTGTTCAGAGGAGCATGGGTTGGAAAGGTGTGTGGTAATGTCATGGATGTTAATGCATAAGAACCTGTAAAACATACAAAAATCATCTGTCTGTGGCTGTGTTGTGGGATTCATGTTAGACTTCAAGCTCAGAAAGTCCAGAGACACCTCTAATATTTTAACAAAATACATGATTAACTTTATTTCATTAAGTGAAACACAACTTACCTATTACACCTAGGAATATTAGCTCCTAGATGTATCTGTTTACAAATGGCAGCCTCCACTTTATTTTAAACTAAGCATTAGCACTAGATGTCCTTTCGGTATAACTAATTCACCAGGATCATGAAGTGTGGTGGGCTGACCTTGGCTGGACACCAGGTGCCCACTTAGCTGCTTAATCACTCCCCTCCTCAGCAGAACAGGGATGTGTGTATGTAGAAAATAAAATGAAAAAAAGACTTGTGGGTCAAGATAAAAGCAGTTTTGCAATAGCAATAGCAAAAGCTGTGTAGCTGGAAGGGAAGGAAAACAAAAGACGTTATTCTCTACTTCCCACCAGCAGGCGATGATCAGCCACCTCCTGGGAAGCAGGGCTTTGGTATGCACCGCGGTCACTCTGGAAGACAAACCTTATAAGTAATAAATGCCCCCCCCTTCCTCCTCCTTTCTTTTAGCTTTTACATCTGAGCAGACATCATAGGGTATGGAATATCCCTTTGGTCAGTTTGGGTCAGCTGTCCTGGCTGTGTCCCCTCCCAAGATCTTGCCCACCCCCAGCCTATGGGTGTGTGTTGGAGAGCCAGCCCTGATGCCGTGCGAGTGCTGCTCAGCAGTGGCCAGAGCACTGGTGTGTTATCACCACCTTTCCAGCTACCAACACCAGCACAGCACTGGGAGGGCTGCTGTGGGGCTCAGCTGGGCCCAATACATGAAGAAATAAAATGTCATAAAAAAGCACAATTAAACATGATGGAGAAACCGTAGTTAAAGCCTCAAAACCTTATTTTTCAAAGTGAAATTTAAAATCTATTGCTTAAATAAATCTGTTTTCCACTTAAAAGTAATGAAAACCTTTAGCTGTAGCCCAAATGTAAAGCTCTTGAGAGAGGAAAAGTTGTATTGTGTGAGAGCTGACTTTAATAAATGTAAACACTCACTAAATGACATCAGTTTTGTTTATTTGCCCATGGGCCACGTTTTGATTGATCTGTGGGAACTTTTGTGTTTCTTATCACCCAGTCGCACAAAAAAATAGGACTGTGTGTCTTCAAAAGAAGACTGGACCGTGGTCCTCCATAAGGTTACTTCTTGTAGGATTAATCAGTCAGCATTCTTACGGCACGCAGAGATCAAAACACAAAAATCCTTAACTATTCCCCTATTTCTGAACTTTTTGAACATTTGCAGTAATACAGCTTAATGTCCAACAAGGTTGTTGCTGGATAGTCAGGGCAGCGGTGACAAAGTCTATCACCACTTACAAATGTAATGATTAAGTTCAAAGCCTTCAAGCAGGGCTGGTTGTTAGCAAAGAGGGCTCAAAACTGAGACAAAGTATTAGCAATCAGGGAGCAAGGGTGATGTGTTGTGACAGCTAGAGGTATTGTGCTACTGGCCTGGTAACCTGTCTGGGAGACCCTCTATTTGGTGTATTTCTCCATTATTCAGATTATTTCCTCTTGTGTTAAATGAGGGCTTACTTTTGGTGTGTGGGGTTTTGTTTTGTTTTTTTTTTTTGTTGGTGTGCTTATATCAATGAAGACAAATGGTGAATAAATGCTGTGTATAAGCAAGATGCTTTCAGAAAGCTGCCTGGATTCCCCCCCCCCCCCCCCCCCCCCCCCCCGGAGAGAATGACCTGCTTTGTTTAATTTTGCAGGTCAATTTTAGCTTTTAGTGAAACTTTGGGCGTTCAGGTTTTTTTATTTATTTGACTGTGGTGGGTGAATGGCAGCTTCTCTCGACCCACCCGTCACTGCATCCGCTGATGTCCAGGCAGGGAGCTCCTGGGGAGGGAGGAGAGGTGCCCCAGCCGCTGCAGGCCAGGTGGCGAGGAGACGGGGCAACCCTTGCTCCAGGGACCAGGGTTGAATTACCTGTTGGGGCCTTGAGGGCACGTGTGACAGAGGGCACTTTACTGGTGCCCTCGATAGTTTTTGTTGCGTGCTGTTGACAGCAGGACACCGGATACCCCCCAGGAAAATGGATGGCCTCTTAGCTGACATGTTGCCACTCCAAGTGCTGGCGTGCTACCTTCCCCCTTTCCCTCCCTCTTCCCTTTCTCTGTCAACCTTCTCAGCGCAGAGCTCCAGGGCTGTACAGGAGGTGCTGCAGGAGGCCCCCATGAGTGGCTTGGGCACTGATGTTTCCCCAGCCACAGCATCCCAGGTGCAGCAGGCAGGAGCAAGGTGCCTGGCGGAGCACTGTTTTGTGAAATGCTGGGGGTCCCCGAGCAGGGATGCTGGCAGCCTAGCAGGGGTTTGTGGCAAACCTCCTCCCTGGCAAGGCTGTGCATGTTGAAAGCTGCCTCCTGTGAGCTCTACTGCCCCGCCTGGCCCTTGTGCCTGGGATGAGTATGGATGGCAAGGGTCCTTCCAGTGCACGAAGGTGGAAATGTTCCGCCCCAGCTGCTTTCTACTAAGGGGTATCTTTGCCCTTTCCTCTTGGGGCAAGCTTGTAGGAAAAAAACCAGCAAGGTTGTTCTTAGAAGTTGCTACTAATGAGTAGAGGGTTAGGGAGTAAAGAATTTAATTTCCCCTCAGGCCAAGACCTTGAAACAAGCTGCTGGGGTGAGCTTGTGCCGCAGCCGTTCTCTTTGCTTGTCAGAAAGACATCTAAAGCGCTGCAGCATCTCGTGCTACAGCAGGATGGCTTTAGAAAAACTATAATTTAAAAATATCTGTATTTTTTTTTAAGCAGTTCCTAGAAAACAAGTTCTGCCTTCCTCCTGAGCTCGTTGGGAGCTGAGGGGTCTCTCAGTGTGCCAGCACCACTTCGGGAGGCAGGTGCAGCATCACTGAGCTTGAAGGAATGTGTGATAACCCAATTGGCTATCACCAAAAGGTGGCAGCGTCTACATCTGCTTTTCGTTATAGCCTGTGCTGCTGGTTAAGCCAAATCTCCTGGATTTAGGCACAGCAGGAACAGGACAGTGGTGACTGGTGCTGGATGAGTAACAACAGCAGATCCATGTTTGCTTTGTTGTGATGTTTTGTTGGTCAACCCAAGTGAGGATATACAGGCAGACAAACAGTTTCATGCTACTATAATGGACTCTGAGATGCCATCCACTTCTATTTTTCATCTCTTTGTGATGCCCCCAAGCTAATCTCTGGGTCAGGACACTTCCATGTCTGGGGTTTCAAAGTTCTGGTTTGAGTGTGAGACTGCCCAGAAACAAAGGTGCTGGGAAGTATTGGCGCTGGAGTTTCTACAGCAGGAAATGAGTAATGTGGTCTTGGCAGTACTGTGTCATGAGATACAAAGCAAAACCCTGAAGTTAGGCCATAAAAAAAAATACAGTTCATGTGCATCCCAATGAAAATAATATATCTTCCTCTCTTAGAAAAAGCCTCTACACAGCAAAACCAAAACATCCATATATATATATATATATATTTATTTCTTAAAAACTTTGCTGGTAAACTATTCTCCATGTGATAAAATAAGATTGTCTTCAGATTTTGCCTCATTTTAGTTATCATATGAAGGAAAAAAATATTTAGCCAGCTTGAATGAATTCTTTTATCTTTCCTTAAAGGATAAACTTTTGTTAGAGTCCCTTAATGTTTTTCCTCTAGAGAAATATTCAGTAAGATTGCTCTGTTGCCCTTTCAATTTCCTTCTACCTTTTTCTGAACTGCTCTGTTGCCCCAAGGTAACATGTTAATTAAATTAGGATAAAAACTTTGTTTCAGTGAAGAAAAAGAATTGGGCATGTTTGTTTGTTCTATGAAGGAATTTTTCTTTTTTGCTTTTTATCCTGTAAGGCCATTCTGAAGTGCTACACTGAGTGAAATCTTTGCAAACACTTCACATGCTGGGGCCTGATGTTTTAGTTCTGTTAAAATCAATAGCTTCAGTTGCAGAGGATGGAAACCAGATTTTGCTTTGAAAGTCTCTTCTACATTAGTTTACCTGCAGAGAAGCCCTTATACTGTGGGGTTTATAGTGTCTCTTCGTGTCTGTCTCGCAGCATCTGCTGAAGTCAATGTTAATTGCACGCTCATGTACCCAGTGACTGGCCTTTAGACTTCTATGCATACACTCAAAGATTATTTTCAGTTTCTGAGTCTTTTTTCAATATGTCATATAACAATTTCTTGTAGTTCCCTGTTGCTACCAAAAAGGCTTTGCCTATGCCTTGTAGACAAGAAGAGTCAAAGGTGGGAGTGAGCAGCCTTAGAAAATAACAACGCCCTCGTGTATGGTTGCTTTTGTCACATGCTTATGGGATCAGTGTGTAAACTTTTCCAAATGTGAATATGTGGTATTCTAATCATGCATATTGTAACAGTTTGTCTCTGCATCACAGTGGTACTAAGATAAATAATGAAAATAATGCGGATTGTTGAGAAGGCTGTTGTCCTAGCCTCAGAGGTTCCCTGTGTTTCCTTCAATGGTACCAAATCCATCCCTGGAACAATAGAGTTCGCTAGCGTTTTTTGGATAGTGCTTCTGGTTTAGTATCAAGCATTTTAGACAGGAATTTGGAGCAATGTTAGGTGATGGTGATATCGATCAAATGAATCACCGGACCCACAAAACCCCCTTTTTAACAGTTTATAACTAAAGCGAGGCTCAGAAATGTCTGTAAGACAAGCCATTTGAGAACCTTTGTTCCTTGAGGAAAATGGTTACTTTGGCTAAAAACTACATGTCATACTTTAGGGTTTTGCTCCTTTTAAATATCTGTTGTATTTTTTATATGTAATTTAAAGAAATTATTTTACTATTTTACTGTTTATCAGAACACGCCAGGTTTATGGCACAATATGTAACAGTAAAAGCAGTGTGTAAAAACACATTTTCTCGCTAAGCTTGTATGATTTTTTTTTTTTGACTTGACTTTTGAGAAAACAGTGTTTCCAGTACTATGGTACTGCCATAAATACTAGAACTTGAGAGTATACTATCTAAAAACCAGCTGCTTAAATGTAAATATCTTATTAGAACTTGTTCTTTGCGACAAATTTGATGGAAAATGCTTATTTCTGACAACTTTGAAATATTTTATCTCCTGTTTCAACATCTTGTATACATGACAGTTTAGCCAATTGTGTATGTAATATTTATATGCCTTGCAATTTTTTCACATAAGTAGAAACGAAGTAGTTGAATCACAATTATACTAGGATCTGAACAATTCAGTATTATTATAAAAAGTGAAAGATTTCATGTAAAATCTTGGAGCAAAGTTAGAATTTTCTGGTATTTCGATTTCTCATCCTTATTTTAAATAATTAAAAAAAAAAACAATGGAAAAGAATGCTTATTGCAGTTGTCTAATTTATTGGATCAAGGTCTACAAGACTGCTGAATTTCCTGATGTTTCTTATTAATGACTTTGAAATTGTATCCCTGACTTAATTCTTAAAAGCTTTAAGAAATGTACCCAGAAGTTTCCCTTTTCCTGAAGAAAATTAGCGACCTTAACTGTGCCATGCTGATAAAGCCTGCAGTAACCGAACTTTGCTAAATCCTCCTGGCAAGGGAAGAGGGCTACCTTTCCCATTGCCTCCCGTTTTCAGGGGAACCCCCTCCTGCAGACTCCAAACCCCCTGGTTTCAGCTATTTATATTCAGGTGAAGGGTAGAAGAATACTTTGCAACTGCTTTGTTATGAACCTCGTTCCACCACAGTCCACTATTTAGTTAAAATACCCTTAATAGCCTATACCTGTTGCTTAGGCCAGGAACCGGAGCATTTCACTCATAACCTCTTCATAACATGAAACCACTTCCTTAAGCCCCAAGCTTATTTCACTCCATCAGGCTTAGAGTGATCTCTGTTTTTCACACACAAGTAAATCCTGAAAGATCAAGGGGTAAAAAAAAACCCTCCACCTTCTTACTCTCAGGCACTGAGCTGCTATGCTTCCAACCTAATACCTAGTGATCACAGGAAACCTCTTGCCTACAACTGTGGATGTAGCCTTGCTTTGGGATGAAGCATGGAGATGCAGCACCTACCAATATGCAGCAACTGCACCTTTGTGGAGTATCCGTGGGTGTTAATATGACTCTGCCCACCACACCAATGATGCATCTCTCCCCTACTTGGTCTCTTTGCTGTGCTGTCTACAGTAGATCCATCCAGCATCTGCTAGGTTCTCATGTGTCTCTATAGGCCTATACAGATGGTACAGGGGATGTTTTGGTGGTTTTTTCTGTATTGATACCAGGTGTGCCTGAGCTACAATCAGAGGTGTTACTGAGAGAACTTTAAAACTGGTTGGGTGCCTGACAGCACAGTGGTGGGCACTGCGGCTACAGTACAGGCTACACCAGCTCACCCAGGATGCTGAGCCTTTCTTTCAAGGATTCGAGTTGGTCTGTAAGGTCTGTAGGTCATAGTCTTTATTAATGTGGCTAGTGGGTCCAGTCAAGTTGTCTTAATCTTCACATACTCTGCAAAATGCCATTCTAAGTACGTGGATGCTTGGCTTCATCCAAGTATGCTTGGTGAATCATAGGGTGTACTATGAAATTTTTTTGGAAAAACTGTCTGTTTGCCAGGAGTGAGACACTTTGCTTCACAGTCTTTTAGGGGAGGAAAAGAGCAAAAGGACAGGCAATGCATCTGGAGTGGTATATGAAGTTTGAGTATTTTTATTACAGTGAAAACACCTCAGGCATCCTTTCTATTTTGGAATCACAACTTGATTCTGAGTTACCAGACTTTGGAAAACCTGTCCCAAGTGCTCTGAAATTGTATTCTCTGCTTTGGAAAATACCCAGAGCAATTAGGGAATATCCCAGGAGCAACAGGCTAACGTTCTCCACATTTTTAATTCTTTCCATGGTTTTTAGCAGCCTCTAAGATTTCATTTTAAAGACCTTAAGACAAAAACGCCGTCTTGCATAATACTGATGGTGATTACATCATGATAGTACAAAGCAATCTGACCTGGGATAAATACTTGCCATTTCTGTTATAAATACAGCTTTCTCTGTGTAAATCAATTTACAGTTGCTCTATTAAGTCTGTAGAAAGTCTCTCCTGCGCAGAGTCTGAGGGCATGAATGCAAGCATCCTGTCTCCAGAGAGTGGCTAAAAACCCCACCTGTTTGGGCACTGAAACAAGATGATGGATGTCAGCGTGACTGGTTCGTGCCGATACCCTCACGTATTTACCCATTCATGGCCTATGCGCCGTCTTTTCCTGCCATGCAGCCGGATTGGAGGGAGGTTGAGCCTTTTCTGCCCTATTAACTTCGGTGTGTTTGCTTTGCTTTTATCTCCCAGTCTCCTCACCCCAGTAGCAACTGCCTTGCCCTCAGTCCAGAGGATGGCCCCATGATTCCTTTGTTTAACTGCTGTTATAAGCTGCCGCACAAATTGCTTGGCAGAGGGTGATTTGTAGTGACAAGGCTTGAACCTTATCCCTGGAGATTCACCAGATACCTCTGCAATGCTCTGCATCTCTCAGGACAGGGAATAGGAAGCCGGGCTCCCACTTTCAAGCCTGATCTTGCATCATCTCAGCTATTGCATAACAGTTTAGCTGCGATGCAGTGGCATGTTCTCCTTCTCTCTGTTGTATTAATGTGGCTCTGCTTGCTCACAGGAGGTGAGCCGATCCCTCTTTTCCATTATTTATGGATCAGTATGCATGCAGTGATTTACATGCGTCCTTTAAGAATTATGGCAATAGGTCAGATCAACAAAAATGATGCTCTTTTAAAATCTTTTGAGTAGAAATGGGTAATTTGCTTAAGAATGTGTGGGATGAAAATTAGTCTTATGTATGCCCTGAAGTGCCACAATCTAACATAATTTACAAATACTGAAGAAATTGTAGAGGATTAGTTTGGAAGACCTTTTTACTTGTGTCGTCTTTAAATTTTCTTGGCTTTCAAATTTCAGGCTTTGCTTCTCTTTATTTCTCATTTTTCACTGAATCTGTGACGTGTTAATTTTCTATTGTAGTTTTGTTGCTGTCACCTAAATTTGTCTGATTTCCACCTCACAGGTTAATTTTTGATGAAGATTGTATCATCTGTTTTAGTCCTTTAACACTTGAATTTTTTTTTGTCATCTATCTTGGTTTTATACTTTTAAATTGTATCTGATGCTTATTGTCCCTTCTAGAACTAAACAACCCCTTTCTCTTTCCCACCATTTCAATAGGACACTGTAATTCCATAGCTGATGGCTCCTTATCCTCTCAAGCCTTCAAACAACAACAAAACAAAACTGTAGACCTCCTCTCCTCATTTGTCTTTCTGCTGCAGAAATACCCAAATGCCAAGCGGAGGCGTGCGAGTGTGTGGACTTGCATGACAGACATGGGATTTTTTGGTCAACTGCAGAGTTACCAAGTGTCATTCTGCTGCTCTGAGGGTGGTTTTGCAGCACTTAAAGGTGGCTGTGGGAAGAAGCTGAAATTCTGCAGCTGGATTTGGGATAAGGAGCCATCACATGCAATATCCCATTATTGCCTGTGACTAAATCCCAGCAACTGGGTTCAGCCTGAGCCAGTAGGCATAGTGTTACTTCCAGGTAGAAGAGTAAATGAGTGTAATTTCTACCCCAGCCCTGGAATAACCTCCCATACTTTGCTGCTCTGAGTAGGTTATTGCCAGGATCCAGTGGATGGGTTCAGAAAAGAAAAGGTGAAGGTGTTGGTAATTTTACTGTCTTGTGCTTCTGAAGTATAGGCAGAGCTGTATTGGTGATGATAAAGTGGGGAACAACAAGGGTCTTTCCATACTTTCTGTCTGTTGTTTCATCCTTCAGGAAAAGGGTTTTGGCTTTGACCGATCCATGGAACAACTCATAGGTTCACAAGCCAGCTTTATGTTAGAGCTTGTGGCAAGCTTATGGCCTCAGGGATAAAGGTCCAAGAGAAATAAAAGCCTAATGGCTTTGAGTTAAGAGACTTGTAGACTTGCATGCACAGTTCTTTATACTTGTAAGAATATATGTAAATGAAAATAATTATATGTGAGCTTTGAGACTAAGGTAATTCAATTTACTTTGAAATAACATAGCTAGGGTTCCTGTGCATTGCTATTATCCTTCATTCTATATCTCTCACACATACTGTATTTTCAACACACACAGCATAGCCTTAAATTTGAAGCACTGAATCTGTGTTCTCAGTGCCCTTGTCTTTACTAGGAAAACTAAGCATTAGCCAAGTGACCAAATTAATTGATATATGTCTGGAGAAAGAGGGTCTGGCCTTGGATGTAACTGGTATTTTACATGTACTGTATCAGCGTATTGATTATTTATATTGCAGGAGTGCTTAGAAGACCTAAAAAAGGTCATTGCCTTAAAATATTTAACACCACACACAAAACTGAAACAGTTGCTGCCTCAATAAAAAAATATTTTTTTGTGCAAGTTCTGATTCTCTGGTAAATTGGTAATACTGAAAAATTGTTTGTACAATGGGTAGTCTCGTTACATGCTGTGCACAGATTTTCTCTTGCACTAGAAATGTTTAAGATGTCACATTCACTAGCTATATTTGTACAATGCATTTAAAACATCTTTGCTGAAAAAGTTGGAAGACATTTTTCTTTGTGTATTAAAAGTGTCAGGAAATCATCAGCACAAAAGCACAGATGTTCTATGGCTGACACACAGGCTCGAGAGTGCTTGTTTCTGCATGAAGATATTGTCTAAATAGATAAAATAGCTAAACACTTTTTTTCTGTCAGAGATCTAAAGAGATGAATGACAGGTCTTACAATAATGGTAAATATGCTTGGGGCAATGCAGAGGCTAAAGACCATGACCCTGTGTTGGTAGAACACTGTTTTCTGGGAGAATCTTAAGAATTTTGTGTAGACTCAAACATGCATGGGAACATTTGGGATGGTTTCAGCTTTTTCCTTTTTTTATCTCTTTGGAATAACTTATAAATATTTCAGAATGCCCCTGCAACATGTCTGGTTCTGTGTGAAAAAATTTAAGGGATTATATTTTAGAATTGTGTTCTAAGTGTTTATAAGGCCTATTGTAAGGTTAGAAATTCCCCCCAAAACACTCATTTGAAACTGGATACCTTGTAGGTGACTAACAAGGAAAGTCCTGAACTAACCTGCATGTCACACAGGATGAAATAGGTGAAATAAAACCACCACCAGAATCATAGCTACATAGAATCTTTTAGGTTGGAGAAGACTTTTAAGATCATTGACTCCAACTGTTACTCTCACACTGCCAAGTCCACCTCTCACCCATGTCCCTTTTGAATACCTCCAGGGATGAGGACTCAACCACTTACTTGGGCAGCCTCTTCCAATGCTTGACCACCCTTTCCACGAAGAATGTTTTCCTAAGATCCAATTTAAACCTCCCCTGGCACAACCTGAGGCCATTTCCTCTTGTCCTATCACTTGTTACTTGGGAGAAGAGACCCACCCCCACCTGCCTACAGCCTCCTTCCTTTCAGGGAGTTGCAGAGAGCAATAAGGTCCCCCCTGAGCCTCCCTTCCCCAGGCTAAACAACCCCATCTCCCTCAGCTGCTCCTCCTACGATTTGTGCTCCAGACCCTTCACCAGTTTCATTGCTCTTCTCTGGATATGCTCCAGCACCTCAGTGTCCCTCTTGAGGTGAAGGGCCCTAAAATGAACACAGGATTCAAGGGGTGGCCTCACCAGTGCTGAGTAGAGGGGGATGATCACTGCCCTTGTCCTGCTGGCCACAGTATTTCTCATACAAGCCGGGATGCTATTGGCCTTCTTGGCCACCTGGGCATACTGCTGGCTCATGTTCAACTGCCTGTTGACCAGCACCCCCAGGTCCTTTTCCCCCAGGCAGCTTTCCAGCTGCTCTGCCCCAAGCCTGTAGTGTTGTGTGGGGTTGTTGTGACCCCAGTGCAGGACCTCCTTGTTGTACCTTATACAACTGGCCTTGGCCCATCGGTCCAGCCTGTCCAGACCCCTCTGCAGAGCCTTCCTGCCATCAAGCAGATCAGCATTCCCACCCAGCTTGGTGTTGTCTGCAGACTTACTGAGGGTGCGCTTGATCCTTTTGTTCAGATCATTGATAAAGCTACTCAACAGGACTGGCCCCGGTACTGAGCCCTGGGAAACACCAATTGTGACCAGCTGCCAGCTGGATGTAACTCCATTTACTACCACTTTTTGGGCTCAGCCATCCAGCTAGTTTTTTACCCAGAGTAGAGTATGCCCATACAAGCCATGAGCAGCCAGTTTCTCCAGGAGAACGCTGTAGGAGATGGCTTTGCTAAAGTCCAGGTAAACAACATCCGCAGCTTTTCCCCCATTCACTAAGCAGGTCACCTTGTCATAGAAGGAGATTAGGTTAGTCAAGTGGGATCTGCCATGCTGGCTGGGTCTGATCCCCTGGTTGTCCTGCACGTGCTGCCTGATGGCACTCGGGCTGATCTGCTCCATAACCTTCCTCAATACTGAGGTCAGGCTGACAGGCCTGTAGCTCCCCAGATCCTCTTTTCTGTAGATGGGCATCACACTGGATGACCTCCCCTGTTAGCCAGGACTGCTGATAAATCATGGAGAGTGGCTCAGTGAGCTCTTCTGCCAGTTCCCTTAGTACCTTTGGGTGGCTCCTATGTGGTCCTATAGACTTGTGTGTATCTAAGTGCTGTAGCAGGTCACTGACCGCTTCCCCTTGGATTATGGGGTTGCATTCTGCTCCCTGTCTTCCAGCTCAGGGGGCTGGGTACCCATAGAACAACGGGTCTAAATATTAAAGACTGAGGCAAAGAAGGCATTAATTACCTCAGCCTTTTCCTCATCCTTTGTCACTATAATTCCCCCCACAGCCAATAAAATATGGGTATTCTCCTTAGCGCTCCTTTTGTTGCTAATGTATTTATAGAAACATTTTTTATTTTTGTCTTTTACAGAAGTAGCCAAATTAAGAAATAATAATGAGAGCTACCTTGCAGGGCAGATTGAATTTTCTGCATAGAATTTAGTGGCACGGCAGGAAAAGGACGTTGAAGCATGTGTGATGAAAAAAGTGAATATAAATGAGATGATACTGATACTTCTTACTGAAGGTTTGTTAATATTTCAATGGTACCAGCAGTTTTGTTGAAAGTTTGAAACAGAACGGTTTACAACAGTGGACTCAAAACTGAGCTGACGTTGAAACTGAAGTCTGACACAAGCAAGCTAGCTTAACCTCAGCAACTTGATCACACTATCAAAGCTGATATAAATATACCAAGATGACTGAGTCATTTAGTGTTTGAAAAGTATAATCTAAGGGGATTTACCAGTCATGGGTAGAGAGAGAGAGCCCACAGTGATCTGATTGTTTGATGTCTTTCTGAATGGCGGTATAAATTTGACAATTGAAGAGGGGAATTGCCAATCAAAAAGTTGTGTTCACACATGAACCAGAGTGAATTCAAGTGTGTGCAACATAGGAAAATCCACCATGAACGCATCAAAATGTCTATTTATTTATTTTTTAATCAAATGAATCTTTTAGCTCAATTATGAATTTCCAGAGAATGTCTAGGATGTCTATTTGAAAAACGATCACTGATTTTTTTTAACAAGTTAACCTTTGCTTCTAGCTATTTGATTACAATAATTAGAGAATAACACTCATAAGTTCATTTCATAGCAGATTATTTGTCCTCTGAAGCCCAAGTAATTCTTTCTAGCAGTGTGCAAGTTTTATAAAGGTTTATTTTACCAATATATTCATATGCATGTTTATCCCCATACTATCTCAAGGGCCAGTGAAGTCAGTGGAAGTCCTTCCACTGATATCACTGGACATTAATTGGAAGCTTAATATACTATTGAGGGCCAGATCCTGCCAATGGTAGTGCATTACAAACTATATAAGAACCCAAGAAATCATAGGCTAAGTGCAGAAATGTGCTGAGGTACCAATTTCCCAAACTTGTGACTGAAATAAATAATATTTTTTTTAGTGTGTCACATTGTTTAATTTTGATGTTGCTGAAAAAAATATCTGGATGCTTTTGAAATGAAATAAAAAACCCATACATTCTTTAAACCTTCAGATGAATCTTTTGTTTAGATGTATATATCTTAAATGCTTTAGCTTCTGATGGAATGTGTGTTTTCATCTACTTGTATTTATTAATATAATGTTTGAATATTTTGTTAGTGATAATATCATGGTGCCTAGTGTTCCTTTTTGTATTTTATTTCTGAGTAAGGCAGCATTGTAATGGAGGAACATGTTAATGTGATTTTAGATGTGTCTTGTTTTAATCACATCCATAAGCAAGCTGTACAGCAGACGTGGTCAGTCAATGTGCCTGGTAATTATCCTTTTCAAAGACTTCAGCACTTGGTTGTTCCCTTGTTTGTAAGGAGCAACAAGCCATAAAAAGCAGGGAAAGTGGAGGGGAACCTCTTGTTTATGTAGCTTCCTTTACTCAGAGCTTTTATAATCCACCTTGAAAGCCATGAGCCTGTGATTGCTCCATCCTGTACTATGGGAACAAGGGGACTGCAGGAAGCTGTTCCATCTGCTGTGCAACAGAGATGTGCCCCCTTGGTAAGCGATGGTGGTGTCAGTCCCAAGGAGACAGGTGGCTCCGACTGTCCTGTCAAGGAGCAGGGTGTCCACAATGGGGAAATGATGGTTCGCAACACCTGGAGACAACCCAGCTGGATGTAGGATCTGGTGGCAAGTATCACGTCTGCTTCCTTTCACAGTGATGCTTGCAGGCTGAGGGCTAGGACAGTACTTGACAAAAGCCTGGTCGCTAGCCGGCTATATTTAATGTGGATAGCTTATATACATCTTTTTCAGTCTTGCATAAAAATATTTCTGCTACTTATTTCAGGTAGCTTGGTGTGAATTGCATAGTGGATAAGTTCAGCAGTTATTCATACTTTCTGGTGTCAAATTAATTTTCATCTTTCAATAATAGAAAAAGGATGGTGGGGACTATTTGCAGGACTTGGCGATGGTGGTAGTGTTTGTCTTCAGTTGGCACCACAGGTACAATTGCTGAACAGGTTTCTGGACCTTAAGCTGTTTAATCGGCACTGAAACTTTCTAGGTAAACAATGGCCTTGAATCACTTGCTTGACACTAATATTTCCATTATATTTTCTTACTCGGACTACTGTCAGATTGGACTGGACTAAGCCACGTTTGCTGTTGGAGTTTTCAGTGTTTGTTTAAAAAAGGAATATTCTGAGAGCGCAAGAGGTCTGTTATCGTTTTCATCTGCATACATAACTTTCAATGACTGTAATGGGAAATATGGAGAGGGAACAGATTGCCTAAGAATGCCTGTCTTTAAAGCAATTAGTTTGATAAATGACCTGACTGAGACTGGTCAGAAAGACAACAGAAGAGAGACTTATCTATGAAGAGGTACCAAATTGCAGTGACCATTCAGGACTCCTCTGCACTGGAAAAGGCATGCAGCTTTTTGTCTCTACAATGCTTTATTTTTTCTGGTACTAATTTATGTGTTTGAAGGCTTTGGAGCAGTTGCTGTTATCCTCTGCATTTAAGGCAAGGGGAGATGGAGGCAGGAAGCTTCAGGGGTTCTCCAGATAGAGCAGCAGTAGGGTCTTATCTGAGGAATTTCTGGTTCTTCCATTCATTGACTGCTGGAGTATCAGTTACTGGGCTGCATGGGGTGAGCAGCATCCTCAGCTACATACACGTTCTGCAGATGCAATAAATCTTGAGAGGATTCAACCCAGACATCCTTCGGCTACTGTGGCCATTTCTAAAGCAGATGCTTTATGATGCAGATCTCACATCAGATGTGTCATGTCACTATGAGTTGTCATTTCCATAGGAAACTATTGAAAATTAGTGAGATTTTGCACAAATAGGTCTGTGTTATCTCCCACAGCAAACTTAAAGGAATGCTGGGAATGAAGTCCTGTTTTCTGGTTTCCTCCATTGGCTTCTCAAGAGGTCTTCAGATGCTCAGGAAAAAGAAGTACTGTAAACAGTTCAGCATATAAATGACAACACATACTTTAGTTTCTAACATCAATAAATATTTTAAAAGATACTTTAGTTTACATTTTCATATTTTCAAGGTTTCTAGCAAGAAAGTTGGTCTTTTACTGTGTGAGGGTTTGTTTTTTTTTTTTTTTTCCTGTCTGTGAAAGAACAGCTGGTTGGGGCAGACTGGTGCAATTCTTTGGAGGAATGTTTTTCCATTGATGTATGCTGTTTAATAAAGAGTTGTTTTCCAGCAAAAAATATGTGCTCATCCCCTTAGAATTTTTCTGGGAAAAAAATACCAAACAGACAAATCTGTAACCATGGTTATTAAAATAGAAAGCTCAGTTTTTTAATTTCAACATTTTGAAGTTATAACCTCAGATTTCAAAGTGAAAATGTAGGAAGAAACCCTGATTTTATTTTTTTTTTAATTATTTTTTACTTCTAAGTTGCTGGAAACTGATTTGAAATGTGTTTTCCTTTCAATTAGGGGCAAATTCCAAGTCATTCAGCTTTCCTGTAAAGGATAAATCCTGAGCCTAAGACAGTAAAGGGGACTCAGTTTTATCTTGAACAAAATTTCTTATTCAAGAAAATGCTTGCAATGCACAAAATTGTTGAGGAAATGTAGTGAGTCTGTGTGCCAGCTCTTACTCCTGTGATCCTTTAAGAATCTTTACTTCAATTTGTGTCAGTGACAGGAGTTTTGAAGTATGCCATCTGTCATTTAAAAAGACAGGAAAACTAGAGGGGAAGAGAGGTGTAGTTTCACGTGAAGTGCAGGAGGACCTTTAGCTGGGTGGGAGGTTGAAATGGCTTTTTAAAAGCCAGGTTTTCAGTTCTTATCCCCATTCTTTTTTTTACCCATTCTTCTTTGCTGTGGCACTGCTTAAAGGAGGCTTTCAAGCAGTTCCAGCAGCAAAAGCAAATATGATGCATTGAAAGATAAGATTTTTTCAAGAGGGGTCTTGGTTCCCAACTTCCTCACTTTTCTCTTGAATGCAACCTGTCCATGAGTCCTTCCTCCTAGGTTTTTTGTGTTCTAAGTTTAGCTCATGCTGTTCCTTACAATAAGAGAAAAACTGAGTGGTAAGTAGTGGGATACTAGGAGGTTGCGGAAAGCTGTTCATCAGGATTCCTTGACATAATGCAGCCTTTACAGTGTAATGACTTTAGGTGCAAAATCTTTGTCAGGCAAATGAGGTGTGGGCTTGTAATATATGTTGCAGTTTTTGTGTATTTGTGTCAAAACTGTAAATGAATACAAATCTCTTTCTCAAAGAGTTATGGCTCATCCAAGGCTCAATGTTCTCTTTATGTTTCTTACTGAACCAACACACTGCCATGGTATTTCCTTAGATTTGCATTTGCAAGCTGAAACAGGATTTAACGCTGAAAACCATGATGATATGACAAGCAGTTTTGCTTGTGTCTGTGATACCATAGATCAAGACCTGTTTTTTGTGTAAAGGGGAAAAAGTGCTCACCCCTAGAGATTCAGTACAACTTTATGCCAGGCAATCCAAGTTTTTATTCTCTTGTCCTCTCAGTGGTGTTTGCCCTTCTGCGGACAGTCTAATTCTTTGCATTAGTTTGGGCCTTGCCTCCTTTTGGCTTGTTGCTTCACCTTCCCAGCAAGATTGTTCATTAAGTTGCAGCTGAAATTGTGAAATGCATGTCCAGATCCAAAATCTCTTTACATCTGGAGTGTATTCAGCACTTTTTTTTTTTTTTTTTTAAATAACCTTATCTCCGGTCATTGACACGATGCCTATTTATGGATATATGCGTATAAGGCTGGCTCCGTTCTGAATCAACACGAGTTTTGCTATTGTCTCCAGTGGAAGCTAGGGTTATGCACTTGGACATAAAAAGTTGGATGGAGACTTTAATTAAGTTTGTGAAAGTCATTAGAAGATGATAACCTTTTGTCCCTCCTGACCTCAGCTGGATTTTGAACTGGCTACCTAAAGGTTAAAGATTCTGTATCCCCTTTACAATGCTTTGATCCAGGAAGCCCATTTTATTTTCAAATCCTTTAAATTTCCCGTTTTCTGGGTTCATTTTAAATGGTGGTGGGTGGTTCTTTCGCTTTAATTTCCTGCTCATCATTCTTCCCCATGCATCCCCTCTAAATGAAGTTGCTTGTGAGATCCAGCCCAGTTATTTGGCAGCCTTGCTGTAGCACTCCCTTCGAGGATTTGTCTTCTCTTGAGTAGACAAGAGAAGGTCTTCATATAGAGTAGGTCTTGAATAATGCAGTTTTTTATGTTGAGAAACACTTGGAATGAATCCCACACCTTGGACTTTAGCACTGGGTTTTTTTGGAGTTTGAGATGTGGTAAAAATGTACAGTCAGAAATTAGGAAAATGGGGGCTAAACTGACTTGAGGCAAAGGCTAGGAAAGGTGAGCTAAGCATTTCTGCTGTTCAAAAAATTTCTCCAAACCCTTGTGAATGACAGTTTTTGTTGTTGATAATTTGGTTTTTCATGCAGTCTATAACCCGATACCAAAGAGTTTACCTGTGTTTCCCAAACAGAACTTTGGACTGAAGTCTGGTTGCTCTGAAATAAGGGGCAAAGTTCTCATTTTTTTCCACAGAGCCATGGGAAGAGGCTTTCTGAGCCACACAGCTGAGCTGCCTGTTCAGGGATAAAAGCTTTCTTTTCAGATTGCAAGGTTTTAAAAAAAACAACAAAAACCTCTGTGCTTTCAGTCATAGCTACAGATGTTTTGGGGATCAAACATGCTTTGTTCAATTTTAATTCCAGATCAAGATGGAAAGCAGCAGTGAAATGTACTTGGGCTCTCCAGGATTCCTACCTTCCTTTAGTCTGGGTTAAAGTTTGGGTAAAGTGTTAACTTTCTCTCACTGGCTGGCTTTGCTGTAGAAAGAAGAGCAATTTACTATTGTATCTGCGGATTATGACTGGTTTCTTGCCTTACAGTACCCTGAACTCAAACCCCAAATGTTAACATCACCAAAGTCTCAAAAGCTGGAGTATATGTTTGGATTCAAACCCAAATGTCATGACTTGTGTTAATTCAATATTTTTGAATGTACAAGCTAAGCCTATCTTGTCCTCTCCAACACTCTCTACTCTCATTAGCAAAACCATCCATTTGCTCTTGTTGATGAAATAATTTAAATTAATTAAATGTTACCACTTTTTTCCATCTTCCTGTTCCAACTGTGCAAATTTACCCCCTTTTCCAGTTAGTGTGTAGGTTTATTGAAAATAAAATGTTGTCTTGTAGTATTTTGTTTTCATAACTGCAAAATCTCATCTGATCTCTTGTTAACAAATTATCAGTCTTTTAATGGTTTTAAGCTTTGAATTTGAATCTTGGTGTCCGAGTAAATCCCAGAAACAAATGGACATGCTGGTAATTCTCGGAGACTCCATTTATCTATCATTGATCATTTTACATGTGCAATTGCCATTACACTGGGAAATACATGGGCATGGGTTAACCATCGGTAAGGCACCGGTTTTATGCCTATTCTAGTCGTGAAAGATACCTATATTTTTAACATTTCTTATTGCTAGTTAAATGCGTTGGAGTATCACGATGTCTACCTCAGTTATTTGCATTCCCATTAAGCATTTTACTTGAACAACACCAAGACCAGGTGATTTATATGGTGGGATACTTCTTAGCCCATCTGCAGGTTCAGGAATTTTTTCACAGCACAGTAAAGTTACTGCGGCAGTAACTTGCAGCATGCAGATCTGTAATTCAAAAGTGCTACTACTGTGTGAAGGTAACACACTTCTTACAGTTAACAAAGATGAAAGAAATGAATCCTTCCTAAATTATTCACCTAAACTGCACTTGGATTTAATTGCCTTTTGATAGCTGTTACTCAGAGTAAAAGTCTATTTTAATGGTAGCACCTCCAAAAGTATTTTATGTCAAAAGACAGTTTTGAGGATTGAAATTTGCCTTTATTGTTTTACTGTAAATCTAATCTATGAAGGACAAATTGCCAAAAGAGGCAAAGGAGCTATCTTCAGCTTATACCTTAGAAATGGAGAAAAGATCTTAAAAATTCTGGCCACAAGCATGACAGTTTCAGAACTTGCATAAGCAACAAAAAATGGTTAGGAGAATAAAGAAACATTAGCACCTTTTTGCTTAGCAGCTTAATTCTTCATGTTTGTTTGCACCCCATCTCTTTTCTGAAAGGTTTAGACGCTGTGACTGGATATTTTCATCAATCTTGTTCAGAGTTGCTAATGTTTTCTTAACTGAATTTTTAAACTCTTCTAGTCAGTCAGTGGCTTTGCCTCAGACAAACCCTCTCAAGTTTGGATTTCTTGCTATTTAAGGGTGTGATACAGATAACTTCAAAAACCTAGAAATTTCTTTTGTTTGACAGACTCCGCAATATTGGAGAACAGTCTAAAGAAAATCCCCTTTATATAATATCAGACATAACTCATGGAAGAATCAAGCCAATAAACCTGCCATGGCAAGAGAGTCATCTTCCCAGCTGCGCTCCATCCCCTTCTGCATTGAGCTGGGAGAACTCAGGTGATTAGTTTTGTGAACATAAAGTTACACAGTTGATATAATTTTGTGACATAAGTCATTAGTGGTACACAAGCCCTTTGTTTTGAGGCAAATAAAAATGAGACATCGAAAAAATAGAAGTTAGAGGATTTACACAACTCCTATGCCTTTGAAAATGATATTTTGCAGGAAAGGATGGGCCTCATCCCAGCTTGTGCTTCAGTCTCTCTCCTGTGTATATGTCAAGTATCTGCTGATGGCTGCTGAGAGCTGATTCATTCCTCTGTTTTCATATGTACGTCTCCTACCTCAAAAATGCAGGACTTCTCAAGTATGTTGCTAACTGGGGACTTGCTCTGGTCTTTCCCTATGGACCTGAGATTTTAAGGTCTTGCAGTTTCAACGGGGGAAAAAATATTGTGCACCTTTTTTGTCACATTACATGAAATAGAACTATTTTTAAGCCAACAAATTAAAGATAGGTACAACAAGATTGTCCCTTGTAAAATTAGGGGGATGGGTCTGGCTCCTGTCCAGCCAAACTCTTCAAAGTTTCTCACTGTTTCAACATATGTAATAAAATCCTACATATTGCATAAAGCTTGAAAAGTATAACAGGAAATGGTGCTGTTAACAAAATAAGCCAATAACTGAAGTGCAAATTTAAACAGGTGATGAAGCCAATGTATGCCCTCTATGAAGTACTTACATACACAGCGTACTGCTTCTCCTCTGATTAATTTGGAGGGGGAAGAAGAATGATGTATCTATGCCTTTAAAAATCAGGCAAATGGGATCTCTCACCATGATAACTGAGTGGCCAGAAAAGAACATAATGGTAGTGCACTTTAAGTTCAAGTCCTACCAAATGGCACTTGGTTTAAACTTTGGGTATACTGCCCAGTGTTTAAATATGAGCTACTCAAAAGAAAGATACAGAAGTTTAAAATAATAGCATGCAGATTTCTTTATAGAATTTAAAGAATGAAAAACACTTGAAAAAATATCAGCAGGCAGGGGCAGGAAGAACAAACGGTAACCAAATTGGTTCCTGTGACAAACCATAACATTTACTTTAAAGCATCAGCGTGCTAGTCAGTAAAAGTCAAGCTACTACTCTTTTAATAGATCCCAGGCCTTCTTAAACTCACTGGTCTGCAAGTATTACTCGGGTCAAGAGCAGGTCAAAAAGTGAAAACCCATGTGAAAGTAAACTTTAAATATCTGCTTTTGAAGAGCTATAGCAGACTGTCTCCTCTATAGTAAATATACTTCTCTCTTTGTATGCCATTACAGTATTCTGTACTTAAACCATTGATACTTTTTGCACTATTTGTTCAGTTAAGAATTAAAAAGCTCCCTCGTTACATTTTTACATAAGCCCTATTCATTTTACTATTAAGGTTTTGGGGGATTTTCTTTCAGTTGTCATGGGATTCGACTAGATTTTTTATGGAGCATTTTGCAATTATTTATTGTAATTTCCATTGCATTTACCAGACCACGTGTCTTGGTTGAAGACCTCTTTTTTAACTATGTGCGTACAAGTCCACATGTGCAAGTTAGATTTCTAGCCTTGCTGCCTGAAGTTAATAAAATGCCAAGATTCAGTGAGCTGAAAATTAAATACTGGACTTGATTTCAAAATTGCAGACCATACTGCAGTGATACAAGATACGTTTTTAAAATCCTTCTTCCATTTTTGACATCACTGGGATTCCACCCCACCCCCCCACCCCCCAAGATTTAAAAATGTCAGTGGCAGTTTGAATTCCTGGTCTGAGTTCTAGTCAGAATTGATGTTGCCTTTGAGCTTGTTTCCCCACACACTGAGGAAAGTCTGACTGACTCCCTGTTTTGAATTTATTTGCCTAGTAGAATGGGTATTAATTTGGCCTGCAATACACTTGCTCCAGCTTTTGCTGGAGTGAAAGGTCATACTCTGGAGCTGTTTTTCATTTTGTTTTATATGTGTTAATGTAATACGTTATGAATTACCCTGGCGTTTTTTTCTGACAGCTAAAAAGCATAATCATTTTTCCTTCCAGGAGGACTGAAAGAAAAGCAATCATTCCTATTTGGGAGATGATTTATTTAAGATCTTTTCCCTCATCTTTTGCTCCTACATATATAAGGAGTGAGTGAGATTCTGGCTCTGTTTAAGTCGGTGGCAAGGCTCCCATTGATTTCCATTGGGCTAGGCTATTACTAAGTGTTATTTTAGTTCTCAGGGTTACCCTTGCATGTGAAATCTTTGCCAGCTCAATAAAATATCACAGATCTGAAACGAGCTGAGCTGTTGTTTTCCTGTTCCACAAAGGCCCATTTCTGCTGTTGTTATGGAGGCAGAAATCTCATTAAAGCTGGACTTTCAAGGGTGATGAGGCCGAAGAGGAGGAAAAGTAACTTACACTCTCTTCTGTACAGCTGTCTTCAAATTTGGTACGAATTCGTGCTAAGCATGTATCTGAGACTGGACAACAAAATATGAAGTTATAAGTGATGGGGCTGCTGCAGCCTGCGTTTGAGGCTTCTGTCTTCTCTACCTTCTGCTCTCTTGGTATTTGACAAACGTTGTGTATTTTGCTTATTGGTTGGGGAGGAGATTGAATGGATGCTGTGGAAGTACGTGTTATGCCAAACCCTATGCAATTTTAAATTCTGCTTTTTGCCATTTTTGAAAGCCACGTTCCTTCAGAAGTTTAAAGTAAGCATGTATGCAGTTATGAATTACATTTTCAGAAACCAGGAAGGGTGCTGAAGCCTGGACAGAAATTCGGTTTGCTCTGTGCTTAGAAGTAGAGAACAAAAAAACAGAACCAGCCACAAGCGGATGAATCAGGACTGCTGCACAGGATGCTTCTAATAAATATCATGCTTGCCTTCAGTGCATTTGGGGAAAAAATTCCACCATTAATTTTGCCTCTCTAAATGCATGAGTTGCAGAACGGACTTTCCCATGTAAGTGATGGGAGCCTGATGAGGAAGAATTTCTTTCTTGGGAGACAAGTATAATTTGTATAATGAGGTCAATTAATTCAATTAGTTTTGCACCTTTTCACTATCCACCCTAACCCCCCTTTAGAGATTTGTCTTTTTTTCCCAGTGAAGTTAAATCTTTTTAATGTCAGTATTGTGTTAGGTTTTTGCCATTTCATTACAGAGAATGAATTTGAAAAATATAAGTAAGATCCATACCAATGTGTAGGTGCTGTGTGCGGGCATCCATGAAAAGCGGGACTGGTGATGTGCCAGCTGGGACTCAGGAAATTGTTTCACCTCCTCACTCTGCCATAGATACTCAAGTGCCTTTAGACACTGCTCAGGTCAGCATTGCAGAACCTAAGTAATGTAGGAACCCAAATATCTCAGGAGAAAGGACTGAAAAGCGGGACTTGGAATTTGAGCGCTTGAGCTCTGCTGAGCCCTGCCTGCCTACAGACCCTCCTGGCAGCACGGTGCGCAACCTTACATTTCCCAAGTTCTTGCACCTATCCAGAAATGCTCTCGTGGACAAGCTCAGTAGTACAGGCTATGCCTGGGTGGGATTAGAAAAGCCCCAGGGCTTCAGCTGAGCAGGGCTGCTCGGTGTGCTCTGGCACAAGCAGGCTGTACCCAAACCGCAAGGGCAACACCATCAGCCCTCAGGCAGGAGGAGGCAGAGGTGCTGGCAGCAGCGTGCGGAGGGGCTCCCCACACCTGGCTGCCTGGTCAGAGAGCCTCTCCTGCTCTGTGGAAAGGTAGCAGTGGGTCTTCTCAAACTTACAGAAAAGTTGTGAAGGGAAATTATTTTAGATTATTTTAGGGCTAATTATTGCAGCATTGAGGGTCGTATCAGTCAGCATTTCAGCAGTGCCCAACATCTAGGTGCCTTTGGATATCTGATCAGAGTAACCTGTAGAAATCACCTGATTTCGGAAAACACATCAGTTGGGCTTGGATGGCAACACACAAATGAGAACAGAAGGAATCACTAATTGCCTCTGAAAGCTGAAAATTGCCAAGTCTCGTTATATATGTATGTGTGCATGTGCCAAACCACCTGTACTATCTACCCATGTTACAGTAAGTCCCAGTGCAAGTACCTCAGTACGGCACAAGTCCTTATAAAAGGCCTCACTCTGTGAAAATGTAGTTTGGGTTTTTTTTTAAGTTTATCGGTTGTGGTGGGTTTTTTGATTTTTTTTTTCCCCTAAGTCTGGGCTTGCTTACACTTCACTGGGGCAGCAACATGGGTTATATCACACTAATTAAGCAATAGGTGTGTGTGTCTCTTCTGGCAAAACCGTGCTCTCCGTTGCTCTGTATCAGAAGCACAAACTGAACCAGATACACCAGCCAAATCACACTTAGTCAGTAATGCTGCATCTGCGTTGAGGATTCCTGCTGGTGTGGGTCAGCTGGCCACAGGTCAGACTACTTCAAATGCTTTATTCCAGTCTCCCTCTCTATCTGTTTATATGCATACCATGATGTATGGTTCACCTCACAGGAATCCATGCAGGTACTTACAATTTTTTCTGCAAAAATTACACTTTAATTGTACTTTATATATTGTCTTTACAAAATTTTGCCAGTGATTGCAGCTTTAAAAATAGAAATGTTTAAGTAAAGATACATATTTTAAGGGTGTTTTTGTCCAGATTTCCCAGAGTGGCTGTTGGAAGTTAAAGAGTTAGTTTCTCTGAAATGTCCCTGTTGCCCATGAAGCTTAAAATTCAAATACTCTCTTTATTTTTCTTTTCCCTTTTTAACTATGTTCTCTCTCCTTTTCCTACCTGGTTTTCATTCTTATTGGACTAACACCAGTGTAAAATCAGGCACTGAAGAGTGAATTTTATATCCTTTTGCCTATCATCCTGCCTCTGTGATCATCTAGTTCATAGATGTTTTCAATTACTCTGCTGTTTGTTTTGCCTTATGATCTTGCCCAGTCAGTATTTAGACAGTGATGCAATGTATGTACAACCCCTTCAGGTATTTAACAATACTTCTTTACACTTTGCCAAGCTTCCCCCCAAAATGTGCCTTGAACACCCTTGTAGCACAGAAGGCAGATTAACTGCAAGAAACTACAATAATAAATTTAAAAAGTCTATACTTTCAGGTTCACGGTTAAAAAAACCCAAACCAAACAGATCAAACAAAAACCTCCAAGCCAACAGATCTACTTTATAGCTTATTAGTGTGTTTTACCTAGCCTGGCTAACAGGTTTTGTGCTGAAAATTGGAGTGTGGGCTGTTTATTTACAGGGATCTAAACATGTGTATTTTTGTAACTTCTCTGCTGTCATAATGAATTACCAGCCATAAGCTGTCCTTTGTTGGTTTTGGTGAAAATCAAATGAAACCCAGCAGGAGCTCCCAGAGTGCATTGTCCAAAAGTGTAAAAATGCTGTGTTGATGACAGATCATACTGTTTTTATTAAAGCTAAGAACACTGACTTTACTTTGCTTTTTGACCCTAGTGCTTTACTGTCAAGGTGATTTTATTTCTACAAATTTTCCTTCTGCAGGCCTCATCAACGATTCACCATAAAACATTAGACAAATTCCCATCATCTGTATATGATTAGAGCAGGTTCTGTTGTGCTGCTCGTCACAACTTAAAGCAATGTTTTTCAGCTTTGTCTGAAAAGGAGTCAGTTTACCAGCCTTCATTCATAACACAATGTCTCCTTGTTTTTGTACCAGTTTTCTTTGGTTCTTTTTAAGCTGATAAGGACATAATTGAAGGAATTTTAATGCATTATTTGCTAAAGACTGCAACCAATTTTTCAATTCTACTGTCTAGAAAATGTTGCCTTAAAAATAATGTTTTCATACAAATGCCCTAATGGATGAACAGGATGCACATGTGACAATCTGCTGCAAGAAAAGCATAAGCTTGCTGAAATGCTATTGAGAAAAATCTCCCTGAAATTTTCCAAATTAAACACATGATGAAAGTGCAAACTTTTGTGTAGCTGCTTTCAGGTTCTTTTCCCTCTAAGTATTTCATATGCTACTGCTAATCAAATCACATACTAAAACCAACTCCATGCAAAAATCAGTATATTTAGTTATCCTCCTGTAAATTTTTCACATCTATATTTACCAGAACAACACATTTAATATAATACATGTGTATTAAACCAATATTTTTATTCTTTTCAAATAGAAGTCTTTTAAGAATAGAAAAAAGTTTTCCACAAACCTTTTTTATTGAGTAGTTTTTCAGCAACAAGTTATTAAAAAACCTTCCCTGAAGTGTAGCTATGAGATAGAAGAGGAAGAGCAGAAAGTCTTGATTTTGTTTTTTTAAATCAAAGCACACGTTCTAGCCTTGTATGTTACAGAAATTAACTTGGCACATATTTGTGTATAGTTCTCACCAATGTCTGTCTGTGGTTTAGAATTAAACCACCTTTTTCGTAGAAGAGAGGGAAGTACTGGCACAGTGAAGCTTTCACAGTGACCTGGATTTTCCTAAAACACAGGCTTCTTGGATTAGAGTTTTCTTTTCTGATCTGCAAAGTACCCCAAAAATTCAGACTTACAATTCTGGACCAAGTGTTTCTCTCGCAACTCTTGGTGCCTTCTGATTTAAGCACCTCATGGCCAAGCAACACACAGGTGCATTATCCACCTCCTCATATGCACACTGGCACCTCAATTTGGCATCGAATGCAAGCTTTGAATTAATATAATTTTTCTGTTTCATTAGGTTACTGAGTTTTACTATGGTCATATGCTGTTTCAGAGTGGTATATATCTGCTTACTGATTTCTTGACAAAATCACTTATTTTCTTGAATGAATACTTTATAGAATACTGTATGTTTCAGATTTTTAGTGCAAGTTTTTCTCTCCGTACTGCTAATTGTGGTACAAGAGAATATACTAGTGTTTCATTTTAGAAGATTTCGAGATACCCTAGGGTATCTGTGATTTATGCATAGCTGTTTCAAGATGTGACATTACTGATGATGGCTCTTCTCTGGCAACCTCTAACATATCTCTCCTTGCACAGCCTCTTTTCACCATGATGAGTGTCATAGAGTTATTAGCATGTGTGTGCATATATAGTGTATATATGTTAGTGTCTTAGAGTTATTTTATTTGTAAAATTGAGCAATTATATGTGAAAGCAGACTCGATAATGACAGCAGTACAATTTTACAGAGATGATTTGGCATGGAAATCTCCAAAAATGCTTCATGGCAAACTTTACAGAGCAGCTGTATGCAGTAAATTAATGTGTGGTATGATCTCATTTTTACAGTCCTAACTTGAGATCTGTTGGCTTCCCCCATCCTGGAACGCTGTCACTGGTATACATAGTTAAATGGTCACTAATATGGTGAAGATCTTTAACAAATTTGCATTTTGGCAACTAAAATGAAAACGCCGATGTACTGAGGCTAATACATAAGAGATTGACTGCACAACAGCAGGATGAATCTCTGGCCACACTAAGAAAAATTGTGCCTGTCAAAATCAATGCAAGTTTCAGGTGCCAGATAACTTGTGGATTGAGGCTGTTTTCCTCTGCATTAGTCAACCTGTGAGTTTTGTCAACAGGAAAGCCAAGCATTTTACACATTTTAAATTGCTGGCAAAACCACAGGTTATTCAGCAGGAAATACAATAAAACAAACCATGTACTCAAAACATATGCAGAGGCACTTTTTAGACTGGAGAAACATTTTTGCCAGATTGTCTTGAGAAGTGCTAGATCTTTTGTTTGGCTGTTCTTAAGGCAGGCTGGTGCCTCAGACACTGTGGATTCAAACAGGAGCACTTATACTATGAAGGGCATTTAGGGGTATGGGTTTTGGAACTGGGAAAGGCTGAAAACATTTTTCCTGCTCATCACAGGCAGGAAGGGTTTTGCCACATATGGCCTCTGTTGCCCAACCTCTGTGAAGTTCACCTATAGCTTGTGCGTATGCACAAGAGGTTTACCAAAACTGGAATTGGAGATAAGCTATTCCCAGGAAAGCTGGGGGTAGGTTTTCTAAGCATTTCCATTTAGATACTCTTTTTACTGTGGGGTCAGCTGGGAAAGTACTATGGACCTGAGGTCTGGAGGCAAGGATGAACATAGGAGAGAGGGGCTGGATTTTGGGTGGTCAGGCTGGGCAGCCTGTGGCTGTCACAACATTCTTCTAGCACTTGGGGGCCCTTCATCTGGGCGTGGGGTTTCTTTGTTTGAGGTCCCCCATACAGAAGAGCATCCCATGTCCACTTTCTTCTGCTCTCAGTCTGAGTTGTCGATGGTATAGAGCAAGGAGGGGAAACAGTTGTATTACATACTTCCAGCTCTGGGTGAGCAGCTGAGCCAAAGGCTCAAAGCCTCCCCTCTCTTGTAAAAACCCAGCCACTGGAGACCCATAGTAATTCTGCTATTAACCTTTTAATTTGGCCTTCTCCCTGGGAGGAAAGAATCTGCCTTGGAACAGATGTACTGCCTCGATTTTTCCTCTGGTTTCATTTAGTTTATATTTTTTTATTAACTAGAAAATCTGTGATATAATAATTCGTTGTGAAAATGAGGGTGCTGCCATACTGCATTTCTTCTTTCCCAAGTTGGATGCTGAAGCTCATCCACCGAAACCCGGTGGTGGCCAGCAATCACTGCTTCTCAAGATTATCGACAGCATCTTGCCTTGTGAACCAGTGCTATCTTGTCTCAGATATGAGGTACAAGCTCCTGGCTCCTGCCATGGCTGTGTCTCAGGGGACATCAGAGTTTTTTCCCACCAGTGATCCCCACAAGGTGCTCAGGGCCACCAAGCTGGTCCTCAACTCCAAGGGCATCTGTGCCCTGGCCTGGCCCCTGTGTTGCCTGCTGCTCTGACCTTTTGCCAAAGACATAATTTAACAGCATTCCATTGCCATGGAAATCTGTGCTTTATCCAACCCTCAGGCTGTTTAAAGACAACCCTTAGGCTAGTTTTCTTCTTTTTTTTCTGAGAAACAATTTCTGAGGTGCTGGAGTTATCTATATTCTTGTTTTAGTAATATAAAAAATGAAAGCTCTATGTCTTTCTCATGAAATTTGAATTAAAATTCATACTTATTATGCTAAAATACTTTGTGTTGTACTTTAGCAGGAAAGAGTGGACCTTCTGAAGAATGCTACTTTGTAATTAAATCAACCACTTAAAAAAAGCAATGATGTGTGTTTAATTTGTTTGCTAGTAAGAAGTTGGCAACAGAAATTCATACTGCCCACTTATATTTTCACTGTGAGATTTTCAAGGCTCTTTAAAAGCTGACTGCCTAATCTTGTTATGGTGTGCTTGTAAATATATAAACATGGAAATACAGAACTTGTCCTGCAAATTTGCACATGCCAAACATTAAATATGAAACAGTCATATAAATTTGAGGTGAACCTGTTAAATAGCAGATGTGTGTGTTGAGCAGTCGTATGGGCCCACCATGCTGCATTTAGGCAACCCATCAGCCACTCCAGCAGTACATGAGGTTTGTGCTTCAGTGTGCAGAACAGCTCGGTATCTCTTCTTTCTGCTCTGGCTCTGATGGGACTGATAAAATTAGCAAGCGATGCAGAGGATTATAACTGTAAGTGGGTATTTTCTAGGATATTTTGCACTGCTCACCACACCCATGAGGCTGAACTGGGCACTGTGATCCACAGACATGGAACAACTTGTATGACTGAGTCCATGGTAATGCAACTCATCCAAAATATGTATTCGGAAAATACCAAATCCTTTGATTTAGTATCCCCATTCCTGCAATTAGGGCTGCCAAATTGGTCTTCTGCAAAAGCACCTCATCTCAGTAATCTCATAATCCCATACATCTGTGTGTTAGCATAGATGCATTACAGGAGAACTAGGCTGAATGTGAATATGTATATCATGGTGGCAGTTACACCTTTGAGTATAGCATAGTACCGTGTTGGTCATATCTGTGCCTGTCTGTGAAATGAGGAGCTTCTAAAATTAGCTTAAAAATAATCTTTCTGGAAGAAAGTCTGAGGTTAGCGTATAACTGGTAATTTTGCTGGTTTTTTTTAATTCATGTGTTTTTAGTTCCCAGTTTTTTCTCTGTGGTTCTTTGCTAATCTGTATTTTGTAATAAAAGAAAAAAATTGCAAAATGAGGGAGCATCATCTTATAGTCCTGAAAGATGTAACAATGAATAGAAAGCATTTTATTGTGCTCTTTGACATTAATGTAATATGAACATTGTATAGGCTATGTGTATATATGTATGTTTACATATATGAAGAAGATTCTGACCAAAGTGGGTCAGCTTGACACCTTGGGATCTCCAGATCTTGTCTGGCTGCCAGATGCCCACCCAGCTGCTCTCTGTCCCCTGTCTCAACAGGACAGGGTAGAAAATAAGATGGAAAAGCTCATGTGCTGAGATAAAACAGGGAGGTCACTTGTGCAAAACAGACTTGATGTAGGTAGGGAAAATTAATTTATTGCCAGTTAAAATAGAGTTGGACACAGAGCTGGACAGTGAGACAGAAAGAAACCTCCCCGGTGTGCTGGAACCGGCTGTGCCAAGCACAAGGCAGCCCCTGGCCTCTTCTCACAGAGGTCACTGGGACTTCTGGGCAGCCTGTTTCCCCTGGGATTTCCCAGTCCCCCGTGGGCTCTCTCCTGGTGAGGGCAGGGGCCTTGCAGAGGTGGACAATGACAAGGGTAGCAGAACAGCGAGTTGTGGGCAGGCTTCAGCTTCCACTGCGAGTCACTCTCTCCTGGCTTGACTTTGAAGGAGCAGCAGGCAATGTTATCGGCTGAAGCTGAGCACCAGCAGTGAGCTTCCAGGCGCTGCTTCCCCTGCACACGCACCAGCCTCAGTTAGAGACAGCTGCAGAAACACCTATTTGCTCAGCCTTGGCAAATCTGCTGTTTTTCTATAGCCTCATGACACAGCATCTGCATGTGTCTCTGTCACAGCTGAAAAAGTAGAAGGTACAAACTCCTCCTGCCATGGGTCTATCCACCCCAACTGGATCAGATCCTCTGATTTTATTTGTCTCACTGTGAAGCATACACAACATGTACAGGGTCCAATAAGCAATCTGTCTTAGAGATTTCACCACAATCATGGTGTCTACTGGCCAGGTTCAGCAAAGCACGTAAGTACATGTTTAATTTTAAGCACATGTTTAAGTCCTATTAGTATTAATGGGAGTAAACTGAGGGCTTATATTTAGGTACATGCTTAAAAATGATTTATTGAGGAGAGATAAAATTAAGCCTACACTTAAGAGCTTTGCTCATTCGGAGAGTGGAATATTTACATTTGCTCCAAACACATGTTCAAGTCATTAGGACTTGTGATATATACTTCTGATTTGCTGCTTTTTTGTTGTCTCGTAGCTGGCTAAGGAGAGACCAAGGTGCACAGATGCGATCCTTTATTGGCAGAATTGATTTAAAGATAGTCCATTTGAAAAAAACAGAAAAAAAAAAGAAGTGGTTGTACAACAACCTGGATAAAAGCCGGTGGGTTGTAGTTTCGTTCCTCTGTCTCTTTAAATCTGGATATTAGGGCCAGGTCCGCAGCTGGGCCACGGAGAGCAGGGTGCTGGGCTGCAGGGCTCTCTGCCTCAGGGAAGCCTTCGTTGTGAGTGCTGCCTTGGAAGCTTGCAGGTACTGTAACTGGTTTTAAGGTTTCATGGCTCGGTTCCCCCCTGCCCTGCATTGCTGTTGATATTGTGTGTGCAGAAATGTTAGTGATAAGTTTCGGCTGCGAGTGTGTGTGTGGGAAATCTGTGGCACACTGTTGTCTAATGGGAAACAGTTGGGTTCGTTCTGCTACATTGCAGAGCACTTACTGGAGGAGGTAAATACTTAGGAAATTAAGGGCAGTGTTTGCATGCTTGCTTGTTGGGAGAACTGGAGTTTTTCTTAACATGTTTTGACTAGCTGGAGAGAAGGTTTTACTGCAGGCTTCAGAAGTGTGCGCTGTGGATGGTTGCTCGTGTAACTTCTCTGCTGTTAGTTCATGATCTTATCAAAAATTTGAGCTGTTTCATGTGTTTTTTCAGTAAAAGCCCAGGTCTTGGAGGCAAGTGGCAAAGGGTTGAGTCACAGCTTTCATTTTGTAGAAAGGCATGTGCTAGAGCCTAGTGTTTCAGAAAAAAGGGTTAAGATGTGAGTTAATGAATATTTTCAAAACTGGGCTTTTAAAAGTTACTGTAAAGAGACCAAGTTTTTCTCCTACCTTGTGATTTCGTTAAAAGGTCTCTTTCATGATCTGAGGTTGCTACTCATGATTTATCCTGAATGTTTGGGGTTTGGCAGTACCCTTGCTGCATAGGACCAAAGGCATTTGATATACTATTTGCTTCTGTTGGTTCTGAGGAGTTTAAAATATATGTTTAGTTTAATGGTGCAAAGCAGCAACTGGCTTTCTGGAAGGCTTCCATAGCAAACTGTGTCTCTGAATATGCACATGTGCCCCCGAAGCCTTGCTCGCACAGCCCTGATCTGTGAGCCTAATGCATGCGGGAGCACTGAGCTGCCAGAAAAGCAGACGTTCATAAGCATTACCATAAACCATATTTGCATATCAATCATTCATACTTGAAAGCAGAGGTTAGTAACCCTTCCTCTTTGAGCTGGTGTGCTCCACTGCGTGTTCTGCCATTATGGCTTTGATCTGTAGAGAAGCACGTTTACTTTTTCAACCACAAAACAGTAGTTCTCTTTTAATCAGGATGTATAACTCTGTTATAGTAAAACAAAACAAGTGCAAAACATTGAAATGAAGACCTAATATTTTCAGATAAGAACTGTCTTTTATTACCAAGTAAAATGGGCTCTTCGAAGATGCAGGCTGGTTAATATGGGTCCACTTCATCTCAGGTGTGTTTTCTTTCACTTAGTCCAGCAGGTGCTGAAAATCCGAGCTCGTTATTTGGAGGCCTTAGGACCCTACAGAACAAAGCTGATAAATATGCACACACCTGCTTTTTTTTTGTCTAAGGAAACACCTTTGGCAAAGACAGCATCGATTCCTGAAAAGCAGCTCATACACCAGACTTATTTTGCTTGTGTTCTTCATCTTTAAGAGCTTTACAAGGCTTTACAGGCCTCTTGAAGTAACCTGCTTTTGCTCAGGAAACTTGTAGCTACTGAAACTGAGGACACCACGAGCACGTAGTGTTCACAGTGTAAAGACTTGTGATTCAGGGCGATGCCGGGTACTCCAAACCCTGCGCTCCTGTTAGTTCTGCGTGACCTCAGGCAAACGTCCTGACCTCTGCTTGCCTCACTCACCAAGCTGTAAAATTAAGTAAATCAGGACCTCTTTTAAAACCAGATGGTGTATCTAAGCTGAGCTTTTCTGGTACAGAAATGAACCCTGAAGTTATTCTTCTGAACCTGTGTGGTTGGTGTGCAAGTGTAGTTTGGCAGTTTCTCCCGTTCATTTAAGGCTGAGGGTAGAGCAGAAGAACAGGGTCATCGCATGAGAATCAGCCAGCAGGACCTCTCCACAAGTGCACGAGAGAAGCTGGAGAAGACCTGAGTTAGCGTGGTGGGTCAAATCCTTGTCAGTAGAGGATGGGTATTTCTTTTTAGTAAAGAAAACTCTCTGAGGATCAAAGAGAGGAATCCAGCACAAGCCCATAGTGAGCTGGTCTGAATTTTTAGTGAATGCGCCTGGGTTATGCTTGCATCCCTCTTTTCTTTTTTTTTTTTATTTTTTTCCCTTCTTCCGCTGCCCCCTTTCTTTTTTTAAACATCGCTTGTGGGCATGAATGGTTGCATAAACAGGAAGCCCTGTGTGTCTCTTGGAGACAGGCCTCAGGAAGGGAATTTTCAAGTTCCTTGCAAGAGGCCACATCGCATCAGCTTCCTTTAAGACTTGGTTCTGAAATTATTCGCGTGTGTGTTTCTAAAATAAAGAATGGGATTAAAGAAAAGTTTAATCAAGTTTCACAAATGTCATCACCATCACAGCTTGAATGCGGTTAGCTAGGCATAGGCACAGATGTTACCATCTCAGTATGCTGTTGCCACTGGAAGCAATGAATTGTGTTGTAAGTGTAAGACCCAGTAACTGAAAAAATTGCTTAGCAAACAGCTCTGCAAATAGCCCTCACTGCTGGGCACACCCCATCAAGAATGTGTCGCAGCTGTGAAATGCATAGAGTAACTTGATTTAAATTTCTCAACTCATTTGGTTTGACATCAGCAGTTTTTGTGTTGTTGGGATAAGTATGGGATGTTTTTCCTGAGACAACACTGCACTGTTCTTTTTCCTTTGATTTCAGTGTATGTTAATGTAATGAAATAGATGCTTAGAACGGCCATTTCTGGTTTTGCATTAGTATAAAAATAAAGCTGAAAAGATTATTAATTAGTAACCAAGTTCAGCAATGAGCTCTGGAATTAGTGTGGATTGTACTAATATACCAAAGTAATACAACACTGTAAGCAAAGCCATGTATTTCTGGACAAGGCTGAAAAGGCTCTGTCCAAATAGTATAAATAAATAAGTAAATCACAAAAAGATGCCAAACACCCACAGTGGACCCCCGCCCCTGCCCCAGACAAAACCTCGAGGCCTTTATAAATCCAACTCAGAGAGCAGGGCTTCTGTTCCGCACAATGGGCTTGCTTTAACTATCACCTGTTTAATTTCACATATTGTAGGTTAGTTAACTCTCTTAATTTGGCACCTGCTTTCTGCTTTAAGGGCAATTCATACTCTTTAGCTGGACAGTCTGGCTCCATAACTGTAGGACCATCATGTCCAATGATTGTTTCCTCCAAACAGTCTGCCTCTGTATGCGTATTGCCTTTAAGCCCCTGATAGCGTATGTTGTTCTCTTCCAGATGGCCCCAAAGGTGTGGTAGTTCCCTGTGCTGGAGCCACAGGCTCCCTTTCCATCCCTCCGTTCCTGAGGCTGAGCAGGCTGGATCTGTAAGTGCACAGGGCTTGGCTGGGTCAACCCTGTGCCAGGCATCTGAGCTGGGTTACCCTTGGCACGCTGCAGCATGCAGCTTTTGAAGACCACAGAGATGCTGCTGGTTTTAGAGAAAGCTAGAAATCATTGTTTAAACTGACTTTGAAGTAGAGAGGAAAACTTCCCCCACCTAGCTCTCTTAAAATATGTTGTTACGTGTCATTTGAAATCATCTTCCAATACTTTAAATACATTATTATAGATAAACTTTCTATAGTTACAGAACAGACATAGTTATTATTTTTCAAAACTATATATGCCTGTGTCTATATATATGAATGTATCTGGACATCTGTGTACTTTTACTATCTTTTTTTGTTAGACAGCATGAATATTTCCTGCCAGAAAATCCTTGTTATTTTTATTAATCCTTGATGATGAACAAAAGTACGTATTTTAAGCACCTTTACTTTGTAAGACAGGAAATTGTATTTGCTTTTGTTCGCTGCTAGCACCAATCTATTCTGATGGATCTGTGACACAGATAGAAAGCAGAAGCGTCTCGAGTACTGACTTCTACATTTATTTTCTCAAAGCAGAGGGCAAAGAAGCTAAACATTTAAAATGCATGGATTCCTCTGAAAGCTTTAAACCTATTAGGGCAGACACACGGCAACTTTGCACACAGATTGCCCCCAAAGTAAGTCTTGATTTTAGGACTAAGCCAAGCTGGCATGCAAGAGCAGTTGCTGTTGATCTTTTATACTAATTTTGGATTAATTGTGATCTACAGCACTGCGTAAACATGCTAACCTAGTACTTCAGCTTCACCACAGCTAAACATTAATCCTTCTTAATGCTCTAAGTCAACTTTTAGTCCTTAGCAGAATTTACCTTAATCTCTGGCTAGGAAGCTAACTGATTTACAAAACATAATCCAAGAGCTCCAGAATCTTAAAGAAAATGTGCAGAGAAGCAATTCACCTATGCAAAATAATATGCTTCTCTGATATCCTTCCTAAGGCTGTACTGGGAATAATTCGTCAAAGATATTGAGACCTATAGTATAAAGGTTTCTTTTCCTTTTTAAAAGATAGAATACATAGATAAATTCAATTTACCACATTGCTTTTCTTACCTTTCTCATCTCTTTTTATCTGCGTTACTGATTGCTATAGAAAATGGACAAATGCAGTCTTGTTAATTTGGTGAAACATTGTAATGCATTTTTATAATTGCAAATATTTTGCTCAATATGGATAAAACGTATGTCACTGAAATATTTGAATGTTGTTCTCGGCAGACAGCTTTGTTCCCTCTGTTTCTTGTCAAATACAGTTTCCAACAGCCATAGCTGTCATTGTCTATAATTGAGCTAACGAGCCCAAGTGAGCACCCTGCAAATGGGACTATAGAAGACAGAGGAGAGATGATGTATCTTTACATCATTTTTGTGCAGTATTTTAGTGATGCTCTAAAAATCAGCTGACCTCAGAGAGCCTTGGTGGTGTTTTGGAGAGTGGTGGTTTTCTTGTGTTGCTTTTTCTTTGCAGAGGGGTGGTTGACAGCTGGGGAAACTGGCTTGTGTCAGGGAGTATCTGAGGAAACCACATATTAAATGAAGGGACGTTTTACAGCAGAACTGGGAGAAATCCTGAATGAGGACCAGTTAATACTCCAGACTGCCACCACCTTAAATGTCAACATTCAGAAAAGCAAAGGATGCAGAGGTGCATATAATGAACGTGGAATAGCTCAGCTTGGTCTTCTTCAGACTCTTGAATAGTTTTATGATGGACCATTTCAAAAGCTAGGCTGACCTGAGGCCTGTCTACTTACTAAAGATCAGAGCTGTCTTCAGTCCTTGCTGTAGCCTCTGCTCATGGCACATTAGTGTCTGGAACTGCTCGATTGCCTTCCGCTGTGCTCTCGTGCTTTAATTTCCTTCTTCTTTATTCTCTTCCGTACTTATTTTCCCTAGTCATCTGTGGGTTTTTTCCTAGGTTTGTTTCCTAATTTTTACTCCTGCCTCGACTATTTTCTCTGCATCACAAATACATGAGCTTTTGCTATAAAAAGAGAGCAGGGTCTGTGCTGAGGAGGCAGGGGAGAGAAGACATGGTGACAGCCAAACCCCCGCCCCCACCTAGTGAAGCATTCCCAAAATAAGTGAGGCAGTTCATGCTTTGGGAATCTCTCCTTGAAACTGAAGGGGAAATCTTTGCTGTGCACTGCCTTGTTCTTTCTTGACAGCTTTAATTCTTCACCAGACCTATGTCCCCTACCTAACAGTGAGAATCCAGTTCTCACTCAGATGATTTGTGCAAAATTTGGGTTTTCTATAACAAATTTCACAACAATTTTTGAAGTGTGGAGATGTGAGTAGGAGAGTGCTGTGTCCACAGTGATGTGTAACGGGGTTTTTTGAGTCTGTCTCCTCCCTGGAAGAGGAGCAGGTTGAGGCTCAGGCAGCCTGAGGACTGCTCTGCAATGTACCAGCTGACCGAGACATGTCCCCGAGGGGACAAGCCACTGGGCAAGGCAACTTCTGCTTCAGCTCTCTGCCTGCATGGTGACTGCGGGGAAGGTGCCGTGAGAGCATCCCCAGCCGTTGGGAGTGTGATGGGCTGGGAGACCCCAGGAACAGGCCCTGTATAGGTAGCTGTTGCACACATGCCAGTGAGCAGCGGGAAGGGTGCCGGCCATGGGAGCTGCCCCTCGGGACTCGGGTTACTGAGCTAAGCTGGCAACAGCCCACACCTATATTTAGGTCTGGAATCTGTACCAGTGTTGTAGAAAGCTCATGTACACATCATCCTCAGGTAACCCTGCTGGCCGTCTCCTCGAGAAAGCCTCCTGACTTCTTTTCAGGGTCTGGCAGTGAGCAGCTTTCCTCCCACGTGGTGGGAAGCAGTATGGGTTATTTTCACCTCTGCATGCGCTGCATGAGCTGAAGGGAGGCTCCCAAAAAGCCCCTCACGGTTTCTGCACAAAGGCTTCTGAAATGCACGAGGGGGCGGAAAGAAATGATAAAAAGCTGTAGTTCTCTGCCCTTAAATCCAAAAAGGAAATTAGGGTCTCTCAGGGATTTTGATTTAACCAGATACAAAACTTCAGACCACTTTATTTGGGTCAGTTTGTGATAGATTTTAGTGCTTTGACATTTTATGGGTGTACCACTCGCTGGTCGTCTTACTGATTGAGTTTCCAGGAAGGCTAGGGAGCAAGATTTTCTGTAATGGGCTGATCTAAGTTTTGAAATATATGTATGTTTTCTTCACTGCAGCGTCTGAGAATTTTTCCTTCCCTTGCCTTTTTCCACTTTGCTTTACCCTGTTCTCTGGCTTGTTAACGCACCTGACAGGAAGGGAAAATGATGTAATTTTAGGGAATTCCCTTCAAAGTGGAGCATAAATGGACTCAGATTCTTTTAACTAGATCTACTTGTCTTAAAATGGTGTAAAATCCATGCTGATCATTCACAATTAGACAACAGTCTAAGTTTTCAAACAAAGGAAACCAGATGGTTGAAGTCCAAGATTTGATAAGACACTTTCCTAATGTTTTGGGCTCTTACCCCAAATGTTATGACTTTGACATAAAATTAGCAGGAGAGTCATCAATTTTCAAAGTGGGTCTTGAAGTCATTCATTTTTCAAAACAAGTTTCTGCCCTACATTTATCTGTTTGTGGTTATAATGATTTGAAAATAGCAATAATGTGATTTTGTTGCTTTGTTTATTATTTTTTGCGCTCTTTGTAAGCTGTGCCAAGCACTCTACTGCTAAGCAGAGCCAATTTTTATCTGCAGGGTAGATAATGCACATTGGAGAGAACCGATCTTAGAATGCATTCGTTTAGATAATGAAGCTATAGGTAGTAGTTACAAAAATGATATGATTTACAGATTATTTATGGGCATTTCTTTTTGTGTTAGTAAATTTGGAACTTTTTGCTCCCCTGATGGGATCATCTGGCATGGTTTGTATGGCACAGACTCCTTCATTCACTCATCCCAAATTATTGTGGTAGGTTTTGAAAGAGACCTCATTCAGTCTTTAGAAGGGAGATGAGATGCCTTAAATTTCAGACGCTTAGGGTCATGTGTTTAGATAGGCAAATCCTTTCCTCGCTTGAGCAGAATCTGGAGTTGGGAGACATTGGTGAAGCTGGACAGGAAGAAAATTACTCCCCCTGGTCCTGGAAATAGGAGATCTCTAGGGGGAGGTGCAAGGTAGGCCTGGGAAACAGGTGCATTGAATAAAAAGGAATCTGAGAGGAAATTTCATCCCCGTGTGTTTACAGTTTCTGTCTGGAAAGTGATTTCATTTTGTGAATGGATCCAAGGAGAGCCTGGGAATTCACGGTAACCCAAAGCAACAGGGTTTCTTTGTTAATGACTGCCTGATTTATTCCTGGATAAGTTACTTGTGTTTATATCTGACTGTTGAAATTCATTAATTGTATCACTTATTGCACTAATTTATGTTCTCCAAGGCCTGAGGAACCCTCAGCATGTTAAATGCCCACATGGCTCCAATGATTGGGATGACTGAAAGGTTGTTTATTTTCCCCTCTTGGGTTTGTGTTGCACTTGTCACACTGTTTGCCAATGCTAACCAATTTCTGTGCGCTGTTGCTCGCACGAATTCAGAGCCCTTTGAAGCAAGGAGGGCAGAGATGGCACATAGGAGAATTTGAGAATTGGAGGCATCTTATGACTTCACAAACACCTTAACCTGAGGGGAAACAAAGTCTCACCACTAAAAAATGGGCTTTACGTGAGCAGTCTCATTCAGAGTTCCTAGCAGGGATGCTGCTCATTAATGACCTTGGTTTTAATTTAATTTGGTTGGAGCTCCTCAGCCTGAGAGGTGCCAAACAAGGTTCTACAAGGTTTATTTCCTCCCCATTAAATGACCCTTGAGAAGAAGTGCAGAAATGGATCTGAATCCCGCCACCTCATAATCTTGGTAGCTGTAAATCCTTTCGTCATGCACCAGAAGCTTTATCAGAAAGAGCATGGAGGCTCAGGTTCTTTTAATAGATACTTGTTATTGAGACAGCATAATTAACCATAATGATTTTTTTTCTTTTTTTTTTTAAATTTTTTTTTAAACTTTCCTTAGGACCACTGACCACCCTGTCATAAACTATGTCGTCTTTGGGATTTTTTTGGGAACTAAGCCTGGCCTTTTGGGGTTATTTGATTTTTGCTATATGAGTGCAGCAATTTGCATACAGTACAATGCAAAACATGCCTATTTCCACACCTTTGTTAAAATTTCTATGCCATGTTTCTGTAGCCTTTTAACTACATCGGTTAAAGAAAAAAGAGTAAAAGTCAATGCAGCAAGGTGTACCTCTGCCTTCAAGTTAGGCTTAGGAATGGTTATTAATTACATTAAATTTTCTTCCTGAGTTTGTGCAGGTGAAAAATCTTGTCTCTTAAACTAAATACAATTAATAATCAGAGCTTGAAGTATGCCTGTAACAACATATAAATCTTGATCATAATGACACTTCAGAACTGGGAGTTGCCAGAAAATACCCCCCTTGCTTGTCTCTAAATGGTGTGGGATATCTAACCCACACAGAATTGCTTAAGGAGGAGAAGCAGAAGTGTCTGTACTTTTCTGACAGGCAAACTTATTTCACGATATATAACCCAGCTTGGTGTGATCATATTGTGTTGTGTTGATGTGCTTTTCATATGGTGGAAGGAAGAGAATGATGTGAGTTAAGGAGGCAGATGTAAGTGCCTGATTTGTTGCGCATCTGCAAGTCTTTGTCATCTTCCCAAAGTCCTTCCATGTCAATAGGTATTGTTAAATGTCACTTCTTAAAGTGATCTTGTCACATTTGTATTTCTGACAGTTGTACACGATTTAAAACAAGGTTTAAAACTTTTTTTTTTTTTACCATTTAAGAATACATTTACTTTAATGTGGATCACAAATATGAGGATGTCACGTCTGCAAATAGTGATCTTTTCCTTCTTTAAGGGACATTTTAATATAACTGATGCAAAAAATGCAGAAGTATTTTATTCCTTAAGGAAATGAAAACATGTATGAGAAGAATATGTAATGTCTAAACTTGTTTTGATAATGTCTGTGTTTTAGGGCTATGTTGCATTAACAGTATTAGTTTAATGTTTTTGCTTTTTTTGTGGTAGCAGTAGTTCTGTGCATGTGGGGGCAGGGAGGAAGACATGTCAAAATATAATGTAAAGCATTCAGTATTTTCTAACTTAAAAGGTAATAGTAAGGTCAGCCAACCTTTGAATTATTTAATTTGAAGGAGATTTCATTATGCAACTTTGCTAACTGCAGGTATTTGCGAAAATATCTTATCCTATTCCTGATGATCCCAGTAAGGCTTATTTATAGGGGTGGTGATAGAGCAAACTTTCAGGAAGGCCAAATAAAAAACAATTAAAAAAATGACGAATACATGTGATAAATAGACTCTGGTTCGTGGTGCTCGATCACACCATCACTTGATTAGATAGAGGTTGTCAGGATAGTAATGAGGTTTGTTTGAAAAGGCATTTTGCTTGTACAGAATCTAAAGGTACATCCATGGGTGTGTAATAGGCATACTTGTATTTTAAGTTAGCTTAAGTGAAAATAGATTGAATAAACTATGTAGAGTATAGTTTATAATATTTAGTTTTACATACACATGCACATGAATAAAAATATGTGTATACACAAGTGATTTGTGATGATTAGCTGACAAGCTGAGGCATGATGCAACACTTAATAATGGCTAGTAAACCTCTAAATGATGTCAGTGTATCACAGAGCTCTTTTCATGATATTATCAGCAGGCATTAAAGTTATTTATTGCTGTCATCATGCATTTCTGCTACCCCGTGGCAACTTGGCAGAAAACATATTGCTAGCACAGCTGATGATAGATTCAGTTTCAGATTTTGGATATGACAATCTGAACATCTTAGTGGTATTTTTATGCTTACTGGCAAACTGTGCTTCTCAAAGCATGTTGTATTTCAAACAGAAAATATAAAAATAAGTAAAACATTTATGCATCTTCCACACAGCATACTAGCAGTATCTCCCTTTTAATAAAGAACAGCTAATCTGCAGATTTTGGGGTGGTCCCTTGAGATGGGAAAGCAGAACTCTCTATTCTACAGATCCAGGAAAGAGAGACAGAGGCACACCAAGTCGATTGAGGAGAGACAGCACCCTCAAAGAGGAGTGCTCTGCTCTGCTCTGCTGCAGTGCGGCTGGTGGTGCTGCCACTCTTTTGTGCATCCGCTGCTTTGAGGGCAACACGTGCACCCTTGTTGCCAAAAATACAGTGTAAGGTAGCAAAGTTACTGCAAACCTATCCCAGCATTAAACTCTGATTATGTTGCTTTTTAGGTAACACATGGTATTTATTCAGAAAATCTGTTCCATGAAGGGAGAAAATGGAGATGAGTAGATCTACTTTATCGATGAGTGTTTCATTCAGCCTAGCTGGCTAAAGACAACAAATCCCGTTTTGTGTGTGGGATGCAGGTTATAGCTGTTTTTCCACAACAGTTCTTGACTTTGAAATTTTGGTATTTAACAATAAGTACCCAATTGTGCAGGTCTAAAAAATAATAAAAAGGATGGAAACACACATGTACAATTTAATTTAGGGATTTCAAAAGGAGGAATTTCAATCCTGCATTCAATCCTGTACATGCATTGATGGATGCTTTCATTCTTTTTTTTTTTATTACTTTATTTTTTTTATTTTAGTTCTCTTTCTGGTGAGATTAGTGTACAGCTTTTGTAGCTTGTTATTTTTGTACATACTGCTGAAACGCTGGTGTCTAAATTTATTCTCCCTAATAAACTTCTTCCACCCTGAATACGGGGTGGTTTTCTCATTAGCAGTGCAGCAGCCATAGCGTACACAGATGATACAGCAAAGCTGTGGCAATGATGTGTTTGCAGAATTTGGTTCCTGCATGAGACAGGAGCTATGAAATGCCTGAGGAGAGCCCAAGTTCAAATGGAGTTTGGTATTTTCACCTGTCATTATGCCTTCAGGGATTTCAACTTCTTTGAATTTCTTCCTCTGTCAGGCTGTGTGTCTGGCTGGTGCTGCAGGAGCAGGCACAGGCAGGGGCAAGCCAGGCAGATGGGCACACACTACGTGTTGGAAACAGGGAGGGTCTCCACACAGTTAGTAAAGCAAGCGGTACGTCACATCTGAAATGCAGTTCCATGACACTACCAAATCTTTTGGCTTGATTCATGCTAAACAAAATGTAATTTACACTTGAGCAACATGCTCACCTACTTAGAATAAATACAAATTATTCTGGCTTCTGAGTTTTGAGGTGGTTTTTGAAGTTTCCTTAAAGTTATTGTGTTCAGATGAACTTAATTACAGAGTACTTTACATATACTCATCTGGTAAATGTCATACAACAGACAGAGTCAAATGGAAGGTATGCAGGATTTTTGGTCTCCCTCTTCTCGTTATGCTCCTTTTTGTTGCCACTGAGCTTTAGCCATGCCTGAGCTGTTCTTCCTGTTAGAAAGAGAGCAACCCTTCTGCTGCTTCTTTACTCCCTCTACCCCCTGCACCCACCCCCACACCCCCAAAACAAAATATCTGCAAAGCAAAACCGAGACTGTTGCCTCTTCAGAAAGAAAATGTCTCCCGGTTCACAAATATAACTGCCTGGAGAAATCCCTGGGGTGGGCAGACCATCACCTCTCCACTGCTTACTCCAGCAGCAGCAGGGAGCTGCTTCCTCGGGTGGGAAGGATGCAGCATGCATCTCTCCATCTCTCCGCCAGCAGTGGCAGCTTCTCTGCCCCTCTCCCTACTGGGGGAAGAGGAAGGGGCCTGGCCTGGCTGGGAGGTGTCTGAGAAATCACACCCTGTTGCAGCAGACTTGGCTTGACCCCCATCCTGAGCGTGGGGCTGAGGACCCCAGTTGGACATGCTGGCCATGGGAGGTGAAGCAGCCCTTCTGGGGGCACACTTGGCTTCCCCCAGGGATGCCATTTGATTCCTTTTTTGATGCTGTTCCACCTTTTTCCTTACTCGTCTCACTATGGCTTAGTAAACTTGGTGTTGGGGCTTCTCAGCATTTACTGTTTAAGCAGATTTTCTTTTTTTTTGGCATGAAATGTAATTCAGTGTGTGCATGTATCTCAGTGCTTCAGACCAGTGGAGAAGTGGTCTTGCCAAGTGGTTTATTTAGAACCAAGCTGGTGCAATTTCCAGTTGTACTGTATACGTTAGCTGTGATAAGGGCATCCTGTAATCTACAAGGTCATCTCTTCCTACTGTAGTAAAATAGTTTTAGCGTGTGGAAAGAAAGTTTGAGTTGTTTCATACAAAGAGGGTCTGACAGTCGTGTAGGGGTGTGTAAATATATAAATATATTTAAAGACACAAGGTTAAGCTTCTTGAGGCACACACCTCCAAACACTAATGTCTTCATATTTCTCTTTCAAGCAGTATTAAATGAGGTACAGCAGTACAGGGGTTTTTTCCTCTTGTGAATAGCTGAGATGCATATTCTTGTTATTAGTGCAAAGTTTTAGTATGCACTTACATTCTACAATATACTATATATTTTAAATGGCACTGTATTTTTAGGTTAAAGAAAATCTCATCTGGAGTACACTGAGCAAATCTATTCCAAAGGAATATTCCAGACGACAACTGCTAAATTGCCGCAGTTTGTAGAAGTGTCAGCACTAGCAGAAAGAGTCATTTTTTTCTCGGAAAATTTCTGTGACTGGGACAACGCTGAATGCTTTCTCTTTTTTGCTGGCTTTCATAGAAAAGTGTTTTCAGGCAGCAAGTATGTGATACTCTTTCTCTTGGCATGTTTTATCAGACTCTTCATGAAAAGTGGGTTTTTTGTTTTTTTTTTTTAATATTTAAAAGGCATCCAGACTAAATTTTGCCATTTAGTTAATAAGTAACAAGTGACTCTAATAAGTCTGCTGTCATGCTTTTTATTTACAGTGTATGCGGAAATTAAGAGAGAGGAGGGGGAGACCAATCTGGAGTAAATTTCCATCACCCATAGTGGTTTTTGCTATGAAAACAGTCTTTCAATGTAAACAACATCTGTATTTTTCATGTTGTCTTTCTAAATAATGGTTCTGTAAATATCTTGCCCCCACTGTAAGGCAACAGTTAAGATTCCTTAATCTCTCAGTCATCCAGGGCTCTGCAGAATGCAGACTTCCAGCATATTTAAACATACATCTCTCAAACTTTTGATATCTTTTCCTCACGACAGGGTTTCAAGAGGTGGATGACTGCAAAATGCACTTTCATTCTCTGTGTTAGTGCTTTAACATTAGCCTGACTTTAATAGGCTGGGATGATTTCAGCTTATAAATCTTCAACTGGAGGATAAAGTTCAAGTAGATAAAATCAAACAGATGTTGGTGGGAGGATTTCTTCATGACCCATAAAAGTGCTATCATCAAAGCCTAGAATCATTTGTTTTGAATTATTACATTGTTATCAAAAGGACTGTAGCAGTCTGTTTGTTGAGAAATTGGATCTGTTTATCTGAAAACAGAACAAAGATGCCATGCTAAGACGTCCCTGGGAAAGTGTGGGTTAGCTGATGGCTGACACGGTAGGGTAGCTGTGAGACAGTTTGATTGACAGCTGTCCAAATAACTGCCAGGCCTGGAAGCTTCTGCATATCATTATATTATTGAAAAATGGCATCTGATTAAATGTTTAAGTGTTGCTTTCTTAAAAACAAATATATTTTCCCCCTTTTTTTGAGGAAATGAAGGTTTAGAAAGCTTTTGTCTTTTTTTTTGTTTACATTTGATAGTAACTTTAAGTCATGACTGAAAAGTGTTGGATACTTTGCTGAAGTGACATTTCATGCTTTTACTTCAGCTCAGGCAGTGTCCTGTTAAACAGAAACAAGTTGCACCTGCATAAATGAAAAAAATGTGTTCTTTTTATTACTCACTGAAAAGCCTTTACTCTTTCACTCATAATTTATTTTTTAAAAAAATTGGCATGCAAGTGACATACGTACCAGTGTTTAGAGTGAATCTAAGACCAGCACTCAGATTTAAGTGGACATAATGTAAAAGCATGAACAAATCACTTTTAAAATCCTGCAGCTACCACATACATTCCTCTGTGTGTGTGTGCATGTGTGTGTATACACACCCAGTGCGGCTCAAGCTTCACAGCTGATGCAGATTTAACAGCCTTCCCTTTCGTTCAGAAAACCACACTAAAAACTGAGATGGGCCAGGAAAATATTTTGCCCTGTATATAAATACTCCATAGGAGGGCTTGAACCTTGCCCTGGAGCCCTTGGTGGGGAATGGGGTGCAGCATCTGCATGGGGCTCAAAGATGTTCTCTGTTGTGACTCTTTCCAGGGACACAGCCTCTGTGTGGAAACACTGAGCATTGAGATTTTTGTTTTAGGTGGGTGTTAGAGGTAAGCCTGAGAATAAATGTCATGAGCTGGACGAAAGAAGAGCCCTTGCCTGAAGCCACAAGCGAGGTGCTCAGCCCCCATCTGCCCTGGGGACCACAGAGCTGTGCGGGTGCTTTTTTTCAACTTCTTTTCAACTCAGGAAGCCAAAGGGTTTTCCTGAGGGTTTCTTCCAGCCAGACTATTTGCAAAGTTTTCCTGTTGTCAGAGAAAAAATCATAATAATGCCTGAAAGAGAGGCATGGAGGTAGGTTGTTGCTAAACACTGCTGTTTTCAGGTTTTCCTGAACACTTTCACTGGTTGAGTTCCTTCACCTGGGCCTCTTGCCGGCGCTTTCAGGGTCTTCTCCATGTTGTGTGCAGAGGTTGCAGTGCATCTGGCCAAGCACTACATGAGGTGTGCCCTGGGCAGGGGTAGGCTGTGAATAGGCATAGGGGAAATGTATAAAAAATTCAGGCTTTTCCTAGTGGACTGCCTTCTCTGTTTTCATGGAGGATCAAGGGAATGCACTTTTTTTGAATCTAATTCTTTTCTGAAGTCAGTTCTCAACCAGGAGAAGGCAAACCTTTGGGAATTGCATGATAGGACACCACTTGGTCTTATTGCAGTAAAATACCTTGGCTTATTTTCCTTTTAGATACCATTTCTCTCCTTATCCATTTCAGTTGCAACAGTGACTGTGGCTGTGTCAATGTTGCATCTGATAAAAACAATGACAATGAGTTTGCTGAGGTGCTTGTGACCATGTCAGGTGTAGCAAAATGCTTTCCTGAATTTGAGTCCCATTTGAATCTCCAGACAATACTGAATTCTAGTTTGCAAACCTTATCAAGATACTTGCCTGAGCTTATTGGAGATTATTTTAGCTTTAATAAATAATAGCATTTATATGTTGGGTTTTTTTTTCCTAAACTTTATTTTAGAATTCTTGTGAACTTTGATTCACAATGCTTAATTCTAGAAATACAGCCCTGTCCTGCAGGAAACTTGCAGCCAGGCCTTGGCCCAATCCTGCAGTGCTTTGCAGGCTGCTACGTCTGTATAAAGTTTGCCAGACTTCAGAAATCGCCTAAAGCAGTCCAATGGGGCAGTCACGTTCAACGTATTGTTGGCTTTGCTCAAGTGTAGGGAGAAATAGTTCTCCCCTTAGTTTAATATCTTAAAATTCCACTATTTTCTCTGTTTTACAAAGACTAAAAAGTTTGCTATGACCACATGCCTTAAATACTCACTCCTCACAGCCCATTTAATTATCACTGTGAGTGCAAGCTCTTTCTCTCTGATAGCCAGTCAGTTCAAAGAAAGCACAATGTGTGCCTGGAGGTGGCCCCTTCAAAAATGGGTGGGTGAGGAGATGAGGTTGGGAGCAGTTTCTGCTTGGTGGGTTGGGGAAATGATGTAAAAAAAAAAAAAAGCAAAAAAAAAAAAGCTTGGTGGGATCCAGGATGGACGCAAGACCCTGTAGCAGCCCTTCTTGGGTATCAGTTTGCTGGAGGCATGAAGGGAGTTGGGAGAAGCATCTCTTGAGGGGAACTTGGAGCGTGTTTTGAAGCATGACATGCAGGTCCTCTTTGTGTGGAGGAACCAGTAAGCTGGCCAAGACCTGGACATAAGGACATTTTGGGTGGGGAATGAGGAAACTGAGGCATGCCTTTGAGGGACTCCATCTTTAAGTTTTGAGAACTTTGTAAGTGCTACTATGACACAGAGAGAAAGCAGTGTTAAATCTGCTCTCTGCAAGATGACTGGGAAACCGAGACTGCTGTGCCTTGCCACGGGGTGAGTCAAGCGGTAAGCTTCGTTACAGAAGTTTATGTGGAAGCTTATGTGACCAAAGGCAAACTTGCCCATACCTTTTAAAGATCTTTCACATTCTGAAAATGCATTACAGTGGAATATAAAATCAGTTATTCCAAACTGTATTTTAATGCATTTTTTTCTCTGAGGTACTGAACTTGCTGACAGTGCATGTGCTTTTGTGTTGAGTGAAGAGCTTTTTAGAGAAAAACTAGTGTATGAGGCGGAGACAAGCAGAAAATATTTATAACACCTAACCTCCTTGTGGTTCAAGATGCTTTCCTACTTGTGTTGCCAAGTGTAGTAAATTGCTATGGTATAGAAAAGCACTTCTTTATAGTATATGAAAAAAACTACAGTTTTGTTGAAAATAAAACCTTGAAAAAATATTTTCAACAAAAGCAAAACCACTGCATATTGTGCAAGCAGACCAGGACTGTAGTTATATTTACTGTGCCCAGAGAGTGAAGAGCTTAGTCTCTCAGACCTTGCTCAGTTGAAATGAAGACCTCTTCAGACCTCATGGCAATTTTGAGCAATCGAAGTCATGGGAGACAAATCAAACCAGAAAATAAAATCTCCTGAACAGTTGATTAATTGGGAATGTAGAGACTGAATTTTGCCTTTGTTTGCTTAGGAAATCAATTCCTTTTGGAGACCCATGGTTAGTGAAGTATGATTGGTTTCTTCACTTGCAGTGTGTTAGTGGTATAGGAGAGCTGGAAGGCAGTCATACTGCTTGACTTTTCTCTCTCTGCTCCTAAGTTGTGTGTTCCAGTTGTCTTCTGGTGCTGAGGCAAGATTAGAAAGGTTATTCTGTAGAGAATTCTCCCCAAGAAAACAGCTGTACTCATGATGCTTCCAGCAGAATTTGGTTTTTCAGTAAGACACATGGGGGATCTGATTGTTTTAAAGCCTAAGATAAGAAATTAATTATCTGGGGACAAGGTGAAGGTGAGGGAAGAAATGCTGTGAAGGAATGTTGTGACCTGAAGGAGAAAATGTTGGAGAAATCAGTTGCAAACTGATGAGTTTCCTTTATCTTATCACCCACCCTTAGTCCTTAAGAATCTCTTTCCTCAAGCTAAGACGTGTTATGCCTCAAAGGCAAGTAAATAGACCAGAAAAAACCATGTGGCACTGTCTTCCTAAATCCAGAATAGCATATTTTATAGATCATCACTTCATGTGACTACCAATACAGTCCTAGAGCTTTGCTAAGCACTAAAAGAGCTCTTTCTTTTATAAGGCACCATTCCTTGCATGTGTGTTACATGTGTACCACGTACTGCATAATATTTCTGCACTGTGTTTTGCTACTTTCACTAGTTTCATCGCTGTGAAGGATGAAGGGGCAGCTGAAGAGACCACAAAAATTGTATGTGGTGTCTGTTTTTGCCATTCAGGCTTTCCATACATTGGGTTTGTTCAAAAGATCAGAGAGCAAAATCAAGGGCGCATATGCAGAAATGCAGAGCTCATAAAAGTCCCCCCATCCCTTTAAGGCAACACACCATTCTTGCTTTCTGTTGAAAAGTGACTGGTTATAGGTGTTTTCTGTCTGGCACCTACATGGTATAAGCTGTTAATGGACAGCTGTGAGTAGCTCTGAGTTAAAAAATGAAAACAGAGTAGAATATTTCAGTCGGAAGGGACATACAATGGTCATCTAGTCTAGCTGCCTAAGAGATGAAAAAGAGATACCTACGTCCGTGAACATCATAATTAAAAAAAACTCGCCTATTATGAACTGTCCTGCATGCTTCTGTATATTAAGATACAGATTATTTGGATTGCTGTGTTGGCATCGTACTTTTTCAGAATTCTTCAATGCTGTGAACTGTGAAGGCAAAAAGTAGTTTAAAAGTAAAGACAAGCTTTAGGTGCTGGAGGTGGCCAGGGATCAGCTGCCAATGATGAGAAGTGTGATGAAACTTGAGAAAACTTGCAGCTAACTCCACAGCAAGAAATTAAATCTGCAGATGACCTTATCAGGAACAGAGTGTTCTCAGGAAATTTTAGTTCCTCTGTGGATCAGTCTTGCCTCTGCCCCCAGCTACTTGTGCTGGTCTTAGGAGGAGACTGATGGCTCTTTGCCTCCAAGTTTTCTGTAAGTCCCAGGGCTGTGGTGGGGTGAGGGGCTACAAGTTGGAGGATACATGGTACTGCGTGGAATTCTCTTCCAGAAGAGTGCTCACTGGGATAAGATGTATTGAAGTTCAGTTTTTACCCAGTTTGGGTGATTCCTTCTTCCCCTGAATATGAGGTCAAAAGGAGTCAACTTTTGGGATATGTAAAGTCAGCAATTAAGACGACTGGCCATGGAAAGATATATTTTATTCAAGTGTGATCAAGAAACTGCAGAAACAGTTCAGAATATTGCTCTGTTGTACATTCTGGCAGACCTGCATGATGATCTTTAAATGAGGAATTAATTTATGGTACTTTAGGGGGAAAAAAGGATGAAAGATGGAAGATCTCAAAGGAGAAGGGTAAAAAAGTCTATGTTAACTTTACTAAGTGCTGTTAAGATGTGCAAAGTTAATGAACCTACTTGTGTAAATGATGACTGGAACTACAGCAGCCTCTGCGGAAAACTTTTCAAATGAGTCCTTAAAAGCTTGGAGAGAAAATCACTATAATGAAACCAGTGGGGGAAAAAATGTAATGGGATACAAGAAATGAAGTTGCTCAGAGAGAATGATTTTGTACCCATACAGCATTAAGGCAATGGGGAACAGCAAAAATAAGTTGTTCTTTGTCATTTGGGCTATAATAGCAAAGCAACTATTCACAATCAAGTAAATTGGGTAGCAGGGAATTCCCAAACAAGACTTTATGCAAGAGAAGAAAAACACAGCAGAAGAACAAGTCACTTGACAGGATACAGTGGCATGAACAAAATAACGCCTCAGAGATAAGCAAATGGCAACCAGAATGCAAAAGAAAGTTTTACATTGCTGGAGATTTCAGGTAACAGCACAGAGAAGTCATTAAATCTGCAGCAACTGATTTGTACGGTAGCCTCATAAATTAAATGAAACCATACTCAAAGTACACAACACACTATAGCTTTGCTTCTGAAAGAAAACAGAGATGTTTTTGAAAGCCTGGGATGCTTCCAGATATCCTAGGCTTGGAAACAGAGGAAAATGATTCAGTCTATAAAGGATCTGTCTTGGAGAGTAAGTAAAAAATCGCTGCATCTGTGGAAGATAAAAAGAGACAGCGGCATTGCTAAAGTGGCAGTGCTAGAAAGCTTGATATGTGCCCTCATAGCCATGGAGAAAGCATTTCAGGTTCAGATAGGTCTGAGCAACTAAAATGAAGTGCTATAGACACCTGCAACCAAATACCTATCCTTGAATAAGTATTATCCATCTTAGTGAAAAGAAAAAATAGTTCTCTGTGTGCAGTGCCAAATATTACTGGGTAAAGAAAGTAGTTACCAAATCACACTCTGGACACGGGCAGGGAGATGAATATTCTATGTGGGATGAAACCTTCAGCTAAAAGATCCTATTGCCACCCACAAGGCTTACAAATAGGAGGTGTATGTAGCAGCACCAAGGGCGATGACATTCTGATGTATAGGTGCCGAGACAGTAGGATGGAAGCTGTGGCACATCACGCTCACAGCCTCATCTGTCTGCTAGTAAAAGCCAGGGGAGTAAATCTAGAATTGAAATAAAATGATGAAATTATGAGTGACTGTAGCTTCATGTGTGGAACTCTTCTGACCTTCTAAGAACTAAAACCTGACCTCCAAAAGGTAAAAGCAATACAGGAAAGCCTACTACTAAAGATATTGAATCAGTTCAGAGATTATTAGGGTTTATAAACTCAGGCTGAATTTTTTTTCTGATGGGTCTCAGATGTGTGTGAATTCCTGTGGCAACTGCTATGCAGAGATGCATGCTGGAAGCAAGTCCCTTCACATGATATGCTTTATCCCATGCACCAAAGGGCTGGTGACCACATACACCAGTTTCAGGTTTATCTTTTAGTTGACTCTTGGCAAATAGAGGAGTAACAGACCTTTCTAAGGTGTATTTTTCAGAATTAAGCCCACGTTATCCTGATTGGATTATAAGAAATTACACCAGCAATTGTAATGATTGCTCTAGAAAGCTGCCTGCCCCTTTGCGTTGTACAGAGCTTTGCATTCAGTGTAGCAGTGGTGTATTTTACCTGCCGAAGGCGCAGCAGCAACAGCCCATGGGAAGTAGGCTGGTTCCCAGCAGGAATCCCGAGGCTGAGGGTAAGCCAGGTGACAGGCATGCTGCCTCCCCAGGTGTTTCCATTCTGGCTGTACTGTCACTCCTGTTACAAGTTCCCTGCTGCTTAAGAGGTGAGACATGTGCTGACAGGGTAACAAAGTGGTGGTGAGGTGAGGAGAGGACAGCCCTTCTAAAAAAATAATTGTGCTTGTATTTTGAGTGAGGAAGAATGACAATTTCTGCAATTAATGGAGAAGTTCTATATGATGGAATGGCAGATGTTGGATTCCTTTCTACTTTCCTTCTCCCTGCTATCAGGGGAATTGGAGCAGTGTGAGGGGATGGAGCGAGTTAGATCTGTCCTGTCCAGCTGACATGAGTATTCGTGTCCAGCTGAAGTGTCAGACCAGCGGTGAGCACAAGTAAAGCCGCTCTTAAGAGCGACAACATGGCAGCTGTTTGCTTCAGGGCTGCCTGGCTCTAGGGCAGGTCAGTGGTGGTGAAAAATTAGAGGATATGGAGCAAATGCTTAGATCAAACCAGTTATTTTTAGTTTGCAAAAAAATAATAATAATGCTGTAAGTGGTGGTCCCTGGGCTGGAGGACTGGTTAAAAGGGTTCACTTGATCTTTTTTTTAACGGTTCTCTAGCAGGGCCCTGTAGCTTCAGTAGGTATTGAGTACTGGCGTACCTGCCCCCTACCCTCCCTGCTGACATCTTGGAAACTTTTGCTGTTCAGGGAGAGATTCCTCTAAGGGTAATGACTTGAGGGTGTCTTGGGTTTTTTGGGGGATGAGCAGCTGCTCAGCTCCTGTCCCCCAGTGTCATGGTGGGGCTGAGGCAGTGTGACCCCAATGGGACGAGGGGACACAACTCTGGGGGAGCTGTAGGGCTGCCTGTGGGCAGAGTGGGCCTGCAGCAGGGAGGCCCTGTGGGGCTGAAACAACATGGCTGCTAGATGGCCGCCCACAACCAGCAGCCTGAGCTTTAGGAAGAGATTAAATGCCCCTTGCTGCCTGCCTCAGCCTGTTGGCTGCCCATGGAGGGAGCCATGGGTTGAACTTGCTTCTTGTTGAGGCTTGATGCCTGGGGCCAAAGGGGTAGTCGTAGCGCACCAGCTGCCAGGCCAGGCCACGCAGGCCCTCTCCTCAGGCGTCTCCTCCTCTCTACCACAGCTGCAGTTGCCAAAATTGGGTCCCCTACCACGCTTCAAATGTGCTGCGGGAAATTGCTGCTGTGGAAAATGTAATTGCCAATGCAAAACGTCCCTCATGTGGAGGGCGTGGGTGGCCCCAAGAGTGACAGGTTTGAGCCATTTTCCTCAAAGGCAGCGTAATTAACTAAATGTGTGTGTGTATATATATATATATTTATACTTTCTTGGTGTCGTACTCAAAAGCTGGGTTTTGGATGGTGATTTAATGAAGCAAGAGGAAGGAGGTTTTTGGAGGGCTCAGCACCTCTGGAGCCTCCCATCTCCCCTCACTAGCAGTCCAGCCCTTTTCCTCTTGTTTTGCTTTGGGTTTTTTTCACTCTGCATGTCACCAAATCTGTTATAACTGCTTCCTTAAGTAGCCGTGTGCCACGGTAGCAGCTCCACAAATTTAAATTGGCTGCTTTTGTCCACAAGGATGTGAAACTGGAGGACCAGGAGAACCAGCTCTGCAGCTATATTTTTCATGTTCTGAGTGGGGGCTGATACAAACAGAATGTTTTTCCTTGGGGGATTTGGCAGCTCTCACCCAACCTGTCAGAGAAATGGTTATGACTATTTCTCTACTCTCAAATGAGGCTGTTGAAAACTTACAGCCTCTCTGGGAATTTCAGCTTCTTTCCATGGAGCAGTAACAAAATCTGGTTTTATGTTATGTTTAATTGCAGACAATTTAGGGCGTTAAGAAGTCTCTCCTGGCAGATGTAAAAAGGGAAAAAAACCCAAAACAAACCAAACCCACCCCACCTACCTCTTTTTTCTGTCAAACCTAAATACTTTTCCTTTTGGTGATATCCACAATTTTTATATAACCTGACTGGCTCTTCTAAGAAGCTGCTCATAGTAGATATTTGCCAAAACTTATATCCTTAATTTTTCTTCTGTTACTTTCTTTGCTTAGTTTGCCAAACAAATAATTTTTCTTAAATTATATTAGTATAGTCTGAATTATTAATGAAAGAAGTTTGATTTCTGCTATAAACTTTTTTAATGGCTAATAACTTGTCTTTTTGCAATGACTTTTGGTTGAATTGCAGTTGCAACAAAAATGACAGATAAATAAGTTAGAAAAAAATAATCTCTTAGGTGAAGGAGATTAACACAATACAAAGTCATACCAGGAGATGAATTAATGCAACAACAGCATATCGGAAGTGATTAAATGCACCCAAATGATCAAAGTTGATTTTTTTTTTTCTACTCCTCTCTGCCTTTTTAAAAAACAACAATACTTTAAAAGTGTTTTTGAATGAGATTTTGTTTCAGAAGGTGTTTACAGAAAGCAAATATCATAAACCCCACAGATGTTCATGAGGATATTCATGCATAGCAATGATCGTCGTATGGTTCTTTTGTAAAATGTTTACTTTTCCCATGATAAATTGATACCTCTGGATATTCATACTTTTGAGGGTTTTTGTATGGCTAGAAGCAGCTTTCACAACCATAGACCTGGTCATCCAGATAGGAAGCAGAAATGGTACCACGTGCAGCAAGGAAACAGCAATTTTTTCTAAACAGGTGACAGACTAAAGTGACAGTGAAAATGAAAAATAAATATGTGGCAATTACAGCTGGTTCCAAATAAATTCTTGTGTGTTGTCACATTGAAGAAAATAACATCAAAGTGACATTCTTTACTGAATAAATTGCTCACTGGGAATGTTTCTCCTGCCTGTTCAACAAAACATACTTTTAATGAGTCCTTTGGCAAGAAATTTGCTTTGTGCTACTGTCAAAGATATTAGCTTTCATTGAACTTGATGAGGGTTTTGCTGCCAAAGTATCAGTGGAAGTGGTAGCCTGTGCTTTGGATAACAGAACTTTCCAGGAAAGATGGATCCATCCTGAAATTGATATTATTTGGTAACTGGCTGAGTAATATGGCTTTGAGTCATATCCTCATGGCAGATAATTTTTATTATATTCTGGTGAGAGTAGAATGTTAGGATGCATATTCTGGGAAGCGCTTCAGATAGGAGTCGGATAGTGTAATGGTAAATTTGAACAAGGGGCTCTGCTTTACTTTAGACTTTGCTGCTACTTTTTACACATGGACATAATTCTGCTTCCTGGCTTTCCTTTTCCTGGGTTTTGTTTTGTCATAAAATTATATAGTAACGTAAATGGTAACTAATCTATCCTTAAGGTAGAAAAAAAGGTTAGCAAGGTTAAATTAATTACATTAGTAATTTGTTTTTACAGATGTATTTTCAGCTAAGGAAGTGATGACATCAAAAAGTCGTACAAATGCCATTGCAGTTAGTGCTTATGCTTAAGATGCTCTTCTTCCTGCTGTAAAATTTGCAAATATGCAGTCCCACCTCCAGTGCAGCAGTGCCTAGCTGCTGACATGGGCTATGTGCACAGCAAAGATGCAAGTTCTAGGCTGCTGTTATTGAATGATGTGTCTTGTATTTTAATGTTAATGGACTTCATTGCTTGTTATTTTGTGCTCAGTTCTTATCATGAAGCCTCACTGAACCTTTGCATTTCTTTCAGAGTTTAGTACGCGATACACATTTGAACAAAAGCTTAAAGATTTGAAGCAAAGTAGCTTCAAATTTCAAACTTCACAGTAAATATTTTAATGAAAAAAATATTTGTTACCTTCATGATTTCATTGCTTTAATTTGAATTAAAAAAAGGACACCTAGAGCCATGGTACTTGCTGTAGCTATCACATTTCGCTGTTAGTGCCTGTATTCATAGTGGCTCACATACTTTTCCTTATCTAAGCAAAGTGATGTTCTTGTTAAAGAAAAATGTTTCAAGTGACATTAATTTTCTTTTTTTTTCAATGGGGATTTTTAAATGGCTGTTTACACAGGTCATTTACTTAATAAGATATTTCCCCTCACTTTCGAATCTCAGTTAAATCCTGAATGATTCAGTATTTCAATAAAGATAATAACCAGTACCCTTACACTACAATAGCACGCCAGTTCTTACCAGTTTCTTGAAGACTGACTTTCTTGTCCCCAGATATACAGGACATACTTGGAGTTATGCCCGATTTCCAGAAGTTAGTTTTCCCCAGAGATACAGCAGGTCCTGCAGTTATCACATACCTGCTGGGGGCAGGAGGAGGCCAGGAACTCAGCTCCTGTTCTGTCTAGCACTGTCTGCCCTTCCCTTTTCTTTCCTCCCATGTAATGGAGGGAGACTGCTTGTTCTCTGCACTGACTTTATCACAGTTTAGGTAGTAACTTTGAAACTGTCTAATGTAAAGCCATCTTTCCATAAGCTGTCTGGTGTAAATCGGGTAATCTGGTCTGATAAAGTGTGTAGAGCAATGTCAGTTGCTCAGAGCTTGCAAAGGCAACCTCAGCCGCTGCTGTCAGGTGTTAAGGTTAGGCAATGAAGTGTGCATCTTTTCACTCTTCTATCCTGATCCAGTACTTTTAAGAGTGAAAACACCGCTTGTGATTAGGTTTTACTGATGCTTCATAACCTTTAGGAATGTAGGGTTGGGAAGAGAGCCCGTCTTTTGTGCATCTCGGAAACCTTGCTGCCACCCTGTTCTGGATTTGTAAAGCTTAGAGGGTCTGGCCTGCAGAACCACAGATGTTATGTATTACACATCTGGGCACCATTTTAAGGAGAGAAGCAATTTGGAAACAGGTCTTAGAATTGCCATTGGGAGTCTAGTGTTGAAAGTTATTTTTAATAAGAACAGCACACTCCTCTATTGTGACATGTACTGCCCCAAGAAGCACTTGGGAGATGACATGACCGGAGCCCCGCAGGGCACGGTGCCCTGCCCTCACTGGGCAAAAATAGACAGCAGAATGCACACGGTAAGCAATTCACTTATTCCTGCCAAAGTGCATGTTTGCATCCCTAGCGTAGTGTAGAAAACATGGCATGGGCTGATGCATCACCACAACTATTTCTTAGAAAGGTTTTTGGACTTGTTTCCTTTATAAAAGTTTTTCAGTGTTTCGTGAGAGTAGCTGGAGTTCATCATTGCTTAGTCGAGAGTAATTGTTTCTCATTTATATCAATGGGAGAGGAAGGCACTCAATAGCTTTCAGAAATAGGTTGCTGTAATTTAGTCCGGTTTGACCTTGTGCAGCATAAACAAGTACACTAACACAATAATAGTTGTTATTATTATTACATATACTCGTAAAAATGAATGGAAATCTAGCAGTTTCCCTGAAGGACTCTGGAATAATATCTATGACATGTTTTAGCAAAAAAATATTAATTAGTTTTGGATCTAGTTATGCTTGCCTCTAAAGATCTCTACTCCAATCTCAGGAATTCTCAATAAGAACTAGCACATTTGGGAAGATGGAAATTATTTTGTATACTTATTATATGATGGGAAAACAGATGTAGAAGTCTGGTTTTCCGCCCCTTTGTAATAAAAGTGGTAATTATAAGAAGAAAAAAGCTACTCATTTTATTAATCTAAATGTATGCAATCTCTTTATTTGTTTAGTACTTTGAATTCCGGAAAATTTAGTAGGGGTATTTTTGAAAGATGTTTTAAACATACTGTTTCTTTTTTCTTTTTTTTTTTTTTTTTTCCACAGAGCTGTAGCAACTGACTAGTGCCAAAGACAGCCTGTGCAGGGACTTCATTATGGCAATGAGCCAAAAAGTGTTGACTCATGTAACAAAATCTCTTCCAACAGAGGGCTCAGTTCAGAGAAGCATCCAGCCTTAGCATATGGTTGCTCAGTAGTGAGGATGATCGGTGGCAATGGGGATCACTGAGATGAAGCAGTGTGATCTACTGGGATGCTTTAGTCCTTTCTTCATTCTCCCAAGAGCATTTGCTTGTTACTGGGAGCTTGGGTACTTGAACTGGCACTTTGCATCTGCTTTCTCCTGCAGCCATTAGGTCCTCCAGCAGTTATGTAATTCAGGTTACCAAACCAGATCTAGGGATGTGTCTACACGCTTGTTTGAGTGGTGATAGCTAGCCTTGCCAGCCTTCAGGGAGCTGAACACCATCTTGGGAAAGAATTTGTGTTTGGAGACTGCTGGAGAGGAACATCCATTGCTCCAAACCCTGTGAACATCACATATGGTGTTTGACCTCATTCCTCAGCACAAACAGGTATAGCAATTTTGGGAGAAGTGTGGTGTCTAAAGCATGCATTCCAGCTTGCTACACTTTCATATTTACCTTCTTTTATAATGGTGTCAAGCAGCCCTAGGCTCAGCTCCATATCACAAGGTGAGCATGTTGAAGTGCTTGCTTGTTTTTGAAAGGTTCCCTGTCAGCTTCTTCCCACCTCTTCCTGTGGCCATGTGCTCTTAGGTTTTTTTTATTTTTTTGTTTGGATTTGTTTTTTGCTTTTCTGCCTCACACTTGGTACTCAAGCCACTTGAAATCACCAGCCTGGTAGAATAATAATCTGACTAAAACCAATCATACAGTTTTCTGCTTGACTGCTGAGTTGAATTGATTCCTGGAGTCAGTGCCACGCTCATTGCAAAGGAAGGTGTGATGCCGGGGGTTTGGGGGCAAAGATGGGGAAAACAGGGAGCAAAAAGCTATTATGTTGGCTCAGCTGTGTGTAAGCTTCAACGCTGCATCTCTTTCCCACTCCTTCCATTGCTTCCTACCACCTAGTCCAGCTAATAACGTGTGCCTGTATGTATGCATGCAGAATAATTGTTTTAGCATTTGTTTTCACTGTGTAAAGAAGAAAGCAAGCTAAAAACTAATCTTTTGAAGTCTGATATTTCTCTGTATTATAACAATAAAAGATGTTTTTTGCACCTTTGTACATTCCCTCATGGTATACAGCTGTACCACCAAATTTTATAAAGAAGTAAAGTATCTCTGGCATGAAAGAGGTTTGAATTAAATTATGGAACTATTTGCATGAAATTTCATGGAAATTTGCTTCGAACTTTCATTTGAGCAAATTGCAACAGGGTTTACATAAGTAAACATTCACTGAAATATTCTATTCTGTGATTTATTAGCATTATTATTTTGCAAGTTATAACTTACAAAAAATGCATTTATACAAGTCATTAATTACCTTATTTAAAAAAAAAACAAAAACAACAGGAAAAGGTACAGCTAATCTTTAAATAGTGACTTTTTTGATTCCAAGTCTCCTGTGACTTAACAAAAATGTAAAAATGACCAGTCCTTTCTTGTATCATGCAGAACCACATGCTGGAGTCACAGTGTGAAGTCTCTGAAAAGCTGACCACCCAGTGTTTTGAGTCCATACAATGGGGACATCAGCAGCTCTGGATCTGATGATTTTGCTTTTAAATGTGAGTATATGTGACTTTGACAGATCATGTGGATAACTGTGTACAGGTTGGTGGGGCTGCTTAAATATTGCTGTTTTAGCTAGTTCATGTGTGTATTTGGAATACAGCACCAAGTAGTTAATGCTGCTCTACAACATATCACTATCTTTCCAAAAGATCTAAAAGGAAGTTGATTTGCTTATGTACTGTAATATGTATGAGCTATTTATTATATATGTCACTGTACCATGACCTGGTAGCAGATTTGCTATATGTAGCAATTAAAGCAACAAAAGCTTTGGAAACTTTGGTAATTCTGTCAAGCTGAATGCAAAATACTTGAAATGAGTGCCTATTTTCACTGGTTACTTAAAAATTATGCCTGACTTTTGACGCAAATGAAACCAAGTCTTTGTGCATTCTGTCCTTAAAGTGAGAAGACCAACTCACAAGCTGTTGAGGCAAAACAGCAAAGTAAAAGAAAAAACTTTTCTGAAAATAAAAATTTGTCCAAAGAGGTCAAAATGTTGGGAGACACACTCTCCTCCGAAAATAAAAACAAAAATAAAAATCAATCTTTGCTTTTGCAATTTCACTCATTCTACTAACCTCCAAGGAGTTCTACCAAAATCACCCTCTGGAAAACTAGGTACGCAAGCTCTCCAAAAATTATGCACATTGTTGAATATCACCTGGTCAAGAAACATGTCGGAAGAAACATTTTGGGGTACCACATACAGGTAAGTATAGTCAAAAACACAGAAGAGGAAATAGTTTTACAAGCCCGAGTGAGGTTGAATAAAAGCAATGATGAAGAAGAAAGCAGTTTAGCAGATGAGAAACAGTGTAAAATATTAATAGTCAGGTTGAAGGTCAGGGAGAGGAAGAAGGCACAAGACTTGGGAAGCCAAGAGAGTGGCAAGCTTCGTAGCAGTTTGATTTTCAGAATCTGACTGTAATGCATGTAACTTCAAAATTATGAAAGCCATCGAGCTCTAGGAATGGAAGCTTGTTTTCCTTTCACTTTTGATTATATTTGCATTAAATAAAGAAAATCAAATGCAACCCTTCAAAATCCTCAGCAAGTACTGTGAATAGAAATTTGAAGCACTTCCAAAATGTTTATTCAGTATAAATGAGGTGCTGAAAAATAATTTGGAGTCCTACAGTAGTTCTGAAAATGGCACAGTTGATTTATAGTTCTATTCCTTATAAAGTGAGTGTAAAAATTTTGTTCTATAACAACATAAAAAGTAGTCATTCTGTAATTAAAATATGAGGTATATTTAGGCCTCCACTAGTCAAAATTAATAATAAAGCTTCTAAGGTGCTAGCTCTAATATACTTATAGAAGAAACATAATATTGTGGTATGTTTAGGCAATCCAGTGAATTTAATGGAAGAAATGCCACAAGAAGAACTAGTGAACTTATAAATGTAGGGTTCTTTTAACAAAATGTTCAACTATAATTTACTTGAAAATATATACTTTTTTTTTTGAGTTTCAAAATAACAAGTTTGTTATGAAAGCTAGTTTCAATCTAAGCTTTTGAATTGTACATAATGGAATTCACGTCAATAAAATTTTTGTTCTCAAAGTCAACATTTAATTTTCATGTACTGATACAGAGATACAGAGAAAGTATACATCAAAATTTATATGTAAACACTCTTTCCAAGCACATAATAAATGTTTATTAAAAAATATGATTTGAGATACGCTCCTTATTTAAATCACATAGTATTTACTTTGTTCAATTCTTAAGATATTTTTGTGTCTATCTCCTAGAAAGTAAGAAACTTAAGGAGTTTGACTGTGAATGCAAGCTGTTGTCTTCTTTCTTTGTTTCTCCAAGATTGCATTTTAACTTCGCGAGAATAGCCTTCCTGATGCCTGCATCTACTAGTTCTTTGCCACCTCTGTGGTACTTTTAAATGTTTAACTTATTTTTAATTAAAAGTGTCTCTTTCTTTCTTTCTGTGTTTTATTTGTTGGGCTATTCCTTTTACTGCTGGTGCTTCTTGGATGTTTATAATAAGTAGACAGGTAAGTAAAACTGATTTTGGTGATTGAAGAAGTGACAATTAACGCTTTCTTTTTGTTGCTTTAGAAATTCTGTGTACTTGTACATATCAACCATTCTTTGATTCCTTAAATATTTGACTGTCAAAAATGGTATTATTAAAGGCAGTTTCGTTGTCATTTGTATGTGTGGGGAATGAATTGATCAATTTATGCAAAAAAAAAAAAAAAAAAAAAGAAGCTAGTAGATCTTCACAAAGTAATTGGGGGTAGGTGTAGGGGAGAAAACTTATGTATGACTTGGTCAAAACCTTCTCTTATCCAGGAAAGAGTTGATTGAACTGTTTTTAAAAAGTACAACAAGAAGATTTAGTTCTTTATTTAAAAGCAAATTATCTTTTGCAGATTTTGTAAATGAAAGATCCTACTAAGAAAAATACGATAAATATGGAAGTGCTTTTATTCAGATCAGACTTTTGCAAAATTTATATTTTTTTTCCAGTACATATGTTGTGGGGGGGAAGGGGAAAGTAGAGAACAAAGGCCAAAAAGCAATAGTTTTTAAGGATAGTTAGTCTGTTGTTTCAGAACCTGAGTACTGATTCTGTCAGAGCAGACAGTTTTATGCTTTTTCTTAGAAGCTGGCAAAATACTCCTTCACACGTTCATTTAGGAAAGGAAGAGTTCGTAAAAAAAATCTTGTGAATAAAAAGGTACATACATGGTATGTAATAGCAGTGCTGAGAACATTTGACTAGAGACAGCCTTTTCCTAGCAGTTGTAAGGGAGAATACGAGGATGACAGACAAAGAACAAAGGAAAAACGAGACGCGGAGAATGAGAGATTAAGGAAGAAAAAGAAAACAGTCTAGCTTATCGGTTTTCTTTTTCATGAGGAATAATCTAAAAATGAATAAAAGTCTAGCTTGAAGAGGAAATATTTTTATAGCACTGTAGCTCAGAGAAGAATACCCAACATTATTAGAAACTAATTCTGATATTATCTTTTGAAGGTCAAGTGAAATTGTGCTCTTGGATATAGACTACAAACCAGGCATGTTCTCTGTGCAATTAAAAGCAACATGCTCCACTAAAGAGAGTGAAAACTATTCAAATTAGCATGAACAGAAGAAGCTATGTCTTCATTTTATTACAACAGTATATACTTCCAAATGTAATGACATTAATCTCTAGTTTTATACTTCACTTAGTTCTGCAAAGATACATTGTATGACTTAAAAGAGATTAGAAAACAGGAACGTGATTTTCAGGATTTTTGTAATTATAGGCAGCGGTTCATACTTTTTTCTTTTCATGTATTTATAAAAAGCACTGTAATAACCTTAATGAACGTGCAGTATAGGAATATGCAATTGGTAAATGAGATCGTTTATCTCTAATAAAAAAAACAGATTCCAATTAACATGTTGTAATCTATATTGTACTTAATTTCCCTAAATCAATCTATCATTCCATTGGGGCTTGGGGTGGTTTCTTTTCTTTCCTTTGTCAATTTATCTGCCACTCATCCTCATCTCCAACCCCTATTTCTAGGTGTATCTTGTGAAAATTGCATGTTTTCATAATTTTAAATCTTAGGCTCTTAAATTCACCTCCCAGACCTAATTAAGATAATTCTGTTTTTTTCAAAGGTACTGAACTCCTGTGGCTCCCATAGAAGGGGCTCCACAGTGCTCAGCACTTCTGCAAATAACTTATTGGAAATGTAGGCACTTTTATTTTAGATAGTTAAATATTGATTCAGAAGGTTCATGTTAAGCCTTTTCATTTGGAAACATAACTTTTGACAGGCTCTGTAATTTCTACATTGTGCACTTTTTTAGCTTTAATGTACCACTAGTGGGACTAAGCTATGCCAAGTTGTCAAGTGGATGTGACTAGGGTACTCTTGGCTGATACGGTAAAGTGATGATTCTTTTCAGATTTGAGTGGTAAAAATTTAAGTTGGGCTCCCACAACAGCAACTTTTCCTTTGGTATATGCTATCGTTACTAGCATTTAATCTATTTTATTTGCAAATATTAATGTAAGAGCACTTGATATTACATAGAACAATGGTTGTATTATTGCATCAAATATATAGAAAATGTTCCAGTTTGTGGAAAGGTTATTTGAAAGAAATTAAATACACAATTTATTTGTATCGGGGGTTTTCTTAAGGTTAGGAATAGCTTTGGATCAGAACGCGTGCACATGAAGGACATTTAAACTAGTTAGGTTCTTGTTGACATAACTCTGCTTCATACAAAGCCATAGAATTAAACAAGTTGGAGTATACAAGGGTATAGAATAATATATCTAGTGGATCCATGTTCACACATCCTGTGCCTCTCCTTTCCTGCTTTGCCCTCAGCAGCGAGGCTGCGCCCAGACCCCTGTCTGTGCTCATGTCAAGCCTCCATGCGTTGCAGCTTTGCCTGTGCCCTTCAGCTCCGGCTGCCATAACGCAGGATATAAATGACATGGATAATCATGTGCTGACCCAGCAGACCTGTAGGATATTTGTGTGACTTGCAAAGGGGCTGTACATCTTGTAAAGTCCAAAGTAGGATTTTAGTGTGATTTACATTGGTGCATAAACTTTTTCAGCAGATGTTGATTTTTAATGTCAGTGCAAGAAATTTGGCTCTTTTATATGGAGAGAAATATTTTTATAACTCTTAGATATTTCTCGGCTCAGTCTGTGAGTCTTCTGAAATGAGATTTTCAAAACTAATGTTAGTGTACTATTTGATATACCATTGTCTGTATCTGAAGATATTTTCCTCTTCTTATTCATTCATCACTTAAAAAAAAAACAGACCACAAAACCCCAAACAAAACAAAACCTTACCAAAATTAATCTGAAATTTATAATAAATGAAATGAGGAGGTGGAATAGTAGAACTAGGATGTAGAATTATTTTAAATAATATTCTAAGAACTCTGGTATTAGAATTGCACCAGAGGGAACTGTTAGAACAGTTGGCTGTATCCTAAACTTTTTTTATTCTGGTTGATGTATTTTAGTATAAATTAAATTTTACTATGTATTAATTTTATATAATATATATAATTACAAAATTACACTGTATTTTAGTAATCTATGACAATAGAGAGTAATTTATATTACAATTTTTCTGATTTTTGATGTATTGAATTGATTTTTGTTGTTTCTGTGCAAAAAGTCCAGAAGATCTTCTCAAACAAAATAAGAATAAGAGACGTGTTGATTTTTAACTCTTCTGTTGTTTGTAGCTTTAGGGTTTTTTGTTTATCTTAGAGGATGCAGCCGTGCATAGCTAATCTGACTTAATGTTACTGTATGTTAATATTTTTGTCTTTTTTTCTTTGAGAAGTGTGTAAGGCCTTCTGTGACTTAACTGTCAGTCCTGATTTCAATAACCAACTTTAGACTAAAGCCAGAACCTAGGCACTAGAAAGATATTTTGGAAACTTTTGTGGTGTATTATGTAAAAATAACTCTTAGGGTCCCTCTTTGCAGAGGAGAGGACTTGCAGCTGTGTCTGCCACGACTATGGAAGTAAGTGTCCCTTCCAAGTGTCCAAGATGTATAATAATCTAGTTTGTTAAAAAAGCAATGAAACAAAAACCCCAAACAAACAAAAACAAACTAAAGAATTAAAAAACAACAAAAAAAACCCCCAAAACCCAATCCACCACCAGCCCCCCAAAACATCCCCCTCCCCAACAACAACAACAACAATAACAAAAACCCCAAAACATACAAACAAAAAAATCAACCACCAAACATAAAACTAAAAAAAAAACCCCAAAACCAGCCCCATGTAATGTAAAGCCTAATCGGTAGTTCTTCTGGGGCAGGTCAAGGTGTACCACTGATTTCAAGCATTTATATGCTTGTAACTGTTTAGTCAATTTTTTTTTCTTTTTTTTTTAATGTGAAATATTCCATTCTTTCTTAGAAAGTTGAATTAAATTCTGGTATTGTGTGAGCTGGGGCTTTGAACATCATGTGGGAAGTCTTAAACAGATAGACTTGGTCAGTACTATGAAGATACTTATATCCTTGCATTGCCTCTTTTGTTTGTTTAAAAAGATTTCATTTACAATCAAAATCACAGCACGTCCCATTTCCAGTTTCTTAACTGTGATTTCATTCAGGGCTCGGTGCTAATAAAGGGTTAAGAGTCTAGAAATGGACTTGAAATATTCAGTGGGCTCCTGATCCCAGAGGAGAAAAAATGGTCCTGGCATGACAAGTGTCCTCAAGATTAATTTTATCTAGAAGAAATTTCCGAGAGTGGGGAGGTTTAGAAGGGTGTGTCAGAGGATAGAGGAGGGGGAAACATATATGCAAAAGCGCCTTCTCTCCAAACTCCTGAGCAGCAGATGGGATGTTCTGGAAATACTTAGGTCATACCAATAAATAAAGACTAGCACAGGGTCCAAGAAAGAATGGTTTTTGCCTAGACAGTAAAAAAAAAAAAACCCAAAACTGGTCTCAAAGTCACAGCTGCAATGGCACAGTGACTCATGGTCCATAAAGTGTGGGATACTCACTTTAAAAAAAGGAGTGAAATGAATGGCTGTTCAGATGCAAAGTCTTCTCTAAGACGCACAATTGAGCTTTGAACAGAAGTGTTTTGACTTGTCAATGAAAAGTAGCTAACTTCAGAAAATAAAAGAAGCAAGGAGCAGGATAAAAAAGCATAGAAGTGAGATGTGAAAATGAATTGGGCTCCTCCCTGCCCAACCCGCATCTTTAAGTAAGAAATTGAGATTAGTGTTTTGGTGATTTGATTCCCTTCCTCCTGCCCCTCTTGTTTAAAAAAAAGAAAAAAAAACCCTGTTATATATACTTTAATAAAGTTCTCCCTCGGGGTGCTGTTCATGGAGAAATATTCTCATGCAAGTGCATACACCAATTATATGTAAAAAAATGCTATTTTCCGTTCCCAGTTAGAGATGTTTTAAATTGACATTAAAATTATTAGAGGTTAACCTGGACCTTATGAGTAGATGTTTTGCTTTAAGACTTTAGCATTTGAAAAAAAAGTACTTTTAGAGTTGCTACTGCTTACTAGCAGTAGCATTGTTACTTTGATGGTCTTGGACAATAAAGTTTGTAGAGAATGCACATGCAGTTTTAGGACTGATATAATTGTAAGAAAAGGTTGCTGCTGAATGCGCAAATCCTTCTCTAAGTCACTTTTTACTAGTGCTTGAAATCCTTGTTACTTTATGCCTGCTTATGCTTTAAAGTATAGCAGTTAATAATATCAATCTATCGTACTTGGCCGCTTGCCAGGCTGCTGCATAGGACGTCCAAGCGAGTTCACAGGACAGCTGCTCCCATGAGCACAGGCACAGGAGCCGGGGGAATCCATGCATAGCACAGCCTGGAGCCTGTGACTTTGTGGTGCAGCAGTGGTCCCTGGGGCGGTTTCACAGAATCAAACTTCTCTTTGGAGGTGCGGATTGAGTGATAGTAAATGGAGTTGTGCATCTCTCCCTCTCTCTTTTTATGATTTTGAAAAAGAGGCTGATTTCACCTGCAACAGTGCAAGTAACACAGCACAGCTTATGTTATGAGACTCCAAGTAATGGAGAGATTAAAGGTCCAAAGAGGATCCCTCTATGGCTCCAGATTCCCCTGGTGAGAGGAAACCGAAAGAAAGGCTTGCTGGAGAGAGACTGTGGAAGGGACTGGCTCTGTTCCTGAAATGCTTTTCCACTGCCAGCCTGTGGGAGGGTCTGTGAAAGCTAGAGACATGGATCTTGTGACTGACCCTTTGGTGAGCTTGTGACAGTGGCTGTGCTATGCCATATACTGCAAATGTTATCCTTAAATATTGCTGTAGTGTAGTAATGTGCCTCTAGTATGGTGGACTGCAAAGCTGTGTCAGTCTGGGCATCCTCTAACCCCTGCTTTTTGATCTTTAACGTGTAGTGGAGTAGCCAGTAGTTCCAATGTGCTATTAGTTGTAGGTCCATGCACTTGAAAATGAAAGCTGGTAGAAATCTTACATTCTCTGGTCCCACTTGCATTCATGTGGAAATAAAAAGTCCAGGTCTCAACTGGAGCCTTATTTCCGTTGCATTTATAATTAACTACCAAAAAAATAAAACCAAAACAAATCCAACTCCACCTGTACCTATAAAGAAGTCACATATCTACTATCAAAATTCTTCCTTAACACTAATAGCAGTAGGCCTCCATTGTCTTGCCCCTTTACTTGGATTTTAAAGAAAGCTTCAGAACTCCCATATAGAATTGATCACTGCTATGATCTGAAATGCTTAATAGTGGTGTATTATCTTCAGAGGAAAATAGAGGAAAAAAATTTTTGCTTAAAACCAGAAATCCTTGTATAAGGTAATCTGTGCTTTATACGTATGAGGAAGCTCAAGTGGATGGCAGAATTGTTAGTGTTAAACCCATGAGACTATAAAAAAAAGAATGCTTGAAGTGTTTCAGGATAGTTTTGAAATTTTACTTTTCAAGAATTAATTGACTATATTAATTAAACCCTTTAATTTTAACTGAAATACGCAGAAAGTCTTTTAGTATTTGATGCCATCTTCTACCCATTTGGAAAAAAGACCATTTTAAAGAAATCATTTGTCAACAATGTGCCATACTTCTGGACATGTTTCTGTTTTACCTCTGCCAAATGAAGGAAAGGAAAAATTTTGACAGGTAAAGCACAAGTCATATGCATGTGTACAAAGTAACACCCATAGCACTAATACCACCTAAAGATAGGTTTTATGGGTAAAATATATTCAAATAATGTGTGGTCAATAATGTGATAGTCATGAAATCGCACAGGCATACAAAGCCTTCCTTACATAGCATGTTTCTATATCTTTGCTGAAGATTCAAAGTTTTTTGGTACATCCTGTATTAGTAGGGTAATTTTTATTCAGGTGCTTGTAAAACTTAATGGATCTCTAAACTACTTAAAAATGAGAACCAATGCAGTGTTATTTAGCAATCCAAACTAGCACAGGAAAAAATAACTCGGTGGAGAACGTGAAATACATCTACATGAAGCACAAAGGTATCTTAAGGATTGCTCTGTTTAGATTTACACTGATGCACTTTTAATGAACTTCACTCTCCTGCTTCTTATAAAAAAAAGAATGTTCCTATATCTGGAGCAGTGTTAATTTTCTTACATGTGATATGCTAATAACTTTTTTACTGTATCTTTCTTTATAGGTAGAACACTGTTTTTTCAATTCCAGAATAGTCAGCATGTGTTAGAACAAATACAGCGACTGTCTGTCTGGTCCTGTGCAGCATCGAGCCTCCTACCAGCTGGTGTATAATTTTAAAATTTTAGTATGCAGGAGCCTATCCTTGTAGCACTGGTGCAGCTACTGTGGACATACTTAAACGTTTTATAAGTTCATACATGTAATAAAACAAAAAGTTATAAAACTAGATGCTATAAAACAACACAGAAAGAAGCACTCTTGTTTTCAGTTTTTTAATACGTATCTTGATAAAATATTTAGTAAGATGAACTGTGTCACGGGCAAGTACTGTGCGGGCATCTTGTTTTAATTCTGGTCTGCACTCACTAGGTCTGCAAGCTTGCATTTGATCTCTGAGCCAAGATAAAACCCACAATGAGAACCAAACAGTGCAAATAAACAGAAATGCCTGCTTTGGTAAAGGGTGTAAACCAGAAGTATTCTATTAGGTCCAACAGTATCTACCATCAGGTGCTGTTATTCACACAGCCTTTATTCCAAAACAGCATCCTCAGGCAGGGGTTGCAAAATGTGGAAGCGAAGGAGCCATAGCTGCTGAACTCCTGGGGAAGCTGAGGGAGGTGGCGTGCTGGTGCTAGAAAGGGGCATGGCTGCCCCGGGCGCTGCAGCTACCACTGCCCTGCAAATGCAGCTTTGCTTGTGGTTAGTTTTAGTAGCTACTGAGGTAGGTAAGGAAGAGCATAGAGTTAATGGATTTTCACTACCTTTTTTCAAACGTGAAATCTGAACGTGCCTTACCTGTCTGAGTTTTGGGGTTTTGTATGGCACTTCTGTAAAAATGTTTTTCTCAATTAATAATCCCCAAGAAGCTGGTCATTACGAGCAGTTTTATGAGTGGCTCGGGACTTAGTGCCCTGGTCAGGATGAGGTCTGTTAGAGGATTATTTTCCCAATAAAACTAGAGTCAGGGGGACATTGTTTTTTAAATAATTTGTAACTTTCTTCATTTGATAGAGCTAAATCTTGGACAGAGCTGGATCATTTGTTCAGGATAATCTGTGGCTTCAGACTGGTTCCCATCATCTGAGGAAACATGAGAGACTAAGTTCATACTGTAACGTTCTTCTGGTCTCCCTGTCTGAATGTCTGAGGGAACACGTTTCAGAGTACAGTCATTTAAATATTTAGTAGGGAGTTTAAAGCTTACTACTCTTGATTTCAAAGGGGTTAGCCCCACGAGTAAGCACAGCTGTTGTATACTCAGGATTAAGTGTTTTCAGGATGGCGCCTTAACGCAGCACTTGTACAGGACTTATATGGCATTTACAATTTTAGGTCCTGAACCTGCAAACACTTACACGTTTCAGTTACTTTATTCTTGAGAACAGTCCAGTAATACTCACACGAGTGCACTTACAGACGTGAGTAAGTGCTCACAAGATTGCAGCATTAGTTTTCAAAGGGACTGTAAACTCTATGGACCATTGCAAAATCCTATGGACCATTGCAAAATCATATATGCTGCAATGTCCTGTGAAATTACCACATATATATGTAGCTATGTGAAGTAAACTACACATGCCTAACACCCAGTTCTGTGAATGTTTAAATGAATGAGTAGCTTTACCCATGCAAGTAAACCCAAGCAAACATAAGAAATTATATGGGATTGCTTACAAGGGTAAAGTTGGTGATACCTTAAATGTTTGCAGGGCTGTCCTGCAGATTTTACTGTTAAAATGTGTGGGTTTGTTCCACGTGTTAAATCACAAATTCAGTGCTCTGGATTCAAATAGCATGAGAAAAATATGCTAGTAAGTTTGCAGAGTGACACAGACTCTACTAAAACTGAAGTTGTTGAAAAGATTTCTACTGACTGCAGTGAAGGTGAACCAGGCCTCATCTGGAATTTAAATAGTAATTTAAATTTTGGTTCTAGATTTTAGAAAATGTATGTATATAGAATCTGTAAACATTAAACCATGTCAGTGGACCAAAAAAGGCATGATGACATTATTATTCCCTGTCTCTTTTATTCCCTGTTTTCTGTTGCATGTGGGTGAAATCCCCCAAAATTTTATTTATAAATGGTCATATGTTCTGTAGAGTTGATTTTATTCTTTAGAAATAATCAGCATTTCATGTTTCCAAGCTCTTAAAGATGAGCAAAATCAAGAAAAGACAATGTTTCTCTCTATGTATTCTTTAGTCTATAGGGCAGATAATATAGAAGGCAATAAAAGTAAGTGATCTTTTTCTTATTAGGAATTGAAAAAAAATAAAATCATTTCTTAAAACAGAGCAGTGTGGTACATCTTGGTCATAGATAGCCTGAAGTCATGAAAAGCCATGTACGTAGCTGTGCGGAGATAATGACCAAGGTGGTTAGCTCTCTAGCAGAAGCAAAAGGGACAACTCCATAGAAGCAGCTCAATTTTTTTTCATTGCCTTTTAAAAAGTGTGCTTGTTGGCTCGTACCATTTATTAGCATCCACAAAATGGATGATATGGTATCTGTCTTTGGATGCAAACTAGGTTTGCTTCACAGAACTACCTGAACTTAAACTTTCAATGTCTGAGAAGTAATTCATCCTACTGTTTAAGAAAGTTGTGCTAAAATACTAAGCATTTAAATATCACAGATGCTTTTTTGGGGGGCTATTATTGGAGAGTTACTTGGGGACTGGTATTATGCTTTGTAGTTGCTATGGAAACTTTTTAATACATGCAGTTTGGGAACAAGAAATTAGAAGTAATTTTTACATTCCTAAATCCAGTTTCCCAGTAATAAGAGGGACGATTGTGGATTATCAGATTGTTACCAAAGCTTTCCACAAGATCCAAAGGTTATTAATCTCCAGAAACAAGGGAGGAAAAATTATACTAATAAACTTCTTCAAAGAAATAGGAAGAAATAATATCTGTGTTTTCATCATGTGGAGACTAATCAATTAAAAAAGCAGTATTTTAATACATTGTCAGGAAAATGCATGGCTGATCAATAAGTGGGTTTTGCAGAAACTCAAACCAAATTCTAAATTATTTTTTAAAAAAGGTGAGATAATAATGTCTAAAGAATCACCAACTAAATCTTATACGAAACACCTTTTTAAAAAAGTATTTAATATATCTTCTTCATTCACTTGAAGTAATCTCAATATAAGAGTCGGGAAACACTTTTCAATATGATGGAGATGTATACTCATTTAGAAGCCTGATCACAGGGTTCCTCTTTTCTTTATTAGTGGATTGTAATGCAGTAACATACCTAGAAAGATTAAAAAATATACTAAAACAGCTTTGTGAACAAAACCACTTGTGCTTGCTAATTATTATTTTTTTAAGATTAAAAGGTAAACCAAAACCATTTAAGGGCCATAATATTTTTAATTTGTTTACAAATGATTTAAAAAATGATGGTCTCTTATATTTTCCAGTAAAAAGTGATATTTAGAGTTTTAAATTGATTCTTATATAATCCTGTTTTTATTGTTAATGCCTAGTGATGAAATATGACTAGGCAATGTTTGAATGAAATTATTCTTTTTATTTTAATTTGAAAAATTACCTCCAATAATAATTTTTCTATTAATAAAATAGTTTTTTTAGTGTTTATCCAATTCGTTATAAGTTTGTCTGAATTTTTCCTGGTAATTTAATTTGAGCATAAAAAGTCTAAATACTTTAGAAATTTTTTTATAGCATTGCTGCTCCTCTCCTTGAAAAAAATAGCTTTCTCAAAACTTCTAATTATCATTCTTAAAAAGGGACATCAGAAATAAGAAATAAAACATTGACAAATGTAACCCATACAGGTACTGAAAATTTTCTGAGATCGCTTCAAGGTACTGAAATTTTTCCAAGATTGCTTCATTGTAATAAAATTACTTTGTTTTAAACTAATTATTTCATATATCCTTTTGAAGTTTTTCTATTGCTAGTTTAAAATCTCATCTGGAGGCTTTGTGGTTGAGGCAGCAGTTAATACTTTATAAAATTTATGTTCAAAGTTATAACATAACCGTTTGAATTTAAATATTGATTAGATCTCTTCATTTTGCTTTCCTGTTTGTGAACTTGTCAATTAATTTCCACAGGGATATGAAAAATAGGTTTTAGACAGAGATAATCCACTAAATCCCAAAACAGAAATCAGAGGACAAAATGGTCACAGCAATAAATTATTCTTTTATACATTCTTGTTACCTTGATTCCTCCAAAATTTTCCAAATCCCCTGCTTAACGTTACAGGAAATATGAACCTCACCAAAACCTTAAAATGAAGAGGTTGATAATACATAAACCAGCAATGGTAGATTATTTTAAATAACATTAAACTTTAATTACCATAGTTAACTATTCTCTGAATTTGCTAGTCATATTTAGAGTAGTCAAATTTTTTTACTCTATCTCCATAACCTGGACATTCTCAGATTTTGTTTATTAGATAGAGCTTTAAAATATTCCAGGAAGTTTAAAGTTGGCTTCAGTCATTTCACGTCAATCTGTACAAAAACGTGTGCTCTTGTAGACAGATGGGCACAGACCAAACTGTGAACGAAGTTCTGCAGTTAGATTTTTAAGGTGGGGGAGACTGAACCTCATAAGCATGTTTCTGTGACAGCCCCCCCCCGCCCCCCCCCCCCCCCCCCCCCTTCCCCCCTCTCCTTACTTTGGTTAGTCTGGAGTTAGAAATAAAAGATCATCTCTTTACGTCAGATGCACATTCTGTCTTCTGTACATGTATGATAACTGACATTTGTTTGTAAAAGAAATAATTTTGCACAAATTACCATCTTTTTAAGGAAGTCAATATTGTACACACATCATGCTCTCATAGTATATTCTAAGGTGGTCATAGAGATGCAAATGAGGTTTTGGGGGAGAGGATAAAAGATTTAGGAGCAGAAAGTTGGTGGAGTAAATATAGACCCTTAGACAGTCACCTTAAATATGCACATTGGTGGTGATGGTAGGAGTCACGTTGAAAAGGATTGTGATATAGTTTATGGCTAGTGTTTAATATATTTGTTAGAGGAAATGTGTCATTTTTAATGTTGTATAGATGCTTTATGGAAGAATAATTTGATCTCTGGTGCATTTAAACTATCATCCAGAAAAGTTCTCGTTTGAATTAGCATCATAAGTGACAAGTTGGAATTTATGTTCAATAGTATTACTGCAAGAAGCAAGGATATAGTACGGTTGGAATATGTCACTATGCACCTACTTGAGACACATAGTGATCACACAAGTTGCAAAGTTTGGAAGTGATATTCTGCAAGTATTTTAACTTTAACTTTATCTAGATGTAATTATTCAAATAGTATTGAAGCAGTTATTAAACCAAACTGATTATGGCAGAGAATATTGCATTAGGAAGTGTGTGAGTTGCAAGGATTCCAGCTGAAAAGAGTATTCAAAATCAATACGTTCTTGGCAGTGAGGTAATTTTGAGCCAAGCTGACCTCTCTTTGGAGCTAACATCCATACTAAGAATTATTACCGTTCACTCAGAGAAAAGTTTTAATGCAAACTGAAAATATTTGTTTTAGAGCAAACACAAAAAAATGAAGGACCTGCTTACCGATTTGATTAAATGCAAAAGCGAGACCGCACATAGGATTTTGTTGTGCTGTGATAGAACTTATTTTACCAGTCACTTTCATAACCTTTAAACAGCCTTAAATAGTACATATGAAAAACACATTCATAACAGATTCCCCATAGGGAATTTTCTTTGGTTTAAGAAAATTTTATTAAAGATTGGCATTGCAAATAACATTTTTCATAACTATATGTAGACCTGTTAAAATTTTTATTAAAACTGGAGTTCGGCCTGTTCTTTTTCATCATTCTATCAGATATTAAACTCCAGCAGCAGCTGTAGGAAATGGAGAAAGGGATTTTCAAAGGGATTTGAGTCTCCCTGTCTCTGTGCCTTTAGTGATCATATTATCATAACTATCACACATAACAAAGCTCTAAATCTGTAATTCAGATAAAGTAGTCAGGACTTTGAAATACAAAAATCCAAACATATGCTGTAACATTTTTTTTGCAATGCTGGTTCCTTTAACATGGATTTTGTAAACTTGGAGAGGTATCCAACAGATTTTGTATACTAACACATACTAAACGAAATTATTACTTAAACATTTGATGGAGATTTAATTAAAGGTATGTTCTATTATGCCTACAGTAGCTCCACTAAGAGTATGCCAGATACTATTCTACCAGATGATGAGCAAACCACTAAAGGTTAATATGAAATGATGTTAGAAGCTCTTTTTTTGGACTGAATTATGTAAGCTAAACTGCTGTGGAAGCAATGCCCATCTTCTCAACAGTGTGTGAGTCCTGTTTCATGAGGGGACAGCTCAGCATAATGCTGTGTTGAAATGGTAAGTGTGAACACAATTCTCTGATGAACTTAAAAAGCTAAAGATGCAATGTAATAAAAGTTAAGGAGGCTAACTTTTAAAGTAAAATAAAGGTAGTACAAAAGAAATGTTTTTTTCCAAAGTATTTTAAGTACTTCTCTAAGCTTATTTACATTGAGAAAATGGTTTTGGTATTAAGTGCCTAGGGAAAACAGTAGTTGTATTGTGAAAAGTTAGGAAAACTCTAAATCTCGATATCAAACCGGCTTGTAAATGAGCAGTTGCGTATATATTTATTGTAACACTGCCTTCTGCTGGTCACACCTCATTTATGATGTAAGTGAAAGTGCTGGATAATAATGGGATGTTGTGTTTGTCTGAAATTATTCTCAATTTGAGATATTTGGTGTGTAGAAAATATTTATATGGAAATTTATGTATACATATTTGATAGATGTACACTATGATAAACACGTTGCATCTATGCTATATGCTTATAGCTCTTACTTTGATTTTTTTTTTAACCACAGCTGAGAGAAAAAATGTCATGTAGAGCATACCAGAGAATTATTAAATCCTTTCACTTTGTTGTTAAATTGATTCCTACTTTCGATATTTCTGTAGAGTTAGAATTTCTGCTCCTTTCTGTTCTTTCAGTTGGAGGGCTTTTGGTGTCAGAGAGCATATACCAAGCAAGACATCTGCAGAAAATTTTCTGTTTCATAACAAATGTCTGAATGTAATGGAAGTTAGGAGACTGTTAGATATATGTGTTTATGTATACATTTAAACAAGTGTTTGCATAAGCTGCACTTTTTGTTACTAAGTACTTTATTATTCCTCAGTTGGTCGTTCAAAATACACACATATATTATGATAATTACTCCTTAGAGGAAAAATACAGGATTTTGAACATGGTTTCTGTTTTACTTACTAGCATGTCAAACACATATTTACTTTAAAAAAAGAATTAGTGCTGTAAGAAGCATTTTCTGTTTCCTTAAGCATGCATAAATGATAAAAAGTGTAATGTGAATTTATATATATTAGACTGCATGTCTGTCAAAATTAAGGAAAATATTTATCACTGTATACTAGCTTTATCATAACAGGTTTAAGAGGTATGAAATGATACTATATTTTAATTTGATACAAAAACCTGGAAACAAAAATCAAATATTTGGTAGGAGTTATTTTCAGTTATAGAGAATATAATGGTTAAACCACACATTTACTCAGTGAAAACATTGGCATGCATGTCTGGCTGCCTACAGTAAAATTAATGACTACATTGTGCAGTGTGGGAAAATTTTTATTTTACTTTGGTTTTCCTCAAGAAGCGAAATCCTGCTTTAGTTGCCTGAGGCTACATTTTTAAGCACCTTTATTACAGCACAGATAAAAACCCAGCTATCTGACAAAATGCATTCTGTTTTATTACAAAGGATTACTTCAAAAAGCGCAATTCGGTACATTCTGGGGATAATTTAAACACCAAGAATCCCTATTGTATGGCAAATAAAAAGTAATTATCCATAATGCATACTAGAGTTGCATTTTAATGGACAAGACCTATCAGAAAATATACAGATCGAGAGATTTCCATTTTAAAGTTCCTTCCCAGAATTTGGGGGTCTTGCCTGACTGCCCAAGGAGGATTGTGCCCTGACTCCATGGGATCTCTCTCTGAGCAATGACTGTGGATTCCAGCCCTGCAGTCCTCAGAGGATTACTGTGGTCCCATCTGACCCTTGTAGTCTATGAACCTTAAGGTTTTAATAATCAAAGACCAGCCTAACCCCATGTGTGCATGTTTTTAAATTCCAAATCTCAGATTAGATGTAACAGTAATTAAAAAGTCGCTTGCAAAATGATAATAGAGTCAGCCTTGTAAGAGCAGATATAACAACATGCATAATAAAATACTCCTTGCCAGTGTTAGGACTGTGCTAGGAAAGGCTAGGTGCCATTAAAAATGCAAAAAGATGCAGAAAAAATATGCTAGGAAGGTTTTAATCTTTGGTAGGGGGAAAAAAAAAAGGTTTAATGATCACAAAGCTGACCAGGAACTGTTCTGTATTTAAAGGAGTTCCCATTATCTTTTTATGGTTAGCACTTAAACTGGACCATATTTCCAGATTTACAAATCTTCAAGGAAATGCCTCATTCTATTACATTTTTGTCTTTCTTATATTTACAAACATCTGTGTGATTTGTTTGCTTACATGTATGTGAGCTCATTTGTGTGTGTACACACAACATACACGACAATGAAAATCGCAGAGCAAGTTTATGTTCAGGGTGGTCACAACAGCATTTAAACATGTTGAAACCTGAGTTTTAAAGTGTGTGTGTCCAGAGAGATAATATGTGATAGTGGGCAGCATAATTCACTCTCATTTCCCTGCTATAGAGATGACTGCATAATTCATGAATGGCAGAACAAAGTCAAGCCAGGACTTGCACGTGGACATCGTGTAATGAATGTGCAAACTACCTACTGCCCATCAGGTTATACTTAAATCAGATATTTTATGTGGGCATTCCCTTCTCCTTCATTTTCAGTTGTCAAAGTGATTTTCCAATAATATGTTTATAAAGGTTGGGGGGTTTTGCATTTCTCAGAGGACAGTGTGTAGGGATTCCTCATTCTCACTCAAATCCCTTTGTAGATAAGGCAGCAGAGCGTATTTGGCACTCTGCTTTTAGATTTTCATGAGTACTTTTGTGCACATCTGTATTTTGACTTCACATTTGTGTCTTTTGGCTCATACTGCCAATATGCCAAAAGTTTTACCTGTATTTGTTCTTATGTGTGGCCGTTAATTTCAGTCTTTTGGGGTTGTTAGTTGGTTGGTTGGTTTGGGTTTTGTAGCTTCCATATGTATTATTGTGCAACCTATAATGAGCTTTTTATAAGTTCATTAATTGTATACAGATGAGTAGAAAAACAGTAATTGATTATTCCTTGTACAGTAGCAGTCTTCTGGAGAATAAGTAGGGTCCAAACATGTAGATAATCTTGAGTGTGATCAACTGTGTAATGAAATATATTTCAAAGGTTTAGATACAGAAACAAAGAGATCAGCGTCGGTTTTTATTAAATATGTATATAGTACTTCAAAGACAATAAAAATGTAAGAAAATCAGCAATGTCATGTTACTTTCATCAATATATAACCATAAAAACAATTTTCAGTCTAATTTTTTTTTCTTCATTGTCTCTGAAATTCTGAAAGAGTAAAGTAATTGTAAAATGTTAAGTAAATTTTTTTCACCTTAATTTTATTGAATTAACTAATTTACTATATGGAATATTTTGTTGTATATAACACAGGTGTTATAATACGAATAGAATTATTCCCTTTGTAATATGGGTTACAGATTATATGTATCAAAACATACAGATTACAATGATTAAATATGTATAAAATCAGCATAATCCATTCATATGTTTGTAAGGGCCCAGAGTCCTCCAGAGAGAGTCACAAATCCACTTGATGTTCTTGAGTGCAGGATTTTTTTTCCTCCCTGATTTTATCCGAAATATGTGTAAAAATTCAAAAGTCAAAGGGATCCCTGTTGGTTACAGCTAAGTAGTCTCAATCACATATATTTATCCTACCTAAACTTGGTAGAGTACTGTGGTTCTGTGTGTGTGTGGGTTTTTTTTGTTTGGTGGGTTTTTTTGTGATTTATTTTCTTTTTGTGTGGTTTTTTTTTTTTGGGGGGGGGTTTGGTTTGGGTTTGGTTGTGTTGGTTTTTTGGGGGTTTTTTTTGGGTTTTTTTTTGGTGGGGTGGGAGGGCAAGGAAATTATTAATTTCCATTTCGGCAAGCAGCACCTATCTTTGAGGTCTGAGGTAAACAGTTCATTTCTAAGTAAAATTGAAGTTCATTTCTAAGTAAAATCTGTGTTTTAGGGAGGTCCTTCCTTCTGTGTGTACGCAATGTAAGAGGATCCATGTATTTTGGGAGATATCTGTGTACTGCCTCATCATATTTTACGTAAAACAGCTTCTTTCAAGTCTTCCAACAACCTATTTTGTTCAGATTTTCAGAAAGCTGTAATACGAGCATACAGGGAAGATAATGAAGCCAATCACATGAAATCATACCTTAATTTACTTGCATATTTTTATTAGTCTGTTCTGCTACTATAATTTCAAATTAATAATCCAAAAATACAAGTGATGCATTCCCAGGGGAAAACCAAAAAGGTGCCTGTCTAGGGATGTATATCACACATGTGCTTATGTGTAATAGTGTATGTAATGTAGGAAGAATGATCTGTTGTTATGCCCAGGTGTGACTCTTCCCCCTTTTTGCACCAGTTTTACACCTATATGATGCCTTTTCTTATTGCATACATTCTGCTCATCTCTCCTAGCTTCAGCAGGAGCCAAGTGAGCTACGGAATAAACATCCTGCTGTGTGATTACTATATTTGATAAGAAATGTTGTTTTTTTTTTTAAATCTCATTAAAAACTAGAACGTTTCCAACAGATTTAATCTGCATTGTTAAGAACCAAACAAGATGATTCTTTTCTTAACTGAGTGGAGCACAATAATTGTAATTTTTCAAGACAGCCATTATTGTAAATCCTGTAAGAAATATTATTGCGATCATTTTGGGGGGCATCAGACAGGTATTTAACAGTTTGGTTCAGGTTGCCTAGGACAACAAAAATGCCGCTATGCTGCATCTCAAAGCTTGTGGGATGAAATGAGTTGTGACATACCAGTGAAGATTAAATTTGTAACAGATAGAACACCTTTGAAGTACTAGCTTATGATTTCACAGTGGCATTAGGAGTCTTACTGCAGTATTTAAGCAGTTAGAAAGAATGCTGGTTATTAGTGGTTGAATTTTGTAAAATAGGATTTTATTGTCTTTTAAATAGCCATGACAGCAGTTTGTATTATCCAAGCACAACATTTTTATTGCCATGTATTACTGTTTGAGAAGTGCTTTTTCACACTCCCATGTATAAAAGAGGCACTTAAACAGGTGAATACTTTTTGTCTGTTGTTCACTGTCACATTGCTGAATTTTAAATAATACGGCCTTTATCTTTCTTTCCTTATTTTTGTTGTTTTCCTTCTCCCTTCTTTTCTTGGTCGGTGCCTTATAGGGGGGGAAAGAACAGAAACATTCAGCGTTTGTCTCGGATAACACTGGAAGATCAGATGTCTAAAAATGTTCTAGGCCTGCACATTTTTACATATGGTAAATTACTTTTTAAAAATAATAGCATAATTTCAGATGTCAAATATGCCTTTATCATATGGCTTTATGACATGATATTACCAGTACATAAAGCTACTATATTTTATGTCTGAATCGGATCACATCAAAATTTCCTGCCATCTCGTGTAATAGAAATAGAGATTTGTTCCTAAAAATAATGTCTAGAAATCTTCAAGTATTCATTAAACCATTTTTGGGGGAAGCATGCATGAGCCTCTTTCTCTGCAGTAATCTCTTAAGGATCACTAGACTCCATATTACAATTTCCAGTGTTAGTAATTTGTGAAAGTTAGTTTAAAATATTAATCTCTGCATTGGCAGGATCTTTTAATGACTCTCTAGACTTCAATGGGTTAATTTTCAATGAGGGTCGGGTTTTATATGTTTATATTTTCTTAGCCTTGGTCAGGAGAAGTGGCTTTGCTTGCCCTTGTGCTGTGCCAAAGTGATAGGGTTTCATTCGTTTGAAAACCTAGCACATCCCAAGAGGTTACCTTGGTGTAGATTTCTTTCTTTCTGTATTAAATCGCTCATTGTCGCAAAGTGACTAGTGCTGCTGGGCTTTGAAAAGAACTTCTAAGAGGTTAAAAAAAAGCTTCTGTATAGAAGGATTTTTCAGTTCTGCAGACAGAATACAGTTTGCAGCTGTTTGACTTGCGACAGTGATATGGATCTGATTGTATACAGTATACTAGGAGCCATGGATGCAGCTGGAATAGAGGTTATAAATTTTAAAAGCAATGTAGATTTGGGCCATTAATTGGCTGCTAATAAAAGCAAACTCAGTGAGTTCTAACTGTGGGAGCCTGTAGCTCTGTATCTGATATCAGGAATTCATACACATTACACAGTTTTAGTGATTCAGACCACGACTAATTGAAATATGAGGCATACTGATCAAATTTAGCATTACCAGCATGCACTCTGGTTTGGGACTGTATGGCGACAAGGTAGCATTTATTACTTATTCTCCATAACACTGCCTGATTGAAATATCTAGCTATGTTGTCAGCAGAGGCCCAGCTGGGCTTTAGTACAGCTAATTAAGTCATTAAAAGAGAGGTCAAGCAATCTAACTCTTGCATACTAAACTACATAAAAGTCTTTATTATATTTTTTAATAAGCCAAGATTTGAATTTTTAAAGAGGTTTGTTTTAATAATAAATGCATTTGCTGGCTGCTTTGTCTGGGGCTTGATTAAAATAGGCGTTTGTTAGCAACAAAGTGAAAACTTCTTGAGGCTTAGTTTAATAAAAAACCCCAAACAACAAAACAAAACCTTGTGCATTTTTTTTTTTTTCTTCAGTGGCTGAAAACTAAACCTAACTCAGGATGATAAGAGAAACATGGCTGTTCCTGTGCAAGCAGGCAGATAAACTTGGTTCTCAACTGCAGAAGGCACTATATGTGTAGAAACCACTCATGTTTCTTACTGGAATATCTGCTCATTGGCACATTGAGAGAAAGAAACACTTCTAGAGGGAGAGGTTTCCTGCAAACTAAGTGCACAATAATGTTGGATGACTGTTGTTGTCTATTTTATGAATTCAGAGGGGAGAGAGAGTCAGATGAATTGAAGCAGCAACAATTTATTCTTGGATTTGAAGAGCAAGAGGCTGTGGATTGCCTGAATTTGGAAAAGCAGGGAAAGGATAACTCAGTATTTCTGTTTGGTCTTGTGGTTGTTGGTGTCAGGGACACTGTACAGTCTTGTCAGATCCTATTTTGTGGAACAAATTCTTCATAGCTTGCATCAAGAACCTTGCATGTTTGTATCAGTATAAAACTAAAGCATTGGGACCTCAAACACAAAGATGATCAAAATATTTCAGAGCTGCAAATGGCAGCCTTGATGATTCCCAGTCATTCAGTGCAAGGCCTGTGGTGCACTCAGATACTTCTTTTGTAAATTTGGGATACTTCAGAAATACAAAATACTCGTCCCCCATGTCTGTCCTTCTATATGTTACGTAACAGTAAGTGGGAAGAGACGTAGCTGGGTAAGGTATAGATCCAAGACAAATATCTGAGGTAGAACACTAGGAAATGGGCAATAGTTGTGTGGTTTTGAGTTCTTTGTGGGTTGTTTGTCCGTGTGTCCTGTCCCATGTATCGTTCCCCCCCCCCTCCCCCCACCTTTTCCAAGTAGAAACCTTATCAGCAATGAATTTAAAGGATCTGTTTGACAATTAACATATAGTAGCACTTGGCAAAATGAATTGGATGTCAGTTTATACACCATCTTTGTTCAGCTAAAAGAAGCAAGTCTTAAAACTGAAATTCCTTGATATCAGTCAAGTGGATGAGGTCAGTTATTACTGCTATGAACTGGGAAACTGTGACTCAGCAAGGTGTACATTTTAGTGGTAGCACATAATAGTATAGACAGGCTGCGTGTTTCCATTGCTGTAACAAATGGATCTTACTCCTCTTCTGTTTCCTTTTTTTGGCCCAGACTTTGAAATTTGTTACTTAAGTCTCTGAGTAAACTGTACAAATTGTAGTGTCTGGATTAGAAACATGGTACTTGTTTTAAATAAAAAGCATGCCAAAAAAATGTGGTTAGGGATTTGGAGTATGTAGGTATATGGGTATAGGGAAGCAAAGGAATTGAATGGAAGTTAATAAATGATCCCAGAAGTGAGTTGTATAATATTTTTCCCTTATTGAATTGATGAAGTATTTTAAAGAAAAGTACCTTTATGGGGTAAAAAGAGGGTTACAACAAAGTAAAACTTTTGTTAGCCATACCTTAAAAATCTGGCACAAATCAACTTTGTCTGCTCTTCCTTATGTGACAGCTGTTGATTTACTGTTGTATTTTCCTGGTTGGGTTAGTTTTATTACTGTTGCTTTGGCTATGAAAGTGGCATATTGCACCTTACTTAACTTATCAGGATGTGCAACAGTGTATGCAACAGAAGATGCCTTGAGAGCAGTTTTCTGAACATCAGAAGGTGCAGTATAACTAGCACTGTGCTGAGGTAGGGGAGATCTACATGGTGTTGCCTTGTTAATTCAGATCATTTTATATGACCATTTGGAGGTTGCTTCCTGCCAGGACTATCAGAATACTTTAAGTTCTCTATTAATCCTCTGGAAGAATTTTTAAAGCTATCAGCTATTAAATCACTATGCTCATTGCAGCTCAATGAATCTTGAAATATACTGGATTTTTTAAGTCTTTTTGCATTAGAATGGTGAGAGCAGAAAATTTCAGAATAACAAAGGCCATCTACTTAAAAAAGGTTTGCTGAATTTGATATCTTTTGCAAATAGATGCATGTTCACTTCAGTGAAGCACCTCATAGTCTTTCTAAAGCTTTGCTTTTTCGTATCTTTACTTCCTCAGACAAAAGTTAAGATCCAAATGTAAAATTCTAAATACATATATGTAAAAAGCTGTACATATTGAATATGAATTCAAATGAATGACTTTTAGATCTGTGGCCTTTCTCTCTCTTAAAATTAATAAATTGTTGGCATAAGCAGTCATTTAATTTTTTTCAGTTGGGATCTTGAGAGGGTTGAGAGCAGGCAGTTACATTTTGAGTGCTGGTATAAAAGAATACTCAGATCAGTGAAGCGATGGAATTGGTAATAAACAACCTCAATTAGAGACTGCAATGATCATAGTGATGATGTGGGTCCAACTTCCCAGCAAAATGGACTGGACATGTACTAGCAGATAACAAGAATGACCATACTACCTCAAGAACATCTGCTTCGCCTTGTGCTCTGTCTCTGATGATGGCCTTATGTGTGTACCAAGCAAAAAGCAGGAACAGAAGTAGTGTCTATAACAACACTTCACTCTAATGTCATCTTGGCCTCTGATCATTTTAGGAGATATCCAGAGCTTGTTACAGATTGTGTATCTAATGTTTCCTAATGGATTTCTCTTCTACATACTTGTTCCACCTTCCCTGTCTCTCCATGAGAGCTATTTACTCTGAGCTGGTGGGAGACTCAAAGTCAGAACGAAGAAACATGTGAGCATTCAGAAGTAAATTAAAGTGTAAATGAAGCCTGCTTTTAGGAGTGGCTAGTATGCTGAGCTAGAATACTATATATTCTTTATCGTCAGTGAGAACAGCAAGGTATATGGTCATTAAGAGCTGGGCTATAATTAGTGTTCTGGTATTATTGATTAAGTTGGTATCAGGAAAACTTATAATCTGTTCTAATGAAAGAAAACAGCCCCATTTTTATAATGAAAATTCAGAAGTATTCTCATAATCACTTGCTGTCTCGGCATTTCTTCTCAGAACCCATCCTCCAAACCTGTTGAGGTGCATCCATAAGTAATATGCATATGGGCGTGCATCGCGGTACTCTGACTGCAATCAGTCATTTGTATTATGCGATCATATTTCACAATTCTTCTCAGTGCAGAACAAAGCTGTATACGGGATGAATTCCACACACTGCTGAAATCATTGACAAAACCCCTGTAAGCTTCAACAGGGTTGGGATTTCATCTCAAATGTTAATACAGTTGTTTCCATTGTAAAGATCAATTTCAACAGCATATTTTTCTTTTCTCTGAAATTTGTGTGATACCTGGAGATACTGTTTCCTCAATGAGAATTATTTATTTTTTCTCATAAAGAGTTTTCAAAGCAACTTTTTAAAGTTACTTTTTACCACTAGGAAAGAAAATTGACTGATTTTTAAAGTAGCACTTTAAATTTAGACTAGCTGGGAATGAGCTGAGGTCTTTGTACTAGATGTGTGCGTTTGTGTTCATCTTTCTGTGAGATAAAGAGCTCAGAGGTGGTTTTGCTATTCCAGCAGAGGTGGAACTTCATATAATACAGATGAGAATGGAGCAGGATAATATCTTGTTGGCAGCAGATGATGTGCAATGTCATACCTCCACATGACAACTAGTTGAATATAGAGGAGTTATATTTACCTTTTCATCTTTTCCCCTCCAAAACCACCATTGAAAATCTGTAACAAGTATGGTAGGGTCACGCAGACTGAATCACTTCAGTATTGCGGTAATGAACTTTAATTACTTCAGTTCATCTTGGACAGATGGAGATTTTCACATCTTTTTTTTTTCTTTTCTCTTTTTTTTTTTTTTTTTTCCTTCAAGAACATCCATTCTCAAATTCAAGTGACAACCTCATACAAAAGGAGAGGACTTGGGATGAAGCTTAGAGGCACAAAAAGAAAAGTCTTAGACAAACTCATGTGTTTTCTGGGAAAACAGAGGGGAAAACCTGGGTCCACACTTTATTCATAACAGAACTCTTATTTTCCTCAGCAGAATAAAGCTTTCTTCCAGTCTCAGCAGGTATTTCAACTTGGTAGTTTCTATACGGACCACTTCATCATTAGTTTAAACTCTGAGGGTTGTGAGAGATGGGGTCAAGAGAAATTGGAGTGGGAGGGGATGTGGAGAAGAAAGGTATTAACCCCTACATCCCAATCTTTTGTCCATTGCTCAGTTGTCAGTAGTTGTCACTTGTATTTTCTTGATAATTCTGATCACGAGTGACAGCTCAAATCAAACCAGACAAACTTGTAAAGGAGCCTTTCCTAAACCATATCCACTCTTCCCAGTGGAGACTGAAGAAAATCAAACAAGTTGGTTTGCTGCGGGCTGTTGCATGCCAGATGAAGTGACTACCATTTCTGTTGCTGATGGATCTCCCTTACAGTCTCCACTTCACCCATCCAGGTTGACTGCTCCTGCAGTCTCCTTTCAGTGTCAGTTATGACTTCATTTTACTCACTTTGCTCTTCTTGACATGATGGCACTCTTCCTGCCCCTGCTGGGTGCCCCTCTCCCCTGCTCTCTCTGAATAGCACAAAATTCTTGTTGGAGGAGGACTTCTATGCCATATTTCATTATTGTTTTGTAACAGTGTTGAGCAATCTCCTTCTTGCTTACTGTCTTCCAGAAACTTTTAAGCTTTCCTTACTATTCAGGACACATCAACTCCATTTGACATGTGAAATTTCCTTACTATTAACAAAATACTCCTTTTTAAGCAGTAGGCTGTATTAAGCTCCTTCTGTATTTTGCACAACTGTCACTGTTGGTAGCAGTTAGTTTTTAACCTAATGTTGTCTATTTTATCAATAGATTTTTCATTCTTCTTTTGACTTCATACTGCCCCAAAAATGTCTTTGAGTGGATTTGGAAAGAGTTAGGTAAATTCTGGGTTTGGTTTTGTTTACCTTTGAAAAAAAAAAAGTTTTTATTACCCACCCTAATGCTGCTAGATGGTCAACTTCCAGTTCAATGTCTCTAGAGCAAGGAGGGTGATGCTAAAGGAAAGCTTGAAACTGCAAAACTTCTATAACTTTAAGAGCCTGAGCCAGGAATTTGGGTGGCAGTTAACCTGTGTCAGGATGTAGTCCTACATACAGCCTGTGTCAAATGCTGCGATGCCTTTTGCCCAGTCTCTGGAGAAGTAAGTGTGGTACAGCTAGAGCAAAACTATTCCTCCTCCTTCCCCTGCCCTTGAAATACTTTGAGTTCCTGTCTGATAAGGCCAGTGGAAAAGGCCATGACAGTTTGGAAAGAAGTTGCATTTCTGATGAAAGAATATTCTGCTTCATGTTTCTTTTTGGCCATAACTTTCCAGGACAGAGCTGCCAGCCAAATTTATACCCTTTGCCTTAAATCTGAAACCCGTTAGGAACTGTATTGCTGAGCACTGAAGAGCTACGCAGGCAATTTCCTCTCAGGGCTAAAGTACCTGGGTATGTATTGTAAATTTTCCCAGTCTCCCTCCCACCACCATTTCTGAAATAGAAGTGAGGGCTCTTTTCTCCCATCTCTTTACACAGCCGCCCATCCCCTCTGTCCTCCTCTGAGCTGTTGCTCACTACAAGATTTATCTTGTCCAAGCTGGTGCAAGGCAGAGGCTGACAGCTCTCCTCTGGGAGCTCCCCATACCTAGGGAGCCTCAGGGGTCCCACCATGACCATCACCCCTTCTCGCTTGCAAAGGACTGGAGATGATTTGGGTGTCTGTTTTAATAACCATACATTGCTATTGTTCAAAGAACACAGAGAAAGAGTGAGAACCTTTCCTTCCCAGGCTTCGACCTCCTAGAAGGAAAGTCCAGACCAGAGTTGTCTAAATGGAGTTTTAAATTACTGAAGAAGAGAATTTGTAGAGGCACTTGTGAGTAATGATGCTAAAGATAAGAATTCAGGGAAGCTCTGAGGAGATTTTAATCTAGGTGTTACAAGTGCAAGTACTCAGAAAGACCTGTCTTTATGTAGCATTCGATAAGTGTAAAATCCTGCCATTTTGAAGTTACTTATTTGTTTTTTAGAAACAGAGATAACACTGGAAAAATATTATTACTCTTTTTCCTGCTAGTGGTGTGTGATTCCAGAGAGTTTCATAAGGATGTTGTGATTGAGTTGATAAGATACAGTGTAATTAAAAATCCTGTGACTCTACCAGAACAAGAGGTTCACTCCAAAATACTGTCTTTACACTGTTAAAAAGGATTTATTTTACAGTGATTTTTTTGTTCTTTCAGACATTTGGCAATATTTTACATTACATTTTGGAAGTCAAACACCATGGTATAGAGTCTGAATTCTTTGTCTGAAAGTCTTTTTGTTCTTAACCATCAGAGAATATAAAAAAAATCAGCTGTGGTATTTTCAGTCATCTCATATTTCAAATGCCTTTTTATTCTGTGCTTTTATGACCAGTTGCTTGACAACGTATAGATATAGTTACTTCATGTGAACAATGCCCCTGTGCAATTGGTGTTGGTATGTATTTTTCAGGGCATATGTTGATATACAGTAGTTCCCAGCTGAGGGAGTTTTTTTTTAAAGGGCTTTGCTGCAGTGCATTTTTACATGGTGAAGTGATGTTTTCATTGAAACTCTTCCATGACATCCTCTCTAGGTTGCATCTATTTTAAGATACAAGTTTTATTAATCTGAGGTATGCCAGGGCCTAGTAGTGCAGCATTTTAATGCTTAAAGCATCTTTTACAGGATGTTATTGTGGTTTCACAATAAAAATGAAAGCAAACAAAAAAAGGAAACGATCAAAAAAATTAGAAAGCTTCTTTTGCTAAGAAGGCTGTATTGGTGAAAGGGGAAATCTAGCATAAAGAAAGAAAAATAAAAGTGAAAAGTGTCAACAGAAATGTTAAAAATCTTTATAGGTTTACTTCATGTGATAAAATTGATGGTATTCTTTCCAAAAGATATTTCTTTGAAAAATTATTTTGTTCTATGGGAATTTGGGATCATCTTTTAGGAAAATATCCTCACTGCATGCCATACGATAGTTGTGAGGAGGTGGGGAGCCTATAGAAAGTATATGATTACACAGTAAATGCTACTTTTTTTGGACTAATTTCTACAAAATCCCACTTAATTTCTGTAGAACTCTGTCAATTTTATGCTTACTGTATTCCTTTTTCATGAGGAATTTGAGATTATTGTTTTAACCTTTTTCCCCCACTGAGTGGACAATAAGTAAGAGTGACTGCAGTAGGGTTTTTGGTGTGGTATTTTTTTTTTTTTTTAGTTTTGTATTGTCATGTTTGCCTGTAGTTTTTTACAGTTTTCATAACAGGGATTAGTCACAAATACTTTAAAATAGAAATAAGTACATTAGTCTATAGAAGAAGTTTGTGCATGCTGCTGTTCTCAGTACTGAGTGTTTATTGTTTTGGGCTATTACCAAAGAATGGCAGAATTTTTGTACAGGGAACTAACTCTGGAAAGCCCCAAATGTAAATATTACAGCAATTTTCTAGTTTTCAAGTCCTGGTTAATTTCCTTTAAATCTAAGGATTTCTGTCATGGGCAAGCATCTTTGCTTAAAGGATTCAGGTAAATTCTCTCCACCTTAAATGGAGCAGGAAGGATTTAAGCGTTTGCATGTGTTTATATATTTGCTCCCCACTGGCTTCAGGTTCATTGACATCAGGTACCTGGGAATTTCTTCTGTGTTTCCTAGTACCAGAGAGCAAATGTTTTGCATCTTCTCTGTTCTATGTAGGGAATAGTCATGGGAGTGAGTAAAAAAGGTGAAGTACAAAATTGGTAGGCTCAGTAAAACCATATAGCTTACAAACTAGTTCTGACATGATTGCATGTAGGATAACCTGTCATATTTTTATTTTAGTGAATAATTTAAGGTCAGTTACTAAGACTGTTTGTGAGGCAATAAAGATGATCTCAGAAAATGTGCTGTATTAAGGGAGTTGTATAGCTGCTTTCATTGTTGATCCTAAGCAGGTTTTTTTTCTTTTCCCTAATACATCAGTTATAGTCTAGTGGGTCACCAAACAGTAGATTTATTTAAAAAAAAGAAAAAAAAAGGTTGATGGCAAACACAGAGAGCTGATATGTTTTCAAGGAGGACTAGCCTGCTGCATTTGTGAGCGATGATAGATGTGTGTGAAATATAACCCTGATTAAAAATGCATGTGTGAAACCCCTTCGAATAAAGTGCTGTGTCTGACAACATGTTCAGAGCTGCTTTATGTGAGAAGGGCAGGGTAATGTAACAGCCCTTGTACCATTCACTTTCTCTTCACCACTTGCTTAACTCATTGTTCTTCCAGAATTTTCAGTAGATGTAATGCTAAAGAGTTACAAGTGCAGAAAGCAGTGTGAGGAAGTCTAAGGGATTCGCATTGGAAGTAAAGATATTGAAAATACATCTAAACCAGACTAATGCTCAGACACGTCCAGCCACTGTTAAGGAGTGCTAGGTCTGGGATCAGGGGATGGTTGTGGTTATGTGGCAATTTCTATGACCTGATCATGTATTAAAATCCTCACATGTGTTTTCTTTGCTAGCTGTCAACATCTACAGCAGAAACATTTATCAAAGGTAAAGCAGTGGAAACTGATAATGAATATTCACTTTTTAGGGCTAGATGAAGCTTCAAAGGTGACTGAGCTGCATGTGAAAATTCTGACTGCGCATAGCTAGGAAGTGTGACACAAGTGGGAACCACACAAAATGTGATGGACTGCCATGTGTACAGGGCTGGGTCCTGCAACTGTTTATACCTGCGCACATGCTTTTCTATGACATCTTTACTCTTGATCCTCGGAGGCTGCTGCGAGGATTTTTTTTGCAGGAGCTCTTGCAGGTAGCCACTGAATTATGAGGGTCTGAGAAGGGGTTTAGGTGCCATTCCCTGACTGCTTCTGACTTCACTGACTGCGTGACCTTCTGCATCCCTGGTTTTCCCTTAAAAAGGCTTGTAATTGCAAGTGAAGGTTCATGATTGCTTTGGTGAGATGCTCCCTCTAAGCAAAGACTCAGTGTAGCCATGCTGGGTATGCTTAATAACCTGAATGCTGCATTTTGGTGGAGCTGTGCTCTACAAGCACCTTTACTTATAAGGCCAAAAACTGGAACTGTGCCATGGTGAAGGGAAGCCTGGGGAAGAGCTGTGACTTTGAGAGACATTTCCTCTTTCTCCTTCTACCTTGCCTGCTACTATTGAAGTCCAGGGACAACTAACGTGTGCCTTCCATTGCACTCATTTGGCTGTGCAGCCTGTGGCATTTGAGAATCACTGCTTTGTCCCTTCCTCACACCTTGGAGACAGCTTCCTATCTGACTGCATGTGCAAGTGGGTTTATCGCTGTGCTCAGTCCAAACACCTGCAGCAGCCATTGAGGTGGAAAAAAGTCACCTGTGGGAATGTGGAAGAAAGAGAAGGGGTGTCAGCCCCTCTTGCAAAGGGTGAACTATTAAAGTGGCATTTGGGGCCATTTTTAAAGGTATCCAGGTGCCTACGGGTGCTGATAGGCACCCAGAGGGATTTTCCAAAGCCCACACTTTTAAAGGTATTTAGGCATTAATCCAAAATTGGAATGTCTAATTCTCAGTTTCAAAAGTGCCTAAGGGCCAGATTCTTAAAGATCCTTAGGTACTGGGCTCCCCCTGAAATCAAACAAAAGTTACATCAAATGATCTTATTTCCCAGGACGGTATTCTTGAAGAAGTGCCTCCTGGAATATTAATGCACGAAAGACCCAATTGATCTGAATTGGGAGGATATCTGCAAGTTACTGTGCATCTCAGCTTTACTCAGAAAGCAGGTCTTAAAAGATTCATTCTTGGATAAGGATCTGCTAGCTCTTTAATGTAATTACTCCATACCAGTAATCTGGCATGATGACAACCATCTATTAACTCCGCAATTCAACTCAAAATAACTCAACATTCATTACGTGCTTTTAATACATAATTTTGGTGAATTATAGAGGTTATGAGTGAGCAATGGCTAAGAGCCAAGATGAATATAGTGCACAACCTTCCCTGCCCAGCACATTATTTCCTCTGTCATGACAAATTTTTTCCCCACAACTTGAGGTTACAAAACTTGACGCTGATTTTATACGTATAAATATGTGTATAGTCAAGGCTTGAGAGCTCCTTTAAATCTTTTCACTTTGCATGCAACCCAAATTTTAACACAGGCCTCAGAAGGGAAAAAATGCACAGGTTAAATACATAATTTCAAACTTTTTTTTTTCCTCTTTCCTTTGATATTTAATTATATGCAAGTGTTTCTGTTTTAAGCAAATGCTTATAGAATTCAATCTTCCTATGCACATTAACCCACGTGTTTATAGTTGCCTATCATATTTAGCCCTTTACACGGGGCATTGAGATCTGGCCAAACTCACGCTGCAAAAGGACCTCAGTAAAACTTCTGAACTGCAGGGAAAGGGACGTGAGCGGTGAACCCAAAGAGCACATTCCCTGCTCTGCCTCCTGCTCTGCCCGCCTGCAGGAGAAACTGAGTCAGAAAGTTAAGAAACTGCGGCATAGGAACAAGTTAAATCCCTTACCTCGGCATCAGTGGCAGAGCTGGGAGCACAGTTGGGCTACATGTTGGGAGCGGGGGGCCACGCTGTCCGCCTGCACCTGCCCCCTCACACAGGTACGAATGTCCCACACGTGATGTGGTGGAGAAAAGTCAGTTTAGCAGCATTTGGTGAATTCCCAAATAAAAACCTGACCTGGCAGCTGTTATTCACAGGAGGGATTACTTGCAGGATCAGTCCCTGAAAGGGGGCTGAGGAAATTCAGTACAAACATTATTTCTTGATCTGCATGAAGAACGAGTAGCTGTAAATATCAGAAAAGAAAGGTATATCTTGCTTTCTTTTTCCTGCTGTCTCCTGTCACTGCTGGAGGGAGCTAGTTTGCCATAACTTATACAATTACCAATAGTCTTTTTTAATTTGACGTTTTAAGAGCTGTGTTGGGTAGAGGATAATTAATAGCAATTAACTTGCTTTGAAGTTGAGCTTTAAATAATATATAGCATAATTATGTCTAAAGCCTCTAACTTACTACTTACCCTAGTAGGTATTTCATCTGTGTTTTACTGTAACACAGCTCCTTCTGTATAGCAGCACTAATCCTTTACCTGGGCTACTTAAGCTCAGAAACATTGATTACATATTGTGATCTTCCTGCAATAACCTTAATTAATTCCTGATGCTTCCACCTTGTTTCAATTATTTTGAGTTTCAGCTCAATATTAAGAGAAATAAAATGGTGGATGAAATTTCATAACAAAATTTGTTGCAGGTAAAAACCAATGAATAAAAATTACTATCTTCAAGACCCAAACCCACCAACCTTCTAAAACCTTTAAGACCCTGAATATTTTTTCTAATCCCTGGGTGCCTTTTAACAACTGGAACTATTTTTTATTTTTTATAAAATTGTCAATGCCTTTTCTTCAGATTTATTGGGGCTTCTGTTTAGCTTCAATAGTTGTCTTCTGTGTTCCAGCGATATATGCAGTAATACTTCTGTACGTGGTTGTATTTTTTTTTTTCACCCCCCCTGTTATTCGAATAACAGAGAAAATGAAGATGTAAAAATGAAGGCTCTACTTGTATAACCTACATGGAAATTTGTACAATTAAGGGTTCATTTATTCATCGCACACACACTCACACACTATCTGCTTTCCAATAAATATGCAGACATTAGTGACAATGAAATCTTGCTTATCCTTAGTATTCTCCAAATTTTACTTTGCAATTAATTGTCTTACCAGGTTACATCTATATTAGTACATATTTCCCCTCAAATTCTAAAGAGAGTAGAGTGTCTAATTTATTTCCCATCCTGCTGTTGATAGAAGCAGGGTTTTAATGCTGGTGATCTCTTTCTTAGTTACAAATACACACTCTGAGTGCTCTGAGATTTATGTAAGAACCTGGAATTCAGACATGGGGTTTTGCACTGCTTCTTCAGTTAAGATTAATTAGCAATTATTATTAATAAAATTCGCAGTGTGAATAAAGTGTTGTCTTTCCAGTCTCTCTTGCAGTGTCTTTTATTTGGACTTCAATATTGACATGGTTGTGAATAGAGAGGGATGCTGTTGCTACCACAGTCACAAAAATTTGTATTATGGAAAGACAGATGGTTGCTGGTAAATATTAAGCAAGGGGTAAATTGCAGTCTTGATTTAATTTTGGTTGAGGTGATTTTAGCAGTAGGGAGTGAAAGCAGTGACTGCAGAAAACACAAATGTACTTTTAAATATTTTAAATTTCTAATGAGCTTCAGCTTCTCAACTGAATTTAAAATGAGTAAGCCTTTCACTGTGCTCTAGATAATGAAGCTTGAAAACAGTATTTACTAGAAAGGTGCCATGTTATCTGATACACCATTTTAGTGCATAATTAAAATAAACCCCCCTAATAATAGGGAATATCAAGTGATGCCAGAAGCGCTGCCATAAAGTTTTGTTTTATTTCTGACAGTCAGTTGGAAGGTAGAGAGAAAAGTAAACAAATATACTGTTTTGATTGATAGGAAAAATACAAAATTAAAGGTCACATCAGCTATATGATTTATGTTGAGAATGCAAATTTGCTGAGAGTTCATGTAAGTGGAAATACACGTTTGCTTTATCTTTCTGTCTCTCCCTTCCCATTTCAATTTGTTTCATTTGCCTTTTTTGAAAATATGTGGACCTGAGACCTTTGTCCAGAGGAACAGTGGGATCCATCCCATCATTTTGAGGAGGGAAAAAATGATTTCATGCTGGCCAGGTGCATTCCGCAGACCTCTTGTGTAATGATACGAGCTGGCTTTGGTGGCCAGCAGCTCCTGGGAAAGGCTGTGTCAGTGCCTGAGGTGGGGTAGGCTGCCGTGGGCGCGGGGTGGGAAGGAAGCTGTCTGGGGCCATGTCACTGCTGGGAACGTCCACTTCTGTAGAAGAGAGGCCTGGCCAGTTCTGAGCACATTGTGAATAAGGATTAGACAAATTACCCTTTGGTTCTGATTGACCTTTCCAATATGTGGTCTACATATGGAGGTTGTATACATTAAATGGCTTTTATTACTCATTGTTTATGTAATAAATATGTTTTCCAAGTAAAAGTGTTTCTTCTTAACCCTAACCAATGGCTACAGAGAATGGTAACATACCTACTGGCCTATAGTCCTTAGTTAAATCATCAGTTTGTTAACTGCTGTTTGCAATCTAAACCCTCCCTCTGGAATGGACTTCTTTAAAGCAAAATGAAATAAAATAAAGGTAAGTAAAAGTAAATAGATTTTCCTATTGAAAGTTATTACTTCAGGAATGAAGAAGATGGATATTGATCCACACCATCCTTTGCCATTACAGTCAGGTTCACATAGATAGCTCAGACACTATATTCTAAGCAAACAGCCATTTTCTCTTCTGACTTGGATTCCAGTGAGAATTGAAAAAAGTAAAAGGTTTGTAAAAACATTTTTCTGTCCTTCTTACAGGGACAATTGATGTTGAAGTAACAGTTTCTGAGATACTTGCACCTGTTATTGATTTATTTCTTCTTTGTCATGAACAATCTCCTGTTTTATAATACAGTTACCCTTGTATGCTGCCCTAAGGTAGATATTCAGAAATAGTTTTACTACAACAAATTCCCAGAGGACTTAAAAATATATAAGGCATTCTAAATAAAGGAACGGCATTTGTCCATTTTTTGCATCTTATGTGGCCTATATCAATGAGAGTAATATTTTTTCCAACAGTAATAGAGTACGGCATGACATGCAATTGTCATAACCCTGTAAATGATGTGGGGAATCCATAAGGTCCCATGCCAGAGAAAGCTTGCAAAATGCCCTTGCGAGTCCGTGGAGCGGAAAACAATTTAAAAAAATAAACCAAAACAGAATCAAAATTTTTAAAAACTTAATAAAAAGAACACAATTTTTAGGTGCTGCTATCTGAGAGGTGTGTGCTCCTTTTAGAAAAAAGTACATTGGGTCTGTACTATGAATGAATTGGAAGCAAATGCAGTGTGGAAATATAAGCATCTTTCTTTCACTTATTCATGTACATGTAGGCATGCACACACATGCACAATTGCTTGCTTGTTTTAATATAATATTTCCATTATTCCTCTGCAGCTCACTGTTTCATAGTTAGAGATTAATGTGTGACCTCTGCCTTCCTGACTTCAACTGGTTACTACAGAGGAATTCTTCTGTTTTTACTTTTTATCACATCTTCTGACATTTTAGTGAATAACACTTGACAGCTATGAACATCTGCAAAAGTTATTGTTATCATAACTTGAGCTCAACAGAGCTACTGTCACTGATGCTTAGAAGAGATCACATTGCAAAAAAGATAGGGAGTGCGTTGACTTTATCTTTTTTTTTTTTTATAAATTCTTGTTGGATTTACAGTAGTAGGAACGTTTTATTAGTGTACTTTTTCATCAGTGAAGTCGCGTCTCGTATTTAAAGAGGATAGGTGTAACACTTGCATTGCTTGACCATAAGTTTGCAGTTTAGCTGGGCTGTTGAAGCAGTTTTCTTTTATGTAAGATTTTTACACATACTGTGGAATGATTAGTCTTTTTTTTTCTTTTTTTGCTTCCCCTCTCCTTTTTCCTCACTCATTTTTTAGTCTGTTGGGCAAAGAGCTACTGGTAGGCTTAGAGCCACAAAGCAGTTTTAAATAGTACAGACTTGTGAGTTATTTGTGTTAAAATAATTCCACTTTATTCTTCTGATTGCTTATTCAGTGTGCACCCAAAGAAACTGTTCTATTAGAGTCTCCTTGAAGGCAGCGATGGAGAAAGTAAATGCAGTTTGTCATTTATGTGCATATTACAGTATAAATCACAAAGATTAAGGGCAGTCATTTTTGGGAGCACTGCAATTTTGCAACCAAAAGCACTTAAATAATTACCTTTTTAAGCAACTTTTATTGACTATGCAGGAGGATAAAAAGTAATCTTACTTGTTTTAAATGGCATAAAGCAACCAAATGCCATTAACAGAGTGTTACATTTCTTATTTCACTCAGATTGCTGAAGCTTACCAGCAAGAGATAAAAAAAATGTATAAATTCAGGAGCGCTGGCTAGCAATATCCCAAGCCATTGTCAGTGGACTCCTACTTTCCCCTGCCAAAATATGTGGAAGCATGCATGGATTGTGCTAGATTAGTACGAAGGGCTTGTTTCCGTGGCATTAGCCAGGTATCTTAGCAACAGGATCATACCAGATTCTCGCAGTGCTCTGTGGTGGTGCATGTAATATCCTGGACATAATCTGTCTTTTAATTTTCTTTGGATTGTAGTGATATTACAGATACATGTGTTCAGTTATAGATCTTTATTTAATAAGAAGAATGCTTTAGCTGAAGATTTGTACTATGTCAGAAGTGGGCAACTCACAATAATGTTGCCAGAGGTTTAGCCCAGGTACAGCCTTGTCTCGCATTTCAGATTGACGGGAAAACTTACTCCCTTCATTAAGATGTGCCTCGTAGTTCATATCTTTATGCTGTGGAGACGGGGATGCTGCCAGAATTCATAATAATGAGAACGTTATTTAATGTCAGATAGAATGCAAATTGCTTGTACAATTGAAATGTCATCTAAAACATGCCACCGTATGCAACACCACTTTATTATAAGTCACTGAGAGCAATATCTTAAATTTGGAATTGCACTAATCCTTCATCTGCTTTTGTTTACCTTTCATCTATAATAGAGATGTCGAATTTCCTCCAAACTGCATTTGCATGTTTTAACTGCTTGCGCACACAGCTGAAGATGTGTGGGAGAAGCATGAACAAGAACTTCCTTTTGATTTTCTTCGTCTTTTGCTTGTTTGTTCAAAGCATATTAATAGGAAAAAATAGCTTTCGAATACAAGACAAAATGCCATGTCAACCCTTTCTAGAAAATAAGCTGAAGCTCATGCAAGAACTTTTCATGATTCAAAGTATGAATTGTAATACAAATTTGATGGTATTGATTGGATTGTAATTGATTTTCTTGGTAATTTAGTCCCATACAGTGGTTTGTTTCATATAATTGAAACAATAACAATAACAATAACTTCACAGGATTAATTTGGTCCACAGTAAGATGACATTGAATGTATTTAAGATTTTTGGCATACTTTTCTTGGAAACAAGCTATCCAGAACAATTACTTTCCAAATGAAATATATGCCAGTGTGGAAAATACGGTTAGTGCACCAGGCAGGGCTGAACAACTTTATTTATAAACATCAACCTGAGCAGGAACCCTTTTCTTAGGTCGTTTTCAAAATATTTGAAGCAAAACTATGGTGGGATCTTCCCTCTCCTGCTCTGCCCTAGCAGCCCCTCTTCCTGCGTGTGCTCCCATGTGAGCACCTCCTGAACAGTGGGAGAGGCAAGAGGGAGAAAACAGAGCCCCGCTTCCCCTTCTAGAGTGGATCTAGTGGGGTGCCGCTGTGTCGGTCGTCTGGGCTCGTCTGCAAGCGGGACAACTGCTCTCCTTTTTCCCATGACAGTGCTCGGGGCCACGGAGTCCCTTACTAAACGCTCTGGGAATCTGAAAAAAAATCGCCTGGCTGGGGTTCTCTGGAGGTGCTGAGCAGCCCCAGAGGCAGCTGCAGCCTCTGTTTCTGGTTCCACTGTGGTCAAAGAAGAAAGAGAAGATGCTGGGGGCAGTCAGTCAGATTTAAGAGCTGCAGATTTACCAGGTGTGCTAAAAGTTTTAGCTTTTGACTTATTTAGTCTAAGACTAAGGAAAAGTTGGAAATGTTGTTTCAAAAATGTTCACCTTGAAGAATAATAGAAGCTCTTTAAAGCTGAAAATCCGTTCTTTTAGGAAGTATTTCTTGCCAGAATTGTGCAATATTGCTTAAAGGAAGACTTATTTTCCTGGACAAAAGGGATAACATGAATAAGGCAGGGAACAATGTTTTCTCTGGCTGGAGGTTCATCTTCAAAGTCCAAACTTATCATGGCAAAATCTATTCTGTTGTATCCATTTGCTCTACTTCAGAGCGAGATCTCATTTTGAGGATGTGCCTCTCAGTTCACAAGGAATTTCATTTTATCAAACTAATTTATTTTATAAAGTGCCTGGCTTTTTCATTCAATGAATGGTACAATGTCATGCCCATCTCTGGGGCATCAGCCCTTATTCCTGCCTCTTTTCTGTTCCTTTTCCTCACGTCAAAGACTGGCTGAAACTACTACTATTAGACAACAGCCAGCCTTTAGGTGGTAGACAGGGAAGAGCTTGTTTGCATTTGCTGTGTAATTTATTTGCCTGGTACATCTCCCACTGTGGGACTTCTGGCCCTCATTTTACAATTAAGAAGAAAACATGTGGCCACTCGTTTGAGTGGGAAACATGGTGTCCAAAGAAGCTATGTCTCAGATACAAAGAGCACTTTGATATTTCAACTGTGTGGTAGCATTTGTTAGAGAGCAAACAAATTGTCTGCAGTTTTCCTTCAAGTGGAATAAAAAATATTCAAGTATTGCTGGGTACTCAGTAAGGTTTGTCTGAGATCTTAAATGCATGTGGGACCACTTCTTCTGGTTGGAAGTGCTCAGTTACATATCCTACTGTCGAGAGATTTACAAATTAGAGTTACATGCCTTTCTCTTTGTGCTTCAAAGTTCTTGGAAGATAAATCCAGTGCTTAAAATGTTGGTAGAACAAAGCTTTATCATCATCTAAAAGGAGCAACAGGATGAAGCTTTGAAAACGTGACCTAATGGCCCAAAGTAGCATTCACAGAGCATCTCAGAAAGGGAATATGTGATGCAAGATGCCATAATCTGAGATATTCATTCCGCTTTAATGGAGATACAGGAGGCTACACCCTGGAGGTTTTGGTTGTTTGGCTTTGTTTTTTTTCCATATGGATAAGATTTTTAATTTTCAGGCAGAGTTGATTCTCCTCTTAAGAAAATGATGCTACATTTTTTATTTAACTGGTTCATGGACTTCTGACCATGCTGAACACAGCTGTGCTTGTGACCTGAAGAAACTGCCTAGGTGAAAAAATTGTATTCATTCACAGAGCCTCAAGCTTGTTTGTTTGCTTGCTTGTTTTAGCTGCCTTAAGGTTTTTTCTGTTCCTTTTTTTTGTTTGTTTGCTATTGCAAATAGTTCCTAAGCTATTCTAAAAGTATGAAAGACTCTGCTTCACTGTCTGTTATAGAGGCATCACTACTGCAGTGCTCTTTTGAATGAATTTGGTTGCAAACCCAAATTGGCTCTTTATTTAAATCCTAATTGTATTTGTGGTCTAGAGCTGTCAGCCAGTCTTACTCTCCTATGCTAGACACTGAGCAAACATATAAGCTAATGATGGCCTCCACTCTGAAGAGCTTAAAATCTTTAAAAGACAAGACCTCCCAGATAGATAAGACAAATAAATGGGCCAGGTAACAAAACTGAAATGCACATGTGCCTTCTCTGCTTTTCATCTTCGATTTTGTGATTTTTTTTTTTTTTTGGGGGGGGGGGGGTTGTTCATTGTAAATAGGAAGGATGCTTGAGTTTGCCTGTCCTTGAATAAATTCTTACCCACAGATCTGATAATGAATTAATAACTTTGTTGATTTCCTCAGCCACATTTCATAGGGAACTGACTGAACAATGAAATTATATAGATTTTTTTGGTACCTGTTTTTAGGAAGACTGTGTTAATTTACTGACTTTGGTAACTTAATATCTTCATTTGTTTGGTTGGAACTCTTTAACAATATTTTTGTCTTTCTTCATCGATCTCTGTCAATCTCTATCATATACCTGAAATTGTTTCCTTGTGTTTTTGAGGCAGTTTAATTTCTTTATCAAACATGATTTCTTCCTTCAAAGTTAGATTCACAGATGGTGTTCTGCATTATTCCAGGCTGAGTTACTCTTGTATTTGATAAGTCTGAGGGAGAGTTATCAGAGAAATGTTTAACAAATGAAAATGGTTATATGCACCTGCAGTACAGATGCTAATATCCTTTTCAGCTGATACCTAGAGGGAACTCAACACCCTGGTCTGAGACACTTCAAGGGTGAAACGTGGTAAGTTTAACAAAGCTGAGAGACACTATAAAATAATTCGTAATGTAAAGAGAAAAATATTGTAGCTTTGAAACTGTATGAGCAAATTAATTTCTGAAAAAAATGTAATTTTGGAGCCTTCTGTCGCTTTTTTCTTTGGGATACTTTTTCAGAATTTTGCCTGCCATATCTAAAAGGCTTGGGATTTCTGGATAATGCCAGAAAACATGTAAGTTACCTTCTGAATGCAGTGAAGTAGAGGGGAAAACAAGCTCTTAATTGAATTCAGAGTTAATTTCAGAATGATATGCTTACTCTCAATCAGGCTTCAGTGAAGACACAAGTAACTTTTAATTTGCTGTTCCAAAATGTTTTCATTATGTTTTTCTGTTAATCATTACTTTCTGGCTTACAGAACCTGATTTTTGGTATTGTGATATCACAGAAATGGTGGACCTCCTGGTTTGCAGCCAGGCAACTGATTTCTGCAATTATGTTCTAAAAGTTCATCAGTCAATTTGAAAGTATCTACTGTATTTCTATTGAGGGAAAATAACATATACCTGATATCTGAGTACAAAGAATTGTTTATGTAAGGTTAACTAATTCTTTGCTATAATCCCTTCATGACAAATATAGCTGATCATAATTTTTATGGGTGATTTGTAATTTATTGTCAGTGAAATGCTTTTTGAGCTTTTTTTTTTAATCTCAATTACCCAATGGTCTGTTAGCGCTGGCATGCAGTATGCTGGCTCCTTCCTTCTAGGGGAAGAAGCAGATTTCTTGCAAGGGATTTAGCTTTTGCATCTTGACAGCACTTTGGGTGGAGCATAATAAGACAGGAAGAACTCACACAGTAATAAATTGGCTTTTAGGTGGAAGTTGAGTCAGATGTTTAGACTTGAGCCCCTTAGCTTCCTCAGGAGCGCGGAGGACTTGGTTAACAAGAACCAAGAATGGACTAGGAAGCTCGTGGTCTCTCATTCTCCACCAAACCATTGGCCAAACCCCAATTAAGAGGGAGAGAATATAGGTACGCTGCAATTCTACTTTTAGGTCCATATTTGTTACAGAGTTTTTGTTTGAAAATTTGTTTGTATGAAGACTGAAGGAGTGGGTGTACATCTTTTTCATAACATGCATCATTACAGTTACTGGTTTTAAAGCTTTTGTTGGCTGTAGCCCATCTTCCCAGATAATTTGTCACCTGTTACTGTATACATGGGACTAGTATCAAAGATGGTTTTTTCCCTCACAAATCATTAAAGAATTTCTGAGTGGCAATTTGGCATTGGAGACCTTCTGATACTGCCTTGTTGAAATAATCAAAATACAGGTATCACTAAATACATGAGTCACGCTCGATCACCTGATGAGCTGTCACAAAACATATGCAAAGATTCAGTTTACAGAAATGGCTCTGCCCTTTCATGGGAAATGAACTAAAGTGATCCTCGTGAGCTGTGAGGCCAGGGAATAAAGCAAGTAACTAATATTGCCCTATGTCTGATCCTAAACTGGTTCCATCAAACTAGGCTTAGTGTGCATGCACATGGAGCTTACCCCGTTTATTTGAACTATGTGCAAATTAAGAGAACTATATTTGTTTGTTCATCACTGTTAACTCAGATTGTTAAATAGTGGCTCTTTTGAAAATGCTTTTTTATTTTGAAGAGGATGCTTTTACACATTAAGGCTGGTAATAAAATAACTGAAGTAATTTGTTTGACACATTGCCGTCAGTGAATATCTTTAGAAAGTAATACTACTACCAGTGTCTGTTGGACTTTGTAAATCAATGTTCATTTTTCCCAAATACTGTTCAACACATACCAACCCCAGAAGAGATGACCCTTTTAATTCCTTAGGATAGGCTACAGTTTGGTTTGATTTATGGAAGACCAGTAGTCTATTTATAAAAGATGTATCTGCAAGATGCACTTTATGAGAAACTCGGCTTTTGGGACACATTAATTCTAAGTGCAGATGCAACTTTCATGTTTTATAATATAACCCTGACAGCTGTAATTTCAGATTAAAGATTTTTCATTCACATTCCCATCCTGATTGCTCTGCATGGTCCTTATATTACCTTATTGTCAATAGCAAGTGTTCATCCTATTGGGAGTCATTTAATAACCAGCTGCCATTTAAAGTGTAGACAGAACATTTGTCTCAGCCTGCTCATCTCAAGTGTAGTTTCTTTGCATGGGGAGCTGGGACTTCTTCAAGAAAAACAACAGCTGGACCTCACTATTGTTCCCTGCCTCTTCTTTTGTAGTGGCAAGTTGAAACAAATATGGATGGTCTTTGTGAATTTTCTGAACGTATTTGTGGCACTAGTTTGTTTATCTCTTTCCTTCTCAGGCACAAAGTATCCTCTTTATGACAAATGATTTTTTTCTTTCTTCTGCCAAACATATCTGCAGTGCTTATTTTGCGTTGTCTAAAATTGCTGAAAGTTAAGCAACAGCAAGATTAAAGGTTTTGTGCCACTGCACAGCACCTCTGCCTTTTTGCATGTCATTATCTCCACTATATCAAGGTACTCTGCTTGCAAAGTATTTTAAAGCCAATTTTAAAACAATAGTTTAAGGGCATCAGTTTATTTTCAGATGTGATTTTCCAACCAAAGTCATTGGGAAATAAGTATAACTGGTCTATATGAAAATGAATTCATGATTGGTAACGATTTTTTTTCCACCTACCTTTTAAATTTCCTTAACTTGACAGCTGGGGATTATCCTTTGTGGCAGTGATCTGTAACAAAAAAGAGGGGGAGGGAAGGTTTCAGAAAAAAATTGACTCTTTCATGGCTAATTAAACTGGAATACAAATCAATCAGCAGAAATAGCTGATGAATTTATTATGTCTGTGCAAGCTTACTGTATCCTAATGTGTTTGATGTTCACTAAAATTACTATTCCCATCATCTTATAGGGTAATCGTTTACCTTAAGCTTTACCTTTATCTATAATATTGATCTGAGACTCTCAGGCAAGTAATGGAAGTTTGGGTTTATGTAAGTGTGCAGGGTATAAACACTAGAGCCATGACAACTTGGAAAACCTGGCCTGGTGATTAAACCTTTTATTTTTCTTTTCAGATCAAGTTCTCTAAGTCCCCCAGGCTTGTAAGCCTACGGGTTAGCTTAATTAAGTTAATGGAAGGGTGGATGAAGAGGTGTAACCACTGAGAAGCTCTTTCAATCCAGTTTCTATAAACATTTTACTATGTAACATTTGTCCGTTTATCATTGTGTTGCTGTGTAGTAAAACTGCTTCTGCTGGTGTACTTGAACACACAGGATTTTGAACGTATTGTAGATGTGACTTGGAAAAGTGTCCAGCAGCCAGGGGTTATAGAAAGAAATACATACGAGAATGCTGAAGCGTCTTGAAAATTAGTTTTGAAATTTGAATGCTTTTACTCAGTTATTTTCTGACATCTGAATGCTGTGGTCACGTAGCTGCTGACATGTAATTTGTTGTTTGGTTAACTGTAGTAACAGACTTCCCCCCCACCCTGCCCTCCCCCTGCCATTGGAAATTAGGCATTCTTTTGAGGTGATGAGAGGGGCTCATCTGAAGTGTTGCAAACACGCCTGGCAGTTGATTCAGAGCTTTTAGGGATTTCAGAAGAAATTGATGCATGTCCTGCACAGAAACTTCATTGAGTCATGCTAGGAAGAATTTTGTCAGCGTGTTAGTAAGATAAATATGACTCATGATGGACACTTTGCACAAATTATTTGCTCGTTCTTTATTCTGAAAAACAACTAACAAAACATACAGCTTAATTTCCATTGCCCTAACTAATTGCTTCCCCTTACCTTTCCCCAGGTACTTAACCACTCTAGAGATTGCTTTAGTAGTCATTCTTCAACTATGGTGTTACAGCTCACCTCAGCCCCACCAGATAAAAACCTCATTTCTCCCCACAAGCTCAAGCTCAAGTTAATGTCTGCCAGGCTACTAAGACTTTCCTCTTGATTCAATCCTTGCTTCCAAGGAAAAGAGCAACATTCAGAACGATGTCCGAGTCACGTGTTGCTTGAGCAAAGAATGAGATCAGCTACTTGCAGCGCACGTCTTCCGACTACAGATATGTATGAATAATAAATTATATTGTCTTTGTTAACAAAGGGTCAGAAGCGAATCTAGTCTCCAAACAGAGCAGAGTCACTAGGCTGTATGCAAAGCGTATGCAGAGGAGGAAGCAGTCTTTCCCCCTTGGTATCTTGCAGAGAAGCAGTCACCCTGATGTGCCAGCAAGCTGGTAACTACACACAGGGTGGATTTCAGACTTTCTTGGATCTTCTTCCTAAACCTCTCTGAACGCCTTGCTCTTTTTGGTAAGCTGTAGCATTCGCTCAAATCCCTTCCACTGTCTGCCAGCTTTGGAAGCAAAACTTGGTCATTCCATGCGCTTAGTACAGGTTACAGCAAAGTGCTGAAGTGCTGGAGAACAATACCAAGCCCCTGATGAAAGCTGGGTAGTGGTTAGTTAATGAAGGTTAGCACTCTCCACTGGAAATCCTGTATCAAATGCTATATATTGTTCATCATAAGTTACTTGCTTTTGAAAATATATTCATTTTGATTGAAGGCTCTTTAACAACAACAAAAAAATAATCCTAAATTGCTGTTAATTTTCAATGATTGCATTTTCGTCAGTTGTTTTTTGTTTTTTGTTTTTGTTTTTTTGAGAAGAAAAGGACACCCAGGGCTCCCCTGCATGCAGACCCAAATGGGTCTGAAACAGGAGGAGAAGCCGCCTCAGCGCAGCCCTCCGCTGGCAGTGCTCTAGTATTTACTGTAAACAAACTATACTGTCCTCTGGAGGCTAATGGGGCTGTTGATTGGTGTTTGCTCATCACAGCAGGGTCTGGTGTGTGATATCTGGGGCTCCTGCGTATTGATGAGTGTGGGCTGCCGGTGGGAGGTATAGCCTGCCAGAGGACAGGGAGGGGGGCGCGGGGGCTTGTTAGCTCTTTGTGGCTGGGTGGAATGAGAGTCCTTGTTTATTTAGCATTCTTAGCAAGTCCTCCAGGACCCTTGCAAAGTCTACTAAAATAGAATTCCCCCTATTCCCATGGATCTTTGTAGAAGTATCTAGCTGTTGAAAGACTGGACAAGATAGTTGCATGCTTACTTAAAATAACCTTCATGCATCTGATCAAACATCTACTCTCATCTGAAACAGCTTAGGATCTCCACAGAGGCTTATTAAGCAGGTAGCAATTTAGAGTGTGTCCTTGTCAAACAGTTGTGTGTAATAGTTTGTTTATGTTCTCTCAAGCAATAATGCAGAGACAGAAAGATTTGCCTGACATTAGAGACTTGAATCAGGTTTAGTTTCCTAAGAACGCCATTTTTTTCAAAGGTGCTATTAAATTCTTAATTAATTTACTATCACACACTCATGTAGTGATCAGAAAATTAGAGGCCCATTTACAGATATATGAGTCTAATGAGAAAGGTGAGAAATAGAACTTTCTATCTCGATTTGCTTTATAACTGTTTCTGATTTTCTTTTTCCTAATTTGATAGTCAGTTGTGTTATCAATGGAAAGACATAGTAGGGGATATTTTTTAAAAAATGGCTTTTTTAGAAAGTGAAATCTGGATCAAGAGGGAACTCATTTGAAACCATCTAGAGTGAGGCATGTAGGGGCATATATGGTTTACTGATGAACATATTAGAAAATGTTATCAATGATGGGGGGTTTCTTGTTATTTGCTTTCTCTGATCACAAAGGCTTCAGGAGCAGTTGAATATTCGTGGTTATTCTCCTGTCAGATTCTTTTCTGCTCATAATTTTAAGTCAGAAAAACCACCAATTTTGGTCTTCCCTACATAGTTTGTCACTAATTTTCATGTTACATGGCTGAGAAGTTTGGCCTTACCAGTGTGCAAGCTGTAGGAGATGTGAATTTTACTCTTTTCCTCAATTCTAACCGCTGTTGAGAAGCTGCACCAGTGCAAAACTTTGCTGCTTAAAGCTAGGCTGAGCTCCAGGCTCATGCACCAACATCCCATTTATTCTTAAATGATAGAGTGCGTTGCAAAGTGAAAGCACCTGAGTTGCAACAGCCAGAATTGGACTAAACTGATAACGTCAAGAAGAAGCCTTAATAAATATCTTTCCTCTGTTGTGATGTTATGTTACTACAACTTCTGCCTCATTCAATTCTATTCATAAAGTTATGTAGTCTAAATGTTTTTCTAGATATGTCAGTATATCTTAAACCATGAACTGCTATCTAGGAAGCAACATTAAGTTGAGGGTCTGCAGGAGACAGTCTGGGTCTCTTTTTCTATCAAGAGATTTGAAAGAGCACAAATCCACTTCTCATTTATGATCACTTCTGAGCAGGTAAATGTGTTCAAAGTTACTGAAGACCCGTTAGGAGTCACTGAAGGATTGTATGTGGTTGTGAAGATCATAATTTCTAAAAATAAGGCACAGGCTCCTTTGTTACTTACTTTAAAAATAATAAATACTTAATGTCATTTATGTTAATGAAAAATCTTGAAACAATGACAATGAAACATACCCTAACTGAGGATACAGTGCTCTGTATGTCCTTTCTTGGCAATGCTCTCTCTGCAACTGCCTTTCAGGATGAAGTTGCACATTATTCTTTGAGCTTGGCTAAATCTGTTGCAGTGTCTCCAGAAGGGAAAGCTTGTACCCCTCCTTCCCCCATCTCCCCTCTGACGGCCACACAGCCCTCCCCTTCTCAGGGGAACTTGAGCTGATTCAACTCACTAAGCTGGCAGAAAAGTAATCCTACCAAAAAGTGTCTGTGTGTTTTTGTAGGGAGTATTGGGCTGAACTGGCTCAGCAGAGACATGCTCCTGCTGGCTCATGGGAAGGGTCAGGTCAAGCCTGGAGGAGGAACGGTAGTTGAAAGTAAGAAGGGAAGGCAGATCTTCCTGTACTGGTGTCTGCAAGGTATTAATGTTGTCTGTAATGTGTAATTTCATTCTCTGTTAAGCTGACGTGCTGTTTGTAGGGCTGCTCTGTGAACACGATGGTGAATGTAGGGGTTAAACTAGCTTTGCTGTCAAAAGAGGCATTCATGGAAATGCACCCTTGGACTAGAATCTTTTTCAGCTGCTCAGTTTTCCAGATTTCTGTGTTTGGTAACACTTTGGCTATTCAGTTTTTCTAGATTTAATGTGAGTTTCTCCCTTTTCTCTTGAGGGACACAGTGGGAAGGGGAATCTGACAGCTAGAAAGTGTCTGGAAATTAACAAAAGTTATTTGGCTGATTTGACGTGATATATAAGACTGAAAATAGCTTCTATAATATTCTTACAGACTTTTCTTAGATTTCGAGTTAATAATAGTGCTTTATTTCTTCCTTAGAAGGAAAAAAGAATGATATATTGTAATTAAGAAAGTAACCAGTATCTTTGCCTTAGCTGAATACGTCCCATCCGTAGGTCAGATCAAACAAATATGACCAAATTCTCAAATGTAATGATCAGTGTTTATGCATGTAGGACTAAAATATAAATAAGGGAGAATCTTTCTAGCATCTGATTAGTGCCCTTACCCACTGCTGAATGATATCAGACCTGCTCAAATGTTTGCCCGTACAGTATTTCACTCTTTAGAGGCCAGCTTACCAAAAGTGAGTATAAGTCACCCACCGCATTCCCCTTCCTTCCACTTGAGATAACCTTTTGTTTATTTAGTCTCATGTTATACAATGCTTCAGTGGCTGTTGCCCAGAGGTGCATTAATTTTACAGACTTTCTAAGACTCTAGATAATAGTTTTTATTTAAACAATGTGAAAACATTTATGTTTTCAAATGTGAGGTGCCGAGGATCTGTCTTTTTCAGCAAATAATGTGAAATTTGTTGAAGTTAAAATTCATGTCATTGGAGGGGGCAGAATCTTCAAAATATTTTTGATTTGAATATATTGGGAAATATTCTTCAAAAGTTATAATTAAATTCCATGCATTCAGTGAAAGTACTTCCGGCTTTAGCAGAGAGTAACATGGCAAATTGAAGCAAAAAAATTGTCAGTGATGATTACAGGGAGTCTGATGATTTTCCAGCCACAGGTATTGCCCCTTCTTTCTCCATATCAGTTCCCCCACCTTAATGACTGGATGCCCCTTCCTTTGTTTTAGCGGGACATTCACAACTGACTGAACTGCTTTGCTGGGACACTTTTTGTCCTAACTGCCCTGTCAATTACAATTAAAAGTGTTAATATGACAGTCAAAGGTCATAAATTGCTTGTGGCTAGTGTTCGCTGCTTGTCTCACACAATGGCAACCAGGAAATTGCCCTGTCAGTTACAATTAGAGGTGTTAATATGGTGGCTAAGGGTCAAAATGCTTCAGTCGAAGGAAGGAGTTGCAGAGGACATTTGGTTTACATTAAGTGACGGTTCAGGAAAACTTTGCTTAAATGGGATGGTCACTTAATCGGGATGTATTTCAATCTGAGTAGAAGCCCTGATTAAGGTTTCTACTGCATTGCTCTGGCCATGCTAAGTGCTGGAATTATGCCCTTTTGGGGGCTTTCTAAGGCTTACTCAAGTGCCACACTGGAAAAAAAAATGTTAATAGATCCCATACTTTCTGGTGGAATATTTGTAGAGATGTAGTTATGATGCAGGAATAAACACTGAATAAAAATACCACTACTGTTTATTAGTAAAATTCAGTTTGAGTAGCTGAAACTTGTTGTGCACACAAACTTCATGTGAACGCAGTACTAAATTTCTCCTTTGCAGGTCAGTTTTTTAAGAAGTTTTCATTGACCTTAGTGATGAAACTCATCAAGACTTCAGAAATAGCAGGTCAAACACAACCTTTTGATACTATGGTTTTCTCCCTATTTTATGCCTGTTTCCTCAAAAAGTGTTTTTCCTATTAATTCCACTGTGGCCAGCTCCAAACTTACAGATGAAATGAAATAACTCAATAAGAATATCCATTCCTTCAAAATCCCTTAGATTTTAAAGACTAACTTGCTCTTTGTAGGTCCCTCAAATGGTTTTAAACGTTAAAGGTAAGACAACACTGCTGCTGTTCTTGTATTTCCATTGTAAGGTGATGATGCTCAATTCCTATTTATAGAAAAAGTAAATTTTCTAGTTTATCTACAAAACTGCTTGAGCAGCCAAGCAGTTAACTCATGCTGAGCTCTGGTTTTGCATGGCTGTAGACCAGGATTGGTGTAAAGCTAGTTCTGATGTGCCCACACAGATGTGGCAGCTATCCATGATCTTTAGGGACTGGAATCTCTTTAATATTGCAAATGGAGTAATTATAATCCCAGGATATACATAGCCTTATTCTAAGAGCTTGTTGTCTCTTGCTCCCTATTACCAAAGAAAGTCACGATATTAGACAAAGAGCATTACTGAAATAAATGTTGGAGATCAGAATCTACAGGAAACACTGATGATCACTGACACACTGAGCTCAAGGAAAGACTGAATGAGAACCCGTCAAGCATTTGGGCAAAAAATAATTTTAGTGTAAACAGTCACTGGAATGAAGTCAGTGCATTAAAAAAACCCCTGAATTTTGGCCATTCTTGGTATCGCTCATTGATCACGTAGAAAACATCTTGTAGCCTGACCAGTAAAGAACAACTCAGACAACTATCAGAAGAGAACATGCATCAGACAAGATTTTACTATTATTATTATTATTATTATTATTATTATTATTATTATTATTAATACTCTACCCCTGACCCTGGCTGGGTTTTGGTAACACTCATGTTACAGATAGAATGCTGGGTGTCCCAAATACCCTTGGCTGGCATAGTGTAGCAGGACCTGCTCTGCTGGCAGAACTTGACCCCCCAGCCTTTGATGCGCTGTCCCTGATATAGCAGAAGACTATGTTCTTCCTGATGCAGCTCAGAGTCCACAGGGCATAACAGGGTAAAGGAGGCTCCAGTGTCAGCTGTAGGGGTGGACCAGAAGAAGTTCTTGCCCTAGTCCAAGCCTTAGTCTGCCAAACCACACAACTCTCTATCCTTGTGGTGCCATTTCTGTTGCAGACGAGCATCTGTAGTGTATTTATCACCACAGTATCCACCCCCAAAGGGAAGTATGATTCTCCCTACAGGGTAGTTGGAGAAACTGAGCAGTACTGCTTGAAAGATGGTGGATAAGGTCTGTGAAGAAGGAATGAATTAAGCTTGGGTGTCAACTTGCAGGATGCCAGTTTAATGTCTATACTGTCTGTGAACATCTCCATGCTAGCAGGTTGTTGAGGTCAGTTGGGAAGGACAACGACAATGCTATATTGCTCCTATGAACAGAATTTGATGTGTTTGGAAGGGAGGTTCAAAACATTGTTCCAGTCAGCACTTTCAGGTGGAAAGGATTTGGCCAGAGATCTGGCAATGCCCATACACATCCTCACAGTTGAGAGCCTGTTATACCACTGCTTTTTACAATTCTGGATAAAACAGAACAGTAACACCTTCTCTGTGTGAATTCACAAAATTTTAAGAAAATACTTCAATCTATAGCTGGTTTTGATCTCAACAAGGAAAACCAAGTACTCTTCAAATCATTCCTTACTGTACAGAAACTACTATAAATCAACACCCATGGGTGCTGTCTTTTTATCCTTATTGTGTAAAATGTTTCTTTAGTCAAAATATTTAAAAATCTGTTTTCCCAGGATTTTTTGCATGCTATTTTAGCATGTGGATATTCTAGGAAGACCTGCCTAAAAATAGGCTGAGTATGATATTTTGTTCTGCAAGTTCCACTTATTTGATATTTAAAAATATTTTTTTTGTTATATCTATATATTTCTAAAGTAAAATACAGAAACCTCTTTTAACTAATTTAATATCCTTAAATTCCCAGGGATGATAGGAAAAGGGTATGCATCCTTCTTTACCAAATAGTTGATTTACCATTTGAAAGTTGTAAGTTTAAAATTTCAGCTATTTAAAATCTTATGAAAATTCCTGTTAATTTTTCCATCAATATAATGAAGGTTAAGAATTTATTTGAAAGCAAAAATAAATATGTCTCAAAATATCTTCTGTGTTGAAAAGCCAAGAAAGAAAAAGGTTTTGGTTTCATCAAAATTAGTCAAAACAGTTGTATTAGAGATAATCATCCATGTAGTCCACTTGCCCTAAGAGCATACTGATAATGTAATCTTGATTCTTGGGCTGAGAAATTTGTATACTAGTTCTCTGACTTTTTTAGACCTGCTTCATCTATAAAACTGAAATCTATGCTTTTTTTTTTTTTTTTCCTTAACATGGACATCTAATAGATCTTATGCATTTATATGGTAAAATCAGATCAGTAGTTAACGAAACCGCTTTTCTCTATTACCCTATTTTTGTAATGAATTTAAACAAACTGGAGTCAAAGTAAGATAGAGGTACTGAGGAGAAATGGAGTCCTTAATTCTGGTATCATTATCAACTGTGGGCAAATCATCTGTGCATGCAGATACACGGACATGAAATCAAATTTCTGTCATGCTTCTTTAGTCATGAGCACAATATATAAGCCACTGGACTGAAGCAAGACAGAGATCAGATTAGTCCCACTTACTCCATAATACTCTGTCTACACAGTAAAATAAATTCCATGTTCAGTTGGTTTCATTTTTTGCTATATGAGAGAATTTGCTGATCATACTTTGAAAGAAGTATCTGTTGTGCAGGCTTTTCAAGTCTAGGAGTCCTTTAGTCATGCTCAACGTGTTTAAGGGAATCGTCTGAAGGGCAGTGGACCCAGAGGGAAGAGCTTCTGGAAGGTGACACTTCAATACACTTGGAAGGAAAAAGAGCAGTTTGCAACAGAGCATAAAGATTTATATTAGATCCTACACTTAAAATTCAATGCAGAAGACAAAAGGAAATTCTTGAAGAGAGTAAATAGTAACTTTTCTAATTAATGAGCTGGAATTCAGTATTCCTTGGGTTTCAGTTCTAGCCATGTTCACATAACTAAAAGTCTGATGTTTGGTGATCTGCATGAAACACGTTTGCTGTTTATCTGTTTGCTGTGAGTACAGCAAAAATCCATACAGTTTCGCCACTGCAAGAGCCATGGACCCCTGCTCTCGGTGGGTTTTATGTGCAGAGCTGAGACAGAATTGTCTTAATGAGACCTGGTCTGTTCTCCTGTCCTCACCCACCCTAAGGGAAGGGATCAGAAATACGTGCATGTGAATATACAGTTGCATATGTGAGATAGATGTAGTTTGTATCTGTCTCTGTTTTCTGTTTTGTGAAGAGGAATTTTTCCCCAGTAGTGCCAAGCTAACACCAGGATATAACAAAATGTATGCAAACTTGTAGAGCACTGAAAAGATGCTTTCTAAAGGCTGGGAGATATTTTTCTTATATTATGTCTAGGGAGGTGAACAGAAGGGTTAATGTTCTGATGTTGCTCAGGTGCCGATAATTCATAACTCTCAACAGGACTGCAGGTGTAATCATTACCTAAAATCAGCTCACAATCAGTGCAAAAGATCACAACACTAAAGCACTGCCTCTGTGGAAATGGTTCCCTTCTTTGAATCGAGCGTATTCTGTTTTGAATGACTAGTTGGTCTCCCAACATCTGAAACGAGTTAGGAGAGGATGGAAAAATGTAATACCTGGATGGCTGTCAATAAACAAGCCTTGTCACTCAGAAGGTGTTTTCAAAAGGTTTTTTTACTTTTAAAAATAAACTTGCTACTAATTGTTTAAGGCTTGCCTTTCTCCTGTAGGTAAACAGTGTTAATTAATTTAATTGGTCACTAATTGCTTTATTGGTTTTGTGCCTTCTTCCTGGGAAACCCTCCACTTAACTAGACCTGATGGGAAGCCATAGCCTTCACAGTGAGAGGTGGCAGCATCCAGGAAGGGATGGTGTGGAAACAAGCTTGAGGTCATGATTAGAAGACAGCTCTGGGATGGTACTTATTGTCATGCTGCAGTGTTCACTTCTCTAGGGAAAAAAAACCCCAAACAACCAGTGTAGGAACTGTGTGGCTAACCCAAACCAGAGGAGTTGCTAAGTCACCTTTTGTTGAGTGGCTGAGCGTGGCAGAGGTCTTTGGTTTAAATTGGTTTTTGTTGTGGCATAATGAAGATACACAGCTGCAGTGCAGAAACTGAGTTGCAATGTGTTGTAGTACATAAAAAGCAAAGTACCTGAGGGATGCCACTTTGTGGCTGAGGCGTGGTCTGTTGGGTGTTTATCAAGGTATATGCTTCATTTTCTTCCTGCAGCTGCTGTCATCTAGTACTGGAGTCCAACAACAGCAGTAAGTTGTGTGTCTATCAAAAGTAGCAAAGAACTGTGTGTTTCCTGGTATGTTAAATCTGGCTTGAGCCTTCATGAAAGAAATGTATGTAGTCATATGCTTGCTTTAGATTGGATTATGTTGTCTTCACTAGGGCTGTGGCTGGTAAATCTCATTCTGTTAAACTAAGGTATTCCCTCTAACTTGCATACCTTGCCCCTACGCGAGCTGGTAGGTAAGGCAGTTCGGTTCCCTAGCAGCTGGTGGAAAGTCTGCACTTGAAGCTGAGGCTGAAATACTGTGAAGCTCATGTTTTAACTCGGCTGAGATGTTTGCTTGGTGAATACAGCTCTAATTCTTTTTAGAGTTGCTGAAAACTCACAGTCTGTAGAGGCTGATGAGGAAAACCAGTCAGGGGTGTTCTAACAAGTAATTGAAATAATTTTAAATAAAGACGGTAATTTCCCCGGGCTCTCCTTCTCCTAGTTTCTACGTGGACTCTGAACTCTAAATATTTCATCCTCTAAAGAAAAGAATCCTTTTTTTTTTTTTTTTTTCTTTTTGCCCAGTATTGTTGCTGTGGGTTTTTCCCTCTCTTTGAAATGAACATCTAAGATGACAGGCAGCTTCAACATAGTCTGTGGCAGGCAGAACTGGTAGGCTGGGTCCCACAGCAGCGACCCCTCCTCCTGTCATTACAAATAACCGTGGTTCGCCGTGTCACAACCTGCAGAAGCATGGGGAACCAGTGAAGCATTTTAAAACCAAATAACTTGTTTTCAAACAGTTTTGTTAAAGCATTTACTATTCCTACATGAAAATGTGAATGAATTGTTGTCCATATTTAAAAATTTACATGGAAATACATTCTGACTTCTCATGAGCTGTAGTTTGAGGACTAGAAGGTCTTCCCAAAATAATTTTCTTTTCTAGCTTTTTTTTTTAACATCGTAAGCCAATACTAGCTAAGTTAATCAGAGCTAATAGAGCTTAACCACTCTTCTTATTTTTCTTTTCTTTTCTGTCCTTTTAATTTTAAAAAAATAAAAGCTGAAAAAGGAGGAGCAGAGAGCAGGGGAGTGAAGGACAAAGAATGATTTGCAGAAGAAAGGAATACTATATGCTTAATTGGTTTTATTTCTTTGGGGTACAAAAGACAATTTTTTGGCCGAGTGTGTATGCCCACATGTGTGTTATCACAAACTATTCTTGCAAGCTGTCAGAGCGCATACTTTATAGCCAGTCTCAGCTTTCCCAGTTATTTAATGCTTCATCCACTGCTGCATGGTAAATTCTTTTATTTAGATCCAACTCTTTAAGCATTGCAAGTGAATGAGAGTGTTGAGATCTATTGAGCGGGACTGATTAGAGAGAGCTCATGGTTTAGAATAACGTTTGTGATGCATTCTGTCCCAAAAGATAATTTCTTAATTGTGCTAACGCTATGGGGAACGTTGCTCCTGGGACACTATCAGACTGACTGGTTGCAGCACACGTGACTGTGTGCTGACTGCATCCTAAGGACTATGTGGTAGTGGTAGCTACAGCATGGTAGACTTAGCGGTGACACGTTGGGCTGCTGTCACAAGAAACTGCCTGTTCACTCCTGAACCAACGGCTACTGCCTCTTTTGCAGTGGCAGCAAAAGTAGACAGACTACCAGATCTTCAGCTGCCACGATTCACAGGCAGGTGGGCAAGTCTGGGACACAGATGCCTTGACTAAGCGATGAAGGTGGTTTAGGAAATATGTCAGGCTGTGAACTGCAGCGGCTGAAGGTCTGGCACAAGATTATTCCTGCTGCTGCTAAGTTTAGAGGTGGGTGACAGCTGCCAGTGGTGATATCTTAAATCACAGTATCTTAAATACTCCAGAGCTGGGAGTCACCCCAGAGCCTGAGTGATCCATTGATGAAACTGTTTTCCCTGTCACTAGCATGTATGTAAGGGCAAACAGTGAAATAATGATGCAATTGGTATAATTTACTTATCCTGACTGCTTGCTGGAACCCAAGACTTCAGAAATGAAGAGTTGTATCTTTATTTTCAAAATGTGGAACAAAAACTGCAGTCAAGGTATACAAGTTGTGGCTGCTAGCACCTGATATGAAATGATAGTACATGTGTAGTAGGTGAAGTCCTATGTACTTTTATTTTCAAGTGATGTTTATCAAGCACACATGATGCTTATGTGAATGTGTCATAAAACTGCTAGTTTAATCTAGCATTGAAGCTCTCACTTCCTTTTCAGGACAAGAAGCTGTATCTTATGGAAAGTAGCAATCTGGTATCTCCATATTCCTCCGTTGGTGTATGGGCATGTGTGGATAAAGTCCATGGCTGTTCCACTCTTGGCCTCCCAAGTGAAGTCTGCAAGCAAAATTTTCACAGTTCTGCAGCGTGGACAGTTGTCTGTTGGGAATAGGATGGACCACATTGATCTCATTTTATCTTGATTAACAATTATTTGCTTTAAGGTTTTGTGTTTCCCTGAATTAAGAGTTTGGTACAATGATTTTAATTGCTCTGCTATGGAATAAGGTTTTGCATAGTTAAATGATGCTGTTACTGGTATTAATTTGCTTTGAGGGAACATTTTTTTTTTCCTGGAGTGCCTTAATTATGTATTCTTTTTTTGTTTTCCCCATAGCAAATACATTTACAAAATGAACATATAAAGTACTTAGCAACTGTGGAGTATATTTTCCCTTTGATGCGTGTGCTTAATTCCCATTAAACTAAAAGAGGAGAGACTACACCACTGTATGTGCATGTAACATTTTGATATGCTCCCAGTTGGTAAAAGTGAGAGTGACACTAGCAGCTGCTAACAGTGTCAACAGTCTCGTAGGACGAAGTGTGGCGAGCCCCCAACTGTTTCCCATTCAAATGAGTTATGAGTGCTCTCTGCTCAGGGGCACCCTGATAAGAGACAGTTTGAGCAGAGTTGTGAGACTTGGGGAATATCCACCTGGCAGCATGGCCCCCATCCTTCAAATAAAATGGGGGAGAACATTTCAGTGGCGAGGGAGAGAGTTAAAATTAGGAGAAAGGATATCAAAACCTCACTAAGCAGAGCCCAGGGAAGAAGTAGTTTTTGGTTCTTGGAATAGGATGTGCTAAGGATGGGGAATGTTCTAAAGGAAATGCAATGAGGTAACATGAGATGACTTGGGGGCCCACCCACCTTCCAACATCAAAGCCTGACTGCAGGGAATGTTTGGTCATTTGCTGCTTAATGTTACATGCTCTATATTGATACCAAAATTATTGGCCTGCCTTCTGAGTGCTACTTATAGTAGTACTTCATTCAATTCACTCTCTTAATCCACTTGTAATTGTCCCTTTTTTCCACCCAAAGAAATGTCACATTGGGACAATAAAACAAACTACTTAGTCTTGATGAACAAGAACCAATATCGGTGGTCTTGCACTTGTGTTACTTCTCGTTTAGAATACTGAGGGCTCCCAAGATACTTTTTCCCTACCATATAAATAATATGTGAAGTATTTCATAGAAGCATTCAGTGTGAAAGGTGCCTGACAGATTTTGTAGTCCATTTCCTGGGATTATGGCAGAATTAACTTCATTATCCCTAAGCACTCTGTAACAGATGGGTGTTTAGCCTGGCCTGAAAAATCAACAAAAGCTTATAATTCCCCAAAACTGTACCTTTGGATAGCTTGTTCTTACAATTATGAAGTATTCCATCAGAATTTTCCATACTGTATTATGAAACATTGCTTTACTCTTTACATACTCAGTTCAGGGTCTCTTCTTAAATCCTTCATTTCTTCACCAAAAAGTACTAAGTCTGTCCTTTTTCCTTCTTCTGAAGATACAAGTCTGAGCCTAGATCTGTTCATAGCTTAATTAAAGATGGGATGGTACTTTGAGGTTGTGTTTTAGTACAGCTCAGCAGCATTACTTTTCTTTCAGAAAAGAAGCCCTCTTGATTTGTCAACCACAAGTGCCTAAGTCTCTGTGAGAATTAATGTTAGTTATTATCCCATTCTGTAAATTTAAAATTTCATTAGACTTTCCAGTATATGGATCACTGGTTTCCATCTGTATTGGTTCTTTTTTGGTTGGTTTTTTTTGTGGGTTTTTTTTTTTTTTTCTTGGTGGTTTGTTTCGTGTTTCCAGCCATTGCTTTATTATTTTTTTAATTGTTGATCCTTTCCTGCTGGTTTAACAATGACTATTAAGAATTACTTGTGGGCAGATGTTTATCCAGTGATGTGTTTGCTTTATCATGCTGTAAAACCTTGCTCTTGAGATTGATCCAAGAGTGATATCATCTGTTGCTTTTCATTTGCTGCTTCTCCTTTCCCATGTCAACCAGTTAGGAAAACTATGGAATAAAACCGGTTGAATCACTGCTAATATTTTGGCTTCAGCTAACCAGCTGAATAGTTGCCAGACAGTCTTTCCCGTTCCTGGGTAGGAAAAAAAAAATCCAGAAGAGCTAAACAAAATAACTGCTTAGCTTTAGCTGACCAAAACCTGATCCCTTTCTCCCTCCCCTACCAAATGGTAGGAAGTCAGAAAATCCACTGGAGACCGTATGTAGCCCTGAGTCAGCAGATCCCACCCCCCACCATATCAGGGATGTTTGAAAGAAGGATGCCGAGTCTTCCCAACTCAGGCCACCTCACACACCCATCCTGAAAATCTATGAACTGTGTGAGAATTATGAATAAGAAGATAACAAAATCATCCTGTCTTTCCATCACAATGTGTACGTAAGCTCTCATTTGAGTAAGGCCTATGAAGGCTTTGAATCTATTCCCATGAGTTCAGCAATATATATCAGATTTTCATAAACTGACTCTAAAACAAGTAATGTAGCCCAGACACAGCTACCTTTAAACTAAATAGTTGTATTGTTGATTTCTTTTTTTTATTTCTTCTTCTATATTGTTTGCACATCAGATGGCAGATTTGGCATACATTTTGTGTTTAGTTAGCAGAAATGAATACATTGATACGATTGTAATGTTAACATACACTTTCAGATTCAAAACTGCTTTCTTGGGTAGGCTGAAAACATGTCTTAATAGGTCACTGTTGGAAGGTGCATGGGTCATAAAAACCTGCAATGTGAAAAAACATACCACTGATTGTGGCTGCTGGCTGTAGAGGTTGCTTGAAGATCTCTGTGGATGTACCTGTATTTATCATAGACCAAGTCTTTCTCCCTTCCATAGCTACACAACAACTTGCATAAGATGCACACAGTTCAGCCTTGTTTTGAAATTTGGTGTGGGAGTTTCATCCATTAGGCTCCTCAGTGGCTGGCTGCTACCAAGTGAATTTGCAGGGTTTGCATTAGCCATGGGAGGGCTCTCGTACCAAGTCTCTCTGTGCAATACAAATATGTTGACAATAACAGGAAAAAAAACCTCCAACTAATTAAGCATAAAGGTGACACCTCAAAATAAAATCCTCTCGTTTCGTATTAAAGCCTATTTAAAAGTGTTCCAGAAATCATAATTTATGCCATGCCAGATTTCCTCATCCCTGTTTGAACAAAACTTTGCTTTTCAGACAGTTCTGTCCCAAAGTGGAAGTCAGAACTTCTATCTATGTGCAATGCTGTGCTGCTGTCAAAGTATCAAGAATATTCTTTTGATATTTTGAGCTACAGCATCTCTCCAGAAATAGAACTAGGCTAGCAATAGCGCTGTATTTCTGTTTAGGTGATAAAAAGGGAAAAGTTTGTTCGATTCCTGTTGTGAAAAGAACAGTAGTGATTTTGGGGTGCTTGATTCTATTAAATAATTTCAAAATAACTTGTTGCTGGAATTTTGGTGATTGATACCCAAACAGTTAGCACGTTGTTTCTGATGACCATGTAGTGCTTGCAGCAAAAAACAAACTTGTTGCCAGATAAATCAAACTGAGATATTTTTTTTTTAGTTTTTTAAAAATAAATAATTCCTACATATTTAAGTCCAAAAGGGGACACGATCAGCTAGTAATTTTATACATATTTGCCAAATACTTAGATTTTTGGAAAGCTGTCATGGTGCTGAGTATTTTGACCCATTGATAAAATACTCTTACATAAAACAATGCGCCTTCTTATTTTCAGACTATGCCCAAAAGCTGCTTTCAGGCTTTATGTTTTCCCTTGGATATCGCCAGCTGGAGACACCTAATGTTTTCAGGTGTTTTCTTCTGTGTGCATGCTCACAGTTTACTTTCAAGTCATACTGACAACGTTCTCAATAAATCAAGCTGCATAGAGTCTTTCAGAGCAGGGTGATATGCTCCATTTTGTAAATGCTACTTATTTTTTTCTTCTCTTCCTCATCTTGTTTTTTTTTTTTTTTTTAGCTATCCTTTTCAAAGTGTAGATGACCAGTTCTTTTAATGTAAATACCAATAATCTGTTCTTATTTTATATACTACTAACAGTAAGGAGAAGTCCAGTAAGGAGAAGTCCTAGTTCAGGAGAGCATGGAAATATCTGTCAAACTGTAATCACACAGTTAAACCTCACTGACGTGATACTTCATGAAATACTTAATTTCAGCACATACCTAAGTGCTGCTCTCACTGGAGACAGGCAGACACACATACTAAAATAATTTCCTTAGCTGAGGCAGAGCAGAACATCTTTGCTGTGGTAATGAAGCAAGTGGACCACGCAATGCCCTTTAGCTGTTTTGACTGAACATATTTTATTTCCAAGGTATGTTTGCTCTGTAAATCATATACATTTCTAGAAGTCACATGCTTGGGGATTTTTTTGCTGCTGTTTTGGTTTTTACCTGTTGAAATTTTTACATGACCAGCATTTGGGGCTCAATAGCAGACTTATTTATATTCTTCAGTCTCTGTTTGTTACATTTTATAGGCTTTAATATGTATAATGACAACGTCCAGTACTACATAAGTAATACTCAGTATGCATTCATACCAAATTCCTTCAAGAGATGTCTAACAGTAGTTTAGAGTTCTTGATTAGAGTCTGTTTTAGAAGAAGCCTGTTGCCCTATTCTGTCATATAAATTAAACCACTGTAACACATTTCCTGTTTACATTTCGTAGGAGTAATGATTTATCCAAAGGATACAAGAATTCCAAACTCCAAAAAGGAAGCATGCTGTGCTATTTATACTATTTGTCTTAGAAGTTTGTGGAAAGGTGTAGAAATGCTGAGATTTTTACTTTTCCCAAAGCCCTGTTAGAGGCAACAAAGAACCAGTCTGGGCACAATACTGGATTAAAAATGTACAAGTTACAGATTATAAAAGTAGGAAAGAGTAATCCTCAAAACGTTTGTTGGACTTAGTCCATGTGTCAAGTGTCAACTGCTTTTCCTCTTCCCCCCCCCCCTCCCCCCCCGAATACTTTCTAAAGACAGTGGTATTTTTGTTTATAGTAGTAGTATTGTTTATAGTTTCTTCAGTGCATTTACAAGTTGGCTTTGTTGGACTTTGTTGACTTGTGTTCAGCATGTTGGGTTGTGGCCACACGGCAAGGAGCAGGAAGGAGGTGCCAAGACAGCCCCTCCAGAACTATAATACCTGTTTACATTTTCTGATGTTACCAAAAGGAGACTTGCTGAATCATGAAAGAAATCCCTGAGGCCACATTTATGTCATATGTTCTGTGTGTTACATGGGGTGAAGCCTTATGCCATCTCAGTGACAACTTAAAGCTCAGCTAAATACATTTGTACAGCCACATCACCTTGAGCACTGCTTTTTGTCAGACGTTCAAAGCGAAGAAAGGTCAAGTATTTCAATGGACTAACTTTAGATAAAATGCAGGGTTGATAGGCACATATTTTCTGGGACAGCAGTAACATCAGTCTCTGCAGCTGGTCTAAATGGTCAAAAAGGAAATGTAAAATTAAGTTGAAAACTATAGCATGGGTATTAAGTCTGTAAGAGATTATGGATCTGCATACCTTCTGTTTTGACTGTTACAAGCTATTTTGGAAGGTTTAATGAAAATATTTGCTATCTTTTAATTTAGGCAGATCTACTAATGACGATTCCATAGGAATTTGAAGTGGAAGTTACTTTATAATTCAGTATTTGTGTTTGCAGTAGATTCTGATATTGTAGCTGGAGCCAGAGAGTTTTCCCCCTAACAGCCAAGGATCCAACCCGGAGAGTTTTGATTTTTAGATTGTTAGCACCCCTCAAAAGTCTTCAGAAGGGTAAAATATGTATTATAAATGGGAGGTTTTTTATGTTTCTGGTATGCTAACACAGGGAGTCAACCCAGCTTTTATTGTGCTGGACACCATGTGGTGAACCTTAAGACAAATAATCATGTGGTGGATCTTGTCTAGTCTTTAAAGTTATACTTAATATTTGCTTGATTTAAGCTGAATCCTGCTTTCTGAAGGGTAGGGTGGGGAGCAGAATATTTAAGAATCAGATCATACTGCCCTCCTTTTGGTAACAGATGCCATTTCAGAGAGGGAGCTTAAAGTCAGAAATAATAAATGGAAGCAGAACTTACTAAGACGTTGTGGACTGCCAGGGATGGTTAGACTAATGTTTTTCAGTGGTGGTTATGCTACAAAAGCACCCTGGAGGTGGGAAGTCTGGGGTGAATATTAATGAACCCCCATCCTGCCTGTTTGAGAGCATCTCCGTTTCATAGATGGAGACATGGAGGCAGAAGGTGCCTGCTAACACAAATCCACGATTTACTGTGTTGGTAAAATTTGGTTGTTCCTTGTTTCCAGTTTCCTCCTAATTCCTGTGGATCACAGTGCCTCTCCTGATGTAGGCTGGGTGGTTGTTTTGTTTTTTTCTGTTGTTCTCACTTAGGTGAAGTGTCCAAACCTACTTGTCACAGTGTGTAAGCAGCAAGGATGATGGTAGCTTTGGAGAGGAGGAGGAACAAGAGGAGTCTTGACTCTAGTGCTATCTTTCTTGTAATACCGTAATGGTTAACTACTGTCTGTCAGTTCCTAGCTACAGTGTACCTCTATAACAGTATATAAAAAAGATCTGTATATAATTCGTTATGAATAGTCATTTGTAACATGCATTTTGTCAGACAGTTCACAGATAAAACAGACATTTTGGGATAGCGTGACAGATAATCTACATTTATTATACAGCCAATGAAGTAGGAGACAAATGAACATTGCACATTCATTCTGGGGCTGAAATCACGGTGGATTTAGTGGAATGGATGTAATACATTACTGCATATGATGAACAGGCAATCCACCTACATTATAAATTGCATTATTTAAAACAGTTAAATTGTTAGCTAGAGCAATGTTTCTCAAAACAGGAATCCCTGGGGAGGAGGCTCAGGCAAAGCCATCAAAGCTAGGATAAGAAAAAAGGAAATGTTCCCATCTCTGCTGTGTTTAATCCTCATTGAGGAACCAGCGGGACTGGAATCATCTATCATGTCTGGCCTGAGGGCCTCGAATGGAAATGAGCCCCAGGTACTCCTAGGGGAGTGACACCTCCAGGATGGACCCTGGAGGCAGGTGTGGCAGCTCCCTGTAGCTCTCCATGGCTTTTGCAAGTGCAGCTCGGTTTGTTCTGGGACACTCCTCAGTACGTCTGTACCCCCACCCTGGTCTTGCTGGAAGGCTCCTGCCGGCACTGGCTGCACGCAGTTGGGGCCTCCAGCAGCTGCCTGTGCTGTGGTCTCCTGGGTCTGCCTCGATAAAACTTGTGCCATCTTTGCATCCTCTAGATTCTCAGCTGCTCTGCAGGTCAAAAAAGACCCTGGCTGCTTTAAATTATGGCAGTCCATCCCAGGCTGCTTCTGGGGTTGCTGTATCGCCTATAGTCCTGATAGCATGCTTAATTCTGCCCCTTGGCATGCTTCCTACACAGGTGCATGCGAGAAGAGAGGACGCAGCTTCACAGCGTGATTTACAGTTGCACCTCCCAAACAAACCCTTGCAATGGCAATGTATTAAGGGAGCTGGGCAGGGAACCAAGTCAATTGATAGCAAAGAGTGAATCCAGCTGCATTTAGCTTTGTTTCTCACTGGACAAAGGTGGCAGCAGCAAAGCATCTTCCCCCCCTGCATTACATGTGCAGCAAGCACCTCTGAAATGCAACACTCATTTCTTTTTTTCTTTCTGGGAAGGGTTCTTGCATGCTTCTCTTCTAGGATTGTCCTTTAGGAGCTTTATGCACCTTTGGGAAAAAGTAGAAATGTAGAAGTAGCCGAATGTGGCAGATTTCCAGCCTGTAATTGTATTATATTAGAAGGCAAAATGATTTTACAGTAGTTATGCAATAAACATATGTAATATATATATATGCGTACAACTTGTGTAATTCATCAGACATTTGAAGCAGAGCTATTTAAAGTTTAAAGTTGGCTCTCACCTTTAAAACAAAGGAAGTAATACTGAGTCAAACAAAGAAACAAGCTTCTGCACTAAACTTTGGAAGTCAGCAAACCCGTCCTACCATGTCATCATACCACAGTGCGTTACTGTCAGCATGTTCTAAATATGATTGTGAATAAGGATTCCAGCTCAGGATGCGAAAATTGGACTTTCTAGTAAAAGTGAAGGTCTCCATTAAATCTGAAACATGTTGTGAAATTAATTTGTTGCCAGTTTGATATGCTGGATAATCTATGGAAAACATTTATTTAAATTTCTGTTGTTCCATAGACTGTACACGGGAAAAAATGACTGCAGTGTATTAACATAAATCATCAAAAAAGGCACAAGCTGGATTTACTGAGTTTTCTTGAAGCCCCTTGGAAAATGTGCTGATTTTTTTTTTCTTTCAGAGCGCTTGTGCTGGCCTGGGTGAGTGATATCACATGTGGTGGTGAGAGCCATGTAATCAGTGTGTGTTTCTTCAGCATCTTTGACCACTCATCTGTCTCTTTCAGAACTGCCTTTCACAGTTTCTGAAGTTACCACTGGCTTTTTTTTTTTTTCTTTGCATTTCTTTTTTTTGTTTTCCTCTGAGCACTTGTAAACTTTCCCAACACACCTCTTTTTTTTCCTAACATAAAGACCACATGATGTTGGATTATTGAGTTCCCATTGGTATGAATGGCATATTGAAAGCTATTTTGAACATTCCTAGGAAAGTTCCTAGGAAACAAGAGTTTTCAGAACATCTTTTCCAGTAAACTTTCCTGCCTCTCAAGGATCTCTTTCGTGTTACTGATGATTGCCACATTTCTTATCTTTTTGTTTCTGTTGGGGTTTTCTTTTGTTGGTCTAATATATGATGATAAAAACACTTCCACACATGGATCTTGATGCAGGTTTTGAACCTGGAACAGAAGTTGCAGAAATGCTGCATTTACTTAGCATGGTGTACAGATATTTATTAATATTAATGAATGTGTAATTGAAATTAGCAAGCTCCCTTGGAAAGGTAAACTATTTCCTTTGTGGTTTGGTTTTAAGGTAGATCTTTGTTTCTTAAATCACTTTTCTAGTCTGTGATTCTGCTGGCACATAGGTCTTGTCTCATTCTCCTAAAATTCACCCTTCCAGCTTCTATGCAAGAAGAGTGATTGCAAGAGAAAAGGTTCTGTTGGGAAGGGGCTTTTTGCCTGGATAGTTTTGGTGAATTGCCCTCACAGTAAAATGGCTGAATGTTTGGATCTAGGTCTGAGGAAGAAAAAAAAGGGACAGAAGATTTTAAGTGGTACTAGTAGGAGAAAGAGAAGTTACAGACGCATCTTTGAATATCCAATTTGTAAAGCTGCTGGGCAATAATTTTTAGAAACATTTAAATCACAGCCTTTTATTGAATGGTGACAAAAGAGGAGATACATAGTGGTTTTACTGCTCTGTGATCATTGAGCCTATAGCTTGGATATAGGCTCGTTTGTTTTTAGTGTCAGAAGAGCCCATTATGATCATCTCTCCTGAACAATATTACACAAGCCAGAGAATCACACTGAATATGTATTTCTGAGAGCTTGGGATTTTTCCTGTTTGAATTGTAGAAAGGGACTTGTTTGGTCTGAAGATATTACACGATGGTGAACCCTCTACATCTTTAGTGGGATGTCCAACCGTCAATAACCCTGGTTGAAATCAATGTTTCTAATACCAGCTTCCCTCCACAAGATACCATTTTGTCTTCAGGTCCCCCTCCCCTGGCCGAAGCTAGTTTGCAGAGCTCCCTGCTATCACAGATGTCTTCCTTATGTTGCGACCTGTGGTCAGTCACCACTAGGATTTGCCTGTGATGAACTAAATGGGTTGAGTTTCTTCACTGTCTCATTATAAGGCAATATTTTCAAGACATTGAATCATTTTGTGGCTCTCATCTGAGCTATGACTAGTTTGCCAAATTCTTTTGGGGAGCTCCCAATATACTACTTATGGTCTCACTAATGCTATATGCAGAGGCTAATACCAGTTCATTACTTCTACATGTTATACGCTATTTCCCTGCTTATGCATTCAAGGATTGTATTAGTACTCTTGGCCACTGCACCTCATAGCAAGATTTACTGCTGCGAGGACTTGGATAAAGCTCTGAGATACTCAGACAGCAGTTGGGAAGGCCTTATCCACTAGCAATGGCTGGGGCTCCTTTGAGCAATTTGTCAGTAATCTGGAAGTTTTTATAGTTGTGATAGAAATGAGAGCAAGTCCTGGCTGCACATCTCCTTGTTTGAGATATGCTCTGGTTTACTCTCCAGCTAAAACATGGTTCATTCCAGCAGTGCCAAATTCTACAGCTTTCTAGCCCCTGAAGAGCCACAACATCATGCATATGCATCATGCAAATACAGTCCTGCTTGCCTAGCTCAAAAGCTGGGCAGTGGCTGCTGTTCCCATGGCGGTGCAGAGAATTAGGAAATTATGTGCAGTCTCTTCTGGTTTTGCTTGCACAAATATCCACAGTGGTTTATTTTTTCTACCTCTGTGACTCAGAAAAAGCTTTTGGCTCATTTCTCCCCATATGTAAAATTGCCATTTTGAGGTCTAATGAAACCCTTGAATGAATTAGTGAGAGCCCTTGTGTGTGACGTTGCTGGTGCCATCATGAAATTATTGTTCCCTGCTGAAGCAGTAGAAACATACCTCCCACCTAACCAAACCCCAAGCAAGTTGTACCTTTGCTTTTTGCCAATGTGTTGGCCAGAAAAGATGGCATGGTAGAGAGCTGTTTAACCTGTTTAGAGTTTTGTGGATTATTTTGGTTTTGTTTGGTGGGTTGTTTTTTTTTTTTTAGTGGTTGCTTCATGTTTTTCATGTTTCATACAAAATAGAATAATGAAAGGGGTTTTGTAAAAATTGTGACAGATAATGCCTTATTTCTAGTAAAGGTTTTGCTCATGACTACATCAAAAGCAGTAGATTTTGGTTTGGGGTATTTGGGCTATGTGTAGTGGATAAATAAAATGTGACTAGGAAAAGCATGTTGTTATGAATTGTGAAGATTAGTCACTGCATTTCATGTGACATGTGGAAACAGGTCTGTACCTTCATTGGGAAACTCTTAGAGTTTCAGCTTGAAGAACAGTGAAAATCAGTCCTGCAAGGTAAATGCTGGCAGTCAACAGCTGTTTCCAGTATCTCTTCTACTTGGACAAAGCAGGTATGTCTTGTGCCTGCAGTTTTTTCTTTTGAGGTTTGGAACTGGATTTTCTCAGTCTGCTCTTTTTTGTCCCCACCCCACCCCCACCCCCTCCGCCCCTTATGAGATAAAATGTCTCTGCTGTTTGATGTGAGTGAATACCAGACAAAGCCAGCCTCTGACATGCACCAGCCACGTGCTTCACTTTGGGCAAAAATTGTGTGGAACTGGGGAGGTGCGAAAGTGGGGATTGAAAAAAAATTTTTCTCCTTTCTAAATCGGTATCAGTTGAGAGAGTAAATGAACCCTCACAGTGGGCACAGATGCCCTATGAACACAGGATTTGAAGGAAGATACTGTCACAACTGCACCTCCTTCGTGATTTCCAGAATAATATGAAAAATAATGTCTATAAGACTGACATAGTATGCAGCCACTGGGAACTACAAACCCCAGTGTTGTCTTTTCTAAACCTTCATTAGAAGAGTCTGGAGCTTTCTTTCATTTGTAAAATGACTGTCTAGAATTATTCCAAAATCTGAATTAAGAATAGAAGCCTAATAGCTTTTGAAGTTTATTTAATGTATCTTTTATTTTTATTAATTAAAAAATTTAATGGATGGGACTGTGCAAAACAAAACAAACCCCCCCTAAAACAACCAACCCAAAAATCCCACCAAAAATGAAACCGAAAAAACCACAAACAAAAAAACCCCAACATCATACTGGAGCTCACCATCCGCTGAACACTGCTTTCATTAGTTTGAAAAGAACCTCTCTGCTGTTTTCTTGTTTTGCTGTTCTGGTTAGTTGCCCCCCAGATTCAACCAGACCATCTATGCTACTGTTGAAGTAAAATTTAAAAGTTACAAGCTTCACAGAACAGCGTGGCAAAAGCTTTAGTTTAATATGATAAAATCTCTTAATATGGCTTGTCTGCAAACCAGCATGCACCTATTTCATTGACTAAACTTAGAATATAATTTAGAGAGATGCAAGCCTCTCTGTTACAAAAAAATGTAAATTGTGTTTAAATCTGCAGTGCTGTTGCACAGGCCTTGCATAGGTTTGACTAAACCATTTTAAAATTTGCATGTGAGACATAATATGTTTTCCCAACTAAAGGTGCATCCTTCATGCATGCCTTATTTTGTATCCAGCCACAGGATCAACCCTTTGTGTTTCTGTCTCATTCAATTTTGATTTTATTATTTTTCATTATTATTTTTCCTTCCCTCCCACTGTTCTCATGTTTGACTGACTAGATTATAATGAAGGATACAGGCGTGCTAGATCTCTGTGCTCAGCTTGGCAGTTTGTGAATGACAAATGAATGCAACTAGTCATTTGATTTTCCTGGCCATCTGCTTTAAACATTTAAAAAAAAAAAAACCAAAGGAACTTTAATTTTTATTACAGAAAAATAGGAAACTTATAATTGGGTTTACATCTTGCTGAGACCAAAACCATCCTGTATTCTGCATGACCCAGCTCTACATTTTGTGCTTTTCACAAATGGGCATTAGCAGAGCAGCAAACCTTTGCACTTCTGGTGCTTTTTGAAGATCTGCAAGGTGAGTTACTGCAAGTGTTGCAGCAGTGACAACTTCATTCTGCCAAACCTAGAGCTTGGATTCTAAGGTGGTTTGAATGCTTTCATTTTCTTAACAAAATGTGAAGCCTTGAGAAAATAAGGGAATCGGAGCACATTAATCAGAATTACCAATGTGAAGGCTGTGACGTAAATTTGAAAAAAAATCCCCAACCCATAAACAATGGCTCCTCTGTAAGAAGAATCATTTCAACCTAGTAAAAAATTGATCAGTAATTCAAACCAGAAATTGCCCTGAATGTTGAACATATCTTGAAATATTTCATGGGCTGTTTTATCATTGCAACTTGTTGACATTATTTTGTACTTGTAACTTCATAGACTATAGCCATTTGTTACATCAGCATTAGACATCTGCACAAGCATTTGTCATGCTGCTGTTGGTTTTTTTCCTTTTTTTTTCCCTCTGTTGGCTGAAGGAAGGCTAGAGCTAACAGAACAATATTGTGGAATGCGAAGGCTATCATTAGGGGGCAAAATCAGACTTCAAAGAGGAAGCACATATGGTTTTGACTTTTATAAAGATGGCAGGTGGACATGAAAAAAGGTTGATTTCAAATTTATTTTCATGATAGCTGCAACTTCTTAAAAGTCTGAGATGATTAATTTTCAATTTGGAATTCCTAATAACTGAAACAAGATCATGGTTTTATAACTTCCTGAGGCAGAGACTGAGAGAGAGAAGGTCGTGTTGGTATCATAAACCAATGGCAGCCCAAAGCAGAGGGGCTGGAAAGAGCAACAAGGAATGTTTTGCAAAAGGCTTTCTGAAGGTAAAACATGTACAAGAAACAAAATGTTTCTGAAGTCAGCCTGTTTTGAAGTGTATGTTACATTTCAGGGTTGTTAGGTTAGATTTGAAAGGTGAAGCTTGCGTTTATAGACTTGTCACCTGCATTACTAACTTAAACAGCAGTTGAATAGCAGGCTTGAAACAAAATGAAGCAAAACAAAAAAAAACCACCAAACAACCCAACCCTCCAAGAATGCTGTCTTCCCCTTAGTGATAGGTGTTTCTTTTTGTATGAAGGGGTATATGACACTTAATTTTCATTTCTGGATTATCATATGTCACTTTAAACCTAGCATCTGAAATCCTCTTGGCTGGAAATTCAGAGCTCTCTGCACCTGTGGGTGACTTGCTGATGATGTGAAAGAATAAGCAACTGTCAGTTCTAAACACAAGTTGAATTTATCCCTTATAGGTGCTGTATATGGTATTTTAATTGAAAAAGAATGTTACCAAGCTTGTCTATATACATTAATATGGTAAAACCAGTAGCTTTGATAGAAAGTTTTTCTGGTAGTAGTTCTGATCAGGGATAAGTATGTTCAGTGCTTCTCAGAAATATGACAGTACCAATACCAATGGCTCAGATGTTACAAAAACCTGCACAGGATTGGTTTGGGAACCTTTTATCAGCTTTGCTGCTACTCTGACGAGAGTTTCTTCCATCCTGGTTTCTGCTAATCTACTTCCCATTGCCTGTATCTACTTCTGAAATGGTGGACTAAGAATATTTCTTGACTGTGCCTCGCCCAAAAGGACATATATTTCCACTAAGTGTAAATGCTATAAAAATAATGATGGTAGCTTACAGGGATGATTATTTATCACCATTTCTAAAGTCAATGTTGTATCAGGGGTGGGATGCGTTACAGTAACACTGTTCTTCAGAGAAAAAGAAAGAACAAACTTTTTTCTTTCTTGTTATTCATCCTCTCTGAGAGTGTCAGGAAAGATAGTTTTCCCTAAATAAAGAAAGAATTGACTGTCTTATCAAGAGGTTGGAAATACAATACAACTCTGTTTCAGAAGTTTCTGCAGATTGGGACTGGAATATGCATTTTTCTGACAGAAAAAAATTGATTGCTGCTTCCTATAATCAAATCTTTTCTTACCTCTCTGAGAATAGTGTGACATCTCTTTCTCTAGTGAAAAGTATTATTTTTAGTACCTGAGACATTAAGCTGCAAGGTTGTGTCTGTCCTCAAGAAATAGTCTCCAGGAACGGCTTCTTAAGGTTTTCTTTCAAGGGTTGTCTTTATTTCTTATCATCCAATAGTACATAGGCTTTTTAGAGAGAGTGATTTATTATTTATTTCTACTTACATGAAAGAAATGAGACGGTGCATGCCAGCATATCTTCTGCCATTGAATTAGAAGAAAGAAATATTTTGTCAGCAATTTAGTTTCCAGTGCTTATGTTGTGGGACATGCCTCCTTCCAAACTAAAAGCAAAAATTTCTGGGTGTTTATCTTCTGTATTGGCAACACCCCCTCCAGCAAGTCTTGCTCATAAAGCTCCTACCTGGTCCCCTCAATAAAACCACTCCCTGAAGCACTTGGACAGAGTGGGGACTGCGGTGATTGAACCGGGAATGGCCCCATGCCTCCATCCTCTGAGGTCTCATCAATTTCCTCTGCTGGAAACCTGGTAGCAACATTTCCAAGGGTTCCCTGAAGGCAGAAATGATCATCAAAGAATGTTTAACTTCAGCACACTTCTTACATCTGAAACAGTTTGCCCAGCTTCCTTGTGAGCATAGAAAAATGTTTCCTTTTGTCAGTCTGGAGTGCTGTCAAGCTCCATCTTCAGACTACTTCCTCACTATAAACTTTTGTACTACTGAAGTTGGAGAATAATAATACTGAGAAGCGCTAAGCCCGTCCAAGAAATAAAAAAATGCACCCACTCAGCCTTTCTCTCTCTTTCAGTGGGGATTTCTATCAGAATTTAGCATTGATATTTTCAAAAGTTGCTGAATGGATCCATGCATCTGATCATAAATTTACTACTAACTTACACCAAGGAATATTTAAAAGTCAAAGTGCACTCATTCAATTGACAATAGAAGCACAACCTTTGTGCTTGTAAAATTTAAAAAGCTTCCTGCTCTAGGAAATCATGAAGGTGCTGTTGGCATTGCTGTTCATCCCTTCGAGCTTTGTTCCTCTTAGTTTCCTAATACCTGTCTTGATGGGAAGTGGTCAGAGACTACTTTGTTTTTCCAGTGGAAAATCAGTGTGAGAGGAAGGGCAGAAGAAAATAATTTGTCTCCTGCAGAAAATACTCACTTTTTCTATCAATGCAAGAAAAAAACATCAGCATTCCTCAGCACACGCACTGTTGATTCAAACAGTGTTTGGCCAAAAATGTACTGGTTAGGTTGTTGGCATCTTCAGGGAAAGCAAGCAGTTCCACAGCTGGTTTTGTTTAGCCAAAACTCAGGTTTGTCTCAGCTTTTGTACCATAGAATGTCTGAATGAATAAATTTGAATTAGACATGCAATATTGTGTGGCCAAACTTGCACATAGATGTCTTTAAACAAAGTATACGTGAAGCATCTTCTCTTCATTATAAATTCTTTGCTTTATATTAATTAAATGAAAAAAATGGCCCATACTGGAAAGGTTTTGAGTTAGAAAACAAGGTTAGGGAATGTAACATGGAAACAAAATGGGGGAAAATGTTTTAATTAAAATTTGCAACTGCCTCTGTCAGAAAAAAAAAATTATTATAAACCCAGTGAAAACCATAGTCTGAAATATGCTACGGAGAAGGCAGACATTATCCATGGGAAAACACCCAGTCAAAATTTAATATTATATTGGGAAAGGTAATTTTGATCAAATAGACTTTTCATCAGGCCTGTAAGGACGTTTGATGTTTCACTCTGTTGTGGTCTAACCCCAGCTGGCAACTTATCACCACGCAGCTGCTTGCTTATTCTCCCTTGGTGGGATGGGGGAGACAAGTGGAAGGGTAAAAGCGAGGAAACTCATTGGCTGAGATAAAGGCAGTTTAATAGGCAAAGTAAAATAAGGGATTCCTTCACTGCTTCCCACGGGCAGGCAGGTGCTCAGCCATCTCCAGGAAAGCAGGGCTCCATCACGCGTAATGGTTACTGGGGAAGACTAACGCCATCACCCTGGACATTGCCCCTTCCTCCTCCTTCCCCCAGCTTTTATTGCAGAGCATGGCATCACACAGTATGGGATACCCCTCTGCTCAGTGGGTCTGCACGTCCCCCCAGCTCCCTGTGCCCCCCCAGCCTGCTTGCTGCTGGGCTGGGGTGGGAGGCAGAGAAGGCCTCGGCTCTGTGCAAGCTCTGCTCAGCAGTAACAAAAACACCCCTGTGTTATCGACACTGCCTGCAGCACAAATCCAAAACGTAGCCCTATACTAGCTACTATGAAGAAAACTAAGCCCATCCCAGCCAAAACCAGCAGGCATTCTAACATAGTCACACAGTAACCTTTGAAAACATGGATACAAGAGGTGGCCAGGTACTCTTTTTCAGAGTCACAGAAGAGTCAGTCAGCTGTAACGGCATTGTTCTTGTCAGACTTTGGCCTAAACTCCATGATCCCTGGTGGAGGAGGTGCTCTACTCCTCAATTTAGTCTACTGCAGTCTTTCACTATCCTTACATCTTCCAATACCTGATCTATTAATTTTAGCCACCTAGCTCTTTACCTATTCACCAAAGACTCTGAGTACAATAATCTCTTCAGCTATTTGAACACCAATAATCCACCTCTCCTTCCAGCCAAAATTCTTTCAGATTTTCCTGAATTTATTGGCTTTTTATGTTGTTGATAAATCTTCTTTCTTGTCTTGGGGCTCTGAAATTTGTCCACATCAAAGAAGTGCCCCTTAACCAGTTACTTCTCATGCTCTATTTGTGCAGCCAGTTATTTGTATCTACCTCACATTTTGTTTAACTAATTTTTACTGTTTCCCCAGTTTTTAAGATCATTTTAATGTTTATGCTTTATTCCAGCATATTTACATCTTGCTTCATGTTAAGAGCAAAATTAAGAAGCATACTTACTGGTGAATGTATTTCTTTTAGTCAGTGAATGCTTCTGGGTGATCTTATAGTAATGTAAATAAAAGGATGAGGAACACGTCTGCCTATTAATGCAGTAACATTTATTAGAAGAAAAAAAGGTATAAAAGCAAAAGATTTCAAAGTCAGCATTCATACAGCATGGTTGAGGTGTTGCTTAAAGATCTAGGAGCTGGATCAAAGTTAATACCAATTGCTGGAGACCTTAGATTCCTAAGAATTGGACTATTTTGAATAGGTCTTACATAAAGAGATACAGTCTTAATTGCTGCAATCAGGATGTTTTCCAAGTAAAAATGTCTCATCAATCCATCCAGAAATTATCTGTATCGTGTTTACTTGGTTGGGCAAGATGATATCCAGAGATCCCTTTCAACCTCAACCATCCTGTGACAGGTTTCAATGTTTTCAATTACAAAGATTTTGCGCACTGCAGTTTAGAAAGCAGTGCCATGATCATACCAGGAGGTATCTCCATTTCTCTCAGTTCTTGGATCATGACAAAGTCTTTGAGTTTCTTCTGTTCCCTTAAGAAGTATTACAAAGTGAACCAGGAGACATATGTTGGTATTCAGTGAAAGCAGCTGGAGCAAACACCTGAGAGATCTTGAATTCAAGGGGGGAAAAATGGGAAGATTTAAGGCAGTATGGCTACTGTGCCAAATGGCCACTCCTGGTAACATGTCAATCAGTAAGCAATGGACTGTGTCTTGCTAGGAAAAAAAAAAAGAAAGGAGCTGGCCAATCTACACCATTCCTCCATCATTTCTTTAAGTTAATTTAGTAGAAAATGTTGCCTGGAGAAATTATTGCAGAAGTCATAACAGCGAGGAAGAAGTTTTTCAGGGGAGTTATGCTCAGCAAGTAGAGGGCATGCTGAACACCTGAGGTGAACGCCAATGTTTTTGAATACGAGGGTTTAAAATATCAGAGAAATATAGATGTTCTCAGTATATAGCTGGGAACGGCAAGTTATGTGAAGTGTAAGAGTCCTTGCTTATCATTGAGTTATCAGTAACTTCCAGGTGAGCGTGTGTCAGTATTCACCAGTTTATGGGTGCTGTTCATATCTCATTAAGATAATTATACTCACATGTACAGAATATATTTCCAAGTAAACAAGGGTTTGCATATGCACAGAGATGTTGTGCCTGGTACCACTTTTGGTTTGCCCTAGCTATAATGAAGTGCACAGAACTGCAGTGTTTTGTCCTCTGTTTTTTGGGAGCCAACTCATACTGTTCTGCTGTAGCTCCTATTCTCCCCTTGACATGATGAAGAAATCATAGAAACCATAAACCAGTATGAAAGCCTAGTTTTACTATTTATTATTGCCAAGTGTGAGAAGAGGAAGTCCCAGTGGTGTGATTACTATTGTTGAGCCTCAGGGAAGTCAAGTTCTTAAACAAAATGTTCTGTGCCCCTTATTTGATCAATTTCTAACAAAATTCCTAAAATTAAGATGTAAATACATTTCTTTGTGATGCAGATTCTAGTGCCTGTTAAAGTATTCAATTGACGAATAATATTTTGAAGCCTTTTAAGAGCCAAATAAAATTATTACTTATAAATTATTAAAAGCCTCCAACAAATGGAAAAATACTTACTGAAAACTCCTTCATAAATAATGTTCAAACTAAATTAAATAGTAGTATAAGGAATGCATTAAAGTTATTGAATGAGATATTAGCAGTGTGCTCCCTTAACCTTAAAGTTATGATAGCTGGAGCACTTGCTACCCCTCCAAAACTTTGCAGCTCCGAGTCCTGGCTCAGTCTGCGAAAGAAACATGTGGTGCTGCTGAAGATTGGAAAAAGAGCTTGAGGTCAGGGGTCGACACAGTAAGGGAGTTTGCTCTTTAAGAGGTTATCTGTGGATCTGCAAAGCCAAAGTGTAATTGGGTTCTGTGATGTGATTTTAGTGTGTAATTGTATATGATCTTGGCTAGTTTCAAAGACAAGGTTGGAAGATTTTTCTAGCCTGCTTGTGATAGCAATTTTGGGGAGCCTGTGTAGCCTGAGATGGACAATACATTTTTTTCAGAAATTGTCATCAGAAGTGATACAGCTGGTATCTGATTCATTTTAATTATAATTTTAGAAAACTGGTGATATGGTTTGTTCTTTCTCCTCTCTGTAATATCGGTCCTGTAAATCAGCAGCTTTGCGGGCTTGTACATTTTCTGGTAAACTCTTGTTTGCTTCTGAGCTGGTACTGCATCAGAGAAAATTTCGCATCTCTATTAAGACGGTAGAAGTCGCTTTAATTGATCTGCCTGGATATTGCTTTTTCTTTGGTCTTTGAGTAGATAGTTTGCCAGTGGGTATCAAGTTTCTGGTTCTTGATTATTCAAACCAATGTGAAACAAACATTTCCTATTGTTTTAGTTGTTTAGGGTTTCCTTGATTAAGCTGTCACCGCTGTCAGTTATGTTCTTATAAGCCTGCTTGGATCTATTTCATGTTAAGAAAAAGCTCAGATAAATCCAGGAAAGCTTAATGTTTATCCAATGTGAAAATAATTACTCAAAAGTGTTATTCTTAATCCAGATAATTAGACTGAGGAAGGAGAGATCAGTGTCATTGTGAATTATGCCCTGGCAATTGACTCTTGGTCCTTGTAAGTTTCAGGTGAAGATGTGAATGGATAAAGGTTAGATTAACCATAATCCAAAGTAGCTGCAACCTTAATCTGTTATGATACAAGGATGATCACTTGAAAAGAGCTGGATTGTGGGATTGTTTCTGGTTGGATAAGATGCTGCTCGACTGGGACTAGTCTTAAAACATGCTTAGCACCATGTCACTGCAGCTGTAAGCACTTGTGCACGGTTTCAGACCGCCGCAGCTCAGAGGCAGACTGCCGGGCTCTCGCTGCACACTGTAATACTAGACTGCATTGCAATAGCTGTACTTTACATTAACATGCTTTACCCTGTACTTCATGGAAAATACATAGTAACTTTTACATGGAGTGATTTACTTGATGATTACTTCTCTGTGCTGTCCCTGTTTGTTCAGTGCATATACAGGCAGTCACACTGTGCAGCGGTGTAGGTTCACGATTACAAAAATTGACCAATCAAAAATATAAGAGGCAGAATATTTATGTCCCTGTTTTAGTTTGTACCATTATTTTGTATGGTTACTAATGATTTAAAAGATGTGTAACCATATATGTCTACATAAGGACAATATTTGCAGCTGTGGTTTTCTGTGAGGTTGCACAGTTTTCAGAAATCCGTTGTAAGTGAACAATCAAAACAAATTCACCCAGAATGCAGGAAAAGTGGCATTAAAAAGGGGATATGCATGTATCTGCACATACTGCAAGCAGATACATGAAGAAAGTACTTGATGCTTCAGACTTCTCCTTTTTTATAGATATGGACATGACAGTGACATGTCAGTTGACAGCACATGTGGTAATTCTTTGTAAATACAGACTCTTGAATGCCAATGGTTACTTCTTGGGAATAACACTGCTGAAAGAGGAAGAGAAGAGGGTGAAAGACAGGTCATTTCTTGAAAAACGGTACAGGAAATGTTTGGTCTCAGCAGATAATTTAATTGCATGGTCCAGTCTGTATCGTTGTTTCAAGCCAAACGGAAAATAAGGTAAAGGCATTTTTTCCCTCGTATTCAATTTTTGTAATAAATTACATTCATATATTCTGCAGGGATAGAGTTTTGCAGATCTCCTTCCTCCTTACTGGAAAACTGGAAGCAGCCTTCCTTGATGCATGGCTAAGGTGAGGAAATAGTTAAGAAAGTAATTAATGGAATGCAAAAGCTAATAAGAGGAAAGTACTTTAATACACACTTGAACTAGAATCTTCCCTGTGAATAATTAAAATTCTTTAAAGTTCATTTCGGTGTTTTTAATAAAATATATCTCAATGAGAATCATTCCCGTTTTTAAACCTTTCTACACTTAACTCTACCTTCTTTTTTTAACTATTGTTGGAAATGCATTACTTTTACCTGAAAAAGTAGGTAACATCTGTGTTGATGAGTTAAAAGTAAATTCTGCAAGAGGCATAACATTCACAATTCTTGTTCCTATAGTAAAAATTATTCATTTGGAGCATTGTGTGGGCTTATTTCTAATGCCACATATGCTATGGGGTTGTGTGCATATAACTGTTGTGTTCTCCTGCATCCTAGAGTCTCTGCCTTTAAAATAATCTTTCATGGAAATGTATGTCACTAATAAAAATTTCCAGATTTGCGTCAGAAAAGATTTTAGGACAGGAATTAAGGTCTTCAAGCTTCAGAGTGTAAGTCAACCTTTAATTAAGTAGGTGAGGAAGAAACTTCCTTACTTGATAGCTCATTACAAGGACGTATAGCACAGAGTTTCCCCACACCTTTCAGCAAGGGCTTTTTGTGATTGATACTGAAGGGACCACTGGTCTCATGGAACACAGTCATTCCTACATTAGAGAAAGAAAAAAGAAAAGTAGGAGGAATTCCCTTAGCATAGAGGGCAACAAGAACTGAATGGTAGAATTGTTTCATGCACATCCTGACTCTAAAAATATTAACATGCGAAAAATTGTTAATAAGGTAAAATGTCTCTTCAGGGTTGAAGAGAAGTGGGTGGTGCAGTTTTCCTTAATGGAAAAAACGAGTTAGCATGAAAATGAAATTATAGAGTTCATTGTTGAGCAGTCTTGGCCCCTTCTGCATTTTACAGGGGTAGACTGGTAGACAGTTGACTGTCCTAGCCACGGAATGTCATGGAAATATCATTATTGATACACGAGGAAAGTAAACAATAATGGTGCTCCCTGTAAAAAAGAAAATAGTAAGAGCAGTAAACTTCGAAAGTTTTAGAAAATCGAAAGGATAGTGAAATAAAAAAAAGAAATAGCAGCACATTGAATGTGTTGGAGAAAAATAGAAAGTCCTGTGAAAGTATTTGTAATGTCAAAGACCACAGTCAACTTTATACCAATGTCTATAACAGAGTTCTTTAAGTAGCTTGAAATTGCTCATGTCTTACGGATTTTAAATAAATAAATAAATAGGAGATACTGTAACTAGACCTATCAAAAGAGAACTAATGGAGAAGAAATAATTTAAACATCAAATTGCAAATAGTCACACAAGATAGAAGGTTTTATTCAGAGGAAACTGGAGTAACTGGTAAAAATGCGACATTTATCACTTTAAAGCAGCTTCAGTGCTGAATGATGACCAAACACTGTCAGTCTTTTTGAGTAGTGATGATCCCAGGAAGCTCAGGGAATAGGGAAAGAGTTTCTGATGAATCAGGCTGGGTATTGCTACAGGATGGACAGATTGCTTCCATGTTCAGCCTCTCTGAGGTCTGGAAGCCATACGTCAATGGAAAAAGCCTTGGCTGATTTCTCTAATTTTCCAGGATTAGTGGGTTTTTAAACTAAAATTATGACCTTCTGTAACTTCCATTAGTGTAACAGAAAAGGTAGTTCAAGAATAAAGCAATTACTTTAAATCTTACCTGCCTACTTAATGTTCAACATGCATCAACCAGCTGCATTAGTGTTTCAGATTTTTATGAAGTATTATAAAATAATACAGAAACAAATGCAGTGTTTCTCTGGTTCTGAGACATCACAGTAATTTACTGACCATGGACAATTAAGAAAGAAGTAGGTACCTAAGGACAACCATGAAACTGGTACAGATTAGTCACAGCTAATCTATTCTTGTAACCCAACAGAGATTTTCAGTTTCGGAGAAAGAGGAATTTTACTTGTGATTAAGGCTAGTTCAAAGTGAACTGAACATTCATGGAATTTGCACTGAACATAATCCAAGTTTATTAACTTGCATTAAATGGAAGTATTTTAAATTAAAATGGAAATGCGTAAATTCTATTTATTTCTAGCAACTATAAATGTTTTTGTCAGTGTTTTCTTCTACCTAGTTCTTCTTCCATCCCACAAGACAAAAATAATCTTGTTTCCCTGGTGTTTTGGTGTAAGAATATACGAGTGGCTGTTTTGAATCATGCCAGCAGTACGTTTTGCCCATTAGCCTATTTCTGACAGTGGCTGGTAGATTAGGGAAAGAGTACAAGAACATGTCTAGCAGAGAAAATTTTCCATCTTCTAATGATCTCAGTTTTAGAGATTTCTTTTTTGTAGTCTTTACCACATTGCTGTATTGTCATGCCCCTAATAGTCCTCTTTTCAATAAATTTGCCCAGTGGCATTGTAATTCTAATTACACTTGTGGCATGATGTAGCAAGGTTTTAGTTTAAACAATGAATTTAATTGCGAATTATCTGCAAAAAAAAAAAGAATCCTGGTAAAGTGCTTATTTTAAATGGACTGCCTAACAATTTAATTTGATATTCCCTAGTTCTGTTGTGAGACACAGTGGAAATTTGTAGCTGAGAACACAAAATGGGAAAAAATCCTCTGTCACCTGCCTCATTTTACCATGTTGAAGGGTCCCAGTCTAATTAATTCCTCTGTCTACGGAGTGACTCGTGTCTCTGCTCATTCTTGATCATCCTGGGTACACTACATTGTGTTTTCAAGCTTTGCTATATTTTTATGGAGGTCAGAACAGCACCCAGTATCCAAGAAGCGGCTGCTACACCAAAGACCTAGATTAGCATAATAATTTATTTTGTTTGTTCTCTATTATTTACATAACAAATATGGATACTTTGTTGCCATTTTTTCTTTTGCCATGCATTGGGCTGGTGCTTACTGTCTACAATGTATCCACAATTGCTTTCCTGAAACTTGACTTTAGTATCCCTCATTAGTTAAGTATAATTGGGATTACCTCTCCTGTCTGTATTTTTCTTCATATTCATTGATGGTATTTTATTTCCCTAATCTTATCATCATTAATTCTTTCTACAATCAAATGATTAATTTCTTTTGGTGTCAAGCATCTTTGTCATTTCTATTTTTTTTTTTCTTTTTCAGGTCATTTATGAGGCAGTTGAACTGCACAGATTCCCATGCGAATCCACTGACAACTGCTCTCCATTGTGAAAGCTGGGTTTCTTTTAAAGTCGGTTTTCCTATTTTAATTTTTTTTTTCACAATGACATGGCCTTATATCTTATTCTATGACAGATTACCTTAAAAACTGTTGGCAAGCAGCCCATGATTATGGTTTTTTTATTTTTTTTATTAAGATATTTCCAGCCAGTTTACCTGACCCAGAGATCTATTTCTACTTCTGTTCTGAGTGCACAGACACATTTAATTAAAAAGGCTGGTCAACCTGCATGCAGCTTTGCTTTGCAGTTAGTACTTACCTTGCTCAGCTAAACTTCTACTTCTGCCTGAGATCTTTGTGAAGATATGAGATGCTTTCTAAGTTGGAGGATCAGACCTTACATTTGGTTTGAGTTGTGGGCAGTGTGTCAGCTTGGCTGCCGTTTTGTTTGGCTGCTGCTTCAGCAAGAATAATAAAATACATGGGAATTTGATTCCTCACAATTGGAAATCCTTGTCTCATTAAGGATGTTGTATAGTGCTGAGTTCTTCCTGAAGCTCTCTATCATATCTCCTTTATATGCAATTCGATAGCTTTGGTTAAGAAACTAAGATTAATATCAAAGTATTTATTTAACTGTGTGCTTTGATTGCTATTTCCTCACTCCTGTGTTATTGAACTTAGCCTTGCAAGATTGATCAGTAAATTTTCATTATTGGAATGGGTTTCTAGAAAAGTGTGCCTATTGAGAGTTGTTATTCCAGCATGTTCTTTTCTGAAAAATATGTCCTACATTAGCTCTATGGAAACTGGAAATACCTAGTCTAAAAAAGAGGAGTAACAACACGTACATTAGTAGATAAGTACACATATATATTTTAAAAACAGAGTATAAGCTTCTAAAAGTATTAAGATAAAACCTTTTCTGCTCAAAATGGTATGATGACTGAAACTACATTTGATATATTTATATTTATTTTTATGTACTATGTATATATATACTATATATAGAGAGAGCTATAAATATATATATAAAATTGAACTTTCATGAAAGGAAACACAACCAGACATGTTCTGTAGCTTTGGTTAAAAAATTTTGTATAGTTCCTTTCTGTTTCATTGTTCTGTATTAATACTGAATTAGAGCTTCTGCCTTCTTCACAGTCCCTTCACACAGAGTTTTGCTATTAAGCACAAGATGTCAATGAATGGAGACTCAAGCAGACTTCTGTCTTCTTAAAAACAGAAGTGAAAAGAAATCACTATTTCGTGGAATTTGTGAGTAAAAAAATTGTGAAGCGAATAAATACTTCTGGTTCTAAAAGTAATTAGCTTAGAGGCACTTTGTATTAAAACAAAGGATTTGATTGTGTTTTCTACATTTGGAGGTTTTTTCCTAAAAAAAAAAAGGAGAATCTCCCATATATAGCACGTTTTAAGGCATTATTGCTATTAGGTTTTTTTTTACTTTTCAGTTCCATCATGGTTGCAGACTCACAAGCCAAATAGGACACTTAGAGTCATTTATATAATAGGAAGCTAATAATTTTCTGCCCTATTGTATGTGAAATGTTTGAACTAATAAATGTTTGATGTTTGAACTAATAAATCCTATGATCTCTGCAGTGACCCTGTCAGGTGATTAATGTCCATTTAAGACTAACAAAGTCAAATAAGAAATTTTCTTTGGTTGGGACACCTGTCCTAGAACACATACCCTATGGCATAGTATTTCTGGAGCTCATCCTATTCATTGTCATGCCCATAAAGAAAGCTCTTTTCCAAATTCCACAGGTCTCACGTATGGCAATAATAATCTAATATATAATGCAGAAAGAGTAGAAAGAAAATCTGTTTCTGTTTTTGCATGCTCTTCAAATGCAAGTCTTTCAAATACTGCAAGATACAAGGCTGTGGTCATTATGGTATTTCTCATGTACCTGCTTTAGCTTTGGTATCTGGATGCTCCAATGAAGATGGAGTTTCTCTCCTGAGAACAAATTTCCTTGTAAGTTTTCTCAAGCTTCCTTGTTCTGATCAAAGAATTATTACTACAAAAAAAAAAATTCCTTTTGGTGTTTTGCATCTGTGATTCCCATCCTAATAATAAAAACGTACACAAAAAAAATCAGCATTGTAAATTAAATTAATTTTCATGTTTCAAATCAGAGCATTTGGGCTATCTTTAGTTCAGAGCTTCAAATGTTATTTCAGGTCGCTTCTGATAGTACCTTAAATAATTTACATATAGTAAATTTATTAGGAGTCTGATTTTCAGATAACCTCTTGGGTATACCTTTTTCTTCCAGGTTTAAGATAAAAGATTTTCAAACCATGGGGAGTAGTCTTCCTGGAAACAGGTCTGAGATGTGACCCACACTGTACACAAACTCTACTGTTTCCTTTTGCACATTTCCTCTTCTTTAAAAGATATTAAATATTAATGATACTTTCTATTTTCTTTCTATGGCTTTCTATTGCTTCTCCCCCCCCTTTTTTTTTTCTTTTTCTTTTTCTTTTTTTCGTTTTTTCTTTTTCTTTTCTTTACACTGGGTCTTGGTTTGTTACAGGATTGCATAGAGCTCATAATCTGCAAATCCTTCTGGGCTCTTTTATTGTGCAGTTGCCTTTGTGTGTGAAAGGTGGGACTCAGAGAAGCAGATGGTGCCTTAAAATCCTGCTCCTAGATCCCTGGGAAAAATAGTGTCAGTCCACAGATATAAACATAGACATTTATATCACAAGTTAGGCACTGCAAAAATGATAGTACATCCCTAATTTTGTCTGTTATGGAAACTTGAGGAATTTACTGCATGTGTGTATATATAAAAATCATGGCATCATTAGGCAATAGTAAGCAGAATTCTTGTTTCAGATGGAAGGGCTCTGAAACAACTTGCACTGTATGGGGTGAACTTCTGCAGTGCCAACTTCACTGATAAAGCAGTGAAGCACGACGTAGGGGAGTTTGGCTTTGTTGACCTACTCACAGGGCCCAAGTATAAACTCTTAGCCTGTGTCCAGTTTACTATCCAAATCAGAAATTGTCTAGATACATAGGAAACTGGTAAACAAGCATTTCAGGTCCATGATTTGGTACATATCTTGTGTGCCTGAAACAAAGTTGGGATTATATTAATACCGCTCCTTCTGATGTGGGCCAGTTTCCAAAGACAAAGAAACAACATTTATATGAGAAAGCCTATGCAATTAGGTTCCAGTGGGCATGAAGTGACCTTGATTTAATTTTGTGATTTTTACATTTCTCAGACCTTTAGTGCTCCAGAACCAGAAAGAGGCAGGGCAGAAACCATGGCTTACAGTGAGAACTCCTGTTGAACTGAGTGCAGCAGAAGTGCAGAGGAGGAGTACAGCAAAATGAAAGTACAGTACATGAACCTTTTCTTCTACAGAACTGGATATGTTTTAAGTGTAAATTTGTTAAAACAGAAATGAACAAACCTAGAGTTCTTTTTATTGGCTGCTTTTAATGCTGATGTTTCATTATCTCATGTAAGTAGCCATTGAGTCATCACCATATGGTGAGACTACGTGCGTGGTATATGTAGATGTCTGCACCTGAACTGCGAGTCTATAATCTTGTAATCTGTGGAAAGAAAATGACTCTTGTAGGGTGCATTTTTTCTCTTAAGACCAATATCTAAAATTTGTCAAATGAACCGTTCTGTGTATCTGCCTATTACTTTCCTTTTAATATAAAGAGGTGACCAGCTCCAATCTGAAGGTCTGTATTTATACCACCTCAGGTAGTGGGGGATGAATGTTGCCCATTATGACTGGTAGGATAACTCTTAGGAAGGTTTAGGGAGAAAGGACCACAGCTGCGGTGTCTCTTAACTACCTACTGTGTTTATCTGCCTGCTCAGAAATTGCTCAGAATGTAGGTGAAGTGTGATGCATTGTTTTTTTCTGTTTTCCCTTTAGGGAAGAGAGAGAAACTAGAGAAATAAAGAAAGAGCTGTATTTACAGAGTAGCCCAAAGCAGTAAGGTAAGCTTAGCTAGGGTAGCTTGGGATTGTTGTGTTGTGGTTTTTATTATTTTTAATTATTTTATTTTTAGGAGTGCAATTTGCTTAAGCAAAACTGGTATGAATGTGCAGGTTTTGGTGACCCCCTCTTCTTTTCATGTCACACCATCTCATCCTTTGCCTTTCCCTTACATCCCTGCCTCTCTTGTTTCCTTTGCTAATGTATAAACCACCTGCCTACCTTCTGACTAGCTTTCTCTTAGAGGAGACTCCAGTGTTTGGTTAAGTCACGGGAGATGCAGGGATTTGTGCAGCCCTCTCACTTATGTGCTGTGGAAGTGATGACAGAATAGTCCCTACAGTCACTAGAGAAACTGACACATCACACCCAATTATGTGGCCTCCCCGGCCCCTTGTGGTGTTCTTCCCTGAAATACAAACTTTCGGTCTCATGCTCTATTTTATTTTTTAAAGAAATGTGTTTTTTAACAGAAAAGGAAAAATGGTGTGTGTGTGTGGAAGGACTTAGTATTTCATTCTAAAGAAAGCTATTACAGAGTAAATCTTCAGGGACATTCAATCTATCAGATTAAACATAATTTAAACACTTGGAAAATTTTTGTTAAAGCTCACACAGGAAAAAACACCAACTTTAAACTGATGTTAATAGATAAATCAAGCTTTGTCACTGTGACACTGCACATCAGCTGTCGTGAACTAATGAGTTATTTGTCAGTAATTATAAAGTACAAATATATACACTAATCTATATCTGCTCAGGATCTCACACAGCATTTAGTCAGCTGTAGAAAAAGCAGGTTATTTTTGATGATAGTACAACATATGTCATCAAATGCAGATGTGTTTTTCTTTCCTCATCCCTAGAAGGACCTGTACCTCGAAAGTAAGATTGCATGAGTGTCACAGCTTCCTTCTTCTTGTACTACAGTGGCTGATACAACAGAAGAACAAAAGCGAAGCTGACTTTCAGCCATTTGATCGTATTTGTAAGGAGAGTAAGTAGTAATAAAAATACATGTTGCTGTGATAATAAGGTGCATTTGTCCTACAACTGGATTCTTGATGATATACATGAAGGACTGATTACTAATTGCCTGAGCAGAAGCTCTCTCTTCTGAACTTGCATGGGAAACTTACATTACAAAATCTACTGCAACTGGAGTTTTTCTCCAACAGCTAGTACTTAAGGTGCACAAATGACTGGGTTCCCCCCCCTGTTCCTTGTTATTTTCTCTTCTTCAAGTTTTGACAGCTATCCTAAGGCAGCAGGAATACAACATTCATGGCAATAATTTTAACATAAATAATACACGTATCTTTACTATGAATTGCATAATAAGAGCTTGAGAATGTTCTGAGCAACAAAGACTTTTCTGCTACTCTTTGCAGAATGAGACTGGGAATATCCAAAATACACAGGATATTGAAAGAGGAAAAAAGCCCAAGCCCAAGAACATGGAAAATGAATGGTTGCAATCACCAGGTGGGAAAACAAACTAAGATGGAAAGAATATATTTCTCTCCCTTCTGAACGTTATTGTAGCAGAAGAGCTCCTAAAGGACAGTGTGGTACAGGAGTTATACTGTGTGTACATTTTCTGGCTTTCTGCTTTGCAGCTATAGAAGTTAAAAATGCTGGAACAGCTGTGAACCAGCCTCCCAGGAGAGCTTGTGGGACGCCCCTCACCCCCTCTGCCTAGGCTTGACCAGGAGCTGGGGGCAGTGGTCATCATTCCCTCCCAGCTCCTGCAGTACCACACGGGAAGCTCACTATGTCTCAGTACCCCAGTGGCCTGAGGAGCCACCTTGTGACCCCAGACTCCTCCTTTTCTTCCTTTTCAACCTTTATTGATTTGTAACAAGGTGAAACAGATTCACACCACTTTAGTGAACAATTAGGTGGAATGTGGTACCAAATTCTTTTTGACTTCAGCTCTTTCACAGTTCTGGGTCCAGAGCCATAAATCTTTGTGTCCCACTCCAGTGACTACTGTGAGTACTTGTTTCTCCTCTCTCCACCCTTGATGGCCTTTCCCCATGTTAAAACATCTAACTTGAGCAGCTTTACAGTCCCCTTAGCACTCAAGCAGGTAAGGTGATGCAGTACGATACAAGAGGTGCCATGTGCCTTCCAGAAAATGACAATGTGGTTGTTGCTACCTGCTTGAACAAGATATCCTCATCTAGCTGAAATGCCAGGGGCAAAGTCAGGATTTCTGCATGGTCTGGAGACCCTGCAACATAGGCATTGCTAATGCAGAGAGAATTTCAAGTCCCAGAGCTGTGTTGGACTTGTATTGATCAGATTTGTCGTGCATATACAGCCAGTTCCTCCCTTCTTCAGAGATGACTGTTCAAGTGTTGCTGAATGTCTTTCATACCTGGACAGGGGACAAACTTAGTGCGGGTGCTATAAATCTAACATGTGAATCAGTCTTGACCTGATGCAGTTTGGACTCCCAGTGATGGCAGCTCTTCCAGCTCCTCCTTTTCCTTATCCCTATGCCGTAGGTACACTGTTTCACCCAGTCAGTCTCCCCAGACCTAGTGTGGGTGATGGACCACGAAGCATAACCTTCTATTGGAAAGAAAGTGACTGAAACCATTCCTCAGCTCACTACAGGTTCAAGCTAAGACTATAATGTAGTCCCTATGACAAACAATCAGGTTTTATTTTCTGTATTTCTTTATGTGAAACCAAGGGAGAAGCTAATAATTTTTAAATTAATGATTTATTATGCATTACAAAAAAATAACACCAGTTTCCAAAACTTCAGTTAAATCACAGTGCTTTTCTTAGTAAAATGCTAACACTGATGCACGTTTGGAAGCTGAATACTGAGGCATGATTTTATCCTTATTCATTCTGATTAGTCCACTGCTGTATAAATAATGGTATTGACTCAGTCATTTGCTAGTACAGGACTGCTCACTGTATGGAAGGATCTTTACTATTTATTGTGGAGATCTGGTAGATACCATACTATATTTCAGTATTGTAAGTAGTTATCAACTGCTTTTTACCAGAAGTCCTTTTAAAAGCCTTTACACTTGCATGTTCATAAAGACCAAAAAGGCACATTGGACTGTCTGGGATTTATAGAAAGGCATAAATATTGTCTGAACAGCTTTTAATGTTTGGACAAGAATTCTGAAATAGTCCTTGCTCGATTTGGATTTGCATTCTCTGATCAACGTTATTTAGCCACGCAAGGTGGCATATACTTGTTTGTGACATGGCAAGCCTTGAATCTTGTGATTCACTCACCGTATCCCAGTGGAGCCACAGTGAAACGGGGTGCGACGATCAGCCCCTAAAATACAACGGTGATGTTAAGTGTAGCTTGATGGCAAGGAGTTAACTATTGGCAAGATTATCAGGGTCTCGCAGAGGGGATCTGCCCTGGGAAAATTAAAGAAAAATCTGAAGATAAAAAGTGATGTGTTAGAACTGGATGAGAAAAAGATCAAATTGTAATTTTAAGTCAGTTTCTGTGGTAGGGTGGAGTCAAACTGGAAGTGGATGATTCCAGCAAGCAGTCATAGTATTGCAAGCAGAGTTTTATATACTACTGTGCTAAACGAATGATGAGGTAATGGTAATGTTAAACTGAATAGCCTGTGCCTGAAGTGCATTGGGTAGGGATCAATGGGGTCTACACACGTGCCTATGTGAAGGATGGCATTAGAGATACAATGTTTATACATTCAGTGGGGATATGGCTGCAGTGCGCACGGAATGTTATCTAATGATTCAAGGGAAGCACAGTTTGAGATATCAGGATTGTCCATTCAAGAGCTAATATGTTATCCCCCTGTTTCCTTTTTGTGGGAAGGGGCTACCTTTCCTAAGTGGAACCACTTGTCACAAATGTACTACGTATTCTGCTGAAGTGCAGTCTTAGTTTGTGTTCTTTTCAGAAGCCTTGTGTCTTTAAAACTGGCTGCCTGAAGTCTAAAAATATATTCCTTGGAAGGAGATAAAAACATGGAATATATCTAGAAGTACTTATATACAACTTCAAATAGTTTTCCCATTGATTAAAAGTTTACTTGACCCAAAATGTCAGGACCCACCAGTGTGAAAACCAAGAGATGAATATCTCTTGTATCACTTTTACCCTGGTATAAGCCCCAACTTCGAGTCTGCTGGAGCAGGAGGTGCCTGGAGTTAATCCAGTAAGTGCAACTGCTTCTTGCAGCTCGGCCGCAGTGTATTTTGAGATTTAAATCCACAATTGAGGAGGAAGAAGGAAACATTCATGATGACTTTTTTTTCCATAGCAGCTGTTTGAAACTGTTAACATGCTTGTACCTTTAAAAGTAAATCCTGGGGGGAAAGAGAGGCTGAGAGGCATATTGCAGTTTAAGTGCTGAGAAGCGCACAATAAATGTAGTTAAATTTAGAGGTTTCTTAGATAAATATGTCGTTGATAATTGAGAGAAGAGGTTTGCACACACACTTTTGGCTCTCCTTGGGATACATGGTGCACCTGCTGAACACAATAGAAATAAACTTGTGTGCAAAAAATGGTTACCTAACCACCAATAAAAAGCAAAAGTTGTATCTGCACATAGTCTTATAAAGGAAAATATGTATTTGCCCATCGGGGAACACACCTTTGATTAATCAGACATATTTAACAACTATAATTTAGAAAACTGTCTCAAAATATAGATCCGTGTTTGAAATCAAGTTTAAAATAATGGTTTTAAAATCACATATTTAATTTTTTAGAAATGTTATGAAGCCTGCACGTAACTTTTGCATTTTTGAAGTTAGCTAGGATCGGTGAGATATGTCTGGGATACACTGTGTGTGATCTAGCCTGTTGGTGGGAAAGATCCTTCTTAATCTTGAAGATCATGAAGTGTAAATTTTGAAGGATGTGCTAAAAAATCTGAAAGGAAGACATATAGACAGATTGCACACTAATTTTTTACTGATTGCTGTTATTTTTATCAGAAGTTTTTATACATAAGGTTCTTATTGTCCACATAGAAAAGGGGAGGTAGAATCAATTTCCTCTTTAACATATTGATAAACAACTCCAGATATAGTGGTAGGGGGAGGAGGAAACTACATTTACCTTTGTATGACCTATATAGGAATGTTGGAAAAATTAATGCCAGAATATTATGGCGACATTCCTTTAAGTTGTGGATATGATTTACATAGTAGGTCTTCTTGAGCTGTCCAGCTTCTTTCATCTTGATACTGTAAATTGCTTTCATTCCCCCTGCCCCCCATCTGTATGCTTGGGGTATTGTTGTGATAAATTATGGAGGTACAGAACTGAAAATGGTGTGTAGATTGTCTAAGAAATTGAGTGCAGTCAGCCTTCAAAGTGGTGGATGATGTGCTAAAACAGCTACCTTCCCCTGGTCGGGTCGCACATGTCGTCAATGAGCAGCTGCTTTTAACTTTGCCTTTTGCCCAGAGCACTGAGAGCAGCTGGATTTATTGAATTAATAACCGCTCCATTTGGGGTGTTTTGTTTTCCCATGACCGTGAAATCTAGCTATAATGTTAGCAAAGTGTAAGACAGGTCTCCTTCACCAAACAACGTGGTGTCCTTTTTGTTTAGTATGTAGTGTTTAATCCGTAAGGTAGAAAATAATTGGAAAACTGTACCTGTGGGGAAATGAATTGTTTCTTGGTAAACAGAGTTAAGAAAAAGGAAAGAAGCATGTAAAAATGAGGTAGGTGATACACACATGCTGAGTGTGATTTTGAGGACACTTGTACCAGTCCTCAAATTAATCTCTTTGGTTGCAACGCTTAGTAGTGGCTTCGTTAAATCACCTGATGTATTCTAAACAGCGTTAGAATGTTAGCAGTAGCAGTTGAATAAACTGTTTCTGTGCTTTGGACCATTTTTTTCTGAAGGGTCTGGATTTCATGAGGCTGGTTGAGAAACAGTGGCAGTGTGTTACGCAGATGGAGACGGGTGAACCAGTGGCCTGCAGTTCCTCTGACCACACAGGCGTGAGGGACGTGTCCTGCCACAGAGCTCTGGGACAATCCTGCTTAATAGGCTTTTGTTTGGGGTTACTTTAGGTAGGGTTCACTCATTTTCTAGAAACAATAAGAAGGTAACACCTTCAGGTTTTATCAATCATGGCACATATTAGAGTAATAATTCTCATGATATCGTTTGTTTGCTGTGCTTAAAGTGTTAGAGTTATCTTACTATTAATGCAAAATAATAAAAAAAAAGAAGTAAAAAAGCAATACCTATGAGGGGAATTGTTTAGCTGTGCTCTTGGGATAGAAAAAGAAAAGAGAGAGGAGGAGTTATTAGGAACATGCATCTGCGTCTGAAACCTCTTGTGTGCCCTAGTTATTGCAAGTGGAGCCTGGTATCAAATCCTGATCCTGTGTCTTCCTCAGCATGTGAAAGGGGAAGCCCTGCAGCACTTTAGGCCTTACAGACTTGGCTTCCTGTGAAAAGATGGCACAGGCTCAGGAGAAATGGGATTGAACACCTAGCTGCTGTTTCAAAGTGCAGCTGTACTCTGTGTCTGCCAAGGAGTCGTGTGGCTGCTGTATCCTTGGCAGAGGTGATTTAAGGATGCCTTCAGCCTCCTAAAGACACTTTGGGAAAAGGTAGAGTGTAGAGGAATTATAGAGGAATGAAGGCAGGTTAATTAACATTGATAATATACAGCTGTGGGCTGGCTTCAGGAGCGGTGGGTTGGCTGATGTGGATCATGTGCAGCTGTGGCTGGTTCCTGCTAAGTAGTTACATAGCTCTAAGGGGAATGGAAAAGATGGACTGTATGAAGAGGAGGACTGGATGGAGAGAGACCTGAGAGAAGCAGAGGGAAGAGGAGAGAGAGCACCCTGGATGTAGGAGAGACAAGGAGGGGCCCTGGGAGAACCAGGGGGCCTGGATGAGGAGAGGCTGGATGGGAGAGGAGCTGGAGAAGGAAAAATCTGGAAACACCAGAGACAAGAAGCAGGGTGGACTGGCCTGAAGAGGATGAAGAAACAGCACGGACAGCAGATGAACTTTTGAAACCTTGTGGGGGATTGGTGGCTGTGCCTGGGCAAGGTGCAGGAACTACTTATTGAAGTTAACCTGGTATGGGGTGGTAAAAGCCTTGGTGCAGCTGGCTAGTTTGGATAGTGCTGTGACAGTAGAGAAGTGACCTGCTAGAGCTGCATCCCATTCTGAAAAGCTCACCAGTCCTCATTATGCTTACCCTCCTGAGGGCTGGTGTTGGTATGTGCCGCCTGCTGCCACATCTAATTCTGAAGACTTTTGATGAAAACTAAAGTTTTAAAAATTTTTACAAATTTCACCATACTAGCAGTCTCCTTGCTAGTATGGTGAAATTAGCTGAACTTTACTCCTTAGTTTACTCGTGTTCCTTATTTGCGTTTTGGGTCTCTGAAGTTCTGCAAATAGATTTAAAAAATAATTATTTTGGTTTATATTATATGTATAGATTTATATCTTTATTATGAAAATTACTGCCCTAGAAATTTAAAAATGTGCAATTCTTAAGAGTAAAAAAAGTCATTTTACCTAACCAATTCAAAAAAAAAAAAAAAAAAAAGCAATTTGCACAGGCTGACAAGAGTCTGGCTTGTATACTTTGATATTTTCAGAAATGAGACATCACAAATGTTATGATGTGCTAAGTATTTAATTTTGTCACAGAATATCAGTGATACAGGGTGTTTCCCCCAGGAAGTCAGAGAGATCAAATTCCAAATGGGAAGAAAGGCAATTTATTCGCAATGTAGATATCCAGTCTGCAAAACAATTGCCAAGAAACTTCAGAGGGGTTAAGATGAGAAAACAGAATAACTTGTCTCCTTGTTTTGTGTGTACTTTGTAAGCACACAGTTCCATCGTCATCAGTTCCATCATCAGCTCCTGCTTCTTATGGAAATAAATTTATTTATTTAGGTTTGACATTTGAGGGTTAAAGAAGTCCTGTGTTCCCTCATCCAGAACTTGTTTTACTTTTTCTTTTTTTTTTTCCTTCAGATTATGTGGTATGCACTTAAAATACACAAAGTATACCAAGGAGTGGTATATTCTGCAGATCAACACTTCTGGCTTGTGTTCAGGTGCCTAGGTACAAATGCCTAGTTAGTGTTCGCCTGTGAAAGGTGTGTGTTTTGGAAGAAGCTAATTCTTGAGTATGAACTGCTCTGATGACAAGATGAGATCACCTGTTGTCATGTTCTGTAGTGGTCCGTTTCTTTTTCTGCAGACTTGGTAACTTCTCTGATGGATGAAGCAAGGGTACTGCAGCTGTTGCATACAAAGCTTGGATTCATTTCCAGAGCAGCTAGGTCTGAGTGAGGAGAAGGGGATTTGAGAAAACAAGGCATGTTTGTATCATTAAAAGCTGAGATATAAGGCACTGGCAATAGAGGAGTGGGGGCTAAGTAAGGGAAAGGATTTTGCATGTTGGTATTTTCTAATTGAGGAGTAGTTTGTTGTGTGGAAGCACCTGGAAAAAAACGCACTTCTCCTTGGAGCAACCAATAGCACTGGCTATTAGGATACTTCTATGGAAAATGGAAAGCTGATGTTCAAGTCCAGGTCCGAATTAGGCCCTTGAGGGGAGTCTCATAGTGCTCAGGCACACATTTGAAGCTCTGAACTATTCTGGGATAAGTTTTCTCTTCCCCTTCCCTTCTCTCCCACCAGCCTTTTTGTCCTTCCAAAATTTCTGTTCAGGAGCTGAGAATCCTTTCCTGAATAAAACATAATAGGAAAGCTGTAATTTCTGTAGGAAGGTTACAAGCTTGGTAAACTAGTGTTTCCTAATAAACCCCCCAATTCATTACGCTTTTTCTCTCTGCTTGCATGCCCAGTGGGCTTCTTTTCGCAACCCCTGTGTTTCCCCTCTCATAGTTTTCCATTGCGTTGGCTTCCAGCTCTAGCAGCTTCTCCCCACCTGCACGGGAAGCAATAACAAGGAGCATGTAAAATGTTGGTGATGCCTTGCTCCTAGCTACAGAACCTGGCAGCAGCCCTTTGAGACAAAGCTTGAGAAGTGTTTCCAGGTCACACTTGCTCTGGGTTTGCACCCATCCTGTCTTTTGTGGGGTTCAGAGTGAGTTCAGTAAGGTGATGTCTTCAGAGTTTTCATTTTGAAAAAAACTTAGAAGTGGAAGCTATTTTTACTGAGTCTGTACTAAAGTGTGATTGTCTTTTTTTATTTTTCCTCACAAAGTTCTACATTTTGGCCAACTGAAGGTATTTATGAGTAAGTGGTAATAAGCCATCCCTGCCTTGAGTATAGAGGCATTCATGTATTTCAAAGACAAGAGGCAAGATCTCGAGATATGTTCCAGAATAACTATGTCAGTGTGGAAAATGTTATCCTTCAGAGTTAATTTGCAAAATTATTAACAACATGAAAAGAAGGTCTTGTAACAAGAAGATGTGGTAGCTTTGGGAACAGGCTGAACTGCTTGCCCTACCTGTAAGAATTTTTGTTGTTTATCATACGTCTACTGGGCAAAAGTTTCACAGTGGAGATCCAACAAAAAGAAATGTGAAATTATATATGTATTACTTAAAAAAAAAAAAAGTGTATCTGTGTGCTAGATCAAAATTGGTAGTAATAGTAATAAGCAGCAATAGGTATACCTCAACAGATACACAGACATTTATTCTGTTAAACCCTAAGAACTTTGAAAACATCCTCACATGCTTCTTCTGCTTTACCTACATAGAACAATCTACCTTGAAGAACAGGTTTTAAATTTAAATCAGCTCTGCCTTGAAATTTTGCAATTTCCTAGACCCAGACTGCTCAGCTAGTTTTAGTTTCCTCTTTGATATCAGTCAAGATAGGCAATCCAGGAACGGGTATCCATTAATATAACTAAAAATGCGCAAAATTAGCTTCAGGATTGATGTTCTAAGGGGATCTTTACATTGATTTAATTCTATGTGCTCAATTTGCTCTTCTTTGCCAGGCTGCAAACCCCAATCTAACTGTGCCGAATGTTAAGTGGCATAAAGATGTGCCATTTCCCTCCTGCAGCCAAGCTGACATGCAGAGGTCCTGAAATCCTGCAAGGATTCTGCACCTTTCTGTACTCTCGTTCTTCTGGACTGGGAGGAAACAGAGATCTCACAAGAAAGCTTTTCTCCTGACTTACCAAGTCAGTGTAAACAAGAAAAAGCAGTGGTGGTTTTTGTGTTACAAAACTGAGAATCACATCCAGCACTGCCTGGTCCTGCCTGGACATCACAAAAATCCTGCTTATTTGGGACTGAAGCAAATTGTTTGCTTAACTCCAACGTGACCAAAATCTGAACTTTTAAGTCAAACTATATTTGAGCCCTAAAATTGCTGTGGACTTTTAAACTCTGATAGCATTTATGGAGTATGAGGGAGCCCAGGTCCTTCAGTGGTGGTATTCTGTGTCTTGCCAATCCTGACTTGAATGAATTGTTAACCCGAGAAGCCGCCAGGAAAATTATTTCAGTCAAAATTGCTGACCCTGTCTCTTCTGTAGGTTTAGCTTCAAATACTTCCACAAGTGTTTGCTATTCCCCTGCCCCCACGCCCTGGTTTTAGTATAAAGTTTGGACTAGGTAGGATGCTTTGCATAGCAATTAATAGTTGATTTTCATGGCACCAAGTAGATTATTTTTAACTATGCCATTTTCACTGAAATAAAACAAATCGGAACAGCATCATTCAACGGTGGTTTTGTGCAAGGGAATGTGCATTTACCTGGTCTGCTTGTGTTCTCGCCAGTTTGATGCTTTGTAGGGAAAAAAAGGCACCTAGAACTGTTTTAATCCTTTACAGTTACATTAAAATGATGCGGCTGTCCAGCTGATAAATTGACTCCATTGTATCTGTTCTAAATTTTTATAGATAGCAAAGTTCTGTATGGTCATAAATGATTTATTTTTTGTATTTGGAGTAGAGTCATAATCATTCACTCTTTTTCAAGTCTAGTTTGGCAACTTTATCTCACTTGCAGTTTGCATTTCTGAAAGTGGAAATATATTCTGCAGCTTTTGATGTGTTGATTGGTAAGAAGGTAAAGACAGCTGCACACATGTCTCCAGAGACTCAGCTCAATGGCTAAATGAAGACCTCTAGTGCTTTCTTGTTAGCCAAGATAGATCTACATCCAGATGAACCACAATTAGTCAATAGTGAAGGCTATAGGTTCATGTGATCAGAAGCCACAAATCAGTTTTCCCTAGGACTTAGTTATTGGCAGATAGTGCCTTAGGCTATGCCTTGCTGCTGCTTGCCTGACTGTAATTTTTCCCCTAGTGAAGTTTTTAAAGTCACATACTGAGACTGAAGCAGCGATCTCCTGACAACAAGACTGTCACTGGCCTGTCAGATATCAATTGCTTATCAAACAAATTGTCTGCTACTTCAATGTACCTGGCCCCTCGCTATTAACAAAGCTTAAAATGCTGCTGGCTTCTGTACAGCTATTTACTTTATTGGTACCTGTCTGCTTACTCACCTGCCCTGTTACTTTGATGTGGTGTGGGCCAAATCCTTCCTCCCTGTGACACTGATGGAAACACACCAAAATGATTTATAGCCAAGGTGGCTGTTGTCATCGTGAACTTGTGAAACTATATCAGTAAACCAGGAAGGAGCCCTAATTCCTGATGGAATCTAAACCCTGGTCCAAAATGGTTTTGTTTCAGAAGGTTCAGTTAATATATTTATTTACGTGGGTAGCCTCATGCTGTACGCAGCTTTGTGTCTGGTTTTGGCTAAAATTAGAAGGAAAAAAATATTGTGAGAAAATTTCATTTGAGGCTTTCAGAGAACTTGGAGGTGGGGGCAGTGGTGGGGTGTAAAGACATGCAGTGCTCACAAATGACAGGTAAATATGATTCCCTGATTTTATGGGTAGATAATACAAGTCTCAGAGAAGCTGCGTTACTTCCTCACCCAGTGAATGCATTGTAGAGTTGCAGATGGACCCCAAAGGTTTTATTATCTGCCCCTATTTGTAGTTACCAGCCAGCCTGTCTCCTCTGTAGATGATTTACATGCCAAAACGGCATCCACTGTGGCTTCTGGGCAGCACACTAGTTGAATCAAATCACACCTTTCTCGTTGCTGCTCTGCAAATAAAGGAAAAATTAAGGCCAGTAGAAGTAAAAGTAATTCTTCAATGAACTGAGCATATAAAACGTGCTTTAAAATTTCCAGCACCCTGCAGTGATGGTGATTAGTTAAAGAAACACCACAGCCTTGTTACTATCACATCTTTTAAAACCTTTTTACATTAGACAAAGATGGTCTAGGAAATTAATTAAAATGTTGGACAATAACATAATCAGGGATATCTATATTTGCAGTCTTTTCTCTGTGCTTGCATACATCTTTTATCTGTCAAGTACAGCAGATAGCTAATTAGCCCCCTTTTAAGTGCTTCACTGCTTATATTGGAGCTATAGTCATGCCCTAGTGGGATGGTTTCCAGGAAACCTGATATACGTTCTTGGCTGAAAAAGCATATGCCTGTTCATAGGCTGTTAAGAAACTGGTAGAGATTAAAAAATGCTCTTTTAAAAAATGCAGTTGTTTGTGTTTCTTAAAACACATCTAATCTGTCGGCATTCTAAAGACAAAGCAAGCCCAAATCTGAAGTCCTTATGTGGCTCCTGCACAGCAAAATTCTTGCCAATGTCAATGAGAGGGTGACTAAATATGGGCTACGGGCTATTGCCTAATATGTTCCCTAAAAGGTAAGTTTTTAATATGTTTGGTGTGACTCATCATGTTAAATTCTTGCTTTTATTCGCTCATTTTCTGCTTGGGCAAAAGTCCATCATAGATGGAACTGAACTAATATGCATTTATCTTGACAAACTGCCTTAAAACTATGTCAGATAATGTGTTACATCACCAAGCATTAGCATTAAAGTAGTAAATCTGACAAATAATCAAATCACCTTAAGTTTACATAATGATCAAGAAAAATGTACTTACAGATTAAAGTGATGTTGGGAGATTCCACCCCCTCCTCTTTCTGCATTAAAGTCTTTATGATAGAAAGGCCTTATTGAGAGTTACTATAACATATAATGTCACATGCTATCTAATGCTGACCACAAAAATAACTCAAGGCGCCACTCTGCTGCAATTAGCAGCTGTAAGATTATGATGTTTTGACACAGGTGAGGCAAAAACATCCAAGCACAAACAGAGTGAATATATGAGTTACACAACTGTTTCCTCATAAAATCACCATAGATTATTTATACATCAAAAATGTAATAAAGGCTTTTTTTCAGACAACTAAAACTAGGTTCTGCCACCAATCGATCTGCAATGCGACAGCAGAATTTGACTGCTGTTATTTAAGGATTTCTACTAGTCTACTTGCCTTCTGAGCAAATATGCTTGTGTCCCCTGCTCTGCCTCATCGGAAGGTATCAGTTATGGTATAAGATGATTACATACCAACCTTTGCTTATGTCCCACTATCTTTTATAATTGATGGAGACTCTTCCCTCTTTATTCCTCAAGTGGCATTTTACTCCAAGTGACGTGGCTGAAGATATACTGGGCTACTTAGGAAGTAGAATATTGTATATTTGAAACTAATAATCACATAACTGTGTTTCATTGACCTAGTGAAAGGGCATCATAGATATCAAGCATTTTCTATGACAGTCATCTGAGATGTGATTAGTATATAGACTATGCAGTTTTAAAAATGTAATCTGGGAGCATATCATTATGTTATAAATATATAAAAAGGCATTAGATAGTAGCCCCATTCTTCCTTTCTGTGCAAGTGTGTTTTGCAAGACTTGGTAGTTACCTGATATACACCATTATGGCACCTCTTCTCTAACACTGAAGTAATTAATTGGTTTTTAAAATAGCTGGAATTTGCAGCTACAGTAAAAGAACATAGAGCTAATATACCAGATGAGTTATTTCTATAGTAAAAGCCTTTACCCACGTCTAGGAGCACTTCGATGGTGCATAAAGATAAATTTCATTTCAGCTTGTCCTACTCCACTGATTTCCATGGGGTGCTTGTCACCTGCTGAACTCCGCAGGAGGAGGAACCGTCCTGTTGGAGAGGTGCCTCCTGCAAGGGAGGTGCCTCGGTGTGGGGGCTCTGTTGCCCATGCACTTCGCTCGGGGCTCTGGAAGCCTAGGTCTGGCCTGAACTTTTTGTGTGTGGTTTTCTTGGCCAAAAGAGAGGGAGCGATCACAATCCTGAGCCTTGGTCTTAGGGAAGGCTTGAAGGACAGAGGGCATTCACGCTGCACTCCTCAAAGTAACTCAGGTGCTCACTGTGGCGGGGGATGGAGCCGGGATATTAAAGCCTCCACTCACCATCACTACCAGAGAACTGAGTTGCCCTAACTTTAGTGTTGTTTAATTTGAAAGTTTTGCTAAACTTTCCTGTTTAGCAGGGAAGGTTGCAAAACCGAAACCTGCAAGCCCAGAGTTCTGCTGCTGGGCAGCAAAGTGGGAGATGCTGGCCTGACTGGATGGCTCCAGGCTGAATTTTTGGTTTCTTGGAAAGGGATAATAACAGTCCTTTGCCTCATAGAAATGTCACAAGTTTAGATAAGTTAATACCTTTGAGGTGCTTGTGTTCTGTGGTGAGGGGAAGAGAGAGTAGATGGCAGAAAGGATAAGTACCATACGTCCATTAAATACTGTAATGTGACCTCCATCCTCCCTCTGTGCTTGCTCTCATCCACATACATCAGCACATACGGAACCATGCAAATACATGGTCCAGATAAAAGCCTGCATCAGCTTTGGTCCTATTCAAATCTCTGAAATGTTGGGTTTGTGTTGGTTTTTTTTTTTAGCACGGTAGGTTTTAGCATTAAAGTGAATGAATGGAACTCTATACTTCAGCAGCATTGGCAGGAGGGAAGGGATCGGAGCAAGAGGGGTGTTAGAGAAAGGTAAAGTGCACATAAAACTGGATAATGTCACCTGCTGCTCCCCATCATGCAACTTAAGAAATGTACAGGAATTTACAATGTACAAATGTTCTGCTTTGTAACTACTGAATTTCACGGTTGCATATTTGCCACTTGTGAATTGGTAACTGGATATTAGCAATTTCCAAATGGCTGGAATGTTTGTGCACATGTAGTATTTGAAAAAGTGTAGTAAATATATGAGATAGCCTGTGTATTCACTGCAGAGGGCACAAAAGGAAACAGAAATGTTAAGAACTGTCATGCAGTAAGCTATTTAAACTGGAACAACCACATTAAATATGCAAGCATGAGCTGATACAATCCCCAAAGCATTTCCATGTGGATATGATAGAAACAGTTATATTGGCCAAGAGGCTAAAGCCAAAGGGTTGTGGAGAAGATGGCTTAAATGTAATTAAGTCATTAGAAACTATTGCTAGGGCAAACCCTAACACTTATTTAATCCTCTCATGTTATTTTGTACAGAATGGGATGAGATTCAGCTTGTCAGTAGTATGGCGTTTATATATGTGAGAGGTAAAATTTGCAGAACTAAAATAACCCCTGATTTCATTCATCTCTTATGAAACGTCTCAAATGCCACTTTTATAGGAGACGTTTCCTTCCAAAAATATAAAAAGTTATCTTGGTACTAAGTATTAGGTGACCAGAACATAACATATCACCGCTATCATGTCATGTAGTGACATACAGTGGTTGTAGCACATTATTATTATTTATAATTATTATTATTTTTTTGCTGTTAATATGAGAGTGTTAGAAACTGCCTTTTTATTTTGTGTTTTCTTAACACATAACTCATCAATGTTCATGCCTCTGCCTGGGCATCTTTAATCCTATTATCCTATCCTGTCCCAATTTTCCTGTGGTAATATTATTATGTCATATCTTATTATCATGTCATATAAATGGGCAGATACAAAAAGGCAAAATTGAAAAGTATGCAAAGTTTTAAACAACATTAAAATCCAACCATTAAAGTTTCCAAAATTAATGTTTTTCTGAAACGTAGTTTTCTAGAAGAAATACAAATTTTTTGCTTAGAAATATTATGGGATTTTAAAAATTCATCCCAATTCAGAAGGAAAATTAATTTCCATGTTAAAAGAAAAAAACCCATTAAAAATGAACTTAAAAGTATGTACTGTACAATGCATTCATGATGTATGGCCAAGGCCATAATTATCTGCTTCCGGTGATGTTTGTGAGTAACGACTGAACCAATGGTTAGCAGAGGGAGGTGTACGTTTCCCCTTTCCTTTCTTATTTCCAAACTCTTCCTTTCTGTCCCTTTGGGTTAGGAAGTTTGCCCCTTTTCATTAAGCCCCTTTGTTTGTGATCGGCTGCCAAATTCATCTGTATGCATTGTTTTCAGTAATATTGAGAGTTGTACCCTCCATCGGTCTTTGGCATTGCATGATGAAACGCTCTATTTATATTAAAATGAAGAAGTTCCTAAGGGAGACATAGAACAGAATGAAACAACAAACAGAGCTTTAGAGACTGGATATGTGAAGTGACAGTGACAGCAAAATGGTAGCTCCTGTTACAGAGTGGCCCAAAGGACTGCAGAAAGACTTATAGCGTGAGCCACACTGGCTTGAACTTGGCAGCTCTTACAGGCTTAACTACTTGCCATGAGAAGATGTTTTACAAGACGGAAGTTAATCAAACAATTTCTCAAGATTGCACGTCTTGATTTGGGATGTCGTTGACATAATAGGTTGTGTGAGGCGTTGGGATATATAAATTAGGAGAATTATTTTAACATTGAACCATATGTCTTCATTTAAATCAACGCACAACTGTATTGCTTTTGTTATGATTTACTTAGTCTAGATAATAGAAGAAAGCAGACATAGATGTCACATTATACAGCAACTAATGCCCTACTGTTTTCAGCTCAAGGGAAGGGAGAAAGTGAATTAAGCTGCTACTGAAATGTGCCCTGCAGGTCAATTTGAATCGGATAAGAGCGCTATAAAGTGGTTTATGTGGCATGGGGGGAGCTGTTGTTAAATTGCCTGAAGGACTGTCTCAAACTGGCGATGGTGAGGGAAGCAGTGGGTTGCTGTGCCTTCTCTTCCGATGATACAAGCAACCTACCCAGCCATCCAGAGTACTGGGTGCAGGAGGAGTGAAAGGATAAGAATTGTTAAAGATGAATTTCAGAGAAAAATATTTCACAAAGTAATTTTATAATAGGGGAATAATATCAGATATGATTTTTTGAAGGAAAAAATGAGATGGAGGAGGCAGGGGGGAGCATTGCAAATTACTGTTTTGGGGCATTGCAAATTACAGTTTTCTTTGCACTCTGAGGCTCTGTCTGGGCCAAAAGAGCATTGCAGCTGGGGGACGTGGTGCTTCCAGGAGGGGAGAGTTAAGACTGAGCGTCTGCAAAGGGAGTGGGCTTTAATCTGTTTCTGCTTTCATCATGAGATATTTGACTTTGGTGTATAATTCATGTTTTATATAGAGGAAATATTTGTTGAAAATTCGACCTGTCCTTTCTCAGGTCATCAGTCAGCCGGTTACAGCTTTCCACTGAGTACCAGAAGGAGAGGCTGTGCTTCTTACTGGTCGTAGCACAAACGGGAGGCAGGCTACACTTGACATTCCCTAACTGTAGTAGCATACATTTAAGAAACTTATTTTTGGTTTCAACATCTGCTATAAAAAAAAAGGGGCACCATCTATTGGAAATAAAGTGGTAGTCAGATACTTTAATGAGCAAACTTGTTCGGGAAAAAATTAATTGTTCCCTGTGGATACAGTCCTGCAGATGCTGATAGCACAGGTAGGGAGGAAAGATCACCTTTTACAATGCAAAGACACAATTTATCCCTTTCTTAGCCCACAGGAAGTCAAACCCAGGGCGTATCCTTCACGTCTTCATTTTTTTGAAAATAACTTCTATGAAAAATGAATGAAACAAAACTTCAAAACATCTGAAAACACTTTCTGTCTTTTAAATTGACCTTCCTTTTTTATTATTTTTCTTATTGAAAACGTCTTTTTCATAGCTGTCATTGCAGAGGTCAGGTATTGTCAAAGTCAAATGGGAAAAGATCCCAGAAAAAAAAGCTAAACTTGCTTTTTTGGGACCCAGTTCCAGACTATATCTAGCTTAAGTCATGTTTTCTGATACACTAGTATCCCTGCCCCAGAAAATGGGTACCAAACCAGAACTCCTTGTCAGCAGGCACTCAGGAATCCGTCACTGCGGAACTCCCTCGGCATCTCCCCTGCTTGCCATTGCCCTGCAATTAGCAGGAGCCTAAGAAGCTGTTCTTCGCTGCTATTGCTAATATCCTCTGAATACTGGGAAGGGAGAAAACAAGGAGCATGGGGAGGAAGATTTGGATATTAATTCCCAAATAATAGGGTATGGTGTTTTTTTGGTTTCTTTGCAATCAAGAATAGGAGATTCAGGACTGCATGAACTCTGTGAAGGGCAGAGGGTGAAGGAAATTACCTCCTCCAAAAGCACTTCTTTCGTTACAGATTTTGAATTCTGGGCATGGAATATGTGCACAGTTTTTTAAAAGTGCTTTATTTCATCATGTTTTCTGAACATTTTTAGTAAACCAATTATCTATTCTATCTTGATCTTATCCAAAATTTCATTTGGTTTAATGTTAAAATTTCACCACTTTTTAACAGATCACGTGTGACAGACACTTGAGGTATCTTTCATACATCAGCTAGTCCAGAACGTGGATTTTGTCTCTGCTCCCTTGGGTACCTGCTAAGTCACCTGAGCTGCATTTGTCTTTGAGGCATTTACCTTCAAAATACCTGGAGACAGTGATGGTATAAATTGCAGAATGGCAGTGCTGTGGGATTTTTCCTTCTGGCAAAGCACAGTGGAAGAGGTACTCCTTTTATTTCCACATATTTACAATTTATTTTGCGACATAAGTAAATTTATCTGAGCTACTTTGGATGTCTTGGAAAATGTCCTTGTGTCCTTAACTGGTTTTGGCTGCAGTACAGGTTTAATTTCTCTGGCATCCATTTCTAGATTTTCTTGGTAGAATTAATGACTATCAGTGAAACAAAGAAATTTGTAAAGTTGGTAACTGGCCAAGCGTCAGACAGGCATTTCAGAAGAGAGTAGGGAAGGTAATGAATCAATGAGGCTACTACCTATTTAGTCAGACACAGGTAGAAATTAGAGGGAAAGTTTTGGAGGTTTTTTTTAAGGTGTTTTTCTGGTTACACTTGATTTTTCAAAGATGGTTACAGAACCTTTAATCATACAGCCTTAAAAAGCAGAATATCATGCCCCCACTGCTGCCATCTTGGGTTAATTCTTCAGAGTTCATGGCGTGGCTAATTCAGCTAACAGGGAAAATACTGTGGGATGTGCCCCTTGTGACCTGTAACTGTGACCTGGACCCCATAACTCGGCACCAGACTCCCAGTGCTCCAGAATACCCATATTGAGCAAAAAACCCTCCCTGTTTAAAAATTCAACACACCTGTCCTGCATGCTGATCATCGTGCCAGGTACAATGGTTTATAGACTTTTGGGGGTTCAATCAAGTAGTCTATAAAAATCAGCTGGAAACAACATAGGCTCTATTGTGATTAAAATACTTGAGACAGTAGCATTAAGCGTAAATGACACTGTGTAACAGCAATTACATATTATTAACTAGGTCTTTTGCCAATGTATATGACTATGACTGTTTGAGGCCATGTTTCTCTAAGTCACTCTGTAAAGATTTCAAGTAAGAGAGATCAATTTTAATTAAGCACATGTTTTAGAGATTATATAAAAGTAGAGAGAAAAAAATCATTTTTTTCTTACTAGCAGGTTATTGAATATATTGTAGAAGATTAATGTTCTGCATTTTTTAATTAGGCTTTTTATTATGTTACAGAGTTTGGAATTAGCAAAGATCCAGAAAAAGCTAATTTTTTACCTAAGAAAAATTACAAGAATAAAAAAATCAAAGTTATAAATTAAATTCAGGGAGAGAAATAAAGCTACGTTTGTGTGATAACTGTTACAGCAAATATCTTTCTGTGAAATAGTATGTTGTCTAAACTTGCTATATGTGAAACACTTTAACTAAACTGTACTTTGAGTAGACAGTAGAAATATTCAGATGGCAAAACAGTAGTTTCTTCCAGACTGGCCCAGCAGTTTAGTATAACTGTAAGTTTTATCATGTATTATTTTTTTATGTGCTGTAGTTATTCCATCAAAAAAATTGATTCTTCCTTCCCTGACTAGAGTATAGTATGGCTCCAAAAAATCACTGAGAAGAAAAAAAAGATATTCCTGTTGTATGAAATGCATTTTCAAAGAAAGAAAGAGGAAAAATATCAAACAGGAACTATAAACTGGCTGCTTACAGCATGCAAATGGCAGCAGGTTGAGCAGTTACTGCCCAGCCATGTGCTTCAGTGCATCCATTGCCTGTGTTCCTGTGGAAATGGATCATCCCAGGTTTCTCTCTGCAGGTTTAACAATGACCTTGGTGCCTCAATGAGCTTCTAATGGCTTGGAAGTGGACGAGGTGGAGCATGTCTTTTAGCACACGGACACCAGCAGCAGACATCGTGGCCTTGTCCTTCCTTCTACCTAAAGTGTCTCATGTCAACCTACACAATTGCCCTACAAACCTCAGCTCAGAAGTCCTTGGCCCCCCTGAATCTTGCTTTTGCTTTCTGGATCATGTCCATGGTCAGAGGTTTTTGTGGGCAATAGTCAAAGTGTAGAGCAGGGTCTTTGCTTGTGGAAGGAGAACAGTTCATTAGTCTTCTGTATTATGTTACAAAATTTGGAATTGGTGAGTATCAAGAGAAAGGCAATTTTTAACATAGGGAAGTTGCAAGAATGAAAAAAAATTCACGGTATATGAGGTTAATGCACTTCCAGTGGAAGAGCAATTTCAACACACTTTGATTCATTAGGTTTTTAATTGCTGCTCTAATCATTAGACATTATATATATGGCCATACTGAACAGCCTGGTCACTAAAGGTCACTAGGTTAAGGCAACGTTTTGTACCATGTTGTGAGGGAGCTGTGTTTATTTTAGTGTTAGCAGATATGCTCCTGTTGCTATACTTCGATTTAAACTTTATTATGCCTTTATCTTAGAAAACCTGAAACAGAGATACAAAGATACTGTATGACAGGCCAAATTTGCCTCTTCACTATAAATAATCACTGTAAGAAAATTAAAGTGCAAAACCATGCCTGCTGTAATTGTTGCATACTTATTAGAAGCTTTCCCTTTCCAGATTCTCTGGGTATTTGTTGCCCATGATAATGTGAATACTTAAGGGGAAAGTGTAATTAGCGACTGTGTAGTTCATTCAGTAAACATTTCTGAGCTGTTTGATGTGACTGAACTGAGCGTCACATATAATTTTACACTTTTATCCTACCAGGCAACTGACAGGTCTCTAATCTCAGTCTCAGAGCTTTCACTCTGCTTGAACTTTGCTTCATAGAGGTCATTTTCCAACCACTTGGGAGCAGGAGCCACGTCCATTAAATCCCACAGAGTCGATAGATGCGATAATAGCTTTAGGCACATTTTCTTAGAACTCAGGGGAAAAGACAATTTCAATAAATGTAAAGCTATACTATCTACAATCCACAGAATATGTAAGCAAATCTCATAGGAACAGATCTTTCTTTTACCTCCTGGCAAGAGTCTCTTTAATAATATCATGTATTTGTTTGTTTTCAGTATCAACACTTGATAAGGGCAGAAAAGTCACGCGCAATGCTTTAAGAAAAGAATAAAGAGGAGGAGAATGCATGAGATGAAGTGACCAGCAAAATATTCCCTCAGGTTTGGATTTTGCAGACTATTAAATAATCTAATACATATTTTTACCCTCAGAGAAAGGCAGATAGCAATAGTAATAGGGGTTGCACATGGTGGTCTGACCATCATATTGCAAATACAAAGGCAAGTGTTAGCTCAACATACAAATTATCGGTAGGAGAAAAGTAGAGACCAAGCATCTATAAAGACATGCTTCTAGCATGCTAAATAGGCCTGTACACATGCTGCTTTGATATATTTTACATTGTATAGATCACAGCTCATCAAAACAAGCTTGCAGGTTGTATCTGTCAAGATAATTAACAGATGATTCCTCTGTAGCAGATGTCCGAGATAAGTAGGAAGGACAGTTCTTCCCTTGACATGGCATCAAAGGAGAAACAACTAATGTTAAAATAATGTGAGTTGTTTCAGTTTGATCATAGCTGCCTAATATAAAAATTAACACCCCTGCACAATAAAACAATCTCTGCTTGACTGTCAAACGCTTGTACTAAGGTTGAAAACAAAGTTTTGAATTTTTTAATTCTTTCAATATTTTTGCTGTTGTCTTTGATTCCCCCCCCCCCCCGCCTTGATATATTTGTGGTGCAAAGGAATAACTCTTGAAAGTAAAGCATCCCCTCCAGCAAAATATTTTACTCCATTTGCCTTGGAGAATTCCACTGCAGGAGAGAGAAAAGGAAGGGGAAAAAAAAAGCATTGCGGAGCATCTGGAACAGCTTCAAATTCAATAGCCTATGAGATTTTCCTTTAAAAGATCCTTCTAAATATAACAATTCAATAGATCAGTGGTCAATATGAATGTTATCTGCATGCCGGAGCTATTAATTTCTGCAACACTGTTCCAGGTGCCAAATGTTAGTGCAGTGTTTTATGCACCAGTGTTCTTACACGTGTACTTTTAATGAACATTAGGCAAAAGCAGCTGAGGAAGCCGTGCTGGTGCTCCCATATTAAAAAGAAAAATAGCTGCTAGATCACAATACAGAATTTTAATTTTTTTCCCCTTTTCTTTAAAATGTCCTTTTAAGAATGGTCAGCCTGAACGAAAGAATATTTCTGATAGTGAGGTGATAATTTGTGCAGTTACTTGACAATAGTGAGTGAAACAGCTCAGAAAATAATGCTTTAGAGTAATTCAACTCCATTCAAAACTCATAGTAAGACATGGCAAACGTACTAAGTGCCTCTACGGTAGCCAAAGTTTGAAAGCTTGTAGCAAGTAAGTTTTGAAATGGAAAGCATATTAGGCCCTGGGAGAAGAAGATGAGTTAGGAGGTGACCCTGGCTGTAGCAGTGGCTCCAGCAGCGGCAGTGCTGGCAGGAGCTTTGCCCCGCTGCGGGCTTCCAGGGGTAGGCAGGGGTGCAGCAAGGCTGTAACCCAGCGTGCAGCATGGACCCCCGAAACCTGCCAGTGGCAGAAAGGTCAGCTCCTTTCTTGACTCTGAGAGGTGCTGGGCACAGGGGGCTGTGGAGAGCACAGCATTTGGGAGGCTGGATGGTGCAGCCCTGCCCCAATCTGTGCACACGTATTTTGGAAAGTAGCAGCCTGCACATGTGAAGGCCACAGGTAACAGACCTGATCCAGCTGCCACATCACATGTTCCCACCGTTGACGTCTAGGCTGTGGGGCACTGCCCTCTAGGTCTTGGTTTAAAACACATTTTAAAATACTTGGCTTCCCTTCTTATTTCTGCTCACCATCCTGAGCACCCTTTCCTGTGCACAGTTCACACTCCCTAATGAGAGTTATCTGAGGTCTCCCTTCATCCCAAGATCAGCACTTGTTCTTGCAAGTTTGTCTGTGGCTGTCCAGTGACTAGAGGCCGCTTAGAGCCATGCCACTTGTTTCAGACTTGATCACGAGATGGAAAGTCTAAACACAGCAGTCAGTGTGTACAGCCTGCCACGTCACTGGGTTATTTTGCACCTTCAAATACATCGTGTGGGAATCCACAGAGGCAGGTCTGCAGTGTTTGTCTTGTAAACAACACAAAGTGACATTTTCATTTTCTCCCACATCTCTAAGCAAGAAAAGTCAGTTGTATCCTCCAGAAATCTGCTGACTTGTGGTTATCTGAGCACAAAGTGCTAACCTGTTGAGCTGTGTGCTTCAAAGTGCTTGAAATGAGTACTTCCTTGGGGAACTGAGGCTGGGCAGCTAGTTCTGGGATACGATTTGGCTCCACACTCTTACTATGTGTTTCAGAGGTGCTGCAAGAACCTAGAGAAAATTTCTTGGAGAAAACATCAGAAAATTGCTATGGGCGCAGGGAAAACACTGACAAAGAAACCAATTAAGGAGACGAAAAGAGCTCAAAAGGTTTGCTCCCAGTTGTACTGAAGGTGGTTATTCTGTTTCTAATCATGGCTGCTGAGCTGATTTTTCTATTACAATATTTGTGGTTGCAGTCAGGCCAGAAGTGCATATTCGCACTCAGAGGACCTTATTCTTGTCTTTATTTCTGTCTTTTGAGTGACAACTTTATTTAAGCAAACTGCCACCTCTACATCATTACCCTGGATCTGTTTTCTTCTGCTCAAGCTAGTACCTTGGCCAGTTTCTTTGCCGTTTCTTCTCACATGTTTTGTCATCACCTCTGGTTCAAAGATTTACAATGTTTTCTATTTCCTCTTGCCAGTGTCTCCTGTTTCAGTTGCTACAGGCAAGTCAGGTCAGCCTGTCAGTCAGGTCTCTTCATCCAACTTTGACCAGGTTTTCTCTAGGTCCTCTCACCCAAGCTATGTCTGAACCTAGGAGACAATATTCTTCCTGATGTTATAAGCTGGTGTCTTTCCTTCACTCATTCAACAACCTAGATTCAATTCTCATTGGGATTCTCTTCAGCTGCCAGTTTGACGGACTGCTATTCTAGCTGCATGTGCTGCCACCTTAAATGCAGACAAACCTTGACAGCACTGTCACAGAAACACCTACACCTTACACACCAGGTTTTGATGTGCTGTATGGAAGGAATAGTGCAAGCCAGTCAAAAGCTGATTTTTTAAAGTTTGTTATTTACTTAAGCAATTCTTATGTCTGGGAAACTAAGCATGGGTGATTTATTTATTAATATAACTTTGCTGATACACGTTTAGAATTTATTTTCCTCACAATATATCTCATGTACAAAGAATAAATATAACTGAAATAATAACAGATTTACTATTTTTACGATCAATTTATGTCCCCATGTGATTCTAATAAGAACGCAGGTTGGGAAAGAAGCCATGAAGTTTTATTATGTCTGTACTCTAATCCTAATCCTCCAATGCAGAGCAAAATCCATTTATGCCAGAAAATATCATATGGAAACCAGAGACCTTTAAGTTTTTACTGCTGCTGTCCCAAATTGGAGGTATATATATGTGAACACTGCTGAGCTGAGAATTATGGTCCATGACCAGAAGTAACATGTGCAGTGCCAGAGGACCTTATTCATTACAGAGGCAGGTTTAACATGTTCATGCTTTACTTGAACATATGGCTGACGATGGCTCCCAAGGACTGCACTGGCACTGAGGGACTGCTGGGAAGCAAACCTCTCTTTTTTAGCCAATTTCTTCCTAGCAGAGACACAGTGAAGGAGGATGTTTTGTTGGTCTTGTGCTGCTCATCATTTTTCCCAGGCTTTTTTTCATTTACAAGGTCCACTGAGTTTCTGGTAACTTGCTCTTGTGGAGTGGCACAAAAAGGTCTCTGTATAACTTGGAATCTGGAATAAAAGTTTTCTTTTTAGAGCCTTAACATTCTTTAAAGAGTAAGACATGCTAATTATTTCTTTAGCAAATTTAACAGCTTATTTGGATTTGCCGCACTGCGTTAGATAAGGAACTTTCTTACACAAAAGAGTGTCTAAACAGTAATTTATGAAGTAGAATATGTTGGTGGCCTAAAGGAGTTTGTTTCCAAAATACGTTTAAACAAACCCCGTATTTAATATAAATCCAATAATAAAACTGAAGCATTGGTTGCAATTAGCGGATTCACTGAATTGTCAAATTCTAGTCCATTTTAAGTTGATCAGCTCCTTGAAATGCCCACAGATACACTTTTATATCTGCAAGTCTAAAATGACCTCAGATAAGAGCATTTTCTCTCTTAAAAGCTAGACGGCAAACAGGAGTTGAAAAATGTAAAAATGGTTTCTATAGTGTAAAAGCTGAGAGACAAATCTACAAATGGGATCAATCTGCCTCGCTCCTGCTGCCTTAATCCAGCACCTCAAGAATCAATGCCTCAAGTCAATCCTTCCAGATGAGGTGTTGATTGAGTTCCAGGCACTTCCAGTGGTAGGAGGAAGGCTGCTTTTGAAAATAAAAGGCCAGTGTCCTCAGAGGAGTAATTTTATTTTACATAAAATGCTAAAAGAGCCATTTTCTGCCATGGCAGAATGTGAAGGACCGGGTGTCTGTTCGTGGTGTGGGATGCAGCTCAGCATCAGCTCCCCAGCCAAATCTTCCTGCCTTTATACATGCAAACTTGTTGCTGATTTCATGAGAGAATCATGAGTAAAGGGCAGAGTAGAGCAATGTTCTCTGTTCTCTGCCTTGTCATTTGTGGTTCACTTGACCATCTCATAAAGGAAACATCACAACATACTAATTTTTAGAAATCCAGTGCTGGGGATATCAGTAAGGCTGGCCACCTAGTAAGAAAGAAAGGAAAAATGCCAGGAAAAGAATTCTATCTGGTGCACCTACTTCTAAAATACCCATGTCAGGGATTTAACAAGCAGGAATGCTTCCTCCTGATTCACTAAAGCTTTGTCTTTCCAGCCATAAACAGCCATATATTGCTGGTAAACAGCCCTTTGGAAAGTATGTGATTATCCTGCAGTTTTTCTTTCCTGTGGAATGTTCAGATCAATCTTGTGCTGGAGGACATTCCCCAGAAACCATGGACTGTGAATGTCACCTGACAAATACTTGCATCTACTTGAAGCCACTGGGGCCACAGAAATGATGTGGTTCTGCTGTAGAAACTGCCTGTTAGCAAGAAAAGCTGCACTTAAATAACTTTCCTGAGAAGAAGTTTGCAAGGCCAGTAGCCATATTTTCTAATGGAACTAAAACCAGATTTAGCCAAAGAATTTTGGACTCTGTTTAGGTTGGGGCAAGCTTGTGATGGAGAATGAATCACTAAAAAATTATTTCATCTGAAAAATAATCTTCATCTGTCAAGATCAGAGTGATGCCTATATTATCTTGAGATGTGAATTGGTATGGCCTCTGTGGAAAGGGTGGGTAGATGGCGTTTGTGTAGAAACTACACAAAATAGTTGGGGTTTACTATTTAACACTGGCAGATAGTGCTAAATACTCTAGGAAGGTAATCTTTACATTGGCAAAAACCAGAGCCATTTTAGCACAGTTCCTCTCCTTGGGCAGGACATTCTGCCCTCCTGGCAGGCCAAAAGAGATTGAGCAAGGAGGACTAGGATGGCAGGGAAGTTGCCTTTTTTGTGCTTCTCTCCCCTGCCAGCAAGGAAGATTCTTGGCTGTCACCGTGACACCATTGTTAGCAATTATTTGCAAAATGCAATAGCCAGCTGATTGCTTCTTTCTTTTCTACACATGTCTTGGGGAAAAGGAGTCAAGTGTATGCCCTGCCCTTCCCTGTACATTTCTTTCTGGTGTGGATGAGGTACCTCGAAGCTCAGCATGGATGAGGAAGCCTTTGGATGTCCGTACAAGGCTTCACAGAGCAATTTCTTTCATTAGCATGTCTGAAAGTAAAACAAAGGAAATCCACCCAGAGCTTTCCCCAATCCTGCTCAAAGAACACAAAGCCTTCAAAAACCCCTATGGTTGAAAAAAAGTCATGGTAGTTGCCAAGTCAGGCACTAAGAAGTTAGTAAATATTAAAATGGAGTCTTCTTCAATATAGTTCTTTCATGAATGTAACTTGGGACTTAACTTTCAACTGAGTAAACACTAATTGAGAATGCAAAATGTTATTATCATTATCTCATTATAGTAATATGTTGCTCAAGAACTTTTCATCATGCAATGCGTGGCATATACTGTGGTTTGGGACGCTTGGAAAATGTGACAAGGAGCATCTTGCCCAGAGGTGTCTTGGTTCACTTCAGGCAGAAGTTGTCCCAGTGCTTTGAAGCTGTCTGATGTTAAGACAAAGATATTTCAGGCTTTCTTGGATATTAGGAAATGTTAAATTGTTTTGTTGTGTTAACTGCTTCCCATTACAATTTTACATGTCCAGACTACCCAAAATATTAGAAAATAGGATGCAAAGGCAGGAGGACAATTCCCCACTTTTCTAGTAACAGAACTGAGGAAACAATTGCATTTTTCCATGTTGATACCTACGTTTTCACATGAATTCCTGCAGTAAGCTTCTGTTTTCTCACAAAGAGTTTAATGTGGTTCAAAAAAATCCCAACGCATTTGAATGAGCCACATAGAATTTCCAGTGGTTTCATTTTGCTTTGAGTCAGGTTTCAGATCAATTTCACTAGCACCAGGCAATGTTGGGAAGAGCATATCCTTTGAGAACTGGAAAACATTGATTTATTTTACATGTCCAATTAGTTCCATAAATTAAGCAACTGTGTTCAGGTATGTAATACAGTACTGCTCCTTTCAAAGCTAAGAAACTAAAAAGCTTGTAAGAACAGGACCTTCATTTGAAAAAGGGGGCCTGATTTAAAGTAATTAAAAGCCACTGAAAATATTCCTGTTTATGTGGGGCACACTTGTTGCAAGGGGGCACATATTTATCTTTTAGCAAAAATGAATCCTCTCAGGTTTTTTTGTTTGTTTTGTTGTTGTTTTGCTTTTTAACTCTGTGGAAACATTTTTGCTGGTTTTGTTAGTCTGTTCATTTTAAATGAAGCTGTGACTTGCCTCTGTCTCATTAAGTGGCCGAAAAGCATCAATGTCAAACAATTATGCTGTGACAAGAGGTGGTGCCAGAGGTGTAAAAATGTACTGCACCTTAAACATTTGTTTTTCCCTTTGGGGATAACTTGTGGGGTTTTGTCAGTGTACAAATATTCACCCAGTGGCAGATCAAGCCAATCAGCCTGCTCCTCGGGAGGGTGAAGGTTGCCAGGCCAAGCACAAGCAATTAGCTGCACAGCGCTGGCGCGGCTGGCGGCCCTGTCCCCGGCTGATTGCCCTGAGCTTCACTGCTGCTCGTCATGCAAATTGTGTCTGGTCCCCCGGTAATCGGGATCAGTGCTGCCTTGTACATCCACTCGCTGCTCATGCCCTCTCCACGCTGCGATAATGGTTTTGGTGGGCAATCAGGGAAGATGCCTTCTTGACTCATCTCTCATAATAGATTGTCCTCCTCAGGCAAAATTGAATAACCCCCGACATGGCCTGGAGGCAAGCAGTACGAATTCAATAAGTCTGCAGGGTCAACGTCCTCTCATTTTTGGCAAGCAAGTAATTATTCTGCACTAACATTCAGTAATGGGAGTAGGAAGCTGCTGGAGACACCTTCCTCCGTATCCAGAATAGCCACCTTAATAAGATATGCCTCTAATAAGCAATTCTGCCTGATTCCAGTGCCCTTTGCCTTCAGGTTTCCTTTTCATCCACATTTCATGTACGTATTCTGCAGAGACTTTTTACCAACAGCATCTGTGGGAAAGTTTAACAACTTCACTGTCTGTTGTTTAATATTTTCCACTTTTATGGGTTACAGTTGTGCTGTCTATTTGCTTTTACTGATTTGTGAAAGATTTATTGTAAACCAAATACAGCTGTTCTCTCCTTTCATAAACTGAAACTATTTTGGCAAAACTTATTTTCCACTATGAAAATAAATTTAAATTGCTTCCCTCACCCAGCTTTCCAAGCATGAGCATCCAGTTGTTATTTAGTGGTACAGAATAGGTGCCAGGGTGCTTGTAGGCTCACTTAAGGGAAAGAAAATGTCTATGTTTCAAAAATGAACAGCAGAAATGTTTTTTCTCCTTCTACCCCCACTTTCCATGGGATTTAATATTATTATCTGCAGATCTCAAGTTATGAATTATAATATCAAAATCTTCTGCAGATTCAAACCATTTTTCCCCTCTGATTTTGTATTCATGCTGAGGATTGTACACAATTTTTTTTAGCTACTTAACCCTTACCTTAAACTAATATTATTATCAACCTTCTAATATAACTCAATATTTTTCCGTGGAGCTTAAAATAGCCCTCTGCTTACTCTGAAAGGGCATGCATTTCACTGGGTCAGTTTCCACTGTCAAAATTTGGACCAGTGCCGTATTCCCTGTCATTTTGAACGGGAATATTAGTTCTAAATTCTTCAAAAATATTTTGCCGTGATTTATAATATCCTTTCCCCTTTCCTAAACTGGAAAATTTATAATTTTGTATTTTTTAAATGAAGTAAGAAATAGAAGAATCATTCACTAATACTACTGCTTCAATCTACGTCATTTGGTATGTTTTCCCTGGTTTGGATTTGATTTGTTTTGTGTTTTCCTAGAATTAAATGTGTTCTACTGCATGGAAACTATTGCTTTAATCACTGAAAGAAACCTTTATCTCTTCTCTCTTGAGAACAGTGCACATATAGTAATGAAGATCCTTGTATAATGGCAGAATAAGCACTTTCTATGACTGATTGATTATTGTCTCCCTGTAGCTGCTCATCATGATGCTTTTTGACGAGCAGCATTCATCCCAACGTGAGAAATTTTTTTTTATCTGTACTGGTTCTCTTCACTAGCTGGGACAAAACTTAGGCTAATATTGCTCATATTCAGCTGCCAGTGTTGATTTAGAGTGCAAGTATAAGAAAATCCTCTGCTAATAATAGATCTGTTTTTTTTAAATGCTTGTCATTGTTTGTGCTGCTTACCATCTTGCACCTATAGTGATTGTTTTTCCTTTCTTCTATGCTTTTAAAATGCCATTTGCAATACAGTTTCAATACGATTTAATTTACTGTTGGAATGTTCTCCTCGTTACTGCGTTGACAGCCCTGCATAAGATCCATCTCTACTTGTTCATTTGCCAGCTTGGCTCCACAATCCATGCTGCTTCAGCCCCTGGCTCATGGAGGGATTCTTTTTCACTAATGCAAAGTTACCTTTCCTAGTGTTCCAGCCAAAACGCCCAAGATTCATGGTGCTTGCACTAAAAGCTTACAAATGCACATATTTGGACCAGGAAAAGGTTTCTTTGTGTGTGTCACTCCATTGCAAAAGAGGAATGGTTTTCTATAGAGATCTGGACTGTTGGGAACCGCAAAAAAGGAGGGATGTAATTCATGGAAATAAAATCATGGAACTGTTCTGGACTACTGTGATGACTCTTTTAGATGCAGCTCCATGTATTTCTTGGATCCCTCTGTAGTATGTAATACAAAAACCATCGATTTTTTAGACAGAGCAAATAATTGATTTCAACTTCTGCTCAAAAACTGTTGGCACAAGAAGACCTAAAGAAATAAATACACCTTCCTTAGTATGGAGGTGCTCTAAGAAAGACTGTCATCATTGTGCTTGGGCATAAAAAATGTTTTAAAAGTGTCTTTCTGAACCTTTTACATTTTACATAACAATGTAACTAAATTCTAATCTTTGGCTTGTGATTTCAGTGAAATTATATCTGTACAGAAATATTCTTTGCTTAATGTATAATACACACACATGTACTAGTACACCATAGAGGTCTGACAGTGTTTTAAAGTGTATTTTGGAGCAAGAGAAAGCTGAAAAAGATTTGGCAGTTGTAAAGCATGTGGGTGCTGAACCCAAAGCTTATAAACAGGCACTGAACTTACTGTTCTTGCCTTCTTAGGTTTATCTTCTGTGCTTTCTATAGCCTGTTTAACTTATATGTACTGTATTTTACCTCAGGCTTTTGAAGGTATTTAGTTTTAAATCACTTTAAACATGACAGATAAAAATTAGGACCTGATCCTGTATATCCTTTTTTGCTGGACTTGCCTTTACATGCTTAAATTTTCCCATTGATAAATGAATGCATGTGTAGTGCTTTGAATTACCTGGTTTTATTGACCTGAAGTGACTACTCATATGCAGAAAGGTTGCAAGGTCAGCATCTATTTTTTAATATTTTTTTTTAAAGAAACTTAAGTTTGAGCACAATGCACTGGGTTGGGTTTTTTTACCTGTATTTTACATAAACTGCTGAATAAAAAACTAAACTTCACACAGCCAGTGTATTTTTAGCTTTAGTCAGTACATAAACATTACAAACAGTAGCAAAATGCTTCTTTTATTTGAGTAGAAAATAGTCTTGTAAAAACTGTATTTTATCATTTCTTGTCACAAAGTTTCAAGCCTTCTTGTTTCCCTCTCCCAGCTGTCTCTCCTTACTTCTGCTTTTATTTAGTAAAAAATTCCTGCTGTTCATTAAATATGTGATTTAACATCAACTACTAATGTCCTTTGAATTGTTTGGGTTTGCTTCTGTTTGTCATATTAATGTTACTGTGAAACATTCCAGTTTTAAACCTAAAGGCACTAAATTATTCCAGAAATCTGTTAGTAAGCCTGACTTTTTTATTATTTATTCTGTTCATCTTTTGCTAGCTTTTTCTTTAAATTAGCCAAGTGTACAAAAATCTCAGCAGAAGAACAAACCCCCAAACTTCAAAATTCATGCATTTGAAAATGAGTACAAACTCCACAAGACTTTGTAATGAAAAACCTCTTAGCAGCTGCTCTGAGAGACAGATACAAGGGACACGACAGGCTCTAAGGTAAGCACCAAAGGTGCCAGCAAAGCCAAAGGAGCCTCACGCAAGTCAAGCATTCAAAGCCAGGTTTTTATTTGCCTCTGACCCTCTTGTGTGGGTGCAGAGAGGAGGGACAGAGAGACGTCTGCGTCACTGAACTTCCTTGCTTAAGGGGATGTTGGTCAGGAGTGTAATGTTATTTTCTGGCATCGATTTTTTCTCACAGATGTATTTGGGTAGTTACACAGATGGTTATTTCCCATTGATGTCAGAGATGAGGGGGTGAAAGGCAATAAAAGTGAGCTAGTTCTGCACTGAGACAGCATCCACCTTAAAGAAGTAATCACTGAAAGATGTGTTTTCCTTAAGCTCTGCAAGTGGAATTCATATAAAAATGAGTAAATATAAATATAAAATATGAAACTATAGCCAGCATTACAGTTAACTGTCCAAACGATACTGGAAGGTGGGTAAGCAGTATTGTGCATGATTGTGGGTTAAAGTCATCACTAGGGGACAACAATTTCCTGGTTTTATATTATTATTTCTGTCTGAAGTGCTGTTTGTCATCTGCATTTCTCCCTTCCATTTCCTATGATTGTTTCTTTTACTTGCTGCTTTTAGTTCTTGCTTGTTTATTTGGATTGTGGGGTTTTGGTTTTCTTTCTTGTTGGTTTTGTTTGTTTTGGGTTTTTTTTTTTTAGTGGTTTTTTTTTTGTGTGTGTGCGTGCGTCAAATTTTAATAGCTAAAATTAGTTTGAAAAGAAAGTATAAAATACCATGTTAAAACATTATTTTTATTTCACTTGGTTTTGTTCCTCCTCTGCTCCCCGCCTTCCTTGCCATTGCTAGTGCTTTTTTATGGTATGTTCCAGAAAACTGCAGTGTGTTTAGTATTAAAAAACTAAAACCTTTTAGGTTCTTTTATTATTGTTGTTCCTGTTGTTGTTATTATTGTTTCTTATTGTTGTTTCTTTTTACTGCCATCATGAATCAGAGACCAGTCATGGGCCAGGGACCTGTTTGACTACTTGCTGTACCAATACAGAACCAAAGACAAGCCCCTGCAGCCAAGTGTTTCCAATACCCAAGTACCAGAAGAGAGAAAATGGGTGGATGCGGAGGAGGGAGCACTGGGAATCAAGCATCAGCACCTTGTGCAGTGGTAGAGCATATCTCCAGAGTCGCTGTTGTCAAGGACAGCCTTAAAGATGGATTGGAAGGGAGGTTAAGGAAGTAATTTCATAGATATTTATGGGTAACTCTATGTGTAACATGGTAGAAAGTATGATGATACGTATTTCTGTGTCTAACAGGAGTATGAGAGAGTCTGGAGCTGGGAGCAGACTGAGCATCCAAGGCAGAAGTCAATCTTTTGACAATGAATGGACATGGGTGATGGTGAGGAGCTCTTGAAAGGAAAGACAAATGGCTTATGCCTGACACTACAGAGAAGATGAATGCATAGAGGAAGCAGCTATTGGCAAAGCAATGAGCTAGGAAAATGATCTGAGCAGCAATACTCATCTGGGCAGGTATCTGTTGGCCAAACTTGGATTTGCTTTGTCCAAGGATATGGTCGATGCCCAAGTTTCATTGCACAGTCATTGTACAGTCTGCATCCTAACTATGTGTTATAGAAAGCAGGCACAAGCCTTGAATGTAAAAAAGAGGTATTAAGGAAAAAACACTCTGCTCAACGCTAAGAGGTGGGAAATGACTGAAAAAAAAGAAAGGGGAATTTTTATTTTAGTCATATTGAGATGATGGCTTGTCATATCAGAGACAATACTATAATGACAAAGTTAAATTTCAGTTTAGTTGGCAGCTCTGAAGCAGAAAGGTAGATGTGTGTGCCAACAGCCAGGAGAGATTATATGCCTGTTTTTTAAATGGAATAAGATCAGCCAGGGATAAGGTGTTAAAGAAAGAGAAAAGGAGAGTCAAAGGTAGCTTTACTTAGGCTCAGAATTGCTCAGGATCAACTGAGTCAAAAGCTGAACAATTGGTGACATCTTGCTGAGTCCCAGACTGGGCTGGGAAATGTTGACAGCTGCAATACACGATTCCACAACACGTATAGGAAACCCCTTACCCGACCTTGTTTATGACTCTCCAAGGATATTCATACAATGACAAGCAGCCAAGCTGTGTAAACAGGTGATGCTAAACTTCTTGCTGTTACAGGTGGCTAAGGTCCATACTGTAGGGACCTATGCTAACCAGTTTAAATCAAACTTAGTGATCTCTGTGATGCTTTCAGCTTACTTCTGTGATTGTAGCACCCTGTGGCTTCTAACTGGGATTGCCAAAGAGGTCAAATAGAGGTAGGTGGTTGTAATCTACCATAAACCACAAGAATTGATCCTGACAAGTACTCTGTCCCCTATTTTATCCCAGTGTTGAAATAGAAAAAATAATACCAAAGCAAAACAATTAAATGTCAAAAGAGGTGATTATTTTATCTGTATTTTGCATCCTTCCCATGTTTTTCCTTTTTCATTTCCTATCTGTACAACTTCTATCCATTTCCTCATGAACTGCTCTTCCCTGTAACTGGCTCATCGACAACTCATGTTGTCAGCCCGTACTCACCCTGTCTTTTGCATACTGGTCTTGAACTGAATCTAGGATGAGATAAGGATGAAAATGGAATGCTCAGAAGGTACTTTTGGAGCTTATTTAGACTCCTAACCATTATTTGGCAATCAGATGGGCATTTGGGAATTTGGACTAGAGATAAATAGTGAAGAAGAGCATAAAACTTCATGACAGAACTATAATGAGAAAACCTTCATTCTCTGGATCTCTGCCACACCACGCAGCTCTTGCCACTGCCTCCTGCTGGAAATAAGGCGAGGAGATCATCATTCAGGAGCTATGCATCTAAACATATTTTTCCCTTTTTGCAGATAGGTGATTACAGTTGAGATGAGTGGGGTGGGACTCAGACATCTGATCCATCACAACAGGTTAAGTAACTAATTTTTTATTCCTAAAGCAAACAAGTTTCTGTGTGAGAAGAAAAAAATACCCTTGTGAAACTTATCCTTAAAATGAGTTATCTAGCTTCCTTTTGGAGGAAAGAGTACACGTGAGCAATATCACAAATCTAGTGGTTGGTTTTCGTTTTGAAACCACACTCAGTGGCACACAGTAACTTTCCATTGACAGATTTGCCCACTAATTTCTTTAAAAATACTTCAGTGTGTGTGTTTTTTTAGACTGTGTGGATTCTTTTTTCTACTTTAAAAATAAAAATGTAGCAACACTAATGGTGAAAAACAAGACAAAAGATTGTCATTGCGGCCATAGGTCTGGGATACGAGTCCCCCATGCAAATACATAGTCATTACAGACTTAGCTTGTGGGAAAGGGGGATGGTTACTATGTGCAACACTGTGATTAAGGCATCTGTTACTACTCTATTAATTCTTTTAATGTAACCATGGTATACATGGTCTGTGTGATATCTACTTCTCTCGTATTCTCAGAAAGGCTAAAACAGATATAACGTCTTTTGAGTCTCAGCTGGAATGCAAATTCAGCAGCATTGAAGCTGGAAGAGAAAGAAATGGTATTTGATACAGATGTTGGAAAAGGGCTAATTTGGAACCTACGTGGTGCAAGTGAGTACATACAGGGCTGGGCTAAGCTTATTGGGCTAGGTACTTTGCTGTTGTAAACAGTGTGGACTCAACCTCACACTTCTGACTTTTAGTGACTTAATTATATCAGATTATTCTCATTCAAGCTCTGACTTAAGGTGATGATGAGTCGTTCTCCAGCAATGTAAAATTCCTTGGCAGCTTCAAATTTGAAAATGTGAATCCAGTGTAACACAAATAGCGTTTAATTGTCACAGGTGGTGTAGACATGTAGTACAGGCTGAATTGGTCTCTTACCTGTTCAGTTCTGTTCCTCTTTGTAGACCATGGTTGTCTCTCCTGAAGGGATGAAAAAGTAAAATGTAGTATTCATCTGGCTATGAAGGGTGAAGGTTTTCCCTAAAATCTCCATCACCATGCTGGAAGGTATAGGTTCAGTCTTTACATATCCATGGGAGCATTTGGCAACTTTTGAAATCTGTACTCAGATTAGTTTTACAAAGATGAAACCCTGCTTGCTGAATGGTCATGCCACGGGTCCAACACAGAAATAGTCAAAACCTCCCTCCACTGAACTTTTATAAGCAAGAAAGGGGGATTGTTCTTCCACGTATTTCCAAGTCCTACACTAAAAACATATACTTGCTCCTTTGCTGGTTTTGAAAAGGTACTGCTTATTGCTTCTGGTGTGTGACTACAGGGAGGGAGTCAGAGCCTGCAGCTCAGCTGTTCTGCCTGCCCCTCCACTGCCTGATCCCTTGCAAGAAAGTGCATTCGCTGTCTTGGTTTGTATGTCTCATTCTGATGGCATAGATCTCTGTTCTCCTACTTTACATGCTAGTGTGGTTTTTACTAGCTTGTTTGGCTTGTTTATATGACAGCTTATTCATTGGTTTGATATTTTGCTGTGTGCTTTATTTATGCAGTTGCCTGTTGGGGTCTGGGAAGGATTTCCCATAATGGTAGATTGGCTGGTCAGACTGGATTTTTCAGATTCCTCATAGCGGTGGTACTAAATGTTAGTGATTAAGTATAACCTTATGTCAGATATCAATAACAGTAACCAAGGCTGGTTCAATAATATGTCTAGGGGACCCTTCCTAAAATAAATAAAACATATGGCTCAAGCCCATACCTAAAGCTCCCAGGCTTTAGGGACTTAAAATTTAAGCCCTGTAGTCACCTTTACAGGTATTTCTTCCTCAGTCTCACTCTTGGGAATATGAAACCACAGGCATACAGCGTAACACAGATATTTATATTAAAAATGAAATGAAGCATACCTTGAATAATGTGGTGGAGGCAATACCAGCCTCTGATTCACAATTATTATTTGCCCCACTGACTGAGACCTAGTCAGCATTTTTCATATCCACAGGACATTTGTGCTCTTTTAGTTCATCCGCGTCTCCCCTCACTGAATTTTAACAGGCTCTGGGATGCCTGACCAGGCCTTAAGGGCTCTGCTACAGCCCACGGGGTCTGTGGATGCATGGGGAGTCCCCCCTCAGTGCATTGTCCCAAGGTTGGTGTGGCGGTCTGCCTGCTGTGTTAGCAGCATCTCTGGTGGGCACACTGCTGCTCCACCCCTCCCACCCCCCCACCCCCCCCCGCTGGCAACAGGGTGGGCAGAGTTAGTGCTATCAGGAGCAGCCCAGTCTTGTCCACATCAGTCCTTCACGGGGTGTGAGCCTTACCCAGAGTAAAGGAGAGGATCAGTCAACTGATGTAATTTCTTGCTGTGGCTGGGTGGGCAGCTTTCTAGAGGGTATGTGTCTTCTAAAAATTACTGTCTCTCTCCTGCTGCTACCATACCATACTGGGCTTCCTCAGGGGTTATAAAACACAGAAAACATGCAAATATGCTCTGTTTTGTTTGCAAAGACAAGTGCTCAAAATGTAGCAAATGGCAGAATTAAATTTTCTTTTTGTGCCACCAGAACAATAATATCTTTAAATATGTGACAGTGCACAACTTTTTTTGTTGTCATTTATTCCGTTTAGTGTGTATGGATTCCCATTTAATTCATCGGTTCAAACACTAGAGTGATGAATTGTCTAAAATCTATTTACAGTGAATCATCTTTATCTGAATGTATCTAATGAACCTGAAAACGTTTAATACTTTTGGCATTCTGGAATGCAAGGTAATTAAAAGGAGCTTTTTGAATGCTGATTGGGCTTTGTAATGAAAATACCTTCCTTGCTGTTGCTGTAAATTGTACAAAGAAAGACAACTGATAGAACAGCCACTTAAAACATATTCTGACTAATAATAACAAGCAGGATGGTTATAAATGAATAATTAGAATAGAAGAACAGACATTATTTATCACCACAAATATCAACTTTATTCCTTCCTTTCAACCTTAACAGATGCAGTGGCTACATGATAGGAAGGCTGCAGAGCGTTCTCGTACAACACACCTTTACCCCTAAAATGATGGTGCTGTATGTGCAGTTTCTGACAGTAAACCATATAACTAATGTACTGTTAATTGCAGCTAACATCCTACCTGAAAGATTTCCTGAGCCTATTTATTGCTTGGCTGCTAAACAAACATATTGACAGAGGGCATTTTGTTTTGTGTGTACCTAACTTATTTTAAAATAAACCTATTGTTATAGTTTGTATAAAGCCTAAATTGTATACATAAGCAAACATACAAACATAGCTTTTGAAAATGTTTTAACTGCATTGGATACCTAAACAGGTATATTCAGTAATATTATTTCTCTGTATGCATTATTTGGGTTACAGTGTATAGTGAGTAAAAGAAAAAAAAGGAAATCCTATTTTCAGGTATCTCAAAGCAACGTTTTTCGCTTTTCAAATACAAACCTTGCTAGTGTTCAGTATTGAAAAATGAACATTTTAACCAAAGTATAGCTGTATCGTTCACTGTTTTCAGAAAGAACTATAAGTGTGCTGTAGCAAAGTCAGATGGAGCAAAGTTATAATTATTTTTATGAAATATACAACCATACAAAGCATTTGTAAATGTGCCATTTCTGTGATGTCAGCCAATAACTTTAAAAACATGTGAAGAAGATTATTTTTTCTAGTTCACTGTGGCAAAATCTTGTGATTTTCAATGCTTCTGCCCATTTATTGTTTTAATTCTCTGAGTTAACTAATTTGCAGTGAGCCTCCAGACTTTTGCTGAAGAGCGGATGTGCAAACTTATTTATATGTGTTGGCAGCATCACCATTGTAAATTGCTTGAGCCATTGAAAAACAATAAACTGAACATGCTTCAAGAGGAACTAGTACCTCTCATTGGTATTACCTCTTTCAAGATGACAGGAGACCTCAAGAGGCCTGAGAGTTCTTGGTTGTATGAGTTTGTGACTAATAGGTGGTTTGATAGGACGAGCGCTCACCACCTAGGGAAATTGAAGCATCTTTGAGCTCGATACCCTTTGTGTCTCATTCTTTTGTAGGTTATTGTTGTGAGGCCTGTGGGGACCTCTTTTACAGTTTGCATCCACAGACAATACGCGATCAGCAAAATCTTTTTAGTTTTACTGTTGCTATTGATCTGCTGCTATTCTGTGCTGTGGCTAATTTGCTTGTTAGCAGTAATTTTAAAAGGTAATTACTGTTTTATAGTCTGCCCAACTCTCATGTATTTATTTCTTGCCTAATTAAAAGTTACAATCTTAGCAGTGAAAGGCTTACATTTTAGCAAATGAGGGACAGTTTTCATTTCACTCTTAATCTGAAGATCACTCTGAGGTTAGATGGAGACAACTGCATAGTTTACTAAGTCATTTGCATTTAGAAAACCCAAGTCATACAAGGTTGGAAATAAGATAGTGACATACCAATGGCACACAAGAAACTCTTCTGCGTGTAAACAGAGTAACAGCTTGTGAGAGATTTCACGCTAGCAGAGACCACAGACTGAGGACCACATCATGGGAATCTGCCCGTGTGTCTGGTGAATTTTTCTTGACATCATTAAGATGTCAAGATATAAGATATAAGCATGAGATAAAAAGAGGAAAAAATACGATGGCCAAATTACATGCATTTTAAGTTGAAATAAGATCATCTGAATGTCTGATGTGAATCTAAATCCCCAGTCTTAAAAGTGAGCTGGGTTTCTCCCTGAATTTTTCTTTCTAAATGGAGCTAAAGAGGTGTTAGATTTTAGTGTGACTAGAAATATACAGAAGTGAAACACATTTTGGAAAGGATCTGAGGGGTTTCACACAGATTTAACCCTTCTCTGCACCTCAGTCAACCTCAGTGTAAATGCGCAGTTGTGAAATTCAGCTGAAGGGCAAAAGCAGCTTCCACTGTTCACAAGCAAGAGAGGAAATGCAAGATAAAAATATTTCACTCATACCAGTCCAGTTTGGGGGGGGGAGTTTTGTCCTGTAGTTTCTTTAATAGTCTTTAATGAAATTCCAATTCCAATGTCTACCTCTAACAAAAGTGGGAACCAGAGTCTTCCAATTTTAAAAGTTAACTATGTTTATTATTTAAAATTTAAAAATCAACCTGAGTTGCACCTGGCATTTGGGAGCACTTGGATATCACCATGTTTTCCCAATTCCTTAGCTAATACCCTACCCTTGAACAGTTTCACGGTCCCTGCCTCTGCCTGGAAAGGCACCACTTCAGCTGCATGAGATTATCAGCACAGTCCCTAGCAAACCAGTGTGCCAATGGTTTCAAACAGTACCACCCTTTTTTAAAATTATTTTGCTGTGTTCACTCCAAGGTCTACAAACATGTCCTGCTCCTCAAAACAGGGATCCCAGGAAACTCCTGTGACCACATGCACTGTGCACACTAGAAAGCTGCGGGCTTCAGATGGAAAGCTCTGGCACTGGTAACCTCCTGCAGGTGACACACGTATTTGTCTTAGCCCGTCCTGTTAAAAGCTCACCAAAGCACTATGTTTATCCCAGATGCAATTTTCCGCAGATTTACCATGAACTGGTAAATTTTACTTGCCAAGGAGCTTCTCACAAAACATTTCGCTAGACAGAGTGACTAAAGCCTGGAATGGAAAAAGGTTCTGAGTGACCTGCCTGAGCTCTGTTTGACATGGTACTTGCAGCAACCACCAGCAGGTAACAGTCTACTGTAATACTAGTGAGGCTTGAGTTATGCACAGAAATGCTGGATTATTATAATCATGTATTTACAGCTCTCTTAATGTGACAGTCAAATCAAGAATTCCTGTAAAAGAAGCAAAAAACCACCAAAAGGAGCATTTCTGCCTCTTCTGTTGGATGAGACAACCCTGAGTGCCTGTTGGATATCCTCTGGTGGGAAGCTGACAACCCAGCACAGCAATGGGGGCTTGTATCCTGCTGGTCCAGCTCTCCTGGAACTGCTGAAGAGCTGCAAAGTACAGGTGAGGTAAATGCTATTTCATGGCATTAATACAGCACATCAGGAACAACCGTGAGCCCCTCTGAGTGCAGCAGGAGCTAAATTAGTCTGAATTGATCCCTGAGGGCAAGCTAACAACCTTAGAACCTTTTGAGGCTAAGGGTCAGGGTGATTTTGCATTGCCCCTGAAGCAGCGTGGGAGGGAGATGGGGTGGTGGGACACCAGAGGGCTGTGGTGCTCATACCTCACGCTGCCATAGTCTTTGAGCTGTAGCTCACTCCCCAATCCCTATCTTTGGTTTATGTTTACCTCCTGAGAGGTTGACTTTTGTAGCAGATTTTCAGTAACAGCCAAATACAGATAACTTGATACTAAAGCAGATATGGGTTAAAATAAATCTTGGAAAATGTACTAACACAGGGAGACGTCTTTGACTAGTTGGACCATGTCAGTCACCCTGGCAGATTTTCTGGTTTTAGAATATGTGTTTTTACAACCAAAGTATGGAGAAAATTTACAGACAGACCTCCACAACAAACAAGCGGCCAAAGAAGCCCCGTTAGCCATTTTTAATTACTTGCTGTAGCTGTGTCATTTGTTTTCAGTCCTCATCAGTCAGTTGGGACTTGTTAAACTATTACAAGTAACGGGCAACTGACAGGCAAGAGAGACTTCTAAGTGCAACACCCCTGCCGCCCCCCCCCCCCCCAATTTTTTTTTTTTTTAATAATTAAAATAAAGAGGGAATAAAGGTGCAGATCTATCTTTTCAATACTATTTTTCTTCTAATTTGTTACAATATAATTGTTACAATATAATTTCTAGTATTGTCTTCCTTCCACATTCCCCTGATGGTATTCCCAGTTTCTTGATACTGCCTTTTTGACTAGGTCTTATATCTGCTGGAGCCTGAAGTCACTGGAAACTCAAACTTTCAAATAAATGGTATTCAGGAAGTATGGTATGGTCTTCAGTGAGACTTCAGCTATTTTGTTAAAGTGAAATCTTGAGGATCCTCTGAATTAGATCCTGTGAAATTTGTGAAAATTCTGATTTTCATGAGTGTTTCATTCCTGTATCAGTTTCCACCTTGGCAGCCATTGGTCAAACGTGCTGACAGCTGAACAGCTTTGACTGTTTCTTTGAACTGCTTTTGCTGCAGCCAAACAAGAATTGTCCATCACTCCTCTGAGGGATTAAATTTTTTACTCCTGTGTTTTGGCATTGTCTTCATGAATAAGTGCTGACAGAATAATTAAAATACATGCAATATTATTCTTTCATGGATTTGAGATGTGCATTTCCCATGATCCCAAATTTCTAAGCAGTACATTAAGATTCAGCCACTCAGCTCTCGCTAAAGTCAAAAAGCCAAAGGACACATAACAATTTGGCAATCTTATCCCAAATAGCTCCAGGATAAATTTTATGCATAGAAGCTGCTCAGGTGTTTTTGAGACCAGGATAATCTTTGTCTTTAAAAAAAATAATTCTAAAAATCATTCTTTGCTTCATATCCGATTTAATGAGACACAACATAGGTTCATTTAATTGCGTATCTGACAGCTAATTGACTTTTCAGCATAACAAGGCACAATTTAAAGTAATAGATGTTAGAACAACCTTTGATTGCCTTTTGGCCTGACTCACATCCCAAAGGATCCCTGGGCTCTAATGGGTAAGGTGAAGACTTCTGGGTGAAACCCTTACAGAGGACATGGGTCTACTGAGGAAAGCTCTATGGAGGGCAGAAACCAGAGGAGGATAGGAGAGATCCATAAGAAGCTGCCAGGAGTATAATCCTGCATCTGTAAATGTTCAAAGTCTAATACTACTGCAGAGAAATCAATAGGATTTTCTCGGGATGAATAATAGCCGGTCTGATGATATTATTATGCTGATTAAGGGAATAGTCCTAGGAAACAGAGTCAAAAGGATTGCTTGCATCAGTGCACTAACAAAATACAACAGCTATGGATAGTTCCAGTAAAGCTAACAGTGTCTGAATCTTGTTAATTTGGATTATGATACATAGAAAATCTCACAGAAGGATTTCGGTAAAAGGAAAGTACATAGTGTCTAAAATGAGCTTTCTCACACCTGCTTGTAGTGTTTGGATGCACTCTTCTCTGTATAAATCACAGACTTTCTTGCTTGCGTAACCATAAATATTTTTCTTTTTAATCTAGGATGGTGATTTCTAAATTTCAAATCCTTCAATAAACTCCAGTAAACCACCTGTTGAACCTTACTCACTGCCTCCATGAAGTTCAGAGGTAGATCGGAGCAACTTCAGTTTCTGAGGAAATTGGGCTTGATATTCTCATTTTGTGAAACTTTGTGGAGATGAACTAAAGCCACAAATGTCAGTCTGCATCTAATTTCTCCAAAGTTCAAAGAGATTCAGATCTGCTGCCTAGAACACATCTGCTCAAAATCCGGGCTGGTCTTTTATTCGTATCACACCCCATAAATGTAAGTCACAGTGGCAATTTCAATGTACTTAAGTTATGCATAATTGGTTCCTAAAGCTGCCTGCCACTGAAAACAAGCATATTAAATTCAAACTTACAAAATTCCTTATGTCCAACTCCCATTTAGGTGTTTTGTTTTGTTTTGTTTTGTTTCTGCCTTAGATGCAATGCTGATGTTGGTTTCCTCTCCAGCATAAGAAACAAAGGAAAAAAATTTTTTAAAGTCCAGGTCATTAAGCTGTCAGGAAATCTATAAGAGGTATTTCTTATTGTAGACCAGATTTAAGAAGAATTAAAACTGAAACCTTCATAATGACTCTTTTAAGTCTTTGAGTAGTTTAAAAAAAAAAAAAAAGACAAGAAAAAAAGAGAGAGTGCAGGGAAGCAGGTTTTTTTAGGTGTTAGTATGAAAACTAACATATTTTGCACCACTGTGTGGGATACTGTAGTTACGAAAATAATAATCAAGTAGTAGAAGACATTAAAACTACCAGAAAACCTTATCAGAATAAATGCTCTACATGTTTAGTAAAAGATGTATTAATCTCATCTCACAAGAGCTGTCACTGTTACAACTAACCCTGGAGCTGTAAAATGAGCTGTAAAAGGGATTTGATTCCAGAATATTACAAGTTCTGTCATTATGGGTAAGATTAACAGCATAGGCTGATGGAGGTCTACTGCTCTTAGTGATGCAAGGATGTCTAGGATAAGAACCAGCTTTGTAATTATAGCTGTCTTAGTAGAAATAAAAGGACTAAAGGGAGCACACTGAAATAATTATGGGTAATAGAGAGATTAATGCTCTGAGAAAGGTAGTAGTGAAATAATTTCATGAGGACAGGTTATAGAAAGGGTTATGTCCAAAGAAAGTTAGTAGCTTTAATGCAGGAATGAAGTTATAATGTATTTTTGTATGGCTGAACGATACACTAGAGCATTGCATGATCTGTGAGATTTCTCATCAGAGCTTTTAGCAGGATTATTGCACAGGCTCCTGTATATGTTCTGCTGTCATCCACGCCTTTGGGATGCGAACACCAAAGTACTCGTGTGTGAAGACAATAGGAAGTGTATCACATGCTGGTACTTTGGGAAAAATGTTATTTTCTGCCCATTTTCCATGCAGACTGAAGCATAGCTGTGTCTACATCGCATGCATGTCACTTCCTGACATTTGAATTGGTTTTACATATATCACATTCTTAGTATTAGTAATCTATTTTTGTAGGTCTACTATGGGTAGCTTTCAACCAAGCGGCTAAGTGAGTACATAGCTCTTCCTTCATTTACAGTGGTATAAATTGGGAATGCAGGTCTGGAAAAACAGTTTAGGTAGCTGGCAAACGGGGTCCTAATTAAGTAGACACTATTCCTAGCCTTGAACTGGCACCCCTGAAACAGGTGGGAATTTAGTCTTTGACTTCAGCAGCAGTAAGGACATCACTCTGCTGGTTCTTCGTGGGCATTGGCATGGATCACAGGGACATCAGCTGGGGCATGGAAACTACCTCTTTTAAACAGTAGCCTTTACAATGTACTTTGGGTTCCCCAAACCCACAGTTCTTCCTCTATTTATGCACCTTGATTCATGCATTTATGCACAATGACCAGCACATTGACTGCCACAGAGGTATTCAGCACTGTCATGAGAAAGCACTGTGCAATCAGGAGGTAACGTGTCTGGATGCCTTCAAGTGCCAGTCTCCATTCAGCCATTCATGGGAAGGACCAGGATAGGGAGAGAGGGCCCCAGGGTGAAATGGTTTTGGGAGGAAAGGGGCCTTGAGGAGATGGATTGGCTGTGGTGTGGAGGAGGCAGAGGGCATAGGAACCACACGAGGTCAAGGATGGGATCAAGAACCAGAGGCAGAGGATTTCAGAACTGGGGTTTGTATGTGTTGGCAGTGGGGAAAGAACAAATCTGTGAAACAAAAGAAAGTGAGGAAAGAACTCTCTACCCCTCTTTCTGTACTGAGCAGTTTGAAAGCAAAGTTCACAGTCTGAGTTGTCATTGCATTTCTTTAACCTTATTTCTTCAGGTCCTGTTAGGGAGACATTATAAACCTTGTAGGAAGAGACGGCAGACAACTATGAAGCTTAGAGCTCTGCTGTTAATTAAACAGTGCTACAAAGTAATGAAGCTTGTGGATGTTTTACCAAAGTTTCAATTTCTCATTTGCACTACATCAGAAAGACAGGGAGGAGTAGGATTAAATACAGAAGACTGTATTATCTCCACTTAACCATACAAATGACATTCATATGTTAGGCCTTTTCCTCTAATTGCATATTTGCTTCTTCCTTCAGAAACAAAAATGTCTTGATAAAATGAAACTGATCCTTAAGAAATAGTGTAAGAAATAGTGTTCTTTTCCTTTTGCTGGCTTGTGTTCATCTGGGGTTAGGTCAGTGTGGCTGATGTGATAATGTGGTTGTTTCCATACACTTGAGTACTTACACATAAGCTGTGACTGCGGCAGCCACAAGTGTGTGGTGGGATGGAGAAATGTATCGGCCTGAAGTCTGCTAGGATCAGGTCCAATGATGCGGTTTGGGTTTGCTTTTGAAGATGAAGAGATGACCGTACATGTGAGAACGTAGACACATTCCCACAGCCCCAGGTCATGGCTCTTTGAAAGAGCAATTCTCACCTAAGCAGCTGGTATTGCCTCAAGACACAGTAAGGTTTCTTGAATGTAGGACTGATCTAGGCCCTACTGGCTTCATTGGCCTTTTGTCACTGGTTTCTGTGAGTGTGGCTTAGCCTTGAAACAGCAAGTCCATTGATACAGAAAGCCAGCTACTTAAAAATGACTACTTAGGGGACCACATTTGATTTTCAGTTTTCTTTAGGCCAGCCAACATTACAAATAGTTGGGGGAATGCAGGAATTTCAGGAGTGAAAGGGAGAAAGAAAAGACAATGCTAGACACCAAAACCTGCAGCTGGAGAGAAAGGATGATTTTTCTCATGCGTGTTGTTCTATCAGAAAGCACCAGAGAGAGAGAGAGAAAATATCGAGGTGAATCTGTATCTCAAAGCAGTGACTACTGGGAACAGTTAATAACATTTTTACTGTCACTTGTTTCAGCAGTCCATTCAGTTTGGTGTCTAGTAACAGGGCTATGATCTCTAAGAGCTTGCAATCATTACATCTGAGTTCAGCTTCCCAATCTGTGTTGGTGTTAAATGGGATCATGCAGCTTAAGAGCCAAGGCAGCATTTTAGAAATGAAGGAGTGTCAGATCACTGAGTGCATCCCTTGCCAGTTCTCAACAGTATGTTGTTACGTTTTTAATTGTCAGCTGTGACACTGCTGCTGCCAGAGGTTTGTCATGGGACTGGAATTAGGATGGACCACAAACTCAGTCATGTTTGTTGATCTTCCAGACCCAAGAAACTGTAAGAAAATGTGACATGTGAATACCAAGAAAACATGGGAATTAAGGAGAAACCTAGGAATTTTTCATGCATAATATTTTACACAATGTAGGTTTAATTTCTGTAGTGGAATAACCCCTGTGATCTCAGATTCGTAATTCTTTATGTTAATGTAAATAATTTTCATTAATAGATTGGTGGTTTGTTTGTTTGTTTGTGGGGAAGAATATTTCTCTGGGCACAAGAAATGCATAATGTGTCGACAAGAGATATGGATGAAACATAGGAGAATAAAATTTAGTTAAATTCTAATATCATATGTCTTAGACTATTAACTACTGCTAGATCCCTTCTTTGCATGAGAAACTCCAGCAAGTATTAATATGCACTAAGGGTTTTTCAGATATAGCGAAAACACTGATGCTGTCCTGCTGTGGTAATTTACACGCGGTGTATGGTGTAATGGACTTTGATTATGTATACACCTAATTCCCTCCCTGTGATGGACCGTGATCTGATCTACATTCATAATCCTTTTGTAATGCAGTATGTGGTTGCTGGAGGTTAATTGATAGCAATTGACTAATAAGGTATTTTGCTATGGGAAACAGGTGGCACTCGTTTGGAACAAAAATGGTACAGAAGAATCTGAGAACAGCAAAACAAAGACGTGGTTTATAGCAGGAGATGTGTGATTTAATGTGTACCCTCAGAGGCAATTTATTATCCTAGGCAAGGACAGTACATCTTCAGAAATGTTGATGGCTTGGGTTTTTTTCTGCAGACCTTTTCAAGGCACAGCTTGTGTAAAGGAAAATATTGCCTGAGAAAGATATGCCACCAGTGACCACAGAAATGCAGGAAAGCAGTGGGGACCAACTTAAATTGATGTTAAACAAATGAAATGAGCCTAAGGTATGCATAAATGACATCAGTTCTGTTTCTGTCTTCCCCTGCTACCCTGTCAGTACGATGTGTAGGCAAATTGTAGTATTAGCAAAGAAGTGTATGGCCAATGAACATGCTCAGTCTGACTCTTGGATTGCTGTAGACCAAGCTAGCATTGATGTTTAAAACAACCCTATCTAAACCACAATGAACACATAATTGTATCTTATCACCCTCCAAATCACTGCCTTAACCCTCTGCTTAATATTTTAAGCTGTGAGGTTTATTTTAGAATCAGGTGCACAATTAGTCTGAGCGTGTGATTATTGTAACAAAGTGATTTGTGTGTGCTAGCCAAATTACTTTAAATCCTTAGTGCTTTTATTCATTGGATTAATGTTTGGTGTTGAATAATTATATGGATATACTTTTCGTCTTGATATCATACCGTCAAAGTCTTCAGATTTTTGTTTTTCTGATACTTTGTATCTTTGACTATACTAAATGTACACTGTTTAGATTAATTTACTCAGTAATTCCTTAATTATTGGAAGCATTGATACAAACTTCAGTATTACGTATATATTTATAAGTGATTTTGTGACGATAAGCAACTTCTGATTTTTAAACCCAAATAGCAGTAATTTGAATAATTTAGAATCTTAATCCTAATTACTAGAGTCAAGAGACCATTTCCCTAAACAAGACAAAAAATACAAATTAAAGAAAGGAGACCAGTAAAATACTGTTTCTACATTTCTGAGGTTTTTGTAACTCTTCCAGAAGATCTCACAGGATTGCTTCTTGAAAATATTCTCCATGAAACGTTTTAAAGTTTCAGTGTCAGTGCTTAGAACTTGCCATGTAACACACAAGGTCTATCTTTCATAGAAAAGTAATCAACCACTCTTCAGCTGAGGTTCAAAGATGAACATTTGTGTTGGAAAGAGTTTTGGGTTTACACGCTGGAAAAGAAGTAGCTAAAATCACTAGGGATCACTATCTATGCATAGGCATGCAATGCAGACTGGCTGAGACTCTTACCAGAGTGCTTTGGGGACAAGGGAGTTTAATGCAGAAGATTGTAGTACTGCTGCTTCTAGTCCCACCCCATTGCTGGCAAAGGATTTCCAAAGGCTGCTGTGCCCGTGCTAGGACCAGCATGGTCTTCCCCTGCCCAGAATAGAGAGATGGGAAACAATTCTTGAATTAAACCCCCAACACAAAAGCAATCACATCACAAATAGAGATTCCTCAAATATATTATGCATGGGCTAATTAAACTGTGCCCTGGAATTAACATGGAGGGCTGGAGTATGTCACGTGCTATATACCGTCCATGAGTGGTATACAAGGGCAAATATTACTAGAGTAGCACCATGTTAATCTTATTAATTCATACCTTGTTTAACTAAGGGAAGGGCCTTCGCTCCAGAAGCGGGTGCAGTTCCATCAAAATGCGTGTGTATAACCAGTAAAGTATCATATGGTCACCAGAATATTAAAATTTTGACAGTTCATATTTATGTTTCTATTAACATCATTGGCATCTGAGCAATTGATATTTAAGGTTTTATTAATAGGACAATTAAAACACCCCCTGTCTTGGGAAACCGGGTTGCGTATAAGATATAGAGCTCTTCACAGCAAAGTGCACAACAGGCAGCGTTACTGTAATGCTGTTGCTGTTTTGCCAAGGGGTTTTTGGCTAGGATCTGACCTGGAGCGGTGGTCAGGACCCACTGCTCTAGCACAGACCCCGTTGTGTCTGTGCAGTCCCTGCGAGCACACAGCTTTGGTCTGTCTGCACAAACAGAGCCTCATCTGGAAAGGCACAGGATTTTTCTTCCAACAGATGAGGATGTCAGAATGGAGGGAGTCTGTGCATAGGGAAAGAGGAGTGACCTCCTGTTTGCCTACCTGTGGCTGATCTCCACTCTGCAGGTGCCCCAGAAATGCTCTTCGGCTGGAGCTGTGCCAGTGCCACAGCTCTGGCTGAAACCAGTTCCTCTCCAGGAAGTGGGTAGCAGCACTGACATTTAGATAATTTGGTTTTAGATAACTTGGCCTTGTCTCACTCATTCTAGGCTGTCTGACATTTTTTGTTGCAAGCATTGCTTCCATTATTTTTTTCTCTGGGTTTTGGGTTGCAAGAAATATCTGTAATACTCAAAGGTTTTTTAAAGCAGAAATGTGTAAACAAATTCGGAATGGTTCCTAACACCATAGGCCTCTGTAAGTAACTGAACACCTAATCACTCCAAATAAAATTAATTGCTACTAAGCAATACTGTACTGAAACATCACGCTGTCATAAATTGATACGTAAACTTTGGTAGTGCCAATAGCAGCTGCTTTATTAGAGTTATTGCAACCATCTATCAAGGCTCAATGTCTGAACCTTCTTTGTGGATCATTTTTCCCTGGTCAATCAGTTAAAAAATCTCTGTCCTAGCATGCAGCAAGTACTTTGTTTTTTAAAAAACTTAGGAGCGTTTTGATTTCTTTTCCACATGTCTGGATTTCTTTAGGAAAATGCTTTAAGGATAGACGATTTCAAGATTCTCTGGCCTTCCTGGTTCAGATGGGTTAGACAAAATGAGCAAATAGCATCTTGATAAACTGTTGTTTAGTTCTAACTAGAAAAAAAAACAGACGTGCTTCAGTGACAATTTAAACTTTTTTTGAAACTTGGAAAAGTTGGAAGTTTTTGAGTGACAAGTCTGGTATCTCAATTTGCAGCTGCTGCTTTTGTGTTAAAGCCTGCATCTGATAGAAGGACCTTACCCAGTGCCCTAAGATTGTGGTGTGGGTTCAGCATCGTTTTGTCTTCAATCTGCTTCGATCATGCCTGCATCTGGTGCTCTCATTGCTCAAATCCCTCTGAGTAAATTTTTAGGTTTCTGATATCCTTTGCTTTGCTTCTCAGGTCTCTAAGCAAACCTGGCCATTTGGGGTTTTTTTATATTTCTAATCTTTTGTAGTGCAAAGATTAAAGATGATATCTTGTTGTTGTGGTTTAACCCCGCAGGCAGCTAAACACCACGCAGCCCGGTGGGTTGGGGAAGACAATCAGAAAAAAGGTAAAGACAGATTAATAGGACAGAAAAGGAAGGGGAAATAATAGTAATGATAGAAGTATATACAAAATAAGTGATGCAGAATGCAGTTGACACCACTCCCTGACTGATGCTCAGCCAGTCCCTGAGCAGTGGGCCACCAGCCCCCACCCAACTCCCCCCAGTTTTACTGTTGAGCATGATGCCATATCGTATGGAATATCGCTTTGGCCAGTTGGGCATGATGCCATATGGTATGGAATATCCCTTTGGCCAGTTGGGGTCAGCTGTCCTGGCTGTGTCCCCTCCCAGCTTCTTGTGCTTCCCCCAGCCTCCTCGCTGGCATGGCAGTGTGAGAACCTGGAAAGTCCCTGACCTGGTGTAGGCACTGCTCAGCAACAGCTACATCCGTGTGTTATCAACACTATTCTCCTCCTAAATCCAAAACCCAGCACTGTACAAGCTACTAGAAAGAAAATAAACTCAGTCCCAATAGAAACCAGGACACTTGTCTACTGTTTTGACTGTACTACAGGTTGGGTTTTTTGTTTTTTTTTTTTGTTTTTTTTTTAGCTTGTAACAGAGCCAGCACAAAAAAGAAGGTTCCCTGCTTCTGACACTGCTTAGAAACTCCCTGGGAGAGGCATTGGTGACTCTGTTTCAAGTCAGTTTATTCAAATTCTCCATTAGAACTTCATTTTTAGTACATACCTGTGCGATTTTTGACTTGCAACTGCAGTGGGGGCTGCTGGTGGTGAGCACAATGCCAAGGAAAACTCTAGGCAAATTCAGCAAGGAAATTAATTAGGGACCTACCTAGGTTGAATTCTGTGAGCTGGAAATGGTATCCATCAGCAGTGGATGGAGCTAATTAGTGGAACATTAGTGGAGCTAATGTTCCCAGATCTCCACTGACTTGGCCACGTAACTTTGGATATGTGAGCTGTGAACTGGGACCACTGTGTCTACCTTGCTGGCTGTGCTGTGATGCTGAACGAGGTCTCACCACTTTCATCTCCTGCTTCAGTCTGTTTGACAGCCTCACGAACTGGTATGTTGGCTTGTTTGTTTATTTATTCTTGCCTTTTTAGCACTGTGCCTCTTCTAGTGAGGTAAATAACAGGGAGGCCTATGATAAATTTCACACATCTCCAGTGTGATTGCCGAGGCCTGTGGTCAATTCTCCATCTTAGGGTATTTATTGGCACTTATTCTTGGGTAAACCAGATGTCACTCTTAAGTGTCATCATAACCTTTTCTCCAAAAAAAACCCCTCACTTCCCATGCATATTGTTTCCAGTCTATCAGAACACACAGCTCTTCAAAAGTCAGTTTGAAAACTTGCAGTATTTAGGTGAATTTTTTAACCTATTTGTGTTTAAGGTTGCTGCGTTCCATACTACTGCCCTGTTTCTGTCCTAGGCACTTCAAGCCTGTTAGGATCTTTTGTAAAGAGAGAAAGTGTGGAGGAGTACCTTGGTTTAGGTAATTAAAACTCGTAGTTTCATGAGATCAGTGGATGCTGAGGTTTCCTTTTTCCAAGGTATTTTCAGGGGGCTTGCAGGGTAATGTCGAGATAATGATGGTGGAAATAATGTAGTTGTCAAGAATTGCAGATATGCCTGACTCCTCTCATGTTGTTAGGGAGATTCTTTCTTTTCATCTCTTCTCTTTTTTTCACTCATCTTCCCCCCTGAAATATTCTTATCCTATGAATGCCCAAACATGTAATTTTAGATTGTGGGCTTTTGGTATGTGAGCGTGCACTGGTGGTAGGGTTTCTGTATAATGACTTGATAAACCTGTCAGGATTTTACTAGCAATGCATAATAAATGTGGTTATTATAGAAGATATCCCTTTTCCAACAGTGGCTATTGGATCTTTAGCAGGTTAGGAATCTTAATTCTTCTGTAATTCTCTGTCTTTTCTCCTCACCTTTTCTCTTCCTCTCTTGATTGATTAAGGACTTCAGTAGATTGTAGTATATCTTTCATTCTTTGGGTAGGAAACCCCACTGATGTAGATGTGTAGTTTCTCGTAAATATTGATTTTATTTCCTTTTTTGATAAAATTATTTAAACTACGCACATTGTGAACTGCTTAGAATACAGTTAATTAATTTAAATTGCATGTTAATTAATCTGGTTTGTTTTACTACATTACCTCCTCCAAAGCATCTGTCCAAACCTATAACTCCTGCTTCCGCCACTGTTGTTTCCTGGAGGAAATGCAATGATGTAGAAGACTTTTGGAAGCTGCCTGTGCATTCTTCCAAGGGTCTCTAATGATGTGGCAGGGGGGATCGGGTACAAAGCCACAGGCCCTTTATGCCGAAGACCTTTGATAGCACAAGAGCACACATTTCCAGAAAGCCTCTGCTACAGTAATCTCCTAAAGAGGATTATGCATTTTAAACAGCCAATTAGGTGTGATTAGGAAGGAAACCTTGAAGCATCCCAAGGACAGGAGGAAAGGAATGCAGGCAAATGGACAGCTGTTCAATGGATGAGCAAAGCACCTTAAATGGTCAAGGAGTTACAAGCAAAGAGAAAAGAATGGACTTGTAAAGGGAGAGGAAGAAATGACTGGTTTAAGGGTACAGCTTCCAAATAGTAGTAGAACCCTCCTAACTTGGGTCCCAGACCAGAGCAATTGAACCTTCCTGCCTTCTCTGAAATCACAGGAAAAAAGCCTGCTTTGCAGGGAGAAGGGAATTATTTACTACTAAGTGCTATGGGAACGTTTTAAGTAACACATGAGCAATCACAAAATATATACTTTAAAAAAAATCTTTCTCTCTTTTCAACTGTGACTTTAGTAGTATTTCTTTTAAGTGTCTCCTTTATGCACCTATATGAAAGTTGTGAAATACTATGCCAAGAGAGCAAAATTTTGCAGTTCCTGTGTGTATCCTTTACCACTATACAGTAATCCACACACAAATGGAGATTCTTCCATGCCTTTTATAGCTATCATTTACCATTTGAACACTAAAATGGTGACCTGTAAGTCCATTTATGAAGCATTACTTGATGGTTTCCTTTTTTTCTGATTAATTTCTGGATAGAGAATACAGCTGAAATTGTATCAATGCATAGGTTCAGATGGTTCTTTCAATAATTTAACTGAGTATCTAAAAAATGGCACAAATTTTGCAATTAGTTTTTTTCAGTCTTTTTAATATCATTTGAAAAGCAGCATGTGATTTTTGTGTTTGATTTTGTTTGGTTCTTCTTTTTGTTATGGAAACTAATATGAGGTTGGGGTAGAGACGTACTTCTTCCTTTTGCTGTTGGCCTGCTCTGCAAGCAGTGGAGATGGTTTCTTTCAGTTTGTATCTGGGACCCTGGATGCTTCAGCTACATGCAAAATCTCTGTCTTGTGGTACTGCAGCTGACCTTTATTTTATCTTCCCATTACCAAAAAAACCACCCACAAAATAAAAAAAATCAAAACCAACCAAATAACCCCCAAAAAACCCACAGCACAACCCCCCCCTCCAAACAACAAACAAACAAACAAAAACCCACCCCAAATCCCAAACAAAACCAGAACAAACCACCAAAAAAACAAACCTAATTTTGTTTTCAGAAATTTGCACAGAAGTGTGTGATCTGGTCCTGATACGTAATCTCTTAGAACTGGGTTTCTGCTGGAAGCTAGTGTCCAGAGCTGCTTCTTCAGCAAGTTTCTTTTGGTTTGAGGTTTTGTGTTGGGTTTTTTTCCCAGACAATTTATACATCCACAACTTTTGGGGAATTTACGGTTCCTAATTATTACCTGAATTTTGCCATTCTTTAAAGGAAGGTGTTTGAAAACTATGGTAACTGCAAACAAATAGCTTTTTCAGTGAATCATACTGAAATGTACAAAGAAAAAAAATTATGTGCAGGAGCAAGCTCATGTGTAATAAATAATGTCTTTAATAATTGAAATTTAATCTCCAGAACATGCTGTACTGTTCACCTTTCCATTGAGAAAACTGTAAAGTAAATCTAGGTCTCTGCTGAAGTCCTGGTTGACAGAGGTGATCCTCTGAAATCCATTCAAGGTACTTATTTTTTTTCCTGAGTGAATGTTAGCTTGATTGCTAATGCAGACTTCAATGGCAAACATATTTTTCTAAATAAATCCCACACTGGATTTCTGTACCTCTCCTCACTGGCTACATTTCAACTTACATTTTATTAGGGAAGCGGCACATGTATTATAAACTGCTAGGATGAAAGTCTATTTGCTGAGGTTCTTCAGCACAGACTACCACATCCCAGAGAGCGGGCTAACATTGAATGTAGTAAATACTGTCTGTATTGCTTGCCCATTTCTGAGTGTTCTTTTAAACAGTGAAGATACAAGCAGGATCATGGGTTTGCCTCCTTTGCCTTTTGCATCTCTGCAGGTTGGTTTTTGAGTTTAGCTCATGCAAACTTCTCTGTGTCTTGTTGAAACAGGGATGTAGTCACTTTGGTGTGTTGATTCACTGCACTCTCATCAATATTGTTCTGCCATTGTGTTGTAGCTTTGGCCAAAAGGAAATCTGGGTTGGTTTGGTTCCTCCCCCGCCCCAGATTCTGATCTCCGTTAACCTGCTGTAAATCAGGAGAAATTCCACTGAACTAAACAGTCACTCTTCTTTAGCCACCAAGTGGGATCCAGATTTCACCACTTACGCCTCTATGGGTCGGCCAAGAACCAACAGTGTAGAGCAAAAGACATGGCACAGAATATCTTTTGTATGTTTGTGAAATAGTCATGAACTCATCATTTTGTAGGATTTATTATATTATTTGTTAATCAATAAGATTATTTTTTATTAATTAATAATGTAATTAATGTGATTAAATCTTGCCAAGCACAAAGAATGATCTGGTCTTCATAAAACTGGGATAGCAAAGACTTGAGTTCTGGCATTTGTCATTGCTGGGATGGGTTTTCTCTTCTTCTGTATAGAGCAAAAATAATACAGATTGCACATTACCTTACAGCATTACTTTTCCACAGTACAGCAAGAAAAGCATTTATGATCCCTTACCAAACAAATGTACAATGAAAGGGAGTTGAAAAAGTTCGTGCCAAAAAAATGCAAAATACAGTTGACAGGCTTCTGTACTATGCAACAGCTATTATTTGAGTTATACATAAATAACAATTCTAATCTTGAATGAAACATAACTGACTTCTGTTTCATTCCTGGCCAATAGATGAGCTCAAGATGTACACAAGTGTGGTGAAGCCAAAGGATTTACAGAGCATCATAAAAGCATTTTATTGTGCACTCCAACGCTGTCATCCACAGCTAGCTAACAAATAAGATAGGTTTTTAATATAATCCACCATGTCCCTGCCAGTGCTCCTTGCCTGTTACGTCATCTTGCTTTGGGCCAAGCGTTTGTTTTCCCCAGATGGCCATTGCAAAGCTGCTGACAGCTCTCCTGACTGAGAAGCTGTAGCACAGCGATCTTCCAATTCATTTAGCACTACTGACAAAGGAAAAACTGTTGATGTCCTGATGTGAAAGCACTCTATCAGGCATTACATAGTGTCTGTGTTCTCAGCATGTTTGGGGCATGATAAGTCATAGCCCATGCTTTTTGACATCTTCCTGCCTTTCACTGCAGTGTAGGATTTCATGGAGTTGGAACTCAGGTGGCAGAAAAGATGTAAAAAGCCAAGTGTGACATCATCAGCAACTGGTAGCGGTCGTGAAATCATAAATAATATTTTGTAGACTTGGGTGAAAAATAAATCCTCTGAAAGATGTGCACTGCAGTTCCGCTTGCCTAAACTTTTGCCCTCTTGAGCAGCCCAAGTTGCACAGACTTTTGAAACTGATATCTAGCAGAGCTATTAACATCTAGGGAAGCCGTTCTTCTCTGAGTGCATAAAAAAACAGGCTTGCATTAGTCAGTAATTATTTTCTATCCTATCCTATTGTATCCATGGGGTATGGGTGGATTAGGAAGCAGCTAAGTGCCTTTATTTCTGCCCCAGCCTCACTCCCAGGCTAGTGGGATGGGAGGAGGAAAATACTAAATTACTGCTCCAGCGAGGGTGGCTCAGCAGACTGTGGGACATGGTGTGAAGTTGCTCTGTCTTGTGCGTGGGATGGCTGGGGTGGCAGCCGTCATGCCTGCTAGGAGACACCCTGGGCCTCACCTTCCTATGGGGGGCAGCTGAAGCAATCTGCTCCCTTTTATGAAAATCAGATGCAGCTGTCAGGCTCCTGGCAGCTTCTTAATGCAGCCTTTGCTGAGACAGAGTCTGGATGCCTCCGTTTTAACATTTGCTGCCAATATTTATTTTATAACATAATTGAGTTTTTAAACAATGTATGTTAAATAATTTTCTTTAGGGTATCATGATCAGCTCTTTAAAAAGTTGAAATAAGTGCAGGGAAGTGTTTTTCTCTAATTTGTTCAGTTATGCGAATGTACTGATGGTGATTGTAATTAATTTAAAATTACTCTGTCCTCTGTTACTGGCTGATTAGGCAGGAAATATCCAAGGCTGTTCAGGTGCTCCACTAAAGGTCAAACAGTCACTCTGGCACAAAGAGCAAATGGTCCTGCCTTGGTAATCTGCCCACCACAGTCATTAGGTAGTTTAAATTGTGGCCATCAGGGCCTGTAGCAGCTCCGAGTAAGAGCAGTTATTTCAACCGTGTTATTTCAAGTGGGATGAATCTCAGTGCCTGAGTTCAAATTGGGTTTAAAACATAAAACAAAAATGTAAAAATCAAGTAACCCTTCCACTTCCTGATTCTCCAGCTTCCAAAATACTCCCAGTATTGCCAGCTGTCCAGCTAATGCTTCCATGGCTGAAACCGAAAGACCCTTGAAAATTACTTTATTTCAACCCAGAAACTGTTGTGGTGGAGCTGGTATACCTTCCATATGCCTACCGTACCTACCACAGTAGTCAGGTAAAAGGGCTGGTAAACCTGTAGTATAGGCAGCAGCCCCAAGCTTTTCTTCCTAATACTGCTTTTCCCTTTACTTTTCCAAGAGTAGGGTTTTTGCCTTACAGTTTGTTCTTTTTTTGGAGAGAATGTTCAGCATGATGGTAGGAAAAAATAAAATAAAATGTGATGTAGTAAACAAAAGATGCTAAATGCTTGAATAACTACAGTAAGACTATTACTTTAAGTCCAAAAGAAGATTAACTAACAAAGAATTCTGTCTATGTCAGTGATTAAACATGAAAAGTAACCCTTTATATTTCACTCTGGTCTCTCTGTAGCTGCTTAATATCCCTTTTTTTTTCTTCTCTTTTGTTTTTTTCTGCTATTCTTTTCTATTTTTGTAATTTGGGTATTGGGGCTGTCTTGCATATTTATCACTCAAATTCACCTTAGAAGTCAGGGCAGGCCATTCTTGGAAACATTTATTTGTCAACAAATTCTCGCTTTTCTCTCCAACTCTCTCTTACGGAGCAGTCAACAGGAGAACAGTTTGCTATGCTGATTGTATGAAATTGGGAGCTTCAACATAGCTACCAAAAGAAAGCCCACAGAATAGTTGTAGACAGGCAAATTGTAACAAAACAACCCAAAATAAACAAACTAAAAAAATCAAGTTCTGAAGTGAATGAGTTCAGCTGAAAATAAAATATGTTGGGTTTTTTTTTCGTTTTTGCTTACAAACTAGATTTATGGAAACGTATGAGCAATTCACTTGCACAAAGAGAGCTGCTCCATGTTGAACACGTATTTTTAGACTATGTTTCTAAAGAGATGTGTTTGTTCCTGAAATGGGTAAGTCAGCCAGCACTCAGTCCTCACAACATTAAGCAATGGAGAGCTCTTTCTTCCAGTTGGGGGGCTGCTGAGAAACATCTCAGCAGAACTTTTCCAGGAAACTAGGAGAAGACGTATGCATGTTTTCCCTTATTCTAATGATGTTCTCAATTTAGCATAGTGACCTGTACTTGGTTATTAATTCCTCTCACATGACATACAAGGCAGCATCTTGGCCAACAAAGTGTGGGCTTGGGATGTTACCTAGAAAAATTCTTACTAATCTAAAATCGAAAATGTTTCTATTCATAGCATACCTTATTAAAAGTGGATTTGTTTTGTAAGTGTAACCCTCTGGGAGCTAAAGGTTAGATTGTTTTTAATGTAAACCCTTTTATTTTACCTGATGGCTTATATAAATGGGTTGCAGGGAACAGCTGAAGTGTTATGCATAGCATTTGGTTTCCAAGATTGGCAGATATTACCTGAAATACATAACGTTACATGAACATCATCTTTTGCACGTAAGTTTTGAATTTTGAAAAGTCTGTTGTTCCTGGGTGGTCACTGTGGAGATAGCTTCAAGCATACAAAATATAAAAAGTATGCATGAAATATGCCAGTATATTAAATTAACATCCTGCAAAAGCTCCCTTTTTAAAATCCAGATGCTTATATTGCTTTTGACAGACTCTAGGCGGTAAAGTTTTAACTTTAAAGAAGGGGCTTTCTGTTTCTGTTTTCAAGTTAAAAATAATGAAAGGAAAACACACTGAAATTCCCACATTATTAAATAAAACATTTAAGTGGCATGGGGCCAATCATTGTCACGCCATGAACAAATGCCTTACGGTAATATGTTCCATAACTGTTTGCTAAAAACTACCAATTTTAACACATTTGCACATGATTAGACACAATAAAAAGTTACTTATTGAAGCCAGTGCCACAGTAGTGTTACTTAGGCCCGGGGGAGGGAAACCTGAGGAAGAGGGGTGGTGTGAAATGGGTTCCATGCTGTGAAAACAGACCTTCAGGAGAGTCGCCCAGTGATGGACTTGGCTCCCGTGGCCAGGAGTTCACAGGGCTGCCCCTGCGCCAGGGAGCGGGACTGGGCAGACATGTAAGGGGGAAGACTTGGCAGCGCAACTGATGGGCTTGAGCATCAGCTACCCAAGAACCACAGTGAAGATGTCATTTTGAAATGACCCTCAGTACCCAGGGACCGGTCCACCTACAGGGCGCATTTCAAAACAGTTGGGTTGTAATGTTGTTCTTGCAAGATTTCTGGGCATATTCCTCTTTTTCTTAACAATCAAAGAAAGAGCTTCATTGGTCTGGGTTTGTAGCTGCCAGCACATTCATATGGATATATCTCACTGAACCTCATCAGCTGGAATGCAACAAGAAGAGACGGGTGTCTGTTCTAACGGAAGAAGTTTGGCTTTGCCACTTAATGCTTTGCTGACTGAAGTAATGGAATAGCATTCTCATTATTTCAGAGTAGTTTATTCAAAGAATAATTCTGCATAAGCATTTATTTAGATTTCAAATGTTTTTGCTGAAGGAAATCACAAAATTTAGACCAGGTGATTCCTTTGTATCAGCCTCACAGATCGCTTTTGGTTTAATTTTTCTCTTTCAGGGCCTTTGGATTAAGAACCCACTGATATGCTTCAGTTTTTCAGACTGCATGGCACTTCACATCCTCTGCAGTCATGTGAGAAGAGTTATCAAACCCAGCCTGAATTAATTAAAAGTAGGTGTAATCTCCACAAACACGTGGGAGCCAGTAAGGAAACAACATAAATCTGCAGGGGAAAATTCTGAGTATAAGTTAATGGCAACATTAACAAAGATAATTTTTGCTTTGCAACATCTGCACATTTGGATTCGCAAGGGAGTTTCTGGCTACTTGGGATTTTACACATCTATCTGCTATTGTAAATCTGACAAGCCCATGGAAACATATGACTCTGAGATGCACCCTTGAGTGTTTTGGACCCATAAAGTAATTTATGCATTGAAATCAGGGATAAACATTTGCTTTCAAGGGAGAACCCCCTGCATCCTCCCCTCCTGTGGGGACCGAACAACATTCAGAAGATACTCGGGGTTATGAAATATTTCCTTGTGACTTTCTTACCTCCAGAAGGTGATGCAGCTCTCCATCCCAGCTGCCTGCAGCTCCCACGGGCTGTAGTTTTCTCCCGGTCCATAGCGTACATGCTGTTTAAAGCACTGTGCTGAATGAGCTCCTGGGGAGCAGAGGCAGGCATTATGCCTGTGGACTGTGGCAAACACAAGGCAAGGAGTAGCGCATGTTGGTTGTGACACCCAGTAAAATAAGTCATCTGCACAGCGCTGTTTTCATGTTCCCTCTCCTCACCAAATGCGCTGACAGGATTTGGGACTGGCAGTTTCTCCAGTGCTCCCGTGGTACGTAGAATAAGGTGCCCCTGTTAACAAAATCCTCTTGCCAAGCCCTGGGGACTGATAGCAAGAATGTTGCTACTGGTCTTTCTCACTGCACAGGGGGAATTAGGTGTTCAGCAGTGATGATGCTTTTCTGGCTTAGGCGCATACAACAAAAAACTCACCACCAACCAAAAGTAAACAGAGCATTAAGATGAAGAAAGAATAAATAAAACAGCCCTTCGTAGTGCTTTACAGTTCTCTGTGCTGTGGAAAAAACTTCCAGTAAGGCAGGAGATGAGCAGGCAACCCATGCCCTGTCTGCTAAAAAATGTGGTAAGGGTAAGGCAGGTCCTTACATGACTTTTTGGGCCTCCTGTATTACACCACTGTTTTATTTCCATGTAGGAAGGAGTTTTTTGGATTCGTTTGTTTCTTGGGTGGCAGAAGGGCTGAGGAATCAATGCTTGATATCAGGCATATGAATAGCAGTGTTTGCTTTCATGTCACAGGAGCCAGCCTTCTGCAGACTCCTGGTGCCTCACATGGGCGGCAGCGCACCCTGCACCCTGCACCAGAACTGCGTCGTGGGTTTCCACAGGGCACCTGGTTTATTGCTAGCCAGGAGGGTTTCTGCAGGGAGCTTGACTCTGAAGAGGAAAGGAGTGGATGCTTTCCAAAACTGAGTGTGTGCAAGCATTAACTTTCCCACTCCTATTTTGTTTCGGTTGGCAGCAGCGAGGAGTGGAAGGAGGGATAACAAACCCGGCTCCTTCCCCCGCTTACTCCAGCACTGCACTTATGTCATAGTGGGTCACTTAAAATGAAAATATACCTCCTCCCCCATCAACCCCATAACTTTTTTCTCTCAAAAAGTCTTACAAAGCAGGAAAGCAGCATGATCCTCATCTTACAGAAAGGGAGCGGGAGGCAGAGGAAGGAAAACAATTGCCCTAAAAGCCTGCCAGCCTTTCTGTTACAAGGTACATATGGGACACTGAAAACTAGAAAGCCCTCCTACCACAAAATGTAGCCGCACGTGATGCTAACAGCTGAGGGGCACTTTGAAGAAGTGGGTGTCACTAGAAGGAGTTAACCAACAAAAGTGGTACTGGGTCTTCACTGGTGGTGCCAGAAAGTAGAGAGAACTGGGTGAATGTTATCCCCAGCACCACTCACCACTTCGCACAGGTGACTGGACAATGTGTTGAAGGTAATAGATGACATTATTGGATTTGAGCTGCTTTCAAGAAATGGCTGTGTTTGCATGAAAGTGTCTTTCAGCTGTCTCTTCGTTGCGGGTAACTTTCTGCCGAGGGGACTCTTCCCCAGGCTCAGCAGCTGGCGGTGCTCTGAATCTCAAGTGGGCCCTTCACAGGCCTTTGGGAAACATCCTCCAGTACCTGGGCCCTGGAAAACTGTCCTGCTGGAAGAGGCTGCCAGGAGTGTCTGCACTCTGTGCTTGTGGTTCCCTGACTCCCTCAGAGGTATGGGGCTAGTTCTGCTCGGAAGTAAAAGAAAACATTTTTTTATTCAGTCATACTAAAGGTCAGATTCAAAAAAAACGTCCAGAAGCAAAACCAGATATGAGTTATAGCCCTAAGCTTAGTAAATAGGTAACTGTCCTCATGCGTAAACCTTTCTCCCTCCCCCCCTCCCCTTTTTTTTCTACTAACCATAGATATCTGCTGGCTTTTAGAAGTGGGACCCAGAACACACTAACGCCCACAGGTGACTGCAGCTGCAGTCGTGTATCTAAGGGCGGGATGGACATAGGTCCCCTCCTGCTGTTGGCAGCTGTCTCAGAGCTCCTGCCCCGTGCTGTTTCATGCCTCTGCTCTGTCAGTGCTGGCTGCCAATTGTCTCTTAGTGTGCTACTGCTCCCATCTGTGAAAGCCAAGCAAGGAGGTGTCACGTGAGATGAGACCTTGGGATTATAGCATCATGGTCATTTTATGATAGGAATACTGACAGCATTGAAATGTTTAGTATATCAAGAGCAGAAATAAGGAAAATGGTCTGACTAGAGTAAGGCATGATCCACTCATACAAAGCGCCATCACACAGATTTCTAGCGACACTTTAGTGATGATTTTTTGCAAATTTGAACCTTGAAGCTGAGCTCAAACAGGACACAGTGTTGACAACGAACAGAAATACAGATTACAGTGTATTAATGGCTTTCTGGTTAAAAAATTTGACACAGCCATTGATTCAAGAACTTCTATTGCCAGTTTCAGTCAATATGACCTTTTGGGTTAACATCAAAACTGTAGCAAAGACTCGTTTGTCAGAGATGGCTCTTAGCCGTTAATGTTGTTCAAGAAGGAGGGGAGCAAAGTACAAGATGGTGTTACTATGGAGTAACTGTATTGCAAGCTATAAGCTGCATTGTTCTGAAAACGAAGCAAGACACAATAGATTTTAAGCCATTGTCCTGTCTTGGCACTCTTACCTCGTTTTGGTGTTATTAGCACAGAGGATAAGAAGTCCACCCAACACAAATCAGGATGTTCATGTGTGTTCACCATGACATCCAAGAACCAGATTATTTTTAGTTTTCCATGGATTAAAAGAGAAGCATCCTTCTCCTGTTGTCCTCGGATCCTCTGCAAGGATTAGGCACATTAGTCAGCATGGGAGTCTTTACAGGAAGGATCTTGCCGAAATAGTAGAGACTTCCAAAAGATGAGAAGAAGAGAGGGTATCTTTTTCATTGCATAGGCTTGCAGACTTTCTTTGTGCATAATGGAAAGCTCTCCTGGGGTAATGTTCCCTGTTGTCCACAGGTAACTTAATGTTTAATAGGCAGTTGTAGCAGACCCAGTAGTAATTGCAGCATCTGCTGTACTCTGACATTCTCATTTAGGTTACCCTCAAATCTTAAATGTTAGACATTTTATTGGACAGGTGGGATTTTTGTAAAAGAAGTTTTATTTTTCCTCTTTTTCTATTTTTATTTATTTTTTTAAAGGAATGCTTGAGTAGTTAACCATTACCGAGTTTGAAGAAAGTCTGAACTGGATAAGAATGAGAGAAAGCTGGTAATCTTTTTGTGACCTTCTTCAAAAACCTTTGCAGTTAAAATAGATGAAGACTAAAATTATTCCTGTGGTCTAGAATCACCTTTGATTCAGTAGGACATCAGCTTGCCACTGAAGAGAGATGAATCATGAGCTAAAGGAAATCTCACAGCAGTGGTTTTTAACTAATGAATGTGATGTGAAAGGCAGCTTTTAACCAGGATATGCATGTGTGACTGTCATTTAGGTACTGCATGAGAAGTACAGAGAAACATGTATTCTCAAATGAGTAGGAACAGCTGGAGTCAGAGGAAAGTTTCTTTTTAAGCAGCATACTTTATATATGTAAGTGATGGGCAGGCCTGGGGACTAGCTGGCTGGAATTTTCCCAGCTTGGAAAGACCATTTTTGTTGCAGTGGAAGAGTGATTGCCCCAAGACCATCTCCCCTACAGCCTGGGAATCCCAATTGCCTTTAAACACCTGGGCTTGTACCTTTGGCTGAGGAGTATTTCTGATTCAGTAGCCTTGGTAGTGCTCACTACATTTAAACTCTTCTGAACTCAAATTGAAAAAGTCAATAGTATTTTCTAACCTCATTGTAGTTTATTGAAGCCTTCGCCGCCTCTTCTGCTGTCTCCCTGCAAGAATTTCCAATGGTAAATTGCACCTTTATAGACTATATATTAATCTCTTAGTGAATTACTATGTCTATAATATTCTATGATTATTACTCCTTAGTTAATTTGCTTGATATTAAGTTAGGGCTTAGTGCCCAATATAGCCAAATTTAGTCGAAACACTTGAAGAAGTTCACCCTGATACTCTCCCCCTTTCTGCAACAGCTCATTATAGTGAGACCATAGACTATTATAGTAGTACTTGAAGCTTACATATTTCTTCTTCAGTCTTCCCTACATGCTTGAAGAACCACCGGCTGGTATTAGGTAATTTAGCTTGATTCCCATTTTCTTATTCATGCTGAGGAGCAGCTTATTGTGGAAATAATTCCTGTTTTTATTAGGATTGTTTGTGAAGTTATAAATCTACAAAGCAGCATGTGGCAGGAAACAAAACTGCACTTTTTCTGATCAATGTGCTCTGACGTTTCCTCTTTGACACAGTCTGGCCATACCCTGGGACCTCCGAGGGCCATCCTGTTCCAGATGTGCGCCCTGACCAGCCGCCATCCCCCTGTTTGGATGAGGCTCAGATGCCTTTCCCTCCTCTATGTCCGTGGGGAGGAAACACAGGTGAATAGGCTGAGATGAAGGGTGCCACATCATGCTCCAGCCGATCGCTCAGTCCAGGTAACTGGAGCAACACCATCAGGAGGGGGTGGTCTGCAGCCCAGGGACAACCCGAGTGCTGAAGTGCCTCTTTACTAAAGTCTGTGGATATTTCCTAGACTATGCTGTGAGGACAGCTCAAATGTAACAACATGTCAAAACCTGGTATTTGTCTTTGAAGACCTCCATCCCTGACAGCCACCTCTCAGGTTTCAGCAGTACTGAGCTCTGAGAAGCCATTATGTGATGGGAGAGCTCAAAACTTGCCATCAAGTTATCTTACATTGAATACTCGTAAGAAGATGCACGTTAAACAGTGGCAGTTTTGGAAAGCTCGCCTCTGTTCTGGGCAAAATTGTCATGCTGTAACCAGACACTATCAATCGTGCTCCACTTTTTTGGAGGACTAGTACGCCTAATCTCAGTGGTTGCTTCAGAAGAAGTTTATTTAAGAAGGAGCTTATTTTCTCCTGTGTTTTGTGCAATAATATCTGCCTCCTCTCTGCTCTGTGCACACAAAGCCTGTGATTACTTTGAGGGAGATTGTCAGAGGAAAAGGGAAGGACCTCAAGCAGGAAAATACTTAGGAGAATTATGTAGAAGCTTGATTTCCAAATAGACAGCAAAAAATCCCCAAATTAGTTCTCAGGACAAGACTACTGCTGCCTCCAGCTTGCTTGCCTGTAAGGACTACAGATGCTCCTTCCTCAGCTGACAGTGTCTGGTTCTTGACAGATCACAAGTCCAGACCAAGAGCTCCTTTGCTGTGAAAGACTTTCACCTTCACATCCTGGTTTGTTTTCTTTAAAACAGGATGAAGTGGATAAAAAAGTGAAAAAAATTCATCTCCCATCCAGTTTGTCTGAAACTGTTTTGAAATATCATTTATGTGCAGGTGATCCTGATGTAAAACAATTAGTTTGAATCTTTTTGAATTTCTTTGGTCTTGGTTCTCCATTTTTCAAATTGAAGAATTCTAAGACCAAAATCGTAGTCTTTTTGAGGAGGGGAAAAGAAAAAAAAAGCATAGAAAACTTCTTTTGTTCCTGCAACAAGAACATTCAAATTTCTCAATCACCTGTTCTGATCTGATATTGATTTCCTTTAGTATTTCTTCTTCCTCCTTAGGGAAATAAATCTGTTTCTGGTATCTATCAGCCATTCTTCCCTTTGATAAAAAGAATTCATATAATTCTTCGGTAATGCTAAATCTTCTGTCAACAAATTAGTCTTGTCATCAGCCATAAGGGGCCTCATGATCTTCTTGGTGACCTCTTGCTTCTAAAATACCTGAGAAAAAATGTATGCATAATAACTCCTGGATATTCTTGTAATGTTTGTACTTTTATTTACAACTTTTTATGGTGCTGTGAAGTCAATTGGCTGGACATTATTTTTTTTTCTCAGAACAATACTGGAAACTTTAAACAATATCCTGTTTGCAAGTATGATGTCAGGGGCTTAAGACAGCAAATGAATGTATGTGTGAGGTTAATTCAATATGTGCAGGTTAATTCAGTAAAATCAATAATTTAGTGGCTAGAGTGCTCATTGGAGATCTATGGGTTGTATGGGATATGGGATCAAATTTCTGCTTTTGTCCCATTCCAGACAAGTGTCCAAATCACTAGGTTATATGATCAGTCTATCTTTTTCTAGTCAAATAATTATTTATCCAAATTTAATCTCCAGTAGAGAGAAATCAGGGTTAATACCTTCCCACAATTCATACGTATGCCTCAACTCTTGGGTTATTAGCTGTTCTTTCTACATGCTTTGATGAAAAATTTAATCAAGAACTGTCTTTACATGATTAAAAAAGGTTTTGACACTTTCTAACACAAAATGGTTCCATTGAAAAACACACCTTTTTTCCCGTTTCCCCCATCCCATGACATCGCTGGGTATTTTGCTGCTTACATTTAGTAGACTCAGGACTTCACTTTTATTAATATCTCATTCTTGCAAGTTGCTTTGCATGCCTGGAGGCATAAATATGAAGAACAGGCTCCATGACTAGAGCCATAGTCCGTCACAGTGCTATATTGTACTTAAAGGATGTGTTCTCTTGTTAGCACTAATTGCATTTTCCTTGTTTTCCTCTGATTTCATATATACTTAACTGCTACTCTATGCACCATTCAAACTCTCTGTCATGTTTAAAAGCAGAATCTTTTTTGTGTACAGTATTTTCTGCTCTCTTTTTAATTATTTTTAACATTATTTGTCATTTTTCACCAAGGCATTTTCCATGAAACAGTACTGTGTGCTTCTAGTTAACATCTAACTGGAACTGTCATGCCTAATGCTTTAGTAATCTCTGGATGCACTGTACTGGCCTGAAGCTGCTTAAACTCAGGCCTTATGCTGTTGTAAGAGTACTTCTGTCAGGCTTTCCAGATTGTCAGTGGTGTGGGTTTGCAGATTTACCTCTTCATCTCCAATATGTGTCCAGCTGATTCTTAAAAACTCTGTCAAAAAATGCTATCATTTCACAAATTATAAAAGAAAACACAGCTCTATACCATGTGCTTAAAGCTATTGCTTGATTTATTTCTTCCACTTAATATGCCCCAGATTATATCCAGTACTTGAATACTCCCATTTCTACTTAGTTTTCTGTCTCCTTTCAAAACCATATTAGTTTATTGTTGCCTCCTGCTCAGTTCCATCTACCATCTTACTTCCTTTAACTCAGGTTTTGAACTTTGGTAATTGTAACCAGCTGGTAATGTCTCCTGGGGTTCCTGCCTCGCTAAATTTTACTTCCATTTAGCACCTGGATACATTCTCTGCCTTGCCTGCTCTCTGAAGAGCAGAGATTTGAAAAGGGCAGGACGGGAGAGTAACTACTGCACTTTGCTGTCTCCTGAACTGGAAGTTTTCATAATCAAATTTAAATGCAAAGCAATTGCATTATGTGATCTGTATTATACGGTATCAGACACAGACTGGAACAAAATTTTCTTGTTAGGCACTTCCTACTTTCTGAAGCTGTCATGTGGGCAGTTTTGCTGAGTTTTGCCCCAAACAAGCAGTCAGCTTCTGTCGGTGTTAGGTGAACAGGTTGTCTCTTTTATCACGGGTTCTCCGATAGGATTTCCTCTGGTGAAAAGCAAAAAGGTTTCTGTGTAGTGGCACTTCTGAGAATGGACAACTTGCCTTACTTTACAAATTTCTGCTGTTTCTGCATCTTTTGTTCACTCGAAAACCACTCTAGGACACAGGAGTACTGTCACCGTCATATTGTCTATACTGAGTCACTTGCCTATCTGTATATGATGCCTCTTGTGTTGTTTTTAGCTCCAACTACAAGTTTCAACCATATATAAATTTTTCTTCTATAAATCACCAAATGGGAAAAAGCAGGAGTTAAGGAACTGTGAATTTGAGTTTAATAGTATAATCCATGTGCATTTAAAGCATGTGTAATCCTACATCCACCAAGTAGCTGGCTTGTATGGGAGCATAAACAATTTCATTAAATAGCATTTCATAGGTTTGTTGCCTGAAAAAAAATATCATTCATTAAGTCCATAATCTGTGAATTTACAATATACTGTTTCAGATATGTTTGAAAGTGTACTTCAGATATAGGTAATAAATGTAAAACATAAATCCTCTCTAATTAACTTTGGCCGTACAGGAAAACTTTCATATTAAACTCCTGTCTTCTCCCACTGTGATTCTTGGCCATGATGTCATAAGCATGAATTATGAGCTCAACATGGCAGGGAATTTAGACCAGGAATTTAAATTGCCTGAAGAACATTTTGTTCTTTTCTATTCCCCCAGTAGGATATGCTCTGTGATCTCTGGCAGCTCTGGCCAGAGATGGAAGTGCAGTCAGGTACAGCAAAGGAGCTGCAGACTGGCCCATCTGTGGCAGAGAAGACCAAAACCCAGCGCTTGCCAGTGAATGAAGAAAGCTGTCGACGCCTGCAATGGGAGGGCAGCCCTGAGAGCCAGTACCGCTCAGGCAGGCTCTTGCCTTCGCCTTCTCTCCAAGGCTCCTGAGCACTGAGCAAATCAGGACTGACAGTAGGTGTAGTGGAGAGGAACATGTCTTCAGTACTGACCACTCTGGTGACACCTGTCAGGATGAAAAACACTGAAGGGAAAGAGGAGAGAGGCTGGAAATGCTCTATGTGAAAGACCACCGACTGTGACAGAGCCTGTTTCTCCTGAGAGCTCTTCCCACCTGCCCTGTTCTCATGGTGAAAAGACACACTGGACTTTGGCAGAGAAAAGTTGAAGGTGACATGCGAGGAGGAGGCTGGTGCTCTCAGCAGGGTGCAGAGACTGCTCGCAGCGATGGCCTCGCAGGCACATTAGCGGGAGGAGTGGCATTCCCAGACTTGCAGTGGGTTTCAGATGGTGGAAGCTTTTCCCATCACAGTGGCATTTACCGAGCAGCTCAGGATTGCTCACAGAGCAGTCACGGTTAGAGGGACGAGAAGGCTGTGGGCTTGTTTCTGAAGGACTTTGGTAGCCAGTACAGATACGCAGCATCTGCTCAGGTGTAATTCACACGGAAGCGTGCTAGGACAGCATGGTCTGGAGGCTATGTGTGATTCAGGTGATCCACCAGAAAACTCATCTAGGCATAGATGTAGTGAAATCTCAGCCAGAAAAAGGCAATTTGCCTAATAAAACCCTCTGGAAGAGGTGAGGGCTCACTCAACACAGTAGTGTTTACCTTTCGTTGTTCCAGTCTAGCCTAGACAGTAATTACATCTGTGGGGTTAACGTGTATCAAGGATCTCGGTGAAGATCCAATAACAGTGTTTATAGCTGTCACGTATGGTGGCTGAAAACACTGATTGCCATCTCCAGCACTGCCAAGACACTTAGGGTCTTCAGTTAAATCATTGCGGATAAGGAGCCTAATGATCCCAAGCACTCGGCAGCTTCCCGTTGGAGAAGGGGCATTTTCCCCTTCTTTTTAAGCTGGTTAGCCTTAGACCTGTGGCTTGGGTATAGATCTGAGGAACTCAGGTTAACAGTTCCTGTCTCGTCCACAACAGAGTTGAACTCTATGAACATCCTTTTGGAGAAATAATATTTTGAAACCATATGAATGTTTACACAGAGCAAAAGGAAGGCGTGCAAACATTGTAAAGGGAGTTTGTGACTCCTGTTCTGTTGCTTTCTGGAAGACTGTGCTTGGATTTTGCAGTATTTGCTTTGCTCCGATTATGCTTTAATATTTCAGTGTGGGGAAAATAACTAATGTAGGAATGCAGCACTCAAGTGCTCTTTCCTCAACACACACACACACACACGTATAAAAAAAATGAAACCTTGCTATTTATTAAGGGAAAAGATATTCTTGGCAACTTAAATTGGGAAGTAACTGGGGGAAAATAGCTCTCTTCAAGAAAAGTAAGTAAAGTAGGTGCAGGCAGTGACTTTAAATTGGACATTAAACTAATCCAGGGCTATACTTTAATAAAGGCTAGTGCTGGGAATTCTTATGGATTTTTTAGCTCATTGCTGGGATGACAGAGAAATACAATAAATGTTCTATTACTTACACAAGCTGCTGGTTTTCAGAAAATTAGTCACCAGTGACCTTTTACCCTTTGTCTTGCTCTCTTTCTCAGTAAAAGTACCTGATCAGAATCAAATGCAGCCCTGCTGTATGATGGCATCCCTCCAGGCTGCACAGGGCTACCCTCCATTACTGTGAGTACCACTCGTAGAGTAGCATAAAACTGGCTTGTTTTTCTCATTGTGTAACTGTAATATTGGGGAGGGGGAGGGCAGGAGGGGAGAGGAAATGACAGAGGAAGAAAATAATTTATTCATCATTGGTTGTTATTTTTAACTGTAGAAGAAAACAAAGGCACAGTTCTACATTTCTTTACTAAGGAATGAAGCCCAAAACATAAAACATAACCAATAAAACTGCTCAGAATTAAAATCTGAGAACCGTGATATGGCTTGGTGATATCCCCAGCCTCACAAAGCATAAACCTTTGTGTTTGGTTGGTATTTTCTCTTTTCCCCAAGTATCAAAATGTGAGGTTTATATTCTCTACAACGAGGCACAGACTTTTGCTGAGGGGGAGGGGACTATATTACTTGGTGTGTACCAGCCCTTTGGTAGAATTATATTGATTAGTTTTCCAGTTAACAGTGAGACCTCCTTCTGACCTTATTTTCAGGGTCAGTAGATCATAATGCAGAAGCGCTAAGAGACCAGCGTCCCTCCCCATATTGCTTTTTGAAGAGTGTATGGACCAGAAAATCATCATTTTATAGATATAAAAATACATATATAATGTGTGTGTATATATGTATAATCTATACATGTAAAAAAAAGAGTGGAGGTGGACCCTGCTCTGTAAGTCCAAGTCCAAGTTATATATCAATTATAATAACATTTTGTTCTGCATAGGAAGTATATCCAGTATCCTACTACATAGCTTTAAAACTGATTTTTTTCCTAAGCTGTTTGTTTCTTGAAATAGAAGAGAAATACCTCGTGATTCAGCACAGTGAGGACAGATGTGTCTGTGAAAGACAGACATGCATCTATATTTGAAATGGAACTGTTTTTCTGAGATCTTTAGTTTGAGAGTTCTCAGACGTGAACATGTAAAACAAAGAGCTATAAGCTCAGACCCATTATAGGCACTCTGAGGATGTCCCATGAGCAATCTGTTGGCTTCCATCTTGTATAGTATGTCAACCATACATACCTCTAATTAAATAAGAAATCATTTGTTGAAACTTGCTGCACTTTTCATATCCAACATTTTCCATGGCAGGTGTATAACAAAGAACAAGGACAACATGAAATACCTAAAGAATGCTTTTAGCTGCTATTTTTAATTGCTATTTGAAGCTTACATTTGAAAACCTTGGTCTTGTAAAAGGATAAGGACTGGAGTCAAGGACTCAAATATCCTCACCCTAACACCAGGACCTTGCAGAATGCTTTTGAACTCGGGTGCTCCCCGAGCGTACTGTAACTGTAGGAGACAGCGCTACTGCCCCGGTAAGAGCCAAGCTGCTCTTTTCATATTAAGAAAAAGAAGCTTGACTTCTAGCAGCTGCTGCTTCTGCTTTCCTGTATTTCCTTAACTGAAATACAGACCTCAAAAAGCCAATTAATATATTCCATGGTAATTGTAAAATCGCTATCTGGGGAAATAAATGACTGAAAATGACTCCAGGGGGCGGGGGGCAATGTGAGGCAACATCTTATAGGCCACAGAGTCTTGTCTATTCCCAGCTAGCCCTAGACCGCCTGGAGTACCTCAGCTCCTCAGGAGACATCATGTGGACAATGCCTTGCCTGCAACTTTGTTGCTGAAATTTCCTTCTCAGGGTTAATAGTGCTGTTGAGCCATCTGGTAAAACCAGCTTCCCAGCTGTTGTCCCTTGCCTTTCCCCCAGCAAAGGCTCAACAGGTCTTGCAGTGGACATGCCAACATGGCAGCATGCCTACTGCTTCATATATTCCTGGTTTTCACAAGTCTGGACAATAGTATATAGAAACCATTTAGTGAATAGATGTTGCTCCTACATTGGCTTTTTAGTTGTGTTCAGATTTTAGCGTGGCCCAACAGAGATGGCAAAGAGAGTATCCATGCACCATCTTTTTACTTCCTTACCTCGTATTTTGACAGCTCTGAGTCTGGGCCTCCTATGTGATATGGAGCTTTTAGATTTGAAATTGAGACATGATACCGTATTTATTTCTCATAGCAATATGGCACAGGACTTCAGCATCCTGGTTTATGAATATAAGATGTTCATAAACACACCCTTAAGTGACAAAGATTATCTTCTCTACTTGTTTCTCTGCTGAAACAAAGGCAATTTCTTCTTCCTGCTAGTATCTTAACATACCTGTTTTCTTCTGGGAGATTTTCTAGATTCCTAAAGTTTCCTAGTAATGGCTAAACAATTGTCATTGTGGCCTCCTTGCACCTGCGTGCTAATCGGATCAAATAACTTCCAGAGAGTCAGACTTGTAACAGAAGTGAGCTGACTCTGAAGGACTTGGGTGCTGTAGTGAGCAGCTGGTCCTTCTCCAAATATTCTGGAGCACAGGTATCACCAAGCAGGCTGTCATTACATCCAGCACGTGTGCCATCAGTGTTGAAAGCAGGCAAACAGCTGCTAGCTGGATAAGAGTGACCATATTCTATGCACACACACTGCCTCATTTCTTCACCAGCTGGTACCCGAGGGACCCTTCCCTTTCGTAAAGGATCGATAGCCCTTAGTGTGTCTCAGGGTGCATTTATATGGCCATAGTCACTTGCAAAAACTATGTGATTTTCTGACGTGTTCCTCTGCTGCATTTTTCTCTGCAAGGATCATGCAAATATTAATGAAAAAGTTAAAAAATTTACCCTTTTTGGCTCCATGTCTGTTAGCAGTAAGGAATTTTTCTGAACCTGTCCTTGGCATATTGGTGGAATTTGTTCACAGAATCCTGGTTTAGTTTCTCACTCGCCAAGCACTTTTCTTTCTTTTTTTTCCTGTCAGCGGGCTTGTGAACCATTCAACTAACTGGTCATTCAATTGCTATAGAGTAGTGATCATTCTGGGGTAAGGTGAGGGGCCCTGGCACCCTGTGCCTTGGGCAGGGTGACACTTTCTGTCCCAGAGCTGTACAGGCTGAGCTCTCCCCACAGCTGGCACAGCTGGGTAAGTACTTCTGGTTACTGCATTGAAGCGTGTGAAATCAGACATTCATGTGAAGCTCACCTAGCAAAAAAGAGAAGGCAGCCAATCAGCCTACTGGGCAACTAAATAAGCAGAGTCATGTTTCTTACCCTACTTCAGTCCGGTTATCTCGCTTTACTTCATTTTACCATCCTCTTTCTGTGAGCCTTCCTGGAGCTTTGATTATTTTTGCTAATTTATCTTAAAACCTACCATTGATGCATTTTTGTCAGTTTCCACAAAAGAATATTCTTCATTAAGGGCCATATGTATGTTAATAAAGAAGGAATATTTCTAATATGCTGAATTATGAAAAGGGCAAAATATTCTTTTTTTCCTTTAAGGGAAAATGCATTTTGTTTTCTTTTGCCACCCATCACCCTGAAAAAAGTGACTGAGAGGGTAATATCCAATCTCCCTTTCTTCCTTTGCCATAACTCTTTTCCCCACTCCCACAGGGCAGTTATGATAAGTTTGTTAAATGGAAATAAGTCTAGGAAGAATGTGCCCATCAGTAACAGCAGGAAGGTGTAAGCAACTTAAAGTGGCCACTCTAGCACTGACTGTTTTTTGACTGCATATCAGCTGTATAACGCACTATCCCACATCATCTCTTAGCTGTGCAACTGCAGATCAGGAACCTTAGAGCATCCTGCTGCAGGCGTAAGACAAAAAATTAGCCTCGATAACATATTTTTCCTGGTATTTCTCTGGAGAGAATAATCCAGAGCAGAAGTCTAATACTGGATGTTTCAGTTGTCTGTTTGGGGGGGTCCCTCCTGCTCCAGCATTTGTACAGAGACCAGGCTCCCTGGGCAAAAATCAATCTTTTTGATGAACCTTCTTGTTCTGAAAAATTAGTGTGAACAGTATTGTCTGTTTCTACTATTTACCCTACATTTTTTTGTTGCTTTAATTCAATTATTGGAATTTAATTATTATTATCTAAAGGAGTGAGGAGAGTTGCTCCTGTGTGAGGACAGGCTTTTTATCATAAATTCCCAGTAAGAACTTCTTTCTTTACCTTTCTCTGTTCTCTAACTCTGTAGATAATAGAGTGGCAATTATGGTTATTTAGGACCTAAGCCTGAAAACCCTTAATCGTGGATATTCATTGCTCCCATGGTCTACCTACTTCATTGATTGTGCTAGTTTATTTTTGGTAGGATCAAGTGAGCGATTATAAAACAAGCAAAAACCACAGAAAGGTGACAGAGTCAATTTAGAGTACAGAAAAGCGCTTATATCCTGCACTTCATGACTCTTACCCCAGGTAAGAGATACTTGAGCATAATTATTAAAAGGGGTTAGTCCTTCCGAAGCCTGAAATGACTTTTTTTTTAACTTCAGATGTATTTCCCACCCTGCCTTACACTGACTTGTTTGCTGACCGCATTGCTGGCACATGTTGTGGGGCCGCATCCTGCTGGAGTGGTGCAGGTGGGGGTGCTGCAGGCACCCCGGAGATGTGTTCGATCAGCTGGGCTTGCCAAGCGTGGGGTCGGGCTCCTGCTGCTGAACTCCTGCAACTGCAGATCAGGAACCTCGTGGCATCCCACTGCAGGTGTAAGACAAAAATTTAGCTTCGATAACATATTTTTCCTGGTATCCCTCTGGAGAGAATAAGCCTGGGCACCTGTGTGCTCCTCCAGATCAGCGAGGTGGCTTTATCCAGCTTTTTTTTTTTTTTTTTGTTCCACTTCATCCTTTTGGAGAGATCAAAATCCCAGACCCCTCTGTCAGATGGCACCAGTAGAAGCTGGGGTGGGGGGAGCCGAGTTCCTGCCAAATCCTGTCCCAGCCCGAGTCAGAGGGAGGTCGGTTCCCCATGAGAGCTTCTCCTGGCAGAGGGAGAGAGGGCACAGGGCACCCACAAGAGGAGACCCTCTTAGCCCTCGCCACTGCTACCCCAGGGGAGTGAAACCTTTGCAAAGGTGGATGGGGAAGGCTGGGACCTCTCTTGGACACACAAGTAGCTCCAGCCAGGGATGCCATCGCCACAGCCCCTGCTCCACAGGGAGGAGGGGCCTGGCTGGTGGCCCCAAGGGGGACCTGTGGGGCTGCCAGCTCAGTGTCTAGCTTTGGGCAAGATGGATTAAACAAGGCAAAGCACGGGCGTGCAAACCAAGCAGAAATAGGAACGGGTCCTGGCCAGAAAAGTACAGATCTGAACCTAAATCGCAATCCAAACTTTCCCAAAGGGAATGTTTAGATTCAAGGCCATCTCTTAAAATAAATAATGAATAAATAAGGTCCCGTATAGATTTCTAACGATGTCATTTTATTAACACTATAGATTTTTCAAACACGGAGGGGCTGTAAGAATTACATATACATTTCAATAGTAGGGAATTTATGACTACAAGATTGCACTTAAGGTTTGTGCTAATGCTTTATGCACCCTTTTGACCTAGTCCCTTTACTATATTCTGCCCCAATATTATTTTTCATAAGTCAGGAAACGTTTTCCATATGTTTTGCAGCATTATCCAAAGGGAGTTTGCAGCTGTACTGTTCATACTTTATCATGTTCATACTGACTGAAGTGCAGACCCCTCCTAGTGACAGTACCCATCTGAAAGATCATAACAATGCATTTTTGGCACATTATTGTTCTACTTTTGTGTCAAGCCTCCCCCACGGAACGAAATTGTTTCACAGTTTTTATTAAAATTTACTATAAATGAACAGCTGAAAAAATAAACAGAAAAGTCTGTGTGTATCTTATTTACTGTCATCACAAAAAGAATATCTGTGCTGGAACATTATAACATAACCTAACAGCCAAAACTAACTTACAGAAATAAGCAGAGACATTAGAAAGGTTGAAGGCCACATGAGTTCATTATTTTCAGTAAGCTCAAAAGGCAACAAAGGGGGTGGGGGAGAAGAAATAAAAAGGGTAGAAGGAAAGTTATGAAGGTATGTGGGAGCAGGGGAGCTGCAGGAGGGGAGAACTGAGCCAGGAACTTATGCGGCACAAGGCAAAAAACAGGGATGAATGCACTGATATCTTAGCTACCTTGCCTTTCTGCAGCAAAGAAAAGTCTCTCTGTTTAGCTTTCCTTTGGAAAAATAAATATATTGACCTGAAAAGCTCTAAATAAGAACTCAGCCATGAGTTATTTCAGCTGATTGTGGTACTCCACCGCTCCATCGCAATATCTGAGCTCTGATATTGCAAGTTATTCTGTAGGGGACATGAGTTTGCTCCTGCCAGGATGACTTTAAGGAATGGTGTTTTGGACTCAAAATGTAGTTATCTGGACCAGATTTTTACTGATGTGCCATGGCCCAAGTCAAAATGTGGTCTAAGAAGTTGCACGTACACTGATGGCTTCTGTGCTTCCCTGTACTCGTGTGTGCTTTCACCAGATCTGAATTTGATCTCCTCAATGTTCTTCAGCGGAAAGAGGTTCCTAATTGTAACTGGAAGCAGATATAGCCAAGGAATCAGTTTTAGTAAATCCCACTGAACTCTGTCATGGCAGAGAGACAGTATAAATGCTCCCCATGAGTCTGCTAATGAAATGCCTGGCAAAGCCAAAAAGGGCAAAGAAAAAATAGAAATCACAGCTGCAATATCAGCTTGAATAATAGAGCTAGGAACTGGAGAGTAATAAAAGATGAGCAAGAGGTCAGAAATAACACAATATGAAGGCAAAAGGAAAGAGAGGAATGCTTTCCAAAAAGTGAGGCAGAGAAGAAAATAAAAGTGCTCCGAGTCCTATGAAAGGCTGACATGAAATGATTAGGAAGAGGAAAACTAAAAAGTACTGTGAAAGCAAAAGTTAATTCATTAAATGAATTTAACGAACTGTAATTTTTAACCCTTCTCAGCTTCATGCTGGGAATATTCCCCATAGAATCTGTGCTAGAGGCCAGATTCTTGATGCCAAGTCCCTAAAACGGGTTTGAAAAGACATTTAACTTATGTGTGATACCAAGCACTATTCTGAAAGCTCAACCACCTTTTTTCTTTTCTTTTTCTCCTGTTTGGGAATTTTGGCACGCAACTTCTGATTTAATTGAGCCATAACCTCTTTGCTGGAAAATAATTGGCTAAGTTTGTTTTAGGGGGTTTATTCATCACTGAAAGCAAAGGTGAAGGAACAAGCACCTGTTCGTGCTTTGAGGGTGATGAGGATGGGAAGGAGCCAAGGGATGCCCAGCAGAGAGTCCATGGAAGTACAAATGGTGGGAAAGGCTCTGTGCTGGCTGGCACAGGCTGGAGGTGGTTTCCTCCATGAGCTTCATCTACATAAAGGCGAATTAATCAGGCCTTCCATGAGACAACTGCATTCTATGCAAAATGCATATTTTTCTACATCTCAAAGATGAAAACAAAGTATGTTCCTCTACAAATCTTCCAAGAGAGTGGTTTAAGTTACCTAGAACTTGGTCTTTCCTCCGTGCTTCTAAGCACTAAACTGGGTGTCAGCTGCTGAGGTTTGTATTTACATAAAGAGTTGTAGTATATTCTGGTAAAAGCATGTTCCAGACAAAGTAAAATGAAAACACTTTTAGTTAACAACTTGTAGCTACTGTGGAAATCATTTACTCTGAAGACAGCATAGTATGTATTATCTCCTTCAAAATAGACTTCAAAAATAAAAATAAGATGCCTAGTGAAGTGAAGGGAATGAGCATTGTAAAACATTTTTTCAAGTTAGCTAATGGATTTTATCTCATTTTCTGTGGTCAGCTAATAATTTTTTCACATTTAATCTGAAATTATAACTCAAGTTCTGGTGTTTGGGAAGGACAAAAGGGTAGAACTTAAGGTTTTAAAGTATTAGTTTAACCTTACAATCAGAAATTATAAGGAAACTATTACTGAAACTATTCACTTTTTTAATGTGAATACACCAATGAAGGCCATTACGGAGAATAAAGAGAGAAACCACTAAAGCTCAAAAGTTTCCAGTCTTGAGGCTTAACATGAAAAAAATTACAAAATATTTTATAGATATGTATATAGAAATACATGTCTTCTAATATCTGAATGTGATATGCTATTCAAGCACATTGTTTTGGCATAGAAAAATTCCAGATTTTAAACCAAATTTAAAATTCCATCTGCAGATACCTCCTCTGTGGTGTAAGTGGGATGCATAAACACAGCTCAGCCAGACAATCCTCCACATGCCACAATTCTTGATTCAAAATTTCCAAAATTCAGCCAGGGCGCTACGTAAACATGTATGCACGTTGACATACAAGCATAGTCACTAGAACACCTGCCTGAGCACGTGGCCATGTCTGGGGATAGGGCTGGTCCCGCACCGCTTTGCCTTACACACAGCTTACTGCTGCTGCTCCATGGGCCCTTGAAATTTTGGGTGTCTTCTGCTGACACACTGGTTTGCGTTCACTGTTTAAATACAAGTGTTTTCCAACAGGATCGGATGTACAGCCCTACTGGCAGCCTGCCTGTTCCCTGGCTGTACCTCTGCGCAGATTAGAAACCAGTTGTGAGGTACTGGCTGGCGGGTTTATCTCCTTAGCCTTGGGGAAAGAGCTGGAGAAGCAAAATGGGTTAATACAAAAATGTCTTACTGAGACAGTTGTTTCTGGAAATGGTAGGGTAAATGCCATATCATTCCAAGAGTTGAAGAAAAAATCTGTGAAGTGACTGTTTCAGGTAACAGCGAGTGCCATTTAGTTCTACACTGTATTACCCATCCTTTTCCACAGGGGACATACTGTTCTTTTGCTCCTTGCTACCCATGTATTTTCTTTTAATCCTGGACAGCTACAAACATACACTTAGAGGAAAGTTGTTAATTATTTTGAGGAAGACAAACGATTTGCCCTTTAGGTATTTTTGTGTACTCTTTATAATGTGTCTTCTTTGCATTTAATTAGTGCCAATTGCCATGTTTTTGAACTGGATAGCTAAGGTAAATGTTTGATACATAGACTATAAAGGGTATAAAGCTTTATTTTTCTCATCTAGCATGCTTTTCACCTGAACATTTGTGTATTTTTTTATCTGCCTTCTATTTATTTATTTATTTTTTAATAGCAAGAACTGATCTAGAAAATCTCATTTTCCTTTTATGCGAATAAACTGCAAAACTCATAGGTGCAAAGCCAGGCTATCACACGTTAGTGTCCTGTGTTCACATTATCGTAGTTATCCTGGTCTTTTCTCTGTCTCTCAGTATAAACGTTTGCACATATAAAAATGTTAACATACCTATAAAATACCGGTATGTTGTATGTAACTCTGAATGCTATCAAAGTTTAAATTTCAATAAAGTGCTTTAAAATCAAATCATCATGCCTTTCAAGAAGCTTTGCCAAACCAAGTCCTGGTATTTTTTCTCCCCCCTAATAATAACCACATGGCTTCTGGTGGTCCTCCCTGCCTCCCAGGAGTCTTGCTACTGGGCACCAGCAGGCACAGCTCCACTGTGATGCAGCATCGAGATGCTTGAGGAATGGAAATTGCTGGTGAGCCGTTTTTCTTTTGCATCTGAAAAAGCCTTTTAAGCAATGATTTGTGGAGAGCTTTTCTACTGTTAAACAGGCTCCTTGGATTTAAATGAAGTGTAGAGAAAAGTAGGCATTCTTACACATTAATACAATGTGTGAGTGACTGGGAGAGCAGGCACAGTTTGTGCTGTAGGGGTTGTGATAACCTGGAAGTATGTTCTCAGAGAGCTGATGTGCCATACTAGTTGTTAGGTCCATACCTGTTTTTAAAGAGCTAGGTAGACAGCCTTTAAAAAAAGATCATTTGCAGAAAGCCTACTGTTGAATGTCAAGCATGTCATGGAAATGCAATAAAAATGCAAAATTGCCCAGAAAATCTTGAGCCAAAAAAGGAAGGAAAAAAAAAAAGTTTGCTTAGTGGTGGTGGGTCAATGCATGGTATATGAAAAAAATGTAAGAGGCCTTTATTAGATGAGAAATATCTGACATGGTATTGAGGCATAGACTCTAAATAATAATCTGAAAGCAAATATAATATCTGATCAAAGAAAAGTATTTTTCATAGCTTTGAGGTGAATAATTTTAAAATTAAGGAATGAAGCCCTATTCTGTTCTTAAACTGGATAAATAAATACCTGGTCAATGCCAATTATCTGAAAATTATTTGGATATTTTTATTATCTTTGCATGACTAATGTGTGTTATGGAATGCAGTGAAAATTGTGATTTCTTTTTTAGTAGATGCAGACTGGTTTTAACAAGTATTAAATAGCAGTTTCTGTTTAGTATAAACATATTTAAAAGCAATCAGAGCAATGAGAAAAGGTACAATGAATAGAACAGACCTATAAGGCAGTCATATCTGAAAACTTTAGGCAGTGGCTTGAAAGCTTACCTGAAAGTCACAGATTGCACGTCCTGTGCTTTTCTGAAAGCAAGTAGAGAAGACAAAAAGCGGTATTTTTTTTTCTCCTCTCTTTCATGTGTTTATTTTAAGCAGGGTAAAAGCTGAAATTACATATGTAATTGAAAAGCCTAATACTGTAAACTTCATGGCCTTGTTACACAGCCTAGAGGTCCATGACTCAGTGCCAGGGCCAACACACAAAAATGGCCATGTGATAGATGAGAACCAAACTGAAGAACAGAAGTTGTTTATATGTATGAGAATTGGTCAGCCTTCTCTGATGTTCTTTTTCAGCTAATGGTGTATCTCTGCCAGTGAAGAGGGAAGCTGGTATGGAAGAGAGGGGAAAGAGGATGATGAAAGCTGGAGAGCAGCAAGAAGTCTTCGCTTTTTCACTAGATGTGCAATCTCAACAATGGGATCATCAGAACCAGATTTTCAGGGTGCTGATTTAACCAGACCTTGAAAATACCATCTCTCTTCATCTGAATCACGTACAGTATAATTTCTTAAGCTTTCAGGGACTTTTTTCTTGTCTTCTGACAAAACAAAACAAAAGTGGAGCTTCACCATTCTCATGTGTTTTCCTCCCTATCAATAATTAGACAAGGCTTAGGCAGGATCAGGACAGTAGTAATTATTCCTAGCGAAACAAACTCAGGATTCAATATTATTTATTATTTTTTTCTTAGGTATTCTTTCACAGGCTGGATGGTTGTCTGTTCTACTCTGAAAAGGCTCCCTGCTGTGATCCTGACTGTCCTGGATGTAGCGTCATACCTGAAACCAAGCAGTGTGCAAACATACTTATTTCATTGTGTCAATTAAGTGCTGAATCTCCCTAGAGTTAGAGGTTGTCTGCTTAGGTAAGTTCAGTGTTTGACACTGATAAATAGGAAATGAAATTTATCTCTTGGTACTGTTTAAATGAATCTGCTTTGCTGTTTATTGGGTCCATAAAATGGAGTATGTCCATGTGTTTTTGGCTTCACGAAAGAGGGCATGTACTGTTGTAAAAAATTATGCTGCTGGAGAGAACAGCAAATGCCTTATTTACTTACTCTTTATCGCTGGAGGATGACTTGGGGAACTTAAGTGGTTTATGCCCACAGGTCAGGTTTCATGTACGTGGAGCTTTACAGTTCACAGAAACCTTCTGCTCAGCCAACAGATGAATTATTCCCACCATAAAATGGAATAAGCCAGCAATAAGCTACTACTGCCTTTGTCTTGGCTTTGTTTTCTCAGTCACTAAACAGAGCAATGAAAGACAAATGGTCTCCACTGGCTTGGGCTGGCTGAAAGAGGGCTGGGATGGAAATTTTTCTCTGTTTTTAGTTCTTTTAGTCCAGAGAATCCATCCCCCAGCACTGAGTAGATGGTCAATCATTGTTCTTTCCTCAACTTTAGTGATTAAATCCCATAGGATAAATCTGGATATATTATTGAACCCGCAAGTATTACAAAAGAGGGTTATCAGTATACATGTTAAGACAAGTGGTAAGAGCATAAACTATGATTTTTAAACCTGTATATGCACCTTCCAAGTACATTGGAAAATGCTAGTATTTCATTTGAACTCTTCAAGTGATTTTCACAGGTAGCCTAAGATCATGAATGAAGCTAGGATTTAACTTACAACATAAGTCTGTAAGTTGTTAAACCAAGGTAGGAGAACAATGTTGTTGTGTCATCTTTTTGTCATGGGTGCAAACATACCTGCGTATAATGTCTTGGGTTTGCACGCAGTATAATATGTTGTGTAATTGTTTGAATAACTCTTGCTCCATAGAAGTTAAAATGTATGTTTTCCATTTTTATAACAGAAAGATAAGCATGTTTAGAAGTACCACGTATATTTTCACATCATACAAAGAAAACATTCCACAAAAGGGTCTGTAGATCAGAGAATTTCCCCCTGGTTAATTCAGTTTCTGTAGAAGAGATGATTATTTTCTATCCACCTGTATTAGGAGTTACAGTCATCCAGAAGAATGAAATGGTTTCCACACAGTGTTGTAGGTTTTACTGGGTATTACACATTATAAAATACCTGGACCTTTTAACAAGCTGGTGATCCTTTAAGGATGTAAAACCCTATACCAAAAGTGCTAAAGCAAAATATACAACAGGAAGACCATCGGCATTATCTTCTGAATGCTTAAAATGAATGACTGGGCTTACAAATTGTTTATGACTAGAGTGTTTGCAGCTCTGGTGAAAGGATTGGCTGCACTAATTGATTTTTTTACTATGATTATATTTTGCCGCTGAGTGATCTTTATTTGTCATTGACGGTACAATTCTTTGCTAGTTCCTCTGGAACTACTACTGTGCATCTTTTATTACTCAAAGCTACAAAAATATGTCTTCTTGTGGGAAATTTTTATTTTTGACTACTGTTACAGTTTTCTTTCAACTGAAGGATAATGCTATAGAAACCTCTGACACCAAGCAAGAAGAATAAAGTGAAAGCCACAGAAGCAAGCCCTTCGGCAGTTCTCAGGAAAAAATGTGCTTCATTTGCACACACCAGCCTGTGAGTCTCTGTTTTTTTCCAAGTATGTATTTTAATATATATATATCTATACTGCAAAAAAAAATATGTAGAATTGCTAACTAGTTACAGGGTAGTGTATTGGCTTAATTCCATGCTGTTTATACAATTACTTCATTGGGAGGTATCTTTGTGTAAAAGATTAGGCCCAAGGTAATCTTCAAGCTTTGACGCAAATCCATGAAATAATTACTAGTTGACAAAAATAACTATCTGTGCTAATATGCTGATCTTACACACCTTGCTGCTGTTATTGTGTCAGGGACTTTTTAGCATGAGAACATAGTAGAACAGTCTTAATTTCTAGCCTTAGATACATGGGGTTTTATTGAAAATATATGTAAACCAAGTTTCTTCTTAACTAAATGTTGTAAGAAACTGAAGTCCTGTTCTTACCTCTTGTACTTCTATCCTCTCCACTCCGCACACAGAGCCAGCAATACTTAACGACTTATGAAATAAATAGCAGTAAGAGTTTGACTTAGCCCATAAAATAAATTAAGTTTATTAACACCTAAAATGATGGGCTGATGCCTTGGCTTGTGCTATTACTTTGCTTAGTCAAAACAGCTTCTTAACAAAAAAATCGGACGTTACAGAAGATTGTTATATAGCAGCATGAGAAGTTTGCCCATGTTTTGCAAGAGGCTTTTCTACTTCAACATATCTGAAGTGGTTTAATAACTTCAGAGCAAGAAGGGGTCTGGCGGCAAGGATTTCAGGTAGATGGGCTACAGTTTCACCTGGTCAAAAATACAAAAAAAAAAGGTACATTAGATCTGAATTTTCAGTATGGTTATGTGTTACTGTTATTTCTGTAGTACCCATAAATCACACCTACAGCAACAGGACCAGCTTTAGCAGCAAAGGCAATACTTCACATCCCACCAAAATATTACAATAGCAGCAGCAACAACAATGGTGACAACACCTCAGAAAGCAAGGGCTGAAAACAAACCTCGGGCAGCCTGGGAGACCCACGCTGGCATTTGCCCAGCAGATCAGAGGCTGCAACCAGGCTCCAGCAAGTACTTCAGCCTTTGGGAGCTTGACTTGAGCCAGTCTGAACTTCCCACAGCAGTCATAGCCCGAGTTGGAGTTTCATAGGACAGGATTTGGGGAAAAACCATGCTGGTTCACTATTCGTCAATTCTCCTTAAAGCAGGATGAGGCACGCACTCCTCCTCCCCAGTGCTATTCCCTTCTGCCAGGGGAAGGATGTTTCTGCTGTTTTCTGCCCAATGCCAGTCAATCCCTGTCACTGACAGACAGCAAAATACTGCAGTCATATCTGCCATGCTGCCAGAAAGATCTAGAGCAAAATGCGGGAAAGATTCCCAGTAGTCATGTCAAAGGAATCCTATTTCCACTCCACAGCAGAGACTGGGGCCTTTATTTAAACAGACAAAAGGTTCAAAATAATTATGTGAATTCAGGAGGAAAGGCAAGATGAGCAACAAAACACAGCTCTTTTTGCTTCTGCCAATGTCCTGTAATCAAGAATTTGGTCCTGAATTTTCTTAAAGGGGATTAGAGATCAAAAACTCAGGTGACAGGTTGAGCAACTTTAAGTAGAAGGTGCATCCAGCCCAGGCAGTCTCTCAGCAGTAGTCTGACATCTGCCAGATGGGGGGAAGCCCACCCAAAGCAGCAAGTACAACTGGCTGCAGCGCCTGCCAGCGTCCAAATGCTCTTGCTGAGAAAAGTCTTTCAGAAGTTTGGCATCCCTGCTCTGGAGCAGTTCAGACAGCAGTGAGCTGAACTGGTGTCTAAGGACAAATCACTTCTTACCCACATTTTAAAATAATGTGTAATTGTTTTATTGTGTTGTGGTTTTGTTATTGGTCATATCTGTCCATATTCCTCAGAGTACTGAAAAGACTCAGCACAGTTACACACACAGCCAGATTTTCAGAAGAACCGAGCAACTCCTATCATATGACATTTATTTATGGGTGGATTTTCAAAATGCCTCATTATGGTAGCTGTCAAATTTTTGAAACCTGTCTGTCCTACTCTGGTACCCAAATAAGACCTGAAAATCTGAACTCAGCTGTGATTATTGTGGCATCCTAAAAACTCTCACCATACTATCCTGCTGCACTGCAACTGTTTGCACAAATCTACTTTTCCTCCCAGTCCTTTATCAGTCTCAATAATGTGAAAACTAACATTTTACTTTCCTATCAGCTAAAATGGTCTTTGGCGAGGGTAAAGCAGGCTAATTGAATATTTCAATGCATATACGGCATCTTCGTCTTGCTACTGATATTGCTCTGTATGTCCTTGAGTTTCCTCTCCGGTGCAATAATAATACAGCTTGATTTGCCTAGCAGCTATTCTTAGAAGGTGTTGTCAAATAAGAACCTATCACAGCCTTCAAGATGACTAATATAAACTTTAAGAAAGTTGTTTGGGTTTTCCACTGTGAATACACGTAGAGAAGTTTCTGAAAAGCTTCATTGTAGATAGACTTGACATCTACTTTGTGCTTCCTGGAAGATAAGGAGATAGAAAAATAGGTTCCTTTCGGATAATTTGTGGAAAACCATTTTAGAAATCAATAACATAATAGTACAGCTATTCTTTTTTGTCCTTCCTCTCTTCTCCTCCTCTTCCTCCTCCTCCTCCTTCTCCTTCTTCTCCCTCTTTCTTCCTCTTTCTCTGTTCCTTTCTTTCTTGCATCTGTGTGAATAAAAAAAAAAGCTTGCATAACAAGCAACCTCAATAACAAAGATTATTGTTTCTGCAATAAACTCAGCAAGGTCCTAACCTTGCAGTCCTCATGGAAACAAAACTGCACTGAAGTGGTAAAGGAAAGGCTGAGCTCAGAATATGTGGTAGTGTGACTTAATGTTTGGCAGAGTTTCTACCCCTACCTAGGTGTATTAGTGCACATAGACTCTACCTGATTAATAAGAAATCAATAACCTCCATATACGATACAGACAACAGCAATATATACATGTGACTGCATGGGCTACCCAAGTGTTTGTTTTGTAAATGAGTGCTAAACATTCAAGCAGCAGCTTAGTGTGATTTTAGACAAAACAAGCAAGATGCATTAAGTGTTTAACTGTATTAAATGCCTTTTTTCCTGTTTACATAATATTGTGCTGTGTTTGTCTTACATGCACTGTAAAAATATTAGTTAGCAGTCATAAATATAGTTCTGATAAAATGATACCACTTTCCAGAACTGCTAATCTGTGTTAATGCCACTTCGGTACGGGTCCTGTAACAGCTGTTAGAATTTTGTCCCCTGTAGGTCAGAGAGAGAAGATGGGAAAATCCTTAATAAAATGTTGTTAGAAGCTACAGGTGGGAAATAAAGAAGCTCTTGTGACCTGTAATCTTATTCCCTCATAAAGTCATGGAGTGCACAGGAGCTTCTGTGACTGAAATTAGACAACACGCTAGCGGCTTTTCAATCTCAACTTTTGCAGTTCAGTTATATCATTTTTGGTGAAGAACAAATGAAGGATACAGCAAGCACTGCCCCTGACCTTCCTTGCTGTTTTTAATAAGCACATTCAACAGCATGAGCTTCTCTGTCTTAAATGAATTACTATATATCCATGTATTGGAAAGAAAATACAGTAGTGTTTATCTTCTATATACATTGTACTGTCAGATTTTAATTAACTCTCAGCCTCAGGTAAAGGAAGTATGCTAATTTTAATAGTCTTATAATTACTGTGGGCCATATTCCACCGTCCAAATGCAGACAGGTACCCAGTTTTTCACAGAGCCTCACCAGTTTCAAGGGATCTAAGCAGAGAGGAAGGGGCTACCATCTTCCCATTTTCCTTTTGTAAGGAAAGATCGCAAGACGGAAGAAATGGGAAGGTGCAATAGGTAGAAGTCAGGAATGAAGCAGTGAATGGGTCATCTATTACCAAAACCAGATTATGTTATTAAATAAGTATACTTTTATATTTCAGATACTTTACAATCGACCTCCTACAGATTTAATTTTTCTCTTTAAATGGTGGGTATATTCCATGTGGTTTTATATAGATACTATATACTCTTTGGGTATTGTGACTCTGGCAGGCCCCACCTTTGCATCCTTTCATACTTTCCTTTTGATATCTCTGTTGCCTTTCATCAGACTGCAGTGCTGGTGAAGTATGAAAACAAGTATTTTTTCCATTGCCTTTATTAAATAAAAAAGAAAAAAAACAGTGCAGGATAATATACAGGCTAATGCACATCTCTCTACATTTCTGTAGTAAATCTTACTCATTCAGCTGAGGGAGAAGTAACTTTTAGTTTAAACATTTAAGCTATCTGAATGAAATGGAGCCAAGGATAGCGTGAGCTTTCTTTTTATATTATTGTTATCAAAAGTACAAACCAACTTCTTTAAAAATATTCGATTAATACACTGTATAATACAATAAAGTATTTGTAACTTTAAAGTTAAAATAATTTGTTTTAATATAATTATGTGTAATTACTTATTAGTAAAAATGATAGAGGATTGCTGAAATATGATATGAAATGGTATAATTAATTGGCTCCCAACGCAATGTGTTGTCATTTCTGAAAATTTAATGTCATCAAAGCTCTTTTTCCAATAGCACAAGGAGCACTATTGCTAATAGACTTCAGAGCTTGAAATAAATAAATCTTTGGAATCCTGTTGCATCTCTTGGGGTGTGACATTTGACAGTCTTTTATAGCGCAGAACGAAACAAGTTTGTGAGCTGGAATTCAATTGTGGTGTATTGATTCCTTGCATCAGTCATTATTCCCTGCTGATTGACAGCTGAAAATTGGTTACGTTAAGTATTTCATATGTTATATTGGCTGACATTTGCTTGCCTGCTCCTGTGTCAATATTGTTGTAAAGATCTCCAGCTCTATGAGATAGCAATATACACTGACTGTGGCTTTTGTGTGATGTTCCAGTGTTTTTCCTGACATAATTTAAGACATATTAAAAACCAGCAGCATCTTCCCTCTTGAGAAGCTTAATGCCAATATTATTGTCTTCCAAGGGAAGATCATGTATGCTCATAATCGGGTGCTAATTTCCACCCATACGCTCATGTTTAGGCATTAGGCACTATAACTGTAAAATTGAGCCTGCTTGATTGATTCATGTCAAGCCTCATCTCAGCTCCTGCAGTGGAAGTCATCCAGCTGACCCTTTTTACACTAAAAGAAGAGATTTGTGTTCCTTTCTTTCACCTGGAACCATCAAATTGACTGAATAATCTGTAATACATTAGCGCTGACATTTGTTAGGCAAGAATTAAACAAGACACAGTAATCATTCCCTTGAATAAAAATTGTGTTTGATTTCCAGCGGAGTTCTATTAAAAGGACAGCACAGCTCATCCCCTCCAAAGTGGGAAATGGTGAATATTTTCTATGTTAATGAACCAAATTAACACTTTAATGACAGATGGACAATCCCTAGCTGCTGCTGACAAAAGCTGCTGAGGAGTTTTGGAGGGGGAGGTGGTTCTCATGCCTGCCACAATGAGCTCCATGGAAATCCTTCATGCTGAACGTTTAAGGGTCACCATAGTAAAGTTTGACCATTTACCTAAAAAAAGACAAAAGGGAGAATGATGGTTTCCCTACAGCTAGAGCTGGCTAGGCCCAGGAAAACCAGCTCCTGAAGTCAGTAGGGCAGAATTCCCTATTTAATAAATATGACACTGTAAAAGCGTGGCTTCACTGGCATTGATGCCCATCTCCTCCACGACAATATAGTGTGATGGGTAGAGTAATTCCACCTGAAGTCAGTGTGGAGGCATCAGTGTACACCTGGTATGACCAGAGTCTGAACTGATGCTTTTGAGGTCCCAGTGTTACTACGGCAGCTGAAGTGGTGGCTGATGCTTGTCTGGCTGCACTGTACTGTCAGTCAACGCCAGGCTGTAGTGGTGTTACAGTTTTACCATATATCTATCCTTTCAGGGATACCCCTGAAGACAAGATGTGAAAAGTCCTATTTGGAGAAGCACGTGTTGGCTGTGTAGGTGACCTGACCAGTTTGCACCTCAGAGGTGCATTTAGAAACCACTTTTCCCTTGTACTGGTGTTGAGGCTAGATTTTTTTCCAGTTGTGTTCTTGTAGCAAGCTGCAAGTGAACATGGGCTGCAGAGGAAGCATACTCTGGAAATGGTCTTTTTCCCTTGATTAGCCTGTGTGGGAGTATGGGAGCATCACCATCGTGCTGATGTGCCTCTGGGCTGACCACATCAAGAATGACAGCACTGGCGTGGCACAAAGGTTTATGAATTACATGAAAGCAGGAAGAAACTGCGAAAATCAAAAAGCTGGAAAAGCCTTCTTCTGCCATAAGTAAGAGGAAACTGTTCTGGCCGGTCAGGATCCTTCCAACTGCTGCTGCAGCACGGTTATGCTTTTTTTTCCTTTGCTTCGGGCTGAGTAGCATCAGCCTAACCCAAGCCAGTAACAGCTGGTAGGGAATGCAACTAATCAAGAGGATAAGGCTTATTGGCACCTGAAGCCTTTTAAGAAGCAGGTGAAATGGCACTGGTTTGTGAAATCAGTTTCCCTGGTGGCATCTGCTACTTGCTGTATTAAGGGAAGCTGCCCTGGGGTGTAGTGGCTTTTAGAAGTGGTTTCTGCTGCCTTTGGCTGAGTGGGTTTTGTACTTCCTTATGGCAAATACCTCAGCTGGGGAGTTTAAGACTTGAGGGTGCTCACAAGAAATCCTCTGCAAAGGGGAAAGCAACGCAAAAAAAGAATTAACTGAAGCCTTGATGGGTACATCAGACCTCGCATGGTGTGAGGTCTACAGACATGTGCCTGACCTAGCCAGGAGGGCTGTAGCTACTGGTGAGTGGCTTTGGGGTCTTGCTGCTAGTGGGTGGTGGAGACTGTGGTGAGAGCTTTATTCTGGTCTCCTTGCGCTTGGCCTGGGCTATCACTCAGGAGGGAGAGTGTCTTCTGGCCCACCACAATGCTTCTCCTTGGCTTTTGCTTTAGAAAGTGCTACCCTTTCCAGTAGTGCTTCCCTGTAACCTGCCCCAAATGCTGCCTCTGCTATGGGGCGGGTTTCTTCTGGCAAAGTGCTTGCACCCAGCTCTTATTCTGGCTCTGCCCTAAGAGAGCTGCAGGGCTAGTATCACCTCCTCCAGGGTTTGGTTCATGCTGTTGTAGTGCAGTTTGGGCTGCTCCACTCTGCTTCCAGCTGTGCACAGTAGCTCCTGTAGTAGTCTGTGTTGAATGTCCTCCTGGGTGCTTATGGTGCAGAACAATTTTTTAACATTCTTCTTATATATTAGAAAAGCTTGAAGGTACGCAACACGGAAAAGTGTTATGAATATCTGAAAATTATCCAGCTTCTCAATGCAGGCACTAGTTTCTGAGTGTGGCTTGTTTCTGTCTGCCTGGGGTGTAAAAGTATCTGTTGAAATGATTCCCAAAACATAAAATTTTGAGTGTTACTTGCTCTCAGACTTGTAATTTCCCCATTTAAATTTCAATTATGGAACAAACACTCTTATTCTTTGTGCCATACAACTCATTAAATGTTTTGAATATTTCATAGCCCAAAACTGTTCATGTTAATCTGTGAATATATTGTTATAAATAACTAATAGGTGTATAATGAATCATGGCAATGATTTATGGGAGATTCATAGACAAGAAAAAAGTAAGCTGAAAAATACTTGACAAGGGAAAATACTGCAGCATTAGCTCTTTCATCCAAGGCAAACAAATACTGCTTGTGTTTTACACACCACTCCTCCTGATTTTGCGCCACATTCAGAACAGCAACTAAAGGTTTTTGTGGGGCACTGTACTTCTAAAAAGCTTTGAAACAAATTAGCCAATTTTATGTCAGCCCATGCACAATACTGTGACATGTTATAATGTGGATGTTCAACAAAATGTGTATCTGCAGGTTCTTAAAACCAAAAAGATACAGAAGGAGGGGAAAAAACTACAAAAACAGTGTGAGAAATTAACAGCTAAAGTCCTTCCCTGGACCTGGTGTCCCCACCATTGCTTTGTCCCCTCTTGGTGTGTTTGCATCTAGCAAGGGAGAGGGAGGTAAAAGGCATTCAAAATAGTACAAGTCCTTGTTACTAAGCTCTTAATTTTACACTTAAGAGGGAGAGATAGAAAGATGAAATGGTTAGAGAAATGCAAAGAATTCTGTACTTGCATATTAAAGATCTAGAAAAGTAAAAGATGTAGTATTTTGTTCTCAGCTGGCATAAAAATATTTTCATTCCCTAAAGTATCAAAAGTTTGAGGGCCTGACTAAAAGTGCCATAGGATCCTAATCGCAGCAGTAGTCTGTTCTTTGTGTTGAAAGATCCAGGACTGATCTCCACCAAAAAATAGATTCTACCGGACTAGACAGACCATACAATTACAGCTGAGTCGTTAGGGAAGTAATTGTTGCTGGGCATTGCAAGCCTGCTGGCAAACCCAAGGTACTGCAAAACTTGCAGGTCACCTTCAAATCAGGTGTGCAGCAGGCACAGCAGAGCTATGTGCCCAGCAAACTCAACAAAACCCCAGTCCTCAGGAAAGAAATGAAGAAGAAAAAATAAAAAAAAAAAGGTAAGGCAGCTTTATTTCTCATTGATGATGGGTATCTTCAGGTTACAAAGTGTGTTAAGGTAATTCTGGATGCTCAGACAATTCCTTTATAGGCATATGGAGGTTGGATGGGGTGGTGATAGGTAAATAAGGGAAGTTTTTGTAGAGTAATTGTGCTCTGTTACATCAAAACCAGTGGAGGGCTAGAAAGAGTGATATTAGCACTAAAAGAAAAAGTGTTGGCAAAGAAATTTAAAACTTAGGTTTTACAGCAGTGAGAATATTCTTCTGGACTGAGACCTAATCCTGGGTGGAGTAAAGGAACTTCTAATACTACTGACTAAGAGAGAACTGAAAAATGTGCATGGACAGGCTTTTGTGTTGGAATCATGAGATGCCAAGTGCATAGTGAGAAGTGAGACTTAGTTACATAAAATGATTCATGCTGAACAGAACTTTCTTCACAAGTGATAAACCGAAGTGTTTAAAAATATCTAAGAGGTGTGTTACATCTATGTGGTTTCAAAATGAATGGCTTAATTTTTATTGTTTAAGGGATTTCACTGGTTATGGATTGCCACAGGTTTTAGAGCTATGACTTTGCGAAAGGGTAAAAGACATTAGTTTATTCTCACACAAACCAGTTTCTCTTACTGGGTAAATAAAACACTGACTGATTCAGAGCTGCTGCTGTGGATGTGGTTTCAACTAGAGTGGCCAACTTCTGTCTTGGGATTTTGTTCATTGTTAGCAAAGTGGGAAATTCTGAGGTGTTAAAAATATCAAAATAATAAATAGTCGTTATAGTAGTATGGTAAATCCTGAATGAGGTTTATGGATGCAGGTAAGCTGCATAAAGCAATTGGTCATTCCAGTGGAGAAAGGTCTTCACCTTGAAGGCATAGTGTTACGTGATGTGCAAGTAATGGTAAACTTGCTGAGGAACCAGAGGTGTGTGAAGATCCTGAGATGAAACAAAACAAAAACTTCTATCAGTTCCATGAAAATTATACTTTTCATGAAGAAAAAGGATGCAGTCATGTACTGTGGTTCTGTACTGTAACTCCTTCCAAAGCCAGGAGAAGGTAAAAAGAATCCACTAAAACTGCTTCCCAAGGAGGCAGCTGTCCTTATGGCATAGCTTCAAGATATCTGAACCCAAACCATAACACCAGGAGAGGATGAGGGAATTTACAACAGGTTAGTAATGCTGCGTCAGATGGAAGGACTCTGTCATCCTCTTTTTGCTTCTAGTGTGACTGCTAGGTAAACTAGATCAGGATAAGGAAAAACCCAGCTGCCCCATGAAGGAGCTCACAGCCTGCACCTTGGAATGTGCCCAGGCTGAACTGGCTGAACTGATCCCTGAAATCCAGGGGAAACCATCAATGACACTTACGAATTAATGGGAAAGGAGAAAAGGTGGAGAACAGTAAGCATTATAAACAACCTTTTTCAGTTTGATCCCTTAGTGTTCTATTTTATATATGATGAAAATATAGCTGCTTTCTTGATTTTTATACAAGAGCGGTTAAAAAAAAAAACAACAAAAAACAAACAGGAAAAATCATGTGTTCTCATACTTTACTTTCTGTTCTGATAATGTCTGCTGGGTGCCTGTCACATAACCAGTGCCGTGCATGCTGGCCTTGAAAAGCTTGCACTGCCTCCTAGGTTTCTTGTGACAAATGGGAGTTGATACAAGAACAAAATAAATAGTGCAGAAAAATACCAAGTGATGAACTCACCTCAGTAACATTTTCTGTAAGCATTTATGTGAGTGTTTTTGTTTGCAAGAAAGTCCACACGGAGTGGCATATCCCTGGCTGTATGCAAGGGTTCACGCCATGAACCTTTGCAAGACAATCTCAAGTTCCCTACTCCTGTTTATAAAAGGTTCAGTCAATCGATCCGGGAACAAAAGCAATAGTGTGTGTCTTAGGTGAAGAGTTAGCTGCCAAACAGCACATAACAAACAGGGCAGCAGGTCTGCCTCGCAAGGCAGTGTCAGCCTTCGGTTACATTGTGTTGGATTATCAGGGCATGGACTTGGGCAACACAGAAGAGCAGATCAGAGAGTTGGGCAAGCGGAAGATTTCTGGCAGACTTCGGTTAGTAATGTGCTAGTACAGAAAACTCTGGGTTAATTGCTTTGTTTGATTTTTTTTTTTTCTTTTTCCTTCTGCTGAAGTGGTAAGGTGGATTTTTTGGGTTTGGGTTTTTTTTTGGCAAAAGGTCTGCTTTTTAGTGAAATTATGCCCTCTGATATAGTGCTCGGCTGACTTGGAAAGATGTCCTGAGCTGTCTAATCACCAAAAGGAGATTATTTGGTGACTGCTCGCTTCTTGACCCATCTGAAGCCAATGACAGGATTTGCATGCTTCCATTTGGTGCACAGAGAGTTCCTCTCACCCAAAGCAGTGCCACATCTTGTCATTTGGGGGAGGAAAAAGAGGAGTTAGAGGAAGGGTGGGAGGTAAGTCCTACAACTGTTTTCTGCTGATCAAGTAGAATTAACTCTGTGGCTTTGATACAGAAGTGTACTCTGTTTCCTGAAAGTAGCAACCAGCACAGTCTGATGCATAGACTTTATGCCCAACATCAAAATCAATTTTTTAAAGAAACAGTCCATGGCGTAGGCTAGTGCTCAGGGGCTGTTTAGGCAGCCTGCAGGCTTTCCTCAAGTTATGGGCTCTGCTTGAGGAACAAGAACCTGAGAGTTAACCAGTCAGTTACAGGTCACACTCGGTACTGTGATACTTCCATTCTTTAATGGAATTAGCCCCAACCATGCAAAACTTGATATTCCAAACATTATGAAGGAAAAATTAATTTACATTTGTACTTCCTTGTTGAAAAGTAAATATTTCTTAACCCAAGAATGATTAGTGCGGTGTTGGTGTGGATTGACGGAGTTCCTGCTGGCTAATAGGAGGGCAATGTACTATAAAACCTGATGCAACAGGTTGCAGCCAGCCAGAGAGGGATGCTGATAGCAGAGTCCCATGTCTAGATGTATATCCTTATAGGCAGGTAGCCGTTATGGCCCTATTTATGCTTCTGAGATCTTAGAGTGTTCAAGCACAGAACCCATGCATGCAACAATACAAAACTGGCTCCTGAGGGACCAGTCTCACAGCTGATGTAAAGGTCAGCTCTGGGTGCCCATTTCCTAGTACTCACTAAGCAACGCATTTTCCCGGTAAGGCTGCTGGCACAATCTGATAGATGAAAGCTCGAGGACTGCCATGGAACAAAGTCAGCTCTGTAACCACATTCGCACACATACCATTGCCTTGCTGTGTTCCCTCCACCAGCTGCAGCTCGGGATGTGCCAAATACTTCAAGTGCAAGAGTCCGAGTATGGGCAGAAGCAGCATGTTTGGGAGAGGCTGCAGTGCAAAGGTAGGGGCACAGCATGAGGAAAATGGTAGTGGTGGAAGGCAGTGTGATAGATTTGACTGCACTCTTGCTGCCTATCACGGTAGGGTGGTGATGCCTTTACAAGCGTCCTTCCAGCAGCACAGAGCATTTTGGCATGCTTACTTGTGATTTTTATGTTCCAGTATGCTACCCTGATAGACATTTGCTCGGCGTGTGTGTGCTTACAACAGATGAAATGTCATAGAGAAATCTCTGTGCACTGTAGGGAGAGTATGTGTTTAAACACAATTCTATAAGAAATGTGTGAAATAATACGCTTACTTCAATCCAAGTTTGTTAGTTCTGTGGCTTTAGTGGAATCGTTATTATTTATTAACCAAACAAAACTGAATTCTGATACTCATTTTCTCCTGGAGGTATTAGAAGCCTTCAGTAACTTAGCTCACACTTTAGCCTTTGGAGATTACAATACAGCATCACTTTTCATGTTTTTGTCAAACAAAACAGAAACTACCCCTCCCCCAATTAATAAGCAAAAATTATTTATTGTCAAGGGCTACAAGTACTGCTTGTGCTAAAGCTTTATCTTGTCATCAGCCTGAAAGACTATTCCAATTAATGCCCATTTGCACTTGCTGTGTAAACTGCTGAGGGTGATGGGCCTGAATTGCCCTAGTTGCTATCTGATAGCCAGTGCCTGGCACTGAAAATTTAACAGGTCATTCCAACATGTCAACAAAAGACCCATGAAGCCTAATTTCACACCAATTACTATTTAGCATATGTACACAAATTGATTTAAAAAAATTCTCAGGGACTCCTCTATGCTATAATCTGGCCACATGTGTCCTGCAGCCCAGGTTGGTCTGACAGCATCCTCCCCTAGCAGGTCCCTTCTGTCACAGAGACCAGTGCCCCTGCTTGCCATTGCAGCTCTGTTACTAGACAGATCTGCCCCAGCGCTATTTAAAGCCCCTGTTTCCAAGGAAGCATTTTTGGTTTTTTGGCTGGAAAACCTTAGTTGCAAAGCCTGTGGTGTGCAGGGTCCTGGCCAGGGTCCTGCTGTGGGTGCTGTTGCTGTCCCCACCCTTTTGAAAGTTATACACCCCCCCACCCCTTTATTTTTCTGCTTGTTTTGTACACTGATGCTTTGTTAGATTTTTTGCAACATTTCTTAGTGTTTTCATGACTGAACTGTTACAGATGTTTGTTTAGCACCTTGGGTATTTTCTTCTGCAGTAGGAGAATAGGGATTTATTATTTGTTGCTATTGATTTTGAATATAACTACTTAACCACTAAGTGTCAATCCTGAGGTCTTAAATTTCCATCTAAATTGTTGTTTTATTCTCTAGTTTGTACATACAATTTGTAGAGAGTGAGGGTTTTTTAGAGGGAACTTTATCTGTAGAAACAAACAAAAAACACCTCAAACCTCAAGACAAAACAGCAGCATGAAAACATGTCATTTTGGCCCAGTAGTGTAACTTTTAAATAGATCTCTGGAAAACTGGGACAACTGCAGGGTGCAAATAATGCTTTGTTCTTACAAGGGGAGAATCTGTGCTTTTTTTTCTTGGATCTTTTTTCCATTTCTAAATTGCCATGAGAGTGAAGTTGCCTGCAGCGACTGGGAGGCTAAGTATTCACCGTCCATCTCCTGAGTGTCACCTGCGAAGGTGAGGAGTCTGAAAAATCCTGGACACATTATGTATGGGTGGCCTTTTGTTTATGACAGACAAAGGCAAAATCCTCTGGATTACTTGAAGATATCGTATAACACACAAGATGGAGTTACTATTATTCTTTTCTAAGACATATTGTGTTTCCCTTGGGCAGAGAAAAGAAAGTGCAGCCAATCCTGGGAGGGTAGCTCCTATTAAAGATTTATGCAAGGCTGAATTATTTGGCTTTAAACTTTTTTCTCTTTTTAATAAGAGGGATGCTTTCTTTAGGCACAGCATACTGGAGGAGATGGTATCACTGGTAATCCTTGGCTTAGGCACAGAGCTCCTAAATGGTTTGAATTAGGTAGAAGATGAGACTTTGATTTATTTTCTTTTCCTCTCCTTTCTTTTTTGTTTCTGCATTTAAGGTTTGACTGCAAAATTTCCCACTGAAGTGGCAATTTGGTGGGTTTTTGCCCTCTATGTGTAAGTTCTTTTTTAGGTGTATTCATTCAATGAAACAGCTCTGAAGCTGTTGAACTGTGTAAATGTTATATTAACATTTTCTTTTGCAATTATAGACATTTACTTGCTCTTGTTGAAATAGCTCTTTCAAGGGGAAGGAAGAAAGCAAGAAGTGAAAGTACATAGAGAAATTAAAAAGTAGCTGTGTGCTTGATTTAATTTTTGAAACAGATCATTTCAACTTCTAATTTACACTTCTCTAAGATAGTAGGTAAGGATAGACAAACAAAGAATACTCAAAGAAATAATTTAATTTTTGTTCCTTTGTTACGTGAAAATTAAATGATCTAATGTGTTTGGTTTGCATATGGAGATTTGCCCAACAAGTCCTGCTTTTTGAAGAAAAGCTTCAGAAGGCTCGTGTCCATCAGCCTGCAATTCACAAATTGCAAAATGGCAAGGAATTGCCCGAAATGAAAATGACAAATAATGTAAATCAGCTATTAGTCCAGAGGGTTTCAAGCTCCTGTGGCTTGATTAAATTAAGTCTAGTGTGCTTAACTCAAAGTGGCAACTGATCCTTTAGGAAAAACCACACATAATCTAATAGAAATTATAACCTTTTTATGCATTATTTAAAACATCCAGGTTACTTAATGGAAGATTTTTTTTCTTCTGTGGCGTTCTACTGGGTCATGTTATAACTTCTATGTAATGTAGTAATTTCTGTGGATAACTTCCACAGAACTCAGATCAGTCTCTCCTCACTCTCAAGACACTTTACTTGATGTTTTCCATATCAGTGATATTTGTTATTTCATCTTCACCATGTGACTATTGTGTCTATACCAGGATTTCTGATGGGAAGCGTAACTAATATTTCAGTGTTAACGCAGTTTGTGTGATGTGGCTTCTTTTCTCTTCTATTGGTGGTTATTGTTTCAACAGTTTTGGATTTTTTTCCTGCTGCCAAGCCAATGCCAGGAGTATATTTGTGGTGTTACTGTTGCTCAGCAACTGTGATCTCTTCACTAGGTCTGACAGTTGCTTTCTTTCCAGGAGAGCAGAGATGCAAGAAGGACAGATGCATTGATCCTCAACGCATTATCAGATCTCCTCACACACCCGCTTTGAAAAGCTGATAGCATCTAATAATCTTACTCAAGGCTCATTTTACACATCGTTGAGCTTTTACAGTTAAACTTAGAAAAATGTATTGTCTTGTTCTGCCAAGGCAGGGAGGTCAACAATTAGGCTGCTTTTCATCCAAAAAATAAACTATATGCTTTTAAAGAGGCTTGGTCTATAAAGGAGGGCATTTTGTCCCATTTAGAAGCTGCAGACACATTACTATCTGCTTTGGTCCTCGTCAGTCATCTATGATTTTATTCTATAAACCTGTGTGTGGTGCAGCTTCTGCTCAACAGTATAAGCCATGGTATCAATCAGAAAATGAGTCATTATTGTATTTTAATCCAGGATAACTAGGAATAGTAATTGTGCTATCATCATAGGAATCTATTACAGCTGAAAAGATACCCCTTACACTGTAGAAGGTATGCCCAAAAGAGGAAAGATGGAGGAGCCTTAATTATATAAAATTTAAATGCTAGCCTGTGGGCAAGCAGGTTAATACTAAAAAAACTTCCCAAGTGACTGAATATTACTAATAAATTACTTCAAACCCAGTTACACAAACTGTGGAACAATCTGTAAGCCTGGTGCATAACTGAAGAGTTAAAAAGAGCATTTAAGACTGGAAAGGTTGTAGTGAAGAAAGGCAAGCTGATGATCTGTCAGTGGGTAGGACTTGCTGCAAAGGTGCTTCGTGATGCTCTGACCTTGAAGCTTTCTGCTGCGGGAAACAGACCAGTGGTACCAACTCAAGTCAAAGTGCAAGAAAAAGGGATTTGGGAACAAATCTGCAAAATGGGTATACAAATCAGCAGGCCCAGGCAGCACTTACCCGGAGTTTAAAGGGACTCTGCACAAGCTTCTTGAGCTGTGGCTATCAATGCTGGCTTCGGGCTGTGCTCACTGCCTTGCCCTCCCCTGCTTGCAAGGCCAGCCTGAGCCTTCAGGAAAGGGTTCAGGCACCACCTGGGGGGTGGCAGGTGTTTAAGTGTGACTCTAGCAGTAAAGAAACTATATCTGGTACAGTTATACTGAGGAAACCAGTGATCACTGTTGAATGTGATACAACAATAGTCAGCATTGCTCTTGCAGAGGAGGGAAACTATAAACTACTACTCCTCTGGAGGCTTTTGGAAACTGTCAGTGATAGTGGCTGTAATGGACAGGTGTATCTCCTGGTGATTGGGGCTGGAGACGACCCTCATGTGTCTCCAGCCCCAGCACCTGGGTTTCCTTTCATGGAAGCAAAGGTAAACATTAATCTTGCCGAGGCAGGGAGGTATGACTTGGTGGTCCACCTGCCTCCAAGCTTGAGTTGGGGCAAGTTTACAGGTCTTAGTAATTTAAGCACTGTTCTAGCTGCTGAAGGGTGGGAGGGAGCCTTCTCATACAGTCACTGACGGGTGGGGAACAAACTCAAAACAAAACAAAAAAAATGGCTACAAAACACTAAAGGAAGCTAAGCTGTTATGAGACCAAAGGAAAATATTTTCATGGCATGGGAAAGCAAATGAAGAATGAGACTAAATGATGAAAGGTACTGAACAATCACTTAAGAGGCTTAGCTTACTTGCATTTTTCAATTTAAAAGATACAAATTGGGAAAGGTGTTCACAGGAGGCAGGACAATCATGAATTGTGAGGGAGACTGGATAAAAAGCAGTAGTACTGCTTACAACGCAGGAACTAGTTTACTACGTACAAAATGACTAAGCATCAATTTTAAAAGAGCTACCGGGGGGGGGGGGGGTTACCCATGGTAAATCATGGTTTATGATCAAATAATGAAACTTAATATTACAGGATGTGTTGGGTGATGAAGTTGGGAAAACTTTCATACCCTGATCTGACAGTGACCTGGTTTTGGCCAATGGGGTTAATTTTCTTCTCAGCAGCTGGTACAATGCTATGTTTTATGTTTAGTATGAGAATAATGTTGATAACACATTGATGTTTTTAGTTGTTGCCAAGTAATGTTTATACTAAGTCAAGGACTTTTCAGTTGCTTGAGCCCTGCCAGCGAGAGGGCTGGAGGGGACACAGCTGGGACAGCTGACCTGAACTAGCCAAAGGGGTGTTCCATACCATAGAATGTCCTGATGAGTATATAAACTGGGGGAGGTGGGGGCAGGGGGATTGATGCTCTGGGACTGGCTGGGTACTGGTCAGCAGTCATCTGCATTGGTAGTGAGAAGCTGTATGGTGCATCGCTTGCTGGGGTTTTGCTTTTCCCCTTTTCCTCTTGATTTTACTCCTCTCCTCTTTTCCTTCTCATTAACATTTTTCTTTATTATTATTTCATTTTCCTTTTAATGATTAAATTGTTCTAATCCTTGAGTTTTACTTTCTTCCTGATTCTCTTCCCTATCCTATTGTGGGTGGGTGGAGAGTGAGTCAGCAGCTGTGTGGTACTTAGTTGCTGGCTGGGGTTAAACCAAGACAGACAGTCATTGAAGAAAGGTTAATCTAAGGGCTTTAAATGTGAACATCCTCTGGAAGCAAAGAGGATGTGTGTGTCAAGCTTCCACTCCTGTCTGCAAGGTGGGGAGCATATCTTGGTGCAAGTCGAGTGCCAGGGCCGTTGCAGTAAAATCACATCTGAGTGCAGTGCCTGGACATGTTTTAGTGTATCTTAATTCGCTTTGTATATATTTAGCTGGAAATGATGAACTTGTGCAAAAAGTCTGATGCTTCATTTGTGAGGTGTTGTCTAGTTATTGCAAATAACTTAATGTCCTAGTTAACCCTGAGCTAAGAAACAATAAAAAGCAAAGATATGACAAACACAGAGTATGTATTAAGTGGGACCTGGGTTTTAAAGCAGATGTACAAATTACCAATGCTCTTTTATGAACCTCTGTCAATTTGAAACTGCAGCCACCAAGAGATGGTCTTTTCAAATCAGATACCTGAACTAGCGTGCAGCAGAGCTGGAGAAGCAGCCGCACTACTTCATGGTGTCTTGGTATGTGTGTGCATGTACAGGAGCCCAAAATGCCCTATAACTCTAGAAAACAATACTTTTCTAATATGAATAAAAGCAACATATGCGTTACAAACTTATAGCATAAGTTACTGATTTTCCCTTGATATTCAAATGAGGACCATTTATTTAAAAGCTGAAAGTTCTCTGTGTGTTTTTTCTGGAGAAGCAGAGATGATCATCTTGTGTTCATTAAAGTAATTTCAATATGCTGAGTCTGTTCATTATTACTTAGATAATCAAAAGCCAGGCTCACTGTTTGCAGTTGAAATGTTGACAAACTGCCCAAAATATTGTTCTGGCAATTCTAGGGAGAAGCTTTCACGAAATAATTCATATTTGTATCTGTGCACCACTGCAGAAATGTCAAATTTGATATGTTTATACATGTATCTTTCTAAAGTCAAAACTCAAGTGTTTAGAATCAGTTGCTTGTTGGCGAATGGACAAAGCTTGGTTGTTTTCTTTAATTCACTGTCTGTCATAAATACTGTATTAACATTTGATTACTAGAAGACATGCAGCTGCCTGGGTAGTGAAGCTGCACTAGCACTTCTGTTTGAAACACAGTTCTCAAATGTGTGTAAAACCTCACACTTTATTCTTTTTTTGCCTACTCTAGCCACAGTGTGTCCCATGCAATATGGCTAGTATCCATGGCATCTAGTTCATTCCTTACATCCTGGAGCTGTTTTAAACTCTTATTTAAGTTCAGAGAGGAAAGTTAAAAACATCCAGGGCTCTTTGTTCAAGGGAGACATCTTTCAACGACCCAATCTGCAGACGAGTTCTCTCATATCGTTTCACTGTGGTGGGACAGGAGCAGCCCCATACTACTGGGTAACTGGGAGGTTACACGTGTTTGTGTGACACCTACAAACAAAACTAAAGTAACTTGTATACTGGTCCCAGTTCCCAACTATGAAACCAAACTGCTAAGCCTCCTGGCCTTATTTTCTTGGTTGGTTGGGGGTGGGGGTGGGGGGGTGGGGGTGTCTTGAATTCATTGTCAGCAGGATAAGGCAACCCTTCCTCCATTAGTACAAAGAAAGAATGGGCAGTCAGCCAGAAGGTAGCATGAGGTCGGCAACATTGTGGGCTCCATCCATGGGTAGTCTGGCTTAAGCTGTTTGTTACTGTTGTTAAGGCAAAGGGGAGGACTGGAAGGAAAACAGTGGCATAGTTTTAGAGACTCTGGGATCTCCCCTTTGAAAGTGCATGGAATGAAAATAGAGTAAAGTATGAATTTCTCTGCCTGGCAAGCAGGCTGCTCATGGCAGCTGGCTCCCAGTGCTCGTCAAAGCTGAGAAGCTGGGTGGAGGTGGACTTTAAAGGGAGTTCATGCAAACGACTGACTTTTCAGGGCCAATTGACAATAGCTGAAAGTGTGCTTTCCTCAGCACTCGTCTGGGCCGACGCTGTAAATGTTTCAAATTAGCATGGAAGTTGATAGATGGGAAAACATCCCTTAGGTGTTGCACAAAGTATACATAACATTACTCATTGCGTTTGTGCCTAAATCTCTCTGCGAGTTCCTAGAGTTCAGATGACAGCAGTGAAAAGAAATAGCTGTTAACTGGAAATGCTTACCTTCTGCTACTTTTTTTTTTTAACCTTTAAGTTTTATTATTCAGCTAGTTTCATATCTGTCAGGTCAGTTTAACTCATGCAGGAGCTTGCACTGGCCCATGTTCAGTCTTTACCACTGAATTAGCACAGCTGGAAGGGCAGTAGTGGCCAGTACTAGTCTCTTATGGATGTATCATACAGATAATTTTTTTTTTCATCAATTTGTCCTACAGTGATGTTTCTGTTGCATGAGCTTTTTGGTGCCTTGCAGACTTGTAAAGGGAAAAACACTTTTCCCATGTGAACGTTTTTGTGGAAACTGTTAGGTAAGAGTCCTTAGGTTGACACCAAGGGCAGAACTGCTTGATCCCTCCCTTGAATCAGCTGTACATTGCTCTAATGGCTTCATGCATGGCCAAAATATTTAATAGTACATGGAAACAAAATACTTCAATACGCACAATTATTTTAATATCATTGGCATTCCTTATCAAACATTGAAAACTATGCAGGTTCCTATTCAGGGAATAAAGCATAATATGTGATCATTGTCAATATTCTGCTTCTTGTGTGGTCATATGTGGCTCAAGTCTTCTACATCAATAAAAAATATTTATAAAAGGTAAATGAAAAAAGATATTTCATAACAACAACAGAAATACCCTAGTATGTTGGATTTTGTAGAATAAAACTTTTTTTTGTTGAGACATCTGAAAGGCTGTGCCTGGAATTCCTGCTGCCTGCCTTGCTCCACACAAGGAATATTTTGTTTAATACAGTTTAAGCAATGATAAAGTAGCCCATGATTGAGCTCTGGTGTTTGTTTATCTGCATTATAATTTGAGGCATGATGTCATTAAGCTTAAAGACCACGCTTAATCTATGTTTATTCTTCTTATGACTTGATGTATTACTCAATACCTCAGTGCATTATTAGCTGATCTTAATGGAGCTTTTTATCACTGAGGTTTTTTTGTGTTTCAGGTGGTTTGCCTGTGTTTCAGCAGCTTCTACTACACCACAGAAGCTACTTTTAATTCATTGAAAGTGTATGTCACTGGAAAATCTTATGCAGTATTACATGAAATAGATACCTAACTTGTACCTCAGAAATTATAGTTGGAGATAAACCTGTGAAAATCACACGACGTTGGGGTTTTTGTTTTGTTTTGGGTTTTCTTTTTTTTTTTTAAAGGTAGGAGAGTAGATGACAAAAATGAACAAAATCATACCTAACAAAATTGGGTCACGTTGCAGTAAGGTTCTCAAGGCAGCATTTAAACCAGATCTCTGATGTACAGAAACAACCATCTGAAAGCAGAATTTTGTCAAGTGTGAAGAGGGAAACAAGGAAAAAATACTACATAGCGTATGCTTTTTTTATCCTTCTATCTATTCTTAGTGCCTAATAGGGGATGGCACTGGACTACTGAAGCAGTTGTGCTCACTCACATCACTGTGCAGAAGACAATTTATATGAAATGCAGCATTGACTTAATAGATATATCTTTCCTATATGTTTTTCTATCTCTAGGTATCTTTCCTAAACAACTTGCAAATCAAGTAGAGGATGATTTATTGTGTGCTATTTGTGATTCTTAATTGTAAGTTTTTCTATTTCAAGGTCATTTGCAATAACATTCAATGCCGTCATTTTCCTCCCCACCCTCTGACCCACGCTGTGGTACAATATTTTTGTACATTAATTCCTTTCAAGGCAACAAAAATATTCTGGCAGCTGAGCAGGCTTACTTGTTATGAATAATAGGCAACAAGTTTTCCTAGCTGTTTGTATCACACACACAATGTTTTGGGTGGGCAGAGGTAGAGTAAAAGTATTGAAAACAAGGTTTTTACCATCTGTAAACAAAACTAGAAATGAACAGTAATTTTTTTCACTGACCAATATGGGTCGCATCTGAGCCAAAAAACATAAAAGCCAAGGTACTGTTTTCTTCCTCCTCACTCATGTGCCACCCCATATGCCTCATTTCTTTGAAACCTGGGAAACCCTAGGGAGGATTAGATGTACCCTCAGAGCAGCAAGGGGTTGTGCTTGTAGTGCAAAGTTTTGTTGTGGTGTTGGGCTCTGCCAATTTGTTCAGGTTAAAGTCCTTTTTGTTCTAATGCAGGTGACAATATTGCCAGAATTGCTCATCAAACTAGCCAAATCTAAAAAAAAAAAACTTAGTAAAAATAAATGTTATTGATAATCTTAACAAACAGTGGGACTGTTTAGTAGTCCAAATGAGCCAAAAAAATGGCTTGATGTTTATCAGATACTTGTTGTACTGGTATTATATGAATCCAACAGAGATGTCTCTGTAATTACAAACAGGGTACCGAAGTTGTGCTGAGATAAACCAGGCTCCCATTTTAAAGGAACCATAAGAAATAGGTGGTTATGTCCTTAATAGTTCTTTTATTTCTAATAGCAGGTGTTAATATTTTACACTAACAAAAATATCCCCTAGTCTTTTTTTAAAAGACATTTACCCATTACCACAAATTTGAAGTAAAAATCTTGACAAAGCAAACCACAGGGAAAGTTGGCTTGTTCAGTTCTGGGCCCTCAAAACTTTGGGATCATGTTAATTAGCTGCAGATAATCATCAACATACAGATGACATGCATCCGTGAAAGTGATGAAGGCACTAAATTCTTGTGTGAGCAAATGCAGGTTGACTGCCTACAGCTATATGTGTCTGTGTTTAAAATGGGATTGAATTCTTGAAAATTTCATTGTTGTAAATGCTAGTGTTAGCTAACTAGGCTTTTAGCAGATGTATAGGGTAAAGGTAAGTTATACATAGACATAATATTGTTCCCAATCTTATTTAGGCTGGTTTTGGTCCTTTAAAGCAGTGGCTGTTTCTTCTTACATGTAATTCTATCATAAAAATTTTAATTTGTATGTACAATAACAGCTGTTTTCTCATCCAACTTTGACACTTTAAACTGCTTGTCTGAGGTCACTGGTTTCACTTTGATTCCATGTTTACTGATGTAAACATTACACGTGATGATATCAAAGTCACTGAAATAAATTTTTAAGCATGCATTTATGTTCATCATAGTACTTGCACATCTATACAATAAGTCTCATAGAACTTTTTTAATTCAAAATTCCTGCCCATGTAAATAAATACCCATGTCTCAACTGAGTACTTCTTGCAAGGAAGAAATGTGTTGGGAATATTACTAGGAATTCCAGTAAGGGGAAAAAAGCAATACACAGAAAGTGTTGACGTGTACCTGTCACCTTAGATCACTGATACCTCATTTGTGTATTTCTGTGCTTCTGGTCTCTGAAAAATGCCCTTTGTGATGTTGAAATTCCAAGGAAAACACCTGATCTGCTAACTTTTTGTGTGCTCAGCCCAATTTCAAAGGGTTCACCTCAGGTTTTTCAAAATGTCAGAGTGTGTAGTCCAGAAAAGATGCTTTTGGTAGCATTTGATGTAAAGTATGGATGACATGCGTTCATGATTGAGAGGCTTCTCCCTGAATTTAATCTTTGTACCTGGTAATTCTACCAGTGTCTACTATCTTGCTTAATTTTGAAAGCTGCAGCAGGCTCACTGACTTCAGTGAAAGACAAGTGAAGCATTTGTAATGCTGAGACTACTGCTGAGGTTTGGAGGAGATAACTGGCTGCATGATAAGGCACACAGTGTGACTGCTATGTTATCACCAACTGAAAGTGTGGAGTGGGGGAGGGGGATGTGTTGGAAAAATTACAGTTGAACATAAGTAGGTGTCGGGAGGTTTTGTTGGGGCATATACCAAAGCCATTGATTATGAAGAGATTTACTGTTCAAGGCTCTTTATTTATGATATAACCGAAGTCAACTATTGCAGTCCTAAAGCAAGGACTGTGATTTTAGAGGTTTTTAATGGACTCCTGTGGAGTTGCAGCATAAACTTTGAAATAACATTGGATAAGAAAGGCAATATCCTTTCCTTTCCATATATTTGTTGTGTTGCATTCTGCTCTGTTACACAAGGTATAAATCTAGAGTGAGCTCCACAATGCTCAAAGTGTTGATCCCCCATATACACCAGTGTAACTGACAGCAGAAATGGGCTAGGCAACTTATTAAACTCTTTAGAGGTTGAGTCTATGCTACCCACTGCCTTTTTTCAAAGTTATCTTATTATTGGCTAGTTCGAACAGAGCCTCACACGTCATTTTCAGTGCAATCTTTGCTTATTTTTTCCCTTATAGTATGTGTTCCCCTTATAGGCTATACAAATAGATTTTGCAACACACAACACCAGAAAAATGTGCCAAGTTCTACAGATTGATGCTAGGGAGGGAGACTATGTTACTCTGCACATGTGGCACTTCTGATGCTACCCAAAATATATAAATTCCAATCTCAGATTCTCTGTTTGCTTGCTTTTTGTGGGGAAGGATAGTGAGGTGGGAAGATAAGTGTGGACTAAACAAGCAAGCAAAGGGACTGTTCCAAAATAGTATCACTGGAAGGGAATATACTGATGAATTGCAAGCTGTGAGGAGTAACAGGCTTCAACATCATCTAACCTCACTAAGGAAACAAGATTATGAAAAAAAAAAAAAAACACTCAAAAATGGAGTATTAAAGAGAAAAATACCTGAGTGAAATCATGCATGTGTACCCAGGGATCTTTCAATAATCAAATAAAGTGCTAACTGTATCTTGAAAGACCCATTTCCATTAGTTTGGGCAAGGTATTTTCATAAGTTCATGCATCTTTTTAAGGAATTTAAAAAGTATCAATAAATTTTCTTGACTAGGTAGACTGCCACAAAACCCCTTTTTTGGTTATTTAATATATAAAATATTAACAGTTAACTAGTTTTTGTAGACAGAACAGGCCTGTACCTTATCTCCTTGACGTGCCAGAAGTGAGTAGAGCATAAAGAATTCTGTAAAACACGAAGTGGCTTCTGCAGATGGCTGGCATGCACGTGAAGGAACACCACCAGGTATAGCTGCTACTGCCTTAAATATTTCCAATATTTCTCTAGCACAGCATTAGTAATTTGTAGTTTACCAGGAAGGTTTTCATGCCCAGGCTCTCAAGAAAAAGTGTCAGAGTTTATTACTGGGGCTTTTGACATTCCCATGTGCATAATTATGTAAACCCATGGATAGAAAACATCTTTAACATCCACTTGTGTTCAAATGTATGTTAAACGTTTGATCATGCAGACAAGAAAAGAAATGAAGAACACTGTACAGAGGCAGCTCTTTCTGATGATATTATTATTTGAAATAATTTCACTAAAATACTGTTCACAGTTAATATTAAGTGTATAGTACAAATAACTGCTGATTTAGTTTCGTTCCAGTTTCAAATTAGCAGCGAATGCTGAGCCAGGTGCTATAGGCTCAGGTCTTGGCAGCAAATGAAGTGCTGATACAAAGTCAGGTGTGTGTAGGCGCTCCTCCCACAACAAACTAGAAGTTACACACCTAACTACTAACTTATCCATAAGCCTTTTGCTAACAATGGCAATGCTTTATGTAAAGTGCTACCTGTGTCTACAACTTATTATTTAGGTAGTGTCTGTGATTTGTTTTGCACTAGAAAAATCTACTGCGTCAGTACTAAGTAGAAGGGATGGGTTACCAATCTTGAGCAAAACTGAGTTGTTCGGCTCTCACAAGTTGAATGATTTTTATTTTTTTTTTCCTCAAACAGGCAGTGTGTTCCCTTTGTAACAAGCAGAAGAGCTTGATTAATTTTTTTTGGACTTTCGGAAAGATTAAGTTATGTGTCAGGACTTAAAGGAAGAAGGAAATATTGCCAAAGAGGCTGTAAAGGTGTAAAAACCTGCACACAGGAAGAAGATAGGACAATTAACTATTCTCCTTTGCAAATGAAGGAGGAAAAACAAAGGCAAGAGCTGAGAGCTTATATTAGATGATAGTGTAGTATAGCCGGGGGGGGGGGGGGGGCGGGGATAAAATAGTGGGCACATGAGTTTTCCCTTACTTCCTTAACCTTCCTCTTTAAATACAAGCTTTTTCTCTAATGTGTATCTCTAACAGTATTAGCCATCTGTGTTAACTGGTATCGGTATGTAAAAACCAACCAACCATAAAAAAACAAAACCACACTACACACCACCAAAACCACAAAAACAACATTAAACTCCCCCTTTTTATCTTTTCAGTAGCTTATAGACTCAGGAGGTTACTTGGGTCAGTTTGCAAGTCACAATTAGTTTTCACAGAGAAACCCTTAACCTCAGCCTGATGCAAGAAGTGCAGGAAGACTATGACAGTCACCATCACGGAAACATGGTGGGATAACTATCACGACTGGAGTGCTGCAATGGGTGGCTACAAACCCTTCAGAAGGGATAGGCAAGGAAGGAGAGGCGGTGTGGTAGCCCTGTATGTCGGGGAGTGTTTTAACTGCCTAGAGCTGGATGATGGTGACAGTAGGGTTGGGTGTTTATGGGTGAGAATCTGGGGGAGGGCCAACAAGACAGATATCCTGGTGGGAGTCTGTTATGGACCACCCAGCCAGGATGAGGAGGCAGGTGAAACATTCCACAAGCAGTGGGGAGAAGTCTCATGATTGCCAGCCCTTGTTCTCGTGGGGAGCCACAGCCTATGGATGCCTGCTGGACACACAACACAGCGGACAGGGATCAGCCCAGGAGGTTCCTGGAGTGTGTTGAAGACACTTCCCAAAACAGCTGGTCAGGGAGCCTCCCAGGGGAGATGCCCCTCAGGAGATGCTGTCTACAAACAGGGAGGGAAGGACTGGTGGGTGGGTGATGTGGCGGTCAGAGGATGCCTTGGGCACAGTGATCATGAGATGAGAGAGTTTTTGACTCTCAGAGAAGTAAGGAGGGGGCTCAGCAGAACCACCACCTTGGGCTTCCGGGGGGCAACTCTGGCCTGTTTAGGAGCCTGGTTGACCGTCCCTTGGGAGGCAGCCCTGAAGGGCCGAGGGCACCAGGAAGGCTGCACGTTCTCCAAGGAAGTCTTACAGGCACAGCAGCAGGTCGTCCCCATGTGCAGAAGGATGAGCCGGCGGGGAAGACTGGCCTGGCTGAACAGAGAGCTCTGGCTGGAACTCAGGGGAAGAAGGAGAGTCTGGCACCTTTGGCAGAAGGGGCAGGCAGCTCCAGAGGACTGTAAGGATGTCACAAGCTTATGCAGGGCAAAGATCAGAGGTGAAAGGCCAGCTAGAACCTGGGCTGGTTGCTGCCATAAAAGGTAATGAAAAATGTTTTTACAAATACATTAGAAACAAAAGGAGGGCCAAGGATAACGTGCATCCTTTCCTGGATGCTGGGGGTGGGGGGGGAACATTACCACCAGGAAAAGGCTGAGGTACTTAATGCTTTCTTTGCCTCAGTCTTTAACAGCAAGACCAGCAAGTACCCTCTGGGTACTCAGCCCCCTGAGCTGGAAGGCAGAGACGAGGAGCAGAATGAAATCCCCACAGCCCAGGAGCACAGTTGAACTTGATGATCTCAGAGGTTTTTTTCTAACCTAAATGATTCTATGATTCTAAGTAGAGAACTTAATCTATTTTAAAAAGTCATTTGTCACTGTAGGGTGACTTTGACAGATACAGCAGAGTTAGTGGCAGAACCCTGGGCTCTTCTGGTCAACAGAAAAATACCAATCACTTTCAGGGTGCCAGGAGGGCATGTCACAGGCTTGTAGAAGTGCGATGCATTTTGGAGTAACAATTTGGGATGGCTTACAGCATAGCGCTGAATTTAGCCTCTTATGTGGTTATTCAGATAATACTTTTTTCACACAATATAAGGGCAGTCTTAATACAAATGTGCAAGAGACAGCCTGAGAAATGAGTACAGGTGTCTCACCTTTTCATAAACTGCAAGTTTCTGCTTGCAGGAAAGTGTAAGGAGCTAGGTCTCTTGGGCACTGTGCTTTTGTTGGGTCTTTTTTTCCCTGCCTGTCCTGCTAGGGAAGCTTGTTCTGTCTCAGTCTCACTCTTCTGTATAAAGAGTGGCATGTAAACACATGCCGAACTGTATGGGGTATTTATATTACAGGCAAATATCCAAGAAGGATCGCAACAAGGCCATCGTGCTACTTCCTTGTATAACTTGCAGGAGGCTGAGTTTGTGTTACCCTTGTACACTAACAACAGTGTTCCCTGTTGTCAAGGCTTTAATGTTCTTTTTTTGCTTTTGAAGACTTCTTTTTTTTTTTTTTTTCCAGAAGTGGCACTCACCTGTCCTTGCCAGTTTTCTTTGTTTCCACCCCATATGCATACTTTTGCACTCACCAGCTTGTTTTGACCCAAGCTGACAAAGAGCTGAAGGTATCTGAGATGATTCTTGCATAAGCTTTATTAATCTGTGAGGAACAATAAAGGGAATTAAATGCAAAATTAGCATTATATTGCAACACCTTCTGTCTAGCCACAACATGCATGTTGCTTGCCCACTTGACAGCTACAGCTTTTTGAAAGCGAAGGAGTGTTAGGGGACAAAGCTAAGTCTGGGGATGGCTGAAGATGACATAGAGCACAAATCTGTAGAAACCGGGCTTTGGCAGTCCTGCATGTTATGGAACAATTGGATTGATCTAATCTAAAATAGTCTACTTTTTCCCATACAGTATTATAATCTAAGTTGACTTTCCTCAGCTGGCAAATAAGATTAACTGTAATGACTGCAAATATATGGAATTCATTCTTCCTGCTTCTTAGTTACTTCAGGTAGGTATTTCTGTGGTTGAGGTTTTAGGTTGCATTGTTCATCACCAAGCACAGAGAAGCAGGCTCAGCTCTGCAGTGCAAAATAGCAACAATAGTTTCCTGAAAGCTGTTGGTGAGAACATGGCACCTCGTTCTTCACAAAGGGCAAGAATGTCCTGACTTGACTTCTGTTTATCAGCGCAGTCATCCACAAATCACACTTAGAACGGTATAGCTGTATAAGCAACCTTGAGATTCACTGCCGCCTGTATGGCAGCACTACAGAGACTGTCATTGCCACGTGTGACTTGTGCAGAGCCACAGGCAGTTGGCTTTTTTGGAGTTACTGTATATAGCATGCTGACCTGTATGTGTAGCATCTAGTAGAAGAAAATACTCTTACCATGGCCTTTTAGAAAAATACAGAATGAACCATAGAATCATAGAATGGTGTGGGTTAGAAGGGACCTTAGAGATCTAGTTCCAACCCCTCTGCCATAGATGGGGGGTTGGAAATGTCTATTATGATTTTTAAAATCAAATTACAGATTGTACATAAGCCTTCTCATCACGTATTTATCTCGTGAGATGCACTTCCGTTCATTTAACAACTTAGTCTTTCTGAACCCTTAAGTGTCCTTGCCTGTAGTATCTGATGTTAGCCTTACCATTTATTAAATGATGTGGTGGTTTCCCCTTTTGCTTGTGTGTGGATCAGGCACACCAAACAGACCCTCATCTCCCCAGGAGGATAGGCTGAACTGAGACTATGAAGTTTTCTGCTGTGAAGTAGGAGGTTTTTCCCTTGTTATAGTTTGCAGCACAGATGTACCTGCACAGATGTTGCTGGCAGAGCGAGCCCCACACTATCCCATAAACACCCAGGGCAGTAGATCATGAGCTGGGGCAAAAGGGTGGGAGTGATTAAGACAATTTGTGATTTGACTGTCCTCACCTGGTAATTGGTTTCTAGAGAAGGAGACACAGTTTTCTTTATCCTGAAGTGGTGCTGAGCCTGTGCCAGGAGTGGGGAAAGGTTATTGGCGCAGCGACAAACCCCTGCGCCTCCTATAAACACTGTGAAACCTGGATGCGCTCCGCGCTCTGCTTCTGCAGCTCAAACGTACCGCTGGACCTGTCAAGTCCGATGGGAGCTTTTGAAACCACCAGTAAACAAAATTGTAACAATTATGTGTAAAAACCCCAATGGGCTAGGACTGCAAAGGAAAAGCTGCGGAAGCATGGAGGATCATTAATTTTTCCCATGGTGTTTGACTATGAATGTGATCTTTTGGCCAGGGAAATACTTGAGGCAGTGCAGTTAGTAACACTTCTCCCAGAGGCTGTCATAACCATGCTTTAGACACTGAGTCACAGATGTTTACTCAATCATCATCGCACACCCTGGTTTCTAAGAATTACACAGAGATGGGTTCAGCAAGACTCATTTCGTGAATGGCCCTTTCTGATAGCAGGCACCCCGTGTATAAATTCTCCCCATATATTTTCCTGCAGTTCAAATTACAGTGCTTGATTAATTGATTTGACTGAAGAGAATGCACCAAGTAAAGTTCAAATGGAAAGAGTAAGCAGCTGGACACATGTTCACTTTCTTTCACAGTCTTGTTAGTTAATTTTGGCTGATGATTTCATGCAAACTGTGGTACTGAAGTGTATTCACAGCGCTGTCTCACTGAATATAGATAATGTTCCCGAGCTGTTGGAAGTGTGAAATACATTTCGTATAAGGCCAAATTCTAGTTGTGTTGATATCTGTGGGAGAATTGCTGTGCTTTCAGGGGATCAGTATTTGGCCCTTGATGCCCTTTGAAAGTTGTTGGGTTTGGTTCTTTTTTTTAAATTATTTTCTACTATAAATGAGCATTCAGAAAATATCTAATGTGTCAGAAACGTTCTGTTGTTGCATATATAAAATTCCTCTCACAGAATGATTTTAGCAGGCTTGTTGGATGAGTTTTCTAAATCATTTGGACAGAATGCTTGCTTTAAAATTGTGGTTTATGCTCTTTAAAGGAAGTTGACATCATTGAATTTCAAAGGAGTAGGGGATTTGCTGCCTTTTTATACTGTAAACAAGCTTCCTTCTAGAAGTCCCAAACCTAAAGCAGGCAAAGCCTGTGATATATCCACGATAGCTCTTTAGTTTGGGTTTTTATTGTGTGCCGTCGATCGGTAGAAACAGACTTTACTGAATTCAGAATACTGGCTAGCCCTGAAGTCCTAGTGTGGTATTTTATATCCTTTCCCTCTAGCAAAATTTTGCATTCAGTGCAGCTCACTAGTAAATAAAAATAATCTGCATCAGGAAAGATTTAGATGTTTCCATAATCATTATTCTTTCCTTACATGTAAGAATGACACCTGTGTATTCCATAGCCATGTTTTAGGGAGCTAAGGTAACTGCTGTCAGTGGGATGAAGCAGAAACTCCCCTTCCCTGAGAAGAAAGGCAATGTTGGGAAGTGTCACCGTGAGAGCGAGCGAGCCGTGGGCTGCCAGCCAGTCTGTCACACTGCTGCCGCTCTGCCTAGAGAGGCGAGACAGATGCACATGGAAAATAGCCAGCCTCTTCCTTGTGTGCATTGCACAAAACCTGTGTGAAACACTTTCAGTATTAATTACTAATCTCACACAAGGTGATCGGGCCTGAGGGAAGAAGAGTTTTAAAGAACAAACAAAAAATCAGCGGAAGCTGGAGAAGCAGCTGTGAGTCCTCTAATCATGCTCCAAAACGATCATTCTACCGCTCAGCTGCATGAAATGCATTTTCCTTCCAATCTCACCAAGTTCTCCTTCACTGTCAGAGACTGTATTCCTTCCTGGGCGCTTCTTGTGGAAAGATGAAGGACACTTGCTCTGACAGCTGAACACAGAAGTTAAAGTTCACCTTCAGAAATAAGATGTGGTGAAAGAGGCTTAGTAGACTGCACCTGCTATAAATTAATAGCTAAGAGCTTACCTCAGTGCAATTTTAGTGAATAATGTATTATCACATTTCCCCCTCTCTCTCATCTGGTCTTTCATGATACTGTGAATGCAACTTGGGTTTATAGATCAACAGAATAGTTAATATTCTTTTTCTTTTTAAATAAAGTACAAGATAATGTGTAACAACATCTGTGTTAGCGAACTACAGCACAGCTGTTGTGATAGCTGCTTGGAATGTGTCTTCCTGAAGATGTTTCTTGCTCTTTACTACATTTCCATGTTTTGGGATAGGAATCCCCAATAGGGATGGGAAAGTTTAAGTTTCGCTTTCACATACTTACTTTGGTTGCAAAGGAGAACAATCTCAAGGGGTAAAAATTTATTGAAAACTTGTCAAAGTAAATTTTGGAGGCATAAAAATAATTGATGAATCAATTTTGGAGAAGCCCACCTTCTGCATTGTCATCACTGCAGCGACATCTGAACTGCACTGTGGGCTTCAGTCATCCCATCTCTGGGTATTAGAGAGCCCTATGGTTATACAGAATGGGTACAGGGTTGTCACGTTTAGGGTACTCCTGCACCTTTCCTACAGGGGCATGTGGCTGCAGAAGGTAGTTCATTGCACTTAGCTAGGACACACATTTAGATGAAACAACTTACCCTTCCTTCTCTGTAAAGAAGAGGTACAAAAGATTAGTGATGTTAGATAAGCCCCATAGGAGTTATGTTTATATGAGCTCTCTTACCTGTTCATGGCTGGACTGATGTAACTGGAGGTGTGCCTGCTGTGAAGCTGCAGGATTTACAACAGCCCAAGGCTGAACCTGGTCTAATTCTCAATAGGAAAGTGCAATACATTAAGATAAAGAAATTGGGAATTTGCATTTGGTGTAGTGTGTTACATCAGATTTCACTCCTAAGCTGGGTTTCAAAAGTCACTGAGTACTTCAAAACACCTGAGCACTTTCAGTGGGGCTGAGAAGTGTGTACAGGGTGCAGGTGGTGGGTCAGCTGTTCCTCCCACGGACTGCAACACCGCGGGAGGACGGGCAGCAACAAAAAAGTTGTTGTCAACCTGGACAGATTGATACAAGGGATCTGACCTCTTTAAGTGCTAGAAAAGGGAAACCAAAACTCAAACACAGCATGCTTGTTAGTCTTTGTGTCAGATCAAATAATATGTGCCTCTACAGATCGAAGTATATTAATGGATTTACGTGGTTAAAAAGGAAAAAAAAAACCTTTAAAAAGAAGGATGACTAAAATATGTATATGTAGCTTGACAGTATATTTTCTTTTAGGAAAATCTGGAATAAAAACAACATTTATGCACACTAAGCAGATGTTTATGATTAGTTCTTAGTTAACGTTGCCCAGCTGGCCGTGGATGGCTTTATGGAGGGGAAAGCATTTGAGAATGTCACATGTTTATATAAATCAAGCACATGGCAGTCGTGATACTGGGGCAAAAGTGCTATATTTCCCATTTTAGGCAACTCTTTCAAATCATATCATAGGACAGTGAAGTAGGCTGTTGTCACCAACAGAGTGTTACCAGTTTCCTGTAATGAGTGATGCATATTTGTATGCATAAATGTTTGTTCTGAGGACTAGACACAGGCATGCAGTATATGCATCTCTATGTGTAAACATCTTTTGTCAAATTTGAGGAAATCAATAGGTAATAAAACATTAGAGGAGGTGTCCTATTTGATAAACCATATTAGTTTAGAATATACTTAATTGTAAATACACTGGCTTGAATATAATCTACTACTGGTAATACATAATTTTGGTATTTCTTTTCATATTTTCTTTATGGGTCAGGAAATGGACTACGTTATTTTTAAAATGTGAACTGTTCATCGGGACCTTAAATTGTTTTCCTGTTTATGGAAAATGTGCCTTTACGGGAAGATTACCTATTACTGACTGCATGGGCAACAATCTCATGTGGGGCTGTAAATAATAATTTTGTGCACAATATATCTGCTTTCTCCCCACTCATGAAGTTGTTATGAAGTAGGACATATTTGCAGAAATACGTAGAAAGTATTTAGCTCCTAGTTAATAAAAAAAATAAGCCAATATGTGCACTACTTGGTAAGAAGGATGAACGAATCTGTGTCAACTGTTTCTTGATAAAGTTTTATTTTCAAGAGAGTCTTATAAATTTTCACTCTGTTTCAAGTATATAAATGCTGATGCCAATTTTAGCTCAGCAAAAAAGTCTCTTGATTTAACTCGATAAGTATTTCTCAGGCTTTCTGTGTAGATGTCATCCTGTGCTTGGCCATTCTGTTTTCAGATGAGTCCTTGACTCAGTTTCCATATCTATTAAACAAGAATAATGATATTTTATTTGAAAGTGAGATGTTGTAATGAAAGCTATTGCAAACATGTGATATGTTGTTCAATTGAGATACACAGAGAAAGACAAAGGGGAGAAGAGAAAGAGAGAAGCTGAAAAGGTTTTTTTTCCACAACCCTGTGTTTCTCAGTTTCCTTGGAGAAAATTTGGAGAGTGCTCACACACAAATCTGAATCAAGGCTATTTAACGTTTTCCATGACCAGCTGTGGCCGTAGTATTTGAATTTTTTTCCATTCTGAGGTGCCTTTCTACTATGTTAGTATGAAACATGCTTTGAAAATATTCGAAGAGGTTGTTATAAGATTCTAATTTAAATAAGACACTTTGAACATTTTTTTTTAATTGAACTTAAAAAAAAATCAAAGAAAAAGGAGGGGTGAGAGTTTTCCTTTATTAAGAAATTGAATTAATTTTTTTGGCATATGATTTCCATTCTCTCAAGTTCATGACACTCAATCACTTCACTGTGTCTTGTTTTACAAACTTGGATGCAGAACTGAAGTGGTGAGGCTTCGGAAGAGAAGACTGTTCTGGCAAAACAAACCCAACGAGCAGCCGCAGAGCTTCCTGGAGCCCTTGGCTGGCATTGCTGCTGTGAGCGTGGGCGTACGTGGGAAGAGGGCTGGGGGGGGATGCTCAGGCAACCCTGTGGGTAAGCAGAGGAGCAGCTTTGCAGGGACCTGGAGTTTAGCCCCAGCTGCACTGCACCCAATGCTGGTAAATCTGATACAGCTCCTGCTGCTGAATTGTTCCTTCGTGCAACTTGTTATTTCCCTTACCCACACATCAGTCAGGAAGGTGGTCCCTGCTCAAAAGATGTTTCACAGCAACCCTCTCTGCAAGGAGTGATATCTCAGTGTAACATAAGCACAGGTTTCCTTTCCTCATATGCGAAAAGGACTTGTCACTCCTACCCTTTGGAAGGCATGGTGCACCCAAGCCCACAAACAGGATGCTTTTGAATGGTTGGGCACATAGCTAGTGCAGTGAGCAACAGCTCTACACCTGCATGTCCTGCTATTGATAAGGAAAAGAATTGTGTTCCTTGTTTTTTAACGTTCATTGGTCTGTTTGAAGTGCTTTGATTAGCTTGTAAACCAGTAACGTCCTCAAGTAATATCTTCAATACAAACATGTCTTTCATTACTGTGCTACACTAGAATGATGTGCTCACCTAAATGTTACCCAGGACCACCAGGCTGCATGCGGCGCTGCCAGTGTGCGCCAAAGGGCTTTTCTGCACAGGTGCTGTGGGAACTCTGGAAGCAGTGAGACCTGTTGGGTGAAACCAGCAAACGGTTTGTTTTGCTTTTAGCTACTCTACTGTTAATCATTGTGAATCAAAAGCTGCTTAAAAATCAAACCTTTTTTGAAGGAATAATGCTATCGCATGAAGTTTTTCCAGGGAATGGTTCAGCTACAGTAGCATGACTCTATTCTCCAGCTGAAATAAAATGAAACATAAGTACTGTTGTCAAAAAGTAATAGATCTTTTTGTCTGGCTTCACATCAACAAGGATATCTATTTAATTTGATATTTAAGTTTACATGATTTTTTTTCTTTCATTTCATACTTCATAGATAATATACCTGTATATCTAGTAACTTTCAGGAAACAAGTTTTAACTGTTATGCGGTTCTAAAGGCATGTAAGTGATGCAAACAAAACCTCAGAGTTTGAGCTATCTACATTTTTTTAATGTGAAGTGATTTACAGTTAATATGTAGCATATACATATGTTTTGTGCTACATTGAAAGGCTGTTTTAAAATTGTGTTGTTACTATATAGCCTAGCACAAGTTAATTGGTTGTTCTTCTGGACAGCTTATATTGTGCTTAATAAGAGAATATTAATTTCCAGAATGATAGGGTGGTTTTTTTCCCAGTCTCATTCTGTTAGCATGTCTTATGTAGAATATCCATCTTTTTGCACCTACATGTGCAGATATAAGTGCAATCTTGAAGTACAAGGATGATGATGTTCCCTGACCTATTATTACAATTAAATCAGAGCATAAATTAATGATTCCAGAAAGGAGTTAGTCCTTTTTTCTACAATGCAAGCAGTGTATCTAAATGACATCATTAAACATGGTTATGGAAGAATGCAATTCATTCTCTGTTCTGCAGAAATGTGTAACTGATAGATGTGCTCTTATACCTGAACTTAGCAAAAACTGTTAGCGTACTATACATGCCAAATTGTTTAGTTTTGTGTACTTAAACAAAACCACAGTAAATTAAAGCAGCTATTTCAAAACCTCTGAGAAGTTTAGTAAGTATATAGATGTAGGACTGAGGAATTAATAAAGTAAAATGAATGGGAAAATAAAAAAATCTGCACTAGTTTCTGTGGCCTTTTGAAAATTTTCAAATAAAGGTCACATGCATACACCCACAACCATTGTTTTTTAGAACAAGCAATCAACAAACCAATGCAAGTACACAATTAAAAGGCAAGAACTAATCATTAAGACCCCCTTAAGTGCTGAACTCTTTCTCACAGCTGCAAAAGGTATAGCACCAGAATCCAGAACCCATGTTTGTTGTTGGAATCATCCTTGCCCTCTTGTTTCCTGACTTTAATGTAATAGTTCCCAACAAGGTAAGGCAAAATTTTGTGAAGTTATTTCCATTGAAAGGGTGGATTTGTAGAACATCAGAAGTTTGAGGAAATGTCTCAATTACTGCCAGGAATTTTGGGCCCCATAGTCTTCCAGCTTGCTTTGCTATTAGTCTGTTAGATAATTTCTTTCCACATTTGTAAAGTTTCTCCCCATTGACATTAAGATTTACACAGACTCTTCTGTCAAAAAAAAAATAATTACTAAGATATTTTGTGACTCTTACCCATATTCACATGGCCAAATACTAATCAACAGGCTATGCAACACATCACTTTTAAATTTTTAGCCCCTTATGTTCAGCCAGCCAGTTATTATCCAGCATGCAAAAGAACAGGGTCTGGATCATAAAAAGCACATACCAGGGGTAGTTACACTGAAAAATGCCAATGATTCTTGTTTAGTGCACAAACAAATTTTCCTTTTGTACAGATGTACTTGCTTTGACACCATCAACCTGAATTAATAATAGAACATAGAAAAGAATAAGCCCACATATCAAAATGTTTTTAAAATAGTTTTAAAAAATATATAGCTGAAAATGGCAACTTATTCTTTTAAAGTTCAAAAGTTCACTCATTTTAAATTTAGTTGGCTAATTTTGTATATAAACCAAAAAAGGACAGAATGACCTTTCTGACTGTCAGGTATAAAGATCATTATGTTCAGCCTGATTTCTACCAGCTGTTGTTTGGTTTGGGTATTTTTTCTGCTTAGCCAAAGAGCCTCATGTCCTCCCTCTGTTGAAATGTAGGAGACTTTTGACTATTGATTTCAGCGGCAGCAGGACCAGACCCTTCATTATTGATGGTTTCTTCAGGCATTCAGAAAGAAAAATGTTTGAAATCTTCAGATTCTATTGAAGATAGAACCTTTTGGAAAAGTTTGTCTCTGTCATAAATATTCATCACAGTGCAGTGGTTGATCTATAATGTTCAACAGATGGGATTATAAATGGCTGAAAGGAGTCTGCTGTTACCAGTTCTGAACAACTAATTGCTGTCCATATTAAAGCATTTATTTTGGTTTATGGTAATTAGGTGTTAACACTCTGGCATGGGATGTCCTGTGGTGCATTTCCATTCAGTAGAACAACTTTGCCATGGCCACATGGAAGCTCAGTCCTGACCACTGTTAGCACATCAGTGCCTGTGCGTTGGGCTGTCCCTGCAATGGGGACCTGATTTCTTCTCCTGCCTTTGCAGGCCATCTTCCCAGAGGGACGTGAAGCGCTGCTAGTGGCTCAAGGAAGGGTCCTCTGCCATGTGGGCTTGAAACTCTCTCGTGCTCTGTGGTGGGGAGCCCTAGAGGAGGGCGAGTTCATTATAACAGTAGAAACCTCGAGGAAGCTTGATTGTCCATTTGGAGATAAGCCTGTTGCCCCTGCTGGAACCCAACCAGGAGCTGAGGCAACTTACCCTCAAGGGCAAAGGCTTCTACCAGCAGCCCTTTACAGACCAGTTAAAATCTCACTCCACTGCATTAAAGGAGCATATCCTGAAGCAATACAGGATATGATGTGGAAAGAAACTGGATTTTTAGGGAAGGTTTCCATGCTGCTTCTCTAAGTTTTTTTTTTTTTTTTTTTTAATCTCTTTATGATATATCAAGATAGTAGCGAATAATTTAGCTTGAAGCCCAGTCCTTACCCTCTATATTAGCAGATGTGGAAATTACATCTTCTTCAATGTAGCGTGAAACTCCTGAAAATCTGAATGTTTGACTGTAAAATCTCATATGAGGTCAGTAAACTCCATGCTTAATTTCAGTGTTCCAGTCTGTTTTAATTGCCAGTCCAGTATGTTCAGCAATGCCTCTATTTTAATCTTGGGCCAGCAGTTCACTTCCAAGTCTGGCTGAGTCAAAGTTATCGATAAAAGACTGGCAAATTCAGGAGTCTTCTTCAAAATAAGCGCTCTGGTAATCAGTCTGAAGGTTTGTTCTTGGCTTTAAAATGTTAAAGTATGAATACGAATTCACATTGCCTTTGCTAAATACTTCCTTTCTCAGTTTCCTTTATGGGTGCGTATGTATACATATGTGTGGGTTGGGCGTATCAGCAGACAGCTCTAGCTAAAGTGGTAACAGTGCTTAGTGCCAACAGTTTCAAGAAATGATTAATCAGCTGGACAGGGAGATTTTCAAGAAACACAGTTCTTTCAAAATCACCTTTCCAGATCCAAGAAACTATAGTTCCTCCTGCTGGCTCCTGTGTTTGTAGTGAGGCTGAACCATCACCTAGAACAAAGCAGTCGGAGTATAAGGTACATAGGAGTATAATGCTACTTTCGTCCTAGACATAGTATATGAATAAAAGCAGTTTAGATGCCTAAAATGAAGTTATGTAAACACAACACACTGGGTTTGTGAACCATTTGACAGATACCTTCTTATACATACTTTCTGTCACTAGAGGAGTTATTTTCACAATGCCTAACATACTAGCTGTAGTGTCACAGATATGGTGGACACAAGCTTCAATGAGAAACAGGAATCGTTAATGTAATTCAATGGCACGTAACAAGGGTATGAATTTAAACAAAGAGGAGAAATCAGTTTACTAACATGTTATATGTGTGTTTTCACATGAGCCAGGTTATACCTCTGGGACTTAAAAGTCTGCAAACCATCTGTGCAGCTTTTCTTTTGTAGAGTTTAAGTACTTAGTTACACAAAAACCTCTGTGGTTTTTGTGGTTCTCTGCTTTTTTCCCCTAATATTCTAATGTTCCATGACATATTTAGATAATTGATGTCACTTCTATCAGGGTGTGATACACTTGCCCAAGAAAAGTGGTGAAAGCTTCAGATTTTGAATCATTTAAATCTGGGTAGGGAGAGTGTTCAGTCAAAAAAACCCCACATCTTACACACTGAAGTTGGTGCTCAGTTTTGCCCAGCATCCTCCTCCTGCTGTTAGGTCCTGTCATCCTGCCACAATGAATTATGCTGCCCTCAAAATGAATATAAGAAGTTGTATGACTATCAAAATGGACAGTCACTGCCTCCTTGGCTGGAGTAGACGCAGTATGTGGCAAATTTTTAATATTCCTCTCAAGCAGACATTCCCTGAGATAAAGCTCCACTGAGTAGCTGGGTATGTAACTTTTTTTTTAAAGCAGGAATAAATAATGTCATGATTAATTTTAAAGTGAGAAATAGGTCTGTGCGGCTTCAGAAACTGTATGTAAGGGCAATTAATAATGACTGTCCTTTGGGTACTACAACTGACATTTGACTGTAGATGCCATCATTGCCCTTCCATGGCTGATGCCAGCACTTCTGTACCTGATTTGCATTTCATTGCTACCTATAACTGCCATTCCTCTGTTTTGTCCCTGAAAGCTAACATCTGCTAATATTTAATTCCCATCAGTGCTTACTCTATCACAGAATACAGCATGGCTAAAATAAATCACTGAACCATGAACTGAGTCCTAGCTTTGTAGGAATGGAAACTTTTTTTTGCCCCTTTCAAAGAGAGGATGGAGTGCAAAATACATGTTTCTTGTAGGTGTATCTATAAATGTGCCAGCTGCATTTATGGGTAAAAGAAAAAACTAAAGAAAACTGTGGCAGCAATAGTTGACACACTCTTCAAAAGTGCAAACAAGTGACCCAAGTTATTCAGTTTTCCTACTCCTTAATTATACAAAACATGTGCTGTAACTGTAACAGGTAAAGGTTGCATTTCTGAGAGAAAAAGAATTTCACAGATCAATTGGGTTTGTAAATTTTTCATATTTTTTTTCTCCTTTCAGAACCAATAGTGTTGAATACAGGTCTGGATGAGGTTTTAAGTCACACTTTTTCATACATACAAATGTAAAGAGCTGCTAATGAACTAGGTGCTCATTACCCTCATTGACACTTGGCAGAAGGATTGCAGGAAGGATTATTCATGCCTAGTATACATCAAATAGTCTTTGTCAAAGCCTATGGCATATTGATGGTTAGAGAACACACGCTAACAGAATCCTTTGCGATGAATGCCCCAGTGATGTATGTCAGTTTGCTGTCAGCTTAAAATATCAGAAATGTAATACTAACTGCAAGCGGGGGAGACAAAGCAATTTTCAGTAATAGTTATTGTTCAAATAACTAAAATAACTGTCCAAAACAGCATTCCGCAAAACACTTTGCAAAACATATTCCTGTTTAAATATGAATAAACACACATTTTTTAACATTAGTTTCGCAAGAATTCCTCCAGACTTTAAGATTCCCAGAGAAACATCCCAAATCTAGATAAGGTTTCTTCCTAAATTTTATAAAGAACAAAAGGATCTTTTAACACCCTGCTGGACTTAACCTCATCCATGCTCAGGGAAGAAATATGTTGTCTGGGTCAATGAATATCTGCAGTATCGGGAACGGTATTGGAGAGAGTACTTTCTCCTGAAGGTGATGCCCTGAGCTTCATGTTTCTTAAAGTACATTTTCTTGAAATAGGTCCATCTCAGAAATTGGTATGGGAATCATACTGAGTGGTCACAGAGGGAAAGTAGGTTGTTATTGATGCAGGTTCTCAGCTTTGGACAGATCGGTGTCGTGATTTACTTTTAAATGCAAACGAGCTTCAGTGTTTTTTCTAATGTTCTCTAGAGATTATTTCAAGCTTTAGAGTTAGATGTGTGATGCACGCTATTTTCTAAGCTAGATGTACAGCAGTTTTAAATTCTTCTGTTCATGTTAAATTTATTTTAGAGTTCATGATCAAATACCTCAAAAGTAATGATAGTACAGAGTATGTTTCTTTGCTCTCTTTGGTGAAAATTCTTTTCTAATTCAGGCAGTCATCACATTTACATTTGGGTGTGGTGGAAAGGACATGGTGCATATGTATGTGTATGGGATGACATCTGTGCAAAAGCAGAAGCGATAAAGCTTGAAAATATTGGTGAGAGGCAAGTAAGAGGCTTCTGAAAGCACTTCTGCAGTACCTCAGCTCACAATGGCAAGCCCTGGCTGCTCTTCCAGCTCTTGGGAAGATGCTGCCATGCCAGATCACCAAGGTGTCACAGATCCTTTGGTAGCTCAATGCAAAGTGGGTAGACGCTCACTGGAGACGTGGCTGGTCCTGCAGAATTATTCGTGAATGGGGCAGTGCTTGAATCTCCGCTGTCAGCTCCTGGCCTTGCTGACATCAGTGAGACTTCACTGTGAACTTCGACAGAACCAGGGTTTCACCTCAGGTCTCCAGATGTGAAAGGTTAATGCATTAACCCACTGCAGCATTTAGCTCCCCAGGCTTGATACCTATTTCAATATACTTTAGTGCAAGTCTGTAAATATGACATTCAGAGGTGGCTCCCAAGAGAACTGGGTACATCAGAAATAGTGCTAGCGTGAATAATGCATATCACAAGAATTTGCGAGACTGTCAAAAGGGAGATATGACTTACCCAGTGTTTGAGACAGTACTCTAGGAATTGTAATTTGACAGAGCCTTTAAGAATTTCTATGTGCGCAAACACATTTGTATGATGGGGATATCTGGAGTCACCAGTAGATTATCTGGGCCCCATTGTGCCAGGCACTATACAAATACAGCCTTTCTCTACAATACTTACAATGTAAGCACATAAGATGTATAAAGTATTGGATAATGAAGTGTTGTTATTCTTATTTTACAAATTGGGAACCAGGGCATAGAAAGGTTAAATGATTTGCCCAAGAGCGCACAGCATGTCTGTGGTAGAGCTATCATTTGACTCCAGATTATAGACTTCCTCAATCCAATTCCTTAATGAAATTAGTGCTTGATAAAGCATAATCAAACCTATCCTTACTTGAAACCCTATATAGACACCAGAAGGAAAAATAACCCTTACAGTTCTTCCAATAGCATCACGATTATCCCTTGAATGTATTGATACACCTGCAACTTGAAGTGATACACTTGCTCTTTCTTACGCCTGCTTTTGTAAATTTAGCATCTGCCAGAAAAAAGAAAAAAAAAAAAAAAAGTTCTTACCATGAGACTGAATGGAAGTTATAATACTCTTTGATTCATTGACTGGTTATCACACAAATGCCGATGTTTTATAGGATGCACAGTACTATGCTAATGCAGCAGGGAAACGTAAAATCCTGTGTGCATTCAAGTGATGCACATCTAAATCAGCTAAAACAAGGTTTCAGCTTGGACTGACCTGTTATCAGTGAGTGATTGCCACTAGAGTGTGCGTGTGTTTTATGCAGTAAACTGCACTTTCTTTGCACATAATAGTCCAAGGTCTCTGTCTGTGGCTGAGGAGCCACCAAATCTAGCTCTTTTCCAGAGCCTGGGGACCTATAGTGCTTCAGGGATGGAACATTTCTGTTAAATCCTGAGATCTAGTTTGTAATCTCTCCAGAGTCCTGTTGCTCTCCTATTTTCCAAGGTGCAGAAAAAAGTCGTAGTTATTAACTCTTCCGCTACCTTCCATCAGTGTAAATTGTGGAAACAGGTGCATGTCCAGCCTTACTCAACTTGCATAGCTACTGTCAAGGTGAAAAAACTATACTTTCCTGTGAAACTTTTTTATTTCTTGGTTTTTCAATAAAATCAGAGGTTTTTTTAAATAGGTTTTTGCAGCCAAGAGAATGTGGATTTACTTTCTAGCTCATTGACTTTGCTTATTTAAAACTTTTTCTTTCTTCAAGTAATTTCAGTTCCAAATTTCCTTCTCTCTTTTTTCTGTGAAAAAAGACCATGCAAAGGAAATATTTGAAAAACTTTTAAAAACAGGAAAAAGTTGACCGTAAAATCATGCAAAGCACCTGGGCCATCTTTAAAGTCTGAAACAACTTTTGTTCACATTTCATTAAACTCTCTGGATCTCAGGCTGGCAAGTCTCTGCAACAGAAGCCATTGACAATTGTTTGGCTTTGTGGCTAGAAAAATAACTAAATGAAACCAGAGGGCTGAGAGGTTGAATACATTGTCTTAGCTCTAACATCACAAAATTCACAGCAGTTAGCAAGTTTACAAGAGGATCTGGTTTTGCAAACCCTTGCATTTGCCTTTAACCTCACTCCAGCAAAACTAATGACTTGTGACTGGTGGAAAGCCTGAAAAAGACAATTTCCATTTCATAAATAGTTGAACACCATCTAAAAGAGGGCTTTAAAGACACCTAAAATTCAAAATAGACACTCCTAAAGTGTTTTAAGTTCAAATGCTAGTAATATGGCATACTGTATCTTTGCTAAACTACTAAGAGTGCCTGAAAAGCTGTTATTTCACAGGCCTTCAATGCACCTGGTTGTGTGATGTTAATATTTAATGAAGAACTTTGGTTGTCAAGTGACTATAAAACAGGCTGGTTTATAAATTGCATTAATACAAAATGAAGTTTACATTCAAATTGTCAGAATTTTAGGGTCACAAGTGTGAAAACCTCCCCTGCCATGAAATCATTATGTTGTAAAGTTCAACTCACATACCAAAAGATCAATTTAATAGTTGGCTGTGAAAGTGTCTCACACATCAAGCTTCCAACTTTCAGCTGCCACCCTCTTTGTTCACTAGACAAAGACAAAAAAGGCACAGACATATATCAGGTGCAGTCCTGGTCTGAAAAATCAAGTCATTCTGCAAATTATGTTCTCTTGCTCCAGAAACCTGATTGCTGTGTAGATAGCTATGCCTGACTTCTGTGAGAAAATCAATTCTTACTGTCCTTTAATCCTGCTCACCCTGCAAAGCTGAGGCAGTGATCTGAAAGGGAGTTCAGACTTTCTGTATCATCTGTGCAATAGTTTTCTTGTTTCCATCTGTCCTTGCTGTCCATGGGTGGCAATAACATTATAAAGGGGTTAAATATGGCCTCATTTGCCCTTTAAAATACCAACTAGTAGTAGCAATAAAAAGGAACAGCAGACATTCAGGGAAATCTGCAGAGCTGATGGGGAAAAGGACATTTTCTATTGGGTAGGTGAGAATTTAAAACTGGAAATTAACAGAGACAGCGCGCTGGGATCTTGCAACAGTTTTTACAGAGGTGGGAGCAGAGCTCTGCTTTACGTGAGTTGCTCAGGGTGAGAGAGGAACTCTCTGGTAGTCCAATCTTCAGTCATCGATTGTGGTAACTTTTAGATTATCTTCCCTGAATTCTGCTTTTGTACTGGAAGGGGAAACTGCATCTTTAGAGGGTGTCTTGACTTGGTTCTCACGTAAGGGCTGTGCAAATTCCTAAATGTCTTACCGAAGACTTTCAGCTGCAGCTTCCAAATCCAAGAAAGAAATTGTGGTTATTTGTTTCTCTTAAGTTCAAGATATGAATTATGCTTAAAGGAGTTCCTCGTGAGTGTTTAAGTGAAAATATGTGTTAGTGAATTTGGATTGAATTTGAACAGTTATGAGGAACTTGCCAAGATGCTTTGCAAAACCCAGGTACACAATTCAGACTGAAACCTCTTTCTTAGAAATGGCGAGACACACCTCTGAAAACTTGACACTAGGCCAAAGTAGATAGAAGCTTTTTAGCTAGCTTACAGTTGCACAATGTGTAATAGTCTTTTGACTTACTGTCCTGGAACTTGTAACCATGTGTCTTGTTTTAGTTCAGAGTTGATATTCGATGATTAGTAAATCCAGGAGATATCAACACAGTTTGAAAATGAAGTTCACGGTGCATTTACTGCTTGACTGCCAAAAAAAATTCAAATGCAGGGTTCTCTCAGATGAAAAGAAAATGGCTAGGGTTACTGGCTGGCTCTGTGCAGCATGTGGAGTAGTGTAGTTTTACTGTGTGATAATCATTGCTTCAGAACCTGTTTTCAATTACCAGCAAGTCCCAAGTCTGCTGCTGACTCTGTCCCAGACATATAGTGCGTAGCGTGAATTGGAGCATTGCATAACACAGAATGGAAGCTAAACCAAGTTCTTTGAAAAGACAATTTCCCAAACACTATTAGTCGTCTTACCTGTGAGAAAACTCTCTTATCCTGAGAACTTAAGTGCTGAGACTGCCTCCAACTTGAAGTCATTAGGCTCTGTTTTATTAATTCAGCCGGTGTGATGCCGATCTCTATCATTTGTTTTTCTTAATTTATGTGCATTAAAGAATTGCCCAGAGGCTTGAAACATGGAGAGAGTGCTTTCAGAAGGACAGAACATCAATGCCTACCAGTGAATGAAATACTTAACAGGAGAAAAATTTCATTCCTTGCCTTAAATGGGAAACTGAAGTCTTCAAAAGATGTGTCTATGGAAGCCAATCTCAAAACAGTACAAATGAAAGAGGAGCTGGCTAAGGAGAAAGGAAGGTAATAATGGCTGTGAGAAGTAAGAACGAGAGAAGTGGCTGGGAAAGACGTTTAAAAACGTGTGGGGAAGCAGTTTAGTGATTAACAGCATAGGCATATATATTTTTTAAAGTTTTTTTCTAAATAACTGCTGTGCACATTGGGGGTCTGAAGCACAATTCAGTTATAATGGCTTCACAGGTTCTAACACATTAGCTATTCTACACTGCTGTGTGTAGCTCTCCTTCCAGTTGCTCTAATCCTGCTGTGACTGCAGGATCACGTGAATTACTAAAAGCTAAACCACATTATCTTGCAGTTCAGGTGGATGAAGTTTACACATGCACTTGTTATTCCATCACCGTAACCTAGACAGTCAAGCCCTAGGGGTCAGATAGAGACAGCACTCATTGGAGTGGTTGAGAAAAACTATTCAGGGAGTGAAGACTAGTTTTGCATATTCTCCTCTTTCTACATGTCTTATGCTGCTGTTGGTTCTGGTATTACAAATCCGAACCCTTCCTAGGCCAACAGATCTTATTCTGTATGCTGTATTACAAGCACTTTCTGTTTGTGCAGCCTCCACGTTTCTACTTTCCGTTAGTTTTTCCTCTAGCTGTTTGGGACTGGGGTGGAGGGGGGCATTCTCACTGGAACTCATTCATTCATCATGGCAACATGTATGCTGGCAATGATCAACCAGTATACCTAACAATGATATGGCCGGTATTGCTAACCTAAGTATTTCTACCTTCTCTTCTGGGTAATTTTGGATTTAAGGAGTGCTTAAGCTTTGACAAATTTTGGCAACAGCTATAAATTGACTTCATTTAATACCCAGTATTTCCCTAAGGCTTTTACTTTCAAAGGCTCTTAGGCTCCTTTCTGTACTTTTGGTAGATTTCCAGCTTTTATGTCCTTGTAATAAAATGGAAGTAACACAGTTGGGTCTATATAAATGACCATATAATAATAATATATCAACGGAAACTTTGCTAGGAAAGGACCCTGTAAAATGTAGTTGTAACAGAGCTCTCAGGCAGAATGTACCAGACAGAACAAACAAGTAGATCGAGACCAAGAATATTCTTCACTTCAGATGTGAACGTTGGCAACTGGACCCAGTCTACCTCCACATGAACCAACTGAAGCAGTTGAAAAATTATATGCACTCAGCCCAGATACTAAGCTAAAATCTGATGTATAGTATATTGCACAGCATCCCGAAGTGGGTTAGAGAGAATGTAGAGTGATTCATATGGCAGGGCGGACAGAGGATGCAATAACACTAAAATACTTAATGTTTCCAGGAAGAATCCAAGGCTGGCTGTGGCAGGTAGTAAGTTGATTACTAGACATCACGGTACTTGCAGATGGCAATGCAATTTCTTTGAGCCATTAGGTTTGCCTTTATAATTGTAAGGAGAGTTCAGGTAAAACAAAAGAAGATTCAGCACTCTCTCTTTTGGGGGATTAGAGTTAGTTATTTCTGAATTAATAGGGTATTAGACAAGTATGAACACACTATAATTGATTCAGATATTTCCAATTGACTCTGTCAGGAACTTCTAAAACAAAAGTATATTCATTAAATTACCTTTAGGAAATGTTGGTACTCTTTAATCATAAATAAAATGCATCAGCTTTTCTTTAACTCAAGTGTGAGAAAAAGCAACCAGTAACAGATCTTTTTCTAGCACCTGAAAGAAAAACCCAACAGATGGTTTCCATTTTCAAAAGTGGTGAGCAAAAATCCATTTGCTAAAAACCAAAATTAGTACAACCTACTGAAGTCATATTTATGTATAGTTAGTACCAGTGAGAATTCTTCAGCTTTGGAAAATAAAAAGTTTATCAACATGGAGTAACTGACCTGACTAAATAGATATTTTTTTTTTTCCCAGTCTAAACTGGAATTTATAACCACTGTAAGACTTATGAACTGAATAATTGACTGTTTCTATGCACGTTTATATTTACCTTGTTTAAAATGAATCATTGCCCCCGAAGTTTAGGGCAAAAATGTTTGTATATATGCAAGTGTTTACTTTCAAATGGTATCTTCTGATCTCACACAACTCCTTGTTGCAACTCTGCTTGCTCTTACTATTTCACCAAAGGAAGAAAGCAGACTCCAGTAGTTCTTGGGTAAGTTCGTCTAAAGAACCAATAGCAACTGTCCAGTATTGTCCCTGGTCACAACCAGTTCAAAAGTAATTTCTTTCTCGGACTGATTTTGGGATAATTAATATGCTGGTGAATTTACAGCATAAGATATCCTCAAAGGGCTTTTCTTAGCATCATTGTGATATATTCCTTCTGCAATGGTGGCGGGGAAATGCTTGGTTTCTTACATTCCCTCTCCAAGAAGCAGATTTGAGCTGAGGATGTATTTGCAAAATGGGTCTTCAGTGTGATGGGGTAATTAGCATTCTCCTGGCACTGCAGGACATGAGTGTGGGGTCAGACTGTACTCCCTTGTTCTGCTTGTTTTGCTGAGACGCCTGTATATGTTTGGGGGGGCAGGGGGGGGGTGGGGGGGTGGGAGCAGGGAAGATGATACTCTCCCAGTCCTAGCACGTGTCCCAGCATTGATGTGAAATGAGCCAGAGAAGGTTATGGGACTCAGGAGCAGCAGCTGCATTTCAGGGTCGGGAAGGCTGTAAAGATGAAGACCTAGCCTTTTAACTCTGGGGAAGGACAGAACCACGTTACTTCCAAGCAAAACCAATTCAGTCCTTCTATATCATCTTGGTTTGTGGGAAGCTTAAAACTAGGAGATGCTTTGAGGCACATTCAGGATTAGTTACTTTCAAATAAGAAACATGGATGGAGGTGAAATTTTCTCCTTGGTTTGTGTCAGTTCATACACTGAAGACTTCTCTCAGGGACTAAACTTAGAAATATGCACTTAAAAATTGCAGCATTTGGTTTCCTGGGAAGGTAAATGCTGCCTCTGTTAATGAGATATTGTAATACCGTATCCTGGGCTGCACCAAAAGAAGCATGGCTGGCAGGTCAAGAGAGGCGATTCTGCCCCTCTGCTCTGGTAAGACCCCACCTGGAGTGCTGTGTCCAGCTCTGGAGCCCTCAGCACAGGGAAGACATGGACCTGTTGGAGCGGGTCCAGAGGAGTGCCACAAAAATGATCGGGGGCTGGAGCACCTCTCCTATGAAAACAGGCTGAGAGGGTTGGGGCTGTTCAGCCTGGAGAATGGAAGGCTCCGGGGGGACCTTACAGCAGCCTTCCAGTACTTAAAGGGGGCTTATAACAAAGCTGGGGACAAACTCTTTAGTATGGCCTGTTGTGATAACACAAGGGGTAATGGTTTAAACTGAAAGGGGGTAGAATTAGACTAGATATAAGAAAGAACTTTTTTTACGAGGAGGGTAGTGAAACACTGGAACATGTTGCCCAGGGAGGTGCGCCATTCCTGGAAACATTAATGATCAGCTTGGATGGGGCTCTGAGCAACCTGATCTAGTTGAAGACGTCCCTGCTTATTGCAGGGGGACTTGACTAGATGATTTTTGGAGGTCCCTTCCAATCCAAAATATTCTATGATACATTTTTTCAAATCCAGAAGTCATAGAAGATTTATGTTTAAATCTTGCAGTAGGGTATGCTTTTGCCTGATTGGCAAAACATTCATCTCTGAATGTAAAGAAGGAATGTAAGGAGGTTGTTACTTCCATGATAGGTCAATTCTTTGATTCATAACCTGTGTCCTGTGTTTCCAGCTGCCTCTCACCTTGCACTTCTATGATAATGCCAGGAAGCAAAGGAAACTCTCTTAGACAATTTTTCTTGGTTTTAGCTAATAAGAGTTTTCCATCTGTATTTTTATTTTTCTCCATAATATGATTTCCATTGGGATCTGAACAAGCTGGATCAATGGGCAAAGGCTGATCCTGTGAGATTCAATACGGCTGAGTGCCAGGTCCTGGACTTGGGTCAAAAAAACCCCATGCAAGGCTACAGGCTTGGGGCAGAGCAGCTGGAAAGCTGCCTGGCAGAAAAGGACCTCAGGGTGCTGGCTGACAGTCAGCTGGACATGAGCCAGCAGTGTGCCCGGGTGGCCAAGAAGGCCAACAGCATCCCAGCTTGCATCAGAACTAGTGTGGTCAGCAGGACAAGGGCAATGACTGTACCCTGTACTAGGCCATGATGAGGCTGCACCTTGAACCCTGTGTTCAGTTTTGGGCCACTCACTTCAGGAGGGGTGTAGAGGTGCTGGAGCATGTCTGGAGAAGGGCAATGAAGCTGGTGAAGAAGGTTCTGGAGCACCAATCTTATGGGGAGGAGTTGAGGGAACAGGGGTTGTTTAGCCTGGGGAAGGGAGGCTCAGGGGGGACCTTATTGCTCTCTGCAACTCCCTGAAAGGAAGGAGGCTGTAGGCAGGTGGGGGTGGGTCTCTTCTCCCAAGTGACAAGTGATAGGACAAGAGGAAATGGCCTCAAGTTGTGCCAGGGGAGGTTTAGATTCGATCTTAGGAAAACATTCTTCGTGGGAAGGGTGGTCAAGCATTGGAACAGGCTGCCCAGGAAGTGACTGGGTCCTCATCGCTGGAGGTGTTTAAAAAGGGACATGGTTTACTGGTGGACTCGGCAGTGCTAGGGCGACGGTTGGACTCAAGGATCTTGAGGGTCTTTTCCAACCTAAACGATTCTATGATTATGTCTATAGGGCATCACAATCACTAGAATTTCCAACTATGAGATAAGGCAAAACAGTAGAAATCCGATTTATTCCTTCCGTGCACGTGACCGAATGCTTTTCTTTGGTGCAGTTTGTTGAGCCTGACCATAATTCACACTCAAAAATGTGAATTTTCACGTAGGTGTTCTCCTTTTTTGCAGTGCTGGCTCCTGTGGTAGCAGCCACACGTCAGCCCGCTCTCCTTGCCTGGGCCAGCTACTTGGGCAGAATAACAAGGTGCCTGTCGGTCTGAATCCACATTTGCTTTGCCTTTTCCTAAAGGTGTGCTGACAATGCAATACCCCTCTCTGAGATGAGCTTGTTCCCCTTTAAGCACATATACTCCTTTGAGGGTGGGGTTTTTTCCCACTGAAATCTGATTATGGCCCTAATCCCTCACTGTCAGATGACATGCTGTCACTCAAATCCTTTAAGGCTGTAAAGTTTCCAAACTACATCTGCAGACTTGCAGTTGTCTTTTACAAAAACAAAAATATGTGCTTAGCAAAAAGGAAAGCGCCTTTTTTCTTTTTTCTCCCCACCCCCCACCCCCAGCCCCTCCATCTTTCTAAGAAGTGATTGAAACATGTAGGACAGGAAGGGGACTTGATCCTATGGAGCGGTGAGGTGCCTGCCTCGCTGGTGCTTTGGGCTTCGCGTCAGTACTGCTAATGACAGTAGACTGACTGGTCTTTCTGAGCGTGCACATTTGGAAAAACGAAGTATGTCTTATTTTGGTGTAATCCATCGGAGAAGTCAGCCATGAAAGAACATTTTCTGCCTGGAAAATCAGTAGACAAAACAGGCCTGTGGTCAAGTGGTTTTTTTATTCTTTAATGATTTTTTCCCTATTTTCATCATTATATGTAATGGAATTGCCACCTCATTTGTATTCCCAGAAAGTGGTGTTTCAAGGGTCTTTTCCAACCTAAACAATTCTATGATTCTTTGATTTCTTATGTGAAATTATGGTCTTAATCTCTGACTTCTCCTGTACTTTTTTATAGGAAATTGCAACTGGCATGTTATTTCTGGTTCTTCCCTGAAGCTTAAAGTAGCTGGGATCTTACAGGAATCTGCCTGATGCATAACTTCTTCCTAAGTCTTTAGGCTAAAAGAGGTTTGATCAATACTTGGATTCTCATCCAGTCTGAATAATCCCTATTTTTGGAAGTTCATGTTTGATGTTTACTTGTAGGCAAAATTAATGATAGCCTACGCTGCTCTCTCCTCTTTTGAAACCTCCATTACAATTGACCTTGAGCATCTTGGCTATGCTAAATATGCAGCGTATCACTCATTCCCTCTGTGCAGTGAAACATCCGTTGTGGAAGGACAAAACAAAAATGAAATTTGAATATATTCTTACAAATACATCATCACAATGATTTGCTATGAAGGTTAAAAGCCAGCTGATTTCATCACTTCCAGATGCAGTGAATTGAGGACTGTTACGTCAATATTTATGTAAGCAGAGCCTACAGACTTTGATTGTCAATTACCTTTCAAAAGCCAGATTCTGAGATTTCACATCTAAAAGGAAGATCTGAAAAAAAAAAAAAAAAATCAGTGTGTATTTGGATTCTTTTGTTTCTTTAAATGGCAAGCCAAGAGATAAGAATAAAGCAGGTGTTCTTCTTATTCACCAGCCTGTCTGGTTCACCAGCCTTGTATTTTGAGCCCATTTTTCTTGAAACTTGAAGTCAGGGATGTTTCTGTGGTTGCATTTTTAGCTTTTTTTTTTCTGTTAAGTTCACTTTTCATGCGACTGGGCCTCTGTTTGTTTGGTTTTTGGGTATAGTTTGGTTTTGGGATTTTTTGTAGAATTCACTAAAATCGCAAGGGTGTTGTTCATAAAAACATGTATTATTCAAGCAACAACTGACAAACACAGTTACTTTTACAAGCGTGGAATGTGTTTGGATATGACCAAATATGGTTTGTAGTTCATTTAGTCACACTTCCTTTATGCAGAAATAAGAACCTCTTGGTTACTCAAAGAATGTGTAATTATAGTAGGAATTGGATAAAAAGAGGCACTGAAGTTCAAGACAGGAATATCTGATAAACAGTAAAGAGACACCACCTCTTTTTTGTCTCCACAAACAGAAGAATATAAACAGAAAAGCAAATGGAGTATAAACTGCACCATAAGCAAATAACAAGATTCGTCTAATTTACTTAGTAACTGAAATTAGATCTACTAGGTTTGTCCTACTCTCGCTTTACCCTATACTAGATACTTTGGAAAAAAGTGGTAGTTCAAATAATTCATCTCCAATTCTGTAAATATGCTATTTATTGAGGAGGAGCTGTACTGTTTCAAACATTCTCACAAGCAGTTGAGTGTCATGTTAAACTGGTGTAGGTAAACTAATACAATCCTGTGAACATTTACATTCTTTCACATGATGAGTCAGGGGTAATTGTACTGAAATAATCTTGTGCTGGTACGATCTCAGTCAAGGTGGCATTGAGAATAATTAATTCCAGGATGAAAAAGATGTTAAAGCTGTTGGAATATTTAATAGAAAACGTGACTGGTACTGCTCCCACCCTGTCAATGCCTGGGAAGAAGGCCTTATAGTAAACCCTGTTAAAGCTTAGGTTTTCTTTAGACTTGCTTACATGGTATCCAAAACTTTTGTATTTGCCTCAGCCCCACCTCTGGTCTAAGTGCATAAAAGAACAGTGGTTGCACTAGTGAGATGTACAGAATCCACAAGATCAGGGACAACTCTTCACTCCTGCAGACCTCAGGGAACATAGTACGTTCTGTCCAGAGACAGGGATCACAGTCATGTGCAGTATTTGGCAACAACATGTCAACAATAGTAAATTGGCTTATTTAAATTATTAAAAATGTGTTTGACTGATAAGCTACAACTTAGATAAATTCTCTTGTATCTTAAAAACCATATTTTTCTTATTGAGCTTGACTAATGTCACATTAGCTCCATTCAGACAGCTGAAGACTCATTGGCAGTGGACTGTCCCCTCTTCATTAAAAAGTTCTTGTGCAAAAGATTTATCTCTCTAAATCACGCTCTGACAATGTTTAAATTTTGTATAGAAAAGGTCTGGGACAGGGGCTAGGTCATCTCTGGTTTTGTTTAAGAATTTAGCAATCTAGATGCTAAGTGATACTGGTGTAGTCTAGTCTGTTCTGGTGTCAGCACATTTAAAACGGTGTTGAAAAATTGGAGAGAGTGAAGCGGACACAAAAATGAATTAAGGACAAAAGGAGAAAATGTGCTGTGGTGAGGGAAATAAGGAGCTCCACTTTATCAAAAGGAACACAGATATCATTGAATTGCAACGTTAAATGTCTTTATGGAGAGAAGAGGGCTGGATAGTAAAAGGGCTTTTCAATGTAGTAGAGAAGCATGACTAGAAACAATGTCCTTCTAGTTAAAAATGAACTACAAAGGTTTGAGTGAGAATGAGCAACTGGGAAGGGTGTGTGTGTGTGTGAAACCCCAGCAGTAACAAAGGAATCAATTCTCCATCTTTCACTTTCTTCATATTTAAGATGAACTATATTTCTAGAACAAATCCTGTACACAAACATGAAGTTTTGGACTGAATGTAGGCAATGTTAAATCATTTTTCTTGCTTTTGCAGGAAAAGTGTAAAAGACCGATGTTTCCTAGATCATTAATGTTTTGTTGGTTTGGTGGGGTTTTTTTTTCTTTTTTTTATATATTCATGAAGTAAAGCTAGCCATGGGATGCCTTATCTGCATAATGGGTTTCAAGGTGCCCTAATACACGTTATCAGTATCTTGGACCACCTCACAATTATCTTGAATAATTTTGGAGGTTCTCCTAACTGCTTAAGTAATCTGCATTGTCTGTGTTGGTTACAGGTCCTATTTCTTCAAGTCTGGATATAGCAGCCACTAGCTTTTTGTGTCCCACATTTCTTGCAGAAAGAGATGCTTAGGTGAAAAAAATAAACCTCACCCTGTAGTTCCTCCACCCCAAATCTTTAAAGAATACAATTATTTTTTTTCCCCTGAACTTTGCCTAAAGATTCCCTAGTCTGTAGCACCATTCTTCCCACCTGCCTGAAATGCCAGTGCAGATTAGGTGCAAGACTGGCCTGAACTGGTGTTGAAATTGAGGGTTTTTTACGATCTCGTGGCAAACTCCTTTCCTCCCTGGAGCTGCTTTTTCTTAACCTTTGCTGATTTCAGCATGGTGTATCACCAGAAAAAACTGAGTGTACTTATGCTTTTTTGCAGTTCCTTTCCTACAGAGGCAGCCCAAAGGAGCACAGTGGCTCATGTGAATAATAGTTGTACGATGTCCTGTCCTCATAGCACGCAAGCCAGCACATTGGCACCAACATTATGACTCTGATAATACTGAACCATTCAGATAAAAGAAGAGTTGGACCTGAGTGTATCATGCAGACAAGTAGTTTAGGCTTGTATGAGTCTGCCTCTTTGTAATCAGTCCTCTACCTTTGAAGGAAAGAATTTCTCTGGCAGACTCATTTTGTAGGTGAATCTTCAGTGCAATGTGGTACTGGGAGACATAACCTGGTTTGTTTTATTCAGAAGATAAGATGTAGCACTGCTTCCTGGTTTTGTGGTACTTATAGTTTATTCAGTAGGATTAATAGTACAAGACAGTAACTGCAGGATGGGCTTTGGGATCTGATAGGGAGTTTTCCCTTCATTTTTTTTCCTCTCCCTGTTCCCCAGCTGTTTGAGATCTGCTACCACAGTACAATCCCCACTTTGAACAAGATGACCAATGTGAAGTTATACCTTATTTTACTTTGATCTGGCATGTTGCTGGGGTAGAGGACAGGAGAGACGTACTGTGTCCTGACTCCGTAACTCTCTTGTCTGCCTTACTAGAGCAAATGGCCAAGGAGAGCTGGATAGCCAGCTAAGAGACTGGGTAGGATTTAGACAGGGAAATGGGAGGTTAGTGACAAAAGAAAAGGCATAGGAGGGAAAGGCTGGGCTCCACCAGGCTATACGTTTAGTGCAGAACAGATAGTAGTATTTATGTCAGGAATGATGATGTCTTTTTTGCTTTTGTAGAAGATTAGTAAAAATGATACTATATCAGGAAAAAAAACCCCAAAAAACCCAAACCCAAACCAGCCAACAAACTGGGACTCAGCAGAGACCCTCTGCTAAATAAGGACCTATTTCCAGCTATCCACTCCTGTTAAAATTGGCTACAGAATTCCTACAAGGAATATACGCAGCATGAAGCATATGTGAAAATAGGGTTAGACTGAGAAATTAGTGTCATTGTGGCCTGGCAAAACAAAGATGTAACAAATGCTGGCTGGCTTTTGGATGTTTTGATGGCTTGTGTCACACCAGAAGCCCAGGTTTTCTCCTACTTTTGGCCACATTACACTTCCTTTCAAGTACAAGAGGTATTGACAGGGCTGTGTTTCAGTAAATAGTCTATAAGTCTGTACTTACATTTCAGGGAAGCCTAGAGAACTGTAATTAATTCTTTTTCACATTCACTTTCTTAATCCTGAAGAGTTAATAGATAAAATAATTTTATCGCATGTTTTCCTGTGAGGTTACTACTTGTTGTATAGTATATACTGTGAAAAGATGTACATTTCTAAATTTAAAATTTGCACTTATTGCACCAATGCATGTTTTTCTATAAAGGCCAACAATACACGTTTCTTAAATTTATTTTTCTCAGATTTTTGTTTTGAATCAGAGACTGTTCAGCTCAAAATTTATGTAGAATTAATTACCTACAAAAATGACACATACCTTGTAATTGGTGTTTTATGAGAATGCTATACTCTTAACAAGGATCTTAAGGATTAAAATCGTTTGTTCTCAGACAAAAGTTTCATGGGGAGAAAAACCTGCTCAATTTAGACTCTGATGGAAAGAGCAATACCAACAACGATACAGAAAAACATGTACCTTTTTCCAATTATGTTTAAATGCTTAGGTATTCATTACCTCTGCAACATGCTTTAAAAAATGCTCTGGGTAATGCAGTAGCATTAGACTGCTAAACAACATTATTGATTAGTTTTAAGGACAATCACTATATAGCATAAAATCAGTCAGCAGTTGCAGTTGCTTTAAAAAAATGCATATAACTATATCTGCTCATAGCTAAGTGCAAGGTTTAATTCCATTTCTCGTGTTTTTGACCCATTAACTACTAGTGACAGCAGCATATTGCGATACAGTCTGTATTGTCACGTAGCTGGCAAGGCTCGTTGCCATCAGCGCTGGGGACTGGAGGCAGAAGGGGGGGGAGAGAGAGAAGAGATGGGAATTACAATGCCTCATCTGCTCAGGTCATTCAGTGCCTTGCAAGTTTAATCAGGCTTTCTTCATCCTCCATTACACTCATTAGGTCCTGTTAGGTTAGTGCTCAATGTTGATCTGTATCTTGGTCAAGACAATTGTTGCTGATTAACTATAATTACCAGGAATTGTCCCAACCTGCTTTCAAGCAGGCTGTTGCTGTCAGCTTGTCCAGGCCCCTGCTCTGCGATGCGCAGTCTAAATCTGCTAACCGTTTGTTTGCTTGCTGTTTGAACCAACAAGTTGCTTCTTGTGTGGGCTCATCCCCTCACCCTTGTACTTGCCATCTATAAACATCCCAACTCTACCTGAGGTATGTAAAAATGTAAAGATAAAGAAAACAGGAATGACGGGGTGGGGGGGAACAGCAGAAACAAAGAATTAAAAATAAGGCAAAAATAGGATAACTACGGATTGCAAAGGCTATGAAGATCAATGCTAGCAATGGAACCTAATACATACTTTGTGCTTTGCAATCCAAAGCAATAAATTACAGATGAGGGCCCAATCTCAAAATGTGTCCTTGTGTTGAATAATCTTTGAGTCAGCTCTCCTAGGTATTTCCATCAGATTATTTTGGGAATACCTGCTTTTAGGATCAGAGGATCAGACCTTTTATATTTCAAATGTTGCTTAAGGCAATTTTAACTTGTGGACGGTTTTCTGGTTAGCCTTATGAAAGCCTCTATATGCTTACACTTCACAAAGACCATAAATAATGAGTTGAATCAGAATTTATAGTTAATTGTGGTATGAACGTCAAGGTCACTTAAATGTTTATGTTCCAAATTCATAGTTACAAATAATGCCTGCTAAATTTCTAACTGACTTTTAACTACAAATAAGTTGGGGAACGAAACTGAACTCTAGTTTCTTATGCCTCTTTTCTGCAGACACCAAAATGGTTATTATCTTAAAACAAAAACAACAAAAAAAAGCATTAGCAGAGTTTGGACATAAGGCTAGTGAGTAATGCTACCCCTAAGCAACTAAATTAATGTGTAAACTTTCAAACCTCTGAGCACGTAGCCATGCTTATAAAGGCCAGAATTCAAGTATGCACCTGATACTGCAGTCTGGGGGGCAAATTCAGTAATTGGACCCAGGGGGCTCACACACAGTCCTTTGGGCTAACACTCTCTTGCGTATTTGTAGACAAGCCAGTAACTGCACCTTGTGGTAGCAGCTCTCGTGTTTAGATGAGCAGTGTGGATGGTATAAGCTCCCTCAGCCAGTGCTGTAAGCAGATTCAAAGGTGTATTTACATAGCACAGTGCTTGAAGTAACTAGGTCCAGGAGGTAGGGTGGTGGTAGTAGAAGCCCATGTGGTCACCTAACTCCCAGGCAGAATGTGGTTCGTGCCTGGCCAGCCTGCTATGTGAAGGCAGAGCGTGTGTGCACTGGTGCCTGCCTGGCAGATCTGACATGAGCAAGAACTGGGGATACTGGAGTTCAATATAGACTGCAGCACCTCCTTTACATGTACTACCAAATTATACTCAGCACTGTGGATTTAGTGTGATCTTCAAAAGAATAATTCAAGGCAAGAAATTTGAGGAGGGACGATACAGTGAAATAGTCCCAATATTTATATATTTACTCAACATGTATCTCAAACAACACTTCTCCTTGAGGATAAAAGAAAGCCATTTTCATTGCAAAGTGAAATGCTTGAATGTTGCCTATGTTCTTTCAGCGATAATTGCATTGGGAGGTGCTCTCACTCAAAGCACTGAATAAGGCAAGGAAAATTGAGAATATTGTGTAATTAAAGACTATATAGTAGTTTTTATATATAAAAAAGTAGAACTGACTGGCAGTTCTAAACATAGCATTTTCTTGCTTTCACATACTCAATTTTTGCATTTAAGGAACTCTTTTCTAACATATTCAGCATTCACCATGCTGCATTTAAGAAAGGAAAAATAAGTTCTTTCTGCTACTTTAGCAGGCCTAACTGTGGGTACAATTTGACTGAAGTTTCTAAGCTACCTAATTTTATTGATACCAGCATGCATCCAGATGAGTTGCCATTTTTAAAGATGATAGCATTCCTACCATGCAAATGCCTCTTGTATATTTTTCTCCTTTATGTGGCAAGACATAATAGCAATTAATACTGGTTTACAGCTCCTTTATGTCTCTGCAAGAAATGGATATTGTTAAATGCAGCAAAATACAATAAGTTTGTTTACTTTTTAAATAAACATCTGCAAAAAATTATTTTTCTCTACCACATATAGTGCATGCAATGGGTCTGATAAATTGGAATAGGGCCTATTGTCTGCTCAATTCTGGGATGGACTAGATATATTTCTTCTACCTAGTTCCTCTATTTCTGTGTTCTTCTACATTTGAGATGCGTCTCAGATGTCATCATAAAATAAACTTCTATACCACACTAAAAAACTTTTCATGTATAATACACACAAGCCTTATCCATATTTATGTACTATAGTCACACTTGTATAAACAAATACACACTGCATAAATATGTCTTCCGCTTCTGGGAGTATTTATGGTTCTAATGCATATGTACTTTCAGAATGTGTGCATTTATATACCTAGATAGTTGCTCGTGAAGTGTATGTGTTTTATAGATGCATACATAAAACACACTACATGCTCTGTGTAGTTTAATTTTTCTGTCAAATGCTTTAATTCCTCATCTAATTGAATTTTTGGCCTGTAAAACTATATAATTTCTAGGTAAGAAATAATAAAATTTTAGCATAAAGAATTTTAATGGACACAATAAGTAGTAAATATATTCACATTTTGACTGTCAAGATACAGTTTATCAAGACTGGCCCTGTTGGTTTTTTTTTAACATTAGTAATAGCTTTAAAGAGGATTCTTTTATGCACGTGTCTCTGTGTGTATATATATATATATCTTAAAAATTGTGTGTGTGTATATAAATATATGATTTTTTAAAAAATAATAATCCCCAAATCACTAACTCTTTTTGCAGTTTACAGAAGGAAATAGAGACTGTTGGCCAGGAAATCACAACCCAGAAAGATCACGTTCTTGTGACAATTTATCATGGAAAAAGCCATGTCTTTCAATTGAGATGTAAAGCTTTGGTCTTGCAGTTTGTGGTCAATGAAGATGCTTGGGGATTTTTTGCTATCTCTTGAAAGAAAAAGGGTTATTAGCCCCTGAAGTCTTGGTTACATTCCAGTTTTAATAACTATATTTTGCCTACATAATTCCCACTGTAGCTTCAGGTGGATTGTGGAATTTTCTTGGCTTCCTGTCATAAACTATTCTGTGGTGTTGCTGTGCGCTGTGGAACAGCTGCTGTGCTCCTCTGCTACTGTTCAGTGCTTCTCCCCAAACTTCTGACCCTCTTTATTTAATCTTACATCATCTTTTGTTGAGTTTGTACCAGTATTTCAAACAGCATATATTACAAACCATTACCAAACGGGAGTTAATACAAAAGCTTAATGTACTGTTTTTCAGTTACATCTTTTATATCTCCTTGACACTCTACACAAGGCTTATCAAGGACTTAAAATCTCTATTGTTTTCTTCTAATATTTTTTTAGGGGGCCCCACTTCCTCTGTGACTCTCATCCATTAGCGATAAATGGGGATTAGACAGCAATTAAACACATCTCAGACAGGCTGCACCCATGTAGCGTCATTAGCACTCTTGAATGTGGAGCATGTAACTCTTACAGAAGAAGCTGAGGCAGCAGGGCAAAAGGAGGGTGTTAGCTGATCCCCCCACCCACCCACTGAAATAATAATATTTTTTACTGGAATTTTGGCCAAAAGATATTTAGGATTTCTGCTCTTTGCTGTTCTAGCTTCAGAGATCCTGTTGAAAGAAAAGATGTTTATTATTTACAGTTTTTCTCAAATAATTCATTACTTGATTAACCTGGAGGGTTTTTATACTTTTTGCTATCCATTTCATCTGATCTTCTTAGTTCATATGTGTTCTTGGTTTTATTTAATAGCCGAAGCAGTATCTTTTTTCTGTTTAGGATTGATTGACAGTGGAATATTCTCGCTAAGAGCTATAGAGACAAACCACAGACCGAGACACTGTATAGACTGTATATCCTCGCAGTCTGGCAGCAAAATATTACCAGGTCTAACTATGAATTCTGGAATAACACTTTCATGGCTGTTTGTAAAGACAATGTGGAGTGGAGTTAGTAGGTTTACATTTCTTGCCAGAAAACCATTTGCTTGCTTTGATTTTGCTATTTGTTGGCAGTTGTGTACATAAGAAGTGTGTGCTTTCATTCATCAGCACACTCTCTGTGCTTGCACAACCTTTGGGCCTTGTTTTTCCCAGTTTGATGGGGTAGGGAGGGCTGGAATTTGCAGTGCCTTCCAGTGATGCTTTCCTCGTGGTGGCAGCGCATGGGTGCTGCGTTCTGGGTGGTCACCTTCCTGCCTGTCCTGTCCTGTCCTTCTAACAGCACCTGCACAAGCTGTACCTGCACAGCCTGTGTAGGTGCTGTTAGGGTAGGGTGCCTGTGGCCACCCTCTGGATTGGCAACGCTCTTGAGGCAAAGGAATAACAATGAGTAGATCCAGCCTGTAGCAGGCTTTTCGAGGGGTGGGGTGGGGGGGGGTGTTGATGCGCTGGAGAGCTGTGTGGGGCAACAGGCTCAACTGGTGCTGAGGCCAGCCCCTGCCGTGCCTCCAGGACAGGGGGGCAGCAGCTGAGACCCCCTTTCTTGTGGGGTTGCTCACAAGTTTTAAGACTTGCCCGTTTGTTTGCAAGATGGTTTTACATGTGGGTTACTTCACAGGAATTCACTTAACGTCTTTTTAAAGCCGTGCAGAGATGAAAGCTCTGTAAACCTGTAACTATTTGTACTAGTCGTGTTGCTCTACGTCATCAAAAATTTGCAAAACAGACTAAACTATACAGAAAAAGTGAACAAACTTGAATTACATGTTAAGAGCTCTCATTTCCTTATTATTATCCCTAAATAAATACTATTGAGACTGGCTTTTAGCCATCATTTTGAAGGACTTAGCATCACTGCCATGTGACACTGCAAGTAAGTAATTTGTCATGTAAGGAAAACCCCAAAGTTTTGTAAAAAACAAGATCGTACATGAGCAACACTGAAGAATGTATTATTCCACCTCTTTGAACTCAAACCTACTGCTGCTGAGGTCAACGGGAAAAAAAAACCTCCATTCTCTTCCCCAGCAGTAGGCTATACTTAAATATTTATCTTCTGAAATGGTAGACTTCATGTTATTTCCGTCGATTTTGCTGCAATGATTTTGTTTCTAGTCAGAGTCTCACTGTGTTTGGGTTTGGGTGTTATTATTATTTGTTATTATTATTTTTTTGTGTGTGTGTGTGTGTGCCCCTACGCGTACTTGAGGGTGTCGTGACCCCAAAGGCCCGGCCGGGCCCCGGGCGCGGGAGGTGGCGGTGAAGGGCCGTTCCCGAGGCCGGGCCGTACCCGAGGCCGGGCCGTTCCCGAGGAGGCCGGGCCGTGCGGCGGGAGCCAGCGCCGGCGAGGCTGGGGAGACGGCCGCCCGCTCCCCTCAGCCCGGCCCGGCCCGGCCCGGCCTAGCCCGCCGCGAGCGCCATTTTCCGGCATTCCGCAAGCGGGTGCTGCCATCTAGTGCCACGGCCGGGGCTGCGCCACCGCTCCGGAGGCGGCGGGAGTAAATCGCCGCTAAAGCTCGGGGCGAGCCGGGGTATCTCGGCAGCGGCGCGGCCCGCCCTGCCGGAGCGCCGCCGGCCATGGGGGCGCCCCGAGGGGAGCGGCGGGCTCTGAGGCGGCATCGCCCTGCGCGGGCGCGCTCTGACGGCCACCCGGGGCCCAGTGGTCGCCCGTGTCCCTCCGCCGGCAGCAGAAGCGTCGCCTGGCGGGTGACTGGCGACCGGGGCAAGCCCCGCTCCCTCCGCACGGGATGAGACGCCGCTCTGTCACGGGAAGGGCTCGCTCGGAGGTGCCGTGGCGGGGAGCGGTCCCTCATCGCGGGGCTGCCGGGGAGCCCCCGGTAACGGCGTGTCCCCCGGCGGAGGGTGGTGCCGCAGGGCTCTGTTAGTCCCGCTGGTATTTCGGTGCCGTGCCCTCGCTTGGTCTGTGCGGCGGGTTTCCCTGCTGTAGGGTGCTTTTGATTTTTTAAACCTTTTCGTCGAGTCGTATCAATCTGACAGCCGGGTATTTTTAATAACAAAAAGGGGTTGAGAAAACCTGTTGTAAACAAGCACGTTTTGTAATTTGCTTTTGAGGGCGGGGAAGTGGGATTCGGCTTTAATTCGATTTAGAAACTTTGCTGCCGTTTTCCCAAGCTGAATCCTGAACCAGGGTGCTCCCAGCAAGGACAACCATAAACTCAATATAACCAAACCAAAAAGAGAAACGTTTTCCCCTTAGTTAAAGTGAGTATCATACACGAAGGTAAACCGATAACCAAATGACTTAAGCATTAGTGTAACTTCACAATGTGATTCTTAACTCAGGAAATAAGTACACCAGGCTAGTTTTCCACATCTCTGCAATTAACATCACACTTCCTATTGATTAATCTGCAAGTATACTTAACTTTGAGGTGCTGCTTCTTAATCTTGTGCCAACACTTGTCTGACTAAGGGCCTCTGATTGCTATGGACAGGCTTTAAAAAATATTAAAAAAAGTATTTTCTCAGATCTGTGCAGCAGCAGTCTTCTCCAATATCCTGCTCTCCTGGATCTCCAATGAGAACAGAGAGAAAAGTGTTGTCTTTGATTTTTAAAGCAGAAAAAAACCATTCTTCCCATAAACACTGAAGTGTGTTTTCTCCCTTGCGTAAAATCACATTTTGAAGCTGGGAAATGTGTCACACTTTGAATACTTTGTAGCATGGCTTTTTGAGGGTTAAGAAACCAGTTTCAAGAGGCTCTTTTAAAGTTTGAAATCTACCGTGGGCTGTTTTTGTGAAATTTTGAGATCAATACTCTGATCTCATCTTGAACTCTCTCTTTTCCAGCTTGCATGCAGGGGGGTGGACAGACAAGGAACCAGTGGAAGGTCAAAGAGGAAGACTGGAGAGAAGAGCCATCACCTGGGGTAAGTGAGGGGCAATGCTGGGGGAAGGATGAAGTGAGTCAGCATGACACAGATATGTCCACCACAGCAACATCTTCCCACTGTACTGTGTGAGCCTCTTAAGAGCAAAATCCAGACAGAGTCTGTCTGTCTATAAATCTTTTCCCCCCTTTCCATTACTAGTTGGGTATTGTTGGCTCTAAGCCACCTGATTTTACTATGATTTATTAACTGCTATGCATTATATATGAGATTCAGGTTTACTGAAGAGTTACCCTTATGGTCAATGTTGCATACAAATCAGCTACTGTTAGAGAGGTTTATTGCATCTTTTTATGCAGCTAGGAGTTTTGTTTAGGCAGTGTTAGAATTTGTGACTTGTAAAACAATACCTACAAAAAAAAAAAATCCTCATCTGTATTTCACATGGTGCATGTATTACATGGAGCTCATCATATAGCCCTGTTTGGGTTATGATCCTTCCTAAAAACCTGAGTACTTGGGGGTGGGGGGACAAGAGGGACTGACTTCCCAAAGTTCCTAATAAGCACATGACGTTAGATACGTTGGTGTTTTGTACCAAGAGAGAAATATGTGCATGCATGAAATAGGCAGAAAAGGACACAGTGCAATGTTCTTTTGTGTGGAAATACGACTTGCAAAAGTATCTGTGATTTAAATGATAATATAGCACGTTTGAGAGATGCTGCTGCCTGAAAAAGCGGTGCTGGTATGCATTGCTTTACTGCTGTTCTTTTTCACATTACTCAGTGGAAGATCTGCAGGAGAGTTTGGCCTTTGGTCATACCCTTGCCTATTCCAGTGATGACCAGTGTCTCTATTTCAACACTGAGCGTAGTTTTACAGCATCTTTGCTTTTCATTTTCTATATGCAGATTAGATGGGCTCTAAAAATGAGTAAATTAATCTAGAAAGAGAAGAAAAAGGAAAAAGGGGGTTGGTTTTAAGCTCACTATAAAATAATCAAAAAGCGTAACCATTTTTCAACAGTTCGGGAATTTTGTGCAAAGAGTGGGGGGAAGGGCAGAAAGAAGAAAAGACGTTATGCCTTTTTTAATAAAATAATACAGAAAGTTGCAAAAGCAGAAATGACCATAGGGATGTCAAAAGGACGTGGGGAGGATAAAAGGCAGAATACAGGGTTTCACCGTGTCTGAAACTTTGCTGTTCTATTCAAACCACAAGCATTGCAATCTGTTTCAGAATGACATGTGTTATGAAGTGTTTGTGAAGAAAGGAGTTATTGTTAGGTAAAAGCATCATGTACTAAACTAAAGTTAAGCAAATATTTCTGATTTTATTTCCTTGTGAAAGATACTCCCAAAAAACCTACAGAAATGTTTATAGATGTTATCCTTTTATTTAAGTTTTCCTTATATTACATTCCATTATTTTTAATTTATTTAGTAGTGGAAAAAAATGGAAATAATTAGTAACTGTAATTATCTTTTTACCAAACTATATTGCAAATTTGGACACTGTTCCTAGAAGGCAGTTTATAGAGTGCTGTATAGAGAATACAAAAAACAGGAAAATGATTCTTACTTCTCAGGATATCAATTTACTATCGTTTCACATGTTCCAGATACAGGTAGCCTGAAAGCTTCAGGCAACATATAACTGACTCTCCTATCACTATTTACTTACAGTTATACTGTTTCAGTTTATTTTCTTCTCTTTTTCACAAAAGAATGAAATGGTCTGTTGGAAGAGAAAACTTTGTAGGGGGCTCTGCAATGTTTTCTCACTAAAGATACTTAAATGGAGAGAGCTCACTCAGAAAAGATTTCAGATTACCTTTTCAAACTTGTTTTGAGCTGTTTTATTTAGGACATTTTATAAGTAATACATGCCTCTACGTTTGAAATACATTTGAACATATATCACAACACTGTCTTCAGAAGCACTGGAGGTTTTTTATACACAGATGAAATGGGAGATATTAAAAAAAAAAAAAGAAAAAAGAGAGAGATATGTGATTTGGGTTTGTCTAAATGGAAGGCTAATGCTGAAACACATTTTCTTTCTCTCTCATTGACATTTGGAACTGGCCCAAAGTCCTCAATCCTTGGCAAAGCAGATACTGTTCTATAGACAAAAACATAATTAAACTGAGTGCTACCTGTGGCAAGGACATTTAGAAATTTACAGAGTTCAAGCAACCAAAGCAAAGCATTGGTTTTCAGCTTTCAGATCTGTTCTTGATAACATGCTGCATAGGGTTTTTTTTTTGATGTTTTTTTTGTGGGGGCTTTTTGAGAACTGTGGTCTTATAAGAAGCCAAAATGAGGCAATGTTTAATGGTAGCAAATATCCCCATTATATGTCTGTTTCTTTCTTATGTAAATTAATACGCTCCCATAAGGGAAAATTGGTGAAGAGAAATCAGATAAATAAAAATGAAACGTTTAGCAGATGACTAGGATGATGTTATTAGCTACTGGAATGATACGGCTTGATGAAATCATAGTACTGAGGCAATGTTTTGACTGACTTTTTCAGTTTCCTGTGTGAGTGACACAGCAAAAATTTCATGGCTTCTTACATTGACATTTCAAATGCTCCTTGTCAAAGTTAGTGAAAACATAGCATTCTCTTGTGCCCTTGTCATTTGAGAATAAAAGGCAAAGCAACTAACCAGTTCATCTAATTTGCTTGCAATCCTTATCAACTCATTTCTATGTTTTTCTACTTTATCAGTGCCAAAGAGTAGAAAACGATCTCTACTGAAATATAATAAAAAGAAGGTTTCGAGGACAGCTATAAAATTGCGAAAAACCTACTAGCTGTGCTGCGAGGACTGAAATATAAGTCTGTATTTCTTGAATGCATTATACAGTTATTAGTGTGTTATTGACCGAACAGGACAAAAAAGGAATGAATGGGTACATACTGTGATCTTGGTACGTATCTGATTAGACTTATATTAAGTATACTGTTTTCAGCCCAGAACATAATTGTGAAGTGGTGTTCCAAGATAATCTGAAGACACGGTGCTTTTTTTAAGGCAAAGGTAGTGGCACCTGGTATGGTGATCTTGTGCCTTGTCGTGAGAGAAGCTACTATGTAGCAACAGTTCAATATCATCCTTTGGACTTTTCTGATAGACCACTTAACTATCTCAGCTTTTCCAGTGATCATCTCATTTATCTAGGATTATTGCAGTGAATTTACTGTTTGGTTTTCTTCCAGAACTGAAATGTCAAGTCCGGTGTCATGTATGCAGTAGCTTTGTGCTATGAGAGCTCAACAGATCCACCAAAAGCTGCTAGTAGTTGATCTTTGGATAGAGCTAGAAATAAATAAATCCTCTTTAGCAGATCAATATTCATCCCATTTAATGCTTGATGTGAAACTTGTGGATTTGAAGTAGTAATGCTGATGTACAGCTAATCGTTGAAATGGGCATTAGGGCTTTTATAGCATGGCAACATATTGTCAGACAGGAAGGAGAACATCCTAAGGGGGGAAAAAACTCTGTAACAATATGTAATTTAATGCACATTTGTAATCCACACAGTGTCCTACATTGCAATGATTTGCTAGGTTACAGACTAATACTGTACATCCAATGTTTATTCCAGGGGTTTACTTAGCAAAGCAGATGATTACCCCTTCAGTGGGTCTTTCAGAGTCTAAATATAATCACCCAGTCAGATTTCAAGACAATTTTCCTGTTTAGTACTCTCATTTCAACTAGTGTTTATCTATCCAGCTATACAGCAAGTACATGGAATGTGCACTTCCCATAGCATAGAAAATATATATATATGTATCTAGTACTGAACATGTGTATACATTTCTGTAGGTTTGTATTACCTGCTTATTAAATTTCTGTCTAGAATTTGTATTGTACATATTTCAGAGAAGCAGCAGGACAGTTTCCAGAGAAAGAATAAAACAACAGTAAAAAAGTTCTGGGACAGTTTAAGAGCACATTTGAAAAAGTTCTGTGAGTTGGTTTTTTGTGCTTTTTTTTTTTTTTTTAAGATGTAAATTAAGGATTTTATTTTCTCTTTAGTCTACTGTAGTAATTAAATACTTGATGCCATTATCTTCTTTCTTAAAATGAATAAATAAGTTATCTTAAGCGAATAGTTACATGTGACCAGAAAAAGATAGTATTCGCAAACATGAAGTTGAGGCCTGAATTTTCGTCTGTGCCAAAACTATGCTCTGATCTTTATTGCCTTAGTGTCACTGTAAATAGCTTTGTAATATTTTGTCACAGTGTGCTCTGGCTTTCAAGTTCAGCTGCAGCATTTCCAGATGCTGTGCTGGCCAGCATATACCGTGGTGGACTGTTACTGTAAGATGATGCAAGAAAAATGAGCCTCTCTGGCAGACCTTGGTCCTTTGGCAATTGCAGGAAATATCCTTTCTTCATCATCAGACAGATTTCTGCAAAATTGAGAAGTCTCATTATCTTTAAAGGTGAAGAAAAAAATGCAGTTTTTTCATACTCACCTTATAGAAGAGATACTGGTATAAAACACATTTATGAATACTATGCAACATGACAAAATACATTTGTATCATACTCTTTTGCTATTATCATTAGCTGTTCTGCTAGGGAGTTCTTTAATCTTAAAACTACAAGAAACATGTAGAGAAATACCTACTGCTGCAGTCTAGTGAACTTCTACCCCTCTGAAGGCAAGGTAAGGGGCAGTAGAGCTATTACCTTCCTGTATAATAGCAAATCTGTATTCCTTTTAGTAAATCTTTCCTGCGTGACTTCGTTTTATAGTGGGTCTTGGTTTTTGTAAAAAAATTATGTGGGAGATAGTGGAGATGATTAAGTTTATCTACAAAACAGTAAATTACTGGGAAGGAAAGAAATGTATTACTTGTATTTGGTGCCACAGAAGGGAGATGGTTTGGAGGGCATAGACGGTGACAGAGTGGGAACTTTCTGGGTTGCTCTATTCTCTGTCAATGAATGTTAAATACTCTGGTTAAGAACTCTTCTTTTAATCCTGCTTCAATGTCCACGATAAAAAGTGGTGTGGGCCATAGCTGTTTCCTGTGTTTCAAGGAAGGAATGCTGATCAGATTTGCTCATATTCACCAGCCTGTTTTTTCTGCTACCTTCCTGCATTACCTGCAACAATATTATGTGTTCTCTGTTCTTAAGAAAATGTAATCAAAGTTAAAAGTCACTCTACTTATAAACACTTCTGTAAGCTTAAAAAACTTCAGAACATGGCAAGAATAACTATTTTCCTTCCTATCATGAAAAACAGAAATGATCAAGAAAACTTACATCTCCTTTTTCCAAAGAATATTGAAGGAAGAACTGTGCTACCATGGGAACTAAACAGAATGTTCAAGGCCTCAAATGCCCCATTTAGGAAGCAGAAGTGTGTCTTGGCATACTATTAAGAAAAAACCAACACACCACCAACCAACCAAAAAAACATAAAAAACCCCAACCAAACCCAAACCAAACAAACAAAAAAAAAATTCCCCAAGCAACCAACCCCCCACCATCACCACCTTTACTCTTGACACACGGTTTATTGATATAAAGGGAGCATGTACAACTTATTACCAGTTGTGTGTGGAAATGTAGGGTCTGGCCAATGCCTTACTATCATGTTCTCTTTCTGTAGTGGGAGAGAAGAGCAGGGTAGTAATAGGGAGTCTGTTATAAAAGCTTGCTTTGACATCCAGTGGATGTTAGTGACTTCTTGAGGCACTGTGGTGCTTTCTGTATTGCTTTTACTGTGGGTAGGAAGTTAGCCATGTTGTAACAAGGGTTGCTGGATCAATGCATGAGTAGATCACAAACTCAGAGGAAGAGGGAGATCTGCTGGCCTCTCCATCCTAAGAGGGTGCTTTGCAGGAGTGCTCACAAAGTGACAATCGTTTGATCGCCTATATAAGGTCTACTTGCCTAAACACAGCATGCAACCTATGGGGGCAATAGTCTGCTGAACACTTTGAATGCTTTGCATTTGTCAGTTATAATAGTATGAAATTAAAATAGGGGGCAAGATAGAAGTATGGATTCACACATCCTTACATCGCTGCCCCTTTGTACAGATGATGAGTCCTCTGAATCAGTCAAAATTTGCAAACAGGAAGTTCTCCACTGTGCATAAGAGGTGGTCAGTCTGGTTCTAGATTTTGATCTGTTCTTAGGAGTGTTCTTAATAAACGTGGTACTCAAATCTGTTAGTCGCTACTTCTGTCTTTAAATAGATACTGTGAAAAATACTTTTTGAAATAACTGATGATTTTAACTAAGAAATAAAAAATAGGGTTTTGGTATATTTTATGGTTTTCTAAATCAACTCTTGCTCATAAGGAAAAATAATCAAACCCCCAGCCTTGCTTCAGTGAAGTTGTTTTAGCTCTGATGATACAAACCCTTCATGGGTCTTCCCAATGCTGTAAAGAGGTTGGGGTTTCCCATTATTAAGGGCTCAAACTTGATCCTAGGAAAGACCCGTACACTGTGTGATGAAGCCAAGGAATAACTAGGATTCTGCACAGTTGGTTTGATTGGTTTTGTTTTTTAAAGATTCTTTGAAGTTCAACCTGCGTAGCGAATCTTTTGGTATTTTTTTTAAATGGCGCTTTGCCGAATTTTGGTTTTTTTTTCATTCTGCTTTCAGAGCACATAGGTGGGTGCAGACGGGAAGTGCAGCCTGAGAGGCTAGGCCAGATCCAGAGGGATCAGCTGCAGCAAAAGGCTGCTCTGTGATCCTGAGTTACTTTCTTAACAGTACAGCAGGCAAAGTAAACATCCATGTTCTTGTATGTGTCCAGATCTTTATGGAAAGCAAATTCAGCAGACAGAAGGAAAATTAAATCACCCTGATAAGGCATTTAGGAACATTCTTGTAAATATAAATGCTGATGGTGTTTTCCTTTGCCTTTGGGTTTTAAAAAGCAGGTGATTGTTATGAAACAAAGTCAAAGTTTCTATAAATCATAATTTCCAATAACAGCACAACAATTATTTTTTTCTACTGTAGCTTTTGGAAAAGCTTTATGCTTAAAAGGAAAATTAATACTTTTTGCTTAAGGTAGAAGGTGATGCCTGAGTTTTCACCTCCTCGAGGGCATGTTGAAAATGGATAGAATGTACTTCTTTTTTTTTTTCTTTTTGCCTAGTGGCCAGTGGAAGAAATTTGTTGAAATTACAAAGACCTTAAACTTTTCTATCTAGCTACTTAAGTGAAAAAAAGAAGTCCTGACCCTTTCTTTACGTTTTTTTTTAGAGTTTCATATCTCCTTACAACGAATGTAGAGAGAGCTCTTTGGAGTTAACTTTATATAAATTCCACATATGGACTAAAGATTTATAAAGATTCTAGACTGATGTTTTTGCATGCAAATGTTTTCCACCTAATTTATCAGAAACTTAAAGAATAAAAACAGCAAGGAAAGACAAAGAGTTTTAAAAGACTGCTTTAGATGGTCATCTAGACACCTTTAAAACAGAAATAAGGAGAAAGCTTTGGTTATTTTGCAGGGTTGGGAGTGCTGCTGCTGCCGTGGTGGTGGTGTTTTTTGAAGTATTAAAAAGCAGAGGAGGGTTTGTTATGTTCTTTCAGTGTGAGATGTGGCTTCTTCCCACTGTGCACGATGTGGAGGTGTGAAGTGAATGCCCAGGGGGGTTCCACAATTAACTGGTTTTAAAAGTTTCCTGCATCAGGCTGCCCAAGTGTCATTCCTAGTAAAACCTGTAAGAAGACATTGTTTGAAACCACCAGCTCATCTAGAGTATCAGCTAACTGCCAATTTTGCTGGAGTTCCTTTTAAGCTTTTTTAGTGTAGCTGGGTTATTTTATTTCTTTTCTTGCAGTGCAAAGAAGACATGTGCTATGTAAATACTTGTATATAAACACATCTTTGTCTCAAATAATTATTTCATATTCAGAGACCTAGTACTGAGGCCAACAGACTGAGTTGGCACAGAAGAGCAGAAAAGAGAATTTGTGATGTACTGGAGGCGTGTCAAAAGCCTCTCTCCCCTCCTCCTCTTCCTCCGCAAAAAGTAAGTGGCCACAGAGTGGGGTGGGTTTTTTCCCTTTTATAGTTCTGCAAACAAAAGAACAGCAGAGGGAGCCCCTGCATGGCTTAAATCGCTGGGCTTAAAGAAAACAGAGCAAGTGCTTGCACAGGGTGACAAATCTGTGCCGCCCTCTTTTGAGCCTTCGGCGTTAAGCAGCAGCTGCTGCAGGCACCCTGCGGCGTGGCCGTCCCCAGCCCCCTCCCGCCCCTGGACAGCCGAGGGTCGGGGGACAGAGATGCTGCTGCTGGCAGGCGGCTGGGGCACCCAACAGTATGATACCGGTTTGGGGCTCGACGTTACCTACAAAATATGCTTGAGGATCACTAGACTATTTGTTTAAGTAGTCTGCTACTTAGATTTGGATGTGTGGTGTAGTAAGTAAGCATTTATAACGCATACGAGTATATACTTTTATATATGATGTGCTAGGACAATACTTACCCTTATGTGTATCAGTACAAAGAATCCTGTCTTTTAGGCACCTGTCTTCTGTCAGCACCATTTGCCCAGTCATTGAATATTCTCCACAAATGTTATGTTGCGCTGTATTCTTACAAACAGTTTAACCCCAAATCGGCTATTTGCTTCACCTTTCGGTTGATTTTTGTAAGCATCTGATTGAACAGTACAGACAGTATGAATGCAAACCTGAGAAGCAGACCTGAAATGAAAATATCCCAAAGTTTCAGTCTTTAGGAATGTGCTGGAACAATCTTAACTTTTTATTTCTAATTTTTAGGAAAAAGTAGTGTGCTGTTCAAGGGGCTACAATAGCGTTTTAGTTGTAGGTGATCATTTGTTTGTTGACAATGCTTTTCTATTGCAGAATGACTCATCAATCTGTATACTCTCATACGAATTTATTTATTTGGAGGTGGTTTGTAATAGGCCTTCTAGTTAGACACCTCAGAACCAAGTTATCTAGAGAGGTTCCCATTTGTCTCTAAGAGAAACAAAATCCATGTGCCAACAAATACCACTGGACTATTAGTTTGGTCTTTATTCTTCCCCTTTCCTAAAGTGTTTGAAAGGACTTAACTTCATCATGCTGTAGGGGAAATTGTTAAAGCATGAAAAAATTGTGGAGATGGGAAAACTACAGCTTCTCCCAATGAATATATAATGATAATGAAAAGTGATATGCAACTAGCCATCCTTACTGCCTCCCTGGTAATGGGACTGAAGAACATGGGGGTCTCAAAGGCTATGAAAGAGTTGGAATCAGAGTGTATGTTTCCTGGACTTGTACCTGTGTTTAGTAACTGTTTGGACAGAAATAAAGAGAATGTTTTGTGTGTACAGGTGAGCTTGTTATTTATGCAGAGGACTATGTCTGTGCAGATCAACCTCCAGACTGTTCCCTGCAGGCAGGTGCATTCCTCCACCAAGCTCCACAAGCGCTGCTACATCTTTCCATTTAACAATTTTCATTGCTGTGTGAGCATGGGATTTGCCAGGATCAGAGGTTACTAGCACACTGCCTTTACTGCTATTTCACTGTGGCCTGAGTGAGCCAGTCTTGAAATCTGTCTTTTATTTCTCTTTTGTGTTATTGTTGGTGGGAGATTTATTTCTATCCTGTTCCTGCTGTTGTTATTTTATATAGGCTCTTGTTAGTCTTTTGTGTTTTTCATTTCCAGCCTCAGGTCAATTTAAGTCTTGTGGCTCTAAATCCTCCTTGTTTCAAATGTAAGAGTGTTCACCTCTAGCGCTGTCTTGAAACTGTAATTATATCAGACAAATTGTGTAATAATGTAACCAGCATTGGTTGGAGATAGTTCTGCTCACTGTCCTTATTTTTCTTGTAACATTATTGGCTTAATTTGGTGCTTTTCTGATTGCTTCTAACTTTTTTCCCCTCTGGTGAGTTTAGTTGTAGAAATTTACTGTGAGCGCCAAAAATTACCTGGTAAGCTTTACTTCTCCATCAGTCATTAGCCCAGTTTTCCTTCTAAACTTGCCTTCTGATGATTTGTGTAAAGCATCTCATTTCATTACTCTTTATATCTCATCTTTGTATCCAATCTTTGCATCTCATAATTTGTACTTTTTATCGAATAATACAGATTATCTAAGGGATGCTATAAATTGTTGCTTGAATGATGTATTGAGAGCTGATTCTCAAACTGAAGCTGATGGTCCATTTTGGAGTCAGATTTAATGCAAGGACCTGTACCTTCAGCAGGTTTTGGAATTAACCTCTCTGAACTTGTTGATGCGCTGTACAGGCACCTAGCAGATCAAAACTCTCAAGTCTACCATGTAATAAAGCGGTCAGTCTCTGTGTATCCCCACACCACACAATGATGTGTACCATAGAGATCTAAATAAATAGGTTTCTGTATTCTGTATGAAAGTATATTATCCAATTCTAGTTCAGGTCTCAGATGTGCTACAGCCATGCTAGATTTTCACCCAACCTAATTAACCATACTTTTCTCCTTCATTGAAAGCATCATCATCTGGGAGCAAACCCACACAGAGATCTTGTGTTGGTTTTGCACAAGTGTAAGATGATAGGGTTATGTTCATGTGCTTGGCTTTTGGGATATGAGTAGTCCCGCTGAAGCCAGTGGAAGTGTTCATGTGTTTAACTTTAAACATGTTTGAAAGATCAGATCCCTGGTGGCCAATTCTGTTCCTGATGAACAAGCAGAAATAAAATCCAGCCTTCATGGCAGAGCTGAAGTCTAGTTAGAAGAAAAAAAAAAAAAGTGTAATTTTTTCACTAAAGTAGATAGGCTTTTTATGCTTGGAGTAAGTAAAAGACCAAAAAGTACCTTTTGTGTATATCAGATTTATGAGTAGGACTAAATATTAAGTTAATTTATACAACAATTACGGACTTATTAGTAGGAATATTAGATAAAGTTGTAAGTCCTGAAATAAACTTCTCAACCCTCCAGTGCAATTTCTTCAGCTTTGTCAATCAACTCATTTCTGTCTTTGGAAGCACAGAGGAGACTAAGAAAAAAAAGCCCAGGAATGCTTCTAATCCATTTTCATCTTCCATAAAAGAGAAGTAAAGCAAGTTTGTTTCCAGAAGTGTATTTCATTACAGTTAATTATTTTTTAAGTGGCAAGTCTCTACTATGCTTTAGATACATTTCGTGGTTCTAAATGCTCTTTATTTGCTGGTATCGTTTGTAATATCCAGTTTACTTTCTGTGTGTATTGTGGTACCCTTCAGTAATTCATTCATTCTATGAACTTGCTTGTAAAATGATTCTGGTTTATCACAAAATGGATATGTGTATACAAAGATCTTCTGCAGATTCATTTGTTCAAAACATTGCTTACAAAACTTGTCTATTTCAGCAGCAGTGGCATAGCTTTTCATAAGGCACATTCAGACTTCAAAATATCAATTATACAGGTTTTTAAGACAAGCATATGAACTTAATATGTCATCACCTTAAGTGAGATTTTTCCTTTTTAGATTTCCTAAAACATAAATTTTTTTTTCATGCTAAAAGAATGTGGGATGCTAAATTTTCTACCACAATTTAAATAGTATTGGACAGTTTATACTAACCCTCAGCTGAAAAAGTATTTACTATTTGTCATTCCCCCTTAAACTATGAGAAATTGCTATACTCAAAATCTATGAAAGGCTTGGTGTTTTGGTGCTAACGTTTCTTTGCCATTTGATGACAGTGGTGCAATGCAATGCATGATGTCCCGTGTATCTCCAATGTTAAAATTAACATTTTCCTCGCTACCTGCCATACAGAGAATGTCTTGATGATGGCTCAATACATACGCTTAATGATGTTATATGACTTTCATTTTCTTAACTGGAAGCTTTACAGTTTGCCCATCTGTCTCATCTGACCATAAAGAATAAGTGTGCAAAATGTGTACATCCTAGCTCAAAGGTAACATGAAATGAGTGGGTCCAGCTATTGGCCTGTTAGAGGTATATGTATCATTCCATGTCTTGTCTTGCTATCTTTGTAGTAATATGTTTATAAATTATGTATAATGATATGTATTAATAGTTATGCCTTGAGGATAACAAAAAAAATTGCTTGTATTGATACATCTGACATAGATACACTGGGTACATGGGAGGTACTTCTGTGCTGTGTACTGTGTGGTTTTTCAAACATTGTAGCCAGGGAAAATGGGACTTCTCTTAATGTGTTTTCCTCTGTGAAGGATGAGTGTGCAGAGTTCCACGTCTCTCTCCCAGTATGTTCCACAGTCAGAATACCAAGTTCACAAGTAAATGCATTTTGTGGGTTTTTTTTTCCTAACTGTTGGTCTTAAGGATTCAACAATTTGGCACTCAGCCTGCTTTTCTGTCCTGTAATATCACTAATTGCAAAGATTCAGCAAGGCAATTTGTCTTTACTTGAATCCATGCAACCATCATTTTTTTTCTGCATCCATCCTATCAGATCCATTTCTCTGTTACAATGGATGGCAGAGGAGATAGAAAATAGCCCAAATAAAAGCATGACTGTCTCTATACCCATCAGCTCTGTAGTTTTCATGAAATAATAAGCAATAAATCAGAGGAACTCCTTGGGTAGCAGTTCTGATCATAACATGGCACAAGAAATCCATGTAAGGCTGTTCTAATTCATACTTACCCATCTTTTCTCCATCTCTGTCCTGATCCCAGAAACAACAAAATTGAAAACCAGTCCTATTTCCTTGGATTTGTCTCATGTAATGATACTGGGCAGACTTGCTGTGGAAGGCAAGGCAAAATACAGCCCCACAAGCTGGTTTCATGGGACTCAAACCCAGCACAATTCTGAAAAGGTCTTTTTTGTTGTAGCAGAGCATGTAAAAACTTTTTGGGACTCCCAAAAGTACTCATTCCAAAGTACTGTCATTTGGTTTGGGTAAATTTCGTATTCTGTACTACCTTTTCCTAGAAACAAAAATCCCACTTACTGTTTTTTCGGGTTTTTTTTTTTTACTAGTTTAGCTTTACTATGGAAAGCAGTTTAATGAAAATATTGATTATAATTTATTGAGGTGACAGATTAATCAAGCTAAACTGCTAAAAAAATAAAAAATAATACTTAATCATTTAAGCTGAAACTTCTGCAGTACTATGCTTGTGACTAAAAGTCCAATGTGACCTATTGAGTGAAAATTTTGATTTCCACTTCCTATCTGCTGCATCAAGAAATAAAAAGTCTGAATCTTAGGTGTGAAAATATGAAGCTTTAAAAAACAAACAAACAACCCCCCCAAAAAAATAAACCAACCCCTCGCTAAAGCAGTAGAGGGTGTAGAAGTTCATTTTGTGTTACATCGATTTCTATCTTGTTTGAGTTTTTCACTAGAAGAAACTGCTATTCATATACGCTTTGGAAGGAGTATAAAATACATACCAGGGTTTGTAAGCTCTTGTATCTTTCCTCCTGGATCTAGAAACTGATGAGAACTTTTCCCAAATTTTCTCTGCAAGTGCTTGCTTGGGCCTCTGTGCCAAGGAGTAGATTGACAGGCAGAGAGCTGAGGCCAGTAAGCTCTGTGCAATTCTCGTAGTCCCTGTGCTTCATTTTGATTGCAGTGTCTGTCCTGATGCCTGCTCCAGTGCAGAGTGGATCAGTGTATATTTTGTTTCTGGTCATTTTTTCTGTAAACAAAAACTACTTAGTCCATTCAAAGATGCTTTGTAGAGTCATACATAGCTCACTATTCTGTATCTAGACACAGTGGCAAAATTCTTTGGTTATGGAGCGGATCATCTTGAGTGCCATCACATGGCATGTACGGGACAACCATACAAGTTGACTCACTTAGTGGATGAGGGAGAGGCTGTGGATGTTGTCTAGGTGGACTTTACTAAAGCCTTTAATGCCATTTCCCACAACATTCTCCTGGAGAAACTGGCTGCTCATGGCTTAGACAGGTGTACTCTTTGCTGGGTGAAAAACTAACCAGATGGCTGAGCCTGAAGAGTGGTGGTGAATGGAGTTACATTCAGTTGGTGGCCCATCACAAGTGGTGTTCCCCAGGGCTCAGTGCTGGTTAACATCTTTATCAATGATCTGGATGAGGGGATTGAATGCACCCTCAGCAAGTCTGCAGACAACACCAAGTCGGGAGGGGAATGTTGATCTGCTTGACAGTAAGAAGGCTCTTCAAAGCGATCTGGACAGGCTGGACTGATGGGCCGAGGCCAAGTGTATGAGATTTAACAAGGCTGTGCCAGGTCCTGCACTTGGGTCACACCAACCCCACGCAATGCTACAGGCTTGGGGTAGAGTGGCTGGAAAGCTGCCTGGCAGAAAAGGACCTGGGGGTACTGGCTGACAGCCGGCTGAACATGAGCCAGCAGTGTGCCCGGGTGGCCAAGAAGGCCAACAGCATCCCAGCTTGCATCAGAACTAGTGTGGTCAGCAGGACAAGGGCAATGACTGTACCCTGTACTAGGCCATGATGAGGCTGCACCTTGAACCCTGTGTTCAGTTTTGGGCCACTCACTTCAGGAGGGGTGTAGAGGTGCTGGAGCATGTCTGGAGAAGGGCAATGAAGCTGGTGAAGAAGGTTCTGGAGCACCAATCTTATGGGGAGGAGTTGAGGGAACAGGGGTTGTTTAGCCTGGGGAAGGGAGGCTCAGGGGGGACCTTATTGCTCTCTGCAACTCCCTGAAAGGAAGGAGGCTGTAGGCAGGTGGGGGTGGGTCTCTTCTCCCAAGTGACAAGTGATAGGACAAGAGGAAATGGCCTCAAGTTGTGCCAGGGGAGGTTTAGATTCGATCTTAGGAAAACATTCTTCGTGGGAAGGGTGGTCAAGCATTGGAACAGGCTGCCCAGGAAGTGACTGGGTCCTCATCGCTGGAGGTGTTTAAAAAGGGACATGGTTTACTGGTGGACTCGGCAGTGCTAGGGCGACGGTTGGACTCAAGGATCTTGAGGGTCTTTTCCAACCTAAACGATTCTATGATTATGTCTATAGGGCATCACAATCACTAGAATTTCCAACTATGAGATAAGGCAAAACAGTAGAAATCCGATTTATTCCTTCCGTGCACGTGACCGAATGCTTTTCTTTGGTGCAGTTTGTTGAGCCTGACCATAATTCACACTCAAAAATGTGAATTTTCACGTAGGTGTTCTCCTTTTTTGCAGTGCTGGCTCCTGTGGTAGCAGCCACACGTCAGCCCGCTCTCCTTGCCTGGGCCAGCTACTTGGGCAGAATAACAAGGTGCCTGTCGGTCTGAATCCACATTTGCTTTGCCTTTTCCTAAAGGTGTGCTGACAATGCAATACCCCTCTCTGAGATGAGCTTGTTCCCCTTTAAGCACATATACTCCTTTGAGGGTGGGGTTTTTTCCCACTGAAATCTGATTATGGCCCTAATCCCTCACTGTCAGATGACATGCTGTCACCTTTAAGGCTGTAAAGTTTCCAAACTACATCTGCAGACTTGCAGTTGTCTTTTACAAAAACAAAAATATGTGCTTAGCAAAAAGGAAAGCGCCTTTTTTCTTTTTTCTCCCCACCCCCCCCGCCCCCCCTCCATCTTATTAAGAAGTGATTGAAACATGTAGGACAGGAAGGGGACTTGATCCTATGGAGCGGTGAGGTGCCTGCCTCGCTGGTGCTTTGGGCTTCGCGTCAGTACTGCTAATGACAGTAGACTGACTGGTCTTTCTGAGCGTGCACATTTGGAAAAACGAAGTATGTCTTATTTTGGTGTAATCCATTGGAGAAGTCAGTCATGAAAGAACAATTTCTGCCTGGAAAATCAGTAGACAAAGCAGGCCTGTGGTCAAGTGGTTTTTTATTCTTTAATGATTTTTTCCCTGTTTTCATCATTATATGTAATGGAATTGCCACCTCATTTGTATTCCCAGAAAGTGATGTTTATTGCTACTCTCATTGAAGAAAAATAATCCTGTTTTAAATCAAACACTTGTTTATATGATCTAATAGAAAACACCAGGCTGTATATCAAATTGAAATGGAAAACAGATGTATTAAATTGACAGTAAGAATAAATTTGTCACAGCTATAAATGCTTATTGAGATATATGTTTATATACATATATGTATATATATATATAATTCCTTCTTTTTTTGAGGGTTGGAGGAGAAGACAGGAAAATAATATTACTTTAGAGAAGATCACCAAAGGTATACAATGTAGTTCCTTCAGATTTAAGATTACGTGTTAAGAGAGTATGAAAACAGAGACTAGGCGTATATGAAGTTTTAATTGAAGGGTTTGAAGATTTAATTTCAGGGTTGGTGGTTTTAGTTTAAGTAGACCAAAATGTGTTTTGCAAAATTTCTGTAACTAGAGAAAACATAGTGAGCCCAAAGTACTTGGGAAAAAGATTGTGTACAAGACATTCCGTTTTGGGAAAGGAGCATCTATACAGTGCTTCATACCTAGCTGTCAGCTAGCCATTTTTTACTTTATGTTGTGGCCCAAAACTTTTGATGGATGGACTTGTAAGTCCTCATATTCACACATACCTTTCCATCATGAACACACTTTTAAAATGTCTCAATGTACATTTAAATGTAACTGTCAAATTAATCCAGTCTTGAAGCACAGATGCATCCTTTCCCATCCTGTGCTGTTTCAGCTCAGTTTTTTAGTATTAGCAGGTTTTATTTGACTGTACACTAACTCCGCAGTGTAATTTTGTCATCTTTAGAAAAATTGAGGCACGCTATACTTTTCTTTCACTCCTCCAAAAATTCATAACTTCTTTTTGATTTGCCATGCCTAGAATTTTTTCTCATCTTTTCAGAGCCCATCTGACACAATGCAGCAGGTTGACAAAGGATTTTAAAATGTTTTGTACAACATGGACTCAGGTGATAGAGAATGTGTGAATTGTACCTCTAATGCCTGAGCCCTCACAGCACAGAGCAGGAGTCCTGGACCAACAGACGGAGCTTCCTGATGTGAGGCTTTTCATCAGGGGAGCCCCCCAGCATCATCTGAGTGTTAGAGGTTCTCTTGCACTTGTGGTTCTGCAGCCACAAATCCAGCTAGTTCTGCTGCACTGTCAGTAAAGAGGGTTTAAGGAACTTGGGAAAGAGGAGGGAATCCCTGTCTGAAGAGGTTGGAGAAATCTCTGTGATGTCACTCCAGTCACCTAAGTCACTTCACATCCACATTATGCTGAGGAAGGCTTTTGTTGTCTTTCGACTTTGAAGAGTTGAACCTACTATATAAAGAGCTGTTGTTCCGTCTCCACTCCAGTTTAGGATGGGGCCAGGGTTATTTCTGTCACCTTTCAACTCTGGATATCTGAAACACATCTTTCTGACAGAACTGAACAAATATGCTGCAGCGAAATCTTATTTTCTACACTTCCTTTAACTGACGTTTTAGAAGGGAATTGTGATACTTTTCAGAAAGAGAGAAGGCATTGGAGAGCAGAAGGCAAGAAATAAATGTGTTTAAGCAGGGTCGATGGGAAAGCCAGCGACTGTGTCAAATGTAAATATGATTATTTGCCTTGCTCTCCTGATATTGTGGATGGCTGATGAGAAGTGTGACCCAATCTTAGTCTTATTGATTCTGTATACAAGATCATAATTGGGAGCTGAAAGACTGTTCGCAGTTATACTTTTTGTTCTCTGTTTAATTGGTATAGGTGTTGAGGTTTCCGGGGAGCTAGTGATGATCAAGTTCTTAATAGTTGTGCAATGGTTCATCTTTATTCTAATACATATCAAAGGCATCTTTTCCTCATTTTGTGAAATTTTCTGATATGAAAATAGAAGAATGAAGGTTGTTCTTTCAGACCATCTTTTGCACTGCTCTATATTGCTTTGTTTCAGCAACCCCAGAAATGCTCATAAACTGCCTCCCCCTTTTTCTCCTTTTTTTTTGTAATGTAGCAAGGATCCACCCCAGTGTGCCACATACATGGGTTGTTTGTACATCTTCAAATCACCACAGAAATGCAATAGTGTGGTGGGTGGAATTTGGCCAGCTCTCAGCTGCTCACCCAGCCATTCTGTTGCTGTGACTCAACAGGACAAAGGGAGAAAATAAGATGTAAAAAGCTTGTGGATTGAGATAAAGGCAGTGTAATCATTTACCAATTACTGTCATGGATAATCAGTCTCAAGTTGTGGAAGATTAATTTCATTTATTGCAAATTAAAAATAGAGTTGGATGGTGAGAAATAAAGACAAACTAAAGAACCCTTACGCACACACACAACCCACCCCCCCACTCCCCCCGCTCCCTTTTTCTTCCCAGGCTCAACTTCACTCCTTCATTCTGACTCCTCTACCTTCCCTTGCCCAGCAGCACAGGGGGATGGGGAATGAGGACTGCAGTCAGTCCATAACATATCCTCTCTGCTCCTCCTTTTTCCTCATGCTTTCCTTGTGTACCCGGTGTTGGTTCTCCCCACAGGCAGCTATTGCTTCATGAAACACCCACTCGTTCTGTAGCGGGGTCCTCCAGTCCTCCATGAGCTGCAGGGTTGAGTATCTGCTCTGGCAATGTCCTCTCCACATGCTGCAGAGAAATACCTTCTTCACCGTGATCTCCACAGGCTGCAGGGTAATCTGTGTTCTAGCATCTGGAGCACCTCCTCAGCCTTCTCCTTCACTAGCCTTGGTATCTGCAGGGTTGTTTCACGCTTTTCTCCACCCACTTCCCCCATGCCCCTTACTGTGCAGTATTTTGCCCTTTCTTAAATACATTTTCACAGAGGTGCCGTTTGGCAGAGGGGCTCAGCTGTGCCTTGCAGTAGGTCCAATGGAGTTGTCTGGAACTGGCTGTGTCCAGCATGGGGCATCCCCAGTCTGTTCTCAGAGAGGCCAGCCCTACACCCCCCTACTAGTAAGACATGGTTAGCTAGACCAAATATCTATAATGCAGTAAGCTGCTTCAAGATGTGCGTTAGTCAGCTATTGATTTTCACCCACTGCCACCCACATCGGATTTATAGAGCAAAGTGTGTCAGTCACGGATGGGCTCATATATCTGTGATACGTATCCTGATGCCTTGACATCTGTTTCATCATCCAGTGTTTTCCTGGGTCCTTATGAGCTAGGTGTCCCCTGCAATACAGCCTCTTGTGTGAAGGCATCTAGAACTGTGCTCTAAATTTCACGTCCTTCTTAATGTTTAAAATTTTGGGAGGTGGAGGTTTATGCACAGCATGAGTGAGCATTGATGTAGAGTATCAGTAGTGATGTACAAAATTCATATTGGAATAGATGGTTCACTCTAAGGTTATTGATTACAAAGCGGGACAATGTTAATATTTTGGTGGTACATGAAGAGAGATTGTGCAGTGGCAGAAAAATAATTATGTAAACAGTTGTAAACACCCCTGTTTACTCATCTTTTTAGGGGGGTATTTGCCAATTTATAAGTGCATCTACATGTTCAGTGGTTACCGTGTGTCTGTGCATTCTGGAGTAATCAAGAAGAGTTACAGAAATATTAGAGTAGTATCTTCTTTACCACGTATGCAAGGCACTTGATTATTTTTTTTTTTTTTCTGGGGATGGCCTTGTGAAAACGTAGTAACACTCTCCTGAACTGGAATAGAGCAGAGGCATCCCTGCACAAACAGATCTGTCTCCAGCTTCCTGTTTTTTGCAGAGTGAGCCTTTTCCCCTTGTTTCTTGAAGGAGTTCAGCAAGATGCTAAGTACTTCACACTGAAGTAACCTTGAACATGCTGGGTGCATGTTCAGTAGTTCTTAGTTCTGAAATGTGAATTAATAGTGCCGAGTCCAAATGCTGCATACTGCTGTTGTAATGTATTTTTTACAAGGAAATGAAGGCATGTAAATTGATGTGCCCAAAGGTGCAGACAGGGTCATGAAGGAAGTGTAGGAGACTGATTCCTGACCCCTCATGTTAAAACGCAAGTAGCAGACAATGAATTACAAACACGAGCAACTGCATAATATGCTTTTTTGTTGATATTTAAAATAATAATGCAAAAGAAAAAATCCAGACATCTTTCCTTCTGCTGATTATATTCCCTCACTTCTTCCACACCCTAGCACACTCTTTTTTTTTTATTTATTTTGCTTTTATTTCAGTACCTGCTATCTGTTTCTCTAACCTGATCTTTTTCTGGATTAGCTTTCTCTATCTTGTTTCCAGTAGCTTCAGTGCACATCTTTTTACAGTTATCTCACTGCTTCCCTTCATGATCCAAGTTGTGCGGGGATGTCAGTGACTCTTTGGTATATTTAAAACCTTTAAGTTTGAGGACTAGGTAGATAAGAAGTGGGGAAGAGAGGAGGTGAAGCAATATAAGGAACCTGAGGATCTTATAACAATTATTGTTATATAGTAATACAAAACATCTAACAGATTATTGTCACATTTGACTTTGTTTCCTCACCTATTTGTTGTATGGTGTTCTGTTATGATTATCCCTCTATATTTGCTCCAGGTTTTAGGCCCCTCCTGCATTTAACAATAATTAATAAATGCACCTCCCTTGTTTTGTAGCCTGTCTCTTATCCACAGTTAGAAGCGGGCAGAAGAAACTCTCAACACAAATCCAGATGTGCACAAACAGCACACCTTTCTCAAGTATGCATAACATGCATGCCCTTATTTAAGGGCAGTTGACCACTCAGGCTTTGTAACTGTGACATATATTTTACTAGTGCTTCCTCTACAGATGTTGCAGGGAGCAAGCCTTTTCAAAGACAAGAATTTTTACGTAGAAGGGTAGGCGTCCACAGGAAATCAAAATACACTGAGGTATTTGAGCAAGTGGGAAAGGTCTTTCTGTAGCTGAACCAGTAAAGATCAGCATGACTTAGGGTTGGAGCTTCCTTTCAAGAGGAGTGTCTTATACGCTATGTGAGTCCTGGTCTGTGGAGTATCTCAGCCTAAAAAGACCTTTTGAAAAAAGTGTAGAAAGCAGAAGGGAAATTCTGTCTGTCAGAATATCAGCTGTATTGTCTCTGCAGACAAAGTTATTACTTATAAGCAGTAGCATTAAACAAACTGGGTAGGAGTTGATAACCAAGATCAATAATATTTTTCTAAAGTTATAACTCTGGAAACCACTGAACCCATTACATTACTGTGGCAAAAATACTGAATTATTTTTATTAATGGTATCAGCCTGTATAAAGTTCACCAGCTCATTCATGTTACAATCCTATACTGTCATGAAGGCCTTTGCCCTCATATCAACAATGCAGTTATCAGAGTATATTGTTCCCTTATTTGTTGAACTGTACCAGTTGCAGTATTTGCTGTAGGTTTTTTTTTAATTTTTATTACTTACTTACCTATTATGTTGAAAAACAGAGGCATGTTGATACTCAGGAGGAGCTTCTGTATGAGTCATGTTGGTACAATGGTACACACACAACACAAAAAGTGAAGTGTAGAGGGTGCAGTGTTGATTGTTACCCTCCTCAGCCATACCATAATATTAAAAACCAAACCAAAAGACTTTAATTGTAAGTCTTGCTTTGAAAAATTGCTGAAACAGTGGGTTTAGTTATAATATGTAGTGTTTAAATTTCCAGAAAACCATATATGTTCCTAAAATGTATAGGATGAGCCAGTTACATCTTTTGACTTGGTATTTTTGAAAAATTCTACAATGTATGTATAGGATTTTTTTCCCCCTGATAACATGCTATAGAGAAACTTGCAAAATGGTCTCTCTGGGACTTAAACAGCTGTTGCTAATTGTTGCAGTAGCTTATTAATATGGTTATATATGAATACAGAAGCCTTGAAATATTGACAGGATATAGCCTAATTTCTGTTTGCACCATTAAATTCAAAACACAGGAAAACTCTACAGGAAAGAAAATAAAGGTGCATTTGTGTAATTTCCTTTGTCATATTTTTAATATGTTGACAGTAAATGAGGTATTTCTAAATTACTATGTATATTGAATTTGCGGCTATGGAGTTGTATTTTAGTTATTGTCTGTACCTCCTGAGGCATTTTTAATAATTGTTATTCAGCAAGGTAAATAATTATAGTGATCATTCTTTTAAATTGACATTTGTACTTCAAAGTCATTTTCCCATAATATTTGAGTCGTGCCTATACACTTTGCTTCATTAATCTTCAGTAAAATATGGTATTCATAAAATTAGTATGCTACAGAGTGCAAGAGAATGTCTTGCTTTTTAAGTTCAGAGATGATTCTTGTTCTGCTCCTCAAAGGCAATTTGAACAAGAGACAAAGATTAATCATAGTGTTTCTATTGTTAAACCTCACTTTTCAGATTATGGTACTTTAGCACTAAAGTACTTAGCACTGCATATCTCATATCCAAAAATTGTATTAATTCATGTTTTAGGAAATAAAGAGGAGTTTAAAATAAAATCCTCTAGGATATCCTGTTGTTTTGAAATCTAAAGGGGTCTATAATCCTTTAAACCTGTAAACACTAACGAAGAGACCATTGTCACTAAATCAAACTCATCTTTGCAGAAACAGCATGCTACAGAGTTCCTCAAGGATGATAAATGCTATTTAGTGAGCCAGCCTCACGTCTGGTGTAATTGCAGTGCCCTAGTACACCAACCAGTGATCAGTTTGGCTAATATCTTGAAAATTATTAAATGTTTGTGAAACAAACACTGAGTTGGACACCTCCCAGCTCCCTCGTTGAGTATTTTTTCTTTATCATTTCTGTAGACTGTTACTTTGTTTAAATTTTAAGGTTACATTAGGTCAATTCTTAATACAATAGTGTATTTGGCAAGAGTTGATGAGGATTAATTAGTTAATGTTTGCAGAAGATGTTGAAAATGTGAAGTGCTATGGGGGCATAAATGAATGTACCCGCTTTTCTCTGGTCTTGGAATAGGTGGTACCTGCAGAACGCTGTTCTCATGTTAGGAAAACTAACTTTCTGTGGAACATACCATAGGTAAATTCCGAGTTTTAAAGTTAATTGGTTGTGCTTTTAATAAGTGATTTGTAACTCTTCTGATGCTATTTTTACGGGCCCTCAATAAAATGTTCAGATAAGTAGTTGGTTTACAGCAAGCTACACATGTGAAATTCATCAGAGCTCAAACAGCCAGTGGAAATATGTTAGGGGTCCTGAAATAAAGATCTGGGAATGCATTGGATGTATTTATAACAGGGAATTTGGCATTTCTCAGAGGACATACAGGTCTTCAGAAGTATCAGATTATTTATGAAGCTGATATTATACAATTTATGAGTTTTCTCACACTGACTTGCAAATGTTACCCCTTCCCTGCAGTGGAGGTTTCCTGCTGTTCCTTCCTCTGTATTAGGCCTGTTGTGAGATATAACCAGCTGAGGTGCTAGTAAGCTAGGAGTAGGTGGCAGAATTGATATCCAAGTGAGAAAAGTCTTCAAAACATAATCATCTCTAGTGCTTTAAGTGAAATGGATTTAAACTGCATTTTCAAGGTGACATTGTGCCAAACTCTATCTCTTGGAGACAGACATTTGATCCCCCACGCTTTTCCCTTTTCCAAGATTTAGAATATACATTGATATTTTCAGCAGAACTCCCCTGTACAAGATAGTAAGTCTTCACATCTAAACATTTCTAAAAAAGGCAAATGATGGATTGCACAGTGAACATTTTCCCATCTTCCTTTCACGCTAGCTTCAGTAATTCTACTGGCTTGTAATTCTTGGAGATGAATACAAGACTTCTACTGATGACAGCAACAGACAAAAATTTAGAGGCAGAGCAATTCCTTCAAACAGATGTTTCCCAGACAGACTGATAACACTTCAACTTTCAAGTGACACCTCTTCTTGAAAATCTAACTACAAGAAAAAAGGTATAGTGTCATACAGTGTCAGGTGTGAAGTAAAACATGATTCATCTTCAGAGTTCGATTATTTCTCATTTACAATCTGTGTTTTAACAAATATTTTTTCCAACCTCTTTGATTTGACAAAAGGTATGGACATCTCATCTGTCTTCCCTTTTTCATTTTTTGGTTGCTGACCCAACTGTTTAATGGTAATTATAGATTTTCTTTCCTAACATCTATTGGTATCTAATGTTCTTTACTATTTTCTGCTTTCTTTAGAAGTGAATATGCCCTATTTTTGGACTTTAGCACCATTAGAATTTGCAGTTCAGGCTATATTATGAATGAATGAGGTTCTTTGTTATTTATAAGATTTTTTTGTAAAAGCACAAACCCAATGTTAGCTGTAGGGCACTTCACCCACTTGGTATTTCACAAATTAGCATTTGTGAGCCAAATTAGAAAAGTAACTTTTAACTACATATGGATTTCTCAGAGCAAGGAACTCTGATTCTACCTATATATCCAGTGTTTTGTTGCTGCATGCAACAAATGCCCTGTTAGTGGTAATAGAGCTGATTTGATGTTTCTTTCCCCTTCCCTTTCTTATTTCATTGCAGAGTAGAGAAATCTGGCAGTACTTTATTGTACTTTTTTGTACTCTATTCTATTGTTCATTTCCCCTCACCTGTAACGCAACCTCCTTTTGACCCACAAATGTTTTTCTCTGAGGTCAATGATGGAAATACTAACAATCGTAACGACCAGTCAAATGATAAATATTAAATGGGGGGAATCTCTTCCTGTAAATGTTAAAAAAATTAAAGCCTTTTCTACAAGGGCAGAGGCCCGGAAGTTCATGTTCCCTATAAACTGAAAAACATTAACTGCTGAATAACATCACATTAACCTAGAAAAGTCTAGTAGTACCTGGCTAGACCTAGTTCTCCATTGTACTACATGATTACCTCCTCCTGTCTCTGAGAAACTGCAAGTGAAATTTCTTCCATCTGTATACAACCTCCTATCTAAAATAAAACAGAATACCTAGCCATAATGTAAATTCTCTTTTTTTAAATCTTACCCCCACAGCTGTACTAAAAGTTCCACATAAATTTCCCTGATATTTGTTGGGTTTACCTGGAGTACTTCAAGTTTCATATGTAGAAGCTTGAACTAAATTTAACAGATCTACACTTGCAAAATTCTGAGACATTTCTACAAATATTGCTCTGTTGAAGTTATGGAAAATTCTACAAAGTATTGAATGAACATATTTTTAAGATGATGTTTCTTCTTTTTATATCCCTTTGAGATACAATCCATGCTGCTCTTCAATGGGAGGTTGAATAATGAAGTTGATGTCAGGCATGAACATTAGCCCTGCTCAATGACCTCTTCTGGGGGTGTAGGGAGAAAGGTGCAACAAAATAAAAGCAGGAGTATTCCAAGTTCTTTTGCTAGCTTTCTCACTTTTATAAAACCATTATTATTCTCTGATGAGAGCTTAGACTGCAATAAAGTTATTAACATAAAGCTAATCCTACTTCAATCCTTCCTGTAGTTTATGGTTTTTCTGTTCCAAAGTTTGAGAATATGTTGTACTGTTCTAGGTCAGCTTTTCCCTGAGTTCAGGCTTCCCTGAGTACAACTGCCTCATTGCAATTGCAGTCTTCAACACCAAAGTTGTTTGCTTATCTCTGCCTATACTTACTGCTATACGTGTAGTTTTGTTTCCTTTAAATCCTATGCTGCAATGTATTTATGCTAAATTTGATGTAAAGGGGATAACCTTTTCCAGTTCGACTTGGAAGGTAAAAGTGGATCTCAAATTTTCACTGTCACTTTGGTAAAGGAAACACCTAAGAAGGCAATCTGATTTTCACAGTGCTACCACCTCTGTAGACTCTTTCCTATAACCATGTCATAGCTACAGTCTGTTTCTGCTTTTGTGGGATTCAACCCTGCAAAGTATTTGTTTGTTACCAGGTAAAGCAAACCTTTAACAGCCATACATTGACGGTTTCAAGAGAAGGTTGTTGATCAGAAAAAGTCTATAGATTTTTTTTTTTTCTTCCCCTAATCTCTGGTTCTTTTCTGACAGTTAGGAGGATCAGTGTTTAGATTATTTCCAGAGAGGGGACAGCCCTTTCTGCAATGACTGGAAAATGTCAAGGGGTCATCTGAGAGTGCATCCACTGTTTCAGCCTAGCAGGAATGTGTTAGGGGTTTTTTTATTGGTTTTTGGCTTTGTTTTTTAAACTTCCCTTTCACCAAAACCTGTGAAAAATTAAGATGTTGCAGAATGGTTAAGAATGTTCATGAGCTTTAGTACTAAAATGTTTATGAACCTTAGTACTAGTCAAACTTGAAGCTACTACACTTGAGTCACAAACTGAAATAACCTCCAAGGCCAATAGAAAGGTTGTCCCAATTGGAATCACAAATTGTTTACTAGGAAAAAGAAAAAAAAAAAAAAGAAAATAAGAAAAAAAAATCAGCATGAATCTGAAATTCCTTTTTTCAGCCCTCATTTCTGCCTTACTCTTGATAGAGGAGTTGTATGTACTTCTGCATGTGGACATCTAAGGGAAGCTTAAATTAATTTGTTTTGCTGTAGCAACTGTGGCAGAGCCAATGCGTTTTAAAGGAGAATTCAATCCCTTTTGCTGTGATGGCTATGGCGAAGTTAACTCTTTTAAACAATCATAGCTGTATAATGAAACACTAGGGCACTGACTTACCCTGCTTGTAGCCTTACCCTCTTGATTTCAAATAATGGTACTTCCATTTTTGTAAGTGCACTCTTTAATCTGAAAGCACATAAAGAAATGCTTTTGAAAGGGGAAAGGAGCACAAAACCTTCTTAAGCAAAGGCAACAAGGATGGTGGGACCCAATGGTTTAGAACCGAGGATGACTGATGTAAGGACACAAGATTTAGTGTATTTTCTTCTTGTCTGCAGAAACAGAATCTTGCCACTGTGAGCCTGTGTAGCTCTGTTGAGTAGTGTTCAATGGCTTGCCCAGCTGGAGCCTGATGTCATGCAAAGAGAGAACCTCTGGTGGCAGCAAGACCTCATGTAAGCACTTACTCTTGAGAGTTTGGGGCTTTGACTGTGTGTGCCTGAACTTCAGCATATGAAATGAGCAATACCTGTGTATACCTGAGTTTACAGAGTCTGATGTCATTAACTATGCACAAGTTGCACCCAATGCAACTGTGAGTTGCACCTTTCCTTTCTGATTTTGTATCTAATACAGCAGCTGGCTTCATCAATCAACTTCAGCGATAGCTGAAGGGGTGATCAGAGTATATAAGTGAAGAGACGTAGTCATTGAGACATTGAGCTACACAGCAGAAGTTTCAGGTTCTTTTTTGAACAGTATTACCTACAAACTCTTCTTTCCTGCCCCCCACACCCCCCCCATTCCAATTGGTTATTCTGCAGTGAGGGAATGGCACCATAGAAGTATTGTACTTCATCCCTAGCCTGACTAGTGTGGCAAAAGAGTGAGAAAATAAGGTTCATGACAAAGGTTGCAGTTATTTCCTTCCAAAGCAAAGACAGCAGAGGAAGGAAAGCTGTGAACTTGACTGATGCTTTTGCTGCTTATGTGCTCCCTGAACTGGGAGAACCAGTATGGTCTGTGTAGTCTCAAATCCCCGAGTTGGGTGAGTGTCTTCTGATTCTTGTTCAGTAAGTAAAGGGGAGGTTTCAAAAGCTGAAAAACATGCAGTCAGCTGCAGAGGCAGAAATAGCATCTTGTGCCCAGCTTCCTGGTATGCCCAGGAAGTTTCATGATCCTGCAGTATAGTAAGAGGTGATGATTAAAAATGAAAGCCTGAATGAATCATCACGCACATACAGGGCTTGGATCTCCATAAAGACTGACAAACTAGTAGTGAGGGCCATAGGATTGATACCTAGGTTGTAGAAATCGGTGTAACTCCATTCATTTTTATATTCCAATATACATTTCAACAGACAGTTTCATACTAGCTGGGAATTTAATCACAAAGCACTGTTATGAAAGCCCTGACAAGGTCACTTCCGTATTTTAAGGTGTGTAACAGACTACCTGTAAAATATACCTTGTTTACAAAATTAGAGAAGGTGGAGGCGTGGGGGGAGGAATTCTATCCTAGCTTACACTTTACACAGTCCTGCTGAGAGTTATGGGAATACAGGTCATGTAGAAAAAGCTATCTATGGAAAATTTTGATTTTCTCCCTTTTTGGCTTTACTTTTTCTCTCCAACCAGCAGCAATATGTGTAAATGAAAAGTTATGCAGGAGATTCCAGGAACCAAATTGTATGGCCTGGTTGGAAATAATGATCAAAACTACTAGCTGTTAATAATGTGACTTGTATCGCAGTGGGATGCCCCAGGAAGTGGATTAGCATTGCTCTAAACATCATCGGGGTAAACAACAGGAAACTCATCCTAGAAGAGAGTGCCAGTGGCTTAACATAGACTCCCATAAAGGCAAGACTCGCTTTTAATACATATCCCAATGTTGAATCTGAGTCTCTAAATTCAGTTTGCAAGGTTACCAACACATGTTGAAGTTCTTCCTAGGACGTGGCACTGCTGTAACTTTCCTCCAAAGAAAGCAAACAGTAGTGAGGTGGAGAAAAGCTTTAAACCTGGATTTAATTTCTTGCAAATGAAAAAAATGTGTCTTTTTGAAAGTCTTTTTGAAACTGTGTCTCAGTTAGCCCTGGAGACTTTTTTGTGTAGAATAAGGAAATGTGCTGTTCTTTAAGGAGCTTCTTAAGAGAAAAATTGTGTAAGGGAGCTCATGCTTTGAGAAAGCACATATTGGACTGGTAGGAAAAAAAGTACTTCTGTTTTGCTGCAGTCAGCTTTGGCTCAGGAACACCAGGGAAGCATACCCAAGTGAGGCACTTCCTTGTCCTGCAGTGTTGTTTGCCTGCATATCTGCTGCATGCGTTATTATGGCTTCTAGACTATAATGTCAATGTTGTATTGTCTGTAGAGAAGCAGCAATGCATTCTCTACTCAGTATGGATTTTCAGGTACAGCATAATGCTTGTGGGTGGTGAAGCTGCAGGTGAATTATATAAGGCTTATGCAAGGCAGTAAAACCTTTGGCTTAGATCATAACACATTGTATTTTGTATATTCAGCATAGGAAAACTATATTAGGAATGATTTGAAAGTACTGAAATGTTTTGTGACTATTTTGCATATCTTTCCATCTTAAGTAAGGCATCCTAGCTACTCTGCTCCAACAAGACAGGAATTGTGAAAGGTGTGGAAAAAATTTTCAAGGAAGTTTAAATCACTGCTTTGAAGTCCCCAGTCCTGAGACATTCAAGAGTTAATGGCAGGTGCTGTGTGCTCAGTTAGGAAGCTCTCACATTCCTGAAGTTCGGTAGCATTTAGGTATGTATAAATGGAAGCAATTACTGGAGGGCAATAATTAATTTTGCTCCACAGTGAATTGCATAAAGGTTGGTTTAAATTTGATGAAAGGCATTTTAAGTAATCTCTGATCTCTTTGCTGATCATCCCCAGTCCTACCTGTCAGTGTGGAATGGCAAGCCATCCCCTTGACAGAAATCCTATGAAAGGACATCTGTGCTGTGTGACAATGTCATATGGAAGGATTACTGGTTTAATAGAGTTGAGTTTTGTTCTTGCTCAAGCAGATGCATCTGTCAGTCAGGCTAAAAAAGTAACCATGTTTTATGGCAATAATTTTCACTTTGAAATTTCTATGCAAAAGTGGAAATAGAAGAAACTAAAATCTATAAACAATTTCTGCCAAATGTGTGGTTCATGTAGCTGTTGAAAAATGAACAGGAACTACACTTGGAGTATCACACACATTATCTTAACCAAGTATGACAGGGAAAGGCTGGTACAACAGACACAATCTTACTTAGTTGTATCCTGCACAGCCTGAAGAACATTATTTAAAAGATCACTTTTCAATATGGCATCTCCCCATTTCTTCCAAGATTTTTTTTCCCCCTTTACTTTTTGTATTTCACTTTCCTGGCTTCCAAACCAATCCTCTCTTCAGGTCCTTCTTCTTTTTGATGTTTTCATATATGTGTGTGTGTGAATGCACAACAAAAATGTTTTAAAACAAACTACATAAAAAATAAAAGTCAAATACTTTTACCTCTAAGGAATTGTGTGACTTCAGAATGTATTTGTTTATGCTAAGTATTTCACTTCAACAGTTACAATATCTGTATGTCCACGGGGGACAATGTGGTGATTGTCTCATGCATATGAAGTCCTTGTGTGTGGTAAAAATCTGGTTTGTGGCCAGGTCTTTTGCTCAACTGAATTTATCAAAGACCGTAATATCAAGGAGCTGGATCCTCAGAAACTTTCATATAAACACAGTGATAGTGGAAAACAGATGCTTCAGCATCTACTGCAGCCGAGAATTTTCTTTTTCTTTTTTTGGATGAAAAAGAAAGTTTCCATGGTTTTAAGATAGGCATTTTTTCAGTGAAGTATATCAAAGTTTCCCTCCAATAATCTGTAGCTGTTATTTATATCTGCCAAGGAGAGCTATAAATTCAACCTTGACATGGTTTCAATAGTGTGAACCTCCAGATCTGCTCTAATCCCAAGATTAGATACTGAAGTGCTGCTTCAATTGTGCAGTATTATCACGTACTATCACTTGGCCCTGTTTCAAACTGTAGCTTTATTGACAATACTTTCAAAGCTGTTGCTAAGTTGTGAGCACTCTGCTTTATCTACTGCTGCTTTTACAACTCCAGCTAGGTATATGTTCTTACAGGAAGCACTATGCTAATAATAATCACTGACAAAACGATGATCTGTATTTAACCTTTTTTCATATAGGAGTCTTTGTTCTACTCATAGACTTTTTTTCATCCTTGACAACTTAAACTGATTTTCTCTTACACCCCCTTGTTACTGTCACTTGTACCTGGACAATTCCTCAAAGCAATCCTAAAAAGCTGTATGTTTATATCATAGGAATAGCCGATCTAAGTTTAACTCTTGTTGTTGAGTGGCTGTTCTTCCTTTCCCAAATGTCATGACTCATTACATCATGACTCATTACTACTTTCAGTCATAGGACTTTTCCACAGAGTGTGGTTGAACAGGTCTGTTTCAATTCCCATGAGTGTTTGTTACAAAATACAGATGAATAAAATAGCAGATACATCCATTAATCAGGGCAGACCAGAAAGCAGGCTCATGTTCTTTGTGCCTGGCTGTGACAAGTGAAGGGAATGAGTTTATAAATTCCTGTGCCACCTATAGAGAAAAAAACTGCAATTCATTGAATCCCTTGGGATGCAAAGGGCCTAAGCTACATTTTGAGAACCTGCCTGAAAGAGACACCGTAAGGAAACTCATCCTGATGTCCAATGTGAATGGCTTCCAAAAGAAACCTTCTGACAGAGCTGTGTTTATTTTGGGAAGATCTGTTAGCTGTTTTGCTGCCAGTGTGCTGAATAGGTTGCAGGGAAAACCAGTGCTGCCCGGTGTGGGGGATATGACACAGATGATCGCTTTGGAATAGCAATGTGGCCGTACAACTGCTCCTTTGAAGCCTTGGTGGCAGTTCCATCTCTTTCTCTATCACACACCTAAATGGTTAACCTGGAGGAGGTCAGCAGCCACCTCTGCTTCTGTTTACTCTCCTGCTTTTTTTCCTTTCTTCTATATCTGGTCTACCAGACATCAGGGTAGGGCCCACTGTTGCTGTTTCATTTATACAGACTGCAACACAATTGGGACTCTGTTCTACACACACACTATGAATAAACAGCAGGAAATTAGAAATGAATACTGGGAAATCTTGAACCATCACTGTTGTTCTTATACCGTATCAGTAGGATAGGATACCGCCTTCAGATTTCATTCAGGTGCTTAAGTCTGCACAATGCAAGATTTAACAATAACAAAAGATTTTAGCTGAAAGGAAGAGTACTGATGCTGCATTTTCCTTTGTCAAATGCTTTAGCTTGATGTCTCCGACAGCTTAGGAAATTAAATACTGATTCAGAAAAACATGACATTTACACCTGCACCTCTCCCATGTTTTTAAAGGACAGGAGTCTTAAAACACACATTCTTAACTAGCATTGTTATGCCTCTGCTCCACTCAGTGTCAATTTGCATAATGTGGTGTTCTTTTGTTACAAGCTTTTGTTACCACTAAATGGTCAGGAACTCGAGTTTTAAAATCATAACATTATGGTTTCGCTCTAGATTAGGACTCATTGACGTACATGGTATTGTTTTATGAGGCTCTGAGTAAGCAGTTTTTCTCCATAGACATAATATCTGGAAGTACTTCTTAATAAAAGTTGAAACCCTCAATAGCAACTGAGAATTTTGCTATGTTACCAAATTTGTCCTCTGTACTGGCCTACCTATTGGGAATATTGCCAATAAGCATAACCTCATATGATACGCACTGGCTGGTTGGTAAAGACAAAACCAGTTTTACTTACCCAATGTTTCTTCTCTTGTGAATAATTGAATTTCTCATCTATTTTAGTGAATCTTTCTGTATCCTTGGGTTTGCAATTTTATTGCTATGCTACCGCACCACAAAAACAACTTAGTGCATTATCTTATAGAAGCTTTTCAAAGCAATTGATTCTGTGCAGTCTGTGTTATATTTTCTATAAAGTTTACAATAAAACCAAATAACACAAAAAGGTGTGTAAAATTTAATTGCTTATCAGCGAAAAATATTCCTTTGCATTTCCAGCTTATATAGTATAAATTCTGTGAAAAGTTCTTTATAACTTTACACCCAAATAGATGTAGAAAAGCCTTAACCTAAAGTCTTAAGCGGCCTGGTTTTATACATATCAAAGTGCTGTTTATCTCATGGGAAACATGGATCATAGCCAATGGCACAGCCTTGCTTCACTTCATTTTATAGCTAGAGAATATGGTTATATTGCCTTATATACATACTGGGCTAAAAATGTTTTGTGTGAAGAATGAGGTTTTCCCACTGAGCGTACATCCTGAATTTTGTTAGGAGTATTATTGCCTTTCAGATCTGAGAGTTAACCATCTAGGAGGTACATACAGAGATTGATAAATACCTTAACTTTTTAAGCATGTTTACATGTGTGTCTTAATGCATATGTTTAATCATACCCTTAAAACATTTTTTTGCTCCTCACTTCCATCGTAACATGCTTTTACAAGGCTTTCTGTGGGCTCTGTAAGATTGTCAGCTGTGATATTGATCTGGTTTACAGGTTTGAATTTACAGGACTTGAGTGTCTAAGGGTACCGTGCCATGTAAAACAAGTATTTCGATTTTGTTAGTTGTTGGAACAACAACCAAAGGAAATAGCTGCATGAATGATACCTGTGGTGCAGGGACCTCAGCTTCACAAACTGATGATCTGTACATAATCTTAATGGCCTATATGAAGACAGTGACAGTTGTAGATCGTTGCAGTTACCTCAGAAAAGATTGTAACATTATTTCCACTTTCCTGTAGCATGACAAGCATCTACAGACTAGTTTTTTTGTGATTCTATTCAGTTTTAAGTGTGTACTGTCTCCATGCATCTGGCATTATGGACTTATTCCAAAATAATTTTGGAGTAAAATGGGACTAAAAGAAATACCTAAACCTAAATCCCCCTTTCCCCCCTGAGTTGCTCTGTTAATATCATTGGGGTTTGTGGGGTTTTGTTGTTGCTGCAAGAACTTACTATGTGCTCTCCAGTTTTATATGTCAGAGTTTAAACTGTGATAGGTGTAGAAAACTTCCATGGAGGAAGAAGAACATCTAGAGAACTCATGAGAAATTACCTTAAGTACTTAAAGAAAGGTGACATTACTAGTTAAGTAAATAATAGAGCTTAAGGGTCTTAGAGCAAAAAATTACTGTTACTACATCAAATACAAAACACAGGTTTTCATTAGAAAACCAAGTGGAAAACAGGAATATTTGGCTCTGTACTGGCATGATAGAAAGGATTGTCAAGGAGAAAGAAGCCTTTTGCTACAGAGGAAGAAGGCAGGAATGAAGTCAGACTTGCAATAGCATGTTTTCCTGAGAGACTTGGGGAAGTGGCCTGAAGTGGGGATTATGAGCCAAAGCTGAAAGAGAGATAAGGAAAGGATAAAAGTGTGTGTGTGTGCATGGATCACAGAGGACTAGAAAGAGAACTGAACACCAGTTTCCTGCTTACAGTCCTTGGCTGGAACTTCCAGAGCAGGTAGGAAGAAGTCTTATTTTGAGAAAACCCAGTAGAGAGGTGTTAGCAGAGGAAAAAAGGATAAAAGTAAAAACTGTCTGAAGAGAACAAGCAATTGCTGAAATAAATCTTATCTTTATCAGTTGGAGTCACTGAAAAATCCCAAGAGTTTTCATATTTGGATGTAGAGCGGAGGACTTACAGTAGGGCCCATACTACTGAATTTCACAAAATAACAGGTATCAAAGGCACTATCTATAATAAGGACTTGCTGAAGAAAAGCCTTTGGCTTAAAAGGCTTATTTAAAGAAGGGGTACGCTGGAAATTCCTAGTTATACCTTGAAATGACAGCTTGTTTAAGGTAATGAAATAACAGCAACATGGGATTCTGAGAAGGGAAGTAATGAGCTTCACTGTAATTCCACTGAAGCTCCAAGAAGAACATGAGCATTGCAGGATATGCAGCCATATTTGTAGGATTGTTCTTAATTGGTAGAACAGATCTGCAAACTCTCTTCCAGACAGCTCAGTGTATTCTTAAGGAACACAGCCTGGTCAAACAAGGACCTGGTCCTGCAAACATTTCCCAAGAGAGTGGTCATGCTTGTTTCCCTAACACAAAAATTAATATTGCATTTGGTAGGTCCCTAAATGAAAACCTCAGCATCACCCCATCATCATTTAAGATATCAGTAGATGCTTTTTAAAAGATATTCCTTAGTTATAAATTATTAACAGCTTATTAGACTGTGGGAAAAAAAAGGGGAGGAAAAATTTGCAAGACATTTTAAAACTTGTAGCAACAGGTTTACAACACAATAGCCCTAGACAAATGGATCTGTACGATTTGAAAAGCAATATTAGCTAAACCAGTCATTAGATATGTCACAATGCTAAGAATAGCTCTATAATCATCATTCTGTCAGCATGTTAAGGGGTAGGATTTCACGAGGTCACACAAGAACTTCAGTCAGGAAAAAAACCAACAGCCTAAGCAAGAAAAGCCATGCAGGAAACTTCTGGGGCACTTGGCCAGATTTCTGCTTTCAAGGGGAAATCGTTTTATTTCATTGTTATAGTCCATCATTAATGCAGTAATACAAATTTAGCAATTACTGTGAGCCTCTACTGCAAGGGTTGTCTACAGGAAGGATGCTTTGTTGGCTTATAAAAGACAACCTCAGATGACATCCTTGTAGCCTGTAGCTCCTCTGCATGCAGCCTTCCCCTTCTGCCAGATCTCCCTTTGACCTGCTCCCAAGGACAGGCCCTGACACGACACAGATGCATCATTTCGATTTGCTAGTGTTACACATACACTTTCTGCAAATGCAAGTGCAGTACATGATAAAGGCATCGGAATCCTGGCTTCCATGCATATCGTAAAATCAGTTTGGGGAGAGACTGAGCATTTGCTGTGTGCCGATTTTAGATTTATTACCAACATTAAATTTTATATGAAATTGAGGTAAGGAATGACTGATATGAAGTTGTAGTTCCTTTTAACTCTTGCTAACACCATCAGGTTGCAGAATCTTTTGCCAAATTCCCCAATAACCGCATTCTTTCTCCTTCTCATCTTCTCTCAGTAAAATACTGGGGAGGAAAGGGATCAAAGCTGATTTACTTTGGCTTGTGTCTTCCCTCAGTTGAAAGGGAACTTTCTAGCTCACCTTCCTCTTTTACTCCTCCTTCCTGTACAGGAAAATGAAGGTAGTTTTTTTTTTTTTTACTTGTCTCTGCCCCTGCACAGCCTGGGAACTCAAAGTAACCTCTTTTTAAATAGAGGGAATTGCTGAACATAGGAAAACCTGCATGAGAGGAAGACATGGTTGGGGGAGGGGGATTTTTTTTAGATTTTTCAGTACATTCAATTCAACTCTGCATTTTTCCTTTCAGTAAAAGCAGTAAACTAAAACAACTTTGAATCTGGTGAAGAGGAACATAGTTTTTAAGTATGCTATAGCCATTTAGGTGTCGGTTTCCTATAGTTCTTGTAAAAATATGATAAACCTTTCTAGATCTAAAATAGGTAATGTTCATGCTACAGTTTTAGCTTTGGAATCCTATTATGACATTTTACGACATTTCTTCCTCCCAAATATAATTATGTAATGACACCTCTTCTGTTTTACTTTTCAAAGTCTCCTTCAGGACTACATGACGTTTTAAGCTTTGGTCTATAATTCCAGTTCAGAAATTACAAATTGATTTAGAGACTCCAATGTCCATCTGTACATTTTTAAGTGTTGTACTAGCTGAAGTTTGAGTGCTGTAACGCGATAAGTAACCTACTTACCCTTTAACTTTATTACTTAAAAAACTGGCTAGTGCTTCAGTTTGTGGGATGTTGCATAACAAGAGACTCCCATGTATGATTTATAACATTGACATCACAGACTGTGCTGGTTAATGTCAGTCCTGGACTGCTGCTTTATATCAGCAACTATCAAGCTTATTCATTATCAATAAAGAAGAAATGTCAAATAGTTTCATTTAGCTTTCCTAAAAAACGTTGTACTTTTTTAAAATTTTATTTTGAACTATAGGTATTAATACAATTATCTGATTATATCAGTTAGGGAAGGAAGAAAAACAAAGGAAGTGACTGAGTTTTCATAGTGTTTATTCTCATTGGCAAGCTCTTTTTTGCCTTTCTGCCCCCACATACCTTTGTATGAATTCATTCCACACAGATGTGAGGACTCACTTATGGTAGCTATTTTTCAGTTCATGAGGTTACCCTGTGTCCATCTGACTCTGTGCACAAGTTAAAGCAATTATTGGAGCCCTGCAGAGCTGTAGAGAGGGGAGAGACAGTCCATTCTCCCCGCCCCCCGCCCCCGTCTTAGAAAGCTCTTCTTGCAAACAGCTTTGCATCTGCAAACGTGCCCTGGGTCCTTTGGGGGCAAGCAGGGAAAAGACTTCATTGTGGCCATACGCTCAATAGCACATCATGAGTTCAGCTCCAGTTCATGACACAGTAGTGCACAATGAGGTCCTCTTAGCCTAGCCATGGTGGTGACTCTGGGGTGGCATCCTCACATCTGGTGTCTGCACATATGCTTGGAGGCACTTACCTGTGCTATGCAAAATGCTACCCTAGCCTCAGCAGGGTTCTTCTCATAACACCGTTTCATGGACTGGGCCTTGCTTGTCTCCTAGCTGTCTGTGTTTGTGCAAAGCCTTGCCATATTGGGGGTAGGAAATCACTTTAGGGCTGAAGGAAGTATTCTTGTACAGATTAAATAATGTGATTTGACATCTTAAAGATCTCAGAAGGATTATTTTTATATAAAACAAACTAAATCTCTTTAGTTAAATGATGCTGGATCTTTTCACCACTGGCCAAGTGCTTAATGGTACTGTCCCCATTTTGAATTACATTGGTTTACTGCCAGAATTTTATATGCTAGAGCAATGATATGGTACTCATGGTGTCATTTCAATTATTATTCTAAACTGGATGAAGGCTGTTACATTGGGCTGGGGACAAATGCCCTCTTCCAAATCCAGCTGAATCTTTAATCTCTTTTTTTTTTTTTTTTTTTTTTTTGGTTGGTTGGGGGTTTTTTCCTCCTTTAAGTGCTCTGAGCAAGCATCTGCCTAAGGATTCTTTCTGAGCAAGTTCTCGTTTGTTCAAACAAAACATGCTGGTCCAACAAAGATTATCCATTTGTGAAACATAAGAAAATTAAATGTATTGTAAAAGGGAGATGCTGGTAGAGCTTTGCAGTACAAGAAAAGTTATACCCAAATCTTCACAGTGTCCACTGAATCTTTTTCTTGAACACATGCCACCCAGTTTGTAACTCCAGCTTTTCCTCTGAAATTCAGTGTGAAATTACATGGTGAAAGATAACATTTTTTCTGTCTCTTGAGTCCAATGAGATCTAATATAAAACACAGGACTTGAAAGACTGGCTTTAGTCACATAATTTAGACCACTGAATATATGCAAATTTCCCTCTATTTGAACCGTACTGTAAGGCCATTTGTCATGGTTACATTGCAAGTCTCATAATATCTTATTTACGTAATGTTTGACATTCTAAATGTGGAAAAGTGAGAACCTTCATTTCCAGGGCTTTTTTAGGGAGTTCTGTGCTCCAAATGTGATTTCGGTTCTCCACCAGAATGCAGTTTAAAATTTCATAACAAGAGAAGGGAAATCAAAAGAACTTAAAATGCTGAGAGGGGGGAAAAGAAGAGAAGAAAAAAGAAAAGAAAGAGCAACACTTGTTTTGGGGGAGGTAGGCCCTGAGCCATCTGCTCTGGCTGAGCCTGCTTTGCGCTGTGGGATTGGACCTACAGACCTGCAGAAGTACCTTCCAGCTTCAGCCATTCTGTGATCTGGTGTCCACTTCTATGTGATGTGAAAACAGAGTATCGAAAACTGATAAGCGTTTCTGTTGTACTTTTGTCTTCCATCTGTGAATCAGTCACAAACTAGCCTTAATGCTCTCAACAGTATCAATCAAACAGCTTGGATGAAGGTATACAAATGATTCCTAGAGGTCTGTGTAGTGTTCCTGCTGTGCATTAGTTAACAGTACTGCATTATGCCCTAGCACTTTCTGATTATGCGTGTTGCTTAAGATTAATGATTAGAGAGCTTTCTGGATACCGTAAATATTCACCAGTCCTCTGCTTACAAATAGGTAACATGGTCATTGAATAAAGGACAGAATGAACCTGCCCCATTATTCACAGGTATTTTCTGTTCATTATTTAACCAACTTCAGTGTGAGAGGTTTTTTAAAATGTAACAGACTAGATCATAAATTACATTATAATATAAAGGACTAGATCATGAGAATGCATTATGCATCTGGATTTATTTATGCAAGTCCATAGGTCTATTAATGTGGACTTCGTTACTTGCAAAAGCCTTTGCAGAACGCAGCAATGATGACAAATACTCTCCTGGATTGGCATCTTGTAATTTATTCAGTTAATAAAAAGATGCATTTCTTGCTAACAAAAAGCATGAAGATTGTGTGAGTAACATGTAAAACTTAAAGGAGTAGAAGCCTATAGGTTTGTACAGAAATATAGGAATTGAACTGAAGTAGAAAATCTTCAGCCTCTATCTTTCCTATGTCTTCTTTCATGGTTTTACGGTGTCCCTACACAGGGAAGTTACTATATACTTAGTTAAACTGGGAATGTATGGAGTATCAGCTATGGTGTTAGCTTCCCCACATGCACACATAACAATAAGATTAGTTCCAGGTAGGAGGGCTTATCCCCATTTCAAAACAGAGTAAAAAGTGCTGCAGAGAGCTGCTCACACAGGAAATGTGTATGTATTTTTGACAACATGGGAAAGTTGCGCTGAATTCCTGTAGAATGAGTTCCCCATGGAGACAAAGGCTTAGAGAATAGGCTCTTTTCAGCAAAAACCTATTTTTGCCTGTGAAATAGTGGGAGCATCTAGCAAAGTTTTGCATACCATTGTCTAATTACACTTTTCCTTTTACTCTGCTTAAATATGCTGCTATAATTTTTGTCATAAATACACAACTATTGTATTTCACACACATATTGACTGTAAAACAATTTCATTCAGAAGCCTGTCACAGTACAAGATTATTGGAGTTGACTGTGAGATTAGAGCATTACCTACAAATGTGTGCTTTACTGTCACTGGTAATAATATGCAAGCATGGCTTAAAACTGGAAGCAAACATACGGAAATTATCCAGTAGATACAGACTAAAGCCAGTTACTCAAGTTGCTCTTCATTTGTTTGTATAAAAAAGAATTTTTAAAGCTTCTGTTTTCAGCAGTAAAGAAGGGGAATATATGTGTGTGTAGATACATACCTATTTAAAACGTGGATGTATTAAATCTTGTTTATCTATACATAGCATTCTTATCTATAAACAGTGTATCTATGTAACAATATAGATATCACCCAAATATGAGAAAAGACAAAACTAATCTAAATCTAAATCTGAACTTCTATTCCGTCTTTTAGTATGAAATCAGTGCAAAATCAGTGTAAAAACCTGTCTGAATTGATAGCATTTCATACTGCTCTGTAGGGAAGTCTATGACTAGGAAACGGTTCAAAGCTGTGGGGAACCAGACTCCTGGTAGGATTTCATTCAACTAGTTATTAGTCCTTTTATAGTACTCCTTGTCATTACTGTTGTCATTCACAGTTTCCACCTACAAAGCACAGGTCATTTAGACTGGTTGTGTCTTGTCGCCAGAAAGTAATGTCCTAATTATAAACCTCCATCCCATACCAGTCTGTTTTTTCTGATGAGAGTGAAATACTAGTTTACAGATTTCACCAAACCTGTTTGATTCATGGGGGGCTGTGACCTGGCAGTGCAATGTTTGACAAAGGCCATAATTCATTCAAGAGCCCATGAGGCTTTTATTTAGAAATGCTTGGTTTAGAAAGGAATTAAAAGGAGCAGCTTCCCTAAATCATTTCTAAAGTACCCCATGATGCACTGCTTTTTTAACATCCAGAAAAATCCTGATTTTTGTTTACATGCTTACTTGATCAGCTTGTCCAGAAAAAAGGCTGTTTCTATAAATTTGATATATCAGCTACCTCTAGCACAAATAAGAATTAAGTCATATTTTTCAGGCCAAACTGAAACTTGATAATTTCTTTCTATTCTTTATTGACTGGAATTTTTTTAAGAGTGTATTCAAATTTAAATAATAAATTTAAAGTATTGTACAGTTTACTGGCACAAATACACAAGAGCCATTTGCAAAACTTGTTTCTGTGAGATACTCAGTTCACAAGACGAGCAGTTTTCCTTGTGTGGATACTTTGTGAAGCTAGACAGACTCTCAGAGTTAAATTAGCAAAAATGAAAAGTCTACACAATACACGTTATTTTAATAGATATGTAAATACGTGAAGTAAGAAAACCTATGCCCAGAAATAAATTTATTCAGCTCAAGAAATTCATTGTGAAAAACACCTTAACACTTAGGAATGAGAGAGATTGTGCTTCACCTAATTAAAAGCAATATAGCTTAATTAGCTTAGATTTTGATTGCATTGTAAGAAATTCTGTTGCCAGAAAGCTGAGTAAAAATGTGGTAAGGTGAAACTCATTGCCAGGTATGAATCAGTTGGTCCTTTACTTTTATAGACATTTCACAACAGAGTTAAAACAGTGGTATTTCACAGCAGGTCCTTTTCAAATATGAACAAAAAGCTATGCAGAGAAAGGATGGCCTTTTTATCTTTGTAGTCAAAAAGCTCATAGATTTATTTTTAGACATAAGGCATATGGTAAAATGGCCTAAAATTTTCCCTAAGTGCCAGGTTGTGAGTGGTTCTGAGGCAGAAGGAAGAATTTTGTTAAAGGAAATACTGTGGCGAATGCATGAAACCCTTTACTATAATAAAGATGAGGGGGAGGGCAAAGGGAGGAGAGAGAAAAATGTACAACTAAATGTGTCTGTCTCCTAAACACTCACAGAAGTGCTGTTTGAAATTGAGCAGAAATGGGCAAGCCCCACATTCCTCCTGTGGTCATAGAGCTTCCAACTCTTCTAATGCACTCCAGTAGACTTGCAGAGTTCAGCTGCCACTGCAGAGCTCACATCTGGTATGGACAGCATGCTTTAATAATCCTAGAAATAATTTAGAAATACCTACTTGTCTTGGAAAACAGTTTTCCTTTGAGACGGGGGGGCATAGTGCCCTGCAATGAGTCTCTGCAGTCCTCCACGATCGATTTTCAGTGCACAAGTGCTATGTTGCATGGACACGTTGCAGCTACTGTGCATCCCCTGTGCACTTGTATGGGAGCTCTGAATTCCAGATCTTAAACCTGCAGGCTTCTAAGCAAGGTTGTCTCCAGACTCCTGGAGGTGCTGGGCAGAAAGCTGATTTGCAGTGAAGCCAGTCTCCACCTACCGTGTTCAATGATTTGCGTGCTCATGTGTTCGTATGTTAATTTGGGGGTGTGTATGCAGTAGGTCTAATTTTTTCTTGCTTATTGGGGTTAGTAAGATTTTTTTGGCTTTTGAATCTTTCACTGAAGTCAATGACTCTGATTCTGCCTGTTTGCCATGCTGAAAAAACACTTTAGCTTAGCTCAAAACCATGTTGGGAGGTGTCATTTCTAGGAAGGAAAGTAGAACCACATCCTGTTTAAGCACTCCCGAGTTCCTCTGTCATCAACTGTGCATGGACGTCTGTAAACTGAAATTCTCTGATTATTAATATTTTCATATTTGATTTTCTGGTTTATATATTTAAGCTGAAGCTGAAATGGTAAATAAAGATATTAATCCCATGCATAGCTGAGAACCAATTACTTAATTATTACATCTGTTTTCTTTTTATAATTAATCCCTCCCTGCTCAAGTCACATAGTATCTGATCTAGAGCTAGATTCAGGTTTGCTGACCTTAAATCTGGAGAGTTTTTGAGGCATAGGTTTTTTATCAGTTTATTCTTGCCTATGAGGAAAATGCAGATTATGGTAGGCACCCAATGTCAATGAATAATTTAGAATTTTAGTGGAAGAACAGTGTATCGTGCAAGCTAAAATTGCTGCCCCATATTCTTCCATAGATCTTTAATTAAATCAGTGGGACTTCTTAAGTACAACTGAAGGAGAAAGAACTGATACTTAAATTACAAAATCAGGGATTTTGACATTTTAATATAATGTCATATTTTGCAAGTAGATAAAAAAAATACAATTTCAGGACTGTCCTTTTAAGATTTGGTATATAATCTCTGGTTACTCAATAAGCCAAATTATTCACAAATCTACTGACAGGCTATGGTGCTTATGATGAAAATAAAAAGGTCTTGCAAGGCCTAGAAGGCAGGGTGGCAAGTTTTTACAGGATTAGGTCCTAAATTGGAATGATTCCACATCTAAGAAAGAATACGTCTGGTAGACAGAAGAAAAACCTGCATGTATATTTACCCAGGAGGACACGAACTGAGCTTAAGACATTGTTAGGCCAGTGATGAAGTGGAGAGCTTGGATGTGTGAAGGTTTGGCTTTTCTTTACACTCAGAATAAGACAGTTCAGAATGGGCTGCCAGATCAAAGCAATGAGAAGTATGCGTTCAAAACGCCTATGTGCCAAGAGGAGCACAAGATCCCTGCGCTGGGGGAGGAAGGAGTTTGTTTGGCCGACTTGCTGAACAGCGAGCCTTAGCTGCACCTGTGGGACGTTTTAACTGGGGGGGTGAGAATGGCTGTGGTATGTACATCACAGCTCAGGACACATGGAAACAGCACACTGAAAGGATGGCTTGCACTTGTTTAGTGAAATTAGACCTGTCTCAAGCTGTCTGAGGGTAATTTAGAAGAAATGCTGATCCTTCACAACCTTCAGATTTGGATTTCCACTGGAATCTTGTCTGGTAAAGATTTAAACTTGATAAGGAGCCAGAGCACAATCCTTAAACTTTCCTCTTTCTCCAGATCAGTGTGGAGACTTGGATTTGTTACATACCAAAGTCATTTTTCTACCTGTAATATGCAATGATGTGAGAACTGCTCAGACTGATCATTGCCCACTGGATGGCCTTTGCTCAGTGGAATTTCCTCCAAAATGGTGTTACAGAAAAATAGATAATACCTCTCTAGAAGTTCATTTTCTGTGTCTCTGTCTATTATTAATAACATTAATTATTAAAAAAATTGGGTTTGTAGTTGCAAATGGCCTGGAGAGGACTGTTAGAGAAAGGGTCAGACAGGACTGGTAAGTTGATGTTACTCATAGGTCATTTTACTGTTATATGTGCTTACAGTTTTTATCACGTCCAAACACATACTCATTAATATTTCATGATATCTTGGAGCTGCTCAATGAAATCATGAACAGTGCTGCATGAGAGTTTTCGATTAAAGCTTCTGCTTTTCAGTTATTTTGTTGAGACATTTGGGTTGATTTGTTTTTTAAGGGGGCTTCTAAATTTCAGCTGAAAGGTAAAAAATTTTCTTTCAAGGATCTTAAAAACAAGCAAACAAAAACCTGAAATGTCTTAGTCTCCTCCAAACTAAACTGAATGAAAAGTTAATTTCACTGAGTTCTATAAAAAGAGAAAAGAAGGGGGGTTTTCTATACGTTCTGTCCATCAGTACTGGTTGAGAAACTATTATCCTACAGTCTGGAAACAATACCTCCAAAAATCACTTGTATCCTCTATAGGAGATCATGGGAGCTGTTTCTTTATCGTGTTGGATCTGATGACAATGATCTAAACTCTTAACATGAGTCTCATATGCCTATGTAACTTATCAAAAATTGTTTACCAGACAAACCCAAAAATTTTGCTAGAAACGGATTTCCAATAGATAACTTCTGCTGAACTCCAGTATCTCTAACATAGTTTAAAACTGCATAAGAGTTCAGAATTTATCACAGTTTGTGACATAAATTAGAACAAAAAAGTTTTATTATTCAGCTATTCAGCATTAAAAGTTATTACACTTTGGATTTTTTCATACTGAAAGCACATTACAAGACTGTCTCCATCAACTGTGGCAAACGACATTTGATTTCAGACATTGATTCAGTCATGATACCACCTGAAATTCAGTAGGATAAATTAGTCTGATCTTAAGTACTCTGTATAATGATCCATGTATTTAGAGATGCAATTTGCAATTTCAGAGGAAATTATTAGTGATTTTTGTCCACACTAAGAGAGAAAAGACTCTAGAAATAAAGCCAAATTGATATCAGATTATGAGAGTCAGCTTAAGTCTGTGAGTAAATATTAGACACACCCATGCTTTCTTTGTAATTTACATGCTACTGCAGGATACATAAACATTTAATCTCCGTTCGGGGAGAAAACTGCCTATTTCAGTAAAAAGGAGTGTGCTTTATCTGTTAGACTCACAGATCTGAAATGTCTTCTCATCTGTTTATATTCTGAATTATTAATGTGAGTATATCTAAATTAATCCCACATCCCTGCTCATGCAGAAAAGAAGGTTGCTAAATGTTATGCTGCTGTGTTTAAATGTCTTCTCTAATTAAGCATTATTTTGATTACCTGTTTTGTTATATGATTTTGTCCCTTATTTTTCTGTGCTGTGGTGCTTTCTGCACTGCTATTTTGTATCATTTGGGTATCCTCTTATGACAATTGTCTTTGCAGCTACCATTCTGCAGTTACAAAATCCATCATGAAAGCTAATATGCATTTAAAATATAAACATACAATGCTAGATGAAAGGATTGTGAAACAGATAAACAGAGGCAGATGGGACAGATTTAATTAATAAAAAACACAAACAGGAAAATAAATCTTCTGCAATGATTTAATGCCTAATTTAATTAAGAAAAAAATGTCTTGGAGTTTAGTTATTGCCAGGAAATTATATACTATGTTGTTTCTATTTGGAGAGAAATGGTTTGTATAAACTTTACAGCATTTTGTTTTTATGAAGAATCTGACACATTCTGATGGAATTCTAAGAAATTTTGCTCTTTGCAAGGAACAAAACTCAGGAGAAAGCAGGGAATGAGGCTCAGGTCACTGGGTTACATGTACAGAGCTGGAGTCTGAGGCTGAGCTCTCCAATCCCAGGGTAATGCCTTAGCTGTTACGCCACTGACTGTCTAGCCAGTGGATCTTACAGCTGATTTTTACCAGACGTGTAGCATCATGCTAAGAAACCTCACCACTGAAAATGTTTTTGAAACTAGTGCACAAACATATGGAGCACAGGATTGTTTTGCCAAATTGACATATTACTAAAGGCAGGAGGAAAAAGACACTTTTTCTTAAAAAAAAAAAAAAAAAAAGTCATTATTAACTACTAGTCTAACCAATTTCTTAGATGAATTTACAGATGATTAGAACTGGTTAAAAGAGGTTATAAAATAAGAATAGGAAAAGCATCAAGGGAAAAAAATGTTTGGAGTTCTTGACTCATTGCTTTGGATTTTGCTATCTATAGCTGCTTCCTTTTTGCATGAATGTTTGAGGGCTGTACATGCAAGAAGCAATGATATGGTTATCTGGGCTTTAATACAAGTTTGATATTGTTTTACCCAAATGGAATAGTTTGATGGTGAAATCTAAGCAATCCTCTAAGATGAAAATAAAATCCAATTTTACATGTGATTTATTCTCTGCAGATAGTGTATTGTTGGCTCTAAGTACAATGTTGGAGTTTGTCTCAGGAGATTTTTTCTCCATTACTGCTTCATGCATTATATCACAAGAGATCAGTATTGGAACTGAGTTAATTTTTGTTTTGTGGAGTACTTCCTGGCCAGAAAATAAAAATGAGAGAAAGAACCTTGTTTGTTCACACAGGAGATGGGTCTGTGGAATTAAAAACGCTATATATTTGGGTTGCCTTTGTTGGGAAGGTTTGGTCTGTTCAGTCTGGGAAGGACTAGTAAAGAGGTAAGTGTGTGAATATGCTTCTGGATTTTGGTTTCAGAGTTATATCAGTGTTTATGGTGTTAACCTGAAAAAGAGGTTGACAATCCCAAACAGAAGAAAACAAGGAGAAAAATAGGGGTTTTTTCTTGTTATTGTTGAATCAAAGAATGTTTACATTTTTTCCTCAATAAATTCAATTTTTAAATGTATTTTAGGTCAAGCTGAGATTAATTTCCTTTTTATTGCCTTTTTCAGTCAGAGAAGCAAAAAAATCAGCTATTTCTAGAATCTTCAGTGTTTCAGACAGACTGTTGGAGACTGGTAGGAAAAACATCGTTTTACATGCAGCTTTCTTATACTAAAATCCACCAAAACAGCTCCCTGGGACACTCTTAAGGGCCTGGGAGTAACATGGGGACATCAGCCCTGTCTGACCCAGGTTGTGGGCAAGCCCCGCTTGCAGGATGCCCTGCAGACCGTGTGGAGTCCGAGAGGGCTGGAGGGATGAAGGGATGGAGAGGTGGTGTCTCCGGCCTCCAACCATCCAGCTGCTCATGATTTTTCAAGCACTGGTTATGTTGACCCAGAGCAGTCCCAGAGTGACAGTATCATTTTTATCAATCTGCTTTCTGCTTCCATTTGCCACACAGAAAAAGCTGTAGCTGCTCTCCTTGAGTTTACTGATGTCCTGTAATCACTGTCAGCCTGTCTTACTGGCTGAGCAAGGGCAGATCCCTGGCTCTGGGAGGATTTTTAGGAGGGCATGTGTTCCCTGGCCCTTCCTTCTTCAGCTGCACAGCCTCTGTTTCTCTGTGCATGAGAGAAGAGGGTGGGATCTTCTCCCTGGCTTACGTTTAGGTACACTATGGGTTTGATAGGTAAATAATTCTGTAAAAACACCATTAAAAAGTTCAAGAGTCCCCTCATTAATTTCTTTATCTGTTTTAATCATTATCAGAATACCACTTTGTTTCAATCTCTGACCTTCAGGAAACTAAACCTTTTTTGGTAACTGCTACTGGGAATTAGTGTAGAATAGGTCTAGTACCTCAAAATACTTCAAATATTATAGGAAATGCTTTCCTCCACTAATGATCCATATGGGTTGTCTGTTGTTTTTATATTGCTTTATACTGTTTTATATGTTGACTGTTAATCTTACTTATCCTGTATAAAAGGAAAAAAAAATAAAAATTCTCTTTTTATCTGCTACATTTAAAAAAACTCTTGAAGAAAATCCTCTCAGGGTGTTCTACTGGGTTATATTGGAATCTTAGTCTTCTAGTATAGATACTGATTATTATCTAGTTATGCAACAAAATTTAAAGTGAAAGAAGAATTTGTTTTTTCTGTGGAACTGAAAGACATGGCATAAATTTCTTTCAAACAGGACTTATCCTTGTTTACTGAAGCAGAATAAATTTGGGAATGGAACTAAAAATCTAAGTTAGAATTACTTAGAAGGAACAGAAATAGTTGCTAAAACTAGTCTGGAAAGGTTTTATTCTGATATTTTCCAATTTTTTACTGCATTTTACATGGAATTGTACCTTATCATCTGTAGGTATAGGAGATGAGGAATACAGTATGGTCATTTGTGCAGATACTTGCAAGAGACAATATCCGTGTTGGAATGAACGTCACTTACCACCTTCTATACAAGCTAATGTTCATTTAGCAATCTTCACAGTATAAGCCTCTCACAAAAAGACTGTCAAATTCCTCATCCACAGCATTCTTAAAAATTTGTCTTGCTGTCAGGCTGTTTTAAGTTTTTAATAGGTGCATAAAATCATACAGACTTGTAAATCTCCTAAAACATTCACATGAATAATGCAGAAGTTAAAATTCACATGGGTGAGAAGTTTCACAGATAAGAAACCATCGACTAAGAAAGCATGTGGGTGCCCTGTGAGTGCAATTGGAGTTGTAAACATTATCTGGTAAAAGTGAGGTTTCCTGGGGCTGCAGTAAGTAAAGCCTGTTACATCTTCTGGTATTAATCATAATAAGTGTTTTATCTTTGGCTGTCATGTTTAGTTTCTGCATGCAATTTACCTCTCAGGCAAGCTGTTCACGGTATCGGCCAAGCTTATCTCTGAACTTATGGTCTTCAAGTACCTAAATGTATTTCCACCAGAGTTCCCACAGTTAATGTGACAAAAGCCAACATAAGTGCTATTTTAAGACCGCACTGCATCCCTTTACAGAAAAATAGTGTTGCTTGTATTCTGATCACTCCTATCAACCAAAGTAAAGCTTAACTGCCTTTACTAGTCCTACACTTTACTGTGATTTTATTAAGACCTATTTTCAGATAGACTTTCTATACACACATAATTTATCTTAACTCCAAATGTCCCTCACACATGCTATCTCCTATCCTCTAAAGTGCCTTTACTGCCACAGGACTTCCACATACAAAGCATGTCATTATCTGTCTGACTCCAAACATATGTTTAGCAAGATGCAAAAGCATGAAGGAAACACATGGTCCCTCTCCCAAAAAGTCTACCATAAAAATAACCAAATTGCTTCAGGAGATCCAGCAACAGCCATCTGAGAGGAAGGCAGGGCGGAAAAATGCCTTGAGTAGTTTTGTGAGTGGCTCTATTGGCACGATGATTCCAAAATGATACGGAAAAAGAGGTCGAAGATTAGACAGCTCTTAATATTCTACTCTGCATGACCCCATCTCACTGCAATACTCTCATGATCTGCTAATAATCCTTTATAATTAAGCTTCCAGCATAATATTAAAATGTAATCCACATGAACACCAATCAGAGCATACAGCAAGAAGTGGTTACCACTTTGAGTTGTGCATGGCAAGCACTATGCAATTTTAATTTAAAATCTTTAAAACATTTGGCCCTTGATGTAGGCAAATTAAGTTTCACTTTTGATATGCACAAACACAATACAACACAGCTAGTTCAGAACTGCTGCTGTGACGTTTTGCCTGCATAACGCTTGCCAAAAGAATATGGAAACATTGCTACTGTGAAAATGGAGACTACACTTGATAGCTACCTTGACATTTACACAGAGCATGAATGCCAAACAGATGGTGCAGCAGCCCATAAAATAAATGGTCCAGGTTCTTAGTTGGTCAACTCTGAATTTGGCCCTCTGGATTGGGGTTTATATACAATTTATCTGTGTGTGTCAAAGTAATCACCACTGCAGGAGAGTCAACTGTTTTCTTCTTCTACTGGTGTAACTCTCAGTATTCAACTGAAGTTACAGTGTTACAGCAATTGTGACATGATGCAAAATTTTACTCTCTGTTTCTATTGATTCCATTTCCATTTGTTGTTGTACGTTCTTTCTGTGGATTCTTATACCTTTAAAACACTTCCAGATTTGTTGTCACTAGTACAATTGGACTATTCTGCATATTAATATGGATGGTTCCCCTTCCTCCTCTTTTTCCCTTGCATAAAACCACTCAATAGAAACTCCCTGTAAAAATTCTTGTATTCTGAACAATTTACTTTTTGCTCTCAAAAATGCAAAGAAAATAACAGTCCAATATACTAGATCAATGTAAGAGAAGCAACAGGGCATTTTTGGAATTGAGGTGAATATTTGAATGTGTCAGTGCCTTTAGTCCAAAAGATCCTTAAGCTAACCATTCCCATAAGATTTTAGAACATAAAATGGAAACAGAACTGCAGCAGTAAGCACCTAGAAGAGTTCAAGGGAGAATGCAGTGGGAATATTAGTTCATAGTAATCTTTTGATTGGCTTTTTCAGATAGTAAAGGGCAGTTTTAGCTTTTATGAGTTAAGCCTAGAGTAAGCCTATTGTAAACCATGGAACATAGACGTTTTCCATTTGAATAAAACAGGAAAAGACTGCAGCTTAAGATGCTGATAGTATTTCTCATTTCTTTAATGAAGGTTTGCAAACCAGCTAAGAATGTTTTCCACTGATGGCATATAGTGGAATTCTAAACATCTAATTAGTGCCTAGCAAGCTGACTAACTAGAAACTGCCAGTGATATTAAAATCTAATATATATTGCTTTAATTAGCCAAATTCATAGGTCAACATTAACACTGAGTTTCCAGTCCTGGAAAACTTATTCCAGAATTTGACACTTGGGTTCCCACAGCTGCCAGGCAACCTCCATTAATGGCCAGGGCAAACTGAGGCAAGAGGGTGAAGGGCATGAGAATGGATATTGCTTTGAGCAGAAAGATGGGTTGCCAAACTTTGCCCACGTGTCATTGTAGAGTGGAATTGCTTTCCAATTTTGGAAGGAACAAATTGTGACAAGAGAAGCTTTATGTCATCAATGGTGAGATTGCCAGAAAGGATGCAAAGGATGTTTCAGAATAGAAAGACAACAGAGAGTATTTACAGCGCTATTGTGGCTGCTTTACTGCTTTAAAGCCAATGTTACTTTTCTCACATTATGGTCTCCTTTGACTTCCAGAGTAGCTTACAGAAATTATGATAATCATTACTGTCTCCCACCACTATCTTTTTTTTTTTTTTTTTTTTTTAAGTTTATAATCTTCTTTACAAGAAAAGGAGCCCATGGAAGGAAAAAGCAAGTAGGCAGAAGAAAGAACACACACATTTCCTTAGGCATGTTACTGTCTTCAAGGTCACATTAAAGATTTAATTTTGTTTTCAGCTCCTTCCTTCATTGTATAATCTAGATGAAACTGTAGGAAATAGAAGGAAACAAAGCTAAAACCATATTTGCAGGAGGGGACTTGAACTAAGCATGGGAAATAGCCTGGCCATGATTTTTCAGGGCACTGCATATTGATAGCATGCTAGATAGACTGTTCATTCTTTATGGGTAGAAATACACTGAAGTTTTTCTGTGTTTTAAATATTCATGCTATGTTTGCAAAGCAACACAATAAAATACATGCAGTATATCGCAATACCAGGAAAATATTTCTTACTGGTGTGTAAATAATTAGAATTAAGTTGCTTGAAAAATGTGAAAGGATGTATTTCCAAGAGCATCTATAGATCTGTGATATAATTTCAAAGTAGCACCATAAAACAAAAATAAATGGGTTTAGGTATACATAAAATGAAGAGTAATTTCTTAATTTAATTTAAATAAAATAATTCCTTAGTTGCTTAGTAAGTGCCATCTCTGTGGTTCTCATGATGTAACACTTCATGTAGTTTACTTTCACTGCAGTGGAAACTTGATCAGAATAAGTTTAAAGACTATGGCTCTTAAATATCGTGGCTGGTTTATGTGCTGGGGGACTTAATAAAAGTATTGATGCTTTCTTAAACTGTGAGTAACCTCGGACTAGGATGCTAATTTGATGTGCATATGTTATTTATGTAAATAATGTTAATGGAAAAAGTTGCACCCAGGTATTATTAATTAGATTAGAGAACAAAACAATAAATGTTTGATGCAGTAAATTTGTTTACTTGCTGTTTAAGCCTGATCTTAAAATATGTATGATTATACTTTGTCCCACAGTCAAAAAGGAGGAAACAATTAAAAAGTTTGTAGCGGAGAAGGCAGGAGGCAGACTTGCAGTGAGTAACAGTGAGGTTAGCTATTGATGGTTTGGAAGAGGATTTGGTTTTGGAGTAGTTCCCCAAATTTTTATGCTCAGGTACTGGATTACAGTGCAATGTGCCTGAGGGAGCAGGCCCTGCTGATTCTTATAACCTATGCAGGTATGAAGTAATAAAAGAAAAGGGAACAAGGAGAGTATATCCCTGTTTTTTCCACCGTGACTAGTAAATCTACCTTGGCATAGTAACTGAGAAACCTGTACCTATTCCTGTGGTATCTCTGATGAGACAGAGGTGAAAGCATTGGGAGTTTACCAGAATGAGGACTGGATTATTAGTATACACAGACATAAATATCAGACTTAATTCTGACAAGCCAAAATGACTGCTGTTACAGACCTTTAAGTCTAGAGTGTCTTCCAGTAATCCAAGATTGTCCTGGCTTTGTATTTAACCTAGGCTGATAGAGCTGCCAGGGAAAAAAAATGGTTTAAAATTATACATTTCTGTTATAAAAGCTTAAGAAGGAAATATTTCAGCTATACCATGGAAACTATTGCTTCTTGTATTGTCCTAGCAGCTAATAACAGATGGGAAGGGAGGAGAGCTAGACGTAAAACAGAGGTGCTTCAAAGGCTGTGTATGAAGGGGTACAGGTGGACCCACGCTCTTCTGCTTCAAGCTGGGCATGAGGCAGCCGCGGTAGGAGACATCAGGCGGCGTTAGTATGGGCCTGCGCCGCCACAGGGCACAGGACTGTGGTAACGGCTGTGCGATACCCAAAGCGGGTTCAGCACGGTGATTCCCCTGCAGGAGCCGGTATCCATGCTGGAGCACTGCTGTATGCAAAGCCTTTGGGAAGCCCTGTTCCTCTTAGGTGGCTGCCTCAGTTTATTCTGAGAGCCTGCGACATGAGCTTCGCTGGCTGATGTAAATGGTCTGCTCCACATGAGCAGGATGTAGGGACACGAGGCAGCTGAACTACAACTCCTGTGCATCCCGTGATGGCACTGACAGGTAGAAATACTTCAGGCTTCAGATTCAACATACAAGAGTCAGACGTGTTAAATTTCCCTTTTATGGAAACTATGACTTTTCTACAATACAGATTCTCCACATACAAAAATGTGTTTAATGTGAATCACTGTTTTTCTCCTCTTACGAAAATGCTAGAAGTTCCAGGGGAAATAAAGTCTGGTCTGAACAGTGGCTCGTACTTGGATGAAGAGCCCAAGTTACTGTGGACAGACTGTGGCTAAGCAGAAAATGAGGAATGACAAAAAGATTGTAGGGGATCAGATCGTTATGAGCTTCCTTCTCAATGAAGAGCTTAAATTCAAAAGTGTTAATGTTATGCTTGGCTCTGTAACCTTAACTTCCTTTTCTTATCAGTTTACTTGGTGGTGTATATATATTTATAAGTACAGACCTACCAGAGTCAGACAGTCATGCAAATATTTCATCTGGCAAGTACAAGTTAAACTAAATTTCAGTCTGACTCTGCACTTGATAAATTATATTAAATATATACTGCAGACTGAATCTGCGAATTTTTATGTAGAGCTTTTTAAATATTCTAAACTGTTACTTAGTTCGTATTTTCTGAAAACCTGTATTGAGGTTTGTTGCAGAATTCCTGTTCTGACTTTCAGACTGCAAGACATATTCTGTCTCTGTTTTCCACAGTTGAAGATTTTCCTGCCAACTGGTTGTAGAGCTCCACTTCCAATCGTCCTCGGGAAAGCCACTATAAGATAGGGGGGTTGTTTATTTTTAAACTTTTGAAACTTACCTTTTGCTCAGTACTTGAACCAGTGAAAATTGAATCTGCAGAAGGCCTTCCTTTTGCTTCTATAGATTTCAGACCAGGTTCTAAGTGCTATTTCATTCCTACAAAGTTTGTGCCCTTTTCCCCTTCAGATGTCTTGACCAAAATGAAAATCCAAATAACAATGAAATTACTTTTAGTGCTTCTCCTCTCCCGGCCTTACTCCCCCTTTTGCCCAATATCAAAAGGTTAATGAACCAAGTCCACACTGTTTAGATTTTGTACCAGGTACAAAGAAATATGTTGTGAATAGCTGATAAGTGGCATGATCATTAATAGAGAAACATGTTCCAGCTGGTGTTATATAAAGGAAAAGTTATCAACAAAGCCCTGGCATTGTCAATGTTGGTTTGTAATAGATTCGTAAGTTACAGATTAGTCACTGCATTTTAAACAATTGTAATGCTGACCACTGAACCATGTATATTTGGATCATCAAACTCACTAAAACTCAATTTCTGCATGTAATGGCAGACCTTTAAGTTGTGCCTAATGAATTTCTCCATAGCATAAACTTAGCAGCTTTCTAACAGACCTTTTTAAAACATTGCTTGCCATTATGAACCTAGTTCAAAACAGTAAGTACAAAAGCAAAGAGATGTTTCAGTTTAAAAGCAGCATTACCTAGATAACTGAGGTACAGTTATTTTTACATTTGCCTTTTATTATTATTATTATTATTATAATATTTACATTTGCTTAGTATCCCTGAAGACTGAATGCTATTTGGCAATCACAAATAAAATTCTTGAGGTCTGTAAGTTCTAGTATAACTCCTGAGGCACTATATTTTGACTAACAAACCATATGTCTGATGTTCTCTAAAATTCTGGGCATTTCACAAAGCCTGTTTGCAAACTATACATTTACTAAAAATATTTTGAGGAAGAAGCAATATCTTAGAGGAGATCCTATGGGTATAACAATGAAATTTGTTATGGAACTGGGTGGAGTTTCTTTTGCATCAGTATTTTACCTATAATTTATGTAGGTGAAAGGCTAGGCACAAGCATGTGCTTTCATATGCACAACTTTGTTGTGTATCAGTTAATTACCCCAGGAGGATTTATGCCTTCTAGACACTAAAATCTTGGTCCTGTGAAAGTCAATGAGCGTTTTCTTATGGACTTGCAGAGAGTTAATAGTTTATAAAAATGAAAGTAAAAGGATTGTTGGATGTAAGCTGATTTTCCAAAGTCCATTTGCAATTTCCAACTTTCCAACTTTGTTTTAAATAGTAATGGATAAATTACTTGAAAAAAATGCCTTTATAGGGAAAAAAATGAAAAGAAGTTCTGATTTTGAGTAAAACTATTTGACAGAGTGATAAGATATATCTTTTAAACTACCACCTTCTCCCTAACAAAAGTTGTCAACTCCCCAAAGACAAACTACTGTCTGAGACCGTAATGAACTTTTCTGTCAACAAAATAACTGTTGTTTTGAGATGAGCTGGGGAAAAAAGAACTCAGAAAATGAAATAAGTTTGCTTTAGTATTTTTCAGATCAGTTTATTTTAGAAGTAACTAATATTTTTTCCAAATATTTGTTTCTGTATTTCTTAGGTAAGGGCTTGTGGGGATCTAAAAATAGCGACAAAGGTAAATTCAAAAGCTCATTAAGGATTAACACTTCTTGATATAAAAAGGAGGAAAAGTGTTAGAATGATAACACATCTAGAAAGAGTAGAATTTAAAATCTATCCCTGCATTTAAAAACAGGAAAAGTATTTTAAACATCTCTGGAATCTGTAGCATTTATAAGACCTATTTATTAGCTGCCACAAGCACAACACTTCTAAGAATGAATAAAACCATTTAAACATTTCCCAGGACTCCTGAGACAGAGATGTGTGCTTTGCATGTATATGTAAAGCATAAATATGAATGTGTGTAAGTGCATGGGAGGGAAGAACAATTTTCCCTTCTTCCTCTCTAGAGAATGCCTGAAATTTAATTGAGGTAAAATAAATGTTCTTATCAGAAGGCACAATGGACCTTCCCAGTTTGTTTGTGGCAGAGTTCAGGAGCCCTCCCCATGGCTTACTCTACCTTCCCCCACTTCAGATATTAACCTGGACATCATGCCTTCCAAACATTAAATGAGCTGTGCGATGTTTTATTACATTTCTCATGTGGCTAAGCTTAGTGTGGCTTTTAAGTGTTCCTCGGTATGCCGTGCTTACGCAAGTTATTTTCTGCTGTGGATTGTTGATGCTGCAGCAGCAGATAGAGTGATGTGCCTTGAATTCCAATGAGGAGAAGGTGTTGGTTTATTTTGGTTTTTTGAGTACAGAGTGAGTATTTTGAAAAGATTTGTAACTCAGATTTTTCTCTATTTCAGGCTTAAAGCATTAGAAATTAATTGTTTTAAGTGCTGCTGGGAAATAATTATATGTTTGTAGAAAGTAAAGTAATTTAAAATGTCATTATTTGTAAAGTATGTTGTTTATGAAAATCTGTTTTAGCTAGTGAATTATATTACGTTCATTGTGGATCTCCACAAAATGCAAATGAACAAACAGAAACCCTAAAGAACTGAAAAGCTAATTTTTGTTAAACTAATTTTTATGGAAGTGGGCAACAGCAATGGGTTGAAAGTTGAAATGGGACAAAAGGAATGGGTAGAAAGTAAATTGTAACTAAATTAGACTTTCTTTCATTGTACTAAATTATTTCTGATCTTGTCCTGACAATTAGAGAAAATTTATAAGCAATGAAGTGGGCAAATGAAATGATGTGTATATTTTCTCAAACTCCTTTAGGGGATTAAAACCTCTCAGTGTGTTCTATCCATCTGCTTATTTAGTGCTTGTGTTATTGGAAGCAATCCTTTCCTCTTCCAGCAGTGATGCTCAGATCCCTAGTTCTTAAGGGTTGTGTATGAAACAGATTTTAAGGGATCCAGCCCTGATTAGAACAGTTAGCCTGTTAACGTCCTATGTATTTACAGTGGATTATTTGAAGGGAAGCAGGGGTTAAGTCAGCAGGTCTCTCGGCTTCCCCAGGGGTTAACCTGGCAGCCTGTTTGGCACACACAGGAGGGCTGACAGGTAGCAGGATTTGTCTAAGCAGTGTGCATGAGAGCCAACAAGGAAAACTGAATGCTCTGGATTAGTTTTGGATTATGTTGTCAGAGTGAAGCCTGACGGACAAACTGCAGAGGAATAAAATGCAATCTGTTTGGGGAAAGAGACAGCGTGCATAGCTTTCATTTTTCAAGAAATTACAAGAAAAATCATTAATAATTTGTAAATCCATGTCCATTAACTTTTCTCTTTGTTATCCCAAGACAGTCTTTTTAACATGATTTTGCCACTGTTCTATATCTGTTCTTTCTTGTGACAGATGGCAAGATAAATATAAAATTGCAATACTACAGTACAAACCAAAGGGAAAAATATCTAGAAATCATAACAGCTGGAATTGCTTAATGTGGAATATTGGGGGTGGAGAGGGGTGGTGTTTTTTCTCTGTCTTTTTGTGGTGAAAGAAAAAGTTGAACATAATTTACATACTTTTCCTATTCTATAGTTTCCTTTGTGTGATCATCAGTAACTTCAAAATATTGGAAACAATATTCCATTATTTTTTCCATTAAAGTAATTGCATTACCAATATTACTAACACAGTTGATTCCCTGTTTTTATTCATCTGGTTATTTCATTATTTTACTGCTCAAGTACGTAATGTTTTACAAGAAGGGGAAAACATTAAAAAAAAACAAACATAAAATAACTGGGGTTTTGGTTTGGGTTTTTTGGGGTTGTTTGTTTTTGGTTTTTTTCAACAGAAAGAATTGCATCGGTTTTCATTGAAGTAGTGTTTGTCCTTGTAAATGTCACTTAGTTTATTAACACTGACTTCTTTGGCTATAGGACAATAGTTCCTGCTTGTGAACTTCAGTCAGATCTGATTTTCAGAGGTTATTTTGGGGAGGGGGGAGCAGGAAACAGGGGAAAGGAGGGGGCTTCTGCAATTATGCTTTTCTATTAAAGAAAGGAACACACTAAATGTAAGCTGACAAATAAACTCTACTTACGGACCAAATCAAATCAGGGAAAGACTATAAAAAGTATCGTGGACTTGATCTTTGTTAGTCAGGTTTATACCAGATTTGTTCAGTCTTTGCATGGTTTCTTTATTTTTACTGAAGTGCCAAAACTGTTTTATGGCATCCTTAATACAAGAAAAAATGATTCATCAGTTACAGCTGTTTGAATTATGTTGCTGCTGAGTTGTTAGCAGAATAAAACAATTCATAAATGTATTAAGAATAGAATTGTAATAGTATGGCCAAACAATTTGCAGGGAAACATTTATATGATAGATTTTATTTTATTCTTCTTCTGTTTATAAATTATCTACATGTAGAATCAATGTATTTGGTTTTGGAAGAGTACAGTAAACATTGGCTATGAATTAATCTTGGTCTATTTACATCTGTATGCAGATTTTGTGGCTTTTCAGTATATCAAATTTGAGGTGAGTTGGGTGTATTTTCAGTGAGCATATGAAATGTACATTTTTTCAGTCTCCTAATCAGCAATACAAGAAAGATTTTGGTGCTAATATTCTGAGTTTTATTATTTTTCCCTAAAATGTGTTCTATCTGAAAGCAGTCTTGCCTAGCTATTTTGTTTACTCAATTATTCTTGAAAAGTATGAGGAATTGCTGTAGCCAACTTTTACTTACCAGTGTAGAATTTCCTTTTGGTTATTAACTCAGCTTTGGCTAAAAGCAATGTATTTTCCCTTGCTGCAGTGAGCCCATCTGAACATAAGACACCAAGGCATCTCTATTGAGTTATAAAGTGTCATTTCCATTGGCACTTGTTTCAGTTCTTATTACCACGTATAAAATTGTTTTGTGCAAGTTAAATGCTAATTGCCAATTGGCTGGTGGCAGTCTTGTTTAATAAGGGAAAAACAGAAGAATATTTTTGCGTTTATAATGAGGTCCTTGTAGAATATTTCTGGAGAGTGCTTCTTGGCTGAGGGAAGGGGAAAGGACAAACTCCTGTACAGCTGCTCCCATGCTGCAGTCTTAGCCCCTCAATTTAAAATCGCGGAGTGGATGATGTAACACAGTATCACTGTTTTAATATTAGATGCTACATAAGTGTGTGTGCATATGTATGTCAGTTTATTTTTATAATAATCTCAGGACTTTTATCTTCCATTCTATCTTTTAGAAGTATTGGTTGGCTAGCTGGGAGTGTGAGTAAGCAAGTAGTAAAAATATCTCCTATAGAGTAAAATGTTTATGCCCAAACTCATCCTGATTGAGTCCCTGCACCTTGTACATGCTGTTGGCTGACTCTGCATCTTTAGAACTGCTTCCTTAATAGGAAACAACAGTGCAGAGTAGAATTCAGGCTGGATTAATTTTGGGCCATGTTGCATGTCAAATTTAAGAACATTAAATATTCTTTTAATATTAAGCATGTGCTTCACTGCTTGTCTGACTCAGAGTGGCTAGATTTGGTCCTGGAAGCACTGTTATTAGTGCATTTTATTCTGAATACATAGAAGCCTTGTAAAAGCCACATAATCTCTCTGGGCTTCTCTTTTCCCTTGAAAATTGTGATAGTATTTCGTAGCAGTTTTAGAGACTGAAAAGTATGCTTTGGGATTATTATTTTTTAAAATAAAAGTTCAGTGGTTAGTTATACATGGTTGTCAGCATTTCTAACTGATCAAGCTTTTCAAAAGAAGTCGTATTGTACTTCCATCTCTAAAATTTCAATCCAGATTAAAATTTTAGTAGCATTACAAATCTTTGTTCTAGTTGTGGTTATTCATCAAGAAGTCTTCTAAAAGTGTTTTTTTCAGCTATTTTGAAATGACCAGACAATTTGATTGGGACAGCAATGCAATTTTGTTTGTGTCACCTTAAAGATAAAAGTACCTGGAGAAGAGTGCTAGAGTAGCAAAAGATATGTTTAAGAGGCAAACAAAAATTAAATGGTTTACTGCAGATCTGTTTTGATTTTTTAACCAATTGTTTACAATGAGGAACATTAATTTTCTTGAATTTCTTGCATCCTTTTCTACTAAGGTATTACAGGTTCAGATATTTAAATAATATATATCATCAACATTGTCTATATACAAAAGAACTAAGATAATTCACTTTATTAATCTGTTTCTGTGGACATTCACAATATCCTTATTCACAAGCTTAAGTATTTGAACTATTAAATAGGCCTGGGACATTTTTCATCCTGCATGTTTCAAAAATAGCTTATAAACATCTCTATAATCTGTAGTTGTCAAGTAGTTATTTCATTTATTGCTGAACTAGATTGAAAACTCAGCAAATGTACACAATAATTGGGGCCAAAGGTCAAAGGAAACGGCAGAAACATCAGGCGTAGATGCAGTATAACTTATGTGAGGAATTAACACTGCTTACAGTAATATAGAACAATATTTAATGGTGAATGATAGTTAAGACTTCAATATCAGTCTACAGAAAAAAGCTGTTAGTTTTGTTAGCACGGCATTTTGCAGTATCTTTTAAATCAATAAGTTTCATAAGATGTCCCAAGAATGAATACTACCTAAATAACGGGCAGCAGGAGCTGCATGTTGCTATAGTTTGGCCCTCCTGAAGACAGGTCTATTCCAGGCTTGCATAACTTTTCAGAAATGATGGGAATCACATCACAGTTTGCTATGGCTGCAAATCATTATTCCATGGGAATGAAAACAAGAGAAAAGCTGTTAATTCTGTTACTCAGCTTTTAAGCCTGTCAACTTTGGGCCAAGTTGTCTGACCAGACTTGGATTCATGATTGATTTCTTTGTCATGAATTTATGGGAAGTGACAGAGTGCAATAGAAAACTACAGAATGCTCCTTTTTGTGTCATTAGTAATAGCAACTTTAGGAAAACTTTAATATCCTGTTCCCCTTTTCATGTAAGAAAAGTTAGATATTAACACATAGAACTAACTGAAGCAGTAAATTATCAAGGGGCATACAGTTTTAATGGAAATAAATTAATAAAACTATTGCATATATTCTCCTAGGGGACTAAAAGTCTGCAGGGCCTTTTTATATGAAAGCATTCGCTAGGTATGTGCGTTAAAAAAACCTTCCAAGCTACTGAAAGAATATGACTTCAGTATTATTGACGCTGCTTTAACAAGCTGTGATGCAAAGAGTAAGCAAAAAACCTAAGTTTTCCCTTAGTTGATTGCTCGTATTTCCTATTTTATTCTGCAGCATATCATCCTTGATTCTGAGAGTTTTAAATTGCATTGTTGGTTCCAAACCTCACCTCAAAAGAAAGACCTCTCCCAGCATCCAGTTCACACTGCCTTCAACTCTGGCTCCTGCTGACCTCTGGTATGTCCCTTTAGGTAATTCTTAGGCACAGGAACTTGTTTCAGAACTAGAACTATAGTTCTGCTCCATTCTGTTGCAGGTTGCATACAAAGGCTCTTTTTCTATCTCTATATGCATATAATCAAGAGGGCGATCAGATATTCTGGTTTGTCTAGCAATGCAGGCTCTGTACAGGTTTTCAAGGACTGATTTCTGAATGCTGTTTTGCTCTGGATTATTGTTAGAGATACAGATTTTTACCAGCTGGTTACACTTGCATTACTGCAGCAAGAGCCGATGCATTCCTAGGGCTTTGGTAAGAGCACGTGAGAGAAGAGCCTACGTGAGCAGACAAGAGCTGTGCACTCTCACATGAAGCAGCACTGAGAAAATATCGCCTCTCATACTACTTCTGCTAGGTTCCAGGGCCTAACATGAGAGCTGAGTGTTCAGTATTTAACACCACAGCCTTGTGCTCCATTTTAAAACAAAATACTTTTAATCTGACCGCCCTAAGAAAAGCCAGGGACACTCTATCAATAGCCACCTCAGAATTTTGTAGTCTCAAAATTAATACGGAGAGCCATAGCAGAAGTGGAAGAGTATTTGGTGTGTATGTGATGGTGGCGCAGGTTCTGAGTCCTTTTTCTGGGAAAAACCACAGCCTTAATGATGTTGTGAGATGAAAAAAAAAAAAAAAGCATAGTTCATCTTTGAGACTTCAGTGCTTTGCAAGGTGGTAAGTGAGAGATAGCACAGTTTTATCTACGAAAGGAGCAGATATGAAATTGCTGAGACAAAAATAGCATGAGCTGAAAGAATCACTTCTTACAGAAGTGAGAGAATTTCTGTCTGTCTCCTTCCTCTCTTTTCTGTCCTCACATTTTTTAAAAAAAGTGATCACAAAAATACTTTTCCCAAGTTCACAATTTTTGACTCAAAAAAAACCCCTTTGGAATACAAGCTTGAGATATCACATCCAAACAGAAATCTCCACTGTTCACACACAGTCCGGTGCTGCAACCAGCAGTGCTTTTCTGGTTTAAAATTTTCCTGCATCTGTCTCTTGCATCTCCCAGATTTTTCTTAAAGACAATTTCATCTTCATTATCCTCTTAATGGTATCAAATTCATGATGCGCTTACTTCCAGCCTTCCAATTTCTACATCTAAACGTAAACACAGAGTATATATTAGGTTTGTAGAAGTTTACAAGTTGTAGAAGTGTATGGATGATGCATCTCTTCTTCCTCCTACAGCTTTGTGATATTTTTCAGTATATGCAGGCTTGTGAGACTGAGTGAGAGACCAATTTTTCAATATTAGCTTTTTTTATATATAGCAGCCTTCCTGCATTTACAGGTCATCCAAACTCTACTTAAGCATGACATCCAGTGCACAGGTTTGAAAGGGCTTGCAGGGTTAATTCTGTCATTACTGTGTTGACATGAGGCATGTTACAGCTTTCAGCTGAAAATGTTACTTGTAATCTTTTAATCCCAAATTAGGTCAACATTTTATCAAGTTAATCTAACATGAAGATTAATTAGGGTAGTTAACACACGCACAGAGGTTATTTGTTTTGAGTCTACATTTAATCAAAGAGTTAGTCCTTAATACAATAGACAGCCTCCCCCCTGCCCCCTACAGCTCATTCCATCATTGTGATATCGTGCACTGTTTAGGACATAAAATTAGGAAAAGACCAAACTGAATTTCTTAATCAATCCACCCACAAGCCCAGCTGAAACACAACCAATCCCTTATAGTATGAGAGAGATGGATTTTTCAAAAATTGTATAGATTTGCAAAATTATATCTATCATAGATTTATTATATTTTTAGCCAAAAAAATGTGCCAGTAATATTAAACTGCTCTGAAATTTATTTTGAAGTAACTCCATAGCATTCCAAGATAATACGTCATCTAAGAATTATCAGTATTTGAGACGCAGAAGATGCATGATGTTTTCTAAAGCAAGATTGATACTACCATTAAATCCTTAAGGCTACAAAGTGTGGAATGGTAAAAAGAACTGTTGAGAGAAATGTGCCAGGCAAAATGGAAATTTTATCAAGAGAGTTTCTAAGGCCTGCATTGTAGTTTCTCTCAAAATCTGACTGTCTCAACAGCTAACACTGCCTGCTAGAGCACTCACCTGATACATAAGCACCCTGGTTTGGACTCCAGCTACTGGGCCTGTTTTGCAGCAGGTTTTTGACTCGGCCTCTCAACCTCAGACAAATTTTAGTAACCAACAGACAACTAGGATCTATAAGAAAAAGGAACTGTGTACACTTTTTAGAGTATTTGCCGTTCTGAAAACTATTTCCCAGCACAGAGGAGAACACCTTTCAGTTTTGTGGAGATATTTCTACAGCCAAGGAAAACTATTCTTGATAGTAGTGAAAGAAAGTAGTGTTTTCCTGAGGGCAGGATGTCTTTTAATAAAACATTTTAGTTCTACTAGGACCCTTGAAATTACCTGTTGCAATAGTGCTGTCTTTTTTTTTTTTTTTTGTTACCCATAAAATGTGTTTCTTTTGTGGTGTTTTGAAGAGTAAGAACAATGGCATAAGCAGAATGGAAAAAAGAGCTTTGCCAGTTTCTTTCTTTACCATTTTCATGCCATAAAAAATGCTATTCAGTATAGTTGGTCTCAAATTAAATATCCAACAGGAGGAGAGAGGACAGTTTGTATAGAGGGAAGTGGCATAAATCTGCTAACAGGGGTCATTAGACCGGACAAATGCCTTTCTCCCCTGAGTTTCCTAGATAAGGAGAACCTATCTAGTAGTTAAAAATTCCAAGAGTCATTCTGGATAGCATTACCGACCCCCCTGGGTGTTGCTGCAGAGTTCATGCCCTGTTTCATCAAATACCCAGTGACATTCACCAGGGGCCATGCTAATTATAGGGATTTAGCAGACAATGTCTAAGAACATTTCATCACAAAATAGCATGTCTTTGTCTAAAAGTATTGGTTTGTTGATGTGCTAAGTTAGCAAAAAACTGGAGGTAAAATGATTCTGCAGTTTGTTAGTGTACCTTTACAGCAACATTAATCAGCACATTGAAATGTTAAGATACAATCTCCCCTGTGGTTAGCGCCAGCAAAAGTGTGCTGTTTTGCAATTACATGGAGGAGAAAGGCTCAAGGTAGCTTAAAAATTCATGGATTATACATTAGTTCAATGTCTTCTAACCCAATTGTTTTAATGAGGTACATGGTTGATTCACTATAAAACATTCTTCTCGGGCAAGAGCTAGACACCCCTTGTCTTTTACATATGCCAGACCTATTCAGTAGTCTCTTTATTGAAATGGAGGAGAGGGGGGAGGGGAGGGTGTATGATAAGGGAAGCAAATCAGACTCCCATTTTGCTTCACCGCCAGTTGAATTGTTGTTTGATTCTCAGAGAGCAAATGTTGTGTTTACAGAGTGAAGTCCCTTACTCAGGCTAACTGCAGAAACAGACGTAAGCAATGCTACAAGTTAGCTGTACCAGAGTGCAGTCTGTAGGCTTTCCTTGTACGACGTGTGGAGGCTGGGTACCTCAGGAAGCTGTAAAATAGCCAGCTTCTGAATGGTGAGCAGCCTGCTCCACTCATGTCAACAAGCTATGAAGAATAATACATTTTATAACCCTTCAAGTAGAGAGGGACTTGGTCCCAGAGGTCACATTGCCATTGTCATTGAAGATCTCTCTTGGAGGTAGGTACGTGACTCATTTCCTTTCAAAAAGAGGAATAGGGTACAACTCACCCATTATTTGCAAAATGTTGGCACCGATTGTGTGGTACCTTCAGTGTTTGGGTCCCACTCCAGTCCAGTCACTGCATTACACTCCCTACTCACATTTTAACTCTGTTTTTGAAAGGGAGTAATTCTGGCAGAAAATACGTATCCCCCCCCTCACGGTGGCCTGTAGCGTGGTGCTTCCTGCACTATCCAGGAAGCTGATGGACGGGAGGGTTAAACCAGTACCACTCTCATTCTAAGAATACCCCAGGTGGCGTGTCCTGTACAAAATGTGTGCCTACACATGACTGCTGGGCGTACCAAGAAGGTGTTTTCTCCATCAGATCCATAAGGGGATTTATAAAAATGAGTTTATTAACATAATTCAAAGGATTGTAGGGATTGTAAAAAGCCTAATCTAATTTTCTGTTTCCAGTATACTTAAAGTAGTTTGTCCATTGTGGAATAACGTGAAATTAACACTCAGTCTTCCTCTCTGACACATACATTTCTACTTATGCATGAAATTTAATTTTTATTCATAAATTTACAGTAGTTATTATTGTTTTATTAAGCATTTATGTATGAAGGTTACAACTGCCAGCTACGTTGGGGTCAGTTGCACAGGCACAGTGCAGACATTATAAAATGGTCATACCTGCCTTTTAATGGGAGCAATCACACTTACTTGGCTAACAAAAATTTTGAAGTGGACTTTTAAGCAGACTTTAAATTAACTTCTATGAAAGCATATGGACATTCAGGACTCCTGGAAATTAACTGCTTCAGCACCGTAGGAGAATAACTACTGGCTAGCAACAATTTGCCAGATGTATTAACGGTGATGGAAATAGTAATGAGAGGAATAGGCAAAAAATGATGAAGCAGAAGATTTTGAACTGACAAATAGCTAGTGGGATAGCAGCAAAAATGGCACACAGCATAGAAATCACCTAGCACTGATTTTCAGGAATGTTTGACATTCCCAGTAGACATATCATGATTATCAGTATGCCGTTGCTGTTTGCCCCTCCTCCCCCCATCTCCCTTAGCTTTCCTCAGCTTTCTTTTTCCTGTTATTATCACCTTTTCTAGACTGACGTTCATGTCCTTTGCCGTTTTAATTTTTCTGGAAACTGTAAGAGGCAGATTTGTCTCATGCTCTACATTGTAGCAGGTGGTGCTTAGGGACAGTATAGTGATGGACTTGGCAGTCCTGGGTTAATGGTTGGACTTGATGATCTTAAAGGTCTTTTCTAACCTAAATGATTCGATGATTTCTTTGCAGAGTTACACGGGCACAGGCAGTACTGTTTTCCAGGACATGACTACACTGGGATGTACAAAGTGTTTCAAACCAGTTTGGCACTGCCTGCGTCCTGGTTGTATGTTCCCTAAAGGGTTTTCATGAGGATGGTCCTTATGTCCTCATTCTCCAAAGCAAAGCACCTGTGATTAGTTCTGGTCACATGATAAAGCATATAAAGAAGTAAGTTTCTGGAACCAGTTCTCACTTTTCTGCATCCACAGAGGGTATAAGCCATAAACAGCATTTATTTACTTGGTGGTGTTTTATGGTGGCTGACACATGCAAGTTTAATTTATGTAACCACATCATTTTTGTAAGTATCTTCTAAATTTTTATCCTGTTAATTAAATGGTTGGAAATACAAGATATTTAGTTCCATGACAACTGAACTCCCACAGTATTTATTTATCAAAGAATTTAGCCTCCTTTTTAAAATCTTCTTGCAATATCCTATCTTGATTTCTCTTTAACTGTGGGGAAAAGGCAGAGCATTTCTAGTGAGCTCACTGAAAGCTATCAAATTAAATGCATTGGCAGATACATTCATGTTGAATGGCTCCAGGAAGTGTTACTGACAATTCTAATCATATGTTTTTGCAGATATACTCACTATGTACAAAACAGACTATGCAAGGTTAGTTCACATAATCACACCAGGCTTCACTTCCCATGGTGTTTTAAGCAAACAAACAAACAAACAAACAAACAAACAAACAAAATCTACTAATAAGCTCATTTGGAGTTGTAAGAGCTTATTACAGGTTAATGTGATTTTTTGAAATGCAAAGGCCATGCAGTGAAAATGCTGAGCCTGAGATGAGGACGTGATTTCTATATTGTGGTCCTGAGAAGTCATTGCTTTAGTTAATAAATCAGAGAATGGTTTGAAGACATACAGGTTTGTATTATTTCTGTTTCCTCCTAAAATGTTTCAGTATTGTCATCAGAGAGCAGAGACTTTGATCAATTTCTAAGTAATTTTTTTCCTGCATTTCTGGTGGGAAATGAACATTTATACAAAGTTTTATTCCTGGAGATGGCCCCAAGCAGAACACCCATCTTGTTATAAAAGTCCTAGGGAGACTGCATTCAGTTATACTCTAATACAAATAATCTGGTACTCAGCACTCTGTGTAAAGGTAGAAGTAATGTATACAATTTTATGAATGGGGGTTTCTAAAGAAAACTCTGTGACATTAAAAGGAGTCCAAACACAATATTTAGAAAGATAAGGACAGGAAAAATATAAAAAAGAAGGAAAAAAATAGATAATCTCGAAAGCCTTTTTCCTGTGGGTATTTGTAAAGGATAGAACCTTCTTAAATGCTTATTACTACACTGACCTATAGAATGTACATTTATTTTTTCCAAACAAATTTATTGCTTCAGTACACATTTGTTTAATGGTCTTCTGTGACATGGAAGTGTTACAGGGACTCATTGTCTTCATCTCTTCCTGCTGTCCTTTAAGTCAATATTAGTTTATAGAGAAGTGCCACAGTGCAATTAATTTGTCCTTCGAAGAATTCAGATTCATAAATCAGCCTCTTTCTCCCTCTCCTTCTCTTTTTCTGCACGCTTCATGGTGAGGTAAACATCTGCGACAGCCAAAACTCAAAAGGTTGAAAGGTCTAATTCAGTAAAGTCTCCCCAAACAGGATGCTTATCTTAAACATACAAATTTATCCAAACCTTTGCAAGTTTACCTTTTTCTGTGTGCCATTATTTTCTTTCCAACTCACTCAGGCTATACTCCTTATCCTTTTTTTTTTTCTTCTTTTTTTTTGATGGTTCTTTTTATTTGATATGGATGAAATAATTTTTCCAAAAGCTACTCCGATCTTCATTGTACTGAACAGAATGTAAACCATTTCTAGATTCATTAAAGCTCAGATACATACTTTCCTGGCTCTTTGTGACTTCCAGTAGTCCTCTTTAACCCTCTGCCTTGCTGAAATCCTTCCCGACGTATGAGGCTGGCAATCTCCTCTGCACGGGCTACTGTCTTCAGATCTTGTTAGTTCTTGGCAACCACAGTGAGACCCCAAGTGTTAGGATGTGAATGGAGTAGGCTACCAAAGAAGGTGACAGGTCAGAGACATACACCTCATCAGTCACATCACACTTTAAGATCAGGACGTATAGCAGGTCAGGTAACTCATTAGGTCAGGTTGGCGGGTGGGGGGCCATGGAGTCTCTTGAGGTTCTTAGGGTAGAAAGGAGAAGAATGACATGTACGTATCAAAAGAAAGGCTGGGGGAAAGAGAAAGATGAATCTCAAAGGACAGAGGCAAAAGATCTTAAAACAGATAGAAACCAAATTTCTCTGAACTTTTTCAGAAATTCTTGACTCCTTCACTGGTCTCTACCTTCATCTGTAATCCCTTATTTATCAGACTCCTTCAGCTCCCTCCCATGACTTCAGAGAAACTTGCATCCAGTTGTAAATCTGATTCTCATTCTGCAATGGTGGAAGCTAATGGTAGAGAGAAAGTCTTGTCATTACTTCTTTTCTTTATTTACTTTATTTAGAAATGAAGTGGGTTTTCCATGCATTTTATTATTCCTGCCACTTCTACCAGGAATACAAACAGAATTTTCTTCAGACAGTAGCAAATAAGAAATAAAAAACATACTACTGTGTTAGATTTCTGGGTTCCAAGGTTCTCAGGTTTGCTTTGCTTTGATTTTGTTTTCTTTTGTGGCTCTTTTTGAGGACTAGATTGCCAGCATTTCTGGGTGCAGAAATGGAAGTTAGTCCAGTTTGAATCCACTTCTTGGGCTGTTTCTTAGTTCCTGTGGAATAAGTAGTAAGTGATAACAGCAGCAAGTATTTCTAATGCTCCGCAGCTGATACTGCATGCTGATGAAATACACCTGATGGAACTTCCCACTCCACCAAATAACTTTGACATGTGTCGCCAGACTGGAGTGATTTTTAGCCTTTGATACAAGGGATTCTATCTGTAGTGGAAGGGAGATAAAACCTCTCTCTAATAAAATATTGCACGTTCATTACAGCAGTCACCTGACAATAGGGTTCAAACCCCTTTGGGAAGAAAAACCAAATTCAGGTTCCCACATCTTTAACAAGTGCATTACCAACAGCTCTGAAGAAAACCCAGAAGGACAAGGACTCTGCTATGTAACTACAAATAGAACTCACCCCCTTTAAAAGAAGCAATTACTATGTGACCAGTCCTGAAACTTTTGAAAGTTTTTTGGGTTTTTTTGTAGACCCTTCATACCCATAATTGAAAGATTACACTTCAGTGATTGCCTGCAAAGCAAAGGACATGAACAATCCAAAAACCCCAAGCCATGTTTCCAGTTAATCAGTTTCCTGCATGACAGTACTCAGGAAACTTAAATTTAGGTCTCTGAAGAGTTCCTGGAGACTCTCACTGCAAGGAGTGATGTTGAAGCACAACAGCACCCTTTTCACTGCCTGAAACAAACAACATCCATTATTCATAGAATTATTTAGGTTTGAAAAGGCCCTTAAGATCATTGAGTCACACCATAAACCTAGCACTGCCCAGTCCACCACAAAACCATATCCCTAAGTGCCACATCCACATGTCATCTAAATACCTCCAGGCATGGGGTCTCACCCATTTACCTGGGCAGACTATTCAAATGCTTCACAACCCTTTTGGTGAAGAAAGTTTTGCTAATATGAAATGCATTCATCCTAAACTCAATTACTTCCCTGAACACTGGCCTCTTCAAAAGTGCTGTGCTTGTAGTTTCATGCCTTTTGCACTGTTCCTGAAATAACAGAAATCGGGAAATTACAAAGGAGAATGGAGAACATTACAAATCTAAATGTAAACATGGGTACTCAAACTCTTTTGCTAAAAAGCAGAAAAATGTAACAGGGACAATTTAAAAGGGAAAAAATGTAGCAAGGTTCTTTTTCCATTAGCTCTGGGGAAAAAAAAAAAAGTAATCATTAGAAAGAGAAGCGCTTATATTTACAAAATTTTTATAAATACAAACCCACTTAATGGCCTCATAACCCAGTTTTGTCAAGGTGGCAAAGTCTTAATTTTTTTATAATGTCTGATTAAAGTTAATAGAAAATTGGAGGACACACAACTCCATAAAACCACATCTGTGTCCCTTTACGTATATGTGAGCCTTTAAAACAGAGAAATGTGGTCATAGTTATCAGAGTGTTTCCTAGGGGTATCAACATTCATATATATCAGGTGAGTAAAGTGTATATAAATCAGAAGTGAGCATCTCAGGCCCACTGTCATGGTTTAATCCAGGTCTTAAGCTTCTGAGGTTAGAGAAATAGTCTATCAAAGATTATTTCCATACCTGTCAGTCACCCATGTAGATGACATTACAGGTGGTAAAGTATGCCCTCCTCAGCACTTCCTTTCAGGCAAAAAAGAAGGGGTGTTCCTGTTAGAAAGTTAGCTAGTAAGTTTAAAAAATTACTTGCCATTTACTACAGAATAAGTTTGTGTACAAATGTTACAGTAAAATAAAAATTCTCTGCGAGTTCACACCTTCTCTTATTTTATGGTAGCTTGTTTATAAAATCATATTGTGAAATACCAATTACTCAAAGTACCATGGTTTATTTCTATTACCCTTAAAAAAAGATACTTTTTAACTATCCAGAAACACTTCCACAAAGTCAGAGCTATGACAGAGGCAAAGAAGGAATTGAAGTGGAAGGAGGGGAAAAAATGTAGTACAAGTTCACAGTGAGCTTGAGGCAAGCTATCGGGATTAGTGGTGTTTAGGAGTAAGAAATGCGTAACTAAACTTGCCGCTAGAGCTGGCTGAAAGCTGAAATTTCATTCCTTAGATAATGCTGCTGTTATGTATTGTTTTTTTCCTGAGCTAAGATGAAAAAGCAAAATAACTAACCTCTTTTCACAAAGCGAAGTTCAAAAACCAACAAAAATATTCCTTTTTTTTTGGTCAATCTGTCATTAAAGTGTATCTCTATGAGACACTGCATCATCTTTCTCTCTCTATAAAAGTGTTTGCTTTATAACTGACAAAAAGGTCGCAACAGAAAGTTCTACAACCAGCATCCAGAATTGAATATCCTTCTTGTGGAACTGTCTTTCTTTTCAGTATTTAAGACATTCTAGAAGTGAAATAGGTGGTAACATTCGTTGATCCATTTTATGCAAACATGAATGAAAACCATGCAACTCTGGTAGACTCATACAAGTTACTATTAATGATGCTATGTAAGTTAGCACTAAAGTATAGACATTGATTTTGAAAGAGGGAATTTGTTTACCCATGTTTAAAAGCTAGGTATCCCCCTAATTGATACGACATCATTTGAAAACTCATTTGAAGAGGATTGTCTGAGTGGAACTTGTTATGTTTATTGGTGAGACATAGTACTACAATTCCTGCAGCAAACAGGGTGATTTTTTTCCTAGCTGCATGTTCCAGTCAAGCTGAGATCAAACATCCTGATTAATTTTGGCAAAAGAGTCTCTGAAGCTTATTGAACTATTCTGCAATATTACTTACTGTTTGGCTTCTTGGGACTTTACGCTATTTCTAGTCAGTAATAAGCTGGAAACACTTTCCAGGAATTTCACTGGAAGATCTTACTGCCAGTTTAATCTCTACTTGTTTCCTTTTTCTTGTTTCCCTGTGATCCTATTTTCCACAATAGTTAATACATTATTTACTTTTTTTTTTTTTTTTTTACAATTTGTGTAACAGATATTCTATGACCAATGAGAAGCACATGGTTATTCTTTGTATAGGGACCTACCTATCTCTTAGGGACGGATATTAATGCCACGTCTGGAAGTATATTTAGAATTACTGCTTTATGAATTTGAAAAGGAGAAATGATTGGGTCTGCTTATACATAGCCTTACCTAATGCTTAATGACTAAAGCAAATGCCTTCACTTTTTCTTTCCTTTTGCCATTCCTTTTCTTTCCATTTTAAATCCACAGTATCTTTTAGACAGCTTTTTATGGCCAATGTTAGTTTTCTCCTCTGGTAGTAGAAAGTAAAAACCTGAGCCTAATTCCACAGTTGAACTGTGTTTACTGTTTATTTGTAGCACCAAAATGAAAAACCTCTATTTATAACATGGAGTAACTGCAGGTAGACTGAAGTTAGGTGACTTAACATACTGTTTGGATAGTGGACAGCATTTGGTGAGGTGCTCTGTATGAGGCAGGTGGGGCAGACTGCTATTTTGCAGCCTACCACATCAAAGAGTAGTGCCTTTCCTCTCTACTGTTAAAAGGAACTGATGGGAATTGGAGAATGATAGACAGTCTTCTTAATTCAGCCCTTTGAAAGTTAGATAGTCTCAACCTATTAATAAAAGAAGAATATTGTGACCATATGTCTCATCTGTCCCATATTTGGCTTCAAAATCATGTGATGGTACATGCGCACACACAGACTGCATTCATGTATCTGGGAAATGCCAGTGGTCATAAAGTACTAACATTTTTCCTACTCTAGAGCGCCACATCAGAAAGAGCTGACTACAGCTTAACAATAACTTATTTACTTGCTTGTTCTTACTAAAAGTTTTGGTGATTGAGCGTGAGGTACCTGTACTTTTAGTTCTTTCAGAATGGGTTTTTCTATCATCTATATTTACTTTGCTACAGCACTAGCCTGCAGCACTACTGAAACACGTTCAATTACAATAGTGAATAATAATTTATCAGTCTCATTCCAAAATAAATGAATAGTCAGGTGAAATCCCAAAGGTCACGGAACAAAGTGAAGCAGGCCACCTGGTCCTGAGGCTGTACGGGAGAAATGGTCTCTCAAACAGAGGCACTTAAGGTGGGAAAAAGTTGTTCCTGAATTGATCATCAGCAGGACATCATGCTGTTGTGAGGCTTGTAATGTAGATACTGCTGTGAGAAGAGATGAAAATGAGTCATTCTGCAAACATAGTTGGTGAATCTGGATAGATTTGTAAGGATACCAAGGAACCTGTACACAATCCAAGCTTTAGGCAGTTTTTGTGCGAATTTACAGCATCTGCTGGAGTTGGTGCAAGTCCAAAGACTGAGCTTGGTTCTACTCTGGTGCCTATTTCGTGAACAAAATGAGATGGGGTTGACAACAGAAATCTGACTTGGAGGTGGAAAGTGTATCTTCTGCCATTAATTTGTACACGTTTAACCAGAGCTGAGCAGATACACAGGACCGCAATCCGCCTTTACTGCCCCTCTTCCCTGATTCCAAAACAATGTGGAAATTTTTTCCAGTCTCTGATGTAAACATAGATGTAATGCAGATTAATTACAGTTCTACCTTTTGGATTAGCTTCTCACTCAGAAGGCTGTTTTGTGGACAAGCATTAGCTAAACAGGTTCTTTAAATACACCTATTCCCTGGCCCCACTCTTAGCTGACTTTTAAGTATAGAGCTGTCTTGCTAATGCTGGGCCACTTAAGTGAGCCTTGTGCTGGTGCAAATCCCTACTATCTTTATTCTCCTTCCTAATTTATTGCAGGCAGAGGAGTGCATGGCAAGAGAAATGCAGCCTCTGATTTGGGAACAGAGTGCACCTGATTTGAAATTTCAGAGGGAACCCCGCTCTAAGATATTAATTTCAAGAATCGCTTGTTCTTGGAAGGTGTGTGTGCTGTTCATTGACCAGAGCGTGATTCAAATATCATGTCAATGTGTGGTTTGAAATGTTTGCCCTCTCACAGGGCTGGACATGCTGGGGTACTTGCTGCTGGTTATTACCTGTAATCTAAATCAGGCTGCAGTTGTGCAATTGCTAACAGGGAAGTGACATTTCCTCACAAACCTTTCTAGCTTTACAGTTACTGCATCAACCTTGCAAAACAAAGATGAGTAGCCTGACCTTACAAACCACATACCAAATCTTCACCTGACTGAGCTGTATTTGACTGAGTACACACTCTAGGAGGGTGGCAAATTGTGGTGGGTGCCCCACAGCCCATTTCACATGTGCCACACTTGGCAGTTTGGCTGAGCCCCAGCCTGACCCGGTGATAGTGTCTGCTGGCTCATTTTCTCCTACCAGTGACAAACTGTCTGTTCTACCGCCGCTCTTTGCTGATGACATGTTCTTGTCTCAGCACAATCATTACAACTGAATTGCTTGCAAGCCAGATGTGTCTTGAGAGCTACGGGTTGGCCACTCCTGTTCTATGAGAGAGGAGAAAGTCTTTTGTCAAAATGGAAGTGCTTTTCACTGGCTGGAAAAGCAGTTTTACTTCTGCTGAGAATGCAAATGTATACCAACCTTCAGGGAAAGTGGAACTTTTAATTTTTCCTTGAATAGAAGCACTGAAGTAGGTTGGTGTCAATATTGTCCTAATATAATCTGTGAAACATTGACATGGCATAATATTATACATATGTAAAAAATACTGTATGTTCATATAATGTTATATACCTTGTAGTACATATAGGTTATACTGGATATAGCACTTCATGAAAAATTTAAAGGTTGTAGTAAAACTACATATTCTAATTGAAAAAGTACTACTAAAAAAGTTAGCTCTCCCTACCTAGATTTTGCAATATATTCACAGTCTATAGCTATACACGATTCTGTTTACTTTTAATTATCTGGCTCCTGTATCCTAATGAGAGAAGTGAAGACTGTCTTTGAAATTTTAACAGAAATATATGTTTCTTTCAATAAGGAAGAAGACAGGTAAGAGGAAATTCTTGCACTTTTTCTTTTCTTTTCCTCTTGCACTATTTCTTCTTTCTTTTACTTTCCTGTCCTTCATCCTCTCAGTTATTGTTTTCTTCCACTTTCCAAAGAGATTTTGTCACGTAGCTAATATCAACTTGTCTGTCAATAACAGGTACTGACTTTCATCCAACTTAGTGTTGCCCAAGCAAATGAAATGTAACGTGTTTTGCAGTTTAAGGTGGGGGGAGGATAATGGACAACTCACAAGTTGTATTTGCCAAGTTAAAATTTCGTATCAGGAACTTACCTTTTCAAAAGTATTAAACATGCACTGTTCGATTGGAAATCTATCAGGGTTGCAAGTGTGGTGAACTGCTAAAATCAAGTCCATATAACCATAAAGCTCTGAGACAATGTGTTCCATAGTAATAAGAGACTCTTTTTGGCAGATGTGTATTTGGGGGCAGGGGTATTGAGAGGGCTCTTTTTTCTCAGAGAAAATGAATTATTTTCTAAGTTGTGTTATAGTTTTAGAATGTTTATGTTGATTATAAATAAGCTTTCCTACGTGAATCTCTTATGTGGTGAGTGAGAATGGTTTTCATAAAGTTAATTTTTTTTCCAACAGTCTTTTTGGCATGTTTCTCAATTCCACTTAATAATACGAGGAATAATACATACTGGGAAGGTCAAAGGCAAAGAGAAGAAATGAGACTTAAGAGGGGGTACTAGTAAACCATTCTAAATTGATTAGGAAGATGAAGGAATTTAACACATTATAGATAAACTCTATAAAGATAAATAGTAGATATAAGAAAAGTTCAAAATGGCAACAGATATAGTCAGCAAACATGGACTGGAAGATAAGATGGTGTCTGTGATACAGTGATAATAGAACACATATTGTGTAATGCTCGGGACTAAGTTTTAGCCAGATCATCTTTCACCTTCATATACCTGTCTGGCTTTAGAAGAAGATAGTTACAGATTGATACATAGATATATGCACATGCACACACATGAAAAAGCAAAATTTCATATTTTTTCATTTATATAAAATACAAACATGTCACTAATTGTATGTTGAATTCCACCAACAAGAAAAAAATTCACTTTCCACTAACACACACACAAAAAAAAGCAGTCTTAAATGCAGTAGCCATTATGCTAGTATAGTTTATTCTTGGAATATCTATGCTGAAAATATACATGTTAACTATCTCTATTCTGCAATTTGCAATGTTTCACAAACTGTGGCTAGATACAGTTTTGTTTGCATTGATGAATACTACCTCCAAAGAGAAAAATGAAATAAATTTTCTTATTACATACAGGAGTAAAGAAGTAGGCATAGCCTTCTTTAATTAGCATTTGCAGCAATTTCAACATGGAGTTCAAAAGTGAAATAGATATAGGTTTATGGACATTGGATCTTAGATTTACTGAATACTGTAAAACAAATTCAGAAGCTGAATTTTTGATGTAGAAAGACACTGCATTCTATTTTATTTGGATGTCTGTAAAGCCAACTGTAGCCACATCTATCTTGGGAATTGAATGTCAAATATTTTCATTACTAATCTGGTGTTGGTGGAAATGTTTTATGATTTTGGCACACCTACTATCAGATTAAAATGCAGCAAGATAGTAACAAGAATGGGTTTATTATTCTTTCCTATTTCACTGCCTGTCTATAATTGTCTCTATGCATCTAGTCTATTAATATCATGACCGTGTAATTGGGTAACCAAAGATGTTTGCCTGGTTTTAAAAGCTCTCTTGTAATCAAGGTGAGGCCAAATTGCCAACTGTTGTGCCCACAGATACTTTGAGGCATAAAATTGAAAGTCTAGAATGTGAAACCCATATGTTGTATTAGATTAAATAATCAACATTGATCTGAAATCTAATGACAGGTCTGGTATGCACATAAATTGTATATTCGGCAGCAGATCTTGTAAAGAGCATGAAATTTATCTGACTGAAGATTCTTTGTTATCAGAACAGCAACCAGTATCTAGATAGGACAGTGGATGCTTAATGCTGGTCATTTCTGTATTTACCAGCCACCTTACCCTGTCTGTTGGTACTCCCGCAATGACAATTTCCCAGAAGCATTTTTTCCAGACTGTCAAGCATTTACTCATTTAGCATACATAAAGCAGAGGTTCTCCTTCCAGCAGTTTATGGTAATAAAGAGAAAATGTGGAGATATTCTCACTTAATAGGATATAGTAGAGGTACCTAAAATGTTCTAAACCAATCTCTGGGTCTACAAGCAGCAGAGGACTACTTGACAGCAATACAGCTGACAGCCATTGCAAGATTTAGCATGTGATCACTGTGTTTTTCATGGAAACTTGGCAGGATGTGACAAATTCCCTCTCATTCTCTTACTCTCCCTTCCTTTTTTCCATACTTTCCTACTGTATATGCCATATCCCATTTCAGAACAGCAGTGACTTCAGACATTTCTCAGGGATTATCATAGTTACTGGGCAACAATTTATCTAAGGCATCTAAAAACACCTCAGAAATGCTTTACTTGGAGTATCTTAGTGCTGAAATGGGGCTAGCAGTACTCCATCTCACCTCCTACCTGCTGAAACGGGCAGATATTGAAAAGAGGCAAGGTAACAAAGTTGTTCTTATTCACAGTAGAGAATCAAAGCAGCGCACAGTACAAAAATAATTGAATCTGATTTATGGGCTTCTTCAGTCTTCCTGAGTTCCTGTTGATTTTGATGGGTGGCAAGACTCATGCACACTTCCCAGTGTGTAGTCAGCTTCTTTCTGTAACCAGCTGTGACTAGCTGTAGTTTGCTGTTCTGCTCTGGAATATAGTTGATGTTAAGAGAAATACAAATCACTATTTTTGCCTGCTGCTGAAAAACCATGATGGGACCATTCAAAGACATGAAATTAAGCAATTTAGGTTTGGGTCACAACCATTTATCAGAAGTCCAGTCTAGTGGAAAAGCCTTGCCTTGTTTTCCTAAGATTTGAGAGACCTAAAACACCAGGATGTGCTTCAGAGGTTACTTTTATATTAGTGACCAGGCTGATTCCAGATGGAGGTGAGATGTGGCATGCTGCCTGTACAAGAGCTACAGCTTTCTGTGGGCACTTCCCAGCGTAAGCAATCACTAGCCAAAACCCCTGCTTTTACAGCTTTGCATCCCAGTGGTTAGTCTGAGTTAACTCCTCTACTGGTTCTCTTCCTTAAATTTGGCCTTTTCCATGATGAGGGCATAATGTGGGAAAATCACAAAGAGTGATTGCTACTCAATGGGTACACCCTTTTGCTGCTATGTCCATATTGGTAATTTTACAATGTTGCTTAATGTGTGTGTTAATAATTATCTCAAACTGTAAACACAAGGCAACTAGTTCAATTATACCCTTCATCTGAAAAGTATGAGCTTGTGTTGAATGCAAGTGGGCAAAGAATTTGGCCTTAAATCAAGAAAGTTTATTTGCTTTGTAAAACTGTTAGGAAAACTTTTGAGAATTTTCTCTGTTTGTGAAACGTCCAGCACAGTGAGAGCCCTCTTTTCCTTAAGGCAGTGTCTTACTATTTCTATTAATAAATAGCAATGGGAGTTAAAAGACTTTTAAAAAGTTGTATGACCCAGTAAAAGAAAACTGAAAACATTCAGTCACTTGCAGCAAACTGCCTTGACTTTTCTAAATATAATGGAAAAAGCCCTTTTTTCTGGTTATTCCTTGAGCTGTTGTACTCTGTTGGCCCTTTCTCACCTTAATTTCACCCTTCTGCTAGTATAAATCAAATTTTCTTGCTCAAGCACCATCTTAGCTTTGGCTTAAAAATTCAATACATACCACAGACTTTGTATAGCTTAAGCCATATGGGCCTCTCAAACTTCACAGCTACACGCTGAAGATATACTAAGACTAGAAAAGTAGAAAAACATTCCTGCTTGACATGGATGTCAAAATAAGAACCCAAGTTTTCATCCTCCATCATGTTTTTATGAAGTGACACAGTCTTTTTTTGCATTTCCCTCTTTTGCATTTCAAAACTATCCAGAAATTGTCGAGACATTTGCGTAATATTTTCCCTTTTTTGCCTAAGAAGAATGGTCAAACGATGCAGCAATAGCTTTTATGTGCTGTAATAATGCTCTTGATAGAGTAGGGTTTAATAATTTCCATGCCTATAGAGGCCTGGTCTAGAATATATATCATGAAAACAATTTCCCATCAATTTGAGTAAAAGGTAAGGGTGGATTTTCCCCTTGTGAACAGGCATTTGCTGTAGTGTCTCAGTGCACCCAAAAGTCTGCACTCCTCTGCTGGAACATGAAGCGGAGAAATGGGATGCAAGGAAAAGGATAAACAAAAGAGAATGAAGACCAGCATGGAAAAGGGCAAAGGAAGCAGAGAGAGCTCAATGCCTCATAGTTAGAGGTACCCCCCTGATCTTCTGCACAACTATGCTGGAAAATAGCTCACTATCACCAACGGTATGTGGGAAAAGACCATTAATTTATGTTTTTAAAATCAGTTTTTCCACACTGCTGGACTTTGAGAGATCACTAACTTGGAGGTTTAAAGTCAGCATAAGCTTTCCTGAGCTTCTCCAGCAAATTGCATTCTTCAGATGTCCATCTGCACTTCATGCTCCTTCAGGTCACCCCTGGAGGAATTTCTTACTTGGGCAGCTTGGTATGTGATCTCCAGAAGGGTATGGACTAATATTTTAATGAAACCCCTGAAACTTAAAATAGAAACTCAGGTGAACGGACTCACAGAAGGAGATTTCAGTAATTTCTGTACATTTTTACTACTAGAGTAACTCATTCTTCTCAATTGATTGAAGCCACTGTGGATCATGGGGAGTGATGAATTGTCAGGGAGACTAGAGCTGCATCAGGGCAAAGAGCTCAAGGTGGCAAGATGACTTTGTGGACCACTTGCTTGTGTCAGGCAACAAAAAAGCATGTCAATCTTTCTGTTGCCCACAAAGCCCAAGGGACAGCTGGGGTAAGGACTGTTTGTCTTAATATTTATGGGTAGAGGGATTGGAGTTCTCTTCCCTTATGGCAGTATCAGGCCTCTCCTTTAACATCATCAGTAAACAACCTTCGTATGACAATTAGAGGGGTGGTGGGGTGCTATATTCTTTTACAGTTTTGTTAGTTCTTCTCACTGCTATGCAAAACCATACCATACCATAGGATGCATGGAAACTCAGAAGCAGGATGACCCACCGGGACCCGTAGTGAAACACTGTGTGGTGGAGACGAGAACGTATCTTACCAGAGATGAGAGGCCACCGAGCAAAGTCAGTGTCACTCCAGGGTGGCAGCTGTGCTGATGCTGCGGCCAGGCGAGCTGGTAAGCCACCTTGTGGACGGGGAGCACGCCGGCAGCCAGCCCGTTTTCCTGGCAACCTTCGTGTCTTCCTGAAGTATTTCTGGCATAGGCGATTAATGGATAAAAAGCATGTGAACTTCAGCCATCAGTCTGGCTGCATAATGTCCCAGGACAAAGATGAGCAAGGAGCACTTTAGAAAAGGAAAGAGGGGGGAAGAGGAATTGAGCCAAGTGGGGTCTGTACTTTGTTCTTATATTTTTACTGGCAGAAATGCTGCTATAGTCTTTTGCAAAGCTTCAGCATTCCCGATTTACTGTGAATAACTCTTGGATCAAAATATCAAAATGCATTTTTAAAAAACTCAAGAGAGTCAGAATACAGAAATTATGGCATACACTAGACAATCCCAAGATTTGTTTTAAAACTTCGGGGTCCTATAAACAGACTCTTCTGTCTTCTTAGTATTTGTACTCTATAATTAAGTCTCTGTGAAAGATATGGGACATTACTGTTTATCTGTCTAAATTCGTATTCTGCTTCTGTGCATTCAGTATCACTTGATCACTACAGTTATTAGTAAACATGGTTTTGTGTAATCATACATTCCAATTTTTGCCATACTAAGTTCCCTGTATTGAAAGCATTTTTTAGAAGAGAAGAAAGAGGGCTACTGATATATATTAGTATATATCAACATCAGGTATAAAAATCAAGAAGCACTTGGGGTATTTTATTTTTTTTTCTGTTTCATTAAGTGAAAAGTACGGAGGACAGAAGATAAAACCTCTTTTGACCTTAAGGAACATATAAAAGTATGGTGATACAAGTACTTTAACAGATACGTACAGTAGAAGTCAAGAATTATTTGTTACTGGTAAAGAAAAATATCAAACAGGAAACAACCCAACTCTGTTTGCACCCTGTTAAGTCAAAGGAATTTTTTTCCATATTATTCTTTTCAGCAAAAACCAAACACAAATATTTGATAGAATTTTCATTTTGCATGGTATAATTGTTTTAAAAGACCTGACCTAGAAAATTAAACAAAATTAAAAAATATATGTGTTTAATATATTTCAACCTGGGAGCCAAATAACTATCTCACATATACTTATTCACACCAGTTCCATTTCAGCCATGGAAATACAACGGTATGGGATCAGTTCCTGATCTGTCAAGGTCGGTCATCTAAACAGTATGTAAAAACCATACATTTGCAAGGAAAGACAATCCCTTAATTGCTCGTGGAGGCTGGTGACATCTGAAAGTGGATAGGCAAAACTGTCATAGGTCCAAGACCAGAGCCAGTTTGGAGCATCTGGTAAAGATCACAGGGTGTTAAACTCACATCTGCCTGTGATGCAGAGCCTTGTCTGTTAACTACAGTCCTGTGTATCAAGTTGCACAAACATGCGGATTTTAAGATTGCTCATTAGGTGGCTGCTTTGCAAACTCTGTTCTCTGTCTTCAGCTTTAGTGCAGTATCAAACATTCTAGGGGATAGATGGTTATTCTGAAGTACTTTTATTTGAACTGTATAAGAGCAAAAATATTACTTGGATTTTCTCCTTTATGCTTCTCTCTGTATGTCTATGCATATTATTCAGCTGCATACAAAGATCGTCTGTTTTGTGTATCTGTAAACTATAAGGATAGTGTTGAACAACTAATTGTATATTTACATGATAAAAGTTTTTACAGTGTTGTAACAAATGGGAGTAAGTAGATCTCTTGGAGGGACTGGCAAGCAAAATTATGAAGCCATGCAAAATACCCTTTTTAGTTTTTTAAGAAATTCAGTGTGGTAAAGCAAGGTATGAATACTGTTGATTGTAATAATTTTTTAAAATAATTTCTTACATGTGAAGCACGTCAGGAAGTTCATGGTTTAGTAATGTAACCTGAATTGTATATGTGAATCAGTTTGGCTAATATTCTTCCTGTTTTCAGAATCTGTGTTTATGTTGGCTATTTTCTGGTTAACAGAACCACACAATTCACAGACATTAAAGTCTAGTACCTTGTTCAGATTTGTAGCCCCTTTGATACCATAAGCTGATGCAAAATTGGAAAGTAGGCCCCAAAGTTATGTACCAACATTTATATCAAGTGATAGGTGATAGCTGTTCAAAATGCCACGTTGCAACGTTCTTAGCAAGCAAGCAAGGTATAAACGCAGAAATAGTGTGTGCAGCAAAATAACCTTTCCAATATGTAAAGCCATTGTCAGAGTTTCTGCTGAAGGCCTTTTCTGACTGCCTATTAATATACCAGAGCAGGGTTTCAGCAATGACACATCTCAAGAGAGGACTCCAGGTTTTATGGGGTTTTGTGCAGGTGTGCTGCAGCTCTCCCCACGGCTGGCTGTGCCCACAGAAGCAGCCAAAACCTGTGCAGCTTCTGTCCTCCCCTCAGCTTTTGGGGTTCCCTTTTGGTGACATAAACTTCGGTGATGAATGTGAGAGAATCTATTATTACTCTCAGCTCAGATTGAGGAGGTTTACCAGGCAAAGGCTGAGGCCTACCAAAACCTGCAAATCAGGACATATGCTTAGTTATAGACAGAATAAAATGCAATATAGTTATATAGATATATGGAATATATAGCTATATAGCTATATATAGAATATATTATGTAGATATATAGAATATATATCTATGTAACTGTATATAGAATATAGTTAAGGGCACAACTGACCATGCTGTGAGAAGTGGTGGTAGCTCAAACAAAATTGGGCAGGCATGGTATGAGACAGTGCTTAGTCTGATTAACTTCTTTTATCTTATGACCTGTCCTGATTAATTCAGCCACTAACGGAGAATTAGGAAGGCTCCCGGCCCTCATGGTCTGCTTGTGCCCTTTGCTCAGATGCACAGACACCTTCTGCTCACTCCTGCAGATCATCTGTGCTGCAGGGGTCAAGTGAGGTGGTGAGAAGGGGAACTAGGAACTGAGATGATGTTTGGTCTAAGTGTGTTGGACAAAGTCCTGAGAAGCAGAGAAGGGTTTGGGAAAGCTGGCAAAATGGCAAGCGAAAGAGAGAGTTTCCTCTCTGAGCAGATCATATTTAACAAGACATTTGTGGCCTTGACTTTTAGAAGCTAAAAGCTGCTTGAACACACTGAAGCTGCTTACTGAAAAGCTGAAAGGCCTTGTCTAATCTTTTTGTTGCTTTATCAGGTGGTTCTGGGAAAACAATTGCTTAATACTGTGGAGATCAGCTCTGACAGCGTTATGTTAACGCAGGTCTCAGGGCAGATAGCAGCTGAGGCAAAAATGTTGCATAGGAAAAGTTACCTCATAACAGAGTCCTACATAGTAAGTTTTGTAGTTAGATTTATATGCTGAGAAATCAAGTAATCACTGATGTTTCATGCAAGTGTCTCCAAAGCTTGGATTTAACTGGATCATATCAACTGAGGGAGAAGAAACAGAAACAGCTTTCGAAGCTGGAAAAAGCAGGACAAGGCAGGAGTACAGTACAGGAAGAAATGATGTGTGATGCACATGGCATCTGATTTCAATATGATTACTTTTTCCACCCTCTTTGAAAATATATCTGGAGTATGCCATTTGTTTTAATGTCCACAGATTTCTTGATTATTAAATTAAACATGACCTCTCCATTCCTATCAACTTAAGAAAGAACTGCTGCTTTTGTAACTTTATAGATGGTTTTGTCAAGTAGATTTATAACCCATTTATTCAAATAATTCTTATTATCTTCAAAAGTTATTCCAACAAGTCTGGCACCTTGCAGTAGCTTTGTAACTTTGCTGTAATTTAAATGAAGAATTTGAAGATGATTGTTTCTTTTCCTCAATCAGAGATAGTCTTTCTGTCCTTACCCCTATCTATTTCTTTCCTGGTATTTTGGCTGCCAGTTTTAGTTCCTTGGACACCACTGTGGTCTTTGAAGTCAGAAGAAGAATGTATCTCTCCACATGATCAATAGGCATTTGGCCACCAAGCCTCCACAACACTATTTAAAAAAATAATTACAGAAATTTCCTCTGAGAGAGGGAGGAGAATAAATTCTTGAATGGCTAGGCATTCATCAGATGAGGCTAAGATAAGCAGATAAAATAGAGAGGCTGGATCAAACTGCTACAGCATTAAATTTTTATGCTTTTACTTTAAAATATTTTTGCTAGATGAGTTAACACTTGGCCTATTTGTACGTATATTTCGGGGTTTTTTATTTTAACGTACTCTTCTTTTTCTCAGTTGTTAATAACTAGTCCCAACATCTTCCCTTACCTCATAGCCTTTTACAATGTGTATTCCAGTTGAGTCTGGCAGACAGAACTTAAGCAGGCCCTTCTGTCCAGAGAAATGCCATGGCTGTGACAGTCAAGGATGCATGGGCTCAGCTTGCCAGCACAGGTCAAACACTAATAGTCAAGAAGTTCTAGGGGACTAAGAGACAAGGGCAAACTGTGGGGAGGAGGAAAGGAAGCACGAGAAAAATGAAGATGGGACTCACTTTAAAAAACAAACTCTAGTTTGTAGGAGATTCAGCGTATAGAGAGAGCTGGCAGTGAAGTTCTGGCTGATGGACAAGTGTAGAAAAAAAATATCTGGACACGTAATGACTGTACAGGGAAGGCAGTAAATAGAGAATGAGTTATACATGTCTACTAAAAAAATCACTACAGTTGATAGCAACCTTTTCCTGCTGTAAGTGCATGTGGTGATGCACTAAAAATGCAGGTGAGTTATGAGTGCAGTGTATACTTTCAGAAAAGGCTACAGATGAACAGATTTACTAGAGGGATGTATAATTTGGCTATGATCTTGAAAGCTGGCAAGACTGTATGTTGCATACACCTAAAAATATACTTATAATTATTTTTTTTATGAATAGCACTTATTTGAAAAAAAAAACCACCTATGCATTAATCATAGATTAGATTTTTACCATTTTAGGTAATTCTCATTTCTTTCATTTAATGCAGACTGGACATATCATATCCTCATACTTTCAGAAATAAAAAATTAAGCAGTTTTCAGTGTAACTGTTTTGCAGAAGGGGCCTAATAATGAATTAATAAAAGGATGAATATGGCTACAGTAAGGACTATCAAAATGTATAGCTATTTCTAATGATAAGCAAGCACCAAGAATATGTGGAATAAGGGAATATAATGTGGCAGTCTACCTGACAATAAAATATTTTCAGTTGGAAGGGACCTGCAGTGATCATCTACTCCAACTGCCTGACCAATTCAGGGCTGACCAAAAGTTAAAGCATGTTAAGAGCATTGTCCAAATGCCCTTTAAACACTGACCAGCTCAGGGCATCGACCACCTCTCTGGAAAGCCTGTTCCAGTGTTTGACCACCCTGTTGGTAAACAAATGCTTTTTAATATCTAGCCTAAACCTCCCCTGGTACAGTGTTGAATGATTCCTACATGTCCTAATGCTGGATCCCAGGGAGAAGAGCTCAGCACCTCCTTCTCCACTTCCCCCCCTCAGGAAGCTGTAGAGCACAATGAGGTCACCCCTCAGCCTCCTTTTCTCAGAACTAGATGCACCCAGAGTCCTTGGCTGGCCCTCACAGGACATGCCTTCCAGCCCTCTCACCAGCTTTGTTGGCCTCCTCTGGATGCATTCGAGTACCTCAACATCCTTCTTAAATTGTGGGGCCCAATTCTGATACATTACATATGCATGTGCTTGTGCACACAGCCCCAACTGTGTTGTGAGGCTGCACTGACGCTGAGTGGAGCAGGACAGTCACCTCCTTCGGCTGGCTGGTTATACTGTGTTTAATGCACCCCGGCAACGTAAATTATGTCTCTTAATTGAGTCTCCTTGCCTGCAGAGATCTCTGTTTAGGCCCTGTAAATCAATGAGGCTATGCAACTGGACTGAGATCCTCCCTTAAACGTATGGAGTGGGAGACCAGTGGTTTAGCAAATGGCAAATACCAAATTATTCAAAGTTTGGTTTTAAAATGTTGAAGGTGTGTTCATGCTTAGAAATAAGTCTTTTATAAATCTGCTTCTTCCAGGATCTGTATGAAAACCAGGAATGTTCAAGAACAGTTTTTTTAAGTATATTGAATTATACCAAATATACATAGTTCAGAAACTGCAAGCAAGGCTAGCGCAACTGTTTTCAGGCTCTAAACATTGTCTCAGATGTGTTTGGAATTTTGGGGGGGAGCTTTCAATTCATTAATTTTAATCCTTGTCAATTTAATATATTTTGCTTACTCTTTGGATGTTGTTCTTCTGTTAATTGAACTCTCACCATATTTTGATTTCATACACACAATTGCACTGGGGTATTCAACTTTTAACTATTTATGCTAAAACAACATCAGTTGTTGATGTGAAAAGTTATGCATACTCCCCAACACCAAAAAAAACCAAAACAACAACAGCAACAACAAAAACCAAACAGCAGAAGAAACCGTGAAAAGTATGAAAATCAAACCAAAACAAATGGCAGAGAATTTCTGGTCCCTGACAGTATTTTTCCTGAGCCCTTATTGTTATTCCTGTATGAGACATGTTGGTCTAGAGGGAAGTCCTTAAGGCAAATGCTGCCATCTAGAGAGAAACAAAGTGCATGATTTACTTAGTGATATGATTTTTGTCTCCAGGGAGCCCCAGGAGAAGCAAGCTGGACAGGAGTCCACAGAATGGACTGTAGTGTCAGAGATGGGAGCCATTGGGATGCCTTTCCAGCAGCTGTTGACTAAAAATAGTCAGATCCCACAGACACTGAGAAAAACACCACTGAGAAAATCCTGACAAAGGGTTTTGAGTATGTATCAAAGATACCAAATGCCTCTCGTTAGCCAGTTAAAATTATTTCATGTTGCCTATTTTTTCCTTAGTATTTCCTTTTCTATGAGAAAAGCTTTTACCTTAAATTTATTTTGTTTAAAGAAATAAATGCAAAAGAAGCTTGCATTATTTGCTTTTTTTTGTTCATCTGCCTCTTTTTTTCATGTCACAAAGCCTCTCTGTTTACTCTTCAGCTGGTTTGGAGAGTTAGGATTGCAAAATTCAAATAGAATGACAAACACAAAGAAACCACTGAAAATACCTGAAAGACAAGAAAGAAAAGCGGGGATTTACCTTGTCTCAGTATATTATGTGTGCAGCTATATAAACATCCCAGTGTGTTCAAAGACTGAGCAATGCATGTTAAGCCTGAATGGCAAAAATGAATTCTTGTAGGTACTTTCAAAACTCTGCTAGCAATAGCATTTCTCTGGGTATAATGAACATTACTCATTATGAACTAGTGACTTAGAAGAGCCTGCAAATAATGGTACACATGCTCAACCTTGTTATGCTCATTTATTTCACTGAAATTTGTAGTTAATCATGAGTGATTCAGAGTTCCAGTTTGAAATGTTCAAATGAATAAGCACAGTAAAAATAAATGTACTTTTTTTGTTTCTCATAGACAAGTGTGTTTCAATGTTGGTGTGTAAGGCAGTGTAATGAGTTGGCAAGTTCTCTCTGCGGTCTATTTTTAGTATCAGTTTTCTTTAACAATGGTGTGTTGCTAATGGCAAACTGTATGTTGTCTTGTTAATGACGTAGGTGGGCAGCATGTGAGAAGGAAAATAAGGCAACTTCTGTGTCTGTCCTCTGAAGTACCCAAAGAATGTTTGGAGCCTAAGACTTTAGGATAGCTTAGCTGCTTTTCCCTAAGTGGTGTCCTGAAAGTGAAAAAGAAGTATGGAAGAACCCAAATTTTTTTCCAATTACATACATTTGTATGCCAGTATATGCATATTTGCTGGGAGGTGTGCTTACAGGATGGATGAGTTTGTGTTTTCATCTGAAAACTATGAAGGGGCTAGAGGGACTTTGAAGAAGTACCAGTAATCTTTCCTGTATTTTATGTATATTTATAACATATAATGCTAGCGGGTTCTTAGGAATTTGCTGAGATTGAGGGAAAGATGTTTCTCTTTATTTTTCAATGCAAAATAAAAATGTAGAGATCTTCAGAGTGTTGTAATGAACTCAAAGAAAATCATTTTACAAAGCAATGCTATTTTTAAATATTAGTTGATAAGTGGGATAGATATTTTCCTAGTGGTTGTAATACATATTGGCATCAGCAATATTTTCCACCTGGAAACATTTTCATCCTTCGTATTTCATATCCAAAACCTTCTCTGCAATATGATTATATTGTAAATTGCTCAAGTGTAATCTATACACAACACAAAGGAGTCAGAGGAAGACTAGTTCTACCATAAAATATTCTGAAATAACATAACAGATTTTTTTTTCCTCCACGCTTCTTCCTGGACTTTTGATACTGATGTTTGTATCCAAAAGCCTAGTTAGATTAAATTTACTGCTCCTTTGTTCTTTCCATGACGACGTTAGCTGGATTTTAAGCACCAGACGTGGTAACTATCACAGCCCAAAAGCAGTGCTTACCAGCCTTTTTTATTTCGTTGACGAGGAGACTTCAAGTTTGAAGTTCCAATACAGGAAGCTCAAGCTATCCCTTTAACTAGACAACAAATACAATCTGTTTTTAAATATATTTTTTCCCTAGCTGCTATAGAGGATTAGAGAAATGAAATATACATTTCACAGTGATGCAAGGGGATGTTTTGAAGTGACAGATCCATATGTTGCCAAAAAAAAAAAAATAAAAAATCACAGATGTCTGAAAATGATGGGAAGCTTGTGAGTTTCCAGAAACACATGAAAACTTCCTAAAGGCAAATTCCCTGCTTTCATAAAAATGCCCATGAATGTCTTTTATTCTCTAGCATATGGTACTGCCTATAAAACACTTCAGCATTTCAGAATGCCAGTGATGCAAATAGAATTCTGCATTCCTGCAGTGGGATATTTTTGCTCTTACTTAGGGTTATTTATTTACTTTTCCAGATCCTCTCCTCACAGTTCTTCAGTTCAGTATGGTCATTTGTTTATTATGACTAGGGAGGGTGGTATCGTAGAAAAAAAAGATGAACAAAATAGTTAAAATAGATTAGGAATGGGTTTGAAGTAAGCCAAGCCTCAAATTATTTATAAAATTTGGAAAAATCAGGTGGGATTTTTTTGTTATCCTCTTTGGGTTTGTTCTATGTGTCCAGACTTTTTGTTTTTTCTAAGAATTACCAAACATAGTAGTGAGATTGTTTGGAAAAGGATGATGATAAAACATCCCAACGCAACCTTGTGTTGCAATTACTAAAGCAGCAAAACTCAGAATTATAATTTGATTTTCTTAAAAAAAAATAATCCAGCAACTGTAGTAACATTCCCAAACCATGGATTTAATTGGAAGTTTGGAGGTGCTCATTTAACTGATAAATTTGGCCATGAAATACAGGTTCTTCTAGGATTAGAAGCCCATCATAAGGCATGGCTTTTTTGTTTTGATTTAGTTTTTGGTTTTGTTTAGGTTTGTGTTTGGTTTTTTTTAATTTGTTTTATTAATTCTGGGTTTAATTTGTGCTTCTTAGCGTGTTATTAGAATGGTTAGAATTAGGTTTATTTCTTTAGGGTAGCATGTTCATTAGGGGCCAAAATGAGGAGCATGCTGAAGCAGGAGGGAAGGAGCTGGACACAGAATTAAATTTAGGTCTGTAAGCCATTCCTACTTGCATGTGGCTGTTGAGGGGAGGTTGCAGTTCAGGGCAGACTTGAGAGACAAAAAAGAAACAGTGTCTTTTTATATGCGTGTGCATCTGTGTTTTGCTGAAAAGTCTATTGAGCTGAAAACTACAAAATATATGCTACAAATACATTTTCTTTTTAATGCAAATACAAGGAGACCAAAGACGCATAAATTTTGAATGCCTAAGATACTTTCAATTACAGGAAGAAAAGGTGATATCACAAGAAGTCAGTGGAAAATTTGCCACAAATTTGGTAAAGTGCAGCTTCATTATCCAGTGAGTTTTTGTCGTACAATGTTTTCAAACATATTTTAAAACAGCTTTCCAGACAAGCCAGTATCACCTGGAATCCAGTTTTATGTTAAAACTTACCAGCTTGAAATGTCTTATTTCTGATATCTCTGTACTGTGGTTAGACTGAAGATGGCTCTAGGTTCGGTACAAATCCAGGACTAAATTTGATTTAATTGACATTTTCCATAAATTGGGAGCTTGGAATGAAATTAATAGTACATTCTGGGTTAGATAACCATTGGATGGTATAAAAAGTTCCATAATTTATTTTCTGCCATACTCACTGGGCATATCTTTAACTTTTAAGTGACTTTATGCTCAAAAAAAAAAAAAAAAATTGGAACACACATGGTGCCAATAAACAGTTAGAGGCATGCACAAATGCACACATAAACTAGACAATGTTCAACTGTCAAATGCATCTGATGTAGCTGGCATTAACATTAGTAAGTTTTCTCTCTCCTACCTGTTCCAGAACTGCTTACTGAATATCATGGTAAGCTCTTCCCTTCCCTTCCTGTCTTTTCAAGTTAAACGACAATACATTCAGTTTCTTCCTATACGTGTCTGTTTAGACTTAGTAAATGTGGTTACCTCTTACATCAGCAGTCCTCGGTTCTGGTCCTGTTAGGGTTTTAATTTCATTCACTAGTATATTACAATGGTAATTTTCTTACATTCGTCCTTTTTTTTCCATTGAAGAAACCATGCTAGCCCAGGTCACGTAAGCTTGGTCTGTTCATAAATATAAAACATATAAAAACAGGTGAAAGAAATCAGAAGATCTTTTTAGCAGTGATTTGTAAATGGTCTTTTGACAGGTATATACTTTTAGCAGCCATACTGTGTATTACAGTACCTTTCTTTGTGAATGTATTACAAAATACAACTCCACCCAAATTCAGTGTTACCAAACAGCAAAACAGTGCCACAGGAGCAGTGGTGATTTGTAATCACTTTTTCATATACAATGTAACTGGTATGGTATACATATATACATATACAATGTTATTGGACCATAACGTAGATTTGAAGATCTAAGTGAAACTGAAGTGAGAACTGAGTTATGACAGGGTCTGGAATCTGTTGAAGACTGGAGATAAAGACACTTCATTTTGTAACAACAGTAAAAAATCCTGACCATTTGGGACGCTGATTTTATTTTGTCTAAAACATGACATCCCCAGGATATAAATCCCTAATGCTATTCCAAAGCACTTAGTTCGATACTGACGTGTACGGAAATCTTCCAAGAAATCAAGGCCGAGAACATCTATCTTATTAGACGTAAGCATGCCTTGTTTTATAACCATTTTCAGTGTCATAGTTTGGGCCCAGGTTTTCAGCTGTTTTGTTCTTCTTTGTATATTGACCCTTTCTGTCTGTACTAGATACATCGGGGGTTTTATAACCTACATCATTGTGTAACATGGTTATTCCAACCCATCAGATACTGATTATCACAGTGACCTACCACAAAGGTTTGTGATAGGAGTTCTCCACCTCTCTGTAGAAAATCCGACAAGAGGAATGAATTACTGACAGCTTTCAAAAGGTTCCTCAATTCTTCCTTCTGGAAAAAAAGATTAATCAGTAAAATTCAAAAGAATATGTTCTACTTTCTACAAACCAATGGGTTTGTCCTGTGTGTTGAACTATGCCCCCAATCACTCCTAAACCATTGTTGCTTGATTTGATTGTCTGGAGACCTGTGCTTGGCTTCTGTTTGTGCTGCCTCTGCTTGATGTTTGGTTTCCATCTATCATGATACTACCTTTCTCCTGAATGATAAACTTTGCATTCAGCTAATAGAAAGAGCTATAAAAATTAACCTAGTTAACTTTTATTAGCTTGTTTTGGTCAACTACAAACAGGGCGCGACAAGACGCACCCCTGACCTGAGCACCTTCATCATCAACTTGTGGCATGTGACATGCCTGCTATATGCCAGATAGGTATAGCTGATCTCTAAATGTCATTTGCAAAAACACATGCATTAGGCACTCTTTCATGGGTAGCAAAACTTTTCTTGGTAGTGGATGAGCTATGATTTCCATAGCCTGCAAAGCAGACCATATAGTATAGCTACAGAAGCTAATATAGCTTTCTGTACAGCATGGAAGGTTACTTTCACAAATCTCAACAAAAAAACTTGTCTTTGGACTTACTGTCCATCTAGTCTGGAACACAAATGTTGCATTCACACAGTAGGACTTATCTGACCATACTCAGGGATCTACATCTAAACGGGTTGCTGCTGGCAGCCTGCATGCTTAGAGGAAAGTGCTACGCAGGCCATCTCAGTCTGAAATAGCTGTTAAGGCATGTCAGATGAATAACACGTGAAAATTGTCTGCAACTCTTTATATACTCTGTGGATGAAATAGGTAGTCTGCTGGGAGTCCGACCTGCAGTGTGGATATCTCAATTTAGGTAAGCTGGATCCCATTCCTTAAACCCTTGTTAGGGCTATTACTACGGTAAGACCCAAGTTAGGCCTATGACTACAGCCCTATGTGGCCACAGTGAAAAATACCTCCAGAGTCCGCTGGATTTTTTCCCTTAATTAAGCTAAGCTGCCTGTTTTTTTCAGAATATATACCATTATTTTTTGGTTTATTCTTTTCCAGATATGGTCACCGTATTTTTAAATATGTACATTAGGAGTGCTTTTAGCTTTCGCTAAATAAGGTCCTGATATTTCAAAACATGTAAATTAGCAGTGTTTTCTCAAGTTCCTGTAAATCTGCAAAGCGGGACTGGTAGGCAAAGAACAGCCAGTGTTCTGTAGATCATTACCTACACATACCTCAACTTAATGACTGGGCAGTAAAACCTAATCTCAGGGTCTGGCCTGCAAAAGCTGCTGTTTCTCATGCTTCAGAATAAGAAGATTTCCTTTCAATTTATAGGTTAAATCCTTGCTACAGGTACTCTCTGCTGACAACTGAATTAAGTAAGGGAATCACTAGAGGCCGGAAACACAGTTTGCCAAAATGCAGACAAACTGCCAATCCCTTCCTACTCCGTTTTGAGGCAAAAATCCCATTGCTGCAAAAAAAAAAAAAAAAAAAAAAAAAGATATTGCCTAAAAATTGTGTTTCAGGATTTGGTCCTGGATTGTTCTAATATTTGCAAGTATAAATTTAGAGATGAATGCATCTGGATCTGAAGACTGAGAAAGAAAAGCACAACTTAAGTTTGTTAGGTGGTAGAAAATCCTAAATCCCATTAAGGACGTTTCAATATGACACCCACAAATCAGACAATTTGTTGCTTCTGAAAAAGCAACTAAAAGCAGATAAAATGATGAATTTACGCAATTAGAAAAGCAATCTCAGCATAAAAGATGGTGACTGCATCAGTGGAAATAAATTCATAGCATGTTAACAGAGAAAAAAATATGCTGGATTTAAGTGAGAGGTTTTGGCAGCTTTCAGAAATTCTAGGAGAGCAATTTAAAAATTATTTCAAAATAAATTTGAAAAGTGCTGTTAACTGTTATTCTCATCTAGGTAAATGGCTATGAGGTAGCTTTAACTTAACAGTGTTTTTTACCTGCTGCAGTTTTCATAGACGTTTTGCTAGTCTGTTCGCAGTGAACTAATATGTAACTCTACAAGCATACGTTGTTAAGGAAAATTATGGAGCTAGCATGTTAAACAACAAAGGCTATTTTATCCTCCCTTAGAAATAAAGTAGCCCATCTTTTTCTCCTCTGTTAAACATGCAAACATACATAATTCTTAGGACTTCATAAAGTGGAGGCTTCAACTGCAAAATGAGCATACACATGTGCAGAATTGGTTTGGAGTTTTCTAAGGCTTTTCCTCAGTGTCCTGGCGTTAATGCATAGAGGGACTCACTTTTCTCACTGAATAATTCTCCCATTCCCCCCTTCTCCCCCAGCACTGCCAAATGTGTCTGTAGTTTGATGGCGTCTTTCCAGAGAGCGATGAACAGGTCAGATCAGCAACCAACTTTTTATCCATTGACATACAGACTGACTGATGGAAACTTCTAACAACCTTAAGACTTTAAGCCTCAGTACAAGAGTTTACATCAGACCCTTCACAGAAGGGGAAAGCCATTTAATCCCAGAAACTGTTAAAACTTCCCACAAGACAAAATAAACTACGGTGGTATAGGGTTTGTGTATTCTATTTATTATTTCTAAACAATTCAGTATGAAAGATAATAAACTTAGATCTCTGTGTGTTTTTTCTATTTAATCTGGCATTGGTACTTGAGTGATCTGCTTCAGATGGCAAGACCTTTATTCTCTGCCACTCATAGCTTTTGCTGTGAGTGCCTTCGCTTGTCAGTGCTGGGAAGCTTGCTCCCTCATTTCACTGCAAAAGGAAGATTTTCTTTTAAACTTGGGTAATTCTGTGGTACAAGGTCAATTTCTAGCTATCACTTAATTCTAAGATAATTTCAGAGCACATTTCCTGTACCTTACTACAAATTCCAATATGTGACTTCAAATCGCAGTGTATTCAATGGAATAATTTTACAGTGCAGCCTAAGAAATCTGAGAAGCCTAAGTGCAAACCCACTTGGGCAGCACCCATTATGCATCTCTAGTAACAGATGCAAGAATTATCTTGCATTCTGCTTGCCAGTCAGCAGCTACAGCCACACTGCTGCCAGATTACAGTTGGTCCCTGACTACAATAAACGTGATTTTCCTCTGAAAGAAAGAAGGGTTTTCAATACTGTTTGCACAATGTGTAGCCCCAGGGATTAAATGACACCATACAATTTCCTGCAAGGTACAGCCATTAGCGTAGGAGTGTAACTTTTGCTAAAAATTTTATCAGAAGATGGTGGCATACTGTCGAAGAGTTCATCAATAAATTCGAATTGTTCAGATGTTTTTAAAGCTAACAAATATGTATGAATTACTGAAACTTTTCATATTCTTTATTGAAGATTTTGTATTATTAGAGATCCACATATTCAAAAATTACAAAGCACCAAACCCTCTGCACATTATTTGCATTAGTTTGCAGCTTAATATGTAGTCATATGTCATCATTTGAAACCTAAGTAGGCATTCATCATCATTTGAAGACCAGTTTAACAGAACTGTCCAACTCCTGACATCTTAATTCTTACTCTAAAGAAATAAAAATATGTCTAGATAAAGAATTTGCTGTCCATTTTTAAAGCTTTTGGTTTGTTCATTTTCACTCAGCCTAGGCCTCATTTACCACAGGATTTGTGCAGGATCCTTCTGGAGTGCCTCAGAGTTGTTAAGTGACAATCTAAAAGCCGATTTAGGATTAGCTAGCTTAACCAGGTGAACTGAGGGTTTCACTTTGATTGGGTAGAAAAGCCGTAGCTGTGCTTGGAAGTCCATATTGTGATACTGAAGGGCTTTACCAACATCCTGAGAGGAGTGCATTCAGAATAGGTGATGATGCGAATCTCACTAATCAGTGAAGGATTATCTGAGGCTCAAAGCTATACTGCTTCTAATTCCTTCTTCATGACGCTGTTCATGCACTGCAAAATGATCTAGTGCAACACCAGAAGTATAAATATTAGATGAGTCTTCAGTATCTTAATTAGCACTTTCTAGGGGAGATGTTCTTGAATAGTCAGGGGTAATCAGATGTTTTTTAAAAAAAACGCAAAATCAGAAACATAGCAGAAATCTATGATGATTTCAAATGTGCAGTGACTGATACCATGTTGTACACAACATATATCATCAATATTAAAAACAGTACCAGCATCAACTCTGGTGCCAAATTATTGAGAGGATTTAGTAATTCTAGTCACACCATTACTGTGTTGAAGACAGTGATTCTGCATAACTCTTTCCTCTTACTGAAATAAGTGAAATTTGCCATTGCCAGATTACTCCTATATGGGTTAGGAGTGTGCTAATACCACACACAGTCATTTAAAATAGTTTTCCCTATACATATTTGTTTACCAGGGGAAAAAAAAGCGAAAATTAATGAAACACTGAACATAAGGCTTTTTTATTTGTTTGGGCTGTTGTTTTATTTTCTTTTCCCAATGCATTTAGCAGAAGGTAACAGGCTATGAAACATGGGACTGATAACAAAACAAAATTACGATTTCCTACCACATCTCTATTGAAATCTTATGCTTGCCTTAGTAAATGACAGTTTTTCTGAACTGGAAAAGTTATATATGTATTTTAATCGAGTATATACTGGTAAAACAAGAGCTTCCCTAGTTTGCCTCACTGCACACATTGTCAAAATGACAGAACAAGGTATCTTTGATTCCTAACATCCAATTAGGTCCAGTATCTACAAGACCACCAACAGAGTGAAGGGTTGCTTCCCAGAACTTCTTGTAGTGTTTTATATTCTTCAGTCTCTGTCTCTTCTTACCATGCTCATTTTAGTCTTCTGGCCTACAAGAAAACTATTTACAAGTCATTGACAGCTGTTAAAATATGTTGTTTATTATACCTTTTCTCCCACCATAATTTTAAGATATAGAGGAAAGATGGGCTGTGAATAAAACCACAGATATGAGGAATCCAAGCCACAAAAGAAACAGGTTCTGATTTTGCAGTATAAGATCAGTCATGGAATATTTCCATGTGATAAAAATCTTTAGATGAGTTGTTCAGATTTTTCAGATTACTAATTTTTAGTTTATTTCACTTTTTATGTAAATGAAGCTTAACAAAAATCAGTTCTGTGATTTTACCAGACAAGTGTCATTACTCATTATCAGAAAAGTCTATTTAAAGTTCAGATAAAGTAAAAATAAAAACTATCTCTCTTAAAGCGGGGGTTAATTTAAGATTAAATTGTATTGCTGTACTTAAGATTGTGTTCCTACAGTTATACCTCTGCTCATCATGGAAAGTACATACTTTCAAGTTGGCTTGCAATGTTTCTATGAAAAGCAATAAAATAAACATCTTAGAAACCAGACGTTATAAACACAAGTAATGTATTTCATTTTAATACTTTAATATCAAAACCAGATAGCAAGGTTTTATCTCCTGCTTTCTATGATACCAAGAAAACATACATCCAGGTAGACTTCAGATATTGTGTCAGAGGGCTTCCATTTCTATCACTCCTTAATGATGAATGAGGTGGTTCTTCTAAACAAATAAGCACTTCAGAGAGTTACCCTTGACAGGGCTGTTAATCCTGGGAGTCTGCGTTATCGTTGAGAATTCAAGGGCTGAAGTTGTACAGTATCCCTGTACTGCCTGTCTCTTACGCTGCTGCTCTGGCTGAAAGCTGGGACAGAACTATTTCACATCTTGCATGTAAAGCTATGCTCAGCGCTTCTGTTCTGGTGTGCTCACAGATAGAGGGGCTTATCATCTTAGTAAGCGCTGGCCCTTTTAATATCTGGCTGAATTTCTCATTCAGATGGATGTGCTATCAGCCTGCTTTCAGTGGTGTATTGTTTCTTTTGCAGTCTTTCTTCTCTGAATGCAATTAATTTTGGACTATAATGCAAAGCTTACTTTAAGCACTATATAACCTTAAGGCAAGTTAGATCACACTGTTCCATCACAAATGAATTAAAGATATGGCCCTCAAGCAAAGTAGGACTTCACAAAATAGCAATTTTGAAGAAATGTAGAAAATCTCTCTTATGATTTTGCATACCTGACAGCAGCTATTGTGCTTAATATAGCTATTAAAACTATAAAGCCTTTAAAGAGCAGCAGGTAATTGTGTTACTCTGGTGATTAAGGGGAGAATCTGGACCCATTTTCATAGGATTGAAAACTGTTCTCAAGCATCCTTCCAAACGTCTTTCATCCTTTCTCTCTACCATGTCTCAGATCCCTCCCACACCACCTGCCATAGAAATTTGGAACACCACAAGGATCATCTGAAAATAGCAAGTTAATATTTTTTTATGACAGTCAGTTTTCTTATCCCTTAGAAGGTTTAGAACAAGCATGTGACTTCAGCTGCTGTTTGAAAATCAAGCATAATGTGTTTCCAGTTTATAAATTTTAAAATATTCAAAAGCACAGACTAAGGAATTGGTTACACTGTTTGATATCTAGAGCTGTTTGTCCCTTTTATCTCTGTTACTTTCCCCTCCTACTCCCTTCCTCCTTTCCTTCTTAAGGATAGAATGCAAAGAAAATGTAAATTTTGATGCCTTGGGCCTTGGTAAGATAGGAAGGAAAAAGATAATGCCAGAAAGTAAATAAGGAAGATGGGGTGAATAGAGGGTCTCTTTTGATGTGACACCAGTAGTCCCAGTCACTAGTTTCATTCCTTGTCCATCAGAAAGATCCTTAGTGCAAACTATTAGCTTTGTAAAGGCTTTTCTGAACAGTAGGAACAAAACCAGGCCTTTATGCTGTACTCAGTGCTCTGCATAAATTCTAATTGTCATTGATGCCACGTGAGATAATATTTTAACACCCACTTTACATACAGAATACTGTGAGGTGCATATAGTTAAGAAGTCCAAGGAAGCAGGAGAGCATTCCAGGAATACTGAACAGAAAATGAGTGTTTTGGGCTGATCTTCAGAAGCTGTTTTCTTCAGGGGCAGGGAAAGCCCTGCACTCACAGCTGATAGAAAATACACATACCATCACCCACAGCTGCCTGCACTGAACAAGATAAATTCTGTTGGATATAAAAGGTGAAATCCTAACTGAAGTGATGAGTAACTCCCTGACTTAAGCAAAGCTGAGCTTTTCTTTACATGCTTATTTCTGCTTAGTACATAGTTTGTCAAAGTAAGGAAGCAGACTTAGGTTGTAGTTTATTTTCATGGATTTGGTAGTGGCAAGGCCCCTATGAAAAGTTCTCTGTCCCTCTTTACTCTAGTATCATAATATCACATCAGAGTTTGTGCCCTCCTCAGCTATGCTAAGGAAACTGTCTGGAGAGCCAGGCTATAAACCAGCCACTGAAATGATCCTGATTATGTTTTAAATCTTCGGGCTTTTTTAGGTGAGATGAGGGGAAGAAGAAGATTTAGTTGGGAGTGGTTTGATTTTTCTAAACCTAGATAATTTTACTTATCTGGATTATAGCAGATTCATCAGACAGCTGCAGCAAGTGTTAGAGGTAGGGGTGAACTGAACCACGATGGTTTTGCTGCATGTTTAAAAATACCCTGAGAATCAAAAGCATTTGGTTGCTTCTGTACTGCTAGTTCACAGCGAGCCTATTTGTTTAGGTCCTAGCACAATGAAAGCTTGACGCCAATTCAGGTGTGAAAGCTTCCCTTATAAGCCTGTATTAAGACACATTTTTTTAATGGAGTAATGACATAAAGACATTAGCTTTTAGAATTTACTTTATCTGTTGTCAATGACAAAAAGTCATGTGAAGAACCCAGCATTTAAGAGACTCCTTGTGCAATGGAGGGATGTGTTGCTTCTTTCTGGTCTTGAAGAAAGGTGACTTGCAGTTTTGAGTATACTATGCTAAACCTTGTTTTCTGTGTCATATCTTACCTGGCTTTATAGCCCCTTTATCTTTTAGCTAAGCAAATGCTTGAATATTTGCCGTATCCCTGACACGATGTTTCTAAAAGCCATAAATCAAAAGAAAAAATGCAAATTAAACTCAAGGTAGTTTTTGTTGATGAGAATTCTATTTGCTTTCAACAGATATGTAGCAATAGAGAGGCAAATACACCTCTCTTAATTACTCTTATTTTGTCTTCATGTATCTATTGATTAGGATATTTATCTAAAGAATAAACAACAGCATCTTAGACAGTGTTACCAAATGTGATGTAATCATGGCATACAGAGATTTAGTCATGTTTTCCTAACTTCCTTATCTAGGAAACCACATCATTTTATGTATTATTCTAGTCTTAACTCTGCAATAATTAATGTTCTTTATTTTATAATAGGTTAGATGTAGCTTATTTTGATCTATTTAGCTTTTAGATGTAATTGATTGGGGCGAATGATGCTACTTAACTGTCATCTAGTGATTTGGAACCTGTGGCAAAGCATTATATTGACTGGATTTTATTATAGGATGAGTATATAAAATTGATTTTGAGTGATATGAGGTTCATGCTCTCCATGTAGCACTTTTTATTATAAATGCCTGTTAGTGCTGGTTTAGGGTTTTTTTCTATCAACTAGGCAGAAAATGCATTCTTTTTCTCTTCTGTATTTTCTAAAACCAAAGGTTTGACCTATAGTTAGAGTAGGCAGAACACTAAACCGTTGTGTGTCTGGTCTTTGAAAGCCCCAGGGTCTGCTACAGCTCCTATTGAAGTCACTGGGATTTTTGCCATAGATTTCAATAGGACTGGGAGGAGAGCCTATGTTTATTGTTAACTGAGATATACTGAAGCTCTGTTCACAGTGAATTAGAATGATGGGTCTGAATTGTTTCAGAGGTTTATTACATGCAGCCTGTAATTCCAGAGAACCTCTGTTTACAGGAGGAAAAAAATTCTACATTCCTTGTACAGTCAGAATTTCCACTGAAGTCAATGAAATCTTTGCCTGAGTAAGGATAAACACTTGTAACGAAAGTAAATGATTTAGTGCAAAACAAGCACATTACTGAAGTGCCTGTTGGCTGTGTTCCTGTATTCTCTGTCATTTGGATTTGAAGATTTATCCAATACTAGTAGGTTTCTGTTACTTATGTCTACTTGCTGATCACTTTACAGTGACTACACCCTACTGCCTTTCGTACAAGGAGTGTTTACGTGAAAAGAAAGAGCAGAAGCTCTTTAACTGGATTCTCAGACAAATTCTGGTTGATTCAAAAGATGCTGTCATGCCCTCGCTTCATTTCTTGTTGCTGTCTGCTGGGCACCTGATGGCTGTACAAGATCCAAAATGTACTTGCAAATTTGGGCATGCCAGGGATCCAAGCTTCTGAACAGTGAGGACTTCACTGAATTTTTTTTCCATTTGAATGCCCAAGCTAAGTCAGCCACAGCCTGGTTCCAAGCACTTTTCATGTATAATCATGCTGAATTCTTGATGTCTGAACAGTTATATCATCACAAATTAACTTCTCAGTGCTCTTCCAGGATTAGTCCTTTGTGACATGCATGCCAAGTACTGCAAAACCGGGCTGCCACAAATTGCCAATCAAAATTTGAGGGTTTTTGAGCAATTTTCTATTGAAAGAGAAAATAAAAATCAGTACCAATGAAGCAGAGTAGAATTAGAGATTAATCTGTCTTCCCTGCTAACTCTAAATCTTCAGAGGAAGTATAATATCTCAATTTGCCCCATATATTGTATGCAATAGAGTTTTGAGTGCCTTCTGGGTCAGGGGCTTAGCAGCACTGATCCCTCTATGCTTTTGCCATGTGAATTCTGCAGCAATAGTAGTACAGTAGGGATCTCCACAAGAGGCAAGGAGTCGGGTGGAATTACTTTCATGTGTTTCAGACTATTTCTCAAGCATACTGGTCTGATGTAAAATAGAAATTATGTTCCTAAGATACGTGTTAACCCTGGATTTGAAAGCAAAAGAAAGTGCTCAGAATTTGCAGAGAAGAGCTGTTTAAAAAATAATAAAACAAAAAAGTAATTTCAAATTGGAGATGATATACTGCACGCTGAGAATAAGAGATGCTAAGAAAACAAAAGACTTAATTTGAAATACATTAATTTCTCCACAGTCTGTATTATTCTCTGTCAAATACACTGGGAACACAAATCTGCATCTGCATTGATTGGATGAATTTCAAAGACCTTTTACCTGCTCTCTGTTTGTGTTGCCTCATATCTTTATGACATGGAATGAACTGCTTGGCGCCACGTTGCTGTTATCCATTAACCATTCCTGTTTTCCTAATCATCTTAGACTCCATCTTTCTCTGTCCTATCTGTTATTGTCTTCTGCAAAGAGATGTGATGTTCCTGTAGCCTGTTCTGGTTTGCATGACATGATTTGTGTTTCTGCCTACAAGGGTTTCTCTACTGAACCCTGTACATTATCTTCCCCCAGCCCCCCCTCCTCTGTAACCAGGAAAAGAGGGTCATACATCTGTAAAATGACAGCACTTATGAAAAATGGGAGTTTGGTACACATGGCTCTCATCAGACACAGACTCATCTTCCATGCCACAGACACTACTTGTTTCCTTGCAATGCAGACTGTAGCTAGAAACACAGGAAACACCTAATAAATTGCTTGACCTATCAAATTAACAAGTCATCAAGAAACTATTTTGGTAATCAATGAGCAAAGCAGAAATGTTTGCTTTCTGGCCGAGCTAGAAGAATGCATGGAGATGGAGCAGTTTCTTTTCTTCATTTTCCTTCTATAAACAGCATTTAACTGGATTGTAAGTTTGCTGCAATACAGGGAAAATGCAAAGAATCTATTTTTAGTATTAGAAGAACTCTTAGACCTGGAGGCATGCAATGGCCTAAGTTTAGGGCTGAGTACAGAACTCAAAGAAACTCAGATGCACTCAGATATATGACACTAATTATGTCATCACTGTTTCTAGTGAAGGTGGGTTTAGTGCTGATTATAATGAATACATAAAAGAAATCAATTAAATTTTCTGCTTTTAAGCATGGTACAAGTTAAAGTAAATCTCGGTGCAGTCCTTACTCCTGCAGCCTAGCAGAACAACTACCAAATGTAAAATTTTTGGCCTTCATCTAAAGCACCTAATTAAAATTAATATGCATAATTACAATAAATGGAGAAGCAGACATTTTCTTCTTTCACCTGACGTGGCCTGAGATGCAGAAATAGACTGGCTTTTATTTCCGGTTAGAAAAGGTTGATGCTTGGAGCTGCTGAAAATTAAGTCATGATGATGGTTGTGAAGGTAATTGCCAAAAATAATTGGAGCATTTACTGCCCCGTTGGCCTACTACAGGAAAGAGCTGTTCCCATGAAGTGAGAACAGTGTATAAAAACATGAGACAGACTGGAAACTTGTGATTGTTTAAGTTATAACTGTAACTGCCAAGGATGTTCTGCCCAGTGAAGTTTGTATAGGCAGGAAGATGCCAGAGCAGGTGATATTTATGTTGTGAGCTTAATAATAGACATCTGCTTGAGCATTCTGTCAAATTGTGGTCTCAAAAGTAGTTAAATTATCTGGAAATGTATAGAACACCAGTAATCTTGATATCACTGTGACATCTTGCCTTTCTTGGGCATGTCTGTGGTGCTGAACTTCCTGTTCCAACAGCAGACCTTTAGCAAGTCTCCATCACATTTGTAGAGGCCCCTGGAAGATTATGCATCATTCCAACTGATCATTTACTTCAAGCCTAATTTTTTTTTCTTTATTAAACAGAAAGTCACAAAGTTGAAATCCTGGTGGTATGGAACAGACCTCTGTAGATTATCAGGGTGTTATCTGGGAATATAATTTTCCCTCCGTTGCCATTCTGACAACGGGAGGAGGAAAGATTGCTATTGAGGAGTAAATGGGATAATGCAGGAATCCTTCTGCCAAAATTATAAATACACATTGTTGTAGAAATCTGTGACAGGCCTGTTGCAAATTCTTCTTATTTATTAAAGAAGAGTTTGCTTTGAAATTATGTGTACTTTTTTCTGTCTAAACTCAGTTCCTTGTTTTGTAGTCCCAATTCAGTTAAATGTTGTCCTGGTTTCAGCTGGGATAGAATTAATTTTTTTCTATCTAGAAGGTACGCACCCAACAGATGTTTAAGCATATGGACTTCAGTAACCTTTTTTATGTTTTAAATCTGTTTTAAATAATGGTGGGGAAGTTTCGTCGTTATACTGTTGTGAAGGGATGAGGGGTGGAGTGTGCGTAAATCGTCCACCTCTGCCAGTGTTGTGATGATGTTGTTTTGACTTTGCTGAGCAGAATTCTCTTTGTTGATGTAAATGAAGTTTGTGAATGTATATTTTAATGATAATTCTTACGCATACACATAAGTACTTTCTTAATACTAAAACGAGATGATAAGGTCTCTCTCCCTCTGTCTTTATGTAAACTGTGGTCAAACAGAAGAAATTATACCTTATGTGGTAGTTATAACAATTAAAATTGGCCAAAATTAGGACTGTGAAACTTGGTACCAGGTTCCAGATGGGAGAACAACATGGGCTACACTGATGCTCATTTACAACTGTCTAAACTTAGCAGTACACCAGAGCCAGTGACTGATCCCACGTGGGCTAAGCAATGTCTCCGATCTGTGTGTTTTCTTCATTAATGTAAATTCTAGATTAAAATATTTATTATTTGCTAGTACTTCTGCCTCTTCTTTAGATTAAAAGTGTGAGAATTTAAACCAGAATGCTTAAAAAAACCAAAACCAACATCCTCCGTTCCATGTCATCCTCAAGACAAAATGTCTAATATATCAGAAATCAGCCATGTTATGTATTACAATAACATAAACTTAGATTTTAATTGGGAAGAATTTAAAAATTTTACTGTTGCAGGACATGCAAAGAAACAATTCAAAATTTCTGGGTATTAAGTAATGAATTATTTACTGTTTGAAAGGAAGAATCCATTGAATAAAATGGAACTAATTGGCTAACTATAGCATTTAATTAACTTTTTAAATAAGAACATGTTTTGTGAGTAAGCACTGAGTTATGGTAATTAAGCTTCTATGTTCCAAAACATCCCAATCAGAAATCGTATCTGATATATATCAAGATATGACAAAGAACACTAATCACTGGAGTATTTGTTAAAGGCAGCCTACCTTCATGGGAGATGAGTTAATGAATTTCAAAAATACTTGCATGACAAAAATGCTAGAAGATTCTTGCCTCCATCCTCAAACCCTGATTGAAAGACACTACAAATCTGGTGGTATCAGAATACATGCTATTAGCTAATCAAGATTTAATTTTTTCTTTTAACTGTTACTGTTTAATAGAATAAAATCACATTTTTTTTCCTTTTTTAAATCCATGGAAATGTTGAGATATAATTAGTGTTTCCCTTTAAAAAAGCAGAAACATAAATACATCCTATATTTGCATTCCATATCCTTCCTTAGTTTAGAATTTTTCCTAGCAGGTTCTGTCTGTAACTGTAGCAGTAGTTTGTTTATTCATAATTTTACATTTCAGAAAGACAAATGGCTGTCAGTGAACATCATCGTCCAGTTTCCTCAAGAAAAACTTCTCTAATATGTCAAGACATTCAGTTTGTAGCATTAAAACTCCAGGTTAACCATATAAACCGCTGATAGGAGAGCAATGAAAATGTTAGTTTGATCTTAGCTTTATTTAATAGTAACATTAATGGCCAGTTGTTTTGCTTTTTGCATTATGTCATCATTTTGCTAAGTTTAATGTGCCTTGGTATGGGAAGTTCATGGGAGTTATGCATTTTTCAAGTCAATTCCTGGTTTAACAGATGTTTGTTTTAAATGTGTTCCTTAGCAGTATAAATTATAGTACACTAAATTGCTCGTTTAAGGGCATGACAAAGTGACTCTCAAAGCATGCTCTGGTATGTGAAGCAAGCTGTGTGAGTGCAAAAAGCAGCACATGGGTCTCCATGAAAAAAGTCCTCTTTCCTATGTTTTAGAAAGGGACTCTGTCACACAAAAGTTATGCATCCCGCTAAAGTAGTTGAACCAGCTGCATCCCATGTGCTGAAAACACTCTTGTCTCTTATTTCTCTTGTTCAATTATTGTGTCTATAAATTGCAGTGGGCCACCTGTGCAATGCACTCATCCAGAATAGCCCCAGAGGAAGCATTAACATATCAAGGCTCATAAAGCACAAATCCTTAAATGTAAAAACTGACACTTTCATCCTACTCCAGCCTACATCTATATAGACATTAAAACAGAAAGGAATAAAGAATATTTTACTATGCAATTTGAAGGCCCTGCTCTCCTCTTGCAGAGGTCAGCAGCAAAACTCCTCTTGATTCTTAGTTGGGAACAGGATCAGGCTATAAAAAGCATGAATCCTAGTTACATATTTTAGAAACTTATTCTGACTCCTGCCATCTATCAAATTTGACGCAGCTATTAAAAAAAAAAAAAAAAAAAAGAAAGGAAGACTTCTGTTCTTGACATTAACTGTATTTTTGTTATTCCCAATCTAAAAGAATTAAATCAGATCTCTCTGGGAAAGGAGCCTGTGGATTTGGACTAGCAAGAGGAAGATCTCCAAATTAACAAAGCTGCTTCTTCCAGCTCTAATACTCCCTCTTTAGAAAAGGTTTAAGAGTTGTTGGGTTTTTTTTTTTTCTTGGCATGTCAAGGATAAACCAAAAAATGCTGAGATTGTTCCTTCAACCTCTGGGCAGAGCTACCAGCCAAAGTGAATGTAAAGTTGGCAGTTTTCCTGTTACTGCAATCTGCAGCACAGGTAACTTTCAACAGGGACAGATTGAGGTTAGGCTGGACATTTTCAATCAACTTCAGAAATTCTGGAGCAGTATTCTTAAGAAAAGAAGTTCTCTGGAGAAACAGCTATCTTCTGTAAGTGTCTAAAAGCATGTCTCTCTCTTTTTTTTTTTTTTTTTTTTTCTCTCCTTATACATTTCTCTCCAGAGCATACATAGTACCCTTGATCAGTAAATAAACAGTAGTAATTTTATTATGTGTTGATTCTGTGTTTCTGTATTCTTGGCATAGATTGGTAAAGTACCCTTCTGCTCCACTCCTTTCCCATCTCTGAATTTATGTATGCTTTCAGTTAACCTTTGTTCCAGACCAATATATGCTTGCATATTCTTAAGGACCTCTTATGAGAAATATGCTACCAGCAACAGTGTTGTGCTTTGAAGGAAATGGATTTGGATATAGAAGCTGCAGAACATGACTGTGGTTACAGAAGGAAGAAAATCAAGGCAAGTGTCTCAGAAGGTCAACAAAGAACTGGGTGACGAAGAACTTCAGAAATAAAAGAAGACTCAAAGCAGATTTGTAATGCTAATAGCAAATATATATTTATTTATTTATTGAGCTGACCATAAGGATTGCATACCCAAGAACACAGACCCACCTTAATCTCAGTTTAGGATTCCGTGCAAACCAGTGGTAAATCTCTAAATTCAGAGCTGTCATTCTTTCAAAATTACATCTTTCTCTAACATTATGTTCATGCTTCCATACCTTGTACATTTGGTGTGTATTGAAGTGGCCGTCTGTTTCCTACAGCCCTCCATAAACAACACTGTCTGTCATTACCTTGTTTAACTGTTTGATTCTCTTTCTTTTTTTTCCTAATTCCCTAGCTCCAGCTCTTAAGATGACTCCTAACACATACCCACGTTGCAGATCTTTTCCTCTCTGCAGCGTAGTTAGACCCCTGACCTTCTATTCCCCAAAGCTAAAGAAATGCCAAATTGCCACCAGCACTTCATTATGTTTATATATTGGTCCTATGAGACTTGAATTTTCTCTGTCTAACCACATCTTTCTTTTTATTTCCTGTTTACTCGCATCATAAAACTTTCTGTGATAGCTAGTACTCTTGGAATAAGATTTTTTTTTTTTTTATCAGGTAAGGTTATTTGCACTTAGTGATTTTCTCTTTTCTCCAAAATCTTATCTTGAATATTAACCATTGTGAATTAGTCACTATTACAAAACCTAAGGAAAGGAGAAATTATGTAAAAATCCCATAGTCTTTAGTACAAAAAGTTTTTGTAGTCATGGATCAAGATCCAGCATATGTGTGCTCAATATTACTCACGAGTAGCCTCTGTCTTCAGTGCATTACCGAACTCTTTACTTTTCAAGTGCACTCTTGCAAAAGCTTCCACATTAAACCTTCCTAATTGAAGACAGAAAACTATCCACAAATGACTACATTTTTCCTGAAGGAGAGAGGTCAGTGAAAGTTATTCAGTAAAGGATTCAAAGCATGTGTTATCAACTTCAATAGATATTGTTACACCTTCTGTTAAATCAAGTCTACGTGAGCAATTATTGTCTCTATGAAGTACATGAAATTACCTGTGTTGTGTGATCATGATCTTTATCCTTTACTCTGCCCTGAGAACAAAAAAGAAAGGAAATAATCCTTTCTTACCCTCCTACTTTATTAATCCTTATGCTTGCTTCATGGCGTAAAGGTGGCCTCAACTATTGATGTTAGCAGGAATTCTGTCATTCATGCAGTGAATCAGACACTGTTCTAAGATACTGTTACTCTAGCCTCTGAGAGGAAATCCTTTTGTAGGTTAGCTTCTAAATTCCTGCTCAGATCCATTTTTCTGTTGTCATTCTGGCTTCTGCTTTTGGTATTCACCCTTCCATATATTGCCAACAGACTCTGGTAGCAGGCTCTTCTAGCTTTTTTCACTGCCTAATTTGTCTTTCAATTTTTCACCTAGTTAAGTATAGCTTGTACAATCAAGTGAGATTGTCCATCTTTATGCAAAATATGCTGCAGTTCAAATGCCATTTTTTGGGCACAAACCTGGGTAATACCCCATGACCCTTATTAGAATGCAAGGTCAGGCTAAAATGATAGTAATGGTCACTTCTGGGCTTCAAATCTATTAATCAATTTTCATTATTTGTACCTTCATGAGATCAGAGGTGTGTGAGCAGACATGGCAGTAGAATGATAACATCCTATTAGCTCGTGCCTATAGGTATCTTGAACCCGTGCATAGTTCAGCCTTGACCTGCCTAGGAGGTAAGAGTGGTCAATGTACAGAGACTATTCTTGCTGGAGAGCTCTTCGGCAGAAGGGTTTTCCCATTGGTACATGCTGATTCTTTACCATTTTCTTCTAAAATTCAGCCTATTTTTCATGGGTTATTCATAACTGTAAGGGTGAGCACTGGCACTGGCCTTGGTGGCTTATGTGCCCTGCAGGTAAGGCTTAAAATTACCAGTACAGAGTGATCAGTGAAAATGTGCAAAACTCTCTCTGGGGATTTCCTCTGTGTTGTAGTTGTTAATTTTTGATGTAGTAAAACCCCAGTCTGAGACTCTGAAGTTCTCTAAAATTAGGTTTGGAAGAGAGCTCCTGCCTTCCTTTGGCTATAAAACGTTTTTGCCTATGAATATCTGGATCGTGTTTGAAAAATCTGTTGCTTAAGTGAAGAGAGCTGCCTTTCTCCTTGAGCAGACACTATGCATCATTTGCAAAACATTTGTATGTATCACGATCAAACTTGGAAATGTCTGATTATTCTAAATTTAGCATCATTTTTTTACAGAGATTTAGAATTCAAAACAGACTGAAAATTATCAACACGCTCGATGTATTGCATGGAAATTGCTGTGGAACTACTAAGGGAAAGATTACAGTCCAGTTCCATGAGATCTTCCTTAGACAGCTGCAGATGGAAGGGGAAGGTTTGACACATGGCAGAAAGATGTGTGGTACGAATAGATGCTTTTTTAAAGGGAAAGGTGTAAAAAGTATTTGTCTCTGTTGTATAGCAAAATTATCCCAGAGAAACAGTAAGACATACTCTGAATTCCAGCATTTGTTCTGTTCATGAAATCTGGGGGGGTTTGTCTTTTCTGGGAATAAATAATACCAAAGGATGGGTAGAGAATATCAAAGTGACCCTCTTGATGATTGCATCTTAACTGCGACTCTTCTTAAGCAAGCAGTTGCTCTATTTCTTTTAATTTCTTCTCTTCCCATAGTTTGGCAATGGTGTAATGGGAAACATCAGACTTTTCATATCTGAATTTGCATTTTTTTTGTTGGTAACCACTAAAGAGGTATTTATGTGAGTGAAAGCAGTTCCCCTCCTCTTTCCCTAGCCTGCAGAAACAGGGAAAACAAAAAGCACTGTCAAAAACGGGGTCAGCTCCGTGGCGCCACCTGCCAGACTGTTTTACAGCTTAGTGTCTCAAAGCCGGTCCTTTTTTCCCAGTAGTGCCAGTCAGGACAGGACTTCATGTTTCTCTCATCCCAGGAAAGGGGAGCACTATGGGCAGCCATTCTCCAGCACAGTTACCCACTGGCAGCGGGCAGTGAAGCCACACGGTGAGCCTAAGCCATTTGGGCAGCTGGCTTCTGCTCGCTGCTCTGGAATGGTACCGCACAGTTGGCAGTGCAGAGCAAAGATGACCATCCCATGTAAAAAGTAATAATAAACGGAGGACAGAGTTCCAGGAAAGAAATTATGACCAGTTATAGAGGGCAATGCCAAATGGAGGTAATGCCGTGAGTGTACAGCACACCAGAATGCCTGCTGGCCCTCTTTCAGCAGCCTGTGAGTACCTGTTTAAGCCACACGCATGCTGCTCACAGCTTTTGTCTGCAGCAGCAACAACAGCAGCAGGTGTTTGGAAGGACAGTGAGGAGACAAACAAAAAAGGAGCAATATAAATACAAGTGTCCTTGTCCTTCCGATAACAGAACACTATGTGGCTACTGAAAACATACACAACCTACCTGTAGCTTGTGTGTTAAGTCAGAAAGGGTAATGACAAGATCCTTGCAAAATGAACGCCTAGAAATGTCATTCTGAATTTACTTATAGAAGAACTTCACTGAAAATTGTAAAATAACACTGCCATAAGGTAGTGTCGGGTAAGATTGGTCCTTAAGTTTTGACTCTGAAGATACCTCTAGTTTCACCCTTTTATGCAAGAGATTCTAGCTGATACAGTGAGAGTACTGTATGGCTTGATTATAATACCTTGGGACTGCTGGATCCTCAGCAAGATTGCTGACACTGTGCACTGGGGAATTTGTATGCAAATGTCACTACCATTTTCTGCCAGAATGGTGTTATATTGTGCTTACCAAAAAATAAGGTAATATCATTGGCGATTGGAATCTGGTCCCAGGGAATCTTTATGCTACAAAACTGGCCTCAAGAATTCATTGAAATTATATTCACCAGTCTTTGAAGAAATCTGGGGCAGAAACAAATAGAAATAAGGCAAATTCCACTCACTCAACCTGTCCAGTGCACTCTGTAAATGTATTTCAAATGTTGGTCATTTGAAACCTGGATATAGTTCTACAATTTCTGTGTAAGACTTCAGTCTGACTTCAAAGACCTTGAGTGAAGAATTTTGAGAGTTGGGGGGTTGTTTTGACATAAAAGTAAAATGGAGAAATCTCAACATAATTCACTCCACATACAGTCTTTCTACTTCAATGAAATTACAAACTGGATATAAAGTCAAGACAGGATGAAGGCAAGAGATTTTTGGGTTGGTACAAGTGAAAACTCAGCTGCAAAAGACTTATAGCCAAGTCAAACATTTTGGAAACAAGGACTGAACTCTGAGTAGTGTGTGAGATGCATACTGAGATATAGCAATCATCTACAAAGTAACAAAGAAGTATCTTTGATTAATATCACCACGTAAATTCAGGTTCAGATTTTTAGTACTCATAAGCCTTTGGGGTTATCTAGAATTTGGGCTATGACTTGGCCCCACTTAATGCATTTCAGTTTTTCCATTGCTTCCAGTGGATTTTTCTGTATGCTATTTTAATAGGTTCATAATCCCAGTCTTCTTTAGAACTGAGAGGTATTTTTCTTTGGTAAATAGTACACAATGCATATTGTTTATTTGTCCAATAATTATTGCCACTTTGTTCTTTTTGGTGTATTTCAGCTGGCACTGAATTAATCAGTCTTTCTGCCCTGGGATACAACCATGGGATAGTAAGGAGGTTGTCCTTGGGAAGATTAAAGAAAAGAGCAACGTTTCTTCATAAGTCGCTATAAACACCGAGCTGTCCCCCTGTGACCTCTGGCTGCTCTTACTCACACATGTACATGGAGATGAAGTTTGAGACAGAAATCCTCTTTTGTAGCAGGGTGCACCTGCCATTTCCATCATGCAGCAGCAGCAGCTCTGCAGCATGCAGTAAATCTGTCAGTAGGATCAAGTAGTGGATGGCACCGGTGGTTTCACATCCAGCTATTTTGAGTCAAGCAGCTGAGTGATTTTTTTGCCTCTGAGATGACATAATGCTATGCTAAAGAAACAAATTCCTTTAGTATTTCTCCTGTTCTGTTCAGGCCCCGGTAGGCTTAGCATTCTAATTCTTTCCATTTGGGATTCCCAGATTTTATAAAATCAGATTTTTAAAAGCACGTTTCCTGTTTCCCATCACAGTGCCCAAGAAGTAGATGCCCATTCAACTTCTTTTTCCAAACACCTCTTGTTTGTGTTCTATGTTTGGCATAGAAACCAGTGAGTTTAAATGCCATTCACTTAGTAGACACATAAAATACCAGTATTTCAGAGAATCTAAATGACTCTAAGCCAGAGACCAGACAAATCCAGATCCAATGAGGAATCTCAGAAACACAAGCCCTGTGTGACTTCCATCAGACTCCAGGGGCTTCTTTCGCTCATCTAAAACCTGCCCAGCTGTGGCAGCACTCTTAAAGCTTGCAACACCTGATCTTAAGGAATAAAAGCAAAACACAGAAAAAAACAGGAAAATAAATCTTAGGGATAATAAGTGATAATCACATCAAGATACAAAATTTATCACAGGACGTGCTTTTATGCAGATAGCATGATAAAAAGGCAGGCCTTAACAGAGTCACTTTATAGATGCTTTTCAAAATATGTTCTTTAATTTGGGGGGGGGGGGGGAAGCAAAACTGTCAATTTAATTGACTTTTCTACTTTAATTCTTCTGTGCTTCCTTTTCTCCAAGCGACATCACATCTCAGCTCCCTTATGCAACTACAAATATTATTTGCTGCTTTTTAAAAATGTTAAAAGATAAACCTGATAAATACAGAGAGAAATACAGCTTCTGTATTAGCATTAAAAATAACCTAACCTGTATTTACCCAAAGAATCATGAGCATTTGTTACTTCCAAAAGAATAAGCAATTTATATACACTACTTCAGGACTTTAAATTGTGACAATAGTAAAGATGTTGGCTAAATTGACCTTCTCTTTGTATGAAAGGATAAATAGTATTTGCATCCTCATCAATTCTTAGTTAAACAGAGCTTCAATTGATACCTGCTGAATGGATGCCTTAGTTAAATGAATACCTGTCCACTAGGCACTGAGTTCATGATTTTTTATACAGAAGGGTCCCCTGGGAGTGTATAGTCACTAGGAAATCTTCAGATAGAAGGGGAAAAAGACCCACAGATTGTTCAGTGTTTCCTATAAATGTGAGTTAAGATAGAAATTAAACAATATAGCAAGTCTATTGAAAGTATCTAAACACACTCACTGCTCTAAGCAAAGAAAGATCCCTGCCAAAGAAACAATAACAGAAAGAGTAAAGGACCAGTTTAAAAATAAACAAATTTGCTCAGTGTTTTTTAGCTTATATTTCATGCTTAACTGCTTGTGATATCTCTTTATGCTATGTTCAGAAAGTTTTGATGGAGACTTCTTACCTAAGGTCCCATTGAAGTGGTATAACCTCTTTTCAAACCTGTTCTGGCTTTTGGCTGGAGAAAGCAATATGTCTAGAAAGAGATTAAATGAAACTATTTAGGAGAAGATATTATTTTGTTTATAACTTCCAATACAATAGCGATCTGAAATTAGCTATGTTTTAAATACTGTCTCATTCTTCAGTCATAGAAAACATCATGAAGTCTGTATTTCACAGAGTTGTATTGACTCCTACACAGGAACAGAGAAGATATGGGCTCTTGCTTTTTAGACAGGAAGAGAAAGTGTGTTAAGGGTGTTGAAAACAGTGATCACTGTACATACAAGAAACTTTTCTAGTCCTTTCTTTCATGATATCTGAGTAAAGAAGCATCCCTAGAATCAGACGACAGCAAATTTAGAACCAGCACAGCATTTTTTTTTAATTCAAGATGATAATTAACTTATGAAACTCCTTTCCACAAGACAGAAGCATTGTTATTTGCATTAAAAAATACCTATGTCACCACTACTAAATATTTTTTAAAAGACAAGGAAAAAAGAGAGTGAGAACAAGAGTTTACATGTAGTAAACCTACTTGCAGAGGGTATGAGGCAATTTTCTATGACAGAAGCTAGTTTGTGACCACTAGTTGGTCCTCCCTTACAAAGAGCTGGTATTGACGGCTGCTGAGGGAAAGACTCTGGGCAGAACAGGCTGCTGCTCTGATTTAGAATGGGAACTTCGATGCTGTGTCTCATACTTTTCATCATCTTCTACAAAGGCTTTGAGAGGGGGAAAAAAACCATAAGACTTGTAGGAACTGGATTGTCTCTGCTTTTGGCCTCAAGTTTGGATTTACGAAAGACTCTCCATTTGATCCTTTAGTTTTTAAGAATTATGTTTTTACAACATAATTTGCAAGCTGAACTGTGACAAAATGCAGTGTAATGTTCAGGCTTTGTGTTCTTAGAGTTCTTTCTGTGATCTGACTGGAAATGTCTCACTTTAGCTGGTTGAAAAGCAGTGAAAAGTCCCTGGCAAGCTTCAAAGACAGGCTACTCGCGGCCCCCCCCCAGAAAGCCATGTAGAATCTGCCCATTTTATATAGGCAGTAAGTCTTCTTCCTGGTCATGAAGAGGAGAAATGTGAGAAATATTAGCAGGCCTATCTCTAAAGACACTGAATATAAAATCGAGAGGTTTAAAAAGCCTGAATGTCACAACTGTTGGTAACAGTGTGAGGACATAAAGCAAGTGGTAAAGTCCTGTATTTGAGTGCATGTTGAGTCTTCATAGCATCATAGAATCAGAATGGTTTGGGTTCAAAGGAACCTTTGAGGCTCACCTAGTCCACCTCCCCCTGCAATGAACAGGGACATCTTCAACTAGATCAGGTTGCTCACACCCCTGTCCAGCCTGACTTTGAATGTTTCCAGGGATGGGGCATCTACCATGTCCCTGGGCAACATGTTCCAGTGATTCACCACCCTCATCATAAGAATGTAATCCTAAGAGGGCAGGAAGGTAGAAAGGTATCAGTAAGACAGGCAAAGAAGGTACTGTTTGTCTGAGTACAACTTCTCTACACAACCAAAATCTGGGAATAGACCTCCCATGTGATGCTGATTTCTATTCAGAACTGAAAGGATACAGCTAGTTTTGGACACCCCATCGATACACAAATTGATAAAAAAATAGTGGAAGTTCATACATAGGGTAAGAGTCTGAACCCACTGCTAATAAGAACCAATAACAAAGAGATAAACTTCTCTTATGAAACCTACTATCATCATGCTAATAATTGTATGCACATTTCATCCAGGAAGCTGAATCTTAATCAAATAATAATGTGTATCCTCTTTGAAATGCCTCAATTTGCTTTGAAGTGCCAGACTGCAAGCAGAAAGAGTACTTTTGCATTTCTTACTTGACATGCTCCCATCTGCTACCATACAAAACTTTCTCTCCCTCACTTTTTTCTCTTTCTCCCTTCCTTCCTACTCTCCCCAAATATATTTTTAAGATGAAGACCAAACATTTTTGTACCTGATAGGGCAAAGACATGTGAACTGCATCAAGCTTCATGTAAATAGTACTGCCTCATGGATAAGAAATTTGAAAAGTAGCAAGAAAGATAATCTCCCTTTTATTGGCTTCATTCATATTGAAATGTATGATCAGAGTCGAAGTCTTAATCTTCACCTCACTTTCACAGCTGCTCAGCTAACCTTAGCCTGAATCCCAGCCCCCTGTGTGAAAGCAAGGCCCCTCTGATTGGATTAAAGGGCAAAGAAAGGGAATGTCATGTTACTCCTTTAGGCAGCCCAGGCTCTCAGAAGGAAGCTCAAATAACAAAAGGCGAGGAATCTGACCCAGCAAAAGCATGGCAGGCTCCAGCAGACTTCAGCCGGCTGTACCAGCTACAATGAGGTCACTTTTGACAGTCTGTATGAGGTGACTTCTCAATTTGTACTAAATCCTCTTTTTTTTCTCAGCAGAACGCAGGAGGAGGTCTATCCAGGTCTTCCTACTGAGACAAGCCAATCAGTAGCTCAGAAGGATAAGCCAGAGCATTGAAGCTTCCCTTGTTAAGACCTCCTGTTAACAATTATCAGTTCCTAAAATGCTAAAGAAAAATATTGACTGCAGTTCCCAACAAGTATTTATCCAACAAAGTGTGCAAAGAAACCTTTTCTCTTTTTATAATGCCTAAGCCTAGCAGTGGAGCTAAGCCTAAGTTTTGGTGGCTCCCCCATCACATTTATTTAGCTCCTTACATCAGAAGTTACTAATAATCAGCTTATTTGGATTTAAGAGTATGCCCATTCCCAGCCGAAAAAAGAAAAAGCTGGAAATTTGCCATTATTCTTGATGAAGACACGCAAAGGGAAAAAGACTATAGTAACAAGGCTGCATCAAAACTTATTTCTTTAAAATAATTGCTGTAGTTCCACAAGCGTAAACTGCCCTCATTGAGCAGTAAGGTTCTGGAGGAGGAGTCCTCAGATAACCCACACCATCTCAGAGGCTCCCCTGCTCCCGTCAGATCAGAGCTGGGGGAGGGTAGTCAGAGAGAGGCAGGTTATGGAGAATCAGCATTAAGGAGATATTAAAGAAGAAAGGGCTGTGGGGTAATCCCCCACTCTTGAACACCCAACTCCAATACTGATCCAAATGTTTTTTGAGAGGAGTCTTTTAGTCAAACATGTGAAAACGTAATGTGAACAATTATAAAAAAAAAAAAAGCCAACACCTGAGCTGCAGGTGCTTGCAGCAGCAAAGTACCTTTTTTAAGAAGACCATTTTCTAAATTGAAAGGAAAACAGAGCAAAAAGAAGAATGTCTGAAACATCACAGAACATGTAAATAGCAGTCATTTTAGAGAGAGGCCTCACCTCAGTACACGACACAACTCTAGTGAGAGGCTGGTGAGCTGAGCTTCTACATCGTGTCGAGCTGGGACTTGGACCTACCTTGGCACTCAGCTTGCCCAGGGCATGGCAGACAGAACTTCGGTAATTAACAAATATTAAATCTCGTCCCAGAATTAATCCTTGACTCAAGCACCTACAAACACTTGATACTGCATGCCTATCATTACAAACACAGATTTGGTGGACAGAGATGCTGCTCTGAATTAATTGTGTTCAGTCCAGGCCCTTAGACAGCCTCCAGTGGCTAACTTCATTTTAACCAGCCATTTGTAAACCCGTTCTTTGTTAGAGCAATCCTCAAGGGATGAAGATTCACTTCTATTCTAGGTCACCTTGATCTGTTTTAGGTCAAGTCTAAGTAGTTCCATGGTTACAGTGTCCTGCGAATCCCCGTGTTCAGCACCCAAAGCGGGATCAGGGTCACGTTGCTGCAGACTACAGCTATCCCCCAGGTGCTTTATTTTCTTGGCAGTTATTGCTTTGATACTCCAAGGTTTGCAAAAGCGGTTTAAAAATGCCTTTTCCCTCTGCTTCCTGATCTCAAGTCAAACGCTGGTCAGCTGGACTGAGGGATTAAGTGTCAAAGTCTGCTTTTTACATTCAGCATACTTAGGTTTATGAGAAACCTTTTTTCAGTGCTACTGGGAAGAAGTGCAATCTCTCCTCCTCCAGACCTGCACTTCAGGACTGCAAGTAGACAAACACCTAAATTCAGCAGCACGACTTCCAGGAGGGCGCTGCTGTGGCAGCAGAAATGGAGATGTAGCTAGTGTCATGTTGATTAGCTCCCTGCTGCTCTTTTGACAAAAGAGACAAAGAGCCAGTGTTTATTTTCAAATAACATTTTTGCTGAGGTTCTAGAAAGATGGATGAACTGAAACCAACTTTGATTTGGAGCTAATGGTCCAAATCAATCACCATAAGAGGCCACTGCCTTACCTCAGGTACAGGCATGAGCTGATGGTGTTTGCGCAACATACAAGCTGACAGCCTTGTATTTGCTGATGTGTTTACCTCAGCCATAAACAAACCTTTAAGAGATTGGCCTATTGACAGCTGGGTTATCTGTTTACATTTATTACGATAGTACATCTGTGAATAACCATGGAAAATATTTCAAACCTAAAAAGTTATGATAGAATGGAAAGAAACAGGGATCACATATTCTGTACAGTGGAGGAAAAAAAGGCTTGTAGTTGAGCACATATAAATTTGTACCCTTTGCCTTGTGCTAAGCTGTAATATTGGCTTTCGTGCAGAAATGAATAATAGCTTTATTCACCCTCTCTAGATTGCCCTAACAGGCTGCAACTTGATTAAGGGCATGAATTCAGGGCATGAATCTTCCTGATATAGTGAGATTATTGAAATTATCCCAAAAGAGCATGTTTGCTGCTCTGCATGCAAAGATCTTCCATTGTCTCCTTAAGAATACACAAGACAGGTCAAGAGAAGCTTAATTAATATGGAATTAGCACAAGTCAATTTTGGTTTTTTATATTGTCTTGCCCTTTGTGGCCTTAGGGCAGCTGGCAGTTCGAGGAGATCATGCTCATATAAGTGTATTGATCAAATGTTATTAGTTAAAGCTTATTTGTGTGCTATCTTTAGGGTAGCGGAACAGGAATTCTATATAGCACATAGTGCTGGGCAGAAAAGACCAACAGGTTTCTGCATTTTGGCAAGCCTGATTTAGGGCTAATAAGTAGCTGAGCTTTTCAGCAGAGAAAAGGCAACAAAACAAGGTTTTGGATTAACTCTGTAGCTCCATGAGGCACTTCTTGCCTTGTTTAACACTGCATTGCAATCAAACATCTCCCCCTTCTAAACCAGCATGCCTATGAAGGATCATTTAATATCCCTCAGTCATCTGCCAGGTCCAGTACCTAGTTTGCAGAAATAATTGGGTTTCTTTAATGTCATTCGTTCTCAAATTTATTGGACAAGGACGAGCAAAAACAGGCTATTCATCTAATTGACTGAGTACTGCACTCTTTGAATATCGTATTACCATTATGTCTAAGCTCTCAGGAGCCAAACCTAGCATTTGCCAAGAACTTATTTCTCATTATTTATCCATGTTGCATGACAGCAGAGGGATTCAGAAAAGATCATTCTGTCATCTCCACTATTCATTTCTCTTCATAGTTGTACCAAGTTCATAGTGAGGCAACTGAATTAATCCTTGAATATTTAATGATGCTCTGCCATCCAAAATTGTCATTGACTTACTGGATGCCCTGCGGAAGTACTGCACAGCAGGAATCTTTTCTGGAATATGCCTTCTCAGCAGCCCTTCTCCACAGCAGTGAAAGCACAGCACAGCCAAGCACCTTGGAGACAATGGATCCATGATAATCAAGTCCCTGAACAACTACTGCAGTTCATTTGTGCTTGTGGAACTCATTTCCACAAACTTTGTGATGGGTGCGAATTGCATATTCTTACGTGGCACTGGCTGTCCTGCATACAGCTTGATGATGTTCCTCAGAACTTGCATGATTCATCACTAGCTTCATTCTTAGATCTGGAAATGTTCTAATCATACTTCTTTTATTTAGTTTTATGGAACATATCTTCTCTAGGTCATCAGGTCTTTGCAGTGGGTTCATTCCTATTATGAGAACGACAGTGATTCCATGGTTTAAAAACAAAGTTACTTTTTTTTACGCAATTCTTAAATCAGAAGGGAATATTCACCCATAAAACCTCCAAAGTATTTTAGGCTTCCTGCCACATGTCTGTTCAGTTGTACCTGTATCAGTCCAGGTCTTGTGTCTCACCCAGATTTGGATTTTGGAGTTTTGGAGAATTTGTGGGGAAAAGGAATGAGGAGAAGATGACTGTTAAGGCATTTATAATCTTTTTTGGGGGGAATAATATAAGTGTGACAGCTATCGTATGTCTTTCACCAGCTGAGAAAACAAACCTGGACAGGTTAAGAAGTCCCCTTTAACACACATGAATAGATATGAATACACACACGCAAGCACATGCTTCATCTTTTGCTCTTGCTCTCAGTTCTGCTCTTTACATCAGTGGAATTAACATTATGAGCAATAACTGAATTAATTTGACAGTAAGCCCCAGCTTAACAATGAACTTCACATCTAAATCAGTTCCATGTCTCTCTTAGTATATGAAATATGAAATGCACATGCGGTAGCTGAGAACTGCCATGAGCAAAACCCAACCATCTAAATATTAAAAGCCCTCCCTGCTCTCATATTCTCATATAGATTATTTTTTTACATTCTTTTTGTCATTGCTGGGTAGCTGTTGTTTTGTAAACTGGAAATTCGATCACTGTATATTAGAACAGTTACCTCCATCTATTGTTACGGAAAAGTAGCAAGAAGCAGTATTTAAAACAAAACAAAAATAATTAAATGTCAGTGAAGAAGTAGAGCTAGGTGAAAATACACTTTAAGAATAATCTATCTTTGATGTAAAGGATATAAATTATGTCAGTGTCAACTTCTAGACATTTGAGGCTGGGTTCTGCAAAGTTCTGTAATGTTTTACTAACACCCCCTTCAAAAAGCATTTGTTAAGAACCTTATACACTCCTTGCAAACTACTGTCAGTCATTTTCAAATGTGGTAGGAACAACAAATTTTCATGCACATTTTTATTGTTATTAAAGATTTTGTTGCTGTTTATGATGCTGTGAGGAGTGGTTTGATTATTTTCATATCACAGCTGTTCAGAGACTTTTCTTAGGTTTTCTTCTTACTTCTCAAAGCAATTGACTTCATAATTGGAGCAAAACTACTTATTCCAAAAAAATCTTTTAACAAAAGAGCAGCAATACCTAGAGTGAAACAGAGTAGAGTAAGCCTGAGCCTGAACATACTAAGGTAATTGGTTTGGGTCATCATTGGGATACTGTTTTATATCATAAAATGTTCTGATTCATTTTCAGGAAACATGGCTTATTTTTATGTTAATGTTTTTCTTTTCTCCAAAGAGGTTCTATGAATTATCCTAAATAGATTAATGTGCTGACCTTTGATCCCTAGAAACCAGAGGCTGGATTACAGCTGTGCACGCCTTGAGAAGCTTAAATTTTACCGTTCGGTTAAGATGTGAGCTGCAAAGTTTAGAGATGCCTGAACTTAACCTTCTAAGGAAATAGCAAAATTAGCACAAGATTTTTCCAGGACTATTTATACATCTTCTGAAATAACAAAGTACGGCTGATCATTGCCTTTGAAGAGTATTCACAGAAGAGGCAGATCCACTACTGTAGGGGAATAAAATCTTGTAGTCATTCTTTAAGCTTAGTGAAAGTAAAGCTTTTACAGATTTTCCTATATGTGCTCAGTCCTGCGCTGTTTTTGAAGACACTAGTAGCAACTGCAAGTCATCTTTGCTCATAACACCCACACTAGGTTGGTTCTTTTTCTACAGAGCAAATTATCCTGTCTCTGTGCGACACCTTGTCCTTATCAATACTCAGCCATACATACTTTGGTTAATATGGGCTTATCAGGTCAATGTTTGGAAAAGAAGTTAAACACCTTAACAGGAGGACTGTAGCTTATTGTAACTTGGCTGATATAAATATGACAATTCCCCTTGCATTCACACAAGCTCTCCAGATCCTGGACATGAATGCAAAGAGATAAGTGGTTCCTTTCTCTCTGGAGCAGAAAATAGCATGTGGGTGAGCAGCTTGTGGAAATTAAGGAAGGAATAAGGTAAAAATTAGCCATTTTAGTTTGAGTGACAAACTACAGTACTTCTAGGAAAACAGGATGATAAGGGTGGGGAGGAAGAAGTGACAGGTCTGATAGTTACGTCTCCTACTAATACAGTCCAGCGGGTATGGTGAATGGCAACACATAAACCTTTAGACCAGACTGAAGCTAAAACTTGACTGCTTATAAGCAAAAAATATGGACATTTTTTTCAGCAAAGCTAGGTGTGATTGGCAGCTTCTCTTGGCAATTTTTTTAAAACGTTTCCATGGTACAGTACAGAATTGATGAGCTTCACTGAAACCAAAAATTCTAAACTGCACAGTATTGTAATTCTACAAGCCAAATGAAATGTCAGCAGTCAAAGCCTGTTTGCATTCCTTGCATCCCTGCACAACCTGAGATGAATATGGTGAACTCTAGTGTGCTGGTAAATGACTAATTTCAAATAAACTAAAAATTAGAACATACCGGTTCTAAGACTCTTCTCATGGCACTTTCAATGTCTCTGAAACCAGGAAGTGTCAAAAGTGTTACAAGAAAACCTGTTCATAACACATTTGATTTATAGACTCAAAGAGGTTGGACTGTGTTGAGATAATAATTTAATTTTCTGGAAGGTGATCAAAACAAAACTTTCAAATGTGCTGAGGTTCATCCAGTGCTGGAGGGTTGAGTGGTTGCCATTTCTACCATATGCGCTCTATCAGAGTTATTCATCGGCTGTCTTTTTGATATATAGAGTTCATATGATACAGGGAGTTTTAGTCTTTGGTAAAGTCCACATTCATTCGTTTCATTTTACAGTACTAAATGTTCTTCATTCAAGCATTAGAGTTAATTGAAAAGAAAAATGACTTAGAAGTATCGCTTAAAAGAAGTTCTACTTATCAATTTCACTGAGAAATCCAAACTCCATTATGAGAATTTGGTTGCCGTTGTGTAATCTTACAACAGTGGTAAATGCTGGGTTATTAAAGAAAACATTTCAATCAAATAAAACTTCAGCACATTTTCATATTGTCTTTTGTTCACCAGTAACCCGGTGTGCATTAGTTACCACAGTTTATGCTAACACTGGCTAGTGAGAGCAATTCTACCCACAGAAATAAACATCATAAAGCTGCCTTTCTATGAGATGTTTAATCATGGATGATTTCAGTTAGAATTAAGCTATTTTTCTTCCAGACTACAAAGTATATTACATAGAAGTAGGCCTGACAGAGAGCTCGTGTTCTAGTTGTTTTCAAAAACACTAGGAATCCATTTTTATGTGAATCTCATGGGTAGGGTACAAACTCATTATCTCATTATTTGCATTGTGCTTTTTTAAAGGCATTTTCTTTCACAAAAGAAATATTTTGCTTCATTTGGATTTGACAAAATGTGTAATTAGTATCAGGTTTACTTGGAGAACTGTAGGTATACAGCAGGTATGGTATGATAATCAGGTAGATGATGCTCACTGAAGAATTGTAACGGCTCACACAGAAAACTAAACCAAGACTTGGCAGTGAACTTGAAAGTCTCACACCCAGGTCCATGGCCAACTTAAGCGTAATATGTGCTTTCTTAACTAAGGATTTCACTTTTTCAATAGGTTAACTGAAACCATGATGAATCCTTCCTGTGAAATCTTTCTTTCAGTCTTGTGTTTATTGTCTGGTCTGTTCGATCAGAAATTAGAAAAATCGTGCTAGGTAGGTAACCAGGAGTCAGTATCATGCCTCCTTGGTCCGAAGCTCTGTGAAGCTGTGTTGTTACATTACCATACTATTTGCTGAGCAGGGATCTATCTAAGCAAACTGATTGCGTTGCAAAGCTTGCCATCATGTCAGGTAGTGTGTGATGACAGTATCAAGGAAAGCTATAGGGTTAAAGGACTAACTGGCAGTAGGATGGAGTTGAAGTTTTTCTAAGCAAGCTGTGTGGTGCAGTGGCTGTGTGTACAGTAGGCTTCTCTGAATAAACAGAGGCCCAGGAGCCCAGGACTTTAACTTTGCTATTTTTTCAATGTAGGAAATTCACAGTATGATTGGTAAGTGGTCAAAGGGATGCATCAACAAATCAAAAGTTGAGAGAAAAAATGAGCTCCAGGTATCCCTAGATGTGATTTTGAACAGTAGCTTAGCTTTTGGATTTGTTTAGAACGTAATTTATTTGCTTGCTTGTTTTCTTTTAGAGGAGCGAGTCTTAAAAGGTTTTGTTGGCTTTGTACTGTTCAGGTATCTCAGAGATGTAAAACTTGAAGCGTTGTCAGTTAACTTCCTGTTGGGAAAAAACTTCTACTTGTCACAAGTCACTAAAGCCTGCTCATACAGCCACCATCTCTTGTCCTGCTTGGCGCAACAAAGGGAACAGAAAAGTGCTGTGTTTGACAGCCTGTTTATTCACAAACCTATATTCAGGATGCATAAAGTAGTGAAGGGGAGGAGGGAGCAAGACAGGTAGGAAGGAAGACCTTTTCAGTTCTTCATGTCTGAAGGCGAGATGCTGCCTTTGTGTGTATGTGTGTGTGTGCTAGAATTCAAATCCAAGTATTTTGTATTTGTACAGTCGCCCTGTTTTTTTGGACCAGTAAAAGATTTAAATCATACAAAACCTTCCTTAAGCTTCTTTATTTTATGAATCAATTGTAAATAACCTTTGAAATGCATTCAGGTGATGGAAACTGTTTGTTTGTTTGAAACGGTAATTTTCCCAGGCTCCGAGAGGAGCAGGCAGTCCTTCCTAGCAAATCCTTTGACACACTGTGAGAAATTGTGGTCTGGATAGCCGGAGTGACCTCTCGCGGTCTTCGTAGGAACTAAGGCAATTCATCTCCCCATTTCTTTTCCCCCTTAGCAGATGCAGCTCAGCGACACTGGTGCCAACTGAAATAAGGACCTAGAAGCACAGATCCATCAGGAGAGTGCAGGTACAGGTATGTGATAAACTATAGCTCCAAATGTAACTGTTATCCTGAAAACACTATTTTGGCCCTTGAGCGTCACTCGTCTGCTCTCAGCAGCGCTGAGAAGGAAATGTTTTCCAGATATGGCAAGGTGGCTCACTACTAGTAGGTCTCATCTGGTGGTTTTTTTTAATGTTGGCTAACAAAAGTACAGGTCTTTTAAAAAAGAGGTAGATCTCTTCCTAAGCCACTGGAAATGGGAGCAATCAAACCTTTGTGAAGAATCAGTCAGTAGCAGCGTAAGTAGCTGAAATATCTGTAACAGATGCCTGCGTTACCTTCCACTGCCATCTTGCTTTTATTTCACCATTCCCATGAATTGACTTCCAGCTGGTTCTAGATAACAGTGAAAAATTTCTATCATATGTTTGCAGACTGGGAAGGCAGGTGCATATTTTCTTTACAATAGCTTCATCTCATCACTCAAGGGGTTCTTTTTGTTTTCTTTGAGTTTTTTGAGGGGAAGGAGGAGGAGGGTTAGGACTCTTGCTTAACATGGCATATAAATGTATCTATAAAAAATAATTATTTAATTTGGTTTTACTTGAATTAATTCCACATGTTAAAATCCAAACATTTCAGACTGGATTGTCTCTCATCACTTCAGGTTGTTACACGCTGTTGTATTGACTAGTACAGTAGATGCCTGGAAAAGTATTTATGATTTGTATGATCTGTTTCTCAAGAGGGACAGCTATTGCACTAGGACACCTCTATCCCTTCTTCATGTTGTACCTACATGTCTCTAATTTTAAAAAATAATCAATATATATAGTTTATAAACTGTTTTATATTGTTAAATGTTGTATCTCCATATATATCCTTATTGAGTAAAGGAGTCTGAACCAAACTATAAGTGTACACCACCTGTTTACTCCCCAAACATTACAGTGTTCAAAGTCCAAACACAGATTTGTTTCACACTTTACCCATGCATCTCTATATCCATAGACATCCATACATCGCTGAATAGAACCACCCCCCCCCATCTCAAGCCATAGTTTTAAGTGTTAACATTTGAAATCCAGATCATGATCCTAATCAGATAGTTTGGGCCTGTCTCTAGTATTGATAGCTCTGCTTAGGTGATAGAGAAGATGACAAAATTGCTAGAGCAGTAATAGATTACCCCAATCCCTACCCTTCTCAGTGCTAGGGGATAAGGAAAAAATTAACAGTAGTCTCTGGAGGCACAAATAAGTGTATACTGAACAGCTGTTGTATTCATTCTCACTGCCATCTCTTCTTTCAATCTTCCATATGACTATCACATACTGAAACAGCATTGGTGCAATTGTCAGTTCTTTTACATTTCTATTTTCCCTTATCTTTTTATGATTTCAGTGCTGTCAGGCTGACTTTTCACGTACTTCTTCCGTAAGTTTCTTTTCCATATGATTCTTCTTGTATTTTCTGTAATGTCTTAGCTTTCTCTTAGATGAAGTTTAGCATCAGGATAGTGAAAATTGATGGCTATATCATTTAATAATAAAAAAGATCAGATGATTTAATTTCATTATTTATAACTACAAGATCTATCCAGCTATTTTCCAGGCTTCAGTCACGTGTAGTATATACCAAAAAAGATCATTATTTTCTCTCATTTCCATCTCCTACAAAAAATAGGGAAGTGTCTTACATTCTTCTGACACTAATACAGTAGTTTTTCAGATATGAGTCCAGACACGTCAGCAATCTTAGTGCAGAGAACAGGATGTGCTCTTCAGTACAACACAGACTGTCTGAACTTACTGCCAAAGCCCATCTGACTTTTTGTATGAGAACTTAAGTTAGCAGGATATGTTACTTTAAGTGAGCAAGTTCTCTTAAAAATTCTCATCTCTTCAGCCAAATTCAGCTCTTTGGGCAGCAGGGGCAGGGGAGAAAGGCAAAAAAACTCCAACTCTGCCTGCAACTCTAAAGCAAAGATGTCTGACTGATTTCTCTCTATGGGCTTCATTCCTCTTCAATAGAGTTTACAATATAGCAAAACCCTGTCATTGAGGTGTGTGAAATTTCAGCTAGTATAACTGAGGAGTTAGATGATAGCTGTTTTCTAGAGCTCTATGTAGGGTCAAAAGACAGAACCCTGAAATTCTTTTAGAATGCATCAGAGGAATATTTGCTAAGAATATCTTTAATTCAAAATTTTGAGTATTATCAATATAACCTGTTTCTAGGAAGGTAGCAATTTTAGCCTGCAGTGCTCTCCTACAGGCTGCTATCACGAGCAGGTGATTCAGGTATCCTTTATTGTCTGAGATCTGGAATAGGCATAGTAGTAACAACTAAGATGTGATCCATTCTTGCTATTAACATCCACTATGGATCACAGGTGAAAACAGGTGTAAGCATGCGTGCATGAGATGTCTTTCTTTAGTTGGTTTCTGTAGGTTTTTGTCATTATTATCCTTACAATATAAATATTTACAATATTTGTCTACCTGTCGAAGTAGTCTCATTTCCATGCTTATTTAAATGGACTAGCTTGGCAGCATTTGTGGTGCTTATTTTTACAGTGAATAGAAGCCTCCAAGAATTTGTTAACTGAAAGTGCAATCCAATGTTTAGCATATAGATGAGAGAAGATATTTTAGGGTCATTGCTTTGCTAATACAAGTCTTCCTTTTCATGTTATCGCTCTATTTTGACTTCCCTCCTATTTCTTCCATTTTCTTCAGCAACTGGGTGGGATTTTATGGTAGAAAATGCATCAAGCTGAACATCACCACAGATGTCTATTACAGGTAGTGGAAAAGGATGGAAAGTTAAAGCAGTTGATGGCAACTTTATTGGGTTTTCTTTAGGGAAAGGACATCGAAGAGAATGTATTTTTGAAGGTGTCTCCCACATTACATGGGAGGCAAAAATAAGCCCCAGATTGCAACAGAAGGTGGAAACATAAACACAAAAGACTTGTTTACCAGTGTATTGCTGTTGCAACAAAGTTAGCTATACCTTCCACAATGAAGAAAATGCACAAAATCTAGTATGAAAGTAGTGAAGCTGGCTAGAAAAAAAATCAAAATTTATATTCTGCTTAAGTAAAATAATTTCAAATTCAGTATCTTTCCTTCAGGCAATGTTTTACTGTCATTGCTGTCTAAGCCAAGCACAATTACTGAGTTTTGCAGGGATCACACCATGTATATACATGTAGATAATTATTAATGCAAATGAAATTTTAGTGTTTAAAATAGCAGTATAACAACTTAATTGTCTTTAATTATTTCAAGACATACTTTGGTGTATATAGAAAGAATAAGTAGCAAGTAGCATAATCATTTTTATTCTAAAAGTCCTCTTCCAATTTTTGCATTGTCAAACTTCCAAGGCCTAGTTCCTCCCCCCCTGCAGAAACTACACTTTTAATTGTGAGCTAATGCGTCTAAGCTTTTCCTCAATATGAACTAGAGAGTAGCAATATCTAGTGGTCAGAGCTGCAGGAAGGGATTTAATAAACCTGAATTCTGTTTCCACTCTTTAGCTTACTGAATGAGATTGCAGTCACTTCATCTGTTTCCCCAACTATGAAATTTGCTGTCCTGTGCAAAGCAATTTATGATCTCATGATTTAAAAAATAAGCAAACAGAAAACTCCCAGCTACTGTTCTTTTTGTTTAACAAAAGAATTACACATGCTTTTTGCGGTTACAAAAAAATGTTTGCAACTGTTTTGTTTGGGTTTTTTAAATAAGTCAGGTATCCCAAAGTGTGAAAACAGATGAGACAGAAAATGAGATTCTGTTACCTCAGCTGGTGTTCTGGTGAAATCCATTGAAGGTTGTAAAGATTCTAAACCTGGGCCCATGCCACAAGTTTTTAATTAAAAAAAAAAAAAATGTGTGAAACTTACTTCCCACTACTCTGTGTTATGAAATATGCACACTAAAAGTTCAGTGCTTACAGAATGAGCTCTAGAGATTTTCGCAGTCAGTAGTAGTATTCCCATCAGATTTGGTGGACTTTAAATCAACCCCTCTGTGAACCACAGTAGGTGCACTAGTGCTCTGTCTTCAGAGTTAACCAGTAAAACTTTTAGAGGCTGTATCTGTTCCTACCATACAGACCAGTGACATCTTTTCGAGTTCTACTTATATTTTTCACTTCAAAAACCTAGGAAATTAATGACTCTACAGAAGTATGTAGGGTGAAAACTTAAGAAGTGTTAGAGTTAATGCAGTCCTTAAAACCTCACTTCCATTCTCCAGTACTTTTCATCACTCTCTTAATTATCCTATTTACTTTCTGTGTTTCTAGAGCTCGGTCTCTGCAAGTCCAATGCTGTGAAATGAAAAGTGTGGGATATCTAGCAAACTGCATAACAGACTGGGGAATCTGGAGTTCAGACCTTAGCTGGCTGCAGTTTCTGGGTTCAAATCTAGAATATCTGCAAAGTTATCCACGGACTTCAAATTTGTATGGGCTACAGTAACTGATGGCATGTTCAAGATCAGGACTAGGTAGAGTTACATTCTGAATGGCAAGCGAGAAGACTGCTGTGCAGTGGGGTAGCTACTCCTTTCTCATGTACAGATGACTGCTACATGTGTAGGTGCCTTCCACCTTCTTAAAGTGCATTTCTACCTCCTCTCTTCATCCCCACTGTAACTGGAAATATGGCATGTCAGATTCCATTAGGCAGCCTTTGAACTTGAGGGCAAAACTGTCTTTCACTTCAAAGCCAGAAACAATTTTCATTTAAAATAAAGTCAGCCATAGAAAGTGAGGCATTCCGGAAACAACCTTGCTCCCACTGGAATTAATGGCAATAATCCATCTACTAAAAACTCTGTCTACTAAAATTCACAGCTGCAAGAAAAACTGAATAAGACCAGACTTTGTTGTCCCATTTTTTCCTCAGTGATTTTCATTTCCTTTCTTTTCCAAAGAAACAAAAAACAATAAGCAGCTGGATGGACAGAGAGACACTTGCTTGAAGTCAAACTTACTTAACTAGATTAAATGGTAATCTTTTAAGTGTATTGCCAAACATACCACAATAAGATTTGAAATCGCTCTGGAGTACAAAAATCTGATGAGATGTGGTAACAGCACACCTCAAAATGTTTCTAAGTGAGCCTAAGACTTAAAAATGTTACTTTCATCTTACTGAAGAGTGCATGAAATCTCAGAAGGTTTAAAGCTTTCTTCTTACTAAATGTTTCTTTCAACTGAAGGCTTTTAATACCAGGATTTTTTTTATCTTAATAAAGAAATTACTGCTTCCTTAAAGCAAATAAGGGAAAAAAATCCATCTGTAATCTATATGAATTCAAATAAAACACTTTAGACTGAATCTTTCATGAATTTCCAAAACAAAATGTTTGCATTTCACATTATGAATTTCTCTTAGCTTTGGGAATTGATAGCTTTTCCTAGGCATGGAACTCTGCAAAAGCAGATTAAAAGTCTTTCTAGACATGCTGATATCACTTTTAAAACATAACTGCTCTTTTTCTGTGGACATTTCTATTTTCTGCCTGCCTTGGCATCTCAAGAAGGACTGAAGTGTAGCACAGGTCCAGAATACCTGTCAACGTGAATTAGAAAAATCACATGAACTTCACTGACATTTGTATGTCAGGGTTGCTTTTCATACTTCAGTAGAGTAACTTCTATTATAATTTCAGTCAACCAGCCTCACTCAAATACAAAGCAGTCAAGTTCAGAAATGAGTCTACTCTTATCTTTACTGCTGTGCCATCCATAGTGTTATTTTTCACTCAGCTCCCTAAATTAGTCAGACTCCGCTTTGTTCCTGTACCCTGAGGACACCTGCTGGATGTAGTTTCTGTTCTGTCTAGAAGGCTCTAGATGGCTATAGTGTATAGGCTGATAGACTGAAGGAACTACCAACCTAGAGTTACCTAGAATCACCCCTAATTTTATTCATAAGGGCATGTGTCATGTGAAAGGGTAGGGGGGAGGTTTTATCATCCCCCAGTGTATCAGCACCCCAGGAAAGCAGAGAAACTTGTGCCCGACCAATCTGTCAGTGTCCGGTTATAGGGACCCTTCACTGGACAGTCCCGCTGGATCAGAGGGTGATTCAACTGACTTGTTCAGGGAAACGCACCAACAGCATCAGGGGAACCCCTCTGCAGGTCTGCCCACTTGGTTTAAATGTGTTACCCACTGCTTGCAACTGCTAGCACCCACGAAGGACTCACACTAACAGTTTATGGAATAACATTTTTTATTAATATAAAATCATGACAAATTAAGGTTTTTAATTGCCAGTGATAGGGACTGTCTGCAGAAAGAAGCTTGAAGTGATATGCAACCAAACTATAATCACTATTAACAGCTAGTGTGAGTTAGTTATTTAGTGTGCATAAGATAAAGTTCTTACCCAACAGATGTCCCTATGGGGGAGAAGACAGGTTCGGCCCATTGACTGATCCCAGAAGTTACGATGGAGTCTTCCCTAATTTCTCCCCTCATCTGTCCACTTTTTATACTTCATAGTCCATTGCGTATTCATTCATCATACACAGGATTGGTTACAAGTTGCTCGCTTTTAATGCAAATTAGTACACATCCTCAGATAGCACAACTGAAGTTCTTTACTAACTGCAAATGCTCCTCAAGTGGGGGTTTTCTCCCAGTTTAAGTTGGAGGTCATGATTTCCCACTGCCACAATTATCTTTATCCTATTATCAACTAATTTTCTGTTGGTGGCAGTGGACTGCAACACCTTATCAGCCTGTGTCCTCTTACAGCCAGAACTTTCCTCCCTTGAAAGTTTCTTTCTGCGTACCTTGGGTAATGGTGTTCTTTTTCACTGTTCTTTTTTTCTCATCCTTCCCAGAGTGATCAGAAGCCCTTTCATTCATAACAACTTAGAGGGTGGGTCAGCTTGACCTAGCTTAGTGAACACTAAATCAGAATTGAGTAATTTGGGAGTTTAGACAACAATTCCCCCTCTCTGGACATATTTCAGTCCAGGACTAGTCTGTTTCCTTCACATTTAGGTAGAGCTTGAGTGACTCTAGTCGTACGTATCATTACTGATTGGTATCACATGCCCAGTGAGGTGTAGTAGTACCTTGGAGGTGGGTAGCTTTGGGGTGGAGGTGTGCTTTGGTATTACAATGAGATTATTTCATCTGAGGAAGGTCATTTTGCCACAGTGGTTGGCTCAGCAGCGGACATCTCATAGATCCTTCATGTGACAACTGCTGTGCAGCTTATCAGCTGTGTGGTGCCATCAAGTTCCTGTTCCTGCAGGGAGCACGGCAGAGCCTGGCTGTGGGGTCTCCACTCTGCTCCACCTTCTGTTACTTCTGTCGGCATGTGCTGAGACGGCAGGGTGTGTTGCATAAGGAGCTGGGGTAAAGTAAACTCTGTGCATGCCAACCGTCCTGAAAGCAATAGCTGTATTTTACCCTAAAATCTGTCTGTAATACTATGCTTCTGTTCAGTCCCAGTTTTCTCTTATTCCACCCCCCTCCAAAGTAATTTTACCACAGTATGCCTTAAGGAATATTAATAATCTTAGAAAGGGCTGAAAGAGGCAGGCTTTTTGGAATCACCATGATTCCTTTATTGCCTTGTGGAGAACAGAAAGAAATATGTCATCCCCCTTCTACTTGCCTTTAAGTGAAGGTATAATCCACTTTCCCTGTATTTGAATACATAAAGACACTACTTACAGACAGCACCAGTGATTTCTTATATTATTTGTTCATTTACCTGTTGTTCTGAGGAATGAGAAGTGAACTCTGGCAAATATTACAGCCATGGTTTCTGTTCCTGCCCCATTTTTCACCTCTCTGTGGCAACCTCCAGTCCTGGAAAGCCAGCGGAGACACAGCACCTCAACACAAATTCCAGCCCTCCAGCCAAAAGCCGTTTTCCTTGACAATCTGAGCTGGAAAACCAGAGCTGATCAGTCTCCCTTCTGCTGCCTGACCTATAGAAATACAGTAGATTGCTGAAGATGTTTACTTCTTAAAAATTCAGCAGTTTGTTTGTTAATGTTCTAAGTCTCAAAGTTACCTATTTGCATTGATTATACCACTTCTTTTCTCCTTCCATTGTTTACCTCTGTCTTCTTTTCTTTACCACAGTGAACGACCTCAAAGCCCTAGCAGTCTAATGACAGTGATGTCCACAGTGAACAAAGGATAAAATCATCTCTTTCATTACCCAAGTCATTATCTGAATATTTCTGCTAATATTGCAGGAATGCTGTGCTTATTGCTGTTGTAAATCAGAAAAAAGTGGGAGATAGATAGTATACCCTGAGGTATTTTTACACCGCGCCACTCTCAAAAAAAAAAAAAGTAATTATGAAATAGTTTCCACAATCTCCAGGCACAGGACACATTCTCACTCCCTCTTTGGTGGAGTGTATTTGTCTTCAAAATTACAAGTCATTTCATTATTACAAGGTACAGGCTATAACATGACAACCTTGAGCATTTGAAATTCTGCTGGAGACCTATAGAAGACTTAATTTTATTTAGTAAATTAGCACCAAAAAATCTAACATGTAACTTCCTACTGGAGTCAGAAACATATGAGAAACCCACTGTAACCATTCCTGTAGACACAGGTCTGATTTCACTACAATTTACACAGTGGGAGTATCCCCAGTTAGCTGTAAATTTCCTGTTTATAGTGTTCAACTTGTTGCGGGAGCTCTGTCAAGACTCCTGACTCTTCAAAAAGAGGAAGCAGCTGAGTTTTCCCATTTCAAGTTATAAATGCTATCGAATACTCTACATTTTGTCATACTAACTGCAGTATGACTCGACCAAGCGTCTGAAGGAAAAATCAGAATGATTCCTGTAGTTGGTAGCTCAGCTCGCTGAAGTCTCTAGAATAATTCCGTGGGGTTTTCTGGGTTGTGATGATAACAAGCATTGAAGCCTAGCACTCAGAGCACAGAACAAGCAAGAGGGCTTTTAGAGATCAAAACATTAGAAAACAGTTTTGTTTACCAGGAAATGTGGGCTCTAGTTCTTGCTTCGTTGCTGGCTGGCTATGAAACCTTAGGGCAAGGCTTAAGCACTGTTTGTGTGTTTGGCCACAAAAGCTGAATTCAGAAGCCTGCATTATGCCATCAGATATGGATCATACCCTGAGCAGGGCCCAGAGATGCTGATACACGGAGTGGGGAGCAACCCTCCCTAGAGAGACAGGAGGGTAGAGTCCCTCAGCAATAGAACTGAATCTCTTCAGGCAGTGGTGGGAATTGATGCTAGATTGTCTGCAGTCTGGACAAGGGGTCTGCTTATTAAACCCATTTTTCTTAAGAAATAGATAATGTTGCACTCAATTGGAATGCCTTCTGCAAAAGGGCCTACTGTCTCAATTCCTTCAGAACTTACAGGTTAAAAATTAGTAAGCTGTGCCAATTAACCAGCAGCTTACATAGATTTTGATCCTATTTATTTAACTTTCACTTAACACCTACTTTTGGTGTCAAAATGCTATCCTGCATTAAGCCTTTAGTCCCTACGTACTCCCATCAGTAAAATGTGCAAAAACTTCCCAGGTGAGAGTTCAGAGACTATACTCATGTTTGCAAATCACGGCAAGACCCTCTGCCTGGGTATGATTGCCCCAGGATTTGGGCATGTTCCGTTCTGAGAGGGAAATTCATGTTCCAATCCAAGAGAAATGAGTGATAAGATTCCCATGGATATTAATTGTGCTGTAATTTGTCCAGAATCATAAAGTAGGCTATTAATTTACATTTGTTGTTGATAAAGCCTAAGCCATTTCCATAAGTTTCAGAAGCAGTCTTTCTGGATATATACTGGAGCATATCTTCCAGTGTCTGTTCTCTGAATCAATAAAATAGTAACTTGGGAAAGGCATTGCGTGCTGCCTACTTACCATTTGGAAGCCTTTGTTTTGAGAGAACTGTCACGTTATTCTGGCCTGAAAGCGTTATCAAGTTACAATAACTGAAAAATACCACTCCTTTAACCAGTCCAAGCCAATGCCACTTCTTATCTAGGAATGTGTTATGGTTATGTCTAATAAGCCAATTCAATAAGCACAGGATAAATTTAGTTTGTCAGTTTAATAGAGTTATGGCCTTTTGCATGTTTAAGTATTTGTAGACGTACGTAGATATAATTGAGAGGAAACCTCTATTTTAGATAGCATGTGCAAAAATGTGGATTTATATGTAAGGATGAACACACAGTAAAATACAGCAGTGAACTTTCAGGAAAGATGCCGGTTTACAAACGTGTGAACGAATTATGATTGAATTCTGGAAAATCTTAAGGTAGTTTGAACTGGCATGAGAGACATTAGTTTGAACAGTTGCATTCCTTAAACTGGAAAGCATGATATGAACAGTTGTCTTTTATCAGATGGAGAGAAAGAGGATGGATTCTGCTTCAATTCACTACTTTCTGTTTGTTTAATAGGGTCCTAAAAAAAATGTAACCTACATAATATGCATCATCAGAAAAAGGGGAATATTTTAAAAATGCCTAGAATGTTAGATTTGGAAGGGATTCAAAGGTTCTGTGAAGTGCACTCATCCTGTAAGTTTGTGGCTTAGACACTACAAAGCACAGATGAACCACAACTGAATTGAGTGAGTTCTATTTTCTGCATTTTGTGCAGATACCGTACTTGTTTGACCCAGAATTCTCACAGTATTTATTCATACAATGGCAAAATAGGGCTTTGAGGGAAAATAACAGAGTTCTTGCTACTCTAGAAAATGCACAGTCTAGACTGAGTGTGACATCACGTTCCTGAGTTTCACTGCTGACTAATTCCACAAAACAATTTTGCTGAAGAATGCTGTCATTCTGAAATAGCTCCACTTTTGGCTTCACGTGCATATGCTTGCCAAGAATTAAGAGGTTTTAGCTGTTATTTCTTTAAGAATTTTTAAGACGAAATGTTACTTTAACTCTTCAGTATGTTAGTAAATCTCATAGAGCATGTGTAAGAGCCAAGGCCAGTACAGTCCCAAAAGGGAGAAAGGCAGTATAAGAATGGATTCTTTCATCCTGCCTGAGGTACTCTATGCCTCTCCCTGGGCAATTAAACCATTCTCACCGTTTCTTTGTCACAGGTAGGGCTATCGAATTGGTGGGAGAAATTGTGTTGTGAAATGAAAGCAACCACAGGCGATCATGCACAGGCCTGTTCAGTACCTCAGTTTGGAATAATAGTAGTGACCATTTATTACAACCTAAGGTTTATGCACACCATTAGTAATCATCATAAAATAAAGGAAGCTTAAAAAACTGGCAGTCTATTTACAGACACTTTGAGAGAGGAAAGAAATAATGTCATATAAAAAATCTGCAGTGTGTTTTTTACCAAAGTTGTGTGATACTGCCTACATTTTGTACCTGAATTGTGTATATGCAGATAGCATTAGGAGCTCTGTTAATGAGTGACTGAGGTAATTTATGAACCTTTCAGGTTTGCATTTTCAAACTTTTGTCATGAAGCCAGAGGGTAGTAACTTACCTATTACAGTGAGAGCTAAGGTTCTCTTGTGTTGAGATAGGGCTCTAAAAAATGACAGATATTGCAAGAGAAACTTGAGGAAGTTAGCAATACCAGCTTTACCTGATACCATTTCTTATAGTTACCTATTCCTGCCTTGACAGTGGCACTGTCTAGTTTTAAGGGATCTATATTATAGTGTCTTAGGAGAAGGCCTGATAATGCTTAGTTACTGCCATGAGAAAACCTTTTGAAGTCTGCACCAAAGTCTGATTGCAGAATCTTATTCACACTCTGTTTCTGAGAGTACGTGAAAAATGTAAAACTGCGGCCTGTTAAAATGAGATGTAATGGTCTGTCTGTTAATCTAGACAAATGGAAACATTTGCAGTTTTATCTTGTAGATAAACCAGCTCCAATAAAAAAGGTTATTTTTGCTAAAAGGAAGTAAAATCTTTCACCTACCATTTCTGAGTTATTGCTAGTGAGCAAAATGTTGGCAGGAACATGGGAGCTCCTCAGTGAATTGGTGAAAATACTTGTAATCCCACTCTTCCCGAGTATTCAAGTAATAAATTCCATTTTCACAGACTAAAATCGTTGAAAGCTGCATTTCTTTCAGGTAATGAGGCAGGAGTTAAATGTTGTCGCAATAGCTGTCATCCACCCTTACTATCAACTAGTCTAATCAGTGGTAAGCAGCTCACATTGCCTTTCAGTCACTTTCAGATGTCTCTTTAGACACAGGGCAGTTTCACTTTTTTTTCACTTTTTCACAGGTTTTCACTTTTTCACAGGTTTTCTTTTCTCACGGCCTGGTATGTGACTGGGCTGCTGGAGACAGGGCCTGAAAAGCACCACCATGCTGCAACAGCCACTGTCAGAAAACAGAGCTCCTGTTTGCCACCCACTAATTCTGGGCTTTTCTGTCAGGAGCCAACACACAATTTGTTGGCCATTGATACACCTGAACATCTTATTATCTCTTCATTTCACCAGCTAGGTGGTCAAGGGTGTGCTTCCCCTCAGGGGAAATGTACCTGTTAAGGCAATATTTCTTCTGGCTCCTGTTCTAAGCCATAAGCAGAGGGATTACAGATTCAGCTTTTAATTGTGCTTGCCTTTTTCTTTTGCAAATGGCAATCATTCCATAGCACCTCTTGTGATATGAAATTTAAAATTGGATTAAAGCATATTTTTGATTCCTGTCCAACCTTTCTAGTCAGAAAGGCATCTTGTTTAAGCCAGTGGGTATACTTAGCAGCCAGTGCAGGCTTTAGCAGCTGTGTAGTGTAGGCAAATATTGAGTAATTTCAAAGCAATCCAGGCTTCACCTTCCAGAGAAGAACAGTAAGATTTGTTTTGTGTTTTTGTAGACAACACAAAGAATTATTTAGCATTGTTCATTTATTTATCAGCTTCAAATCTTTAAAGTTTTGACAGATTAATAACTTCCTTCAGGAGTTTTAAATAAACATGATGTATTAACAAACAGACCAAGAGCCTACTTAAATTGTACAAACATATAAAGCAGGCTGCCTTGTCTAATGAAAACCCGATAAGAAAAATATCTTTAAAAAAAAAAAAGGCTGTGTCTCAATTTCCGAGAAAATAATTTATCTTTATATATCCACTGGAATAACAGATGAATGGAGTCAATCACAGTTCAAATAAACCCCAATTATGCTTTGCCTGATAATTTGATTTTATCGACACTGTATATATTTACTTATAGCTTCAATTATTTAATATTATAAATATGGTGTGTTTTGACAAACTGGGGGTTGGTTTGTCCTTTTTTAATCTCGGCATAACTTCTGTAGATGAATATAATAAAGAGGAAATATTCTATGCAGAGGGGTTTAGAATTATAGCTTCAGCAAACCTTATTAGTACTGCAGCTTTGCTAGAGTCTCAGCATCAGAGGTTGTATATTTATGTAAGTTTAATTGGTGTTTAAGAACAAGCTGAATTCATCCAGCCATAGTCACTTAGCACAATTCATATGTGAAACTGGTGTGGATTTTGGGACAGATGACCCAATTCGTCACAGCAGATTGTTATTTAGACCAACAGTTTGCTGTGGTTGTAGAGCTGATGATTTTCAACTCTGGTTTTCCAGAGGCAGAAACGTGGTTGAAGGACCCATTTTCACATGTTTCCCTGCTGACAGGGCAGCAGGGTGAGCAAAATGTCACCGTTAAAATACAGTTGTAAATCTTCCGACTTGTGCTCTGCATATGTAGGCTACAGCTAACAAGTGGCTTAGTATTTCTAAAGGGAAAATAAGCAGTGAATTCTTGTTCACACCTTCAACTTAAAAACTCTGAAACAGCTCTGGGGCACTTCGGTGCAGGATAGGAAGCCACAAGCCACTACTACTGTGGCAGCATGTGGTGCCAGCAAGACTGGCCCAGCAGAGCTCATTGCTGTGTTTTGCAGGTGACCCCAGAGTCCCAGATCACCCTCTCTCCTGCTGGGACAGTGCTGGCAGCCTAGCCTGGCAGCCTAGCTCCAGCCACCCACCTTCAGGTCTCTCCGAGTTCAGGTCTTCAATGGGCATAAACTTGGGTTTTGTTGATAGTGTTCTGTTTGCACGGATCATTATAATATGACACAATGGCATGGATTTATAGACATCCTGTAAGGAAAATTATTAGATTTTGAAATGTCTTAACAGGTTTAAGAGGAGAGTTTCATACAAGGAAAAAACGAAGGTGCAACCAAAGAAACACAATGGCCAACAAAGCCAATGTTAAAATAAATGCCAATAATTATAGAAGGCCCAGCTTGTACAAGTACAAGGATCTCAAGGATCAGGCAGAATGAAATGTCTTTTCATTTTATTTGTTAGAACTGTTTAGCACTTTATTCCTATATTTCAAGAGTAGCAAGACTACCAAAAAAAAAATACAGGTTGTACTTATCAGTGGTAGGCTTAGCAATTTGGCCCCAGCAAGACAGAATACTTCATGTAAATATATACATCCTTGACACTGAACTGCTTTTGAAAATCAGAAAAAAAAATCTGTGTTTTTTTTCATATAAAAGTTTCTGCTCTTTTGTAAAGCTACTAAGTCATATGTCAGTGAAAAATCTTTGTTCAGAGGAGATATTTTGTACTTTGGAAAACTGATAGCAATACTGGAATGTTGCACCTTTAAAATACATTTTTTAGGCAAACAGTAAACCCCCATGCAATTCATTTTATACTGAATTCATAATCCTACTGTTTAAGCAGTCACACTGTGTTTACATCAACATGATAGAAGGAACATAAAAAAGAAGTAAACGTCTTTTCTCTAAAATTCTTGCATTAGAATGCCAGAAGATGCAGAGATAGTACATGTGGGCTTGGGGTGAGGGCCTGAGTGAAGTTAGGTTACCAACATCAATTTGAATAATATTTAGGTCTAATAGGTGTGTTTTTTTCTAGAGTCAGGCTAGTCTGCTTCTATTTTTATTCAGTCTATTTTAGAGGAACACTTAATTATTTTTTTTAAAAAAAGAAATTGCAAATTATAGGCATGTGAAGGTTTTTCAATTACTTAAATTCTCCTTACTCTGTAAAGCCTTCAACAATGATTTCTTCCTTTCTACAAAATGTACCTGTTATCAATCAACATACTGGTAAAACCATAGTATTTGTTTTGGGTTTTATGTTTCAATTTGGATCTGACTGCATCATTTTCTGGGAGAATTAGCTGAGAAATAGGAATATCAGGTTGTTTGACAGGTTGGACCAAAAGTTCTGCAGGGGACAGTGAAAGAAGACACAGGCATACCCACCCTGTGTAAAAATTAACACATCAGCAAGGATCTTAGAGGAATGAGAAATTTTAGAGACATGACAAAAGACGCTTATACCATGGGGTCTTTTTGCAGTGTGCTTCCTTTTCAGAGCCTCTGTGGCTTATTTTGTCTGTTGCTGTTTCTATTAGATTTGTCATTTAAAGATCTCTCCAAATGGAATTTCATGAAATCCCAGAAGGCAAGGAGATTGGTAAACCTGCTCTAACTGCTCTAACAATATCATGAAACAGGGTTTGAATTACCAATACACCCGGGAATTCTAATGCAATTATGAGTGTTTACTTACACCATGTGTTTCTCACTGAGCCTCGGCTGTATCAGGATAAACCAAAGGGAGCTAATGTTTTATAGATGGTAAGACTCTGTTTGTTTTCAGTAGGGCTAAGTCTCCCAAAGCACTCAGACACACTAATTAAAGTAAACTGCAGAGGCCCATAATAAAATATATGTGTTTGGAGACTGTGAGATGAACTCCACTGGCTTATTAAAAGTCAAAAGAAAAATATACATTATTTATGACTTCAAAGGGACACATTGTGAGCTCTGGTTTATTTAAAGGATTAACTAAGCATTGGTTATTGGTGACCATCTGAACAGCTTTCCTTTCACAGTTCATTAGTTATGTCATATATGTGGGAAGTCATAATTTGGGTTTAGATCAAATATTATTAATCAACTAAATTATGGAGGGTACACCAACAATATTAAATGTAATCTTTAGGAAAATAACACCTCACAAATCCACTTTTCTCCAGTTGCCCAATTACATTTCAATACATAAACAAAAATCCAACAGATGTGTGGCAAGTTTTGTAGAACTGCCTATCTCTGGAGGAGTTTTTGGTCAATAAATACAGCACTCTCAAAATACCAAATGGAATTGAAAAGGAAGCACTTGGTAGGCCATCAAGGGCTTAGGGACGTACTAGAAGTACAAATTAACTTACTGTGAGTACTTTTGTAATTTATCTAAAATATTTAGTTTAAAAAAAAATAAATGCCTGGTGTATGCGAAAACTGTGGGTTCCAGTGAAAAGAGCACTGGGAGACAGAATTTTCTTTCCCACCTTTGTCAGTAGTGCAACCTGTGCAGCTCTCTTTTGATTTTTCTAATAATTACTTATGCAACCTCTACTTATGAATGAAAAGCTGTTTATGAAAATATTTGGCCAGGCCAAGGGAAGCAGAAGGACCCCAACACACACACAACACACAATACTGGCTTTAAAGTGTTCACCAACACACATAAGCCTGGAAAAACATATATTCTCCCTATGTTCTTCTGTCTCTCCATCTTTCATCCTAGGTTTAATACAACTCAGGTTTTAAGGGAGGTGAAAGGAAAAGACTCAGGGTCTTTTTATATATAAATAAATTCCAAATCAAAGATTTCAGTAAATTTTGTATGGGCAGATAAGTATGTAGAGTTTGCTGGTAATTTAATTGTCTCTAGAAAAGTGCTGAAGTTTCATTTTTTAAAGTAGCTGTCTAAATAACTTAAAATCACTTAAGTCAAGGTTAGGAAAACACTCATTCTTATGCCAAGTATTTAATTCAAGTTTTTTTAGGGCTGTTTGTATTTTCATTGAAGTGACTTATGAAAGCAAATGGAAGCTGCAGTCCCTTCTGTTTCAAATATTATAGACTGAGGTAGGTTTTTTTTAGTCTTGTGTTGTCATTTTTGGATCAGCTAAACAAATATGCCAGCATTGGTACTGCCTCAAGCTTTTAGCTTGGTTTTTATAAACATAAACTTTAGGGAGGAGAAGAGTGGTTGCAACATGCTCTACCACCCAAATCAGCTCACCATTGTTCTGCCATCCCACCTGTGAACACTGAAATTCTAAAATCGGTGGAGACTTAGTTATCATTCTTATTTTTCACTCAGTGAATCAGCAAGCAGGCTGTGTTCCTGCAAATAGCATCTCTTATAAATTAACAATGAAGTATTCAGCAGTGAGGGTCTGTTTGTTGTTGCTTTCAGTTCAGTCCTTTTGCCTGAGCTACCTACAGGCAATGGAAGTCACTTAATTTAGAAATAAATTCTGAAATAGAGAAGCTATGCCAAAATGTGTAGAAAACTAATATCCTGCTGAGCAACCAGAATTCACAAATGTGAAATATGTTTTAAAATATATTATGTACAATATATATTTGAATATTTAGCATATAATTTATATAAAAAAGTATATGTATACAAATATAAAAAACATTCCACAGACCACATGGTCCCATCTTGTACCTGACACATTTTACTAATAAAGGTGGGAGGAAGGATGCCCTGCAGCGCTGGTTCTCATCTTTTCTGTTTCTGTGGTTACTTTCTTATGCTGCTTTTCCCAATCAGCTGATATAACTGAGGTTTCCCCAGGTACTTAGCACTGGGAAGTGAAGGTGATCATGACTCCAAATCCCACATTAGGCATTCACAGGCAAATAACAACTCTGTAACACGCAACTCACATGTCTTGGGTGGAGGTGAGCCTGACACTTCAGTGCCCCTTCACAGATGATTCTTCCAAGGCTTATGGGGACATCTGAATTTTTTTTTGCCAAATGTCTTCTCTTTCTGCATTGTACATAAGCAAATGATCTCTCAGTTTTCTCCACGATTATATTTTTATTAAATCTTTATATTTATATGTCCTGTAACAGCAGGACTTTGTTTCAAAAACTGGCCTGCATTTAGAAAAAAAAGAAAAGGGGAAAAAAAAAGGAGAAAACCCTTTGAGAGGTTTGAAGCTGAAATACAGTAAAATTAAAGTTAAAAGTTTATTGTAGATGAGTGATACTTTATTACATTGCTTGGGAAGAAATTATGGTTTAACATAAGCTGAAAATTTATCTCAGCCAATAAACTCAAGGTTTCATCTTTCACATAATTCCATCATTAATATTTTCTTCAGCATGAAACAGAATTTTGGAGGTCGGACAAAACGTTATGCCAGTTCTTCCTCTTCTGCTATGGACTAATTTACAATCATAATTACTGTCTTCACCCCTTCACAGCACTCTAAGAGATGGTGCAAACAATGAGACAGGCATCCCTAGTAAATTTCTAAAGAGGTTCATTTGCACCCAAGCAACATCTCACAGGAGAGTCAACTTTGTGTACCTCACTATGAAAAATATTTAATTCAAATTAGCTTCTAAACTTCAGGAGTTCAGAGTAACCCTGTACAAACTTTGAATTGAAGCAATTGACTTGCTAGGATAAGTAGAATAAAGGAGAACTGATTCCAGTGTATAATATTTTATCACCTAATAGTGCACAATTTATAAAGACACATTACAAAATTATGAACAATTAATCTTGAAATGGTCATTGAACTTAGAAACAACAGTACATTTCAGGAGGTGGCCTTCAATAGATTAATGATTGCTCCTGCCCTTTTCTATCTTTTGTAACCTAATTTGTCTGAGGAAGGGTTGTCTTTGAAGTCAGGTTTAATTTACTACCTATGAGTCCTTTAATGGATGTCTCCACAGCAGATATGCTTACATGGGAAATCTTACATGGAACAGGTTCATACCTAACAGATAGAAAGAATGCATTATATATATCCTTATCATAAAATTGATAACTGCAGTGTTATGAAGTTTGTATTCTGGCTTCCTTAATAGTACGCAGAGACAAAAGATCAAGGTCAACAGCTAATACAAGTTTCTTAAACTGTTGTTAATTGGTAATTAAATCACAACAAAAGTAATCCAAGTAGGCAGATGTCCTCGGGCATTTGTCTTTATGCTTCCCCTTTTGCACCAAATAGTATAAGCATAGCAAATCGCAGTGGCAGCAGATTGTACAATTTATTTTTCTAATGTCAAATGGCATATTTTCCTGCTAGTCTTTTGCTTTATTTTTATCCTGGAGTATAGCAGATAGGTAAAATAAGTCTATTAAGAGAAGGCTATTGAAGAGATTATTACGTTGACTAATGAATTTAGTTACTAGTTTAAGAACATAGTGTGACTTTCTTTGGAACTGATAATATAAAAATACTCTTAGAATTTCTGGACGGCTAAATGAATGCAACATTAACTTACTATACTTAAGCAACTGTAGAATGCTCAAACACAGAGAGAAAAAAAATGGTACTCTTGGACCCAGCATCTAAGTTGCTGTGAATAAATGCTGTTCAGTGTGTATGCTAAGGATTTGACTGTATAAATTCTTTTCCATGCATTGAAGACAGAGGGAAAAACTAGTTCTAGTTAACATATTTTTAACCTATTATTCCCTTAAATAAGAAATTGATCTTCTGCTTATAATTAAGGTATTACAGGTGATAAATAATTATGGTTGCTGCTCAGGTATACTATAGATATATGTATGTGCTAGTGGAACAACATCTGAGCTGGTGTTGGGAAATTTGCCCTGATCACAGGAGCTGAAAAGGAAAAAGTGGTCTTAAAATTCAACATTAAAATGAAGATGAAGAAGTCTTTCCAAGCTGTTATTCTCTGCAGATTATTTTATCTGGAACCCCAATTACACAACCCAGCAGGAGATAGATTGTAAAGGAGAAAACCTGACTCCACAAAGACACATGGGCAAGCAGACAGAAGAAAAGAGTAAAGCTTATTTGCTTTCCAAATCTAGGAGTATTTGGGAGCATGTAACTATACTCTCACCACAGAGCAAGCCCTCTGCTGAATCAGTAGCTGAAGCCAGTTATTCAAACAGAATCTGGCAGAACAGCCCAGCCATGAGAACTGAAGATTAGCAGAGGTGAGCAACTTTGCCCCTTGCTTCTCTGCAAGCTGGCTTGACATGAGAGTGCAATTTAGGGGAACTGAAATTTGGGCAAGATGTGTCATAGTGGAGCCTGGGGGACTGACTGCTGTGTACCTTCTGGGTTGCCATTTCCTATTTGCACAAATATGTTTACACACAGAGGTCTCACACGTTTCTTTGGAGCATGTTTCTTTTGCTCTGAAAAGATTTTTTTTTTATGCAACACCTTTCCCAAAGAGCTTTTGAGTGCTTGGAAATAAGAAAATAAGCAGATTGACTGAAAGGTTGCTATTTTATTTTTGAGGACCAGAATTAAAAGCATTTCTTTACTTCAGAGCCCAACTAGCAGAGGTAAGCAATGATATCTTGACATTAAGCCTGGTTTGCTTCAAATGCATGCTTGTAGATCCTACTAAAGTGAGAAACTTTACTCGGTTAAAACTGCACTGATACTCCTGTCTGAAAATCTTTAAGCTGATTGGGATTTATACAGGCAAACCTTATCCCTCTAAAGAATACTCAGTAAATACACAAATAGAAATGTGTTCTTAGACAAAGTCAAAATGTGGATGGGAGTCTATGTCACTTTTAAGATGAGGCTGCAAAAAAAGGAGTACCTTCTGGCAATTAATGGTAATGCTTCTTAGGGAAATACATGGAATACTTCTGTATTCCTAAAAAGCCAAACTCAGGCTTTTTGCACCTTGTAGAAAAACAGTGATACTTAGGATTAAGGCTTTCAAAATAAGAAGCATGGGCGCTACAATACAGAAGAGTTCCATTTAGGCAGGAGGGCCTGTCAGTCCTGAAAAGCATCATCTTGTGTACCTTGTGTACATATCTTGTAGAGTTTCTACCAAAGTTCCACAAATGAATAGTATTGAGGGACTCCTAGTATCTGGTGCTGGATACTTCTGAGACAATCCAGCACTGCTTAGGGCATGAAAAATGCTCTGCCAGTCTGCGCGTCCTGGGCCTGTGCTTTGCAAATCCTGTGCATTGTGAAGTCCCACTAGTTTCCTCATTGTGCACCCTGATTAGTGAAGGGTCTGCTTAGCCAGCCAAAGACTGCCATGGCAGACATTTTATTTCTATTTCTATACAAAATAATCTTCTTTTTCTCATAGGTAACTTCTGAGATTAAATAGTTGTTGAGCATTCTGATGATTTTCACCTTGCAGATTCATTACATGTTTTTCTAGTTATTCCCTCAGGCTATGAATATAAATGATTTACTCATCTCCAGTGTATTGATATTTACCAAATGCCTGGGAGAGGAACTGGTCACTGTTGAATTTGTTTTGTTCATAATTAAAGATAAACCCCATCTTCCTTTAAATTTTACAGAGTTTTTGGGTAATTTTTTTGTCTGACAATTGTTACTTATAAAAGGTATGTTGCCAGCTAAAACCTAAACATTTTGGCATACTGCTTAAGCTTTGCTATTTCTGTATTGTATCCATATACAGCTTCTCTAACAATAAGGTCGATGGCAATGCCAAACAGGAGGAGTGAGAGATTGCATCCTGATTAACTCCTAATTTAGCATTCTGGGATCGTTGTGTTCCAATAGAACAGGGTGAATAATTCATTGCGAACAATTGACCACTATTTGCCTGTTTTTCTAAATGGTCCATGAGCTGATCATGTTTTAACAAAACCATTTCTTAGATCACATTAGTTCCACACCACTTCTCATTTTTTCCTGTCCTCTAAATCAGAGATCAACAACTTTACTGTTGCCAGCCCCCTTTAGAAAAAATTCTGTTTGCTTCAATTCCCTTTCCAGATGTATGTGCCACAATCACTTCCCCCTTCTAATTCACAGAGAACAGTAACGAAATGAAAACAGCTCTTGAAAGAGAGAGACTAAATGGCATATCATGGTGTGTCAAATGCGGTGCCAGGTCCAACAAGGCCAAGTGTCCAAGCTGCCTTTTGGCAACACAAGCATTCCTATCCCTAGAAGATCTTAAAAAGATCCAGCAGTACCAACCTGTCACGGTTATGTTCATTGTCTTGCCTATCTGTACGATGATACTCTCTCTCAGTTTTGGGTAATGTGCATATTTTTTCCCCCTGTACCATCATAATGAACACAGGATACAGTGATTTACCTTGTTTTAGAATTTAAAAGGACACATTAACACCCAAATACTGGCACTTGTGCCTCCTAGTTGGCTACAGCCGTCTGTTCTTTATTGAGAAAGCTCTACTCCAGGTAATCTGAAATTTCGTTTAGTGTCTTTGACACTGGGCACACAGAAGAGATAAGATTTAAACATTCTCTTCCCTGGTTAAATGATAAAAATGTTAGTATTTTCTGAAAAAAAGCCTAAAGATTTGGGGGAATCCCGTCAGTACTGGAAGTACCTTTTTTCTAGATCAGTTGTAGAAATGAATTGTATAAGTTGCAATCAAAATTTTACTCGTTCAATTAATATTCATTCCTGTCAATATGAAGCCATTTCTACCTTCCAAAATTGCCATATATTGAAGAAATTTCTATGAGTCTTTATCCTACAGTTTCAATATATTAGCAGAAAAATGATAGTTGGAGAGGAAGAGAACTCAGAATTAAAGATTCTGGGGATGAGAAATGAGGTTTTCTCCAACAGAGAGAACTTTTCCCACTCAGTCCTGAGCATATGCATCTTTCTTGTCCTAAGCAAAATTCAGTGTTATGTTGCTCTTTCTTGATCTAGGAGATCTAAACTTCATTCACTTTTAAAGTTACTAGAGCCGTGTCTAGTGTTAGAGTGGATAACTACAGAACCACGTAACCTGTTTTCTTTGAATGTTTTATCTCTATAAATTCTTCCCTTGCCAGTCAGCTCAGGTTCTGAGTAATTTAATGTGTGAATTAGAAAAATTCCGTGTGTGACCACAGAGTATAATCCTTAGTATGTAGAAACACTAAACACCACATACATATTTCTCTACATCCATCAAATATTTTGAGGATATTTCTCTACATCCATCAAATGTACATCATTTGAGGACACTGGGGAAAATAAAGATTGTGGAAACCATGAGCTAACAAAGAGCTAATTTTGAAACTAGGCAACAGGGGTTCACAGGCATCATGGCAAGTTTACCACTGCTGTGCCAACAAATGTGGAGATGTAATAGTTTAGAAACTTGCCCCAAACTTCCTAAATCACCTCCTCTGAAAAAAAAACTTCCCAGCTTGAAACACAAGGTACAACCAGGGATTGAATGAAGGAAGACATTCAATTTGCGAGGAAAGAGGCAAGGCTATTTTTGGGCTTTATTCAATGGTTCTTTCTGGCAGCCATTCCTTGCACATGTATGGCAGCAGAAGGACCGTGGATTCACACAAGTATTTTGTCGCGCTTACGTACATTTCATGTGACTGAACATTTGGCAGACTTGCTTGATTGCAAGCTTTTGCTTTGAACTTGTAGATCAAGTAAGAAAAGATTTCTGAAAATTGGACCTAGAATCCAAAGACTTTTGTGTAAATGGCTCCTGTCTCATTCAAAACTGGAAAAGTTCAGAAACGCTGCCTGACTCCACCTGAAGTCCAGCTCCAGTTTTGCATCAACTGGGAACTGAAGCAAAACCCTACCCCAGAGCACCGGCCTGCATCACAAGCATTCAAGCCTTGTAACTTGAGCCCTCTCTAAATAAATCTTCCCGTAAAGCCATTTTACTTCCTTTTCAGAGTTTGTAATAAGTGTTTCGCACTCTTCTAGTACAAACAACCTCAGCCTAGGAATGAAGTATGCTAGATTTTTATTTTTGGAGGTGCAGTAGGTCTACAACAACTGTTGTTTCAAAATGACAAATGCACAGCGTGCTACAATCATGTAGCATCCTTGTGGCTTTCTTCTGATGTATAGTCCTTGAAGTGTGTCATAAAGATGAGTAACTTGGACTACCTCCTTAATGGTGGAGATAGCAGAAGAAGGTTAAGTGATTTGACCAGCTTGTGTGGAGAGCTGGAGACAGGGAGTGCCTTGCTGAACTTGCGGTTCTGTGCTGGTACCTGTGACCATGCTGCCTAGTGTCACATGCAGCAGTTGGTTCACATTTCCTGATACACAGATGGTCAGAAGCAGCATTCAAGTATAAACAGTGAAGCAACTGTGTTTTCTGTTCAGGGACAACCTTCCTTTTCAACTCACAATTTTCCACAAAACAGCCTGATATTTAAAATGTCATTCAGTGTCTCTGGAAATGTGGAAAAGAAGCAAACGGACTTATTTGCTCTTCTCCCACTGCTAAACTCATAGTTTCCCCAACCATATATTAGGCCATTTCTGAGGTAATACATATAATTCAGTGACAAATCCACTTCAGCCTTCATAATGCCCTTCGTTTTTACTTCAAAACATTCACTGACTCTCATGGATTTGTACTATTTAACACCCAGATAAAGGTAAGCTGTCTTTTTTAATAACGATGGATTACATTTTCTCGTTACATGCTCTGATTCAATTGGATTTTTCACTGTGAGCACATCTATTCCAGAGAAAACAGTAATGCCAGTGTGAGAATAATTGTAGTTATTAGAAAGGTAAACAAGATGAAACAAAAACTAACATAAATGGAAATTAAATTACTGTTTTAAAGACCCACTTTTTCCTTCCTTTTGCAGAAGTATCTCTACATTCTTCTTTTCTTTACAAGTGTATTATTAGAAGCAATAGATACAGACTACTTGGTGAGATCTTTTCTACCAGACTGGGGCTCTGCCAAATCTCCTCCAGAGGTGGATGCCAGTGCAGAGGAGAGCTTCCATCCCCTTCAGAATAGGGCTGCTCCTTGCTGCTGCGGTACAAGGGGGATGAAGTCATGAAGAGGTAATATCCCAGACTCTTCTTGGAAGATGGCAAGCCAAATGTCTTTGTGGGGATGCTGCAGGGGATGTATTTCTACACACAGGAGAACTGTGAAAGCTCCAGTGACTTTCTGGCTGTCACGGAAGTTCAGTGCGTAAAGTGAAATTTGATGAGTAGTCTTCTGTCCGCCTAGCTGCATCTAGCTTTGAACACCCTACAGTGCTGGGGACTGGTGCATCAAAGCATTAAATATGCACTAACACTCAAGTATGTGAGTACATCCCTCCCCATTTGGGAAACTTTTTGACCATAGCTAAGTCCTACTGCAGTAAACAAGAGTTAAATGTGCACCAAATTAGTGAGCTGCTTAAATGCTTTGGCTGAACTGAGGCCTTAGACAGTCATGTTTTCTTCATATGGTCCAAAAAAGGTCAACCCATTAAATGTGTACTTTGAATGGCTTCTCTACTGAAATTCATCCAGGAAGATTTACACACTCACATGTATTTGGAGATGTTCCTTTGGGCAGAATACCATGCAGCCTGCACACCTGTCCTGCTGGGCAGATGATCTCCAGGGGAGAAGAGCTAGTAAAAATCTGGGTATTTGTTTAGCCACCCCGTCTCAGCCATATGGAATTATATAACCTTGTTTTTGTAGGATTACTTTGCTAAAATAATATGAATATCACGTTTTTCCTCTAAAATATATTACAATATAATGTTGCCCTGAGAGAGAAAAGGAGAAGATGTGCAGCTCCTCCTGTTTCATTTCCTGCTTTCACGGATTGTTGTGTTACTAAAATATTTTTATTACAGAAGAACTTGAAGCAATATACAATGTTTGTCAGAGGATTATTTATAGTCCCTTTAAGCTGAATTTCTGTAATGAAATCCATTTACAGACATTCCACAGTGCCCTATGGTTACTTGCTTATGCAAATGAAATGTGACCCTTGAAATAAGCCTCTTGCCCTTGCTGTCACCCTCTTTGGCTTCAAAGGTCTACAGACAATCGCTTCTTAAGTGAATGGGGTTTTTTTTTATTTGGTTTTGAGTGGGGAAAGCAGCAAATGAAAAAAGAAAACCCTTTCCATTGCATGGTATTCTTGCAGAGTCATAGTGACTGACTGGTTGTACATTTATATGAGATAATGCTCGCTTATTTTAGATTTTAACATAGGAATCGTTCACTCATAAACAGGCTTCTTATCTTAAGATTTCACATAAAAATTTCAGAAATGTCCAAGTTATTTAAGTCCCTGAATTTAAGTTCTGTTCTTCTGTTGTGGTTTGAATTCCTAATTCAGGTATCGTTTCATTTACTTCTGGGCTCACAGATGTGCAGTTTCAGCCTGGCATATCTGCAGAGCTAATTCTATGGTGGTGCATGAAGAAAAAGGGTGTGAAATTCTGCCTTGTAAAAATGGTCTTGTTGTTTTATTGTATGGCTATGCCTGCAGTAATCTGCACTGATATAAATGAATGAGTAAACGAATATGTAAGATACAGAAAAGAGAGGGAGGACCCAATTATTTTGGTGAGGTGGAGAGGATATAATTTAACAAAATGAGTTATTCTACAGCTTTAATTATTATAGTATGCTGTCAGAAAAATCAAGAAAATGGACTATACCACAGTATAGTGGTATATGACAGCGACATTTCTCTCTACCTCCTTTGCAACAACCTGCTTTTAAAAGCATTTCAGAAGCATTAGGATCATGGCTTTTTTTTTCAGCTGTTTACAGAGACAGATCTTAGGTACAATAATTTCTGTCCCATTTAGGAATCTCTGAAGTGTGAGCTGTGACATTATGGCTGAATGCTGTCAGTACAAACAGATTTACAGTTGATTGCAGGTCCCAAGCCACCTCTTCAATTGTGTTTCAGATGTTTCTGCAATCACTAGCATCATGTTAAAATTTAGCGTGCAACATCATGGGGCTGACAATACTAGTTTCATGATAGTTTTTGAAAATATTCCTAAACAGTTCATCACCTCTTAAATTAAGCAAAATGGTCGTAAAAATAATGAAACATTCTGGCTGTAGAAAGTTCTCTGTGGATAGAGACATGAAGGGAAATGTACCTTGAGGTGGTTAGTTATGTTTTTTTCAAAGAAGAAATTTTCAACAAAAGCCGGTGGCAAAAACACTTCTTTCTCATTTTGACGTATGACATCTGTAAGTAAAAGAAACTGACTTCAAATGAACCAGGCTGTCCGTAATGATGGCATCTCAGCTATAGTACCTGTCAGAAGCACAGCAGACTTCCTTATCATCTAGTTTCTTTTTCTTTTACAGTTTCATTGTAAATGGAAGTTGACTACCTGGAGTTATAGTCCACTTATGGCAATTGTAGATATCTCATTTAGTTCATTATCAGAATACCAACGCATGACAGTATAGACAGCTTTTGCTGGATTTTATTATTTATAGCTGATTCCAGCTGGTTTTTATTACAAAATATTTCTATCTTAAGGCCATGTTGAAGATAAGTAGACAGCCGTGACCCCACATTTTCCTGGGGCCTTTTGTGGTAAGTGGTGCTTCCAAAAGATGTGAGGCAACTGCTGAGTTTATCTGAGTAGAGAACTGCAGTACTTTGTAAATTTTATGGCCTGTGCAAGAACATGGGAGAGGTTCTGTGACTCCATAGAGTTGGTGCTTCTCATCTCTTCCTGGGCTCCCTCCAGCCAACACAAGAAATTCAGTGCCATTCCCCTGGGAGTGCAAACTCTTTTGGACAGAGAAAAAGGTGGGTGAACAGCGTGGGTTTTCTCCTGAGGACAGGGTCTCCAGTCTTTCAATTGCCCTTTTGATAAGAGCCTTTTTAACAGATCAGGATGTTTGACTCCATTATGGTAGCATGCACTGCTTGCAACTTTATAAGACCTATCTTCACATATATTTTAACTTCAAAACATTAATCTTTTGAGTGGAAGTGTCTGCCACAATCTCAATAGTTCTTTTTTCCTCTTTTATTTTTAATCAAAATGATTAACCTATTTCTGATTATGAGGACTCAAAAAGAAACTGAAATCAGGCTATTTGTTTTACAAGAACAAGAACATCTAGATTGCTGGCATAGAACATGCCACAGCAGGAGAATGATTTTTGTGTTAGAGATGTGCCTTTTTCCCCAGGAAAACCTCCCCATTCTTGATCAAGGTTTTGAAAAATGTGTCAATAATGTTACCAATTGAACATATTCTGTCCCCTTTCAGCCCCTTTCTGTGTCTGAAGAACACAGGTGCCAGCCTGACAGCATGCTTGAGAAGGTGTGGGTGTGAGACACCAAGGCTTTGGCTGCAGGATCTGCATTAGATGGAGGAAAGCTCGTGTAGGAGAGCTAAGCAGTACCATCTGTCATCTGTATGGTCTCAGCAGCTCTCACTTCTGAAGCATGGTGGTTGAACACCTACCTGAATCAGGGGGACAGGTATTGGACTGGTTTTCTGCTGAGGCTGTGGGGAGAAGAGAAACCTATGACAAGATTTTAAGCAGACTCTGGTGAAACCAGGACTTGTTGGAAATGCATAACAAGCTAGGGAGAAGCTGGATCAGGAGAATTTGAGAAGGGGTCTGGGAGCTTGTGGGGACAGGGAGCCAGCAGCTGTGGAGGAATAGGTGAGTGTGAAAACAAGAGAGGGAGCAATGAAGGAGGATGTGAAGGATTGAGCTGAAAACAAAGACAGGGAACCACTGGAAAAGGGTGAAAGGAACTGGAAAGGAAGGAGGGCCAGAACAAACAAGGAAAAAGGAGAGGGACAAGTGGTAAGGAGCGATGGGAGGATACATGAGCAAAGAGGTGCAGAGAACAGGCCAGAGAGAGTGGATAAGAGACTACTGGGAGTAGGAACCAACAGTAGGAGAACTGGCACTAGCTGGGCAAGGACAGAAAAGAAAGAGTGGGTTTGGGAGCAGGTAAGTGGCAGTTTAGAAAGAGAGAGGCACTGTGTTCCTAGAGAGACTGTGAGTGTAAATGACTGGGATTGGTATGAGAATCAGGGAACAAGGCTATACACGTGTTTCTGTTAAAGACAATTTACCTGGAAGGTGTATGCTAGCTCCATTTTCTCCAGATCCGCACAGAGTTTAGCACATGGTGATTGGTTTCTGAGGGATTAAGAGAATGATATGAAATGCAGGATTTCCCCTGGCATCACAGGGAGCATCATATGTCTGGAGCAGTTCATGCAAAGTTTATTCATGATCCAAATGCAGACTAAATCCAGCTATTTTGAGTAGGCTTCCTTGAGAAAATGAGATAGTGACCAGCCAAAGGTGAAGAAAAGTTAAAATTGCAGTAAGGATTAAAGATTGGGACAGAACAGAATGAGAGATGGTGAAGCAGAAAGGACCAAGGAGACTAAATGTAGCAAAATTATCTGTACAGAGGATGGTTTGTACCCAACAAAGAACATTGCAAATGGACCAAAATGGAGACCCAGATTCCAGTATTTCACTATTCTTTTGCTTTCTGCAAATGTCAGCAAAATGGGCCTCCCTACCTACTCTAATGTTTGTTACCCTGGTCTAGAATTGGGTCTGGACAGAGGATCTAAAGTTCCATCTCTGTGACAAGCCACAGAAGCACTGACAGAAAAAGCAGCTAGACAACTAGAGAACAGGGGTAGAAGGACTTGGTTTTGTTGGTCCATTGAAAATAAGGCATGACCTTAGAAAAGGAAGAAATTAGGTAAGAGAATAAAGGTGGATTTGAATGAACCTTTGGTTCTTTTGTTTTAAGAATTTAATGTGCAGTAATTGAAGCATAGGCTGGCAAGAAGAGGAAGGAACCTAATTATTATACGGAAATGCTTCCTTGGAAAATTAACTTCATTTTTGCACCTTCCTCAGAATTCACCTGAAGCAATGTAATAGGAAAGCCATTTTAAAAGTAGATTTTTCTACTTTTTCATTCACTTTCTTGAAATCCAAGGGAGTTTGAGATCTAATTTGTAAAAATAATGAGCATGCACAAGAGCATCTGAAGTCCAAGCTAGGCATGACTATAAAAGAGGGAAGATAATTGTAGTATGCTGTAAAATCAGGTCAGTGCCTCTCAGACTGAATAATTGGATAAGCACATGAATTAATATTGTTACCCCACATTCACCTCCCTTTGCAACGACAGGTCAATATTTGTGATACAACTGGATACTGCATGGGTAGGACTATGAGGAAATTAATCATTCAGAATACATAGCAGGTCAAGAATAACATTGAGTAAATAATGCCTAGAGCTATTCACTGAGCAGTGACACTAAGACTAATACAACTTTGCTGTAAAGTGAGTATTGGCTACCCTGTCGCCTCAAGTACATACTGCATATCATACTATATGGCTACAAGGAGGGCTGAAGTAAAGTTGTTCAGATTTTCCACAGCTACGGAAGCTTTTGTGTCAAGGCAGGGCTTCAACTTCCTTGGCATATAAAATTTGTGTAAATACTTCCTGGTGAGTGTGTTGGCACAGGAGGCTTTTAAAGTCCTGCAGGGTGAGAATGCATGAAGACGTGAGTCCTGATGAGCTGAATTATTTTCTCTCTAAGCCATTTACAGGGGTTAGAGTTGGGGGTACCTATGTCAATAAAAGCATCATCTCCTACTGCTTACGGATAAACCTCACTGAAATTTCTTGTCATTTTATATGATCCCAGTGGTAGGCATTGTTTTCTTCCATTAAAAGTAAACACCTCATTGATTAAGAAATGCTTCTTTCTCTTAGTTGCTTGCTGAAATATGTCTCTTTCACCTGACTTTTTTTCATCCAGGATTACTTGCTTGCAATGAAGTGTATCAATATGATCCCCCAGAGTACAAGTACTTCCATTTTAGGACAGGCACAGATGATATGTGTTCATTCGCCTGGATGTTCATCAGTCTTAAGTGGAGAGTTGAGATGCAAGCTCTTAATTCACATAAATATCCTGGTGTTTCCACTTGAGTTAGCTAGCTGGCTAGATGCAATAAAAATTAAGAGTACAAATGCTGCGCATACTTCAGCTGGCAGCCACCTGCTTTACCACAGAGAAACAGGCTAATCCTTTTGTCTGATGAAAGTCCTCCACCACTTTCCCACAGTTCCTTTTGTGCTCCATAGAAGCCAGCAAGTTCTCCCACAGTCCTCTGAAAAAAATAATATAGAGCCTCACTATACCGCTAAACAAAAGCTGGAGTCTACCCCACAAAAGCTATAATTCCCCACCAGGGTTGCTGTGAGTCCCGGTGGAAGGCAGAATGTACAAACAGCTTTATACAGCCGTCTCCACGCTGGTGAGCCCGCTGCCCAACATCTAGAGGTAATCACCAAAGCTAACCTTACAATGAAGACTAAACCAGGAATGTTTCCTGTCCATCTTCTTCAGGGACGGCTACTTCTCATCAAAGAATGCCTATCAAGAATTAAAAAATGGCTTAAACCAGCCTTTTTGGCATTTGGGTTTTGCCCTCACCAAATGTTATAAAACTTGTCACTGAATGACATGCCAGACAGATCTGAAATTCCTTTTTTAATATGTGGGTTGAGAAGACGAGAAAGAAAGCAGGAGTTCACGTTGACAGAGCTGTAAGAGGCTCTCCAAATTAACTTTTCTTCTTGTTTCCAGCACTCATTTGTTTTAAACATTAACCAGAGATACAGTGTAAAAGCAGCTGTGCTTACTTCTGTCCTGCAAAGTTTGGTTAGATTTGAATTCTTTGTACTGAAACCTACTCATCTTTCAAACATATGTTATTCTTTTTAAATTTTTTTTCAAAGTTTATGGTCTCACCCTAGCAAAATACTGTTTGCATGGATCAGTAAGGTTTGTCACCTCGGTAAGGACTACTGCGTCTTTGTTAGAGGGAATCCAGCGGAGCTCTTTATGCGAGCAAGGACTTTTTGCAAGTAATTTTCAGGATGCAGCTGCACTGTGAAAAGTATTGTATAGTCTATAAAAATAGTGGGTTGCCTTGTAATCTTAAAGTCCTGGTATGCTTGCATGGAAACTCCGCTAATGTCCTTACGTTGTGTCTTATGACCTCACAGAGGAGCAATGTATTTTCAGGAGGTCTATTCCCAGAGCTTGCCAGGGGCTGACATTTTAATCGTGAAAAGCAATTCATCTTATTTTCAGTATTAACTTAAGAATGACTTAATCGAAACTCAAAAATGTACCTAATCATGCTTAATTACGTGACTTGAACAAAAGAAAAAAGATGTATCTGATAAAATGTAACTAAACTGTGAAAATCATTGTAACATTAGAATTATCCCATTATCATTGAACTAATGTGGAGATTTAAGATTGACCTCTTGGTAAGGCAAGATTTTTCAGTGAAATACAGTTTAGATGCTTACTATCTCACCTTTTAAAATGTTTTATTCTTATTTTGAGTTCTGTTTTACCTTAGAGAGTGTCATCTGTTTTAACTACAATTATATGGAACTATGAAGTTATATTTTTATAATATAGTTCCAAGGCAAACCAAATAACTTTCAAGATCTTGCTCCCCTATTTTGCTGATCATATTTGGGGTCATATTCTTTAAAAATCAGGTATTTAGAATGCTCCTTATGTGATCCTTTCCAGATTCTCCTGAGTGGAAATTACGGCTAGCACATTAAACACTGCATGCATAATCTATAGATCATTGTACCAACATATCCCATAAGTACCTTTGATTAAGGAAAAAAATCACTTGCCTTACACATATACCCTTACTAAAAGCTAATGAAATTATATATGCAATGGGTTTGCATAATGATCTGTTCTGTGTGCTGACTACACTGGTATGGTATTAGGACAGTGAACTCTTCCACAGAGTAAAGCTGAGAACTAGTCAAAAAAAAAAAAACAACAAACCACCTTTGACTACTTATTTGTTTACTAATAAGTTTAAAAGAAAAAAAAAGTAAGGTAGTTTTACATATACACCAAGAAAAAAGGTATCACTTACTATGTTGGCTCCCAGCACAGAGAGGTATGTTTTGCTGTATAGGCAGTCAAGAATATTACCAGGTCTGGAGCAAGGCTCTTTCTAGCTGCAAAACATCAAGGGCGCCTTGTTTATAAGAGAACTACAACAGTTTATGTTGTTGTCAGCATCTGATGTGCTTGCAGGTCTTGCAGACCATTTCAGCAGTTACACCTCCCAAGAAGTTCTATTCTTGATCTGAGAAATACCATACTGGTAGGAAGGGGTTTTGAGCAGATAATACTCTTAATTTATCATTTAGGGGAATTGATTGTGCACTGTATTTATTAAAAAGGGTATTATTTGCCTGCTGGACAACTTCAGACTTAGCATACCTTTCCTGGGTGAATCTACTATTGTAAAGCACTTAATTCATCATTGGTTTCGCTGTATTTGAAGTTGCCTGTGATATTAGGTTATTTTCCAGATTATAATAACCCTATTTACTACTAATCTATGATATTTGCAAAGGAGAGAGGAAAGGAAATAATACCGGGACAAAATGGTCTATGGATAAAGCCCTAAGAAGCTAAACACGTCTCTGAATTGAAGATAGAAGGTTTTTCAAGTGCTGAACTACTTCTGTAATGCTCAAATTCATTTTGCCTAATCTTACATGTCTGCAATATGAGAAGCTGTACAAAAGAGGCAGTGCCAAAAACCCTTCCTCTGTGCTCAGCTAGGTGAGAGGATTATGCTGATGTCCTCCTTGAAGACCTTACTGCATCGCCTCAGTTTTCCTTGAGACTCTCTTCCCAATGACAGTGTCGTGGTCACGCCATAGCATCTCCTTTATCTCCAACCCTGGCATGTGAACAGCTCTTCAGCATGTTCTCACAGTCTCCAGATAATCATGACTCTGCCCTGAGTTTGTGCTCTCCCCTCTAATGGAGAAAACACATCCTCCTGCTGCTCTGTAGTACCCTTGGCCCTTTGTGGCATTGCAAACTCCTGGATCACTAAATGCAGCAAAGGCTGCCTGGCGCACACCCAGTCTCATACCTAAGCAGATTTTAGTTTTGAGCTGTATAGCTGTGTCCCTAACCTCGGTCATATGAAAAAGAATAGTATTAATTGCAAAACACATCGCAGAAAAGGGAGTTTCCAGGATTCAGGCAGCTCTGTAATAAGTGAAATATTTGTGCTTTAAATGTCTCCGTATTTTCAATGACTGTTACCAGTAGTCAGTGACTTACAGAGGGTTCCCTGGGTAAGACTATATAATAATACATTTATTTAGATGTAATCTTCAAATTACTGGATAGATATATGTGAAAATGGTTTTGTTAAGCACTAATTTTGTAGAGATTCCTTTCCAAAGGACTATCGACAGTTGTTTTTCAGTCACTTGTCATCAGCTTGATATTTGACTACGAATTTTATCACAGTACAGTGTGAATAAGAAGCTAGCCAGCACTGTGTAGCTCATAATAAGAAGGAGGTCTTATGCATCATAACTATCTTAGCTGAGATACAATTGTTCTTTATGCATTTTGCTCAGTGTAATATTTCTACAGCTTCTAGCTCCATAGATGTTTTGTAGAAAGCTATAGACCTTAATCTAATGTTTCTAAGTAGAAAATAGAGTCAAACAAAATGGGCAGATTGTTGTCCCACAAGACAGATATTGGAGCTGTTCAGAGCAGCAAAGGGTATAATTGTATGAAATTATATTAATTGTAATTCCGATCAATTCTTAGCAAATATGGATAATTAGTTATTAATCATTCCTTCCTAGAAATAGGGAGAATCTATAATTTAGCACATACTTCATAGTACATAACAAACAAATAGCACTGCAGGTATTGTAAAAGTAGCTCTCCCAAATTGTACCAAACAGGACAAATATGTGTACTTTAGCAACTTTCAAGGGTTAAAATATCATGGCACATTATATATACATAAACACCAAAGGCCAGAGGGGTAGTAGTCCCATTTCATAATCACTATGGTGTTTTATGGAACTTCTGCCTCTGTGACTTCCCTCATTCAGGGAGGCCAGAACGAAAAAAGGTCAAAATAGGTGTCAGCCCAAGCAATTATGAACGAGAGAACTTGGACATGACCCTGAGATTAGAAATGGTGACCTGTCACAGTAACAGGGGAAAACCTGCCATGCTGCCTTTTTGTCAGATACAAACTACTGTGGCAGTCTTAAAACGTACTGTCATTTATTTGCATTTTAATCTCTTTCACCTCTAATATTGGGCTTTCCTTCTCATCTTCTCTCTTCTGCCATAAGCAGATGGCTCAGATGGCAGAAAATAGGCATAGAGTTTAGAATAACCACTTCTGCTGCAAAGAAAGGACTTGGGAAAATGGATCAAAAACACATTTGTCTGGACACGAGTAGCAGAAATAACACAGTAAGCAAATTGTGGTCTGATTCTGGATGCTGTAGGAAATATTCTAGGGTTCCTTTAAGGTCAATGAGAGCTTCATTTCAGACACAAAACATGCTCAAAACCTATGTAAATACAAATGGAAGAAGAACCTGAACAGAACAGGATTTGAAAGTGAAACTTTCCCTGTATTTTTTATTTTTTGCATATTTAAGGTTTAATCGTAATAAGGTTTTAAAAAATCTTGTTATTTTTGTTTATTCACAGAGGAGGTATTTTTCAATTTGCTTGATTTTTATAACATGCCTGATTTGAATTAACCATGTCCGTCTTTGGAATTAATTCTTTTCATAAAGGAGCTTTGCCTCTGCAGTACATCTTTAATTTCACAGTTGACCATCTGTGAAAAGAATACTGTGGGAGAGATATAGTTCATTTTCACTAATAAAGCATGAGAGCCATGCTAGCAGAACACAGGGATGGAGTATTTAACTGACCCATGAATCAAGGATCCAGCAGTGACATAGCCAGCTCTTACTAGGGAAGGGGGTTTCCTCTTGCCATTCTTTAGCTTCCCACTCTTTAGCCAAAGGAAGGGGCATATTCTCAAAGGTTATCAGCCCAGCCCCCAAAATCCTGATATGCAAACTAGCAATGCTTTCATGTTATAGAGTTGTCCTTTTTCACCGGGACAAAAGTTTTAATTTCTTTACTGTTCGGCAAATTAAGATGTGTAGTTATTGTTGCTCTTTCTACACAGCCTGGAGCATTGTTACAGCTTTTAAAATAGGTTTTACAGTGGTTGTAGCTCAAAAGTTTCTTCTTTGCCTCCAGGCTATTCCTATGGCAATTTTTGTTTCCTGCCTCAACAGCGAAGTCCCTTTCAACATCTGTACGTGCTTTCTGTAAATAACCAATATTCACTATTCAGAATGGCAAATATCTCGTTATAACTTTTTTACATTCTGGAAATTAATACAATAATGTTCACATTGTGTTGCTAAGTCTGATTCCCTAACAGCTCTACCGTCAAAGCTGTGAGAGAGTAAGATTAGATCTGCCTCCTTCTGCCTTGCTGTGACAAGTTCATGGTTATTCCAAAAGGTGTGGCTTGATTACAGAAGTCCCGTGTGCTGAAAAACAAATGTCTGGAGATCAGACATCTGGGAGTGGCATTCCTGATAAATTTAAACTTTGCCCTCCTGGGTTGAACCATAGATATATGTGACTGCCTGTGATCAGTATCGTTTTTTTGGCCCAATCTTGAATAGGTGCTATGCCAGGATAGGAAGCAGAGGAAAAGCTACCCACCGTAACAGAATTCAAACTTGAAAATATGAGCTAGGACTAATGAAAGGATAGAGGAAAACCTTAAGGGAAAAGTTATACTCATTACATTAATTGCTAGTATTCTGCCATTTTCGTGTGTTCTCCTCTTTTATGGTGGTACAGCTTAGAATGACTATTGAGGGTAAAGGGCCTTCTCACTGCATAACCCTGCTAGCAGGGAGTCAGTCTTCTTTTGCTGTCGATGTATCTACTGCTTGTGAGGCTTTGCGTATGAAAACACACTGCTATATTTTATATATTTATTTATTTATTTATTTATATATAAAATGGGACAAATCCTGCTACTGTTGTTAAAGGAAAGAAAGGCTGTTACTTTAAAAGAAAAATAATTCTGTCCTTGATTTTTTTCTGTTTCTACCTTTTCCCAGAGCCTGAAATTTTGTCCGATGTACATATCTAGTGAGAATATTAAAAACTGTCAAGACAGTTCCCGGTATCTCTATGAAAATAGCTGCTCAGTTGCACACATGCTTCACAAATATAAAGTTACTTCCCGTTGTGCCTGCTGTACTTTCATCTGCATCTGCCTTTCTTCAGCATGTCACTGAAATGTTCGCTGAGAAATGTCTGTGATCCCCGTTTGGGACAAACTCTTCTTATTAAATTTGCTGTCATGTAAAAACACAGAAATAATTATTTACATCAGTAACGTCTGAACCTCCATTTGACAAAGTGAATATTTCACATGGAACGTAGCTGAGGTTCAGAGCATGTGTGTTGTACTCTTTCCTTTTTCTAGAATTTAAGAAAATATAAGTTTGTAGGATATGTAGAGACCATCTCAAAATTGCTGCCCTTACAAAGTGCTTCTAAGCTTTGACAGGAGCATCTAGTATGCAGTGTATATAAATAAGCATCCTTCCCAGTTGCATTGTGAGTCTGCATACACATTCAGAACATTCACTATGATTTTTGGCTGATGTTTAGTGGATCACAAAATGCTCCCATCACACAAGAATGAAAACAGAAACAAGCCATGTCCTTCTAAACCTGCTGTGAACAAAGTACGGCTGTTGAAAATATGTATGTGACCATGCAGGTGAGGACTGAAGCATAATTTGTATAAAACTGAATAAATGCTGTAAGTAAACATTTTTATTATTTTACTTTGCAACTAATATTCTTTCAAAACATCTATTTTTGTGTGGACTTGTGCAAAGAGATGGCACTCAAAAACTCTAGTAAGGTTCCACTTAAGGACTCCTGTCCGTTATTGTTAATATTGGGAATAATGTTGAAAAGAAATACATACACTGTCAATTAAAGAGTTTTTGGTATTGAATAATTACAAGGCTGGCAAATTAATAGTGTGTAGGCAGTTGGTGGTTGTAAATTGAAGAAATTGATCTTGTAGTATCACGGGTGTATCTGTATAAAATAGACGAGGTATAAATATAATAACTTCTTCTTTTACCCTAAGAGAAGTCGTGATTGCTTTCAAGAAATCAGACAAATGGGTGCAATTTTTTCTTGAAAGCTAAGCCTGATTTTAATCACTCATCTTTATCACCTTTTTAAAAGTAAATCTACCCCAAATATGCAAGTTAGCTGTTGTTCCAGGATGACATTCACCCATACCAATGTAAAAACCATCTTTTCACAGTTTGTATTTGTTTCATCACTAAGGGAACAGAAATGAAAACTAATGTATTAATCCTGTATTCATAAGGCGTTAAATGAAATATGCAATGGTTGCTAACAACCAACTTTTTACAAGCAGCGTAACTTTTCATTTTTAGTTTTTAAGAAGCAACACAAAGTCCTGTGAAGTAACAAGTAATTATAGCGTGGAGAGAAACAGCCATAACCTTTCATACACAAGGCATGTAGTAATAACTTAATAGAATATTTTATTGCCCAGTGCAGACAAATTATAAGTTTAAAGAGCAGCACCAGCACAAAAAAAAGTGGTGAGACAGCTCTCCAAAGCAGCGTAGCTGAAACACCTGTCATTAGTTTTTGATAGCCAGTGGCCAAGACCAAGCCCACAGTGGAAAGACTCCTTCATTCCCATATTACTGGGTTTTTAAGGCTTATTGTCATCTCCACAGCAAAAAGGATGTCAAGCCTCTGTGTTCCCCTAAAGATTTGATCCCTGGAGTTTTCTGGTATTACCCAACCATGGACCTAGTGGCAGCCTCTGAGTGGGCAAGCAAAATCTGCTTCTTCCTCCATTGCTTGCTATTGAGTGTCCTTCAACTCCATGTCCAGGCCGCAAGGCCTTTGTTTGTGTTGTAAAGAAGGTGGCCTTCCCTGGACCTGAGCACAGACAAACATGAAAGACTATCAAAGACATAAAGAAGAGAGCAAGTCACTGACTGGGAAACATTTCTTTGAGCAGACACATATCTGGGATCAGGTAAAAGCTGAAATGAGTTATCTGAAGAAGCTACTTCGGATTTGGTGATAAGTTTTTACAGAAAAGTAAAAGAAACCAGAAAGTGGCTACAGCTCTAGCTGAGCTGGCTGAGAGCACTGAGACCAAAGTGGACTTCAGATTGCCTTGCTGACTTAGCCTTGCTTAGGATGGTGAAGGCTGCAGAAGGTGGGGGCAGGATGGCTGAACCTTGGTAGCACAAAGCCTTGCTCCTGTCTTTTCCTGAGCATGTCTGTGCAGGTCATTTGCCAATGACATTAATGTTGTCTGGGAGTGCAGAAAAAGGCATCACATAGCTTGTCTGATACAACTGTCAGCACAATGTTTGATGAAGACATAGTTCTGCTGAAGAGAATTGCCTTGTCACCTTAGTGTATGCTCTCTGGCAACTGCATGCAAATCCGATGGAAGGGAAAAAAAGTACGTTGATGACTGTGATGTCTACGATGGCCTTGGTGACTCTATTGATGTCTACAATGGCCTTATGATAAGTCTGTCAGAAGCTCTGTACTGGATAAGTGAACTGCACCAGGCAGCTTCCATGGGTGTGGGTGAGGGCTGGAGGAGAAAGGCATTGTTGCATCAATGTTCTGTGGTATATTGAGTTCTCTCAGCTGGTCCCAGATGTGCATGGAGAATCAGAAAGGGGCCAGTCAATAGTAAATAACAAAAATGCAGGGAAGGAAAACTATTATAAAGATAATGGAAGGAGTCTACCTGGAAGTACAGGAGTTGCTGGTTGAATGTATGGGTGGGAAAAGAGCTCTAGAAAGGTGTAAGATAGAGAAACAACTGAGTACTGATAGTCCATCTGGCACTTCTCAGTATTAGCACAGTGAGAGTACACTGTGAGAAAACTACTTTCTGTGCTGAACTGGGGAAATAAAAGAAAGGCAGACTTGGTGCCAAAGTAGCTGAAATAATTTTGACTTCAAACTAAATTCTGGCAAGTGCCAATTGTAGCTCTCTTTAAAAATACAAAATTGAAGTCAACCGAGAGTAAACTTTTTCATGAATCATACTAAATGCATTCTGTTTAAAGAATGAGACATTTTACTCAACATTCTACAGTGCTTCATAGGCCAGAAAGAAGTTTACGATATTGCATTTACTTTTTGTCTGTGGTACATGGAAACTTCATACACTAGTCCAGAACTCAGAAATTCTTTGCAGCGAATGAAGATTTATTTGAATTTAACTCATTTCCTATGTCATAGCCTTCCTCTCTCTGATCTTCTGTAATGATATATGGATATACATTTTAATACATTGCAAGCTCAAAAAACTTTACCTAAATGTGTTTAGAACAAGTTTTGTATAGACACATGGAAAACAACTGTCCTGATGAGTACATAGTGAGGGATAGGGTTCTGTGGCATACAGGGGATTGGGTTTTGCACTGGGATGTCTGCCCTCAGAAGGTTTCACACATGGATGTCAAAATTGTTCCTAAGTTTTTCAGGAGTAGAAGTTGGGAAGGATACCTAACTACTTGGGCATTGGCTTGCAACTCAGGATTCCTGCAGTCAATTTTCAGCTCGACTGCAGGCACCACCACAAACAGGGACTGACAAAACAGGTGCAGGAACTTTATATGTTTAAGGAATGCTGTGGGCCCAGGGAAATCTAGACTTTCCCCTCTAGAAATCACTTGGCTTTTCTGCCTTTCTTTACCAGTAAGGCAGATTTAATTTGACAAGGGAAATTCACCTTCTACCAGCTTTGGCAAAATACTTTTCTTTTCCTTGAATCCAGCATATTGCTATGAAGGGCATAGATTGCTTTGTTGTGAACTTTGCTTTCATTTTTTCTGCAAATATTCTTCTTTTACTTTATAAAGACATTTCAAAAATACTATTTCCTGAAATGTTTTTGGTAGCATCAAAGCGCTTGATGAGATCAATTATACATGCATCTAATCCAACTATTAATTACAAAACAATAAGTACTAATATAATGCATGTGAGTGTCACTTGCAGTTTTTCTTCTAGACAAAAATTTTACTTCTAATTTTTTAAAAAATTAAAAATTTAAACTTTGAAAAAGCATGACTATTTTCATCAGTGAATGATGAAAATATAAAGCACGATGAGGTTTCAGCATTGGATATGGGAGAGATGTTGTCCATTAGACAGAGTAAATTGTCCAGAAAAGAAATGGGATTCTAATTAAAGAACTTTCATTAAACTATTTTCTGAAAAATTATAAACAAACTGATGTCCACATCTGGCTTCCTTGATTTCATTCATATCTAAAACTTCAATATTTGTTTCTAGATAAGATTAAACAGAAGTTGTAAATTGAAAACTTATTATTGTAGCATGAAAACTCCTTTTTTCTGATACTGTAAAATAAATGCCAAATAGCCTGTTTTCCAGCAAGTGAGAAGCTCCCTAGAGATGTAGCAAGAGATATGCTTGTACATACAGTGCAGGTAAGGAGGAGGCAGTTTCATAAGCCTGGAACTACATTTTTCTTCAGATGAAACCCAGCAATAGCATTGACAGTTGCCATGTACCTGGGGAATCTGTGCACAATAAATTAAAATACAGCATAATTGGCTAGGTAATTCAGTCCTCATTTTGTCTTAGGTCTTTCCTACTCATAGAACTGAATCATGACAGGTATTGGGTCTTGGTTTTGAACTATGGATCCAAATATTTTTCAAAAGATATTTTTGTTAGAGACCTCCATGTGTGAATTGCAACATAAAGCTTGCAAGGTGGAAGTCTGTACAATATGGCATCCGTTTAAAAAACACCAGATGGAATATTTGTTGATCTTTTGGTTTTAGTACATTCTAATGCATATCATGAACCCACTGAAACTACCTATCACTTGCTTTTAAAACAAGGAAGAAGCCAAGTAGAAAAGTTACCTGCGGTTGTTACCTGTCTTAAGTCTGAATACAGGTTTGTCAGGGATGTTGGATGACACCACACCATGTTCTTCAGCTATTCATTCAGTTAAGAACAATCTTTGCCTATGGTAATGCCATTGACCTTGACCCTATTAGAAATCTCACCTTTGGCGCATAACACACAGTCCAACTTGCAATCAATTACATGCAAGCAAGACGTCGGTTAGTTGAGTGTTGCACAAATTGTTCATGTGAATGTTTATCTGATAAATTTTCACAAAAGCAGAAAAGGGAGATCACATGCAGTCAAGATAAGCAGTTGGTCAGAGATTCTGAGTACAATAGCATTTGTTTTCTCTTTATAATTCCTAGAAAATCTTACAGTTCTGTTGAACGTATGACCAAGGAAATCTATGGAGATATTTTCAATTACTCAGACTCCTAGTATACTATGATCAGTCATTTCTTCCTTTTCCCTTTTCTCTCTCATCACCTTTAATCTCCAAAGGACAATAGTTAATCAAACATCAAGATACCAGTGACTGAAGAGGTTTTGTAGGATTACAAAAAATATGACAATGGAGCAAATGAGATTTTTCAGAACTATTTTTAAATAAGAAAATGTAAACAACAACAACAAAAAAAGACCAAGCCAAAAAGAGCCACAGTAGATTACTGATGTTCTCTCTTCAATAAATCCAAATAACCCCTGATTCACTCATTAAATGAATGAATCAGAGCAAACTATCTCTGTGGTGAGAAGTCAAGTAGAAATCTGCAAGACGTATTAAAACATGCAGAGAAATGATCTCATTGCCTCCACCCAAAGGTGAAGCTAAGGCTTGTAAACTTCCTTGAGGACATTGGGCATGACAAGGAAGAAGATGGAGTGAAGTATTTCCTTTCAGACATAGATCTTGCTGCTGTTCTCTGTATCTTCATTGTCTTTAAGGATGGATTCCCACAGCATGCACTGCATGACTCTATGCACAAATTTGAGACACCATGGAAAACACAGAAGGTGCTGCTGTAGCATGTGATGCCGGTTCTCTGATTTCTGTATTGTCTGTCTTCTCTCAATAGACCCTAAGCAGTTAATTGTGTTTTATCCAGCAGTCATTCCTGTCACTGTAGTACAGTGTCTCTATTGTTATACATCTGGGTACTGACAAATTAAATGAGAGTAAGGAACTGCTGCCAGATTTTTATGAAGGACATTGTCCCAGACAGGGCAAGGGTACAATGTGAAACCTTTCATAAACTTGGTCTATGCAGTCTCACGTGGAGCTGAATTCAGAATTTTCTTTGACCAAATTAACCTTTTATATTCACTGGCTATGCCGGCTGTCAGTAATGACCAATGGGCTTTCTTGGTTCTGTGTACAGGAGATAGGGCCATGGTCCAAAATAAATAGTATTTTTAGGTATGTTTGATGCTAGTTACCCTAAAAAGCAAAGTACACCCTGGGTATTGTTTCTGCTTTTGTTTTTGTTTTGAGACTTGATGAAGCTTCAGGATTTAAGTCTGGTAATTAGACAAGGTGTAGATGGTATTTTGAATTATTTATGCAGTGCTTTTTAAAAAGCTAGATAAAAAATTAGCTGACAGCCTACTTATATTCACATAGGCAGTTAAGATTAATTTTTTTTATGACAGTACTGGAGCTTGATTAAAATCTCTTAATTAAACCGGTGCAACTGAAAGAAAAAGGCAGCATGTGATTGTGTATGTATGTATGCTTGTGTGAGAATAGTACAGTTTATTACAAAGCCAAAACTTCTGTCTAACAGCACAACAAAAAATAGTAATTGTACATCAGCTAGGTAGATAATCCAGGTAGATAATCCATTTAATGTAAGTAATGGATTGGGCACCTTCAGGCAGTGCTTACGTTGCATGTTTTGTTGGAAGGAAGGTGAGAGCTACATGAAAAGCTAAGGTTATAATAATGGCTGTCGGTGAAGCAAGCACAGGGACCCAGGCAAACCCTTTTTCAAGTTTCTAGGAAGATATGTGCTCTTGCTGATACTGTAAACCATAGTAGAGACTATATACATTGAATATGCAACACAGTATGTTTATATGTGCACTTGGATAACTTTTATGATTGCTTAGGCCCTGATTCTTCAAGTAATTATGCACTGCTTAACTTCAGCATAAGAATTATGGAAGTCCACCAAAAAAGAGTGTAGGTGTTGCACCAGTAGCCACACTGAAGAAATAAATCCTATACAAGCATACTGCTTTCTGGCTACATTGAACCAGCTTTGAAAATTCTCCCTCATGGGGATAAAGTTGGATTTGCAGAAGGCAAGGAAAGATTGACATCTGTAGCTGTGCCTAACAGCTTTTCTGGCATGATTAATGGAAAAAGGTCAACTATGGATATGACATGATGACAAAATCTAATCAGTATGACCACACATAGGCATAAAATATGAAAAAATAACTCGGACTGGAGACTTCGAGCGCTATTAGAAACCATACATAAATATTAGATTGGTAAAAATACAAGCCTCTTGGCAGTTAACATTCATTTAATGTTTCATCGATGACTTCCCTTCTGAAATGAAATATTTTCTAGGTACTTGTGGAAAAAATACATATATGATATATCCCTACTTTAAAAATTTATTATAGTGTTTAGGATCCAGCAGATCTATTTGCACCTTAAAAAAAGTAACTACAGTGCTTGTTTCAGCGAAGTTTGTGTTGCAAATAGGTATGGTCCCTTTTGTCCTACAGAAGTTTGTAAACAGCTCCATCTTCAGGCATCATCCCCTGTGCTAATAAAGAAACAGGCAACAATCTACCACAAGCTTTCAAAGATCTGTGAGCATTTTACCGCTTACAGCAATTTTTATCACTTAAACCATTGTAATGGTCTCATATAACCACTTCCCACGTATATTAAGTTGAAAGAAAATCACTGGGATTTATCCGGGTGTCTAACAAACGAATCCTGGTAGGTCAGTGGCCGGGTAGCTGTATGACGAGTACATTTCTATTTTTATATCTATAATTTACTGTATCTAAATTACACTGAAACCACATTGCAACCACTCAAGTCAAATCAGTTTTTTTAAAATGTGTGTGTGGCTAAACAAAAATTAATGAAGTGAGAGAGGCAGCACCGAGAAAATGTTAACATGCAGGAGATGAAATATCTAAAAATCTTGAAGAGGGTGTATCTCCCAAAATCAAGCCTGCAGAATAGCCTTTTGACTATCATTCAGTGTGAGAATGAAAGATGTAATTTCATATGCTGGCAGGAGTGTAAATGAGGTGCTCCTTGGATACTGAGGAGAGTGTAATTCTATTGTCCGATGGGTGATTTTCTTCCCAATAGCAGTGCCTGAAAAAAACAGTGAAATGAATCTGGGAATAGATTTCATTTTTCTGCAATATGTTTGAAATAATTTATTTTTTAATTTGAAAACACTTTGGAATATAATTGGCCTCCAGAAGTTTGTCTTCAGTGTAGTTTGTCTTCAGAAGAGATCTCTGCGTAACGGGATGTTTGGTGGATAATATGATCAATTTCTAGAATTATAAACTAAACTGAATATATTAGTCTGCCAAATATCAGTATGTTTTGCATTTTAAGATACAGTCTTTTGTCTTCACAAATGTTTTATATTAGTCCTGCTGCTGAGATCACTGTTACTCTGAAGTACTCTGTGTGTGTTTGCATATTAAATAGATGTATGTGATCTGCTTTGGTGTGTGTAGGTGTGCATGAAAGGCCCTTTTGTGTCAGTTGTCCTTTTCTCCACCAATCAGACATAAGATAGACAATTTTTTTTTCTTGTTCAGATTTAGACCTAAAAACTATCAGTGAAGTTTTCCAAATGATTGTTAGTAATACAACAAATACAGCAAGCATTCTTCCAAAAATTTATTTGACAAGTAGCTGTAATTCTGCGAATATATGCACCTTAAAATTATACTCATTGAGTAAATTTGACCAAATTTGAACAGTAATATAATTTGAACACAGCTTTTGTACTTAAGGCAAGCTTTTGGTGCCTGTTTCCTATCCATTTGAAAATTAGCTAAGAACTTCAGAGTATTAGATCTTTTTCTGAACTGGTCATAATCCCACTGGGTTTACCTGAAGTGGTTTTTTTTTATTTTAACCCCTTTACCTCTCTGTGCCCGAAGATACATTTATTCTGTAGAACGCACTAGAGGTAGAAAAGACCTAATTAGCTGTAGGTTTAAAGGTAGTAGAGTTGTTTTAAACCTTTAATCTAAGTAATATGGGGGGAATCCATGTGAGTGTAAATTTATTCTTAGTTGTATATTTATTCAGTTGAATACTGGAATAATATGCAGCCCTTGATGGGAAAAGCAGACTTGTAAGAATGCATTCAGTTTATCTACTTTTATCTCCCACTGTATGAAAAGGAATGGTATTTTTTATATTATTATTTTGATAAGGTGATAGAAAGAAGCTGTGTGCAAAAATGTAGTGTGGAATCTTGAATTTTATATAGAACATCTATGTAATGGAACAAACTGTGTTGAAAGCCTATCATCGGTGCTACAGAGAAATAATTGCAAGTTGTTTGTTGACATTTTTGACTATTTCAGAAAAGTCCAGATCTGATTTAGGGTCCAGCCCTTTCCCTTTAGATTCCAGTGGAGTTTGATCAAACTCTTCGGTAACTAAGAACGCCAAAGATAACACAAAAGATACACATATTGCTTCTCTAAAAATGCTAATGCACAAAGAAACAATTTACTTCATTTCATAAAGGTTCTAATTTCAACATCTCTATCCATACAGAGCTAGTCCTATCAAATTAATGGGACTATTTCTAATCTGAAAATAGGAACATGTTTGTGTAGCTTCCTAAACAAATGTGTTATGCTTCACACACACACACGCACCACACACCAAAATATCGACCTTTTGTGCTAAAAGCCAAGGAAACTGTTTCTATATAGGAAAGTACTATAGAAGGCATAGGATGTGGACCCAGCAATCTGTATGCAAATTTAAGACATGCCTAGAAGTGTCATCCCAAAACCTAGTATGGTCAAATCCCAGCTCCACTGAAGCCTCTAAGTTTCCATTGACTTAAATGGAGCCTGGATTTCCTCCACATCATTGTCTTGCTGTATTATAGAAATGCTAACCAAGGTTATTGAATTTTAGACGATGAAAGTACTTCTGTAACTATATTGATCAGATAACTAAGCATTTTTTTGCAAGGTGAGGTTTTGTGGTTTTTTTTTAAAAAAACAACTTTTCTTTGTTTCTATATAAAGCCTACAGGACTTTTACCAAAGGTAATGGCAGAATTATAATAGCTTTTTTTAGAACAAATATTGGATACTTGCTGGAGTTTATTTAAGTTAAAATATTGGAGTTTAGTTAGGTTGCCTCAAAAAGAAAAAATAATTTATTTTAGTCATTAGAAAGGGATACCAGTAGTATCCTTTTCTATCCAGTATCCAGTTTCTGATTATACATCTAACTATGACTGAATTGTTCTTTTGGGGAGTATCCCCTAGCCTCTCTGACTCATCTGTTTTAGCTGGGTGGACAAATAAAAACCATTGTGGTAGGGTTGCTAAACTGGTTAGTTAATTCTTTGTAGAGTGTTTCGAATATAGCATTGCAGTTATGTGTTGTAATATTATTGTCAAAAAATGGGATGGGTTCCCCAGCAAACCAGCTGTCGCATACCAGAAATATTTCTGCAATGCCACACAAATCTGTGGCCTCATGATCATTTAGGAAACTGCTCTTCAACAGAAGCAACAAAGCAATTAATTATGGCCGAAAAACTTTTTCACATGTGAAGCCATCTCCTCAAGAAATCTTTCTTTTTTAAAACCAAAAAGGCAAAAACATCTTGTGAGATGATTATCTAACTCATATACAGTTTCTGTAATTTTTATATCAATGTGTGGCTGAAATTGTTGTCCTACTCATATGTTTCTAAGTAATAGAAGTTGTGGGTTTGGTGAGTAAAATACTTCTAAAATAACCTGAATATGCTTCCATATATTTGAATTAAAAAAAAAAAAAAAAAAAGAAAGTGGGATATAACTATTCCCTGAGCCCTTCACTAGAGAATCTGGGAAAAAAAATCACTGAAGTGGCTTTTGTCTATCTCAAACCAGTAGCTGCTAATCCTAAATCAGACTTTCATAAGTAACTATGAAAAGGTTTTGACCCAAGTTAACGTAAAGCTTGGATTTATTTGAAAATGTTTAATTTAGAATACTCTGACTGAAGGAATTGCTTAGATCAAAGGGACTGGGTTGGACACAGCTCTAATTCAGATTATTACTTGGAAGGACTCAGAGTTACTGAGGACCTGAAGTCTGGGGCTGGAGATGTACTTAATTCTACAATTTTTCAGATATACTTTTGTAGCCTGCTGTTTTGCTTGCTTGCACTCTCTTTTCTTCTCATTAATGAAGTTAGAAGTAGAAACTCCCTTGGACATTCTCTCCATAGGTTTGCACAGTTGACAGTATTAATTTATAAATCATCTCCCTGTGTAAGCTTTCATTTTGGTTCCTTGAAAGGGGTTTTCCAGCCTGTCTGGTGATGTGTGCGGTGCGTTGCCAAGCAATAATGGAAATGAACCCATCAACTCATGGTCCCCTTCCCAGGATAATCTGCCGCCCCATCTGCGCGCTTGCAGCAAACTTCTGCTATTGCAACATCTGCCCAATGGTTATTATACAATCCTTTTAATATATTCTAGAGGAGCCATTACCACCACTGTGCCTAGATGGGATACCAATAAGGCCTCAGCAGACATGCCAGAGCAGCCTCTCCAGGGGATTGAATAGGAGCCAGATTCACCATAGTCAGTTAAGTACACATTCCTTTGGTACATGTGTGGTTAATCTACTTTTAATTGAGCTCCATTGTTTTCATATATTTAGTAAACAAACCTGCATAGGTACAAAAGCTGCTGCTTGTTGACAACACAAACAGTATGCAGCTTGCCGGAGCTTTGGGCAGGCACCCTTGGCAGTAGATGTGGTAGAGTGTATTTAATGTGCAGACATATTTCTTTGTGCTTTTTGCCTTTTTCTTTTTTTTAACATTTCCTGGATTTTTGTGTCCCAGCAGCTAATTCTGTGTGATTATCACAGCTGAGTGTAGGTGCAAACACAAGGTCTTGCTCCATGCAGAAATATCTCTGTGCCAGCATTGTTAAAGGCTGTGAACTGGGTTTTGTTTTGGTTTGCTCTCCCTTTTTTGATTAATATTAAGCCTCTTTAGACTGGGCTAAAAAGGCAGGGTTCTGCCACTGTGATGACTCTTTTCTTACTGCCTTAATGGGAACAGAGACACATCATTCACTTTTCACCTGCCTTTAAAAGAACAAGCATGCTATATTTTACTTTCCCTATTGTTACTCAATATTCAGCACATGATATCTAAAGAAACTTTGGCATCCTTTGTTTGGCATATTAGATAACAGTTGATTAACAAAAGAACAGGGCAGTTCCAAAACAAGGTTGAATCATCTACTTCCTTTTTTTTTTTGACATGTTTTTAATGTGCTTTGTATTGCCTGTAAGGTGCTCTAGGAAGAAATGTCCACGTCAGGGCCAGTACCTTGTTCCTGTGCTGAGAGATGAGAGATGTTTGGGGCAGTTGCTAGATCAGCACTTTGCTTGGATCCATCAAATCTCCCATGGAATCACAGAGGAGCTGCCCAAGAGCCAGCCCCCTTCCTATCAAGCCTGACCCTGTTCCACTGTGTCACTACAGAGAGGACAGGGTGGATTGTTGCCAAAGACAGTGGTGTCCTCATTTCTTCCCTTGAGAGCAGTGCAAAAAGTTTCTGCTGGCTGAATAATCTTTGTTAGTACGCATTTCTAGATGGCAGCTCTTCTCCTGCCAGGGGGTTATTTATCCGTAATCAGCCTCATTGTGTTTAATATACCCCAGTATTACATTCCTGACTAGGGGCTCCTCTGCAAGACAGCTCTCAGCCCATCCTCTTTGCAGTGGGGGATGCTGCATCCGTTCATCAGGATGCTGTCCTTCATCTTAGCAAAGTCTCAAAGTGACATCTAGTGGAATACCTAGTCTCTGTGGGGAAATTTAATTAAACCACAGTCCCTTTATACCAGCACAAATATTGTGAAGGAAAACAACTCAGCTCCTTTGACATTTTTACAAATAGGTTCAGTGGAAACTGCTGTGTTTACTTTAACTGACATTTGTTTTTTCAGTCAATTATCCCTCAGTCTTTTTTGTTCCATAATTTATTACATGCGGCTCAGCCATAATAATAAATACAAAGTTGTTTCCCCCTTCTGTTGTTGTCTTGCAGACTGTGCTACGAACAAATTAAATAAAAATGAGTCCCCCTAATCTCCCTTGCTTTCCCATCTCTGTGGTAGCCTCAAACTATTTATTATGGACCTTAGCAGTCTCATATGGAGCAGCGTTTAATCCCAAATGTGAACAGAAGATTAGTTTGCAAGTCTAGCATTTTTCTCCTCATACTTAGGTCCTGCTCCAAACTGCACTAAGGATATTAAGAGTTTTTGGGGGTCTTTTAACTTCAGTGGTCTTTGGAGCAACCGCTTTGACCATGAAACTTAAACACAGCTTTTAGCCAGATGACATCTTTCTGACTTAGTTGCTTTATCTGAACTAAAAGACAAACACTCCACCTTGATGCAGTTCTTCACTTCTCACTTTTAAATTTGTTCAAGAATTTCAGGAATCTTGAGAACTCTCCAAAGAAAATCCATGCAAAAACACAATTTATAAGAGGAGGGCCCCTATAATCAGGGGTGGAATCATAGGCTGGACTTCTGCAAGTGTTTCCATTGACTTCAGTGCTTGTGTTGTAGCCAATGCTGTAATGACAAATTATTTTTCTAACTCTTCAATCAAAAGCTGCTGCAAGAGAGGAGAAACATAATTTTTTTTTTTCCTTACTGTTTAAGAATGAAAATAACACGTTTGCAAGGACAGAGCATGTTCCTTGCAAGTCTTAGGCATGCAGCAGCTGTGCTTTAGGTGACTTAAGAAAAAGCAGTGGAACAACAGGGCACACTATGCACTCATTTAATCCATCAGGTACTGTCATGCTGCTACTTTTCTTTGTGCACAAAAATAAACTGATCTTTAATTGAAAACTTTTATCAAAGCAAACCAAATATTTTACAGCCAAAAAGCTTCAGTTAGTCAGTTTGTCTGAAAATATTTCCATTTTCTGAGCAGTTATTTTTCATAAAATCCTACCAGTTGAAAGCTATTTTTCTTCCATTATTCTTCATAAAGAGCAAAAGGAGCACCTCAAGACCTACACAAAGTTTTATATTCCATCTGGGAAGTTCATCAGCCCTCCACAGAAATGAAGCTATTTAAAGGAACAATAGAGATGTGAACATTTGGAGTTTGGAAAGCTGAATTCACTGAGAGGAATTATTTTTCAAAGTCCTTTTCAATATGACTTTTGCCACTACTAATACAGTGAATCTGTGACATATCCAATGATTCTATAAAAGTCCTTCATGTTCGGTCTCCCAAATAAGTCAGGAAAACAGTAGGACAAAGACAGGGAGGAGGAAGGAAGAAATAGGAAATAAATATAACAATCAGTGGTATTTTATAAGGATGTAACAGTGCTATTTTTTTGATTCCTTGTACTTACAAGCTTACATGCATTTAGCTTAGAAATACTTTCTTGCCATAAAATGCTTTACACAGAAATATTTAGAAAATCAAGTAGAAGAGGGATTTCCTCTCATCAGCTTGGAGAAGTGTTAAGTTCACAGATCTGTTAATTGGGTTTATAGTAGAAAATGCCCTTCAGATGACAATTGTCCTTGTGGGCCATAGATTCACTTTGATTTCTGTAATAAGTTCCCCAGATGTCAAGGGAAGGGGCTTGGTATGGCTCTTAGAGGAGTTAGAAGGAAAAACAAAAAAGAAAAACCAAACCTAAAACTGAAAATGTGTTATGGATTTACTGCACTGTCTTTCCTATGAGTCTGTTCTTCCTGGTCTGATACAAAACCTGTTTTGTACCAGGTATGGATGACAGCTTAACTCCTCTCACTCTGGCCTGACACTGGTAGGGCTTCAGAGAAATCCTTTGACTCATATTAACATAAAAGCAAAGCAAAAGACTAATTGAGCCATGTGTATTTACGTATGCCACACAGAATACATGCTGTCACACCTTTGCTAATGTAAATTACAAAACCAGCTTTATAACTGGAGAGGTAGGCAAACAGCGTGAGTGCAGCCCAACACACTGGGGAAAGCTTGAGCAGATGGTCCTGCCCAGAGGAAAGAGGGGAGCAGCCCAAAGGCTAAGGTTGTCATCCAAGGGTAGAATGCTGAAGCAGAGGAGTCAAAGAAAAGAGGAACAGATCTGTAGTCTGCATTACCATGTCTCTTTTGACATTTAAACACTTCTCCTATCAGCTTCTCTTTTTTTCGATCTTTTTTTTTTTCCCACTTTAATTTGGAGGAAAGTGGGCCAGCTTTTTAAAGGTTGATTTCATTGGAAATTAAGCATTTGAACAGCTCTAGAAATCTGACCCAGAAAGATCACCCCCAGTGACATTGCAAGCACACCAAAATGGCTGAGCTATTCTACTGCAGCTTTTGTGAAAAGATGAGTTCAAACTTTGAGATGGGTTTGCTAATTCTGTATCAAAATATGTAAAATTATATAACCTTTTTTATGAGATACTATTTGATAAGGATTAGTTTTAAGTTTAAGGTAATTTGATTGAATGTATTCATTGAGATAGGATTTTTAAATTGCCATTCCACATTTCAGATTACCTACAGAAATAAAGGAATGAATGATCATCGCTTCAAATAGGGACATTTGCCCTAGAATAAGGGCCAAATCCTGCCAGTTCAGCCCAAGCTAGAGACTAGTAACAACCTTCTGAGTATGGTTCTGGCCCTGGTATCCAAAAAAAAATTAAAAAATAATAAAAAATGACCACACGAGAGAACTACACCTGTGCCTGTCAATAAGAAGATTCTTCAGAGAAGTTAGATAAGCATGTGACACAGACACTACTGCATATAATTCCTAATTTCCTGACAACCAGTTTACTTTTGACCACCAGCAGGGTTTCTTTGTTTTTCATTAGCACATGGCTAAAGCTCTCAGTGTAACCATATCCAGATTGCTAATGAAAAAATATTGTCTGGAGTCACATATGTAATCTGGAGACCATGGGTATAATGAGGGTAGGGAGCAATGTATCAACCTGTCCATGTACTGAGCATCTTTGCTGTCACGGCCATGACTGAGGCTATGTTGTGCTGCTTTTTTGGGCAGATGTGTGTGAAAATCTGCCTCTAGGTGGAGTTTCCATAGGGTAGTGCTTTCGCAGACTTCAAGCCCTTTCATCTTTCTTTTTTTTTTTTTTTTTTAATTTTTTTACTTAGGACACTATCTTCACTACTGAAAATTTTAATTGAATTCTCACCAGCTTAATAGAAACAACACAGATCCTTACATTTTGTGAAATGGGATACGTCACAACAAAATTGCCTCCATTTTTCATATCCTGCTCCAATTGCAAATGATGCTTATCACGTACTGTGATAATTTTTGGTGAGGACTGTCAGATTTTCAGATGTGGCTCTGTGCGATAGAAGCTATATGATAAGGCAGGCTGAGGATAGTAACAAATCTTTTGTCGCTGCATGTATGGCCACAAAAGCACAGACTCCTCCATGGCCACAAAACCAGTGTGGCATAAACACAGGAAAGATCCTTCCTAGAACCAGAATAAAACTGATTCCCATGATCTGAGGCACTCTGAACTCACTGTCCACTTTACCGTGAAACACAAGTAAGGCTGTTGCTGTTGTGAGGTACAGCATGTGCTTTAGGGTGCTATCCTGTCTTCTTTTTACTCTCTGCTCTCCCATACGTTTCAGTCAAGGTTTTATCTACAAACGCCTCATTGCAGATCATACTGCACCTCGTTCTTATGGTGGTGTAAAGTTGATGCTCGGGGCACAGGGGGAGAAGGAGCGGAAGAGGGAAGCAATTATTCTCCCCATACGTGAACGCTTCCTCCTTCTCTTCCACCCCTTAGAAGCACAGGAAGTTCATCCTCAAACCATATGGTACCTAGACATATGCTGTGAGTCTTGGGGGAATGCCAGGGCCCAGCAGTACCCTCAGGGGCCAGAGGGCCCTTCACCTCGCCTCCTCTCCCCAACTTTCCATGGTACGGCTTCCTTCACGAGTTTCCTTATCACACTTCTGCCAGTGCGTCTCCTTCCTGGCCGGCAACACCTGTGCTGCATTACAGTGCAGAAAACAATACCCACAGTGAGACAGGCAAACTGTATTTCATTTGTCAAGGCCAGAAAAGCCACTGGAATGAATCCACTCTGCAGCCTTTGATAGTCTGTTACTGAGAGGCTGGGTGGAGGTATGGGGGCGCTCCGGGAAGAGTTACCTCAAGGCCTTTATATCCAGGTTTGAGTCCACCAAGCTACGTTTGAACCGAGCCGCGGTAATTGTTTCATTACTGTGATGTTCTGTTTCTCTATCCATTGGCCATGATGTAATCAAAGTCACTTGACGTGGAATTGGCGGACACACAACGGTTTGTCTGCTTTGGCATTTGTGATCCACTTTGTTAGTAGGACCTGCTTATAATTTAAAATATGTGATTTCTTTAAAGTGGCATAGTTTTGAAAAATAGCATGTGATGCACTAATAAATTATTCAGTCTTCTGAACAGGCTACATGAAAAGCATATTTTTCCATCTGCATCTGGCTAGGCATTTGCAACTGTTTCTCTTGGATCTGCACTGCAGCACACTTAGCCATGGTTTTGTGACCTCCAGAAAGGATTAATGCAATATGTTGTGCACGGGGCTGCTAGTGAAGGTCACTTGGAAACGCAGACTAGTGCGACATGTGGCTGCCCACCTGCTCGGTGCTGTTAGCTGCAGGGAGCCTGTTATTCTGTGTCTCCAAACCGTAGTGAGCTCATGCACTGCAAACAGGCAGAGGGCCCAATTCCCTTCTAGCCTTACTCCAGCTAAGTGCTACAGTGCGCGGTGCTGCTGAGTTTGCTGGGGTTATTTCTCACGGGACCAGTAATAGGAGAATATCTACAGTTACTGCAATGCCACTTAAGAAAATCAGAACTTGAGACTAGACCCTTAAAACCTCTTTTTGCAGAGCTAAAGGAGAACTAGGTCTAACTGCTGGCAATAGGGAGGTCCTTTACGGTGCCTGTCAAACTTAAACTCACCCGTTAGCAAAAATTCATCCTTTGGGTTTTGACTCACTCTCTAGAAGTCAGTTTGGATTAGACACTACGTTTTTTTGGAATAAAGATGAGATCAGCTGCAGCCCTCAGGACCCCAGTCTAAACCCAAGCTCTTCTTAAGAGGAGGAACATCAGGATGGCGTTAGACCAAGGGAACTAAAACCTGTTGGCAGCTCAAGACATTTTTTTGCTTTCTCTCTTGCTTGGGAAATGGTGTTGTGCAGTCAGATCTGAGATAGGAAGACTTAATGGTGGAGATATGGTTTTTTAGAATTTTATTTACTTACTGGTTTTATTGTGTACCTGCCTTCCTCATTCAGGGGTGTATTTCATCAATCGAACAAGCAGCATTTGTACTACACATTGAAATGAGTACTGCAGTAGTCTGTGACAACCTGCAGAAAGCCAAAATGGTCTCTGTACCCTTAAATCTAGAGCATTTCATAGGTATACTCTGTTGTTAGGCACTAGATAAACAATGATGATACAGACTTAAAACAGAGCCACACAAAGCATTTTATTTCTGTGGCAAAAGCTGCTCAGTGTGCCAAAAACATAACCATGGTCACATTCAGCTAAAATAGATCAGGATTTGAATGCCCTGGGCTTTAATTTTGATGAAAGACTTTTGCATACCAACAAAAAGGGGAATAATCAGTACTGCCTAGGGTCTGGCATCAGTCAGGCTCCAAATGGTTTCTTTGCCAAGGTAAATACATCTTCCATATCTTGGGATAGGCTGGATGTCTAATATGTCAGTACCAGAAGAAAGCAAAAATTGGGCATGTTTAGACTAAGATGAGAAGTTTGAGTCCTACATGACAAGGAAAAGGTACATATTCTTGTTAACTGTGACAAATCTGGGAAGTCAGAATCCTCATTATATGTAAGAAAAAATAAAAACAATGAGGAAAAACAATTAGCCAGATTATGATCTCCTATTATTTTAATGTTCAATTTAGGAGAAGAAGTATTAAGACAGACCATGAATGAATATGATATATTGCACTTTGACTAGATGTATTAGGCACAGATTTAAATGGAGAAAGGTGGGGGAGTGTGTCACCTCTCTCTCCCTACCACCTGCATCACCACACTGGGGCAAATGCAGACAGCACAGCCAAGATCATGCCTCCCAGCTCAGACAAATGGTCCTCAGCGCTTGTTCTCCTATGGACCTCATCCCCCTCTGTCCCAGCACCTCACTGCCAAGTGTCTCCTGCTTCAGCTTCACATCCACAGTATGGAAAGGCTTTGTCAGTTCCTCTCATAAGGGCACTCCAGTTTCAAAAGAAACGTCAAGAAAGACATAATTACCCCACTGCCATTAGCACTACTGTCTTTCCTTGTTATGACACCTGCCTCTGTACGGATTGATACACAGGATCTCACACGCAGGGAGAAACAACTTGAGACACTTGGTCATATGTTCTACCGAACCCTTCTGCCACTCCTCCTGGCTTCCATTCGTGCCTGCACAAAACAGACCACATAGACAAAAGGTCTTTGTCTGGCTCGCGTGTACACAAGAAGCATACATATGTGATAGATAGAGGTAACTGAATCCAGTGAGACTTGGCAGTGGAGAAAACTCATGGGATCAAAGCTGAGAAAGGGTCTTACCAGTCAGTTGGGCAGTTACTGCCCTGATAATTTGGGGACTAGGGACCACAACTTTTTGTCATCTTCTGAGCAGTGATGCTCGCATTACCCATATCACATTAACTCAGCCCTTGACCATGTGTCAGCAGATAGCTAAAGGATGATATTTCACAGCTCTACAGTAGCTAGGTTGGCCTTCTGCAAGGCTCTTAACCTTGAGCTAATAAGTATTGTCCTTCAAGAGGTAAAACATTTAACTGCAGCTGTTTACTATTTACACAAAAGGACTGACATGTGAGCCTTCCCATCATGCAGTTTGGCCCATGTGAACTTTGTTCAAAAACAAAAGAGAAAAAAAGTTCAGATTTTATTACGTTTGCAACTTACAGAGGGCAGACTGTCCTCAGCTGTCGCTCGTGAGCTCTTTCTTGAGCTTTGCTCATTGTCAGAGACAATATTAATTATTTCAGTCATTTTCTTTTTCATTTATTGTTCAACACCAAACCATGAAAAATGAACACTGACGTAATGATTGATCATGAAGCTGGGGGTTGAAAGTGAAGGCTAGAACTGTTGGGCTGTATATGAAAAGGGTTTGGGGGTTTTCTTTTTTTTAGATGATAATATATTGTTTGTGAATGGGTTATTTATTAGAGCCATGTGTAGCCTAAAAGGTTTGTAAAGATGATTACTAAAGCATATCCATATGTGGAATGTGTGTGCATATTTGTAAACTTGGCAATTTGTCCAGAATTTTTTTTAAGGTTTGTAGAAAAAAGATCTCTGAAATTGTGTAGAGTTATTCTTTTTCTTAATAGCAGGCAATACATTTTCAAAGCTATTGTGCTTTGCATAACTCATGCTTTAGTTCTGACATTAGATGCATATGTACTGTTATGTACTTCTAGAATGATGAATAATCTAAACATTTGATAGTCTGGCATCAATCTTAGCAGAAAATTGCTTCTTTGCCAGCATATCATATTCTCCAAATATTGCATTAGATCAGATACAGACCTCTTAATACATCTGTGTTGGAAGGTAACAAAACCTGGGCATGACTACACTACTGTTGGAGATCGGAGTACTTTAATGAGAATTGTCATATTTTTGTTAAATTTTGGAATCCTGAGGTCCCAGATTTTTCTTAAAGAAACTTTTGGCCAGGTCACACTCTCCTGTGAGTTTTGGAAATAGAAATGGTGGAGACTCAGGCAACAAACAAATGATCTTGTTTCCCACTCTTAATGAGCTAGTCTAAATGCAAAACTGTTGCACTACCATGTGCAGAGGAGTTCAGCAATAGCACTGGTGAGGCCGAGAACGGGACTTTTTCTGCCATATGTTCCAAGACACTACAGATATTAACGGGAACGGGTTCTGTTGGGTCTGACGGCATTAAATCAGGCATTGTACAAAGAAAAACATCCTGCAGTGCACCTCAGAGGCAGGCTGCTATCTATTAGGCTCATTTTAAAGGAAATGAGGAAAGTGGCGCAGGCAGGTGAGGCAGCCCAAACATAAAAGGAAAACCATTAGCTGATACTGCAGAGAGGAAACGGGCTTGTAACTCAACATTGACAACAGTCAGTCAGCGGAAAGAAACTCAAGTACTTGTGTACGCAGCGATATTCAGTCCCAGGGCTTGGTTGCTACTCCCCAGTCTGGGGTGATGCGCAATTATCTGCAATAATTTCCCCTCAGTGCTGTTCAGAGGTGTGCAAATGCACTAGTTCTGTCTCCTCAGGGTGTCCATAGCGGCACATGCTGGTGCTCTGTGCATCACCCTGTGAAGTCCACCTGTTGAGCTTCTTTGTGACTATTTCCCAGTATGTGCGTAAATGTCAAAGTAATGAAAGAAACAGATAAAAGCAACTCGACAAAACAGTTTCACATCCTTTCCATGTAGTTGAGAGTTTATATTTCAGGAAATAGGGATGTGGTTAAATTATGCATGTAGTTAAGTGCCTTGTTTTATCAAGGCATAAATATTTATTTACAGTGCTCATATAAATGAAGGCAAGGATCATTTAAATTCATTTTCAGGTTGCCATAATGCCTCACCGGTTCAGACTGGAATTAAGAAAGATCAGAAAGTCATGTCACAAACACACTGAATATATAAAATACAGGTTTACTAGAGAAAAAAATCTAGTAAACAGACCAATCTGAAACTCAATGAGAAACTTAAAAGGGATTTGGGAAGTCAAACACTGGAAGCTATGATTTGCTTCTCATGTTAAAAATAGCACCTCCTTCACATCTCCTTAGGATCAGGCTTATTTCAAACAATTCTCATTTATGGAGACTATTCTATGGAAAAATGTTTAATATATTAATTTTCCTTTAGACAGACACTTCAACTGCAATAATAAACCATACATGAATTCTATGAACAGATTTATTTTACATCAAAGCTATGTTTTATGCCCATAAAGAGTTTTGTGTTACAGCCCAATGTGGAAAAAATATGTAGAAACAGGGAAGCATTTAATTCCTAAAATATGAAATTAATGTCCTTGAAAAGGGCATACAGTGCCTTGTCAGTGATGCTACTATTTATCTTCAGGTAACGATTATTTTGGGGAGCAATTTAAATATTTAAAATTAGTAAGGAGTGAATGCATAGAAAGGTATGAAAACATGTAACTAGGTTCTGATTTTTCAGCTTGGCTGTAACTAGTTTGTAATTTTATACCAACAATTTTATGGAGGAGGGATGTGGGGGGGCTGCAGTAATTGTGGGTGTGATTCGTGCCAGTGTAAAAGTCTGGCTTTTTTCATTTTAGTCAAAGATCAGCAATGGTTACAAAGGGTTTAAACCATTACTGAGTACTTAAAAATTTCTCACCAGATGTCTGTATGTTTATGTTTTCTAGCCTGATGTTTAATTGGGCATCTAAGCAGTATCAGTGGCTCTATGATTCTTTGTGTTCACAGAAATGGAAAATAAATCCTTACTAAATTCATCAAATTAAATCCTTGATACATCCCATTGCTTGGTATCTTGCAACGTTTCTGTCTTAGATTATTTCATCCATCACCATTTATTTTCATAACTTTTTCCTTTGTGACTGTCAAGGACTTCATTAAATTCTTTAAATTAATTTGGGCTCATTTATGTTAAATTATTGCAGCTTACCCTTTGTACACCGTGATGTGGACATGCACAAGATGTATTGGTGGCTACTAAACTGTAATACTTGATCAGCTGCTCCTCCCCTGGGCATTTGTACCTTCTGTCTGAACTTTTATTACTGCCTGCTAAATTATAGCAATCCCATTAATGCCTAACAAATGTCTTTGTTCTCCTGGAATTGTCACTATATGTTGGTCTTCTCCCAGCTGCTGGTTACATAGTTCCCAATCTTTGCCATTTATCTCAGATGCAGGTCTGGCCTCACTTGGGTTAGTTGGAGCACCGTAAGTTCTCCGTCACTATATCAAGATACTTTCCTGTCTCTTCTACACTGTGTATTGAGTCCCCATTTTTCCTTTTGGCTATCTGGCCTTGTATGCTGGGGGAAAAGTCTAACAAAGAAGATTACTTTAGAAATGTTTTAACAAATTCTGTTAGTCATCCATCCAGATTTACCGTTGTTTCCAGTGTGAACTATGATCACTATATCCAGTTCTCCCTTACACACCACTCTTCCAGTACACATGAATAATTTATTTTATTTTATTTGCTGGCAGTTAAAGGTTCTTGGCATTTGAGAAAGTAAGTGTTGGCATTCCCAGTCCTGCGATCATCAAATACAGATAAATATTCCCCTGCAGATATTCAGGGTGAGTTATGTTTCTTGCTACCTGAGCTGATAAGGTTGCAAATATAAATGCATTATAAATATAGGTTTTGAAAGCATGAATGAGCAGTTTCTTCCCTTTTCCATTTCAAATTGTATGTGAGAATATCTGTCCCATTGCTGGTAATTTTTGCACAGCAAACACCAAATTTATTTTTCAGACACAAATGATATATCATTTGGTTGTAGCTGTCTCTATGAGAAAATGGTATCAGGTAAGATGGGTAGTGTCATAATCCAAGAGTGCCTGCAAAAGCATCATATTCTACATTTCTCAGAGGAATATAACATAGTTACAAGGTCACCTTTTGGTATTTACTGTATTACTGGTAGGCCACCTATCCTCTTGGTGTGTGAGTAGACATTCCCTTCTTACAGAACTGCTTCTTCACCAGTGACAAACACCAAAAGCAACAAAATTCAGAACACATGAGATACAAAGACAAAGGTCTTTCCAGTGAATTTGTCTGCTTTCTGTGGCAATGGTCTGTACCGCAGGTCTGAACCAAAGTCATGTGGCCAGGCTTTTTCCCATATCCTGGACTGGTGAGGACAGACCACTGCAGAAGCTAAAATGCTTGCAGTTTTTAATGCCTGGTCACTACATTGTGATTATTTGCTTTGACTGTTTTTGCAGTGGTGTTGGTAGTTAGTGTAGGCCTTGCTTGGCTGAGTATTAATGGCTAAATTTTAGGGCCATGGAGAGCTAGGGGTAAGAGGAAGTGAGACAGAGGAAAGAAGGAATCATCCTAAGTCTGTAAGACATGTATAGTCATCAACTATGCAAGGTGAGGAGAAAATAATGAACTATTTGATAATATTTAAAAAGAAGCATTTGGATGAAAGCAGAGGAGGCTAAGAAGCTTCTCCCTTCCCAAAAGTATTTCTATGAGATCACACCAACAATTTGATAAAAAATGTACTTTCCATCTTTATTAACTCTCCCAGTTGTCTTCCAAATAACCACAGAGTGTGAACTTATACTTGGGTTGCACCACACAAAGCTAGACACGAGAATGGGTGACACTTCATAAGGCGTTTCCTTGCTGGAAAGGCATAGTGCTTTGGCTGTGTATATGTGCAGACTAACTGGATTTAGCAGCTATTGTTTACTGAATAAATGGCTAATAAGCACAAGATACTACTGATAAAAAAAAATAAAATTGTATTTAGTAACTTGTTAATAGTTCCAAAGGTGTCTGTGAAGCAGGATAATAGATTCAGCTTTGTATTGTATCAGTGAAGAACAGCAACATCTTCTGTCTCTGACAAATGGCATACTTTTCACAGAATCGTAGAATAATTTAGGTCGCAGGGACCTCTAGAGTCACCTCATCAAATCCACTATTCAAAGCAGAACAGAGTAACTCAAGTTACTCAGGACCTTGTTCAGTATTTTCTTCAAGCTGAGGTTGCTTTTAAATGTAATTTGTTCCATGTCACCATCAACTGGTCCACTTCTTGTATGCCTGTTTTGCTCCTGGATAATCCATGGAGCATCCATGTCAGTCAAGTTATTCCTCTTCTACATTGCTTTGACAAGAGAATGGCTTTGAATAATTTGCTGTAACTGCACAGTACTCTCAAAGAACCCAAGAACTGATGAAATTTACACATCAGGGAACCCTTAATTTTTTTAATAAGAGGCTTTTTAGAATGTCTGGGGTTTTTAGAACATCTTCAGCTGAATGCTTATCCCAAGAAATGGTTATTTCTAAAGCCCATCTGAGGGACCCTGCAACTTCAACTGCAACATGCCTTAAGTAAGCCAAATTCTTGTCTGTGCTACGTGTGGCTTGTAACTATGTGAAAGAAAATATGGCTACAAACAACACTGATCAAGTAAGAGGAGGACATAAAAGGCAACAGCTTTGGATGTAGATGGTCTGCACTTGCCTCCATGCCATCCCTAGTTTAGTTCGGCCTGTACCTATGGCACGTGATGGTCATATGTTTCTCAAGAAAAATTATGAACTTTCTAATAGATTGTATCTCTGAAGTCATTGTTTAATGCAGAAAACATTACCAGTATTTAATGCAAGAAATGGATGCAGTGAATGTGTCACCAGCCTTCCTGAGAAGCAAAATATTACTGACCCTCGTATTTTCTTTCACATATTCTATTGCTAGTCCAAACATCTCTTCTTCTCCACTTCCACAGCAATAATTATCAATTCCTAGATAAGGCAAGAGTGTATCAGGCCTGAGCACAGGCCTGAGCTCTATGCAAATGCGGGAGGGAAAACTGGAGAACAGCTGCATAACTATTTTATTACTGAACAGGACTCTTTGTCTAACGTGTCAACCACCCCACTGGGAATCTCTCATTCTGACACAATAAAAGAGAACCAGTTTTACAAATGAATGTTCAGATGCTGAAAAAACCAAGTCCCAACTCATATGCTCTGCATGTTACCTTTCTGTTTAATAAGGTGCAGTTTATATTCCAGTTCACCCCTTGCTTTTTCACGTCCAGTTAAGCGTGTCAAGTGGGTTGAGATGTACATACCCTGCAGCTGTGGCAGTCTTCCCTGATAATAACATAAAAGGGATTAACTACAAACACATTTTAAAATAATTCTTCCTCTTGGCTGTTTAGTTTTAAAGTGCTCATTTTATTCATTTGACTTGCTCACCTGGTTTAACACTGCAGTGAAAGACGTAAAACTAGGTCCTCTGGGAAGCGTGGTAATATAGCTCTCACCATCGCAACAACACTGGCCCAAGTTACATTTGCCCAGGCTCTGTCCCTTCATTTTCAGGAAGTCAGACAACAAAACTGCAAACCTTTTATTCTAAGCCCAGTGAGCCCTGTGTGTGTGTCAGGCATCTGCCAGGTTCCTCCGTTCAAGTCTGTAGGATTTGTAGTCTCCAGGAAAATGATCTCACTGTTCTGTCTGAGGTGCCTTTTGCGCCCATGGTTGGAGTATGTGTGCATGTACAATGCCTGCAACTGTAACTGTCAAATAAGACAGCTGTTGGGTGTGGGCCCAGCTTTAGAAAAATTAGCTTTTCAGTAATTTGCAATTGCAGCACTTACAGTTTGATGACTCTGTAGCCAGAGACCAGGTTGTGGCCACTGTACGCAGAGGTGAATGATGCAAGAAGCCTCCCTTTGCCTCTGTCTGAGGCACTAAACAGTGCCTCCATACTATGGCAGTCCCCAAGAGCTCTGAGGCCAGGCAGTGCTCCTCCCTTCGAGCATCAGTTCTTTATCAGCAACATGAGTGGAGGTACAGAGGGATCAAGTAAAATGCAGAGAACAAACATATGATGCTGGTCAAGAAAGAGGAGACAGTAACAGCAGCTTGAGTCAGTGGTGCGAGTCCGGACAGCAAAGAGGCACAAGCAGGTGACGGGGAAGGGACACCAATAGATTTTGTGTCATGAAAGGACCAAAAGGTCAGCATGGCCAGTCAGGAGAAACACCAGCCATCTAAGAGACAGAGAAGAGAGATTTAGTGGAATAAGAGGGGAAATCCCAACTCTTTGAGAATGACAGACTCTTCGTGACAGAAGCACTTTTTCTGAGTGATTAATTGATCAATTAGGTAGCTTTACTGCAGCTTTTCTATAGATGGATGAAGCACTAGCGTAAGGTAAATCAGTTGCTGACAGAATCTGTGCCCTTCCTTAGATGCTGGCAGACATAGGTGTGCCTCAGCAGGGAAGGGAACTTCGTCAGCATTTGAATGAAGCCAGTAGCCACCTGCAACACAGTTTCACCATCTGAGACCTTTTTTTATTTCAAATGTGGCATGTATTCAGTTTTATTCCTGTCTCTTAAACTTTATTCCTTGCTTTTCCACTGGCCTCCTGGTTGATCTTGGGCATTTTTTCAATCTACATACCTCAGTTTCTACTGTACAATAACATAAAATAACCTGTCTAAGGATGCTCTATCAACCAATATATGGGGGCTCCGAATTTAGGAGAGGAAAAAATATTTTAGTTAGATTAAATTACCTTTTTTAAAATAACATTCTTCTAATGCATTTCCTTTCCATTTGAAATGCATTTTATCAAGTGTTGCATATAATTAATTATATGTGACTTCTCTCATCTACCTTATTTTAGTTTTTACTTTATTTGACTGCAGAACAATTTGAATAGAAGCCAGAGAATACCAAACATTTAGTTCATCTGCCTCTGATATTGAACAGCCACATTACAGGGGTTGTGCCTAGCCAACTAACTAGGAGATGTCTGTAATAATGACAGGTCCTGACTCTTTCTGAAAAACAAGGTTTGCTTATCTGACACTAAAATCTCTGGCTTTGACACCCAAAACTGAGAAGCACACTGAATGTCTGAGAAGCATATGTTCCAAATCAGCTGTCAGTAAATGACCAAGCAAATGCATGGAACAACGTAGACATTCTTCACACATTGCAAATGCTATGACCCTTTCTCTCATTTTTGAGTTTTTCCTTTACACTCACATTCAGCTGGAAACCTCTCTAAAAGCCAGGTACTGTGGTACACAATGGGGAAATAGCACTGGGAGTGATTGATTGCAAAAATGGAAGATCTATTCTGTAATCATATGCTGGGAGAAGGAGCGGGTGACAGGACTTGGTTTCCCATTTCAAATAAATAGACAGTGGAACAATCAGGAAACTGCCAAAGTAAATGAATTCAGCATGGCTGGAACACCGGCACATCGCTGCTTCAGAGAAGGTTTCTGTCACAGGTTACAGCATCAGTGGTGAAAGACACAGGTCTTCTGTTTTATTTTTCACTTCCTGAGCCACAGTCTGCTCTCTGCTATTCTAACTGACATCTGGAGGAGCACCAGTGAGTTCACTGAAATTAGTTGGGTTTTAAATGATTGTAACACAGATCAGATTCCTGCCCACTGTCCTTGAACCCCTGAGGATATGCAAAATGTGTGATGAACTCTTTCTCATGGGGATTTATACACTGATTTAACTGTTCCCAACAGCTTCTTTGCCACATTATGAGCTTTAGGTGAGATGGAAAAAATCTTTTAACTATGAAAAAGTGACAGAAATAAAGAAAAATTAGTTACTCTCCATGGAAATTGTAAGAGGTCCCAAGGCCATATCATAGCACATTATTCAGGTTTGGTTTAGCTATCAGCAGCAGCGCAGAACTTCTCTTCCAACATGTCTGAATCCGCATTTGATCTTGTAATTTGAGATATGTTAAATTAGAGGTTATCGTATTCCTTTACTTTGAAATCTGTCACGGGGCTTCTTGTAAAAGTCTTTGATTTTGCATAAGCTGAACATAAACATTACAACATGCACACCCTTGACTTGCACCAAACACTGTATCTTGACAAACTTCAGCAGTGTTGCATATGTGTGTAAGCAAGGGTTTACCAACATACTAGGTCATGCACAGCTTGTGTCAGGAGGACGGAGCATTCGAACAATATTACGATCTAATACCTGACACGCTTTATGTGAAAGCAGGACACTCCTTCATTAGCTGAAGGTCATAGATTATAATAATGCTTGGCACTTAACAATCCTGAAGGCGGTGTACTCCATCTAATTGAAATTTGCAATATGTAGGCATTTATGCACAGGGAAAGTAAAGTAGAGATTTCCCTAAAGGCATAGATAGAAGAGGAAAGAAGTCATAGGCACAGAATCCTAATTCTAATTCACTTCCTGAGCACCAGTCTTTCTTCAGGTTTCTGGCCACACTTTCTAATAATAAGGGAAGAATTGGAATTCCATCCAAAAAAAAGTCAAAATGAGCAATGAGTAATAAATCTATCATTCATGCTAAACCGTGGGACAATATTTTGAATAGCAAAGAGGTTTTTGGGGAGTATGAACAGGAAAGAAAAGCACAACAGCCACTGATGTTAGAATTTAACAGATTCTTACAAGCCCAAAATCATCCCTTATTTATCTTGCTACCTCACATCTTTTTCCTCAGAGCAAAATCATAGAGTAGGTACCAGCAGAAAGAATATTCACCCCTCTGCATATGAGAACATGTAACACTTTCATCTTGTACAGACTTTGCATGTGAATGCATTTATTAAGCTGAAAACCGTAACATTACCGTTTAGCTTATATTAACCACAGAAGTAAGAGAGAAACCCAAATCTGACCAATTCCATTTTGATATTTCGAGAGGTTTTATTCTCTTTCTACCAAATTTTACTAATAAATTCATACTCCATAATGAAATATTCAATACTTCAGAAATCACAGTTGCGTAAAGCTCACTTCAGCTGGGAGTACAACTCCCTGACATTTTTCACACTTGATTCTGTGGTGTGAGAGACATTCACAAAAGCCAGCTCACTTGGCTCTCTCCAGGCTCATTTGAGGCTGGCTGTGAGTGTTTGGAGTGGCTAGGGTCACATCCCTTTTATTGAGTTGCCAACTCAAGGGACGCATCCCCTTTGCTCAGAAAATTCCACGACATCTGCAAAGTTAAAGAACATTTAGGTTTATCTTCAGAGGCATTTTGGAATTTTTCTGCAAGCACAGCCAGCCCAACCTGGCTGAGTTACACCACTGATGGTCAGCAAGGCCACCTGCAGCAGCAGCAGGAGCAGCGCCCAAGTGTTCTGTGTTTGGGACGCAACCTTGCAGTGTTTATTCAAGCAGTATGCCATGGAGCTTGGCTTAAGTAAGAATGTAGGTTAAGTCCTACGTGTCATTAATCAATAAAGAGAGAGGCTGTAAACTGCAGAGTACGTGCAGTTGACTGGCTGTAGCCTGCAGTTTATAAAGTCTCCTTTCTTGTTATTCTGTAGGGCAGCATCATTAGCTAGAAATGTTTAAATAATCACATGTATTTTAGAGTGTCTACTCTGCTCTTAAAATTGAGTACATATACAATTCTTCTAAAGAGTTTCTCCATTTCATTGTATACTAGCCTAGAGAAGGTCTTAGCACTTAATAAATATTATCAACCTTTCAAACCATACTTTGCTTTCCTAAAACACTGTGCAAGTACCGTCTAGTGACATCTGAAAAATATGCAGAGATCAACATTCAGTAAAGGGAATTACACATGGCTTTTTACCCTTATTCAGTGGCCATAATTTTAATTCTTCTGGACATAAGGAACAGAGACAGCAGGCTGCCACCATCTCTGTGGTATTTTGTGGCTACCATCTTGATTTTTTTATGTCAAACTGGCCAAGTCAGGAAGGTCATTCTTAATAAAAGCAATATGGACAAGATGAATAGTATCAAAGAATTAATTTTTCAAGAAAGCAGAATGGTCTCTCACTGTGTCTTCTATTTCTCCTTGTGTTTTAAAACAGAGCAATACATGGAAATAACTTCTTTTAATAGGCTACATTTACTTTTGATTAATTGAAAAAAGGAAAATGATAGCGTGGAAAGCTGAGAAGTTTTTTTCCTAGCAGTACAAGCTAAAGAAAATATCATTTAAAATGTGGAAGACATTTTCAGGAGTTGAATAAACAGGCTCAGTTATTTACACTGAAAAATTCCAAAGATTAGGCTTCTGCTTTTTAATGTCTCAGCCCTAAAAGGTATATGATATATGTGTCCGGGTTGTTCTTTTTACATTTGCCCTGTAAGTGCAGAGTCCATTGATAGCTATTTAGAAAGCACCAAGGACTTGAGTGGGTGTTTTAGCAAAGCTAACAGGAGAGATATTTTAGATATAAGGACTAGTGTTTAAAACAACTTCATGAAATTGCTTGTTTCTATACACTGCTGGGAATCATCCCGGGATATCAGGGGAGCAGGGAGGCTTCAGAGGAAGTCTTGAAGAAGAAATGAGCCATAGCCAATGCTGCATCAATGCCAATGAGAGTCAGACTGACAGTTTAGTCAGGGTTAAACCAGTGGCCGGAATTTGGACACTCCTGAACACAAATGGTTAATGCCAGGGAGCTCTGTAGCTGACTGGCACTTCAGCCAGCCATACAGACATGGAGTGGCTATCCTGCTGTGGATGACATGTCTAACCTTTGGGGGGAAGAGCAAGGGAGCAGATGTACACAAAGATTACAACTAGTTGCTTTTTCATCCTGTTACATGGAATGTTCAGAATCATATTTATCCTTCTCTACAGTGGATTCACGCTATTTTTTCATCCATCTTATGCCTGCAAGGAGTCGTCCTTGCTGCTGAACAAAACAGGATGCTGCAAAATCGTTCAATAATCCAGAGAGATGTTTAAAATATAAGCCACCAGGTTTGATGAGGGTACAAGCCTTTTCCAACACTCACCAGGTCTCTGGAACGTTTTCCTTACTTTCTCTGAAGCAGTCAGATTTTGCATGGTCTTGCAAGAGACCTTTTTTGAGAGGGTTGCATGTAACACAAGGGTTTCTGGAGATGAGTGCAGAGTGTCAAATTTGACCCACTGCTGTGATTTAACTGCGCTGTTCATCGTGGCTGAGGATGCCTGTAACACCTGGAGATTTGTCATCTTCTGTGTAATTAGCTGACTTGGACTACCAAAGTAATGAAATTGAGGGTGCGGCAAAGTGAGGCTTGCCAGAGCCTCTGTCAGCTGCTGAGGAACAGAGTTCCAGAGGGATTAATGGGAATTGGTGGATCTTGATGTTTCTCAGAATCAGACCTACATCCCTTTAGGAATAACTATTGCCCCATGATCAATACAGTTTTCTCCAATTTAGAATATATTTGCACCCTTTGGGTTTTTTAACCTAAACTCCAATGAGAGCCTTGGTCTGGGGCACTTCAGGGACATGCAAAATTGAAAAGATCTGGTGGTCTAGGGAACCAGCTTGCACTGTTAACCTCTGACTCCCATTAGTTCCCAAGAAATGCCTAGTGATCGGTGTTGCTTAATTAATTTGTAGTGAACTGACAGAAAGATATAGACCTGTTTTCTCTTAATTGTGTTACTTTATAAATATGTCCTTTAAAAACCTTGTTCATGTTATTCTTTAGACTTTTGACCTCCTATTGCATCTTTCTTTGGCCATACAACAGATGGACTTGAACCTAGGACGGACGTTGTCAAGTCTTCGTTTAGTAGGGACTCTCCCCAGTATTGCTCCTAGCTGCTCTGCCTTGCAAATACCCCGTTTCAATAGAACTTAATACATTTGGAAAGTAAGCCTAGACCTTCATGTTAATCATAAATCAATTATGTTTATCCTTAACCTAGAAAGCATGAAAATTCCTTCTTTTCTTATTGCAAAATCCAGTAGGATATTCACAGTAATTATGCCACTTTTTATACAAATCGTAAGCTCATATCATAATCATTAGAGCTACAGCTTAGTACTTGTCTATCTTAGAATATTTGAAATGTCCATTTCAATTGCAGTGGAGGGTTGGGAATTTATTTATTTTTAATAGCTGAAGTAAATCCCTTTATGAACCAGATTTCCCATTTTTATTCCTCATGTAGCCTTTTGAGTTCAGTCAGATTTTACACAACCGAGTTCTGCATGAGGAAAGTGTGAAGGGAACTGCGAGGTTAAGCCTATGAAATACTATCCATGCCTGGTACCGTTGGCCATTGATTTGGCAGACAAGCACCCTCCAAGGTTGCTCCTTACACCCTGAGTCTGTAAATAGATTATGTCAGTCAAGCTGTCCCCACTGTTTGTTATTACTCTTACTCAAACTATCCAATGTGTTTATCAGATGGAGACCTCCTTTGTGTTTAAGGGATGTACAAGGACAGTATAAATGTGAAAAAAGGTGGGATGAAAGAAATATGCTTAATGCTGCTATATACATAAACAGCTGGGATACAGAGAAAGTAAAGATACTTCACTGTCTTCATGCCCCCAAATTTTGGGGGTTGGATATTTTTTTTTAGGGGGGGAGGGGATTGGCTTGGAGTGATATTTGGTTGTTGGTAGATTTTTGGGGGGTTGTTGTGGTTGCGCTTTTTTGGGGAGGAGGGGTGCAGAACAGGGAGTTGGGAATGTATTTACAATGCTGATCCCACCTGGAACACAGAGGTTCCAGCTTATAAGGAACTAGGAAAAATAGGTTAATCCACCATGTGTGGCTTGCACATATTATTCTATTCCCAGCCATGTCTAAAAACTGGCTAGATTCATCATGGGCTCTCAACTCCCTTAAACCAATTTACCCCATGTGATACTGACATTCTGGGTTTGGCTCACATTGTGACTAGCAGTGCCAGAAAAATAAATTCACTGCATCTTGCCTTACAGCTTAGATGGCAAGATGTCAAATAAGCACACTTCTTCTTATGAAAGTTCACATTTAATTGTCAGTGTCTAGGTCCCCAGCACCAGAAATATCCCATTATTCTGTGTGCGTTATGAAATGGGTGTCATGGGCTCATTTCTCCTGTTCGTCTCAGACTCTGTGGAATGTAAGCATGATCTTATGGTCAGGCCCTGCTGCCCTTTCCACATTAAGTACTAAACTGTCAGAATGAGTGGAAACAGGTGTATGCACGGAAAGAAAGATGGCTATATCTGAAAGAGTGATTTTGATTGTCGCAGCCATGGATGAAATTAAATCTCGCTGAGAAATGCAACCAAAATTCTTCAGATCATTTGTGCCCATCATAGCTAGTGACATATGTGCCAGCAAGCATGCTAATAACAGGGCATTTTAAAAAATCTCCCTTCATGGAAATGCTCGCTTCAGTTGCACATTATTACTTCTTGAAGACTCTCTGAAATATTTTGGCTTTGTGGGGTCAGACTTTGCACATCTGTCCTCAGTCTATATCCTCTTATTTCTGCATTGACCTTCAGTGGTCAGAAAGCATTTTTTTTAAGATCAGAAAGCCCACTTTATGCTAGCAAAGGGATAAGTGGGAACAGCAATTAGCTTGTCATATTCAGCACAACAGTAAATGCTGAAACATGCCCTTTGATTAACTGGCATCCTAACAAACGACAATGGCAAATCAGAATAAATATTCCAAGTATTTCACAATATCATGTGAAGTATCAGAGATGATAGTTCTGCCCCTGAGATTTCATTTGTTATTTCTAATTCAGCTTTTTAAAACTATGCAAAGATGCATGAGCTCAGCCCACTTTTTGCGCTTTTCTGTGGGAAAAATTCAAAACTTCCTAACAAGTAGGCCAAAACACGTAAATGTACCCTTCACCTTTCTTTCACTTCCCTAAAAATATTTGACTGAAATCAATCCCAGTCAGTTTGCATGTAATCGCCAGTGCTGTAAAACAGGCACCTGAAGGACCCCATCGTTTCCCATGGACTGTGCAACGGGCAGGGAGGTATTTGCTCTGCCTGGCTCAAGCTCTCTAGATGTAAATTGCACTTTAAAACTACATACTCTGCCTACAGGCTGAGGCTATTACTACATCATGCAGAAAAGCAGCTACTCTGTGTCAAAGTGCAAGTATGGTAACTAATTTTACAGGATATATAGGCATAATGAAGAACTGAATTACTACTGAATAGAGGTGTTTAAAGTGCCAGTTAGTCGTTTTGTCACCATTTCGGTGGGGAAAGGGGGACATCTGGTGGGAGATTTTTGTAAAAATTGAGCAAGGTAATTTCCTCCTTGCGGTAGGATACAAATCGCTGTAGAATTGATATATTCTGAGTAACTGTTAGATCTTGCTTGATTTGTAACCAAGAGTATTATTCAATTAAGGAGTATCAAAATCACACTGCAGAATGTTTTGCAGTGGTGAATACTGTAAAGCCCTCACTTCCCTTTTATGAAGTTCAGAAAAAAGTATAGCTAAGCCTGGATGAATGCCCAGTACCCGCTTCTAAAGACATTTTCACAGAAGGTCTAGGACAGAAGGAGTGAGAGGAAGATTGACCCAGAAAAAGTACTTAATACTTTTTTGCTGGGGGTTACAAAATAAATATTAGAAATCTGCAAGCATTGCATGAGTACGTGAAAAAGCGAGATGTGGCATTCACTAAGCCTTCAGTAGATATCTTCTAAAGGATTATAACTCGCTTAATCAAGCCTTGGAAATGCAATGAGGCAGAAGGCAAAACATACAGTAGTACTTGAGCATGACACTTCAAAATAAATTGCAGCAGATTAAAAGAAGACATAAGAATGTGGTACCTCCAGGGTGCAATGCCCAGTATACTTTGAGCCACCATTTAAATCATTAAGTAATGGTTGTATTTATTGATAAAGAAAAGGAGAGCTGCAAGTTCTCTGATCCTTTCCTAGCAACAATCAGTCTAGAATATGCAGCTTTGCTCCTTCTGCTGTCATTTCGTAGCTTCTATCCTGTTTTGTGAATGATCCCCTTCAGAAAGCATCCTACGAGGAGGCAGGTCCAAGGTCACAGCAGTTGCTGGGTGAGAGCTTCAATCTTGCTGTAGGATCGGCAATGCTGGAAAAGCATTCCCTGCCTGAGGATTGCTGCAAGGGGCTTTGAGAAGACGGCCAGTGTGATGCAAGACCATGCCACTGCTGCTCACTCTGTCAGGCCTTCTTGCATTTTAGCTAAGCTATCTCACCCACTGCAAACTGGATGAATTTAATTTCCATGAAATTCTGTGTCAAATAGACACATTACTTTTCACCAAAGAGTGCACAAGAGATCTGTTGCAAGCTGAGAACTGAAGTGACTATACTTCTTCCCCTACTGCGCTGCATGCCATATTTCAGTTCTTTGTCTAAATCATCTTATATTCTGTGTCCCATGGCTGCATAGTACACTTTTAGACCATCCCTGTTACAAACCTAGATTTTTTTCTCAGTTCTCACTAAAACATTGTGTCTGAGCACATTCCAGATTTATCTGCAGTCTTTAAAGTGCAGTAAGGGACTAGCAGTGCAGATAATTTATGCTTGCATTTGCGTTTAAGTTATCATTAGCATAAGGTCTTAAATCAGATTATGGTTAGCTTGCTTTTGCAAAGCTAAAGCAGAACTTTCTAAGATAAACTCTATCTTTCTACTATCCAGAAAGTTATTTCCATATAAAGTGTGTTTATTGAATGTGCTGAACTGTTATGTAGTTCCTTTAAATTTATGAAAAGGCTAAGAAACTGCTTGGCAGGAATACTTGAAATGACAATATATATCATAAATGCCTTTCATACTATATGAAGAACAGCATGCAAAAAGAACAACTAAAAAAGTTCAGCATGTTCACTTATGCTGTGAGTATAACATAAACCAAGCTGACCTCATTTTATATGAGGCCATTTTATACTCTCATATACCACTAAGCTTTATTTTATCTATTGTATTTTCATTATTTTTGGCCAAATCTGAAATGAGAGCATTCAGGTTTCTGAGCCACCTGATAGAGAGGAATTTAAAAATGGAACAAGGTTCAGAACTGACTCCTCTTACGAATACATAACTTATTTTAAAAGATAGGCTTCTAAGCTAGCACAAAGAAGTGATGCTAATATTGTGGTCCTGTCTGGAATGCACATTTTAATTGTCTGAACTTCTACTGCAAGCAGAGTTTCATTTCTCTCTTTCAAAAGTGAGTGATCTCATAGTTTGTTAATTTTGGCAATCACTCTCTGGGTAGTTTAGTTTTGTGACACACTACAACTGACAAGTTAAGCCATTAGGAAAATTATTAGAGCCAAGTGCCCTTTCACTGTCAAACAACAAAGAATAAGATTTCTTGCGCTAATTCTTCAATTCCCATTGGTTCCTGTAGGGTTTTGTATCAGTCATGCAAAGTCATTTTTAAAGGCAGGGTCTCACAGCTGATGGTGGACAATGAAGCAGCTCTGTGAAGCACTGTTACTCAACACTGATGACTCTTCAGAGGGGTACTAGTTGACTAACTTTTCCATTTAGAGATGTGCCCAAACCAAAATTCTGGATTTGAATGAGCATAAATCAAGGAATGAAGTTTTAGCACTGAATCTGAGCTTGATTCTGCAGTTGATAGTTGATAAATGGAATGGTAGATCAACTTTGCCATTTGTGAGAAAATCTCAGTGAGATTGTTCTCATGGGGAGTCCATGGGCTAAGCTGTATAACTAAATTTTCAAAAGATTTGACCAGTCCAACTGCTTGTGATCTCAGAGTTTATCATGCTTACAAAAGGTAGTCAGATTTCAGCGTCAGCCTGCTATGTTCTTCCATTTCTACACTACATTAGTCTGATGGGATTTTCTGCTTTTCTCTGGGACATTGAATATTTTCTACTTGCAAGTGCAAAGTACCAGCCTTGGTGGAAAAATCATGCGGTATGTTGTGGTAGGTCCTGCCTTCCCTAAAGCCATGGTAGCTAAGAGCTAGGGTGAGCGCTTGCACTACCAAAGGACCAGCTGGAGGGCCAGTTACTGCTTGGGCACTGGGAGGCAAGGTGCACAAATGGCTTCATCCCAGAGGACTGCTGGGAGTTTCCTTGCAGAGTCCAAAAATGAAAAAGTTTGCATGACTCTGTGTGTGTGTTTGAACATATATATTTTTTCAAAATTACCTTCGTATCATTTTTGTGGAAGTGTAGCCAGCCATGTGTAAACCGGTTCCTTGTCTGAGTTCAGCAATTTTAATTGTCCCAGACCAATCCATGAAATAAACAGGTGACTGAGATGTAGTTGCAGTAGGGAAAAAACAGGTCCCTTGTGCTAACAAATTGCAGCAATCTTCAGCACAAAAGAGAAGTGGCAAGTGTTTGCAATACAAAGCTTGTGGACATATATAAGATATTGTTAGTGATTTGGGTAAAAATGATACTAAAGTTAAAGTTACTTATCCAAATGGATAAAGTTACTTACCCATTGTCTTCACAGGAACAATGCAGTGAAGAAGATATATCTATTTTTTAATTTAGGGTTTCTGTTGAATCTTGTATAAACAAATCCAAACTCCATTGAACTATACAAATAGAATCCATGCCAGATTAATTTTATACGATTTAGGGTTGCTTGCGAACATCATACACACCTGGACTTTCCATAGCAGACTGGCTCCCCAGCACAAGTCTGTTGACAACACTTTACGTGACCTGTGCACAACGTGTACCCAGCTGAAGGTGTGTAATACATGCCTACACACTGTTTATTATAAACTCTGCACAGGAGTCTTCCATCTTCCTGGAAGATTAACACTTTTTCTTTGGCTCCAAAGAGTTAAAAGATACTTTGTGGGAGGATTCAGAAGGAAGCATTCATTTGAATTGAAAACACAGGCAGGAAAATACATGACATTTATAGCACAACAGTTTATTTCTAAGGGATTAGCTGATGAGATTTTAGGAATAAATACGATGTACATTAGGTTTAGAAAAGGCTTTTCCCTAGATTAGTATAAGAACATTATGCCATTGATTTCTGACACTGGATTTGTAAACTTAAAATGTAGTGCTGAATCAGTAAGCACAGCTTTCGTGGAACTTAAAAATCATCTCATGCAGTAATTTTTTCAGCTGTAACTGACACCAGCAGATCTGTGGAAAGTGTGATTTTTGTTCTAACTGTATGATGATTGGGCTGAACTTAGTAATTTCAATGTAATTCCATTGAATTAATGAAGCTACACTAGAAGAAAATTCTTTTCTGGTCTAATTTTCAGCTGGGTCTTTCTTCTATTTTTTTAACCAAACATAATTGTGAGTTGGCTGTAATGTGGTTGCATCTGTAAATGCTCATGCTAACTTGACACCTCTATCACATCACGCATTCATTGTTTGGGTGGTAGAAATATTTATAAGCAGGAGAACTCAGAATACCTTTGAGACAGTCCTGTGGTCATTACTTGTCAGAAAATAGGACTGTGTGTGAGAATGCTGGCACAACTGTTGGTGAAAAACATCACTGAAACTAGTTTGGGATTAAAGCTGGAATAATTTTTTGCAAACAAGTCTGCTTAAGGTATTTTAAGCTATCCTACTTGGCAGAAACTGTCCCTGTTTGGTCTTTGTTCAGTTTTTTCCATTTTTAATGAAAAGAACAGTAATTTTCACATCTTCTGTGGAAGCAGCAGTATTTAGTATTATTTTCAGTAGTACTAACAGCTAGGGAGATGCAGGACTGATGTGCTGCTGATGCTGGAAACTCTCTAAGCTGCTTCTGCTTGGAAAGCTAAGTTTCAAAGTCACACACGGTTCCTGCATAGAAATGCTAGCACTCCTCTTACTGGCCTCTTTGTCAGGCTTACCATGGTGTTGGAAAAGTGTCCAGGAAAATGTGCTATTTAAAATTTTCTGAATTCATTCAATGAAACAAAAGCCTGATGTTTCCTGCTACTGCAAAGTCTTCACTGTCAACAAGATGAACTTGACCTTCAGTAAACCAGAAACCGATCTTTCATCATTCTTTGACATTTTTGTTCTTCTTCCTATTCTGTCTCCTTTTCCTTTGGCCATTGGAGAGGCAAGATATCAATCTATATTTCTATATATGTACATTTACATATTTTTATAAATATATATATGTATTTAAATTTATGTGTAAATATATCTCTGCATAAGCAAACTTGCAAAAGAAAATGATCATCAGTAACTAAAACTCACTTCTCCAGATCAACTGGGCTGAGTACCCATCAGGAACAAGAGAACCCCAGAGCACAGGACAATTAACAGGCTGTGTGAAGGCAGCTTGGGCAAACCAGGCCATGTGCTCTCCCAGGACCAGTTCCCAGGATACAGGCAGAGAAATTCCTGGAGTGCCTGGGCCTGCCTCAGGACACCACCAGTGCTCTGAATCATCCTGACCTGCCACTACATTGTTAGGAAATATTTATATTACAGTAGTGCACAGGAGCACAACTAGAGATAAAGCGCTACTGTGCAAGGCACTAAAGCAAACTTGGTAATAGCATACCAACTGCCTAGGAAAGCTCACATCAATTTAGAGAGCCCTCAGCAAAGCCACTCCTGTAACGGAAATTACTCATCCTCTGAACACCAAATGCCCTGTTAAGCTCTGACATGTGCAGTAAGACATAGTAATCACATTTTGCCCTGAAGCATTCGGGAGTTAATAATTCTTGTAGAGAAAATCCACCTCATTCAATTCTCAGAGGAACTCATTGTCCACACAGCCACCAGATCAGTTTGGTTTTCGGCTAGAGATGTTGCATCAAAAGGACAGCAAGTATTTCATGCTGTATGCTGGAATGTAATTCTGCATCACTATAACTCATAAAAAGGTAATAATGAACAGTGCTATAAGTGACAAGAACCACGATAGCAATGGATAAGCTGGTAAGGATGTGTGAGCTAACAGAAGCATTGCTCGGCACCTCAGGCTTTGAGGGGCACACTGGTTTCCATGTACACAATGCTGGGTCTTGCTTCTGGCACTCTCAGCTGCCCCCTCAAGAGAACTAGGGCCAGGCACACAGCTGGGGGCTACTCACATCTCCCACTCATTTTGCTGCAAACATGAAACGCTTTCTGTCACATCCATGGCTCTGTAATGGTATAAACTTACTTGAAGAGAAAGGGAAATTGGGCTTTTACTGTCCCTGTACAAATTACTGACAATTTACAAAATATTGTCAAGGTATACTTATTTAGTATTGTTTTAAAGTTCAGATGCCTTAGTGACAAGAGGCCTTTTACACAAATATTTGGAAGCTGTTCTTATGCAAGCTTTTAAAACTTATCTCCTCTGGAGTACTCCAGGGGTCTAGACAGATTTACCCTCTTCACATATGCTTTCTTTCTCTCTCTCTGTTCCTCCCTCTGCTCATGTTCTGTAAAACATATTAACTTCCTTGTCCTGAAAGGTATTCACTTTTCAACTTATTCAAGAGATGGTCCCAAAACTCCACAGATACATGAATTAAACATTACCTAGTCTTTAGAGCTGCAAATTTTGCTGTTACCCTAACTCTAAAAGAGGTTACAAAAAAAGATTTTGCCTACCTTTTCAGTGACTCATTAGGCACTACTCTGTATGAAATGCCTCTATCCACTAACTTGCATATTTTACTAATGGTTATAAATATCCTGAATGGGTACAAGCCAATCAAATAAATAAATACAGCTCATTTCTGGCTCTTGAATGAGATCAAAGACAGCCATAATCAACCACTTTAGAGCAAGAGTAAGCATATGCAATTCACTCTTAAAATTTTGTTCCAATATGTTTTTAAAAGAGGATGAAGTGCTTTTAATTCCTACCTTATGCTGCCCCAGAGCTGTAATTATTGCACCACTTCTTAGGATTTAATCTTTCTATGAGTTTTTATGTCTCCATGTATCTAGTTCATAAATTCCCAGACATTTTTTCCCACTTTAGATAACTTTACCTCCTTTTGGAATGGTAGACCTCGGTACCATGGAAGTAAAAAATAAGCTGTTGTGGAAGAGACTGAAAGATTGATGAAGCACAGGAATTAATAAATTACATGGAGTGAGCATATCCTGCACTTATTTCAAATAATTCTTTAAAATTATAATGATGTAATGATTTTTGTTTTGTTCCATAAAGAGGGTTTTGGCAACAACTTGCCCAGTGAACACATCCTAGCATTAAGTCTACACCCACTTTTTTTTTTCCTCCTGACAGAAACTGGGGGAAGGAAAAAAAAAAAAAACCCAAAACCAAACCTTGTAACTGGGAGTAGTTCTGCTGGAGGACACAACCACTACCTGATCTGCAAGCACCTTTATTGAATTCATCATCATTCAGGTAACCTGTCTGCTGCCTAAGAAACAAACCCCAGCAGAGTTGTGTAAGGTTATTTCACCCAGGTGACTGTGTCACCTCAGACTCAGGCAGTCTGTGACTGCTGGCAGAGCACTCGCCTCAGTAACTTGGTACCTTTCAAGCATGAAGCGTCCAATTCTGACAAAGTAACCAAAGTAAATGAACTTGTACTAGAGAAAAAAACCTATGGAAAGATCAAAAGTGGATATCACAATGTATTGGTTTCAGTCATGGAGTAATTTGTAATAACAAGTTAAACTAAGACAATTCAATGCCATTACCAGGTACTGATCAGTGCTACAAAGCGTAAGCAGAAGAAGGTAGAAACTAAGGCTGACTGGGTTTATTTTCAGTTGCAGTTTATGCAACTGTAGTTCCATAAACAGTCTCTCTGATTTCAGGAGAACTATCCAAATCAATCATGCACGCAGGGCCTTAGCATTGTTTCTGGTTAAAGAAGCTTCACACGTCGTGTCACAAATCTCACCTTTGAAGAAATAATGTATTTTAGGGCAGGCACAAAAGACCTCGACTGCAGAGCTCCAAACAGGAGGTTTACATTGAATTAAAGGTGGAAGTGGTTTGGGCCCTTCCAGAAGCACCATCTGTTTCTACGGCTGGTCATTGTTTAGATTATTTATGACTGAATTTTTATATTTATCTGGTTAACTTTTGGATATCCTCCCAAAATAACTATTAACTCTGAGTTGTCAGGGTAATATATTAAGATGCAGGGGTTTAATGTTATTATTTTGTGGAAAGAACCACAAGCCTTTTTATGTAATATATCAATACCTACAAAACCAGGAAATAGCTATACTATTGCAAGGCAAAGGGAACTGCAGCATCACATATTTGTTGTTCACACCATGACCTATGCTAATTGAAATTTCTTCATGAGAAAAACAGAAAAGCAAAGGACAGCTTTTTTTTTTTTTAGGTTTCCCCTCCCCCACAGTACTTAGCACAGTATCTATCTTCATCTTACAGCTCAACAGAGAGAGAGGAGTAGATGGGATGAAGCTCCTCCAAAAATAATATTGTTATTAAAATCATAAGCAGGAAAACTCTCCAAACCAAATGACAGTGTAGAAAGCCAACATTGTTTTATTGCAGCGCTGGGTGCATGGGGGATCTTTCCTCCTAACATGCGCACCAAGCTACCCGAAGGTACACATTACATACAGTAGAGTACTTGTGTATTCATAGAACATTACATATTTGTTTCCATTCACGAACAGGATTGGTTACAAGTTTCTCATTTCTAATGCAAATCAGCGCACATCCTCAGGTAGCACTGCTGAAGTTCTTTACCACCTACCCATGCTCCCCAAGCAGGGGTCTGCCCTCTTTCCAGGGTGCTATTTGCGTTGGAGGTCATGATCTCCCATTGCAATTACCTTTCTCCTACTTTCAACTAATTTTCTGAGGGTTGCAACAGCTTATAGCTTGTCTCCTCTTGCAGCCAGAACTTTTTCACTTGGAGACTTCCTGCTGCGTAATTTACATAACTCTGTTCTTATCATTACCTGTTCTTTGTTTCCAAAGACTGGACTCCCTTGACTATAAGTCCTTTCATTCATCAATTTTGACGACTTGAGAGGGTGGGTCTGCTTGATCTAAACTTTGTGCAAGTTCTTGTTTAACTAAATCAGAGTTCAATAATTTGGGAGTTTAGGCAACAATAGAAAAGAAAAAGGAAATGGGTCTTGAAGATGCGTAACTTACATCAGTCTTAAAATGAACGAAAGGAGATGGAAAAGAGTCTTTTTCCGTATTAGCCTGTATGATCTCATCCTGCACTATTAGAGGTGCTGGGAGTCTTTCCATTTTCCTTGAGGGATCAGGTCCCACAATTAAAAAATATTGTGCTAAAATAAAAATGGACAGAACCCTGGTTGGTTTTGCAAACATTCATCAAGGATGGTTCAAATTTAGGTCAAAAATAAGCTAGTAGAAATTAGTATCTGTGGGAAAGGTTTTGTAAGACTGAGGTAGTTTTAGTCAGAGTATAATTACACTCTTCATGCTCACTAGGTTATGCATACCAATATATAGACTTCGGAATTAGAGAGCATGAACTTTCATGAATTTGTTTGTATTTAAAGGGTAGAACTTCAGTCAATTGAGAACATTTATAGAATTTATTCTTCAGAAAGGGTGAGCCCACAATCTCATGTAGTTTTTGGCTACTCTCCGTGTAGCAGGATAAAACAAACCCTGAGATTAAAACACCTTAACTGTTTCACTTTGGACTTTACGGCTTGTGTCCAGTCTTGGTTTAAAACTCATTTTACCATAGTCTGAATCCACACAGCACTCTACAAAATATACATTGATAAGGATATTAGCAACCATTTTTAAAACACCAACTTTTGAAAAATATATTGCCAAGGAAAGTTAGCAAAAAAAAAAATTCTTAGCAAAATAAGGATAAATTGAGGAAAAATTTTTAGTCTTCCTAATAATGTACTGCGTTCCCCTTCCCACCAGAGAAAATCTTCTTCAATTATGAAAATCTAAAAAAGACTTTCTTCCTGGTGATCTACCTGCATTCCCCCATCAATAAAAAATAAATCCAAGAGAGATACTGTAGTACAGTGCTACAATAAACAGTACTCCCAGGTATTTTAGGAGGAACTATATGTACCTGTTAGAACAAAAGAACATTAGGTGAGGATCTCAAAAAAATATGAATTCATGTCTCCCAGGTGATACTGCAGAAAGATCTGATTGTCTCATTTGCATGAAAAGGAGCCAAAATGCTGCATACTAGCTTTTTTGTTACTTACCCACATTCACTATGGCATAACCTTTTTAGCAGTCAGTGAAGGCAATCAACCACATTATCACAGGAGCATGCTGAAGTCAAACACAGCAGAGGCAGTGAACCAGACTGACTTACCCTATTACAGCTGGAAGCTTCCCAAAATGCACTCAGTATTGTACCCTGTAGTAATATAATCTTCCTTTCTATGATTCTAACCCTATAAAATTAATTTGTCATATTGGACACAAACTGAAATTTCCCTATTAATCTGAAACACTAGCAAAAATGAAATTAAATTATATCAATGTGTATAAATACTGGATAAGAACGAATAAAGAGGGAGCCAGGCTCTTTTCAGTCATGCTCACTGACAGAAGCAATAGGCACAGATTAAAAAACATGAAATCTGAGCATGAGAAAAACCTTCTTTACTCTGAGGGTGATCAAACACTGGCATAGGTTGCCCAGAGAGGGTGTGGAGTCTCCATCCTTGGAGATCCTCAAACCCCAGCTGGACGTGGTCATGGGCAACCTGCTCTAGGTGGCTGTACTTGAGCAGGTGGGCATGGACTAGATGATCTCCAGAGGTGTCTTCCAACCACAGCCATTCTGTGATTCTGTGAAAAGAGGAATTTATCCTATAGCTAGTCCATATAGTTCAGTTCCAGTGTAACACTGATGACGCCATATGAGGAAGTTGATCATATTGTAGTTCTTTAATCTAAATAAGATTCCATAATGGCTAAAGTGCATTTTTTGAACCTTACTAATCTCAAACAGATAAGGTAAGGGGAAAAGACGGGGTTTTATGGAACCTTTGTCCTTCTGGCTAATCAGCTTCAAATAATGCACTTAACCTATTGTGGAATCTTGAAAGACATATTTTTGTTCAAAATGTCTTGCTGATTTGATAAAGAAGCATAAAATTGTTTTACAAAATTTCTTATGGAGCTTGCATGTGTTTTGAAGTCTTCTATAAAACGAATACGAAACGATTAGTTTTTACATAACTTAATCTTATACTACCGCCTAGTGGCTAAGATCTAAATGAGCTGCTGTATAGCTTGACTACATTTTATATGTGGATACAGATATATAATAGTTCTGTATGTTATAAAATTATTTTCATTCATTTTTTAAAACCATATTATGTATATTATATGTCACGCAGTAACAGTGTTGCCAAATACAGTGAAGACCAGAGAAATTTCCATGTTCAAGGACACTAACATTCATGTTGAGCATTACTATTTATTGAATGCAGTCTTACTGCCAACAGGATCTCCAATATAGTTACGGTTTGAGATAGAATTACTTTAAAAATGAGCGGTAGTGAAGGACTTCAGCCATCATGTTTGAGTTATCTATCAGGTAGCATTGTTAGAAAGAAACATTCTTGGAGCAGATTGTGTTATAAATGTCCAGTGAGGATTTTTTTGCATCTTCCTACAAAGCTCTTGTGACTCAAACATCATAGAATCATAGAATACTTTAGGTTGTAAAAGACCTTTAAGACAATTGAGTCCAACCGTTAACCTAGCACTGCCAAGTCCACCAACAAACCATGTCCCTAAGCACCACAGATACCGGGATGGTGATCCAACCACCTCCCTGGGCAGCCTGTTCCAGTGCTTCACCATCCTTTCCATGAAGAAATTTTCCCTAAGATGCAGTCTAAACCTCCCCTGGCACAATTTGAGGCTGTTTCTTCTTGTCCTATCGCTTGTTATGTGGGAGACCAACACTCACCTCACTACAGCCTCCTTTCAGGTTGCTACAGAGAGCAGTAAGGTCTCCCCTCAGCCGCCTTTTCTCCAGGCTAAACAACTGCAGTTCCCTCAGCCGTTCCTCATGAGACTTGTCCTCTAGACCCAGCTTTGTTGCCTGTCTTTGGACACACTCCAGCACCTCTTTGGACACTGCCTTGTGCAGTGAGGGGCCCAAAACTGAACACAGGATTCAAGGTGCGGCCTCACCAGTGCAGAGCCCAGGGGGACAATCACTGCTGGCCATGCTGTTTTGGATACAAGCCAGGATGCTGTTGGCCTCCTTGGCCACCTGGGCACACGGCTGGCTCATGTTCAGCCGGCTGTCAGCCAGCACCCCCAGGGCCTTTTCCCCCAGGCAGCTTTCCAGCCGCTCTGCCCCAAGCCTGTAGCGCTGTGTGGGGTTGTTGTGACCCAAGTGCAGGACCTGGCACTTCTCCTGGTTGAACCTCATACAGTTGGCCTCGGCCCATGGGTCCAGCCTGACCAGATCCCTCTGCAGAGCCTTCCTGCCATCCAGCAGATCAACACCCCCCTCCAATTTGGTGTTGTCTGCAAACTTAGTGAGGATGCAGTCAAACAGAACTGGCCCTGGGAACACCACTTGTGACTGGCTACCAACTAGTTTTAATTCGGTTCACCACCACTTTTTGGGCTCGGCCATCCAGCCAGTTTTTTACCCAGCAAAGACTACACCCATCTAAGCCATGAGCAGCCAGTTTCTCCAGGAGAACTCTGTGGTGATTAGAGTTTATCGTGCTGGGCGTAACGGATCCAGATACAGTAAGCCCTCACACATCTATTTCCCATTCATTGTTGTAGTTCCTGCACCTGGCTAAGCTCACAACTACATGACTTTTAATTCTTGGCATTTTGTATCCCTGCCACCGCACTCAACTGTCAGCACTCTTTGTTATGCAGGAGTTATGGTAGCAAGGAGCAATGGATGCACACCTTGACTATGTCTAAATTTTATTTTTTTAAACTAACATATCTATATGTAGAGCTAGATATGGATAGAGAAATTTAGAGTTAATTGATTTAAGTCTCTTTCCTAGAGGCTTCTGTAGCTCAGGTCTTGCTGGAAGGAGATATTTTAGTGTGCAAAAAGTTAGGTGTGGAACAGGAAAAAAACCATGTCGTTTTGTCCACCAGGTGGCATTTCACCATGGGGCTTCTATGTTTAAAAAATCACCTGAAGCAACACGAACTTCAGGTTATGATCATATGGAGTGTCAAGTATTATTGAGCAAGGATCTGTCTGTTTCTGCAAATGTAATTTACCCAGATCTCTTCTGGGGTGGCGACTTTGATCTTAATGAAGGGAATGGGATTTCTGTCATTGTCTTAAAAGAAAAAACACCAATTAGGTAGAAGTGTTAGGGGAAAAAAAATCTATTTGCAGGGTGCAGGAAAGGCTGTTTTTCTTCTCTTTGATTTGATAGAAACACTATATAAGTGATGGTGAGTGATTTATATCTAATGCAACAAAGAAGGGAAATGGAAAAGGGGACAGTCACTGAGTGGCACAAACTCAGAATTTTGGACGATGAATAAGCCCAACAGGCAGTACAATTCATTCTGCAAGAGCTTCCTGCACTGTTGGAAAACATCCTAGTATAGAACTCATAAACCTTTTTTTTGATGCCGTTTTAGTCCAATACACACATTGTCTGCTGTTCCTTTTCCTCCATACCAGCTGGAAGTTAGGCTGCATACATTATTATAATGTAAAGGCATTTGTGCAGCGTAAATGAGGGAAAAAAATATCTCTGGTGGGGGCAGCAAAGTTTGAGTTTGGAAACCATCCTTGTAACAGTCATCTGTGCAAAACCCATAGTTTAATCTTGTTTAAAAATGTTGTATTCTATTCTTTGCAGTTTGCATGATTATGTATGAGTATGTTTAGGTAAATGTAGGAATGTAAGGTGCCGGTGATGTGCAATACACTGATGGAAGCTGAAACTCTTCTCTCAGTGGAACAGATCCACCTCATATGGCAGCAGCCAGTGCACCCCAGTACCCCCAACCGAGACACTCCTGGAAAGACAACTTCAAGCCTTACCTTCAGACCCTTTCAATCCTTTCCTCTCTTGGTAGCAGCTCTCTGACAGTAATGGCTTTCCCAGAAGCAACACGGTAAAATCACAGAGAAGATCTGCCAAGGCCTCGTGCTAGGACAGGTCTCTGACACTGTCTCAGCTGGTGATTAGGGAACATTGTATTGATGACATGGAAGTGGAGAAGAGCTTTCATTTCCTGACTAGCCAGTCCACAGTTTGGCCTTACATTTCTGTTCATTTCCATCACGTGTGATTTAGAACTTTGATACTTTGTTTTGTGCTTTGATACTCCATTTACCTTCCAGGCTTCTCAGAGGCTGCTGAAAGCATCTCTGTATACATTACTTCTTGTTAAAATAATGGAAGTTTCTGTCTCCTTAGTGCAATGTATGTATGTATGTATGTACAATTATTGAACACTTTCTGAACCCTGGCTAGTGGTGTTCTGCTGGAAAAGCAGGTTTTAATATCAACAGATTGTAAGTGAGCTGGAAAAAGGCTTCAAGTGGACTAGCAGTGATTGTTACAGCACCTACAAGAAAACAGTATCTAAGGTATCCAGTTCTCTTTCTTAGAAACAATAAAAGGCTTCCTCTTTTCAGCGCACAAAACTGGCATAAAAGCCTCATTTACTCTTACAAATTTTCTTCTGCTAAGGAGAACTGTTTTCAGGGCATTTGCTTGAATCGGCTTTTCTACAAAGTGCAATTGTGTGCTAATCTACACTATGCAGTAGGGATCTGCCAGACCCCTTACCAACACTGGAAGCAGATGCTGAACTGGACATAATAGGTCCAAATAGTTTACAGTTGTAGAAAAAAACAGTTCAAGTAATAAGTGATACCGAGACACATAACAGCTGTTGCTATTTCTGATTGGGAACATTTTGCTGGTGTTCTCGTGATGAGTTTTAGCTGAGTTGTTAAAAACAAATACTGAAATGAAAACTAACACGTGTGTCTTGCCTACAGAGGTAGGCTACTTCTCTTAAAATTTTCTCTATCTGCTATGCTTTAGATCCTCAGGATGTAGTTGTATTGTTCTAATTATCCAGCCATACTGAAAATGTTTAAGGACCTCTGCACAGATCTTCATTATACATCTTAGAAGAACACCTGATGTAAAACCTTTCTGCAAAGGAACAATTTCTACTCTTCTCCTTGCTGTCATGTCCACCTCCCTTCATATCTCCCACCCTGCTAGTTCCACCCTACTTCTACCTCTTCCTCAACCCAGAATTAATATTGGAATGCTTCATAGAAAGGATTAAAGGGGGAAATGTCTTACCTTTACCAAATTCAGTCCAAAAAGTACTACAGGAACGGTACTCTCAAATTAAGAATAAGCCTATACTTTATCATTGTTGCCATGGTGATCAAAACTAGGGCAGTAACCTTTTTTTTTTTTTCATTTTTCAGCCTGTGCTGTTGATATGCTAAAGAACTTGGTCCCTGGACAGCAGTCTGATTAACTGCAGAACACACAAAAAAAATCGCTGAGCCATAAAAAAGAAAAGATATTAAATGTTTGAGTGTTTTATGATTGTATCTTCAAAGAGGAAAGAAAAACAGGGGAAGGATAAGAATGTACTACTGAGTAAGGAGGGGTAGGTGACAAAGGAGAGTAGGGATGAGGCTAAGACATGGACATACAGAAACATTTTAAGTTAACGAGAAGCAGGCAGTCCTCTTAATGTTTTGGGACTCCTCCTTATGTCACCCAGGCCCAGACTTTTGACTGAAGATCTCAGAGGAACAATACTAAGGAGTCATAGACCAGTTTCCTTGCTACATTGTTCCAGGCACATATAGTTCCTTCCAGACCTCACTTGGAAAGGAAAGATACCAGTGAACACTTGGTTCCACCTTCAGTCATGGAGCTGCAAATGACAATGTATTTTTTCACATTCTCCATGCCAAGGTAAGGACTAAATGCAAAGTTTAAGCTTGCACACATTTTTTTACAAGACTAGAGATGTATCAATATTGTGCATTTATGAACTCGACACACCAGTAAATCTCATAATGTCTATATTTTTGGCTGCTTTGATCATTAAGAGTTTACTTATAGTGATATGCAGTATTTGATTGCTATTTTAAAGGATTCAGTGATGTTTCATAGAATCACACGTATATAGTAGACATTACTAAACAATTGCATAAAACAATGAAAACCACAGTGCAGTTTTTTAGCATGCAGCCTCCTGAGTTTATACTGTGGTTTGCAGAAGCGTCTCTGTATCATGCCAATCAGATAGGGAGGACAGGGAATTCTAATTGAAAAACTAAGGATCGTGTAACTTGATAAGAAATTCAAAATGAAAAAAAAAGAAGCAGGAAAGGCATTGAATTGAGCAAGTAACTTGAATTTAAATGGGGTTTAGTTTAATTTCACAGCATTTGCCTTGCCTTTCCAAATGTAAAGATCAGAAACTTTATTAGATTACATATTTAGGAGCATGTAAGAAATAACAATTGCTTACAATTTCTGACATTTTCTCCTCACAAATATACTTCCAAAATAAAGGAATTTTTGTTTCGCATGGTCAGGCTTTGCTGCTTTGGAGCAACACAAGTTCTCATTATTTTTTTGCTTAGCCATATCCTCACTTATACAGCGGTGAAACTGAAGGGGAATTTCTATAGTCAGTGAATTGAGGATCCATATGTAGTATGGCAGGTAAAGTAGCACTTTTCAAATGATCAGTTGCAGTGTCAAAGGCGCTGTAAAGTCACTTTAGACTTGTGTGTCATCTGTAGCTTTTAGTATCAGTTAGTTCTCCTCTCCAACAAACATGAACCAGACTTTTCCTTCAAGCCTCAAAATATTGTGCTGTTGCTTACTATTCCTCTGATTGCTGTTGCTGTCACCACATTGAGCATGAGCAGCCCATTTCTTCCTGGCAGCTGGCTTTCAGGTCACACTGGAACCATGCTTACAAGGAAAGGCTACAGAGTGCTAAATGTGTCCAAGAAGGTCATCACATAGTTTAAATAAAATTTGGATTAACAACAGGCATGGGTTCAACAGCTTGCCTCCTTCTTGACTCGGTCTTAATTTACTGAGCATCACTCTCTTAAAATCGTTGCCCTGAGTTTATCTAAATTTAATGGCTATTTTAGTATCTGTTAGATTAGCAAAGCTGGTCTGATGGGCTGGTGTCCATGGGATTGGACTGGAATAAGCTGTCCTACTATGAACGTTCCAGGATAGCTGTCCAGAGTGGAAACCCCATCAGAAATAAATAAATAAAAAATAATAGCTTTATTCCAGTACTATTATGTTTTGATGTTTCTTTAAAGACCTATGTAGTTTTAGTAATTAAGAAGGGAGGAATGAGGACACAAACAAGAACATGAAACTTAGCTTTTAGAAACGTTTTTCTGTAACTTTCTTTTTCACTGTTTTTCCCCTTGGAATTAGTCATTTTCTTTCTTTAACAAGCAAAACATACGTGCAGCATTGGAACAGACTTACATTTCTTTAGTGGTGATAAATTTGCTCCATTCTGTTTGGATGTTTCCCCTGAATGTGAAGTACAAAAATAATCTGAAAAGGCAAAAGATCCTAGCGTATTTTAAAAGCTAAAAGGCTTCATTTAGTTTTTTTATGAACTATACCAGCTCTCCACAATTAGACGATAAGTCATCTAGACATGGCAAGTCTTTTCATTGTGTCTAAATACAATCTCCACTGAAGCTGAATCACAATCCCTGAGTGGCTTTACAGACTTAATAGCTGTTTTCCTAATGTAGTTCATAATAATCTTTTGTACTAACTCTCCAACACTGATCTGGAAGGAAAAACAAAGTTACAAAAAAACAATACTCATTCCAAAGCAGAACTCATTCAGCATTCACAGTATCTTAATAGATAATATTCAAGCCAATTTGTTCAGGACATGAGGACATGGCTTGATAGCCATGAAAAACTCAATTATTTGTGATTTGTTTGAAGGGGTTTCTTTCCTATTTCTGAGTTTATCCTTTCCCACTTACTATGTTTGTCTTTTCTTGCCCCAAGGAGAAATTATAGTAGCAATAGCAGCTTCTTTGCATTCCTTTAATTAAATTCTGAAAGGCGCCAGATGCTTCCATTAGCAATCTCCCTTTCTCTTACTAAAGCACAGAGAATTTAATCATATAGTAGACTTTATTTTACTCTGAACCCAGGCTAGGGCAGTATTAATTAAGTCTTGCCATTTAGTTAAAAATACAGCTTGTCGTCACAACAGGTCTCTGCTGCATTGCTTGGTATTGTTTATTCAATCCAGTAGAGAATTCAGAGATTTTAGCATGCTCTGTAGTTTAAATTATTAGAGACTCGATCTGTAATTGTTTCTTCTTGTCCAAGAACTAAGTGTTTTAATTTAGCCCTTTGGAAGTGCCTCATTCAGTCATACTGAAATGTAGATAGCTAGGGCTTGAAGAAACAGCAGGAATATTTCAAAGGATGGTGGTTCATATTACCTTTAACCAGATTCAAATAGTATTTAGGTGCCCAAAGGTACAAGAAGGGGTTCCCCGGGATTTTCACGAACATCTCAGGCCTTCAGAAACTTTTAAAAATCTCAGTATAGCATTATCTGCATCCTTAGGTGTCTAAACATTCTTTGACCACGTTCTTAATTCTTGCATCCTTTTTCCAAGGATGCTGCAGTGTTAAGCAAGGCAAATTTTAGGCAGCTGTTTTGGCATGTACCCCAGAAACAGCCAATGAATTCACAGTCTTTACCTTTCATAAAGGAAATTTTATCCAAATAGTCAATGGTGCAGCTGGGATACAGGTCACTTCCCAGGTACATCCTCAGACTGAGAAGATGAGCGTTTTAACACTTTACGTTTTTCCTCCCCACGTCTGATTCCTCTGGGAAGGGAAGGCGGGTGCAGGAGCCAGAAGAGACCCCTGAAGAACTTTGACCAGGTCCCTACGAGAGGAACTTGGGCACTCAGCAAACAAGAGACCCCCAGCCAGGAAAACATCCTGCTCTACCTCCTGTCTTACAACAAGGCTGTCAGATATTCACAGATTTATTCATGGATGAGCTGCAGACCCAGAACTTTATTTAAAGGAAAGACTTAACAAACAATTTTTAATAACAAACACATTTGAGGAAAACTTGCTCTGCTTGGGGACAATTAGCAAAGAAGAAAGGTAAAGTTCATCAGATAAATTATCCATTATGAATTATTCACATGATTTTACAAAAACCCTTGAATTAGTGCCAGATAAAGATCTTAATTTATTACTCCCTTCCCTGAAGCACAAGAGTATGTGACAGCTTCAGATAACTAGGCTTTGTGGAAAAAAAGGAAAAAAAAAGTTTAAAGCATATCATTTAGGCCTCTCTGAGTCTAATAACTCATTTGGATGAACTTTATATAAATTAGTTACAGAAAATGAAGCTGAGGCCAAATACACTGAATTGACCAGCAAGCCCAGCACTGGCTCCTCAGGCCTAGCGCCAGCCCTGTGCACACACACAGGGCTCTCTCACAGGCCGCTTTTGTCAGGAAATAAAACACTGTCTCTACTGCAGGCAAAAAAGAGAAAAAAAAATCCAGCCAGGCTAAAAACAAAACATGAATTGTGTGGATTTTTTGTCAGTCTTTCTCCAAAAGTCTGCTCATCTGCCCACTCCAGGGTGCCAGGAGCCCTTCTCAATGAAGCACTTTGAGTAAGGCCATTCCTCTTCGTTTCATCCTGGCTACCTCATGCTTGCATAAATTCATTGCTGTATCTTTGAGAGTTATCAGGTTACCACAATCCTTTTTGCTTGTCTGGATGCTCAGGATTTTAATCAGGAGTTAATATAATCTTTCCTGGTTTTAACAAAAAGACCTTTGCTGCTGCCACATATCTAACATCCCCTTTGTTTGTTCTATAGTTAAGTTTTATATACTCAGAATCACTTAAAACCATAATTCATTAGTCCACATGAGATTTAACACATGCACACACACACATAAACCTCCCATACAAGACCCTACTGTTCTGGCCTGTCCTTACTTGCACTTGGACAAATGACAGCACAAGGCACAACATTAAGGAAAGCCTGAGTTTTATTTTAGCTTCACAAATTTTACGTTACGAATCCATAGTTGTTAAAGTGCCCATAGCCTAAATATCCTTGTCCTCAAAATGAAAAAATCAAAAAGAAAAAAAAAAATTTTTTTTCATGTAAACACAAAGAGATTCTTGATGGAGAAGAAGAAACATAAATGTTGGAGATGAGGTCACAGATCCGTGATGTAAAGTGTTCAGCACCACTGTCTTATTAAGGAGTTTCCATCTCTCTTCTCTTTCTCGTGGCTCAAGCCATTTGTTTCTGTTCCTATCGATCACAAACCCTTCATAGTAGCTGGCCAATATATTTATCTCCAGGCCCACAGCATGGACCTCTATGCAGCCTGCAGCAACAGCTGTGGGAGGGCAGTGGGCCACCAGGTGGGTGAGGAAGGGAGAGAGGCACGGAGGGACTTGTGAAACTGGTATGGCACACAAATGGGCTTGCATAGTAAAAGTGAAGCATCATATTAGTAGCCCATCAGACGTATTTCAACTTACAGATTAACTGAGAGGGCAATTTTACTGCTATTGAATACGGCAAAGAGGACTGCAAAAAGAAAAGGCTGTATTGCTATGGAGAACTGCTGGAAGCACAAGAGCTTTGTGAGTGGCAACAAGCAGCAAATTGAGCCCACACTTCCAGTGTCCTGCAGTATTAAATAAATAAATACACTGCTGTGAATTTGGACTGTTTTTACATTTTCAAAGCATTTTTTTTGCCTGCTTTGAGTTTATACTGCAGTAGAGTAAATGATTATAAAAGGCTCATGGCAAGAAAAAAAATCAAAACTCTCTTCTCAAATGGTAGCCAAGAAGAAAGGTCATAAATTAAGAAAGATTAGAGAGATTGAAGTAAGCAAAATTAAGGTTCTGCTTTGCAAACTTACTAATCATAACAGGGTTAGAGATAAATATTGATTATGCAAGCAGGCTGTGCAAAAAATCAGGCTTTCATCAAGGGTGATAAATTAACCTAACCTAATAAAAGAATGAAATAAAAAAGGGAAAATTTAGACTTCATAGCTGGGGAGAAGCCTTTGTCATTTTTTTTTTATATACTGTGAAATAATATCCAAGGGAAATGGCAGAATCCACTTGAGACATTAAAAAAAAAAATTAGACTGGCAAATGCATTAGAAAAGGTACTGCAGAAAACTACCCTCCAATGTGTGGGAGTGCTCCAGGTGACCTTTCGTAATAGAACTTCTCCATTACTGTTTTGTTTCTCTCTTTCTGAGCCTGTATATGTGAGCCCAGGTATATTTTACTTTGGCCCTTAAATGAGATTGCAGGATATGTATCAACTATTGGAGAATAGGGATTGCTAATGGGAGCTGATCTTCAATGTCCTTTTGTCATTATACATGGAAGAAAAAGGAACCAAATTAATTGTTTCATTTCATTTTTATTCAGTATACTCTAATATATTTTCATGTTTTGAATTCCAATTTCTCCCAGTTCACTTTGTATCCAGTGTTGGAAAAGCCATTTCTTGTATTTCTTAATATGCTTGAAGGATCTAAGGAAATTACAGAATTTAACAGCTTTACTTCAAAAACCCATCTAAGAGCTCCAGTGACCACCATAAGCTGCATGGTCATACTGGACAAATTGTCTTAGAGTTTAGAGAATTTACTTATATTAACATGTGGAATATAAAGTAGATGAAACCCATCAGAGAGTTTGCAATGTTCCATTCATCAGTAAATCCATTATACTGTATAAAACCACACTGACCTCTTCCCAGTTATGACAAAAGTTTCCATTACCAGAGGTTTAAAGAACCTCTTTTTTTTCCAAGCCTTCTAATATCTAGATGAACTCTGGAGTTTGGAAAGATAAGGGATTAAACTGTGCACTCAGCAATCTGAAGGAATCTCATATTGAAGCCAGTTACACCCGTTAGATGCATATAAAGTGGAAAAAAAACAGTTGTTGGTTTGTTTTTTTTTCTGAACTCCTTAGCCACATACTTCTTAGAGGAAGCCAGCTGAGTTGCCAATGACAGGAAATGGAAAGTAGCGAGCAGACGAGAGCTCAGCACATCCATTGTATCTTGTTCCTGTCCTTTCTGAGTCCCCACAAGGGTAAGTTTTGCGTAGAGAGTAACCGCAAAGGCCCAGTTTGGTCTGGAGCAGATGTAGGCACACAGTCATGCATCTGCTGAATCGGCTGGCATACGAGTCCGGATTTTAGGCTCATGGTAGATGTTCATGCCAGCTTTCTGCCAGCTGAGAGAGAGGACACACAGTACCTGCTCTGGCATAAGACCTGTAAACACAGTGCTAACCAATCAAAAATTTTTGACCTGTTTGAACCAGCAAGGTGCCCCTGTGTTACATGGCTATGGTCTTTTTAATCTGGAATTAAATGGCCTAAAACTGGTTTTATCATATTATAAAACCACTGCCTGCAGTCTGGCAGGCTTCATCTTTACCTTCATGCCCTGAGGGATGGGGAAGTCCTGAGGGCAGGAGCCGACATCCCTGGAGAGGGGGTCACTGCCCCAGCCATGACACCAGACTAAGGAGGCACTAGCAAATGTCAGGGACAAATGGGAGAAAAAAAGTGCAGGATGAAAGGGATATATTTGCCTGAGTGACAAGACCAATATAAGCACTCTGTATGACTTGGCCGCATGTGATGCCTGTGGTAGCATGCCTTCCCTCTGCTGCCTTTGATCCCACCGCTGACATACAGCCCTTACTATCCAACTTGGCAACTAGGCTCGGGAAGTCTTTGAACCTCAAATGACTGGAAGCGAAAAGAATACTCTCAAGAAGTGTTGCTTCTCCTGAGTGTTGCTCAAGAAGTCCTTTCAAGAAGGAAAGCATCTACTACTCTTTTCCGCAGCACCTACTGTTGGCTACAGTTAGACAGCAGATACCCATCTAGAGGGAATTTTAGACTCACTCACTGCAGCGGTTTCTGTTTTGTGGTCTGGAGTGGTGTTTCAGAAAAGCCAGTGCGTTCAACCTGTCCTAGTTCTGAGCAAAGCTGTAGCAGTCAGCCTTCCTCATGCCGCAAGCACCTGTTTTTCCAGAAAACCCTTTACTTACAGATTTTTATCATAAGGTTCTGACTCCGCTTAGTGACCCCCAAATGGCAGTCATGCACGAGGACCTCTCTTTACCTCTTGGGAGATATTTTTTCTGTAATGTATTACAAGTCAACCACAAGTTGTCCCATGCAAAACAATTATTTTGCAGAATCTGCCCTCTAACTTGTATCTCTGCAGTTTCTTTTGGCACATGTTTTTTTTGCCTACCATTAAGTCATCCTGGCATTTTCTGAGATTACTGGGAGAGGGCACCATCAGCAGAAGGTCAGCCATATCCAGAGGGCTTGGGGTTGGGAAACTTGTCTCGGACAGTGATCTCGAAAGGCAAGTTGCTAAGTTGTGGGGATCTCTTTTGGTGACATAGAACCTTCAGTTTATTCTTGTGATTAGATCCTTATGAAGGATCTACCACATGCCCGTGAATATCTGGAAAGAATCCCGATTTCAGTAAAACACATGAAAGTCAAAACATCGATCACTCAGAGCAGTGGGGATCTCTTTTGGTGACATAGATCCTTCAGTTTATTCTTGTGATTAGATCCTTATGAAGGATCTACCACATGCCCATGAATATTTGGAAAGAATCCCAATTTCAGTAAAACAAACAGAAGTCAAAACATCGGTCACTCAGAGCAGTTTTGCAGCAGCTCAGCTACATTCACAGACACAGGCACCAGCGCTCAGAGCACATGAAACCTAGGAAAGCTGGTTATAAGAGCTAAAGACTGTGATGTGATTGTGGCATTGCCTTTACTGTGAGCGTTTGCTATGAAGGGGAACAATTTGCTCTGAGGTGACTGAAGCTGCACAGGCTGTAATGGTGACTGCATCCTAAGAAATCTCAGTGAGGGCTTCTGAGTCCCTGTTCTTCCCCTGGAACTGGGACTATTGCTCCCTGAGGTGCTTCCCCACATGGGGAACACCAGGGAGCCAGAAGCAGTTCCTGTGCATTGAGCATCTGGCTGTTCAGGGTGTGAAGAAGCAGTGAAAGGCTGACAGCTGCAGCAGGGAGGCATGCAGCTTTTTTTGAAATACCATGAGCTTTCCTTCACTGCAGAAGCTATGCAAGAACCTTCCTTTACGGGGAGATTGACATCAGACCTGTAGGACTGCAGATAGGTGAGGGGGAAACCATAGCACCGAGCCAGCCAGCACACGTTACTGGACTGGCACAACGATCGCTGCTCCCGGAGAGGCAGCGGGGATCAGAGCCTGTGCTGTAAAAAATGGAGAACGGTGGCCTCAGCATCAACAACTTCTAAAAAAGATTTCTAATACATGTTTTTGTGATCCACAAACCAGCAAAGGTTTATGGATCTAAGTGTACCAAAAAGCTCACTGAAAGGAACACCTAATCAATGCTTTATTCAAGATCTTTTTCCCAGGGAGAGTTTACTGAATGTCAGTACTGTATGTGACACCTCCTTTCTTCACAAATCACGTGAGGAGCAGAGAACCTCAGGGATGTTTTACAGAGCTGCTACTGAGCAGTCACATCCTGCACAGAAATATATCACCAGGGCCTTTGGTGGTGAGGTTCATAGGGTTTTTCCTGGTGTCCAGTATTTCCCTATGCCAGCAGGACTGCAATGGTTTACGGGCACTCTTTCAACAGCTTGATACTCCTCCAAGAAACACTGCTAACAAATGTGTCATGGACCAGAAATCTAGTCTTAGTCAAGTCATCAGAGCAAACTGCTTTTGGGCACCCTGCACCTCGGGGAGCAGCAGGCCCCAGCTGCTCCATCAGGTGGAGGAGCCGCAGCCCAGCACAGCAAGGCGGGCAGAGCAGTGGCCCCTTTGACAAGTGCCCCGTCCCTGCTGGCCCTCAGCCCCTGCAGCCAAACCCAGGGGCCTGACGCTGTGGCTTGTTCCACATTTTTAAATACTCGCTCGCAGGCTGGAGGTGTGACTGTACCACAATACACTGTTTCTTTGTGATGGTTTTAGGTTTGCTACAGCTATTGCTGTTCGTTGCCAAACACTGTCAGGAAAAAGCATAAAGCAGGTGGAATTCCCTTCAGATAACGGTGGTTCCCACACCCGACCACCAGAAAGCCGTCGCAGATTCACCTGCATGTCTGATTTCCACAAAACCCTACAGCCATGCAACCTGTTGGTGCCACCCGTGGAAACAAAGCCGAGCCCAGCAGAACTGCCACAACTGATACACGAACTGGCCTCCCCATGAGGAGAAAAGGTGAACGCAGATGCCACCAGCGGTGCCGCCGCAGCTCGCGAACGCCACTTGTCGAGATCCAGGGGCACTTCCAGGCCGCCGGCCCCTGCGGCGTTGCAGGGGGGCGGGCGGGCAGCGGCGCGGCCGGTGTCGGGAGCACGGCACGCCCGGGCGGCGGCACGTCCTCAGTGCCCCGTACCCGCCTGAGCTTTGCTGGGCACCAAGGCTTATCTTCTGGCCTTGCCGTTGCTTTCCTTCTCCCTCACTGTGTTAGCTCGCCTCAGAGAGGAAGGGCCGGATTCAGCCGCCTCGGAAGAGCAAGGCCAGCGCTTTCCTCTGGGGGAGGGCGGCTAGTGCCGCCGCCCGCTGCCAGGAGGCAGCCGCTCGGGCATTCCTCCCCGGAGACACGCCAACAAGCAGCGCTGCTAAAATTAACGCTTTACGGACACCCGGGTTTAATACAAGCTTGGGAAATGGAAGCGGGGCTGTGGGGGTTGGTTTTTATTCCGCCTCAGCGCGCAGCGAGCGACCCCGCTCCCGAAGGCCCGCGGCCGCTGCCGCCCGAGGCGGGACCCAGCAGCGGGCGGCCCCTTCCCGCACCCCGCCGCCGGGCCGGTGCCAGGGGCCGCCCCTCGCTCCCCGCGGCGCCGCCCTCCCGCCGCTCCCCCGCACCCCGTGACGGTCCCGCCCCGCCCGGCGGCAGCGGCGGGGAGCGTGGGGCTCCGCTCGGCGCGGAGCGGCCATGGGCTCGGCGGCGGAGCTGCTGCCGCCGCTCGGCGAATCCGAGCGGGAAGCGGGGGCGGCGGCCGCCCGGCACCGGCGGCGCCCTGAGGAGCAGGTGGGTGCCAGCGGGTAAGAGGTCCGGGAGGGCGGGCCGCGGCTTCGGGGCTGCCCCCGGCGTCAGGCGAGGGGAAACCGTAAGCGCCTTTCGGTTCGTCCCCCGTGCACCGCCGTTACAGCCCTTACAGCCCGGCGGCGGGGCGAGCCGCTCCGCTGCGGTGGGGCTTACGCAACCCAGCCGGGCTGCGTGGGGCTGCCCCGCGGGGGGCGGGGTGTCCCCGGCCTCGGTGTCCCCCGGTCTGTCTCCCTTCGAGCCGCGTAGTCCGCGTGGCAGAGGGTGGGAGCAGATGTGCAGGGGTGGTCCCCGCACGGCACCCACGTGCGAGCATCTCGCTGGAGAGGATTGGGGTGCTGCTGCCATCCCCGGAATTCCCCAGTACTTCACTTCTCAGTCTTTCTGTTAAAGATTTGTTCACTTAAATGTTTCAAGCCTTCCATCTCTCTGTTACTTACGAAACAGAACGTGTTGTAATTGGCGAAGAATATCGACTCATTTTTTGACTTGTCTGCTTTCTTCAGGGCATGCATTTTTATGGCATGTTGGATGGAAGTGGGCTTTTCGTTTAGGAAATGAAAGGTTTCCCTATTGTTAGTTGTAAAATGGCTTTCCACGCACTCTTTGTTTTGCAGACGGTATTGTCCCGGTGCTTAGACAAAGGCAGTGTTCTTAAATGCACCTTTATTGATGTCTCATTTAAAGACCAAAAGAACACAACCTTTTCATATTCGATACTTTAATGTAATCATCTGCTCTGAATGCCTTGGGTGGTTAAGTAGGAGAATTGCACTAGCGCTGATAATTGCAGGGGGGCAAACAGCTGCTGGAGTACATCCCGAAGTACTTTCCAGCTTCATTTGTTAATCATTTCTGTTGAAAATTCTTGTAAGATGGTCCTGACTTCGCTTAACCATAAGGGTGCCCTTTCATAGCCAGAAGAGTTTAGTGTTTGAAAGCGTCTGGTAGTACTTCCCTGATGTTGCAGCTAAAAGCAGGCCACTGCTGAGAGGTGCCTGGTACTTGAGAATTCGCTCAGTGACCGTTTATGTAAGTCAGTGCATCTTCCTTGTCCCTTTCTCTAGAAAAATGGAGCAGAGCAGGGCAGGTGCGTGAATGTAGGGTAAGGCCAGATGTGCTGAGAGGCACAGCAGTTCCCCTTGGTGCGTCCACAAGCCCTCCTGCAGGTTATTGCAGGAGGAGAATCAGAAACATTTGCTGGTTCTGACAGCTGTCTACTCTGAAAATTTCAGAGAGGTTAAAAAGTTGCATCAGACCACCTCGGATGTTACTGCTCTGGAACTGGTTGTAACTCCTTGCTAAGGAGGGAGCACCCCCCAGATTGCCGCTGCCGGCTGGGTGAGGAGCCTGGCGGTGTGGTTTCGGGGTGTGGGGTGTGCTGTAACTACCTAACCTGTAACCACTAACATACCAGCTTTCCAATCTTGCCTAAACGCATTTCAAAATGAAGTTGCTACAGGTATTGCTTGGGTAGCCACAGGCACACTTGGCTGAGAAACTCTTCCCACTTTTCTCAAGCACAGGTAGTGATTGTGGCCCTTTCTGACAAGCTGGGGCATAACATTAGGATAGCAAGGCAGAATTTTTAAATAGGTGGTGAGGAAGAAAGAGAAAATATTTCCTGTTTGCTGGAAATGTTTCACTGCTGTTATGTGGAGTATTTTTTCTGCATACCGAGGTGCCAGCATCTGGACAAATAATAAACTAGATTTGGAAATAAGGAACATCAGTTGCCTTTAATTATGTAGAGAATGTGAACATTGTATAAAATAACAGTAAAAATAATTACAATTTGATAAATAAATAGGAGTATTCTATTTTTACATGTAGGGAGGACTAAAGCTAGGTGAGGAGTTAGTGGTATGTACGCTTGCTGCAAACTTTGACAGAAAGTCCCAGGTTCTCTTGGTCAAGAGAAGCACAAACATGTGGCTTGATTTGGAGGGGCTCCTGGGCCATCAAGCCTAGTCATGTGCTGTCACTTTTTTGTTTTCATGAATGTGTCCGGATTTGTCTGAAAATAATTGGTTCCCCCTACCCTTTCTGCTCTCATGGAGAGGCTGTTAGTGAACGCTGCTATTCCAGCAGGCAGGGATCTTGTTTCCATGCTGGGTCCTTACCTGGAGTCCCTCAATGGAGGCCTCGTTGTTGTTGCTGTGTTTGCTGAGCGTGTTTGCACTGTTAAGGGAACAATGGTGTAAATTCTCACTTCTCTCAACTTGGGTAAAGTAAAGCCTGTGTGAGAGCAAATACTTTGGCCTTTTTTGAGTTTTTTTCAGGTGAGGGTCTGGGGCTGGTAGCCTGGGTGTGATTTGCTTTTTCCCCCTTTCCTCTAAAATAAACTCGGTTTGTGTAAGATCATACCTAGTAATATAATGCTAAAAGAATACCTTCCTAACAAGTAGGACCTCTAATAATAATGTATGCACTCTTTAATTATTTTTTTTAAGCAAGTACTCTGTAGGAAATAAATCTATTTATTTAATTCCAAACCCTCCGGCTTTAATTTTATATTGAAGCTTATTATTATGTCAGCAAGGACATGCATAATGAAATTACTGACAGGTACATTTTTAGGAGAAGGATATGTTAATAAATATATAGCCTTTGGAATTCATTATTGCAATAGACTGTAGAATTACTTAGTTCAGTGATTAGATTTAAAAGCTGAACTGGATATTAATGTGATTAATATCCTTTGTAGGTTTGCATGCAAAGGTGAGAATAATTACACTTACTTTAGTCTTCAAAGCACTGCAGAACTTGGGTAGTTTCTTCCGCCTCTCCTGCATTGCGTTGCTGGTGGTCAGAAGTGGTATATGAAGGCACCAAAAGATTCAGCTGCTCCTGAAGCCATGGGAGGGGGTTGCTGCTTCACCCTGTGAGTTAACATTTTTTTCCCTAACTGTTGATAGTTATTGGTCAGACACACAAGTTGTCACGTTTTTTCAACATTGCTAGAGTTAAGGACCTCAAATCTCTTTCCTTAACCCACTTTCTAAAATAGGTTAGCCTTTGTTATATTACTAGAGCCTAAATCTCATCAACACCTATAAATTAAACCATGAAATAAGAATAGAAAGGTGGAATGCATGCGAGTGTGTGATAATAAAAGGTGAGGCAAAAGTGCTGCGTTACAGTAGGGCATGTTTTACAATTACAGTAGTATTAGCAAGAGTCACAACACTCGGCCCATCCATAGGGACTTGGAAGCCAAGCTGTGTTACAGTGGACAGAGTTCCTGAAAGCTGTGGCATGTGGCTGTCTTCTGTACCGAAGATTGTCTGTCTGGGCAATAATGAGTTTTAGTCTCTTGTAATCTAAGTCGAAGGCAGTGGCAAAATTCCCAGTTGCTTCAGTGAGGCCAGGATCTCCACGTCGTGCTGGTTTACGATACGCAGAATCCAAAGTGCTGTCCCACAGCTAAGCTAAAACCAACGCTTCTCATAGAAAATGTCTAAATGCAGAGTTAATACACAATACACGCATTCGCAAGTAGGTAAATTAGTTTAGACAATCACCTCTTCATTAACCTGATTTTGTAACACTTTGGGATGTTTAATTATTATTGTGAACAGTGTTTTATCTCTATAAGTGGAGTATTTTATAGTCTAATACATGGGTTCACATTTAGAGGAGCTATTACAAAAGGGTTTTGGTGCTTCCCATTGAGAATTATGTTGAAGAGGCATGAGTGTCTTAACTAAGTTCAAGTCTTGAACTTTTTGAGTAAGTTCCCAATATCTCTAGTATTTCCTCAGCATGGAAAGAATGAGCAGAAACAAAACTAGAGGATAATATCAACAGTCTTGTGATATCCCTCATGTAAATTTCATTGTTCATTTGACTAGGATGGATGTGTGCTGCGTTGCCTGGAAGGGTATCATTGCAATCGTAAGTCAGTAGAGGCCAAGAATGTTTTAAAGTAAATGTGTGTGTGTGGAAACTGTGGTGCCTAAGGCTAGACATCTATTTCTAATTTATTCCACACTGAGATAATATGAAAATTGTAGGTTTCTCCTGCTTGCAGTTGTTGGAATTTGCTTCCGAACTCAAAATAGTAATACCTGACAAGGAGAGCTTAATCCCAAATTTGTTCTGGCTCTACAAGTAATTTAACTCTGCTGCAGAGGTTCATAGCTACAAAATAATACGTGATAATAACTTTCTAAAAAGCATTAGTGGGTTTTCTGAGGCTTGACAGCATTTGAAGAAAAACAAACTAACAGAAAATCCTTCAGATATAACTGTAGCACCTAAAATAGATAAGATAGCATGCTCTGCTTGAATAATGTGAAGATCCAGTTTTCTTAAGGGAAAAAAAAAAGTATTCTGGAGATAGAAGTGAATAGAAATTTCTTCTCCTTAAAAGGCAAAATTAACAGCTGTGCTTTTCAGCAAGCCAGGGCATTGATACCACTGGATGTGCATTGGTTTGCAAGCCTTTTGCTGGGTCAAGCTGACAAATTTTAGTGGGGGAACCTTGATAAACAAAATCCTGTGGAAATTAAATGTTGCAGGTGTAAGGAAGAGATGGATTAAAAATTGCTTTTGATCGAGTCTCTGTGTAAAATTGCAGCATGGATGGGATCAAGTTACAGGGACAGTAGTAGGAGCCTAAGTATGAGTGTAAACAGCAGCCTAAAATGGGGGAGAGAGGCAGCAGATCTTAACATGGGGGCAGGCAGGTTTCCTCTCCCTCAGACCCTGCCATGCTGGGTTCCTGTCTGTGACACTTTCTCATCTGGTGCTGTATCAGTGGGGAAATTTACTCCTGAAATTATGGGACTACAAACACGATTTATCGAGGGAAGCTTCTATTGCTCCTGAAGCCTTCTCTGCTTTGCACATGCACAAGTTTAGTATCTGGAAAAGCCTTTTCACCTCCTTAACGCAAACCCACTCCTGGTATTTCATAGTTTGTTCCAGCAGCTGTTGATCCTAAACTTGTTGCCATAAAAGTTGACTAAAAGGAATCGGTGCACTCGCTTTTCGTATGTTATTGCTTGTTTCTATAGAAACGTCTTTCTATTTTATAAATGGTGTCTAGATTCTTGCTGTTCAATGAAGGTTAACCCAATCTTTGTTTAACAATTTTTTATTTAAACTCCCTCTAAGTATGTCACTTTTGTTGGTAGCTGTTGTAAAGTACTTTTGGTATTCAGGATTTTTCTAGTTTTCATGCATTTGCGCTTTTTTCCCCAGAGGAACAAGTTAAACTTAATTTTCATTTGTCTTGTTTTTCATCTGGAAGTGAGGTATGATTTTTTTTCTCTCATTTCCTAATCTATTAATCTTTTCATATTTAAATATCAGATTAAAATTAGCCTAGAGAAATTAATATTTTTTTTTCCTCCCAGAAAGTTAAAATTAATTTTGTTGTCTTAATAGTCTGTTGGTCAAGTATCAAGATCTTATTACTGCTTACATTTACAAGGTCAAATACTAATTGTTAGTTTCATGCTAGCAAGGGATGCAAAGGGATACCATTCTCTTCCTGCTACAGTAGAAGAGGAAGAAAATCAGAAACATTTCCACTAAAATTATTTGCCCATCTTGGGCAAATTTTACTTCCTTTAACTAAACAGAAGAAATCTTTTTAAGGATGAGAAAGGAGGGTGAAACCCTGGTCACGTGCCAGGTGTTACTAGTAACGAAACTGCCTAGTCTGCCTGTGTGGAGGAGGAGGCGGCGGCAGCAAGCCTGCGCCTGGCAGACCCGTGCATCGTAGGGTTTCATGCTGGTGCCCGGCAGTGGGGGGAGGCTGTGGTTGGGAGGAAGAGGAGGCCACAACCTGGGAACGTGCCATTTTCTGCAAACCTCCGAAGCCTGTCCGGGGCAACACACTGGGCGGTCAGATGGCTGAGTACCGGCAAGACTGGGTAATTCATTTGTCCGGGACTTAACATTGCTGGCTACCTAACTACCCGGTATCTGTAGCTGGGTGTTGGCTGGCATGTGTACCCGCCTGCACCCAGCGGAAGCTGGTCTCTTGCTTTGGAGGGGAGGGAGCCTGTGGTTTCTTCCATCCCAGTCTCTGTTAGCTGCTTACTTTCTTCTCATGTTTTTCGGTAAGATTGAGCTTGAAGTATTTTCAGTTTTGGCATCCTCTAGAAAGAGATGACTTTGTGAGTTCAGATGTCTTCTGAACAAACATTCATGTTCCAGCTTTCAAAAATACAGGAGTATTTTTCAATAACTAAGCATATTCCTAAAGTCACATCTCAGTGGCTTTTTTGGACATTCAAGTGTCTATGGGCTTCAGCTGTTAGACACACCACTGGTTCCCTGGAGTAAAAATAACCATGACTGGAGTAAAATAGATTGTGAGCAGTTACATACTGCAGAGGAAACCTGTTACTTGAAAAAAAGGAACATGCAGGTGGGTATGTAAACATGATATCCCTGCATTTCCTTATTACACTTTTTTTAACATCTCATTCACGTGTTGTTAAACATGTCTTTGCTGCTTATCTCAAAAGGGGTTTTTTTCCATCTAATGTAGAAATAATTCTCTTAAATATGCTATCTTTTTATCTTTCTTTTATAACTGTAAATGTGACTGATTGCGATCAGAGGCATGTTACAAACTATTTGGAGATGCTGCTGCTTGAGATTAACTTTGTGGATACCTTTTTCCTACTCCCCTCTCTCTTTGTTGCCTTTGCCTAGCAGCATATTTTCAACTGTAAAATCACAAGTTTTTACAGGGAAAGCAATTATTTTCCCAGTCATTGGACTTTCATTGGATTGGAATCATTGCTGGAGTTCACATTTATGTAATACCCTTTTGGGCAGCTGATGCAATAAAAGAGAAACTGATAGACTTATACGCAGCCTGGTGCTGTTGTTGAGTGCAGGGCAGGAATTTTTCAAGTTGTTTGAGCAACAGAAGACTATTGGGGTTTCTTCAGTTCATTACTCATGAAAAATAGGAAGAGGGATGTTATTTAGTTTGTTTTGAAAGATCTTGTATCTTCAGAGTAGTTGAATGGAATTTGTTTGGTTTATTTTTTAACAAAACATCTGGAATCTTTAGGTGGAGCAGGTTCCTTATGTTCATCCATTCCCTCCTCCCACAGAACGAAGGCTGTTGAACTTCATCCAATTATTTCATTCAAGTCAGATTTTTTTTCCACACACACAAAAAATTCCCAAACTAAAGATCTCAAGATCCTTAGGCTATGAGTGGAAAATGCTGGACCAAGCTGCTGCTTCAGCAGATGAAATACCTGGAAGGCAAGACCGTAACTACACCTGTTCTCCTCTCAGCAAGTGCAGTGGTGAGGTTACATGACTGAGAATCATTGCGGTCACTTTAGAGCCATTCAGTTTGTGATCCCCTCAGACAATTCATCCAACCCAATGCTGCCTTTCCTGGTGGCCCCGTACCACCTCACCCATCACACTAGCCTTGTGGCAGAGGGGTGTGTGATGAAGCAGGGCTGTCTTTCTTCCAGGAGGCTGGCAGAAGGCACCAGCTGCAGCCACTGGAGCAGCTTGGGTATCTCTTTCAGACCACTTCCTTCTTTCCAGGGACGAGCCCTCGAAGACCCAGTTTGTTCTGGCAGGGGTGGCAGCCCTGAGCACACAGATGTTGAAGTAGTTTGTCACATGTGATCTACACATGGCCAGCAAATCTGCCACATCCAGCAAGTGTGGGGTGCCCTGAGCATGGGCACTGGGCTCCATCACTTGCTGAGGAAAGTGCTGCAGTGGTGATCCTTGGGAGAAGCTGCAGGGACTTCCAGGCAGAGCTTGTTGGTGGTGCTGTACAAGGACATCATTGATACTGTCCTTCAGTGAGCTAACATCACTGATAGCAGAAAAAAGAAATGCTGAATCTGTGTTTCCATGCTCTCTTTGATTAGCCACAGGAAAATGACCTCCCAAGTGTGTTGGGTAGGTTTGTGTCCCATTTGGATCCATTTGTATTCTGTATCCTCCAAGAGCTTGGTGGTTATTCGGCGTGATCTGCAAATGGGGAGGGGCAGGAACTGTGTGCTTCCAGACATCTGAGGGGAAAAGACCTTGAACTGGCTGCATTATACCTGTGAGGTGCAGACAGAGATCAGCCTTAAATGACTGCTAACTTTATCCGTCTCTCCTGGTGAGCATATGAATAATTGCAAAGATGGTTTCTTTGAGGGGGTGTGTTCTGATGGGATCTCGTGTTTCTCTGTGTGGTCAAAACACCCTTGATGGGAAGGGAGTAAGGAAGAAAAAGTTCCTGCTGTCAGACTGGTGTGTAGTGGCCTCTGCTTCTGACTTAAGTGTGCTTTCCTGAATTTAGGCAGCAGTGAGTTTGATGAGTGTGGTGGAAGTTTGCCATAAGCCAGGGTAGTTAGTGATCAGAACACGTGTAATTTTGTGTGTTATGTTGATGACAAATGTAACTGGTAAAGCCACAGCTGGTTATTCGGTAGGTTCAGTAGGTTGTTTTTACTTTCTCTGTTGTTTTAAAGCTAGTCCAGGAAAACGTTCAATTACATGGGAGATATTTTTTTTTTCAGAAGCACTTCAGGGATGTAGGAGCACCAGCTGTGCTGGAAGTAGACAGAACTTGTGCTTAGTACCTCCTCTGCGACCTCCTCAGAGACTTTAATTTTGAAAAAAGTTCCTTTCATGGCATTCTGCAACTGAGAGGGCACGTCATGGTTCTCCTTACAGCCTCCCAGCCCCTAAGCCGTTTGGCCCTAACAGCTGGGTAAATCTGGTTACAAAGTGTCCATAGTAAAGTTTTTTACAGTTTGGATCTCCAAATTCAGACTTCCTGCCAGTAAGTGGCAGGAGACAGCAGACTAACAACAGCTTTGGGGATGAAAATAGGCCATTTTGGATAGGGAGGGAAATTTTGTAACACCGAACATCTGAAAAGACAAGAGAAAACTGGGTGCTTGATGGGAACCTTCAGGTACTGCAGTAGACTTGTGAAAAACATTGTTTGTGCCTTACATGCTGAGCAACAGGACAGACACTTTCCCTTCTGTTCCAGATGATAACTCTATTTCTGATTTAAAATAATTTAAAGTAAAAAATAGAAACCAAATATGAAATGGAGTATGAATATGTGCTGCAACCAGCTCCGGAGTCCTCAGCACAGGGAAGACATGGACCTGTTGGAGCGGGTCCAGAGGAGGGCCACAAAAATGATCGGGGGCTGGAGCGCCTCTCCTATGACCACAGGCTGAGAGGGTTGGGGCTGTTCAGCCTGGAGAATGGAAGGGGGGACCTTACAGCAGCCTTCCAGTACTTAAAGGGGGCTTATAACAAAGATGGGGACAAACTTCTTAGTAGGGCCTGATGCAGTAGAACAAGGGGTAATGGTTTTAAGCTTAAAGAGGGTAGATTCAGACAGGTAGATATAAGGAAGAAAATTTTTTACGATAAGGGTCATGAAACACTGGAACATGTTGCCCAGGGAGGTGGTAGATGCCCCATCCCTGGAAACATTCAGAGTCAGGCTGGACAGGGCTCTGAACAACCTGATCTAGTTGAAGATGTCCCTTCTTATTGCAGGGGCAGTGGACTAGATGGGCTTCAAAGGTCCTTTCCAAACCAAACTATACTATGATTATATGAAATATTTTTCAAACGAAAAAAAAAAAAAACCAACCCAACAAAACCTGTATGAAAGCATTTAAGGAATATAAAATGAAAAGGAGTTTGAGGCAATGAAGCAATACACAGTGGTTGTATATTTGTGTAAAGGAATCTGCTAGTGTAGTTTGCTTTAAGGATGTTGATGATCCCAGTATGTCTAAAATAAAGTCACTTAGCTGTAAAATTAATTTAAGTTAGAGTAAGGAGCAATTCATTATAGCAATTTGATAAGAAACATTAGGTTAGGAAACAAATGCAATCGGCATTTCTAGTATTTTTTTTGTTTTAGCTTCATTCACATGGGAAAGCCCTATTCTCCTTTCCCCTTCAGGAATAATCCCATATGTGTGTATTTGGTGAGTGTCTTTCAGCCAGTTGGAGGAAGGAGGGGAGAGAAGTTGGGGAGACAATACTGTTGTGCCTCTCTTTTTGGGAGGCATTTTGGGCATGCATCCATCTATATCCATGCTAGATCCCTGGCTGCACTTCTGTTCCCCTGGTGCCTCTGCATTTCTTCATTGCTCCTGTCTTTCTAAGAGTGAGGAAAGGGAAACAAATCACTGCAGGTGGAGTAGACCTCTTACATTCCCTCCTGCATTGTGGCAAATGATGTCTGGGGGTGCCCCCTGCATACTATGTGTTAGCTATGAGGAGCAGAGCTGCTGTAAAGGCCTTGAGAGCATGCTTTCTCTGGGGCTGGTGCAGGTAAAGAAAATCCTCCACTCCCCTGTGATACACAAAATATTCTCAAAGGTTACGAAGCCAAGGCTGGGTTGTTGGTTCTTAAAATCAGCAACTTTGAAACAGAAACTTCTTTTGCTTTTGGATGTAGAAGCTCAGTTTTGTTGGGGGGGTGGAGCGCGCTGCTCATAATGGGTGCATTTCTCTTTCTGTGTTTCTCTGTTAGCGGTAGTGTCTGTCTAGCTTGAGGCTGATTCAGCAAGATTCAGTATGAAAATAACCCTATGGAAATTCCGAGTCAGCTGGGAACTGTGTGCTTGCTGAAGACAGCCAATTCCTAAAAATGTTTAGAAAAGTGCTTTGGGGGAAAAAAAAATAAAAAATTGTTCCAAGGATGTGGTTTGAGAGCTATTGGCGCATATGTGGGACTGTATGCTGTTTTACTCTCACTCTGAAAATTAGTAAGAGAACTTCTGCTGCTATGTTAAACTTATTTAATATTTTTTAGCAATTTGGAGTATAGTAACATTACTGATGTTTGCCCTAATATTTACATTTTAGCTACACCTCTGAAGAAACGTATTTGTCCAGCATGTGAAATATTATGCAATAGTAAAGAAAAATATGCCATCTGTGTTGTACAGCTGATCATCTGTTTTCAGCTTCACTTGTTTTTTGCTGGGTTGCCTGAAGCAAGATACACTCAGCCTGAATTAACTGAAGGAGACTTTGAAGTTTTGAGAATTTCCATGATCATTCTGAAAGGTTTTGTAAGCTTTTGAAAATATTTGGAAAAATAACTTGACACGTTTTGTAATTAAATACACACTTGTCAGTCTCCCTGCCTAGAAGTTTGCTTTGTGTAATCACTGTAGGAATTCATGAATCTACCCTTGTTTGTGAAAAGGAGGGTGAGAGAAAGTCTTGCTTAAAAAAAATTAAAAAAAGACCTGGACAGCCTAAGTAAGGTGGAATGTACTCTGTACCCTGCTTAAGAGGCTGTGTGCAACTTCTGGCTGTTAGCTCATCAAAGCAGAACACGGGGCTCTAGGGGAGTCCCGTGTCCTACAGCTGCCTCGTACCAGGAGAGAGGCTGTCGGTGTGGGTATGTGCAGTTACCTGTGCCTAGCTGGTGAGACAGAGCTTGTGGACATGTGCCTGCTGGTGGCTTCCTTGCCAGCGCTGTACTCTACTTGCTCTGTGCAAAGGCTTCAGGACGTTGCTGAGTGCCATTAATAATCCAGAGGCAAAAAAGTGATTCATTTGTTTTCCACTTCTCTTTGCACTGGCCACTGGCTCAAAGCCTAAGCTACTTTGCTAGAGAATGTAGTGACTTCTGCACACATTAACTGTTTCGCTCTGAAGCGGTCTCTGCACCACTTGATGGGAGCTGCGCTCTGATCTCCGTCATTGCCCCGTAGGCCCATGTTCCCTGTGGTCTCTGCATGCAGGAAGCAAATAATATTTTCCCTTCTGTGGTGGCTTAACGCCCACTGGCAACCAGGCACTGTGCAGCCACTCGCTCACTCGCCCCACAGTGGGATGGCAGAGGGAACCAGAAGAGTGAAAGTGAGAAAACCCGTAGGTTGAGATAAAGACAGTTTAATAGGTAAAGCAAAAGCCACGCACAGAAGCAAAGCAAAACAAGGAATTCATTCATTGCTTGCTTCCCACGGGCAGGCAGGTGCTCAGCCATCCCCAGGGAAGCAGGGCTCCATCACGTGTAATGGTTACTCAGGAAGACAAATGCCATTACTCCAAATGTCCCCCCTTCCTCCTTCTTCCCCCAGCTTATATGTGCTCAGCGTGACACCATATGGTATGGAATATCCCTTTGGCTAGTTTGGGTCAGCTGTCCTGGCTGTGTCCCCTCCCAGTTCCCCGTGCCCCTCCAGTCCTCTGGCTGACAGGGCCAGAGAAACTGGAAAGTCCTTGACACAGTATAAACATCACCCAGCAACAACCATTGTTCTTACACCAAATCCAAACCACAGCACTGCCCCAGCTACTAAGAAGAAAATTAACTCTATCCCAGCTGAAACCCAGACATCTTCCCAGCACGTCCTTTCTCTTTTCCCTAATTGTTTTGATCAATGTACCATGTAGACTAATAGTTTGTCTCCCTGTGCTCTTTGAGAATAGAGACATGAGAGTTCCTGTAATAACATTGTGTTCCTGGGTTGGCAAGCCCCCTGCACTGCCATTCTTGAAAAGACTAATCTTGAAATGTTGGAATTAATGAGGAGTCGATAAAGCCAAAATGCTGAGAACTGGGGTTTTCATATCCAGCGGGAGGGAGAAAACAACCTGGGCCTGAGAAGTGAGCTGGAAAGAGACAAGGCTTTGGGTGTCAGTACATAACCTCAAATACTGTGTTCTCTATGTTCAGGCTCTTCTGTAGAGCTGCAGAAAAATTGAACACAGTATTCATTAGTTTTTAGCTTGCCTGCACCCCTCCCTCTCTGGGATTCAGGACTGAAGCTTAAACCAAAGTCTTTATGAATAAGCAAATAAAATACCCAAGTGCACACAGCTGAGGGACTGTCGGGGTTTTGTTGGGGGTGGGGGGGTGGTCAGTAGCAGCTGTGGTGCTTTACCCAATCTTTATTCAGTCAGAAGGTTATGCATCATGGCCTAAAGTCTGGCCTAGAAAAAAATACTGGCTTCCTTTGGCCTTTGCTGGATGGTTTTCTGTGGGAATGGGAATTCACTTTATTCCTTGCTCTCTAATGGAGAGCCAGGCACTGCTATGGGAGGGAATTTCTGTTTCTCCACGAAGACCATACCATGCAGCCAGGGACACAGAATAGCTTTCGTCCTTGAAGATGGAACTGAAGATACATGTTTGCTTTGAATCCAGGAGTAGACTAATTGCCCATATTGTTTGTGGGCAATTTGTTGGACTTGTTGATCAGCTGACTGAAACATTGATGAGTACCTGCTGCATGTGTTTTCATTGCTGCCTAATGGAAGGGTTAGAAAACTCACACCCATCATCTTGAAAGCATGTTCGCCCTGTCATACCCAAACACAAGGCAATAAGGTTTTGTGCAAAGGATCTCTGGACACTGGGGAAGGAGAGACGAGATTTCAAACTCTAATCTAGTTGCAATTTACATGTTGAAACAGACACGTGTTTTCTGCAGTGATATTTAAGCATTGCATCTTCATTTAAAGATGTGCTTCTGCCTTCCTATGCATCTGCCCCACCACTTTTCTTTTTGGGAAAACTGCAGAACTTGTTTCCTCTCCCCTTTGCTGTTTTGTACCATCACTTTGCATCTGTGCCATCCTTGAGTCTGTCTTCCTCTGCATTGCCGTCACACCTTTCTGTGCTGACATTGAGATAGATGTTTGCCTTCTTCCTGGTCAAATCCAGTGCCCTTTTTCAGTGGTGATAGTACCCCTTCAGTTCCCTGTGCTTTGGTGTGAAATATTTTATAGTTCATGCTTAATAGTTTTGTATCATTCTTGTGGTTCTGAAGATATTCTGAAAATAATTTAGAACAAGGCTACTTCGGTCAGATCCCCTCCCTGAATTACAGGCAACTAATTCCATTTTGTTTGCCCTGACATCCCTGTTGCACAGACAGGTGAGATGTATGACGCTACAGGAGGGCTTTACCCCTCTAGCGTGACATCTGGAGGAGAAGCAGGGTGTCTGTCATATGTTTGTAGTATCACTTGACATGTCCCAGGTTTGGACAAGTGGATGTCATCCTTAACATTGTACCAAAGTCACAAGCTATGTAACACTGTCAATTTCTTGATTTAAGGGATAGCTTTATTGCATGTATATCTTAGTTTTACACGTTCAAATAGAAACAGCTGAGACTTGTTCAGAATCACAGTAAGAAGAACTGATTGTACAACCTATTTCCTAATAATTGTCTTCTGTCCACAGGTCCAGCAAGCACAAAGAAACCACACAGCAGAACCTGTAATAGATGACTACAAAAAGATGGGGACTCTCTTTGGTGAACTAAACAAAAGCCTTATCAGAATAGGCTTCACAAGGATGTACTTTGGAGAACGGATAGTAGAACCTGTAATAATTATATTCTTCTGGGTTATGCTCTGGTTTCTTGGCCTACAAGCTCTTGGACTGGTTGCTGTTCTGTGCCTTGTCATTATTTATGTACAACAGTAAAATTTTATAGATGCTGTTTAGATTATCTCTCTCAACTCTGTCACTATGTCAGTGGATTTATATTTAAGTAAATGGGTGGCATATCAAAAGCTGCGATGCTTCAAATTGCATTTCACTGAACTTCCAACATTTGGGGTGAGGGGGACTAAAATTATGCATTGTAAGCAAAGTCAGCAGTGCCCTACTACATCTTCGAAGGGCAAAAAAGGAGGTGTTTGTAATATAATGGTGTCCAATATACTGTTTTCTGCATTCTTGGGGCCTTAGTCCAAGGACTGGCTTTTTGTTCCTCCCCGCTCCTCCAGTGTTCTTGCTTTGTATCATGAAAATTTCCTGTCTGGTTTTAAGAGGACACTTGATGCGAGTGTCCTGTTTCACTGTTGGGTGGGGTTTGTGTGCTGTTTGTTCCCTGAATCTGCATAATTTGCTGGCTTCTTGCTGAAAAGCTAAATCTGCATGAGAGAGGTTTGCTAACAAACCTACAATGTTAAATGTTCATAAGGTGAATACAACTTCCCAGCACAAAAGCATCTTTGATTAGTACAGTTTTAGCAAGCTTTCCCCTAGGAAACAAGCTATGCCAGCAAAATGCTTTTATACTAATATCAGTGAATTCACACAAGGCTTCAGCTGTTGTTTAGAAGGAATCACAGTCCTGTACTGGCCAAATGGTCTAATGTAACTCTGCCTTGTTTTTGGAAATGTACTCTGCTCCTACTGCTATTTTTCTTTTTTTTTAATACTTGCTCTTTCCCCCAGCCCTCCTTCTGAAGATAAATATTTGTATAATTCATGGACTTTGTAGGTAGTTACAGCTGCAGTGTTGGAGAGTTGCCATTCCAGACGGCAATGCTAGAATATTGTCTGCTTCCTCTGGCTTGCGTGTGAAGTGTCTGAACAACCAGATAGGTATCAGACCAGCTCTCTTAACGCTTCCCTAATTTGCTGCAGTGTGGACCCAAGACAAGCTGGAGGCTTTGCGTATGTAAGCAAATCAGACCTGTTTCCCCCTGAAAGGCAAGAATGGAGCTGAAATCCGGAGGTCATTTTATTTAGTAGTCTTAACTGATTCATTTCCATGCTAGGCAACAAAAATGTGTATGTATAGGTGCATGTCATGGGCAACACAAATCTGAGAATAGGATATATCCGTTCAAGAGTAAGTGCAAAATTCACTTTGGCTCCCCAGGAGCCACACCACGGGTGTATCGAATATTTCCAAGTTGAAAATGCTCATTTAAAGAAAAACGGTAAAATGAGACATAATCTTTACTAAATAGGCTACCAATTTAATATTTGCTGTACATTACTTTTCGTAAGAAAATTGCAAAATTGACTCCATCTGTGGTAAAATGAAATTATACATTTACTTAAAGAAATGTAATGTGACATTTACAGAAAACTACTTACACATTTTGCAGTGACTTTTTTCCTAAAAATTTTTATACTAGCAGAGACCAGCAGCAGATTAGTTGAAAATGCTGTTTTATCCAGAGACTTTCTGGATAAGGGGATAAGGGGAGCGTTTCTATGGTCCCAGTTCTGCAACTGCATTCTCAAGGCCAATTTTATGCCTACATGGATCGTGTTGGTTGCTGGGCTCTATTTCCTTACAGACCTGGGCCCCAGTCCTTACAGACTTTCCTATTAGTGAAATAATTGTTATTTAGGGCAGTGAACATGAAGGCGCAGCTCCTTTAAAGTCTTTATGTGCATAAATGCCATCTGTGGACACGTCTGTGCTTTTCTAATGAATGCACAGTTACCTGCTAAGCAGATCTCCTCTCCAGATCTTCATACAACTTTGGTGGATCCAAGGGGCTCGGCTGAACTGGCAGGGGGGTGGGACTGAGGTCCCCTGTGTGTTTAGATGGCACCTGTGGTGATTGGCACCTAGTTAAATAGTTAACGCTGGTGGCAGGGAAACATTTGACAACAGAAGGTGATCCTGGATGCAGGGGTTTGTTGTTCACAACTGCAAGTCCCAAAGCAAACAGCAAGTACAGGCTGAACTCAAAGAGGCAGGAGCTCTGTACTCCCAAGTGCCTAGGGGTAAACTTTGGTTTTGTTTCAAGTCCCTTAGACAGCAGAACACCTGTTTACACCTTTGCATATTTGTATAGATATAACGGTGGGTTTATGTGTATTCTTCTCCTGTATAAGGGCTGTACTACAAAAGCATCTTGTCATTAAAAAAAAAATAAAAATCCTTCCTTTCTTCCCACAATCAAATTACTGTTCAGAGGTCCTCATCCTTTCATCCTGTAGGAAAAAGTGTCTCTGTGATATCCATGTTGCACTAGTACTCTTGTGTAAAGACACTGTGCTGTGAGATGGCATGTAGTACTTCCCTGAAGTGGTGATTTTGCTCTGTGCATAAGGAATGAACCGACGGTGTGACCGACAAGTTCAGTGAGGGCACTGTTTATATACTTGTAACCTTTTAGTATGTGCATAACTATGTTTCATTCATGAAGTCATTTCAGTTGTTCTTTTGATGTTCATGTTTGTATACATGTACTTTAGGGAAAGGTAGCTTTTGGACTTCTTTTAGATTGTGTACAGTGAATGTTTTATATGGTTTCTCTTAAGGGTAACTTATTACATCTTGTCCTTCATAGAAGTTTTTTTATTTTAAAAAACCTGAAAAAATATCCCTGCTAATGGAGTTAGGTTGACTGAAAGTGAAAAAAGAAAAATAATGTGTTGTATGGAAGATAACCCTCACCTGTTTGGTTTCATACATAGATAAGAATTTGCACCAAATCATCTGTCTAATTTTGTGCTATTGCTATAGTATCTCCCTGTCATTTGCAGGAAAGCAGAGTTAAGGAAAAAAGGAGGATAGAATCAGATGTGGAGAGTGGAAAATGGAATGCAGTGAAATGGTGCATATATGTGTAAAATCTGATTGTAAATGTGTACCAAAAGTGAAGGGGGAGAATAGGTAAACAGTCCTTGTATTGTGTTCTTTCTTCCATCCAGACATAGTTCTAAGGCAGAAGAAGCACCAAGCATTCAAAGGGTGTCCCTAGCTAAAAAGCAGAAGGTTAATTAAAAAAAAAAAAAAAAAAGACAATTTCACTGTTGTCTATATGGTAAAAATTGATACGTTTTTAGCAATGTTATTTATATTGGTATATAGGATCGTTATTCTTGATAGAACTGAAAGTGCTTTTATGCTTCTGTGTGTAGGGCTGTATGAAGGAATTATGGCCCTTAAATCTGTGTTAAAAAACAAATTACATAATTCCTGTTGGTCAGTGTAACATATCGAAAGCTTTTTACATAACCTTTGTTTTTTAAAGGATGGACTCTTCAGTACTGTTTCACACCCACCAAATGCACAAATGTTTGAACTACTGTGTACAGAGAAGAAACTCTACAAGTAGGAGAATCTTGGAGAATGCTGTTTGCACTGAAAAATCATCACATCAAACCTGTCCATATGAAAAGGAAAAATAATATTTCTTAACAACTCTGTATTAAATGAATCCTATGGAAAGCACTTTGTTATTCTTTCTAATAAAAAGAATTGCCATCAATGAGAACTGTGAATTCTTTGTGGTCCTTTGTTCAAGGTTACTTGACTCCTTTCAAAATTTCATGGCCCAGATGGAATGGGGCATCATTCAGATATCCACTGAGGTCAGTTAACTTGCAGCTAGTCAAAAAACAACTGCAGTACAAGACCTGAATAAACTGGATCAGGTCTCTGTGGTTGAGTGTGCAGCAGTTACACTGAATTAAAGAAAAAGAAAGTAGTAGATCTAAATGTTAACAAATAATAGCAAGCGTGGTGTAAAGTAGCTTTTATTTCACAGCTTATTGATTTTGTATCCAGAGCAGCCTCTGAAGGAACCCCAGATGTGGTCAGGGGTGTGAAACATCCTTCAAAGTGACAATTGCTGTGCTACAGAAAGGTTTGGGAGTTTTTGTTTGTTTTTTAAATATTCATAGAACATACGCTTCAAGACAAATCCACTTCAAACTGTTCATTCTTTTTTTTCTGCAGGTCAGAAGGGTGTTCGTTCTTCTAGATCCAACAGACAGATGTATCCGTGTTGCTCAGGATGCACAGTGAGTTAAGCCATAAATGTTTTCTAAAAGCAGCAAAGTTGAATGTTGGTCCTTCAAACTCATATTGGTGGTTATGCACAAAATAAGGCTCGCTGCTTAAATAAATTCAAGCCTTCAGATTTTATTTCCAATGAAGTATCTTGGTCATGCCTTTTATATAGAATGCATGCAAATTCAAGAACAACCTGGCTTTGACTCTGATTCTTTCCATCCTGGGCTTTCCTGTAGGTTTTGGTAGTTTATTTCTTAGCCTCTCCCCGCTGTCAGAACTGACAGTCTCATCCCCTTTTTACTTTCCTCCTTTCATTCTGTAGCGTTGCCTTCTCTAGGGCTGTTCACTTAGAACAGGCTTTCTCTGTACCAGGGTTTTAGGCTTTTTCATCATTCAGCCTTCTTAAAAACCTACCTAGACAGAAAATCTATTTTCAATTGGATATTTTATTTGTTTTACTGTGTGCCTGCTTAAAACCAGAGGACAGGAAATTAGAGAGAGGTTTTTAAAAAATATGCATAAGTTGGGTAGTCATTTCTCTTTTACAGTGCTCCTCTGTTGTTTTTAGATGATGGTTACCAACTTGTGATTTGCAGAGATCCAAGAGAGTGTTGCAGACATGTAGGGTAAAGAACTCTTGGTAGATTGGCACCAGGATTTTGACAATAGATAGGTCAAGCAGCACGTAGCTTAAGGTTGTTTCAAGCTTATACGGGCAGATAGACAGCTAACTCCAGTTAACTCCTGCCAGCACCTCAGTTTCTCCTGAGATTGTCTCCAAATGCATATAAAATCATCAATATTCCTTCTGCACTCACTCTGAAGAAACTGAGCCTTCATCAGCCTTGTTGTACAAGGAGGAACTGAAAGGCAATGAGAATGGGAAAGGGGAACTGGACTTACAATAGTGTTTTTAACTTGTGTGCAATCTTGTGGTCTTTTCAAATTTTAATCTTGCACTATCCAGATGATGATTGCGTGTCTTGTATGCAGTTGTCAGAAGTCTTTCTATCAACCCCAGCCTATATGTATTTTTCCAATTAATACGGAAGTGAAGCAGATGGGGTAAGATATGCTTTTTCCCAAAGAATTTATTGAAAACAACTCCACGCCTCCCCCAGGGTGGCAGGAGCGGGGTGACTGGATAAAGGCTTTTCTGCTGACAGGAGCTGCTCTTGGTGCAGGGTTAGGTGAACTGGCTCCTTCCCAGGGTACAGCAGGCTACCAGAGTGCTGGGGAAAGCATCTTGCCCAGCCCCTGCATTTGACTGGACAGTGTTTGAAACAGAGCTGTTACGGAGTATGGTGTCTAGGTTTTATGTTCACTAAATGTAAGTTAATTAAGCCTGATTGTTTCTTGGCTTGCCCTGGCACATCACCTTGTGTCCAGAATGAAAGTTGCTTGCAGCAAGTGTTTCTGCTTCTGGAACCCATCTGTGCCTGTCTAGGCATATTTTAGATGTACCATTTACTGTTAATTGCATTTTAAAGCATTACAAGGGGAAAGGGCTCATCTTCCAGTCCTCATTTGGATGAGGGTTTAATTAATACATGTGAGAAGGCAGACAAATTAGTCCCTGGCAGACTGTTGAAGGCTTCCTTGTAGAGGAAGAAGCTGCTAATTGATATGTGGGTGATGAAGGTACAAGAGACATGGGTTTGCATGCTGTCTAGAATGTGTCATGGAAAGACCATTTTTCTGTCCCGATTCACAAATAAATAACCTGTTTTCTAATGTAGTGATCTTCCTCAAGCTAACTGGAACACAATTCCCAGGTACAAGAAGTCTGTAGCACGGAGATTAATTATTAGGTAAGGAGGATCCTTTGGCAACCAAAATCCTGTTCTGCAAAGTATCAGACATTGAGAAATCTCTTCTTGACCTGAATGAGATTTGAGTTCTTCGGTGCTTTGGTGTGTTAATTCCTTATCTTGAACATTTTGCCTAGTTATCCTTCTAAATCATTCTTTCGTTCATGTCCAAAATTCTTGAAAGCTGCTCCTCTGTCAATAGCTGTTACCAGTAGGGCTGCAGATAGTTTGTGCATGCAGGATGGCAACTCACAGGGAGAGACTGGCACGTCTTTAGTGCTACCTGGCTGGTGTCACAAAGCCTTAAAGCAGGTCCCCAGAACTTACTTTGCTGTCGCTTTCTGTATTCGTGCATCTCGTTAGGTGCTTGGCAAGAGCTGACATTACCCAGGTACCTGATTTCCTTGGGCATTTCAGTCCTCTGAGCTTGGGACTTTATTCCACTGAACAGTCTCTGCCTGTCTCCGCATGGCTGGGCACCCACGTGACTGTCCTTCACTTCTTGTTAAGAGTGGAAATATACTCCAGCACACTGTGGTCATGTCCTCCTCATCCTAGTAAAATTAGGAAAAGCATGATGATGCAGTTTTCCTGAGAGAACAAACATTTCTATGCCTTTAAGCTTACTTCAGTAAGTCTCTGTGAATTTTCCTGTTGCAGAGAGGGAAAAAAAAGTAAGACTCTTAAATCTATTGCCCATTTTTGATGCTTAGTAGATAAGAGAACCAAAGGCATGCGAGTGTTTGAACAAAAATTTTTTTCATTTTTATTCCTACTTTCTTCCTTCCATCTGTGATTAGAGATAAGAAAGTATTTGGCACAGCTCTGCTAGCAAAGGAGTTAACTTTGCTCTCAGTTAACAAATTCTTAGCCCATGGTCTTCAACAGGCACGTACAAATAGCTGTATTTTTTAGCTCTTCTTCAGTCTTTATTTTTTCTTGTTCTAATGCATTAGCCTAGTTGGGGGGCGGGGTGTGTGTGTGTGTGTGTGTGTTTAAACACGTGTTTTGGGGAAGTCTGTTCCTTGCAATGCATATACCTCAATGGAGATGGGACTGTTGGACAATTCAGCGTTTTGACGCTGCACTCAGCATGGGTTTTGTCATTGTTGAGACCTGCCTGTCTTGTCAGCTAGGCTTTACTAGCTGGGTGATTTCTCTGCTAAAAAGCAGGTAGGTGGTAAAGTCTAGTTAAGGCTTGAGATCAACAGAATTTACTTGTGCAGTGGTGGCTACGCTGCAGTTTCCCAGGAGACTAAACCACATGTTGTAATGGCAGTGTTTTGCAAGGAACTCAAGCAAATAAACTAAAGACACTGTAAAAATAATTCAGGTCTTCATAAGTAACTGCTCTGCCATTAATGCTCTGTTCTTCCTTTGTTGGGGGGTGGGTGGGTGAAAGGGGAATCAATGCATTTTTAAATCCTCCACTTACAGCTGGAGACTGGTAGCACAGATCCTTTTTGATACTACCCTTCTACCATCCCTTCTGAAAGCTTCCTGATTGCGACCTTTATTTTTTCCTTTCCAAATCCCTGTGTAATAGACAGTAGAGGAAAAAAACTGTCGCTATTCCCAGAGGAAAGGCACTCACTTCCAGCGTAGTGGTAGTGCGGGCTGCTTTTTTCTTTCCAAGTGTTTCAGAGGTCTCCTGGGGAAACTCTGAAACCTTTCAACTCAGAATCAGCTCTGCTTCTGTATCATTATATATGTTGTTTCTTTTTTCTTGTTTTGATGAGTAACATTTAAAAGCGGGTTTCTGACTGAGCTTATTTGGGCCTGCTGCTGCGTCCTAAATAACCCCCACTGTAGGAACCCTTGAAGGAAGGATTCATCCTGCATACCTGCTTGTATTGCTTTCAGACAAGTCCCCAGGGCCAAATTCAAATTGTAATGGGAGGAACATATTCCACCCCCTGGCACAGCTCTTGGTCCTGCTCTAACTGGCCTTGTCCCCTTATTCTCCTTTAAGAGTCCGTGCAGAACTCTCTCTCTGCAAATTCACTGTGAAGATTCAAAGGGGGGTTTCAACCTGTAATAACTTTCCCTGTAACTCAAAGTCATGAAGCGTGCCAGAATGTTTAATTGTCATGGGGTCTGAGAAGAAGCAAAGGTTTTTCAGAGTTTCCTGTAAAGCACTGAAGTAGTGAAATCTTTCATTCCCTCCGCTTTCAGCACTGTTAAAGATTTATTTGCTGCATACCTCGTGGGTTTTTTTTCATGTTTGTGTTCAATGAATACTAGAGTTACTTTTTATCTCCTGCGTAGTGTTGAGCTATGACATTTTCCATCTTGACATTTTTGTGCCGTTTTTGTCACTCCTGCTGAAAGCTGGTGAGATGCTGCTGTTGACAGGTTATGGGGAACGGCAGTCCTGCCCTTTCTGGTCCTGCACAGAAAAATGTCCTTGTGTTGCCTCTTTGGCAGCCTGAGATCTAAGGTGTATTTCCAGCAAAGCTTACACTGTGGCAGGTTTGAAGCAAACCTGCATCCTGGCTTTTTTGCATTCAAGGAAAAAGCTGTCAGGACTGTTCCATGAGAGTGCTGTTTTGAAGGCTAATGTGTTTCGTTGACAGAAGTAACTTGCAGCTACAGTGATCTTAAACAGGAGTTCAAAGCTGCCTCTCCTCTGTCCCAGTACCAATGCATTGACAAGGATAATATTGGCTCTTTATGGGATTGTAAAGCCTTTGGCTAGATTTCTGACCGAGGGTTTAGGAGGAATCCTTTGCCAAGAGCATAGTTGTATGGACTAAAATAGAACAGAGTCTGAACTTAAAAAACAAATTAAGTGTAGGCTTCTGCCTTTCTCATTTGGGGCTTTTATGAGGAATACATAGAACAGTTTCTTTCTCAAATAAAGAAGTAGCATTTGAACTATTCTTTTGTAAAATTCAAATCACAATGAGTCTTTAAATAATGCTTCTTGTTCCACCTCCTGGACCATCCTGGGGTTTCCATATGGCCATAGCAGAACTGTGCTATGGCCAGTTTCCCAGCGGCGGCTGTGTTTCAGCAGCTAGCATGTGATGCCCACCGAATGTGTGTGGGTGTCTTCCATATGTTTCTGAATCAACATTGTTTCATTGCTGAATTCTGAAAAGCATTTTATTTTGAGCGGGAGAAATGGACCTTACTGCATCAAAGGTGTACATAGGCACAAGAGTCCATACCATTATTACAGTTGTCCAGGTTTCAGCTGGGATAGAGTTAATTTTCTTCTTAGTAGCTGGGGCAGTGCTGTGGTTTGGATTTGGTGTGAGAACAATGCTGATAGCACACTGATGTTTCAGTTGTTGCTGGGTGATGTTTATACTAAGACAAGGACTTTCCAGTTTCTCTGGCCCTGCCAGCCAGAGGGCTGGAGGGGCACGGGGAATTGGGAGGGGACACAGCCAGGACAGCTGACCCAAACTAGCCAAAGGGATATTCCATACCATACGGTGTCATGCTGAGTATATAAACTGGGGAAAGAAGAAGGAAGGGGGGACATTGGGAGTAATGGCATTTGTCTTTCTGAGTAACCGTTACACGTGATGGAGCCCTGCTTCCCTGGGGATGGCTGAGCACCTGCCTGCCCGTGGGAAGAGAGGGGTGAGCAAATTCCTTGTTTTGCTTTGCTTGCTTGCTTTTGCTTTTCCTTTTAAACTGTCTTTATCTCAACCCATGAGTTTTCTCACTTTTACCCTTGCAGTTCCCTCCGCCATCCCACTGTGGGGCGAGTGAGCCAGCAGCTACATGGTGCTTGGTCACCAGCGGGGGTTAAACCATGACAGTCTTTTTTGGTGCCCAACATGGGGCTCGGAGAGTTCAAGATAATGACAGATTTGATTGGAATGTGCTAGTTGGAATTTCTAGCTGTTATTGCTGTTTAGCTATTAAAGGGCAGGTTTCTGTGCTGGCCATGGGGCTTGCTTGCCTTGCCGTGCATTAGAGTCCAGTGCTCGTTAGTGGCTGCTTTTTGCTCTCGCTGCTTGCTGTGCTGCTTATCTTACTGCGCTGTGCCCGGGAACACTCTGATAACAGCGATGGCGATGTGCCTGGGCTGGCAGGTGGCCAGGGCATCGCTGCTGTTCCTGTGCTGCCGGACTGGACAGGCTGGAGCTCCAGTGTGAGCTCGAGCTGAAGGGACTGTGACCTGTGGATGAGTCCACGTGGGAGCAGGACGCCCCAAAGTGTCTGTAGCCGTGGCTGTGTCTGTGCTGCAGCAGGTGTACCCCTGAAGAGACTCTGGTTCGTAGATGAGGCTCCACTTGGAGTGGGGTCTGTACACCTATCTTGTTTATATTTGCAGTAGTGATGGCAGCACAAGAATTAGGCATGTAATAAACTTACAGAAGCAATAGGAAGGATTATGCAAGAATGCCTTGGAGTTAAGCCCTGGAGTTAAAAAAAAAGGGGGAGTGGGGAGTACATTTCATAGTATGATGTGCAAGATCATACAGTTTTGAAATCATAGGAAGGCACTCAAATAGCTTATCTGATGAAAGTGACAAAGGAGGATAGCTGGAGTTTTAGAAGAACCACAGGATAAACAGAAGCGAAGAATAAGATGTGGCTGTCAGAAAATATAATCCTAGATGTTTTGGACAATATATTCTTACTGTAGACATGTAATAAGTGCAAGCATCGCACTGAATTTTGTTAATCTTTCTTTACACAGATATATATGTAAATATATATATATATATAAATAACAAACTCGAATCTGTACAGAAATGATTTCATGAAAATTAAGATCTTACTGAATCTGGCTTGTTTGTAAAGGAAATGAAGTTGGGCAAAGAATAGGGAGGAAAACTAAGTGAAAGGGTGATGTTGGCTGAAAGACAATTAGGTAAAAACTGTTAGTAACTTTAGTCCAGATATTAAGAAAAATTTCAAACCCTCATTCAAGTAAGATTCTGAAGGAGTAGCATCAGTGACGACAAGAACTGGAAACAGCTTTTAGGGTAAAGCTTGATTGTTTCCAAAAGAGATGCCATGGGATAGTTGCCTGCAAGAGGGGAAGACTGGACTCTGGCTCTGAAGGAGATTTCCTCCAGTTCTTTAGCACAGCTACAGCTAAAAGCAGAGGTGAGTTTCACTTGAGCTCTTTCAGAGATGTCACTGCAGGGGGGGGCATGTTAAGTAGTCTGCAGAGATTGCCTTTTTGGTAGTTTCCTCTGTGCTGGTTGTCAACATATTGCAGTACTGTGTATCATGCAAAGAGATTATCTAACCTCATCTTTGCGCTGACTTTGGCTGGTTTAACTGAAAGATTCATTTTTGAGATAACAGTTCATAATTTGCTTAATACTGTTCTCTGCTTCCAAATACCTGGTTTCTCCAGCTTGGAGGCAGAAGTGGTATTATTTGCTATTGAACAACCAAGCTGATATGATCTGCGTTAGCATCGCTGCAGTGGAAGAAAGAAAGTAGTTAAATGATTAGGCTCTTAAGTTATTGCTAAATTCTGCTTGCTTGCTTTTGGTTTGCTCAATAAACTGTATATTGTAGCAATGTGCCCCTAGCATCCTGGGTTGGACATTCAATTACTTGTGACCATAAAAGCTGATAATCTCGTGGCCAATGATGTGCGCAACACTTCCCTTTTCAATTTAACAGAAATTGCTCAACAGTTACAGCACCTTCCTCCCCTTCCACAGGCAGTTCAGCAACACACAGATGCCTGGACAGAAACAGCATTTTCATGAGAGCCATGGCATAAGGGAAACATTTTCAACTCTAGCTAACAATCCAGATCTAATCTAAGTCACCAGGTTTTCCTGGTACTTTCCACAACTGCTATCACCTCAGGGTTTACTGCAGGGCTTCTGCAGCTGGACTAAATGACTCAAACCCAGTTCCTAGTCAGTAATTCATAATCCACAAAGCAGCTGTCACAGGTGGCATTATTTGATGTACTCCAGTGAGCCAAAAAATACGGGCATAGGAAAACATGGAGTCTGAATTCAGCTTTAAAGGAGGGGTAGCCCAAAGACCAGAACTTTTGATTAATTCCTCCTTATCTCTGTTGAAGGAGAAAGGCTTGACTTTTACCTCCTCTTTTGTGGAGGTGGAAGAAAGAGGACCATATATAAAGTAGGTCATTTAAGGTCAAAATAGGTCAAAGCTGAGTGGGATAACATTCTGAGACCAGTGGGTTTATGCTGCTTCAACCTGCATATAAAAGTTTTCCACCTCTGCGATGTCGAGTTCTCTGGAAAACATACAACAGCAATGCAGACCTGTACTCCATGCTTGTTGGTAGGCGTGGTTAAAACATGTATGCGTGCTGTCTTTAAAAAACATGTATGTACTTTTTTTGTGGCTGCGAAGACATTGAAAATATGTCATTTAAGAATTCACTTCAAAATAACCTAGTAGACTTGTGATACTACATCAACACAGGCTATGTTATTGCAGAGTGATCACTGATCTCCCATGTGGCAGAGTCCGCTAGCACAAAGGCTGTTCATGAAGCCAGCCTATGTTATTATTTACCTTCCATTAGTGCCTGCAAACCTCTATGCATCTGATGCTGTAAAGTGCTGTTTCTAAAGGTTTATATCTAAAGAAACGAGAAAAGGCAGAGAGCTGAAATTTACTTTGGGGGGAAGATACGGAGTGGTCACAGTCGGGAGCTGAGACTTGCCTGAGATCAGAGCAGTCTATGGAATAGCTTGGAACTGACCATCACCCTCTGGAGACCCAGTCTAGCACTTCACCATGTTAGCTTCCCGCTCACACTTCTGCTGGAGGCCCACGACTCAGGAGCACCTGTCAGAATCTGTGAAACCGTAGATAACCAGTCTGAACTCAGCTCAGTAACAAGTTACCGATCTCAGTTCCAGTAAGAAGAATAAATGTTTCTACTGGCGTGAGTATTCCCCGACTATCCCTTTAGAAAACACCCATTCAGCTGCTGAACCTGCTGGGTATGCACAGCCTGAACTCTGTCTGCCAGGCAGGGCATCGGGAGCGCTGCAGAAGGGATAACGCTAGCATCCAACAGCAGTTACATCCCGTGCAGCTGGCTGGTTCAAGTCTTCCAGTGGGAATCCCTAGAAATGATATTCAAGAGTTTTAGTGCACTAACGGAAAAATCATTACCTTGCACATGGGAGCCTCATTCAAAGTTACAGTTCTTGCTCAAAAAACAAGCTTGAATTTCAAGATCTACTATTAGGTAAAGCTACAAACCCTCAGAGTATCAGCCAGTGGGATTTGACAAAAATAAATGGGAGAAATAGTGCCAGAGGGTGTGATAAGAAGTAAAAAGAAGTCTGCCACAGCAGACTGAAGAACCAGGTAATCTTTACTACCTGATGAAATACAGCAGGGGTTCATTTCTTACAGCTTAGTGCTTTGTTAAAGTCATCACAACTGTGGCTGCAGCACCATAAGCTGTGTTCTGCTATCATTTCAGGGGAGTCCAGACGCTGTGATGGAAATAGCTTTCCAGGAGCTTGAGGACTTCACCTAATTTGATGGTTTGTTCATATAAACATGAAAGTAATTGACACCATCTTTGTGAATCTAATCATATCTGCCATCATTCAAAGATACAGTGCTGCCTCTCAGTGACTGCTACAAGAGAGACAACATCCTAAGCTGGGAGCTGGGAGGATTTCTTTGTCTTCAATCAGGTATGACAGGATCAATTTGCATTTCTCTGACTCTTTTGAAATGAGACACATTGCCAAGCCGTTTCTAACAGTACTTATTTTCTTAGTGTTTGCTATTTACTAACTGGAAAAGGTGTTATAATAAGCATTTCTTGCTCTACTGGAAAATTTTTATCTCATTTGCAGCAAAATTACTTTGGGGAGGGGGAATTGGAGAAAACCGGGACCTAACAGAAGCGTAGTATTACAGAAAGCTTTTTAGGGTAAAATACAGCTATTGCTTTCAGGATGGTTGGTATGCATGGAGTCTACTTTACCACAGCTCCCTAAGCAAGGCACCCTGCCGTCTCAGCATATGCTGATAGGGGTAACCCCATGGCCAGGCTCTGCCGTGCTCCCTGCAGGAACAGGAACTTGATGGCACCACACAGCTGATAAGCTGCACAGCAGTTGTCACATGAAGGATCTATGAGATGTCCGCTGCTGAGCCAACCACTGTGGCAAAATGACCTTCCTCAGATAAAATAATCTCATTGTAATACCAAAGCACACCTCCACCCCAAAGCTACCCACCTCCAAGGTACTACTACACCTCGCTGGGCATGTGATACCAATCAGTAACGATACGTACGACTAGAGTCACTCAAGCTCAACCTAAATGTGAAGGAAATGGACTAGTCCTGGACTGATGTAAGTCCCAAGGGGGAGAAAGGTTGTCTGAACACCCGAATTACTCAATTCTGATTTAGTGTTCACTAAGTTAGGTCAAGCTGACCCACTCTCTAAGTTGTTAGGAATGAAAGGGCTTCTAAGCAAGGTAGTCAGCCCTAGGAAGGATGAGAAAGAAGCCTTCAAGTGAGGAAAGTTCTGGCTGCACATTTGGCAGGGTCACAGCTGCACAGGGCACTCACAGAGGCAGCAGACACTGCCGGGGTCCAGCCCTGTCCCCAGCCCCAGGGCTGCTGGTCATAGGTCTATGCCACCACTGCTGCTGCTGCATGGGGCAGGTTTGCACACAGATCCCGGCTCTCACCCACTCTCCCAGGGAGAAATGGGATGTTTCTGCCGTCTCTCTCCCATTTCTCCTTCCCCTCCCATTGCAGATGCACAGCACCAGGGAGCCACTGCCAAAAACGCTGGCAAGGGGCCAGGAAGAGCTGCCCATGCCTGAGAGGTTTGCAGGGGCAGCAGCTCTGGGGGCTTTTTGGCCCATGCCATGCCACTGGGAGCTCTGACTGTCCCACACTCCCTGTGTGGGGAGAGAGGGATGGAGCCCCAGCCATGCCAGGAATCGCTCCAGCTGGAGTGACCCACGAGGTGTGGATCCCCCAGGAAGAAGCTGGGCTGCCTGCTCTGGGGCCGGTGCTGCCACCTGCCCTGCACAAGGCTGGGGCCAGCGCTGCCTGCACCCACCCGGCTCTGCTCACCCAGGCACTGCGCAGCTCCAGCTCCGTTGCTGCTGCCCAATTTGTTTTTTTCTGCTCCAGCTCATGGAGGGCTCTGGTTTGTTTGTGGCTCCAGCAGGTTTCAGTTCCAGCTCACAGGCAGCTCCCAAACTTCGGGGACCAACGTAACCAGCCCCCCCACCTCTGGCAGGGGACGACACAAAACCCTCCCAGCCCCTGCACCAGCGGCCCGTCTGGCCCCTGGGTCTGACCCCCGAAACAGCCGACTCGATCCCCGCTTCTGAGCCCACCCGCGCAGGGCCCGGTCTCCGCTGCGGCCCAGGAGCCCGTTTCGAACCCCGGCAGCGCGGCCCTTGGGCCCCGTGTTCAGGCCCGGGACAGGCCCGACCCGGCCCGCGCTGCGGAGCCCCAGCGCCGGCCCCGAGCCCCGAAGCCCTGGCGGGTGCCCGGCAGCCCCGGGCGGCGCTTGGCACCGGCGGGGGCGACCCGCAGCGCGGCCGCTTTAGTCCCCGGCGCCCCGAGCCCCGCGGAGCCCCTGGCAGCGCGGCCGCCCGGCAACCGGCACCCGCCCGCCCCCGCACTGGCCCCGCCGGGGAAGCCGGGCCCGGCCGCTGCCGCCCCGCGGAGCCGAGGAGGGGCGGGGGGACCGGCGGCCGCCGCGGCCCGAACCGCCTGGGCCCCGCGCCCCCCCGCTCCGGCCGCCCCAAGCGGGGCGGGCGCCGGTACCGGGGCGCCGGGCGGATCCACCGCCCGGGATGCGGTGCCGCAGCCCCGGGGGAGTCTCGGCCCCGGTGTCCGTCTCTCCCCGGGCGGGCGGAGCCCGACGGCTCCGCTGCCCGGCGCGGCGCCGGGGCCGGGCTCCCCCGAGCGCCCCCAGCCCGCCCTCGCCCTCTGCCGCGGCGCCGCGGGCAGGAGCCGCGCTCCAGGGCCGGGCCCCGGGGCCGACGTGCCGCGCTGCCGCCTGCGCGGGGCTCCGGGCACGGTCCCCCCGGGGGCGGGGGTCAGCGGGGGGCCGGTGCCACGGAACCGGCGGCTCCGCACAGCCACCGAGCGGGGGCTGAGAACCGCCCGCACCGCGGCACCGAGCCCCTGAGCACCGAGCGGCGACCGGCCCGGGAAGGGGCGTCTCGGCTCTCAGAGCGCCTTTGCCCCCCCCATCCCACACAAACACGGGAGGCCCTGCCCGGTTCCAAGCCCCAAAGCGCAGGACTCGGTCTCTGTTTCCAAGCCCCCAAACTGGCCAAGCGAGCCTGGTTTCAAGCTCCCGCAACACAGGACTTTGTCTATTTCAGTCCCTGAAACTGACCCCAAAAATGCAGGACTCAATTATCTGAGTCCAAAAATTGCCTGAATGGGTCTGGTTTCAAGCACCCAGACACAGGACTTCATTTCAAAGCTTCAAAATTGGCCACCTGAGCCTGGTTTCAAACTCCAAGGATGCAGGACTTGGTGTCCGTTTCCAAACCCTAAAACTGCCCAAATGATCCCGGTTCCAAGCCCCAGCAATGCAGGACTTGGGCTCTGTTTTTCAAGCAGTACACCACAGGAGTTAAGTCTCTGTTTTCAAGACCTTAAACTGCCTAAACAAGCCTGGCTTCAAACCCCCCAAACACAGGACTTAGTCTCTGTTTTTCAAGCCCCCTAAATGCAGGACTTACTCTCTTTTTCTGGGCTCTAAATCTGGTCAGTTTGGAAATTGTAGAAGCCTTACGTGTTGCAATACGAAGACTGAAGAGCAGATGAAAGGAAAAGATAAATTCAATTAAAACCTCGTCTAAGTCAGCTTCATAATTTTTAAGACAGCGAAGGGAGGTGGGCGATTTCCATTCTACTGCTGCGAGTTACTACTCTGCCATTTAGATTTCTAACACCATTAGCTCTGATCCTCTGAACCTTTGCATGGTAACTCAACCTATTACGCGGAGGCCATTAGTCTCACTGATCCCTGGGCCCATTTTCCCCAAGGAAGGTTTTACATACATAAACACAGAGATGCTTGAAAGCTTCTCTGTTTAATAATACATTATTGGGAAGTAGCTTTCTATGAATTGCAGCCTTTTCATTCATTTTTTTGCAGGCTCAGCACAGGGCTTAGAGCAAATATGGCTAGACCATGAGTACATATGCGATGCTGCCTCTAAAACTGCCTTCAGCTTTGAGAACCCTGCCTTGATACAGATACATTAGCAGCAAACGTCAGGCCAACTTCTACAGAAAGTGGGCGCCTGGGCCAATCTGGGTGTGTGGGACTGGGCATCACATTATCCGCATTGAGGGGAACAGAAAAGCTCATTTAAGGTTTGCTTTCTAAAGAGGAAAGAAAAGTCAGGACGTTACAGCTGAAGAGTAGAGGGTGAACTGCCCTTACCCTGAACCAGCGTTGCAGTCACCGGAGCATGACAAGAGACAGGCCTGTGCGCTGCGGTAGGGATGCAGGCAGCGTTTTGGAAGAGGCTGGGAAGTTCTGATGTTCACTGTCTTTGACTACCTTAAAGCACAGCCTCTACTTCCCACATGGTACTGTCCGAGCCTCCCATGCCTTCACGCACCAGTAGGTTTACTTCTCCAACAGCATTTGAAGTGAGGAGAGAATAACTGCAATTTTTATAATGAACACTTTCAGATGTGCAGTTATTTTTAGTGAATGCTTTGTTCCTCCCTCCTTTCCTTGTTTTCTCAGGTAATTGGGTACACATCTCCTGCTAAATAACCTTTCATTCTTTGCCATTGTCTTCTGATGACCTTTTCCCAGTCGCTCACACTTTCTTGGAGTTTAAAAAGTCTGCCAGTATGCAATATGTTTTTCTGTTTGGTTTATGATACTAACAATGAAATTCCGCCCCCCCCCCCCCCCCTTTTTTTTTTTTTTTAGTTTTCCTGGACTAAAGATTACATAGTGTGCAAATACAGTCACTTTAAAATCTTTGCAAAATCTGATTTTTTCCTCTAGCCATTTAAACTGTTGGAAGCAACGTTCCTCTATTTGATATATGGTGTATTGCCACTTCCTCTCTTCCTCTGCTTCCCTGTCTCCAGCTCCGTGTAAATATTGACAGTAAAGAGAATACCACACTTGAATATTTCAGCATGCCAGTATTACAGATACTCCCCAGAGTAAATGAGGCCCCTCCTTATGCTCCTGTGACTTTTTTGCTGGGGAGGTTGGCTGTGGGTGAGAACACAAATACAGGCAGCTATCCCAGCTCAGCTGACCGTGGAAAACTGGTCACAATTAGTGAAGGGAAAAAAAAAAAAGAGGAAAGCTGGATGTTTTCTAGTGCTTTTGACAGTGAGAATGAGCTGCTTTGGAACAGAGGTTTGTTTTGTTAGCTTTTAGGAAGTAAATGATTGTGGTTCTGATTCAAGCATCTCTGTGTTACTAACCACAAATTACTGATGCTCTCCAAAGGATCTTTCAGCTATTGCTCGCATTGTTCTTTTTCCTTGACATTTTCCTGTTCTGTTATTTCAAATGTCTGCTTCAACATGGCTGTGACTACCCGCTAACCACACACTATTTGTCTGAACGGAGTTGCACTCTAACACCACTGTTACCTTTTTTTGTCAGAGGAAGCAGGCAGTGTTGAGAGGTCTTTGGCATCAGGCAACATCCAAGGGAAAATTTGTTTGAGAGTGAAGTTCAGGGTCACCACAAAAGAAATTCAGCCTGTTTTTGTGTTTTTGGAAGGTAACTTAATCTCAATAATTTTAAAGAATCTTTACCTAATCTGAATGTTAGCCAGGCAGACTATTATTGTTATTCATGGTACAGGGCAGTATTAAAATGCTGAGCGCTTACTCTTCTGCAGTTTTTCCTGTTCTATTCAGCAAATACTGGAAAGTTATAATTAAGATGGAGAAAAAAAAAAAGAAATCAATGAAATTGCACTGCATTCATCTCAGATGCATCAAACAAATGTTGAAAGTCTGGAACAAGTGCAATTGCCAGAAGTAGTTCTGCAAAGGGCAATAGCTGCTGCTCAGCTCCACCAGAATGGAAAATGCAACGGTAACTCATAAGGGCTATGTGAGATAAAAGCAAACATGCCAAGCTAGTCTGAAACCTCACAGATCCGCTTTGTGATGCTCTTGGTTTTGCCATCCACCACAGTTAGGGCTAGGGAAAGAGTGGGTTTGTACAATGTACATGCTTGTATGCTCTGAGGCATATTGCCTAACACCATATTTGTAAAGGTATTTAGGGACAGTTAACTTCCAGTGATTTTACTGAGTATGGGCGCCTTAGCAGCTCTTGAAGTATGACCTTTCACTTGTATGCGCTCAAGTTACCAGGATATATATAAAGGCAGTAAAACATGTCCTCATTAGTAACATAGGGATTGATGCATTGAGGTTTGAGATACTGAGATAGTTTGCGGATGGAAGGGGTGTAGGTCTCTGAGAAATCTCCAACAAGGATTCTTCATGTACCTAAATTAATCCCTTCTTATCCCTGACCCCAGTCAGACACTTCTGCACCAAACTCATCAGCTCCAGCATGGGTGGAAGCAATGCAAGGAGGAAAACAGAGGATGTCCTGGCGTTCCCATGCAGGTGTCCAGGTCTTTCACCACCGAGGCACTACCAGCAGGTCCTGGATGACAGTGGCAGTTTCTCTTAGGGCTGGATTGAGCTACATTGAAACCAGCATCATCTGTCTGAACAGGTCAAGCTGCTCATCAGCTCCTCAGAAGGGTCATTCAAGAGCTGCGTTGTTCTGTTATGCGGGACACACCCCATGCTGTAGGACCATTAGGGCCTTTGGCAGACTTTGAAAAGGGGAGGTTTTTATACTGCTTTAACAGACATTTTCCCCTATAGTTATGTGCTCAGTAACCCCAGACACTAAGCTCTTTCCCACCTAGTGTTGCGGTGGCATGTCTGTCACTTGTTATTTATGGATAAAGAGGTGGCATTTCAGGGGACACCAAGTCTCCTGTGTTTAATAGGCTTAAGCTAGAGGATCAGTGCTTCGCCAGGCTCTTTCTGGCTGTGCCGCTTGATGGCAGACTTGCATTAGCACACAGCAGGCTGAAGGCAGGACAAATCAACAAGCAAATCCTGTCCAAAATTGTTCCACTTAATTTGTTTTGCATCATGAATGTACCTGTTTAATTGATTAAAGGAACCTAACACTGTAGTATTGAGCAGGAGTAAGCAGGGCATACAAAACAATTACAGCAAGAAAGCCCTGTATTTTTCAATTTTGGTCCCAGATATTGTCTGGATAATTAATTACTTTCTCATTCTTCCAGTAAGTTTGGTAAGAAATTTGCCTTTGTCTTACTGAGCCTTTTCTTCTAAGGGTGGCAGATTTTTCTTGCCCGATATTTTCTCCTTTGTCTATCAGGTTTGTAGCAGGTTTGTTCATTGCATGTGTCCATGCATGGCTCAGGGTTTTCTTCTGTCCTTTTGGTTCAATAGCAGCAATGAATTGCTACCGAAGCTAAACAATGATACCTTCTGTTTGGCTAGACAGTAAATGGGTATTCATTGATGACCTCTGAGAAAAAGAATTGATGATCCAACTTCATATCAAAGGAACATTCTCCAGTGGGCTATATGAGGTTAACAAATGAATGTATGTTATCACATGCCACTTATCTCTAGATGTTTATAAATACAGCAGCAAGAGCTCCAGATGGTTACAGGCCACAGGTAGAAACAACTTGCTGGCCTGTTGGCTTTTATGACTTCATAAAGAATGTATTAAAAATTATTAGCTCTTACACTGGCAAAGGGAACTGACCAGGATCTGAAGTTAAAATGTTGCAGGGACTGGAGTGGAATCTTCAGAGGGTGGCTGGCTGATACAGGAGCATCTTCTGTTCAAGAGCTGGGATCCAAGTTCTGAATGAGAACCTCAAGGGGAAGACTGGAAGCATCTCCGTACACATGATGGGAGTGCCATTGGATCCTTGGATTTACCGAGGCCCAAATCCCACAGTCTTTTTCAAAAAAACCCCAAACTTTACCTGGTCCACAAAGCAGTTGCTAACAATCTTTCCTGCCCATGACTTGAACTGTCTGATCCCTTGCTTTGACACTTCACCAGCTCCCCAAGGAAGACCCAGTTAGTGAGCACAGACTTCTTGCCTTTGTTCTGTAGTTACATTTAACATTTTGAATTTCTTCCCCTGCTTCTCCAACATTCCTTCCCCGCTCCTTCAAATGCATGGGTAGAAGATGGGCTAGAGGTTTAAACCAGGGAGAGCTCGTGCTTTTTATTCTGCCTGGAACAGCAGAGGAGCAGAATAGAGTGGAAGCCTCACAAATAAGTGTCATGGGTAGGCAGCACCTGAGAGGTTTTGAAGCATGTACTGTCCTGACTTCCTCCATTACCCACTGAATTGCATTGGCAGCGATAATTGCAGCTTCAGGAAAAATAACTGCTAAACAACGATAGCAGCAAAGCCCTACAGCCTTTCTCAATTAAATTAAGTGGAAATTTAGTCCTTGAGTACTACTACTGAAACTGTCTGAGCAGAATAAAAGCAAGCACCCTGGTGGGCTGGAGGATAGTTTAGGGCAGGAGAAACTCTGCTCGCTTTGCTCTCTGACCATCCTTCTTACAGCGCCCACCTCTGTCCCGTATCTAATGGTGGTATGAGAATAAAAGCAACACTGCAGGTTGAATCTACTCTTAACAGAGGCCATGTAGGCTGGTGAATTTAGGAAGGGCCACTGTCATCTCTGTAGCCATCATTTCCCTTCTGGTTCTGCAGCAGCTTGTACTGCCACCACTTATTCACCTGTCTCTGCCACAACCTCTTGACCTTTGAAGGCTATTTTGGTATTGCTACCTCATTTATTTCTACCCTTTCTGCTTATCCAGGTACTTGCAGCTTTTATCAACATCATCTGCAAACATCTCGTGTTTGTTAACTGGTCCTACAAACTCGAGTCTTTTGTAGAAGCAGAAAATCTTGTCTCTATACATTCCTGTGTGAAGGGAAACTGGAGTCACTTTCAGTAACCAAGGAATTACCTTTATGCTGATTTGATTTAAACAATCCAACATTAAAGAACAAAGCAAACAAGTCTCTGTCATGAGACTCAGTGAATCCAGGAGATCTTTTCCAAATGATATCTAAGAGCATTTACTTCAGCCTTCACAAAGGGGAGCTCTTCCTCTGGGATATCTGGGATAAAGATGGGACAGGAAGGACAAGGTTTTATGGAAGAGAACAGCCTGCAAATTGATATAGCCTTTTAACCTCTTTCTGCAGTGCTTAGAGACAATAACCCAAATAAGTAGAAAGGTTCGTAGCCAGCCTTCACATAATGTAACTTTTAAGGAGTGCTGCCTCAAAGTGATGCTCTCACTTTAGTACCTATGAAATGAAGGCCATGCAAAAAATAAGGAAGGTGAGATTAGTATGTTTTCCATTGCCACTAAAAGAGTAATTTCTGCAGCTCTGAGTATTCACCTGTTTGCAGGTGAATGCAGCTTGTAAGATAGTGTGTGGGTTGGCATTCAGAGTTTGAGGTGACTCGTATCAATGCAAGTCCCTTGATGGAAAACAGCAGCATGTGCATTGCAAGGATAGGCAGCAGTGGCACGGCAGAATAATAGTGACTTCTGAAGGGAAGGGTCTGCTCAGCCCGCTGGAGACAGTTTATTTAGGTCAGTCCGCAGGGACACGGGCACCAGCCGGTGCGGGGGAAGACAGACCGATTTCTCCCCTCCGCTTCCTTGTAGCCTGCCTCGGTTAAGGGTCCCTACCCCTGGCCCAGAGGCTGTCCCCAGTGGGAAGTCAGGAGGTTTTAACCCTAATAACATTTTTGGCAGGGGACAGTATTACTTCCCTCCTTGCATGCATCAGGCCTTCCATGAAGCACAGGACTGGATGGGTGCAGCATCTCTGCTGCTCAGGGCAGAAGGGGGGATGAGGACATGGCCTCTCACTGCCTCCCTTGGTCAGGCAATTCACATTCACTACAGCACAGGTACGTGACAGAGCTGGACACAGATTTCAGCATCCAAATTGTTCACGGTGCTTCAAAAAACTATCTACAGCTCTGGAAAGCAGGCAGACATGGCACATGGCTGTGACCTAAGAAAATGATGCATTCACTTTTGTCTACCATCCAAAGCTTGTCCACTGAGTTGGATTTGTGCCGTTCTCTCCATAAGGTGACCAAGCTCTTCACAGTGCTGGGGTCTAGCCTGACGTTTCCTTCTCCCTTTCAACATCATTTCTTGTGCCAGTTCCCCATTGCTTTTGGTGTATTTTGAGCAGCACTTAACCCCAGCACTCTGTGACAGGCACTTTATCAGTGTAACAAAGCGTCTCTGGTCTTGTGGGAAACAGAAGTTGTCATCTGTGTGGAAGCAGCCAAGACTTAGTACAGGTTGTCACACAGGGTCAGAGGCTGAGAAGAGAGAACTTGTCAGCTTTACCTTGATAAGCCCATGAGTGTGAAAGACATGCCACATGTAATTTCCATTACAGAGATCACCAGGAATCTATCAGAAGCATGAACAAGCAGAAGGAGTCAGGCATGCAGAAAATTATTCAGACCAGAAACCCCAGGCAGTTCCAGGTGTGCCTGCTTTCCACAGGAATCAAGAGGATTCTCAACATTGTCTTTTCCACTTAGTTAGGACCACTTTCCTGGTTCACTTGAAAGCAGTGTACAATGTTCTCCTTGTCTTTTTTTTCCCTGACACTGGCAACCCCATCTGCAGGTGCAGGCATCCTCTCCTTTTGTGCTGGAGGAGGAGGGATACGGACTGTTGGTGGAGCTGGCTTTCAGAGGCCGAGAACCCCAGCTGTCCTTACAGTGAGAGACCAGGAATGAGGATCCTGTTCTTTAGCAGCAGCTCCCGCTCTATAGCTGCACGAACCACTCAGCACAGGAACGGGCACGCGCCGTGCTGCTGTGCAGGCAGGAGCTGGCTGCAGCTTGGTGATGAAGAGGACAGGCCACCAGCTGGACACCAACCACTGCTTTTCCACCCCCTGAAGCACACCAATGAACAATGATCTACAGTAAATATTTGCACTGTGGCACCACTGCCAAGCAGTAGCAGATGTCACACCCTTGAATTTGGGGTTTCTATCAGATGAGAAGTCAGTATTTGAGGCACCTATTTGTACAGCAGTCTAATTCGTGCTTGCACCAGCCTACAGTGAAAGAGGTCATGGAAGGAAAGACTCCAGAGGAAAGCAGGGCAGTAAATGGGCTAAAGCAGGTTTGTCCATCCCCCCTCCCTGTACACATGCCCCACTGCTGGCCATTAGGACCCTTGCAGCTCAGCAGCCTTCTTGCAACTAACTTGAGTCCAGCTAAGAGATTAAGGCTCATCTGCCTGAAGCTGGCTGTTCGGTGTCAGCTGAGGGAGATGCAAGGAGCTATGCAACTCATGTTTGTGCTCAGTTTTCAGGCACAAATTTTTAAAACAAAGCCAATTGCAGTTAAGGAAACAAACTTCTCTTCCTTGCATTCATCGCCTCACAGAAAAAGCTTCTGCACCTAGAAGCTGGTACAGCACAGCATCTGTACAAGTTAAAAATACCATTTCATTTAGGAAAAGTAATGCCCTTTTGAAAACTGCAATTAGTTGAAAAAGTGATGCAATATGCATACAAGATCATCTTTCAGACCAGTGTTACCCCCACAGTGTTTGTTCATCAATACATGCTAAAATAGCATCACTGTAAAAGTTCAGCAGCCCAGTTTGAAGTCAGATAATGGTTAATTTTGCAAGACAAGTAGAAGCAAAGTCTGCTTGTGTCAATCAGTATGAAAATGTAATTTATTTCACTGCAACAGAAATCAATTTTTCTCCTAGGATCCAAGATAACCAAATATCACACAGTCAGTTTAATTAGTTTCTGATATTTGTACAGCTTCACCTTTAAACTCTGGAAAAAGCACAGTTCACGTGTTTGTTCTTTATAATTCCTCTCTGTTCTGCTTTACAGCTTAAAAGGAGGCGGCTTACAAAGCTTCACAGCGGCAGCAAAATCTTACTCAAATTCAGACTTTCTTCTGGCAACCAGGAGATGGAATCAATGCTCCATCAGATCCATCGGGCCATCTCATTAGTGTCACTAAAGCAAGCTCAACCAAAGGAAAAGCACAAAACCAGAGCCTTAAACCTTTCAAAAGAACCCTTTTCTCATCAGTTGCCTTACCTAGAGAAACAGCAGCACAGGCTACACAAGACCCATTCCAACAGTTATCTGTTCGCCAAATAAGTGTCTGTCCAAGCCTTTTTTTTGTATTGCTCTGCCATCTGCTCTGCCACTTTGCAGTCCAGGGGCACCCAGGCCCCCAAGCTTGGGCTAGGAGCTCTCAGAAAGCAACCCAAGTCTCTCTACTGCACACAAACAAAGGGTCCTGCACCTCCACGTTGCCCTGCGCCACACATTCCCCAGCTGCATTTTCTGGGCTCTTACACCGCACGCAGCCCTGCAAGACACATTAAGTTACCAGCACCAGAACAAGTCTTGGTACTTGTGGCACTGGCCAAGGGATGCTCAGCCAGTCTGACCAGTCACGAGTGCACAGGGCACTTACCTCGGAGGTCGGGGTCCAGCTGCAGGGTGCTGGAAGACCAGGGCTGCTTTCCCCACAGAGGAGGACAAACCACGATGCACCGGTTACCCTGCCACAGCAGCTTCACCAGCGTGGGGCACACTGCCGGACAGCACCAGCAGAGCAGGACTGGTGGCAGTAACAAGTCCCAGCAGCAACGCAGTGACCATTAGACAAACATGCAAGGATGAAGTAAATTCCAGGGCAAACTCAGAAGTCTGGCACGTAAGTGGGGTGGAGGCACCAGGAGAGGCTGATGAGGACAATTAGAGCCTATTAGCACCTTCACAGCCTGCCAGCCGGTGCTCCTTCTCAGGCTGGTTTGAGGCAAGGCTTTTACCCCTGATCCATGAGCCACAGTAGACACTAGTTTCCAAAATTCAGACTGCATTTCCTTAGCAAAGAATTTTTACTTTTAATAAATATTTTCATCAAGCTTCTGCCTCTCTTACCTGCTGAGCTGTTTCTTGCCCTCACCTTTCTCGAAAGGTGGGCACCCAGCCCCCGGCAGCCGCATGCCCCCCCCCCAGCACACAGCCAGGTCTGCCACAACCCTGGGGTCCTGTGCCCTGCGCCGGGCTGCGGCCGCACGGCTGGGAGCTGCAGAGGGAAAACCCTCACCATAGCGCTGAGCTCGGCGGGAGCAGCAACCCTGCAGGGCTCTGCTGAGGTCCATCAGCATCTGCTTGCTGAACAGGTCTTGGCTAAACAAGGCTTGGCTCTCAGGCCCCGCTGAGCCACCACGCCGCTGCAAAAATGCAAAACCCCACCAGTCCCGGCCCTGAAAATAGATCTGTACCTACTTTCGTTGCTGCCTGAACGAAAGACGTTTTAACCGTGCTCATATTTGCAGGGCATTTCACCAGCTGTCCTTCCCCTGCGGCAATTCTGCTTCCCTGAGGGTGCAGGACACCTCTGCCGCATGGAGAAAGTCACTTCGGGTTTTCCATCTCTCTCCAGATTAAAGGTTGTTGTATTTGGGGCAGGGCTATTTTGGAGATGCTTCCTTGCTGGCCATTTCCCTCAGAACAGTTTTATTCCTAGACATGTGTGTCAACAGGCGCCCAGCTGTGTGTGCTGGAGAATTACCGCATACCCCACCCCGGTGCCGGCGCAGCGCCCCGCATGCTGCCTGTGTCCGGCGGGGCTGCAGCTGGGTCCCTGCCCTAGAGAAGACAAGTCTGGTTTGTCTCTGTAGATGAAACAAGGTGGCAAGCTGCTGGGCCACCAGGCACGGACTTGTTTATGCAAGCGCTAAGACAGGGTGAGCCCTTCCAGCCTCCTCCACAGGTGCCAAGTTGTCTTTGTGCCTTTACTGGCTGCTCTGGTCACTCAGCCGCTGCTCATGGTCCCACCTGTTTGCCGGTGCTATTGGTACCGTGGCTCTAGGGTTTCAGAGGGGCTGGAAACTGAGTGCCATGGTGTTGCAGCAATGAGGATATTTACAGAGCCCTCGAAAGGAGGGTTAGGGGAGCACCTGGAGCCAGTGAGCACCCGGTGAATACATCCAAAGCAGCCCCCGAGCTCCCAGACTTCACCAGGGTGACACCCATGAGCCAAGCCCCGGGCAGAGCAAGGGCTGGGCACTGGGGCTGCCAGGATGGCAGGCAGAAAAGGGAGGTTTTGTCAGCACCGCACACAGTGTGGTTTCATCCTCACTGACCTCGGCGGACAAAGAACAAAAGGCGGCAGATGCCAAGGAGAAGGTTTTAGCTGCCTGTGGAGCCTTCCCGTTACGGCTGGCACGGCTGAGTAATGCTCAAAAAACCCAAGAGGCAAACAGTGATAGGGGCTGTTTATCTTTTTATTATAAATTTAGTATGAATGACCAATGGAAAAGTCACAATGGAGTACCAAGAACATTTTATCAAAATTTTAGCAGCATTTAAACAGTAATATATTCCCAACCTCCTCTGGGCACCCCTTGCCCTTTGCTTCCCCACCCACAAAACAGTAACCTTCACCCAAATGTGCTTTCCAAAGCCGTGCAGGGGATGTAGCTAGCCATTTCCCCCTGAGCTGCCGTGAAAAAATTTCATCCCAAATGCTGGTTACCATGCAACCGCCATCCATGCACAGCCAGGCTCCCGTCCCACCCCTGCAGCACAGCGGGAAGCTGCTGAGCTGTAGCGCGGGATGGGACTCGCCAACGGGACCCAGCATCTGCTCGCATCCTTGCCATGCTCCTGACATGCCAGCCCTTGTGCGGGTCAGCACTCCCACGGGCGCCCACACCTTCAACCACACCACCAGGGCTAAGCCCGTTCCCTACCCGCTGCTGCCCTTCGGTTCTGTACGGGGGGGTGCAACGCACCCCACAGTCCGGCTCCTGTACCTGAGAGTGTGTGGTTGTGGCTGGATGGACAGAAAACGAGGAGACTGACGGTCCGTTCTCCTGCTGGAATTGATAGCAGGGCAACCGGGAGCGGAGACTTGAAGGGGAAAGGTAGAAGGTGAGCAGTGACGTACTTCAAATTCAACCCACAAAATGAAGTCAGTCTAATATCAGCTAATGTGGAGAACTGTGGTCTGCCTACTAAGTAACGAGAACTAACTTTTTTGTGCGTGCTTTTTTTTTTTTTAAAGTTACAATAAGACATGAACAGTACTAATCCCAGCCTCGCTGGCGGGAGCTTGGTGAAAACAACATTGAGTTAGAGGTGGGGAAACACAACACACACTCACACGTGTAGACAACGACATAGTATCGGCAAGCTATTCCCCTGCTTCTTTGGTACTTCCTAAACTTTCTTATCCAAAATATATAAGGGAAATGCACCATTTAAAAGTTACTGTTTGTAAGTATTTACACAGCCATAACCATCATGCTATGATACACAAAGATCAATATGATATGAACAAAGTTATTTTATGAAAAGCACTTCTGCACATTTTTATTTTGTTCCAGTATCTTAATAGCTTTAAAAAAATTCATGTGTTATGCAGTCCTGTACCTCGCTTCTTCTTATATCAAATGGACAAGAAACATTTCCTAATCCATACTCTTCTTCAAAAGATTAAAAAATTGCCACCAAAATGATACACTATGTACAAATTTTACTTAATATTAAATTCTAGGCAATTATTTTCACCCCACTGATAATATAACTTAGGTATTGTTACCTACTATATGCATATATATTTCTTTAATATATAAGAAATGGCACCACATCACCATGTCACCAATATGACACATTGTTATGTACAGTAGATAAGAAGTTAGATATGGAAGATGGATCCTCTCTGACTGGTTCTTTCATGGGAACGCTTCTCCCCTGGGTAGTAGCTTGGCCATTTCCCCTTTTCCCAGCGGGGGAGGCTCCTCAGATGTAAGGCAGGATCCCGTACATCAGCAGTGCCATCACTCCAGCGCTGAACAAGCCAGCTACCGGCACAGTCACAAACCATGCCAGGAAGATGTTGCGGAAAAGGCGCCAGTCGACAGCTTTCTTGGAGCGGATCCAGCCGACGGCCACCACGGAGCCGACCTTGGGAGTGTGGGGAAGAGAGAGGGAGACGAGATGTGAGGGGTAGGTCCAAGCAACAGTAACATGCCCACGGCCACACCAATGCCAGTCAGCTGATACCAGCTGATAACAAATGTTCTGAGATAAAGGATCCCCTGATGATACTGATGGCTCTGTTCTGGTGGGGTCACAGGAGGGCGACGCTTCCAGGGTGCTTTAACCTTTATTTTGCAACGATCTCCTGCTTTTCCACAGGCCTCGGGGGCAGCCAAAGGAGAATAAATGTTTGTGGGTTTTTCCCTGCCCTGCTAGCTCCCAGATCGGCCATGAGTGCAACCGAGGCAGCCCTCCACCTGCCCGGCACCTGGCTTAGTCTGTAGGGAAGAGGGCAAGCATCCACGGAGTCTGGCCAGGCTTTGGTCTAAATGATAAAAACCCTGGGGAAGTTGTTTTTGAGGCTCTGCTGGAGAGTGTGGCATGGGGCCAGCTGCGATAGCTAGTATGGTTCCTGTCCCACTTGCCTGTTTGTTCTCTTGCTGGTTTGGGATGTCCTGCCTGTTCACCCAAGCAGCTGCTGAACTTCTGCAGCTTATAGTCTCACATATGGAGCTGACTCCAAACCGCACCTATGTATTTCAATACTGTGGGCTATAAACAGCAATGGCAATGTAAGCAGCTAAGCTCACCCTGGAACAGTGATGGTAACTTGGCAGGGGGCAGACAGACCATGCAAGGTTAGATCCAGTACAGCTGCCTACATCAAACTCACCAGCCCAAGCCTTCTGAGAAAAAACAGCCCTTCTGGACCACCCAGCCAAGCAAAGCACCCAGAGCTAAAATCCTCCTTGTGGAAAAAGACATCAGCCTGATGCTATGGGGCATGCAAACTGCATGGACATCAAGAAGCCTGGCTTCAGGTGGGCAATGGATAAACCACCAAAATATCCTTCAAAGGCACTGCTGCCAGGGCAGCTGGGTAGGTCAGTGTTTTTGAAGACAAACACGCTGTGGCATGGGCAAAGCTACAACCTTTTCTTCCTTCAAATGTATTTTCAGTTAATGAGCTTGGCTATAAACCCAGCAGATATATATATTTTTTTTTTTAAGAAGGAAACTGGACTGAGAAAAACATTTCCAGTACAAAATGATGCAAAAACTTCAAAAACGCTGCATTCTTACTGCCCTGGAAGTGGCCCTCCATGCTGTTAATGACAATGTGTAAATCAGTGAAAGTCTATTCAAAGCATATGGTAAAACAGCTAGAAATGTGGATGGAATACCCTGTTTTGAAGAAACTTCCAAGACACACCTGGGCTTGTGCTCCCTGAAATGCCATCCCTGCCTCCTCTTCCCTGCTTCTTTTCTTAATTAGGGTATCAGTCCCTACCTGTAGATTAGAAGATGGGCTGCTCCCCATGTGTGGTGCCAGGAAAATGATAAATGCTGGGAGGACAAGGAAGCAGGGAGAGATAGGACAGGCATATTGAATCTGCATCTTTCATTAACACCTATTTAACTTCTAACTACTGCTTTTTGCAGAAACAGTTATTTGTGGAAGACCCCGTAACTCTAGGGAAATAAGACTCTGAAAAACACCTGTGACAGAACAAGGGAAAGCTAAACTTGATACTCTAGGACTGAAAAGACCTCCCTCTAAAGCTTGACCCAATAAGGGAATCTGATACTACTTAATCTGAATATCCCTAGCGTGGGCAATACGCTATTCTGTATTCAGGAGCTGTAAGTGTATTTAGGAGGTGCCCAGCTAAGAGGAATCCTACAATTCTGACTATATCAAAGCATTACCCTGAGGAAACTTTGTTTTTCAGCAGCTCAGGTGTTAGGCTCTGCTTTACATTTTGCACATCCTTAGCATCCACCTGTCATGCTTGCAACAAAAAGCATTGCTTTTTGAGCTAGCCTGCAGCCTACGTATGACAGTCTCTGAGTCCTTCCTGAAATTTAAAAGGTATCAGCAATGATGGCATTGGTAATCTGTTTTAAACATTATTAAAGTTTAGTTTATTAATAGTGATTTTGATGGACTACAGGTTAGGAGAGTAGCTAAAACTTGGGTGTAGGGACACTACACCGTCTGAAGAATTTCAGATGGTATCTACTTTGAGATTGGTTTGAAACCAGTGCAGTTTGCCTTCAGTATGCTCTGCTCAAAGCATTACAGAAATACTTTTGGCTCTCTTGTTCCTGTGCAATGGCACATCAGAATAACACACAGGACATGATAATTCTGTCACAGCAACACAGAATATTTTTCAAAACCCCAAAATCGTAATAGCAAAACCGAACTGATAAGTATGACCTCAGCAAAGTTGCTTTTGCACAGAAAAAGCATTTAACTCCTGCACTTTGATTTTATCCGTAAGCGAGCACGTTCAATCTGTTAGAGCCGAGAAATGCCTGTTTATTTCTACATCTTGTATCTTAGAATAAATAGCAGGCAGTGTGTGTAAGATTCAATACGACCATTTGCCTACCTGGGCAGCAGAAAGGCAAGATACGCATTCACACCACACCAGCTTTTCAGTGCTAATTCCCAAAGGAGGTTGGAAGGGTGCAGGCAGAGCGATGTGGCTACCATGTTCAGACTCACATATCCCTTTGGAGGATCAAAAGGTTAGGTCTTTCCCTCAGGCCCTCTTGGAGGCTTTCAGGGGAACTTTCCTCTCCCCTTTGACTTGTGGCGGGGATGATGATGCGGTTCAGGCTCTCAGCAGGCACTGAGCGTGGAAAAGCTGCTGGGCTGCAGATTTAGGACAGGCATGTTGGGTGGTGGCCACCTCATGTAGACCAAACCCTCTGATTTAGGACCCAGTGCAACTCCTGATGTGAGAGGGTGTGACAGATTTTTCTCAGAAGATAATGCTTCCTGCTACCAGTCTCCAGTTTGCCACCCCATCTGCTCCAAGACCTGAAAACTGCCACTCAGAGTTTTCCTTCATACTTGGTCTCCACTTTTCATTATAGTCTATTGTTTCACCTCAAACAGGTCTCCCTCTACCCAAGATGTTTCACGCTGCTCCTTCTTTGCCATCGGTTTATCTAGTTGCTGCACGCTCAGTTGACTGACACCCCTTCAGTAAGGCTCCCACTTTAGCAAATGCTATTCTGCTGTAGAGCAAATATTGGGGAAAGGAATACTTCCCACTCGCTGATGCCAGAGGCTTAGCACCAGGCTCGCCCTGAATCCGTTTTCTTTTTGATTTCAAGGGCAAAATAATTTTTCTGCTGATTTTTAAGGTGGTGTTTCTGCCTCAATGGCTGACAGCACTTTCAGAGAGGCATTCTCCCATGGAGTAAATGATACGTAACAGTTCTTTTATTCCTTCACTGGACCCTTGGAGGAAACAAGGAATGCATCTGTTACAAGTGTTTGCTGTATCTTGTGTTGATCGCTTAGAATCTTTCAACTCATGATCTCATTATGCTGAAACACAGAGTCGGTTATAATAATGTGACATCCTGGAACGGTCTAACCTTATTGCGATGGGGATCTTCCTATTAAGAATGATCCATCTAATGAGATGCAGCAAACTACAGGGGAGCAGATACGGACTAACCACATCAACTGCTTTTATGGAAGTGTTTTTTGAAAAGAATTAGTTTGCTCTGCAGTTAGAAAAGACCAAGCTTTTAACTGCATTGAGTCAATGAATACCTCCTAATGCTGCCCTCTCATTAACTTATGGCTTCCAAGACATTTTCTTTTTAAATTCAGCCCATTTGTCTGCACCCAAGTGTATTTTCTCTTTTACAATGAGTGGCTAGAAGTGATTCATGCATGCAACTGGGATAATCAAAGCTGTATTATTCTCTCTGGCAGATTCTTAATCATGCATTTGATATACCAGTCAGCTTAAAGGGAGGTGGTTTCAGGCTAGCATTTTTAGAACTGGATCATGTTGTTATTATTTTTCCCCTCCCTGCTTGATTCAGAGGCACCAGAGTTTGGCCAACACCAGGCAATCTGAACAGCCTTTCAGAGCAGCTCAGTCTTGGCTGCTTCTCAAAGAACTCTACACCAGAAGAAAGAGATGATTTTGCAGTAGAGGAAGGCTTTCTGAAGAAATGGTTTTCAGCAGAAAAAGGCTGAATGAACCAACTTGGGGCATTTTGCAGCATCGATGTGTGGATTTCATTGACTCTTTCACTGGAAACCAGGTCAATGTCACAGGCAAGGATGCCTGGCTTCTGGCCAGCCCGCCTGCCACGCTGTGGAGCAGTTAGTCCTGAAAACCTGCCTGCCTCAGCCAGAGCTGGAAGGGCTCCAAGGTCCCCAGGGTGCAGCAGTGAATCCTACAGGATCTGGCTCTTGTAGGGCTTGGTGGTATGTCCCGAAGCAGAGGGGCTTTGCTGCTCTGCGGTCTCTGATTTCAGAGGGGCTTTCCCATGCCCTGCCAGAGGGTGAGGGATACAGACAGCTCTGCATGTCCAAGAGCTTGGGAGTCCATGGGGAAGCAAAGAAAGATGGGGTATTTGGCTGAGGAATTTCCTGGGGAACGAAATTCCAAATTCCCACTATGTTATTCCAACAGTGTAAATGTCCACATGCTCCCTGTTGCCTACAAACAATGTAAATGTCTTCTCACACAGCGTATATATGACACAATCAAATTCTGCTCATTACCCAGCTTACGTATGTACTTCAAACTGGTCTTTTTTAAAAAAAAAAACAAACCAACAACCTTGTTCAAATTAAAAGGGCCAGATTCTGTATTATAATGCACAAAAGTGAGGACAAGTTGGTTTAAAAGAAGAGAGACATTAAAATATTAGCTTAAGATGTAGCAGTGTTTTTCATACAGGTGGCTCTGAAATACACGTAACCGGGATCACACAAACCATGAGTCTACATTATTTTAATAGGTCTATATTAGTTCAACATGATCACATAAGGGTGAAAGACGTTCCAGACTTTTGTGCAATTACTTATAACGCTGACTTTGCTTAGCCATACAAGCTTTAAAAGCGGTTCTTGTTATTTTGCGATCACTGCCTGCACGGCACATCGCATAGTGAAGGCAATCTGCAACGATCAGTATCTCTTGTATTTTGTTATGGTTTGTCCTAGCGATGTGATTTACTGATGTGATCACTGCAAACTCCAATACCTTGCAATGGGTGGAGCTTATTGGAATACCCACATTTGAGGCTACAAGTACCGTTAGCGCACACATTACTTCAATGCAAAATCCACTGTGAAGAAATAAAAAAAAAAAAAAAAAAGACAGATGGAAAACCTGTAGTAAAAGAGTTATATGCAGGAAATCCCATGCCATGCACTTATCAAGAAAGTGAAGTATAAATGATGAATGGTGCGCAGCCTCTGAACAAGGGAGAAATGCTACCCAACCAGGTTCAAATGGCACCGTCGGAGGAAACCAGGCTCTTCCCTGTAATCATTTGCTTTAAAATTGAAGTCATGTTTTTGCAAGTGCTGTTTTTCTTTAGCCACAGCTACAAGGCTCACGCTGTGCTTGATCTCAGCAACTTTACTGTGACAACTCCAATGAGGTTTTTTTGGAGCCTGATTATTTCCCAGTGTTGCTGGCACAGCTGAGACAGGCTGATGCACCTCCACCTAGCTGTCCTCCGTGACTGGCTGTTTTCCCCTCGCTGTGCCATTATCCGCTGGCTCGAGCGGCACGATTTTAAGATGAATAGTCCAGACTGCCTTGACTGCAGTCACTGGGCAAAGGCATACCTTGCAGTGTGTAGTACTGACAGGAAGTCCAACATTGGAAGCTACCACAACTGTGAACGCCGAAGCCAACTCAATAGTGAATCCACTGCGGGAAGCATAAGAAAACACTTCACAATCACTCTTTGCATCAGTCTGGACTGATACCATGCAGCGTGCCAAAGTCTTACCCGTTTCTTCTTTCGACTGTTTTATCTCCAACTGATTTTTGGCATAGGAATAAGTTAAGAGAACAAGGAAGGGCTGAATAATGGGAACGGCACAGGCTAGTCATCTGTAGTAACCCAGCTGCACGGCTCATTGCGTCAGGGACCTTTACTACTCTACGCTGCAGTGAATCATGCCTAATTAGTAATTCGGTTAAGCACCAGCAGAGGTCGAGTATGCATTAAGGATGAAAATTACTGTAATAAATACATATGGTTTTAATAGTCTGAAGGGCACTAGGAAAGCCACTGTAATCTTGCCATTTCCAAATGCACCTTCTGCCACACTAATTAGGTCATCAGCACAACACTCTGTTCACGTAGACTTCTACAGCTCCAATGCATTCAGTATTAGTTTACAAGGTTATCTTTTTTCCTTTCTTTCTTTCTCATTTCTTTTTCCTCTCCTTTTCCATTTTTTTCTTTCGTTTTTTAGAAAGACGGAGAAGTCAAAGCCAGGTTATCATCAAAATCAAAGCACAGCAAATCCAGCAGACAGCGTTACAAACAAAATCCTGGAGCAGCGATTTCTCAGATTGATTAACGCACAAAGTACACACAACTGTAATGACAACTGTGCACCTACCTTGATGGTGTGATTGGAGTGAGGTCTTTACCCATGGTCTGGATAACTCTTCTACCCCAGACCCAGAGACCCACACAGATCCCGACACCTCCATAGAACAGCAGCCAGATGGGAGTTGACGCTTCTTGCATTACACCACCTTGCTCATAGATAAGCCAGAGCGCGACAAGGGGACCAATTGCATTGCTGGAGAAACAGGAAAACATCATCCAAGTTACAAAAATGCAGATAGTTGCCTTGAAAGAAGTGTCTTACTTTCTGTGTGATTTTTCTTCATCGTGTGTGCAGCACTGCTCTGACTTGACCCTGCAGGCAACACCCTTCCTTGCTCAGAAAGGCTGTAGCAGGGGACTCTTATCATGTTGCTTTTTCATTTGTCACCTCATCACTGATAACTATAGTGAATGTTGAAAGGAATTTCTCTCTTACAAATGGTTTCCTGAAATGTCAGAGTTGGTAATACCTCATTATGTCTGTTCTGGGACAAAACCCAGTCTTTTCAGTACTGCGCTGAAATTACCTCGAAATTTACCAATTTAAGAGATCTGCATCTTTAAAATTCAAGTATTAAATTAGCTCTTTTTGTCAAAGAGGGAAATTAATGAACAAAATTACCATCATAGACAAGAAGATACAAACATAATCTAGTCTGAGAACCTGTAACGTTTGAAGATATGATCCGAATGCAGCCAGGAAGGTGACTTAGTCTTCTTCAAATGCATTGTAGAGCTAGTTGGACCAGCTCAGAGAGGACTCCTTGGTGATACACAGCTAGTGTAAGCCCTTTTTGCTACCCTGCTGCTGCTATCTAGAAAAACACTAAAAGTCAGCAACACTGAAGACCCCACTCCTAATGCAGGTCATTTGATATTGGTGGCTGGAGTCTCCAGTGCCTGGAGTGAGACTTCTGACTCTGTTTATTCTAAAAAGGCGTCAAGTTTCTAGACATGAGAGTTAGAAGAGAAACTTGAAAGCTAGTATCCAGTTACTTTAGATGCTTAAATACTAAAAAACAGGTAAGAACTTCTATATCCTTTTATCTTTTTCTTTTTTTTTTTTTAAGTTCTTTTACTAAAGTGAGTACCCGCTTGCCCTGCTGAGCAGCATTTATCCACCACCAAAAAAGCATAAGAGGCGCAACACTGCACTTACGTCTAAGTAATCATGAGGAAAGCAGAGCAAACCTGTCCAATGTCATTCAAAAAGTCTGAAAACCATCAGGAAGCTCCCCTCTTTGTAAACCGATAAGGAGCGCGGGTCGCAGCAAGCACTGCAGGCAGGACCGACAGCTATGCTTGCCCCTCAGCCAGGACCAGCTAAATTTAGTTCCTGGTCTCGCTCCAAAGCACACAGATGGAGTAACGGCCAGTTTTAACATCAAATGTTGTACAAACCAAGCCACCGTAACCAACAGTTAATAATTTACTTGAATCCCATCTTTACAAGATACAAGGTGCTAGGGGCTGAGTGCTAATCGCCAAGAGATGAGGGTCGTCAGCACTGCAAAGCTCGGTGCATCTGAGCAACACGAGACCCTCCTTCTTTCTTCTGGTCCTTAAGAAATCAAGCTCTAAACCCTGAGAAGCAGTCCTGGAGCAAAGTAACTAGGAACAAATTTTCCCTTGTAAACACACACACATACACCAACATTCAAGCTGTGAGGCAAACAAAAATATTTCAAAATGCTCTTCGATACAAAAAGGAATGAATAATTCTTATGGATTTTGAAAAAGAAGCTGGAAACAAATTAGTGAGCTAACATGGATAATAAAATCCAGTGAGTTTGAAGACAGTGGGTAGTATGATGAAGAACTAAATACACTTTAAGTAAAGAGTGATTTCCACTAGCAAAAATACTTTAAATTTCCGGTCCAATACTGTGCTTGAGTATGCGTTTGATTTATTGCATTTTTGCATGAGTGAAAGGATGCTATGTGAAAAGTCCTTAGTGCCTAAATGCAAGATTTATTTTACCTTCAAGGAAGAAGAGATTCTTGATCGAAGCATTTCTAATATTTTTAAGTCATCCTGCAACTTCTTTGCCAGGGTTTTCAGGTGTGGATTAAATTACTTGCACATTTAAATGCCTTGTTGTGTATAGAAAAGGAACGGTAATTCACTGTACCTTCAACTGATGGATGCAGAAGGATGGCTAAAGGCAACTAAAACGTTGATCAGATGAATAAAGGGAAAACTGAACATCCCTTCTTATAGTGCTGTACGACACAGGGACAACCTCCCTGTTGAAAGTAACAGGTAAATTTGGAGCGAGCTCAGGCTCTGATTCCTGACTGTTCTGAAGAGATTATGGATGGATATTTGTCAGTCCTAATGTAAATGGGAAGACAGAAAAGGGTTCAAAAACTACAGCAGCAAACTATGCTCTTTTGTACCAAAATCCAGTTTTAATTATTTGCAAATGCTACACCTCTGTGAATCAACTAAGCTTAATCCTTGAAGAAAAGGTTATTTTCTTATTTGTGGCAACGGAAGGCAAGGCAAAACTCTGCTGATTTATGCTCAGCCTTGGAGGATCCGCATGGCTGATGCTGCCCAACAGATCAGAAGAGACAACACTGATGCCCAAGGAGGCAGCACTTCTGATACCTTCCCTGCAGGAAAAGAAAGCAGAGGAGCACAGGATCCATATATGCTTGGAAAGTCAAAAAGGTAATTAACTGCATTTTCATTTGGGGGTATCTACACCATTGGTTATCCATACCAGGCAGACATTTCTCCTCTCCCTGTAAACCACGTTCAATATGACTTCAACATTCAGCTCCGAGGGACAACGGCATCTCCCAGCCTGAATACCTGCAAGTGGCTACCAGCAGCCAGCAAACCGGCAGTGGCATGCAGCCGGTGGCTCTGATCTACCACCATCATGGCTCTTCAGAGGGCTCCTTCAGCTTCTGGATTTGTTCAGTAGGTCCAGTCCCAGGGGCTTGTGGTATCAATGCTTCCTATGCCAATGAAGAACAGCTTTAGAAGCCGCCGCTAGGCCTGTGCCACCACAAAACTACCAAAAGCTCACAATGAACGCATCTGACTCATGAACTGCAAAGAGTAGGATCTTGGTACTGCACACATCAGCTTCGAGACGTTACCACGAGCATGTGCAATCAACTGTCCTTGGGACTAGGCAGAGTTCATCAGCAGAAGACAACCAGTCCCAACAGGAGAGTAAGAGAGAAACAACACATCAAAAGAAACCCCTCATTGTTAGGTAAAAGACTTTGCTTTGAGACCTTCTGTGGTTATAAGATGTCTCCTACAGCTGAGTGACTAAGCAGATGAACCATGAGGACGTTGGCTAGAGTGGGATGTGGCTTTCACAGTATTTCCCACCAGTTCTATCTCATTTGACTGAAGACATGATTAGCAGGAAAGCAGACCTCAAATCTTCCATGCATTTGGCTAGGACTCATTTCACAAGTCTATTTTCAAGGAGTGCTCTTACTCTCCCACGCAGCTCTCTTACTTGCCTTAACCACCTCTCCTTTGTGCTGGAGCTCCAAGTCTTATTCGTGGTAGTTAAAAGGGAGAAGAAAAAAGCCTGAGGTGGTCATTCAGGGGTTCTGATCCACTAACCGCATCTATCTATGTGTAAAACTGTCACTATGCTCCTCGGTAACTGAAGTGCTTTCGAGGATGTTACTGTATTATTTAGCTATTGGGTTTAAAGGCCAAGATAAGCTACTTCTGTCATGGTATTACTTTGGTTTTGTACACCTCGTATTTTTTTTCCACTGAAAACAAGACAGCGGACATTATGAGTCAACTTTGGGATGAGTTTATAAAATGTGATGGCATAAGAAGCCTAACTCGCGAGTCTACCTCTCGTGAAGTGTAGTCTCCATGTCCAGTATTTTTCAGTAGGCTCCACCAGCCCCGGTTACTTACAGGGCACAGGACGCTGGAGCAGGGGAGGCATGCAGGGGCTGTTTGCCTTCGCTGGAGGTGTGATACAGGATTAAATGCCATCTACAGTAACGCTCGTACTTGCAGACGCGTGTCATGGTGGTTCAGCGAAGTGCTGCTGAGTGTTTCTGAAGTGCTGCCTGACCCTCATGATGATTTCGCTAGCTCTCTCGACTAACATGAATTGGCATGACTTCTCTTTTTCTGCTTGCTTGTGCCAGTTGAGAATCTGTCCTGCACCATTTATAAAGCTGTTGTGAAAGATAGCATTTGACAGTGAATCTGTACTATAAATAGAGTTGGCTTCTCCTCTCCCCTGTGAGACAGATAGTATTACCAACCTAAAAAAACCCACATTCAGCTAGCATGAGACAGGCTTAGAAATTACAGTTTCCCATGCACACACACACAAGCAGAAATTTTTAGGTATCTCTGGGTCACAAGTCCAGGTCCTTCTCTGGAAGAACAAGGACTACGGGTTTTTTGTTTGTTTATTTTTAGTAAAAAATAGGGATTTTTTCAGTAATGGAAGGATGCCATCAGCTGCATGCTCTATTGCTAAATCCCATCAAACTTGTCATAATATTTCCTAAACTAGCAACATTGCTATTACCTCGCTACTCCTTATTTGAGGGGAGCAGTGTGTTGCTCAAAAAGACAATCTAATCGCATTTGAATGCTAAGCTCTGAATAATCTTTCCATTATAATCCATAAACTACAGACTACTTGATGACCATGCTTTGATTCTCTGCTACCTGAAAAAGGCAGATTGTTTCAGCCACTTTTTCTAGTTGGGTGACAGAAGTTTGACACATACATTATCACTGATTAAAACTGAATGACGAGTACAACACCCATACGAGAAATCTATATTAGGCTTCCAATATTATAAATACAGTTACAAAACCCCCAGACATTTCACTGTTTCCCAAACCAGTTTTTCACAAATGAACTTCCCACGGGGAAAATGAGTGGGATGGTATTACTGAGTATGCTGCAGTTATGCCTGGAGACAGCACTCAGTTGAGTAAGGGCACAAGAAAGATCGCCCTGTATTTACCAACAGGAAAAAAATTATGTCTTAATCTCCAGAGATCTCAGATTATTCAGAGTTTTATCCTAGCTCCAATAATCAGACAGTTTTGAAATAGTACACATATCACAGTGCAATAAAAGTGTGTCACAGCTGTGCCCAGTGAAGTGCAAGCTCCGGGTGCGTTAATGAGTCAGGAGGGCGACGTATTTCTTCCTGCAACGCATCACTGCGTACTGTAAATGCTGGCCCTAAACCCCCAACTCCCTGGACCCTGGAGGGTTGCTTTCATCCTCCCCCCTCGCTCACCAACACCAGCCTTCCCCCAGCAAGCCCTGTCATGGGCCCTGCTCACAGCAGGATGGGGAGGGATTCTCGTGTCCACCCAAGCCCCCTGCTCCTTGCTGCTCTCCTCCAGCTTGCCTGCGTGGCCCAACCAAGATGCCATGTAGCTGCACAATTACGGACACAAGTGAAGATTCATATCTACTCAGGACACGGGCTGCACTTTCAGGATGGACTGCTATTAAAAAGGGAAGAAATCAGATTTCAGGCTGTTCTCAGTGATCATAATGGACAGATTAGCTTCCTAAATATTCTAAGTGATCTTGACTGCAGCTGTCAGGGAGGACATAAGAAACACTCACTTCGTAATCAAGCCTTCTTACAGCTCCTTTAGACTCCTTATTTAGCCAGGAGACTGAATCCCACTAAGCTCTCAGTATGCACTGAGATACTGGCAACGTTCTGCCCCTTCCCTCCTTTAATCCCATTGCATTTACTTTAGCAGGAGGGGAAAAGGTGAATCCCACGGCTGTTTGTGTGTGCTGACCCAAAACTCCAGTGAAGTCTGTAGACAGGTGAAAGAAGAGGTTTCCTCTCCCTGTATGTTGGGTAAGCAGGTACTTCCTAGTTACACTTGTGTTGCTTTGCTTAGCAAATGTTCCCTATCTGGCAGCAGTTCAACTGAGAGAATATGTAGAAATACATAAAACACACTAAACATTTTTGCTATAGCTATGAAATAGTTTTAAATCCTGTCTTCAGTAATGTAGCCTATATCTTTTGGATAATAAAAGAGCCACTCTATCAAGCTTGTGCCATCAATCAATATGGCCTTCCCCACAGACTCTAACACGAATGACCCCTTTTTCCTATAATATTGAAGTACGATTACGCAAGGGTAGTCCTGAAGTCCTCCACATGAAATTTAATTAGAGCAGCCACGTTCAAACAATTTATGCAGCAAAACTGACATCCCACACGCAACCATGAAATGTCTGCAAGCAGGTTTCTCCCCCCTACAGCACGTACCAGCTGAACCTTGGTACTGCCTGTACCTTGGTGGGCACAAACATGGACAGGTGGCATGGTCTGCGGTCACCCTGTTCTGTGTGAGCATCAGGGCTCCTGCCACCATCACGATAATAAACCACCTTCCTCCATGGCTGGAATCCATGAGCTGAGTGTAGATGCCTGCTCACACAGGCCAAGGCACATGGCTCCTTCTGTCATCCCCAGGGTTTCTCCTGTGACAGCAGGAATGATGGCCTGAGGCAGAGAGGGAGGGGTAGGAAGGGGCAGAAGAGGCTACCCATTTATAGGAGAAGGAATCTGTATGAGAGAAAAACTAAGCACATGCACAGACAGGTGTGCAGGAGCACAAGTCTCACGCTTTTTCACAGCACAAACAGCAGATTTTAATCAGCAAACCTCACATCAACCTACAGCATCTTTCCGTTTAACAAGCTCCAGAGTCCACCGCTTGAGTCAACAAAAGCGTCTTCTCATTTGTTTGGATGGGCTGCGGCCCGGTGCACCATTTGCTCATAGCTTTCTCATTCCCAAACCCTGTAGCAAAGCAGCCACAGCCACCGTTGTGCTGAGCACAGGAGATAGCTATGGGATTAGCAGTCCTCTCTAGCCATTTCCAAAACAGCCTGCCCAATTGCCCTCATTCTTGGGAGCTAGGTAATTCAGACATTCTTCCAGACTTTGAAACGCAGCATAAACCCCACAGCTTCAGCACCTCTCCCGCTACCTGCATTTATACAGGTAGGCTGCTGCGGCTGCAGCGCTGAGCTCTAGTCATCACAATTCCTGCTGAACCAACCTATATTTACAGAAAATAAGCTCAGTCCAACTCAACTAACAGGCGCATATAATCCCCACCAGCCAACAAAGCCCAGCCTCTCGGACTCTCTGGAAAGCTGGCTCTGAACAAGCATTAGGAAGCTGGCAGTGCTCCTTGTGTCACGCTCCTGGCCCAGGTCTTTTTTTCCATCCTGCCCTTTTTATTCTCCTGTTGCCCTTGCAATGACCTGACGTGCTCCCTTTGTGCTCGGGTGCTGAGCCAGTGGGACCTGCTCACTTGGCGCCGCTAATTAAGTTCAACAACAACATTTTTTTCAGCGGTTCTGTCCCAACACATTTAGTCAGGATTTTAAATTCTTTAGATTTCATTCAGCCCATGTGCATGATGGTGTCACAAGGCTCTCGGCCCGGCTTAGTTAGTCCCAGCTCTGGAAGGGCTCCAGCATCCTTGACACAGCGTATAAACTCTGTGGCAGGGGGGCAGGAGGGGATGGTCTGAACAAAACAGCCACCCAAATAAAGAGTTACCATGACTCCCTGTTTCTTTTAACACACAACTGCCCCAGCCAGGATTCCTGCTGATGTCAGCCTAAACATGAGCCCTGACTGCTGCAAACATCAGCTCCTACAGCACAGACGGCCGGTATCTCTATGATGCTAAAAAGCATCACCTTGGAAGAAACTGGGGGCCTAGCTACCCTTATAATGAGTTTGTTCTGTAGGCAAAGGCAAAAGACTCGTTTAACTCTTCTAGGTCCTGGGGAAAAGCCTGGGCAATGAAACAAGGGAGATCTCTGTATGAGCTTTTGCCCACTGAAGTGCTATCCAAACTATTATGGGGCACTCCTGCTCCATAAAGTGTTTCTGAGATGCATCCTGGTTCAGTCCGTACCACATGCTTCATGCTTAAATATCCTCTAAAACAGGTCAACCATTTAACTACCTGCACTTCTTAATTTTTACACTAGCTCTTAGTTTTTCTCTCTTCACTCCTTTTTATCTACCTGCACTTCTTAATTGTTACACTAGCTTTTAATTTTTCTCTCTTCACTCCTCTTACCTGCTCCTGTCCCTTCAAGGGATATCAGCAAAAAGCCTGATGGAAAATAAATAGAAAACGTAGGACAAGGGTGAGTTCCAGGACGGGGAAAGAGAATGTAGGAGACCAATGCAAAGAAAAAGATATGGACAACGGAGGTGCTGCCTTAAATATTTAAGTGAGAAGCTTAAAACCAAATGCTTTTTTGGGAAAGTGGGATTTTAACAACAGGATTTGAAGCTGAGAAAAAAAATAAAGAAGCAGCTTGAGAGCAGCACCTAAAATGAAGAGAAGGAATGTGAACGAAGGAGGGAGATGAAAAGATAGCAACCTTCAGTGGAAGACGGTTTGCCAACGCTTGCTTTCTTACAGAAGTGTGGACAGAAAGCTGCGCTACTAGCTAGTTTCTACTGCATTATTTTTAAAACAACACACTGCCTTTCAAGCTCTGCAGATCTTTATGTGACGTGTGGAGGAGCCAAGAGCCCAGTAAGAAGTCTTCTGCTCTGCTAGACAGACTGGCAAAATGTCTCTGCTACATAATCCACAGGATAGATATTTGCATTCCCAGATATCTATCTATTATCTACTCAACCTTTTTGGCATACAAAGGGGTCTTTAATTTTTATTTCTTAGCTGGAACTCAGTACAGCTGCAAGGATGGGTTCCTATCCAATCCTACTCCTAGCTTTGACAAAGCAAAGATAACTTGTCCTTTAGTTTTGCAATTACATTAATTCAGCTTAACAAGAGATTGGAATAAACAGCATTTAACAAAAATGCATGCTTCCTGGCAAATTTGGTAGGATCACTCACGGAAGTATAGATCTGCAAAACACTAAAAAAATATTAGTTTTCAAGAAAGGATATTGCCAAGGCAACAAGCCAGTCCAAATGTAGAATTCTGCAGGAATTATGCTATATGATGCAACAAAGCATACTGCACAGAAGCCTAAACCTTGTCTTTCATCCTGGTCAGCTCCTATCAACACCAAATCTGATTTCTGAACTGACTGCACCCTTACAGATCATTTCTAACAAACTTTACTACCCTTGCCTTCTACAGAAAAGGCAAGCGACTGTAAGTCCTTGAGGAGTATGTACAGGCACCACCTACGGGGGTGGGCTGTGAACTTTCTGCAATGGTGTTTCCGAGGGCACATTACAAGAAGTACCAGTGGTGTTTGTCCTTATTCCTACGCTCCCCTTGGCACTTGCTGCTGGCCGCTTGCAGAGCACGGGTACTTGTCTTTGCTCTTGCCCAGTGTGGTCAGAGCAGAGGTCCTGATCAATGAAGACCATCTGAGAGCAAAGAAAGCTGCACTGCTGCCGTCTGATCCTGAGGATGATGGGACCCTGGACTCCTTCCCAGAGCTAGATCCCTGCAGATATGAAGGGAGTAAGAACAAGAGTGAGGACAGAAAGCTCTGTTCCAAATTCCCAGGATGCTGGATGGATGGGGAGGGAAGACACATGTTTCTAAGTGTTTTCAAGATGAGCTGCAAGTTAAATTGGGTGGCTGACAAGGGTTAGGGACAACAACTGTCCTCCTTGCTGAGCGGAGCAGCATTTGCCCGGATGCCTAAGGAGGACTAGGAAAGTTAGGAACGCTGCAAAGCCCCACTGCAAATGCTGAAACCAACACCAGCAAGGCATGGCTAACAGGGCGAGGGCTTAGCAGGAACGGGGCTCAGTACAGCCCCAGCTACAACCCAAGTAAGGATTGCTGCTTCGACAAGCAGCTTCTGAGCGTATTCCTCAGGGGACCATATCACGATACAGGAAAGAGTGCCTACTGAATACCAAGCTGATGGCTCCAGGCCTAGGGATGAGGCAGTCCAGCCAAATCCTAAAGGAAAAACGTGCAATGTTCCCAGGGACAGAGCAAAACCACACAAACTGCTCTTCAGTGACATGCCACTGAGATGGTGAGGTGCAACAAGGCCTTGCAGATGAAGCAATGTTATAAGCAGGTGAGCAATACGAATGCAGATGAGGAAGGTGTAAAATGTTCCATCCTGAGCCTACATCCTACGCCCTTTGGTCAAAAGTCTTGTACTTGGTGGAATAAAGCAGGGCTGAGCTTTCAAAGGGAAACAGGTCGGCAGATGAGTGACGAGATGCTATGAGACACACAGGGGTCTGACCAGATGGTGGAGGGCAAAGAGGTGCAGAAAAACATTTCTGAGACCAACTCTGAGATTCTGTCAGCTGCCCGAGTCAATATGAACATGAGATAAAGACTCCTGGAGGACAATCCTTTTCCATTATTCCTGGGAAATGATATTAATGTTACAGGATTTAAGGACAGACACACTTAAGCCAAATGACTGAAGGATGAACTCACTGGCTTCTTCCACACTCAAGGAGCAACTCAAAAGCGACAGCAGCTCTGGATAAAACCCCTGCCAAGGAGTATTGCTGTATTGGGCCTGGCTGAGCCCCACAGCAGCCCTCCCAGCACTGTGCTGGTGTTGGTAGCTGGAAAGGTCGTGATAACACACCAGTGCTCTGGCCACTGCTGAGCAGCGCTGCAGCATCAAGGCTGGCTCTCCAACACGCCCCTCGCCTCTCCAGTAGGGTGGGGGTGGGCAAGATCTTGGGAGGGGACATCGCCAGGACAGCTGACCCAAACTGACCAAAGGGACATTCCATACCGTATGACGTCTGCTCAGATGTAAAAGCTAAGAGAAAGGAGGAGGAAGGGAGGAAGGGGTGGGGTGGGACGGACGGACAGCACTCATTATTTATGACATTTATCTTCTGGAGCCATCACTACACATACCGAAGCCCAGCTTCCCAGGAAGTGGCTGAACATTGCCTGCGGATGGGAAGTAGGGAATAACACCTCTTTTTTCCCTTTGCTTCCACACGTGCAACTTTTGCTGTTTCTTCATTAAACTGCCTTTACCTTGACCCGTCAGATTTTTTTCCACCTTATTTTCTCCCACCCTGCTGTATTGAGAAGGGGAGTGATAGAGTGGCTTGGTGGGCACCTGGCATCCAGCCAAGGTCAACCCACCACTACTGTGTACCAGAACTATGCCAGGAGATGGGGAGCTTCTTAAATGAATGCGAGGAGATGAGCCCTAGGCCATGTCCCCTCTCTGCACGGGGTACAGGAACATGCCCAGAGCTCCTTGGGCATTGCTCCCTTTATTTGTTAAGGGAACTGTGGCAACTGGAGAAGCTGTATGTGCAGTTTATGAACTTCAGTAGGACTTTGATGCTAAGGCTTGTTAGATTTTCTAGGCTATTTAGTAATACATTGCCTCACACGGTCCTAGACCCCTGGAAAACTCCAAGCAAAAGATTCAGCAAAGGGGAATCTCTAAGGGCTGCAGCAATCAAAACGATGATGTTCTTTGCACACCTGTTTTCACAATGTGATAATCTAGTGACAAAATTGTCTAAACCTCTCATTTACTGATGGTCTCCAATCATGCAGTTAAAATTGAACGCAAAATCTGTGGGGCTGGGATTGTCCTATTCGCTTGTACATTGTTTGCCATGACAGGGGGGGTTCTCTCAATGCCTCAAAGCTTGCCAGAATTAAACCTGAATTAAATTAATTACTGCACAATTATTTAGCAGCAAATAAAAAAGATGCTCCCATTGAGAAGCAAATAAACCATAGACTGAGCAGCCCAACTCCTGGAAAGCACCAGGGACATCAGTGTCAAAAGCTTTGCAAAACACAGCCCTGACAATCATCTGCCTGCAGAAAGAAAAACGCTTTCCAATCGGCCATGTTGGCAAACCTTGGTCCAAGCACTGAAGTCATGAAATAGCTGGTTTGTGAGATCTCATCCTCTTACCTGACATCATTACCTCCATGGGCAAAGGATCCAAAGCAGGCTGTTAAGATCTGGAGGAAGTGGAAAAGTAGATGGACCTGAGACGTATCTTTCTCTTCCTTATCCTCTTCCACAGGATCAACTGGGGGCCGGTTAGAATCTGCAAGTTCAGAAGCCAACTTCATTTCCACGCCACCTTCTTCCGCCTCGATCTCTGCCTCGGCCACTGCATTGCAGTAGCTGGAGTAGCTGTCATAGCGAACCCGCTTCTTGGAGTAGGAAACAGTGTCTCCCACTAACTTCTCACTGTCCTCTGGAGTTGATGTGTCCGCTGCCTTAAAGGAGGAATGCACGGGCATGCCACAAATAGCAGCTGTGTAACAAGTGTAACTGTTGTTGCGTCGTAACAGTTTGTAGTTGTTTTCTTGCGCAGGCCTCTCATCGGCGGCCCTGTCCAGGTGTATTTTGTGGAGCAAGTCTTTGTATAAACCTGAGTCCTTGTGCACAGTGTGATAAACATGGCCGTCGCTCCTCACCTGGCCATCGAAGCTGAAGGTGCCATTGGTAACAGGCGATTTCACAGAAGTGTGTGTCATTGAAAATGCTCTTCCTAAAAAGGCAGAAACTTAAGACGGTTTATTTCTACGAAATGGAGTACAGAAGCCCTCTCTCTCCCACTTCGTGAGACAATAAAAGGGCAGCAATACGAGAGTACAGGACAAAGAAGATTAGTTTGCAATATATGCAGTGAATAAGCCAAGATCCCATTCACCACCAGATAAGCTCTCTCATCTTCTGCGCAAAAAGAGCTTTGTTCCAGTGCTGGGTCTGCCCCAAACATGCTGTATGACCTGCAGCACGTCACTTGGGATCGGCTGTTCAAGAGTGATACTTGAAGGCTAATGCCTCAGGTTCTTTGAAAAAGTAATTTCTATAAAATTCCTTTCTTGTACAAAAACCTCTACTTTTTCTGAGGTTTTGTCTGTGTCTCTGTTGAATAGGCATAATAAGAATTTCTGGAAAGGTGTTTTACTGTAATTTATACTGAATATGAGGTCACCTTTTGAAAGTATTGAAATAAATATTTTTTGAGACACACATAACTTTTTTTAAAAAATTAAAAATTCTCAAAAAATGGAAAGCAAAAAAATTCACGTTCTGAAGAAATAAATCCTCAGCTTTTCCAGTATTTTATATATTTTATTTCTATGAACGTGGTGATAGTTATTCCCACTGTGTACATTTAACATTACCATGTGCTGTAGGACACACGAAAAAGCTACAGCAATATTTCTGAAGACACTCTCTTTTTTATTTCCTGACTTCCTCGATTTCCACTGTGAGACATTCAGAATTGCTTTTAGCTATTTTTAAACTGGAAGCACACACTCAAAGGGCTTCACGTCACTACTTACTTGATTTTGTAAGAATCAGTTGAATATATCAGGTATTTATTAACCAAATTATAGGGCTGTGTAGATGTTAGCGAAGTGATATCAAAGTCAGCAGACCTCTAAGTGTGTAGAGGCGTGATCCCATCACATGGGAGAAGAAAAAGAGCTTTATGCATGCAAGCCTACTTCTTATAAATATACATTCAGAAAACAATGTGCGAGATTTTTCTAGGGGACACACTCCAAACGGTCATACATTTGTCTGCTAAAGCCCAAATCTTTTCATCTCCTGTGGTAGTATGCTAATCATCTTTATGCCAAATTTAACCTTCATACATCAGCAATTTGTGTTCTCTGTGTTTTTCCGCTGCTTAAAAGGATGGAAACACCATTAAGGATACAAAGTAAAGCAAAACAGAAAGTAATTTTTGTTTCCAGCTGTTTCTAAAATTGAAATACAGCCCCAAAAATGTAATTGTTTTTAAGTCCTCTCCAGAAAACATTACTTGTAAATAAGCATCTTTCCCAACAAGTGCTGAAGATGGATTAGAGCTGGAAATCCCAAACACTAACTTAGCATTTACAACAGAGACCTACTTGCAGTTAAGAAACCCTATCAAAACAGGGAGAAGATAAACCCTCTTAGTTCTTACCGTATGGTACACGTGGATGATTTCCATTTGCAATAGTATCTGATGCCCCAGCAGCTTCTGCTACGGAGCCAGTAAGGGGAATTGTGCTCTCATCAGATGCTTTGGCACCAGGAAGCTCTTTAAAGACTGGTGTTTCTTCGTCTTGAATTTTATCAAGACTTTCATCAGATATTCTTGACAGTGCAGCATCTTTCTTTAACCGGCCTAAGGAAATAACAGTACTGTAATTTTCAACCCAGTCTATCCATCTTGCTGCTTGCGTTTCCATGGTTTGCATCAACAACATAGATCAACGTGGATACAATAACCTGGCTCCGTTTCATACACGTTCTTTACCTAATTCTAAGACTTTAATCTGAGAAAATTCTAGAGCATCTTAGTTTCATCCTACAAAATTGACTGAAGTAGGTAACTGAAGTAAAACACAGAGCTGCTCATTTATTAATGAAAACTGAAACTTTTATCTGCGTTTTAAACACAGTATTTGTTGAGAGTAGCAAAATAAACCACTGTAAAGCTACAAGCTGTGATCAGCCCAACTTACTGTAAAGAAGTCACTTAAGAGATAGTAATTCTGCCAGATATTTCCTCTGTAACATTTCCTTAACAAAATATAAAACAGATGACATTCCAGGATTTATTTTCCTGTTTCTGCTAGACTCTAGAAGCGAGCACTGCAATGGATTGCCTAAGAAGGTTTTGAATTTCTACCACTGCAGGTTTTTAAGGGCAGGTTACACAAATATATAAGGAATAGTTTAAGCACATCCTGCCTGTGGGTGGGGACTGAACTAGGTGACCTCTCAAGGGCACTTCCAGCTCTAAAATGAAATTTTCTGTGAATTTACATCACTCATTTTTCATCAAACAACTACTTACTTTCTATTTTTCTCTTCATCCAGGGGCACACAAAAATCCAGACTAAGATGGCAAATACTAAGGATACACCAACAGATATTAGAGCAATGGCCCACATTGGCAGTATCAGTCCCAGTACTGTGAAGACAAAGAAATAAAACCCAAGCAAACCATAAATTAACATGACTTAATTATCTCAGGCAGTGGAAAAGCAGTCTGTTGCAGAAAAGCCTGTGTTCACAACGTATTCAAAACCAACATGAATGAGCTGATAATTTTTAACATATATATCAGTTAGTGCAGCATTTAAAGGTCTAGTTGACATGCAAATGTTTGCAGGTTTAGTCCTCCAGTTCTCTGTTACCCTACTGTGACCTTATTTCCAGAGTAGTCGGGGGTAAAACTCCCACATCAGGGCTGCTACAACAAGTTTGCAGTGATTTTATACACTAATGCATCTTAAATCATGTTGCCCATTAGGATAAGTATTTACCTGACCTTTGCTCTGGTCAATAAAGCCTGATGCTCAGCTTAATCTAAGCCATTATTTGCTTATGATAATAGCTTAACGTAGCACTTCAGAGCTGAGGTTTCAGTCCTGCAATGTGCAATCGTGTCAATTACTGTTCCCGTAAGTATTTCCTTGCAGAGCTCCTTGTACTTGTTCAATTAAATGATCAGACCCTTAATGAAGAAAAAACTTGGACTCTGATCTTTCATACCCGTATATGCACGCCTGTCTTGAAACCTACATAATTAATTCATCCTTGTGAGTAAATGTTGCCAGGACAGAGGCCTCAGAGGGTAAATATGTGTTTCCTGAGTATCAAAACCAGAGTCCCACCTTCTTATTCACACACTTTTGAGGCTCTTAAGCTGAACCAGAAGGGACATTAAGATTCTTATTTCATTTATTTTGCTTAATGAGTCACTGCAGAGTGCCTGACCTACTTCTGCAGTACGACTAATGAGGAAATGTTAGTTATACAGCTGATTTACTGTGAAACATCTTGGATACATAGCCAATTAGACTTGAGAAAAAGGAATAGTTAAGTTATGTTACCCTCAAATTGGGAACTTCTCAAGCTTTTTATTAATTTCAGTAATGCTGTGCTATGAAGTAGAATCTACCAACTGCATTTATCTAGTACATCAGGTCTTAAGAGAAAACAAACTTCTATTTCAAAAGAGGTCACTTTCTAAATCTGCTTTCTTAATTCAGGGGCATATTCAGGAGGTTTTCTTCAACTGCCTGTTCATTCATGGCTCTGGGGTAATAATATAATCTAAAGATAACATTTAATGACCGGAGTCTTCAATAAAGTCATTGAGAGCACTGAACACCTTTTTTCTAAATTCTTCTGATGCAAGTACATGTTTAAATGTACACTGCTTAAGTCAAGTTAAATATAAACATATAAATGCAAATATATAAACATAAAATATGCGAACATAAGCAAACGTAAATATAAAAACATAAATGTAAGTTCAAAGATAAACACTAATATAAATAAACACAACATACAAATGCACAAAAAATGTGCAAATATATAAAAATATAACTGAAGTCCTGAAAATGGCATGTATCATTTCCTTTAACTGAGTTGCAATGAAAACACAACACCCAAGAAAGAAGATGCATTCAATGCAGGAACAGGCTCAGGGCTTCTTATCATTGAAGGGAAATAAAGAAGTGAATTTAATTACTAGGCTCCACGCCAGATCTGCCAGAACAGTGACTCTGCTGATTTCAATGGAGCTATAGCGTTAGACTGAGTGCAAACAGCCTTCCTGCTCTTCCTGCCCGCTCTGAACCTTCCCACTTTGACGCACGTACCTGGAATACCTCTGAGAGCTCAACACGCGCTCAGATTTACCAAGCCAAAGTCGGCAGCTCAATATTTCCCCTTCCTCTAAAGAGGGATCTTCTTGGTAGCTGTGTCATTCCCCACTAACTGGAGTGATCAGGAGGGAGTCACAAAAACACACGCGCAAATAGAAGCATGTGGGGAGGTGTATGATTTATTGTTGCCCTCGTTAACTCCTAACATAGGAGGTAACTGTGCGGTGTCAACAGCCACCTGCCAGTGTGGTGTCACGCCGTAATACCCCGCGGGATGCCTCCCTCCCATGCCTCCCACTGCGGATGCCTCACTCACCTGGTGCCCCTGTGTACATGATGGAAAACACATTGATAGCTATGGTAGCAGCATAAAACACTGGAAGTGCACGGAGACCATTGGGCACAGGGTCTTCCTGCATAGAAACAGTGGGAAAAAAAAGGAAATATTAGCTGGATTTTTCACCAGATTAACGTCAGCATGAACCGCCACAAGGAAAAACGTGCTCTTGAGTTAGTGCCAGGCAGGTGGGGCTTTTGGTAGACGGTGAGGGAAGGATGGTGACCTGCCTGGTTATACCCAGATCCACAAGGCTGGTCCTGACAAACACCAGCATTCTGGGGAAGCTTGACACTGTTAATGGGAACCAGAGAGACAAGTTGTACTTTCAAGTTGGCTGCAGACCTGCTGGGTGACCTGGGGGCAGGTTTCTTTCTGCAAGTATTTTCTTACCCACCTTGTCTCCAAGATGAGGAGCCCCCTTCCCTCAGCACGACTGCAGTGTGCCAAGCAGGGCAGGGCTTTGACATTTTTGGCGTGGGGCTACAAGCATCACTGCAACGCATCCATTCCAAAACCTTTCTCTTAACCTCTCAGTTTTGAATGAGACAGCCTGGCATGTTCCACCAGCTAACATACTTCAGAAATCTCTGAAATATTAAGTGTCTGGCTGTGTTACACAGTTAACATAAAGGAAGCTGTGCGATGTTTAGCATGCTGCTGTGCCTGCTGCCCACTACGGTCCCCTGCCCTCGGCACTCACGAGGAAGGGCTCAGCTGATGGCGCAGCGGAAACGCACCATGCAAGCCACGGAAAAAGCCTTTGTCAGGAGACTGCTTTAGCCTTTTGAGGGGCTCCGCGTGTTTGCAAAGAGCCTGGCGAAGCTAACGGCTGGCTAATGTGGTTTTGTTTCTTGCTGCCATGAGTTATAAAAGGGAGCTGAGAGAAGGCTGCAGCCACCCTGCGCTATGCCCCGGTCCCAAAGCGTGATGCAGCGTGGGCTATATCCACAGGGCCAGCTGCTATCCACAGACACCCCCAACAAGGGCATGAACCCCTACACCAAGCCACTGGCTCACAAGCTAAAAAGCTGCTCTTTTTTTATGCATATACACAATGCAAGTCACTACCTGCTTATGCCAGAAGCTCTACAGATCTCACTACTTTGTGAATGGCACAGATGGCAGTCAGAAGACAATTTCTTTAGCTTGAACTTTTTCTGCCTCCTGAATGCTTAAATATGTGGCTTTTATACCAGAGTTCATGTGATTTTGATGACTAATTTCTTAAGTTGTTATATTTTGAATGCAACGGAGGAACTCTTCCTTGCCCTTTATGCAACCTGAGTAATTTTAAATTCAAAGCTGAGTCCAATCAAATTTATCATCTACTTTTATCACTGATATTTATTTACATCAGAAATAGAGAGTGATGAAGCTGATGTTACAGGTGGTGTTATTTACAGCAAAAGAATTAATCCCTCATCTGTTTAAGTTCCCTCTATAACTGCTAATATAGTGTCCCTTATTTTAGTTCATTGTCATGTGCTGCACTCCCCCATTTTAGCAAGTTGAATGGTGCGAGACAAATGAAAGAGCAGATGAGTGCCCTGGTTTCCAGTTCATGCTGCGTGGCCAGCAAGTCATCTCCTGCACAGGAGATATATGGACTGATGTTACCTCAAAGCTGCCACTTTTGACTGAGGTCACCAAAACCCAATAATTCGGGTTTCTTGAGAATAAAGGAAATTTGCAGGTGCCTATCTTCTAATGTCTGATGCACTAGAAAACCAAAGCTTAAAATTTCACAACTATAAAATAGCAATCAGAGTACCCCTGAGAGAGGACTGTTCTGTTTAAATAACAGTCAGAATGACTATCGTGAAACTAAGACAATGCTAACAAGTCTGTACTACTACAGACACAATCTCAATGTACCATCCTTTGATCAAAAAAGGTATACAATATCAATTACCATGTAGCCTTAAATACTTGTTAAACCACTTACTCCAAGCTTTCAGAACGGCTAAGAGCAAGTACAGTTCCAACAGCTATTAAAGAAATGACTGGTCTCCTGTCCAAAAAGCAAGCCACAAACTTTCAACTCTGGAAATGCCAACACTCAAATAGGAGGCTAGAACACAGCCTTCATACAGAGTACTCATTATAATACTGAGATTTCTTTACCTTTTTTAAAATGAAGAATCTAATCAGCACAAAGAGGACTCCAGACATCAAGCCAGATAACAGCGGGGAAATAAACCAAGAGGCAACTGTATTGAAAAAAAGAAAGAATGAAACATGAAACAAACAGTATTCTTGCATAATAGTTTAAGTAAGTAAGCAATGAGCAATAAATTTAAAACAGTTCTTGTATAACTGGAATTAACGTTCTGTATGTTTACTTACAACTGGTGCAACTCAATGTCCACTGACCCTCACGAAAGTCAAAGTAATGCTAGGCACTACTAGAAACATCAGTGAAAGCTTTTCCCGATAACTTTGCAAATTTAGTAGTCAAATTCATCAGGAAAGTGTCTTGTAGCTTGATGCAGAGTGGACCAATAAAGCCCTGTAATTTCTTTATTACCATGACCACGAATGTTGCAAGCAAGTGGAAAGCAACTGCATCTAGCAGGATGCTGTGCTGCTCACAGGGTAAAAGTCTCCATTTCCAAAATGCCATAGAAGCATCAATTGTAAGGAATAATGTGCGTACATTTTTTACAGGGCAGATTTGCAAGTGTCCAGGACTGATTTAACTGAAGTAGGTGGCAAAACTCCCACTGATTTCAATAAAACCGGATTAGGGCAGTGCTCTGGCAATCTCATCCAGAGTGATTTATTGTTTGTGGCATGGTTAACAGATTGATTCTGCTGTCATTGTAAACCCTCTTCTACTTTCAACAGAATTAAAAAAACATACGCATTGCTCTAACTTCTCTAAAGCTCAATTGTATTTCCATGCCTTCAGCACCAAATCCTTTTAATACAGGGTTTAGGCTGTGACTTGGGTTACAAGGCTTCCAAAACAATAATTAAAACTCCTTCACATCCCTGCTTGGCTGTGCTGATCTTGGCAGTGGGAGGCTGTGACTTAAACATGTGCTGTATGCCCAGTTTTCGCCTCCCTGAAGCTCGTGGGTGGAGAAACATGACTGTGGGCATTCACATGATGGCTAGCATTGTTGAGAGCAAGAACGGGGTGGTATGAGCTGCCACGAAAAGAATTAGAAGAGGAGGAATGCCACCTTGAAGCACATCTCTAAGGGACAATGTGTCCTCAGCTTACTGTTGGGGAAGTACAACTTGCATCTTATCCCCTTCTCCACTGGAAACACGCTGCAGCCCTTAATGAACATGGCATCAGCGCGTCTTCTGAAAGACAGGACTGGGGCAGGAAATAATTTAAGGAGGGAGTGCTATCAGCACAAAGCAGATTTCTGGGAATGTTTTTTGCAGGCAGTGCACACTATTTCGTATAACCTCACACACAGAACGAAACGGCACTTACCAATCTTGACAAGCTGCATCCACTGGACTCCCTGCGTGCCAATTGCCACCAGAGAAAATCCAATTGTAGCACCTACGATGCAATGGGTCCCTGATATCGGGAGTTTCAAGAACGATGCAATCAGCTGCCAAACAGCAGAACCTAGAAAAAAACCCCACAACCACATGGCATAAACAACAGTAACAATAATGTTACGCAGAAAATTCTTTGCCACATACCCGCATTCTTTTATAAGCACTGCCTACACTCCACACGCACAACAGAGATCTCCTAAAGAGAGTTTTGTTCTTGTTCTGTCTCTAAAACTAGACACTAAGACAGTTTGATAGCAGCTTTGAATGCTGCATCTTACTTATGACTTTTTATTACCAACAGCTCTTTAAACTGCACAAGAGTTCTGCTTTTTTTTGGGGTTTTTTTTTTTTTAGACTTTCAGTATTTACAGCCTGTCTGATTAAACACATAAACTGCTTCCAGTCTGCATCAAGCTTAGAAAACCTCATTCTTGAGAGCTGGACCTGGAAGCCTCCAAGTGATCAGTATGATCAGTTCACTAGTGAAGCATCCATGTTCCTAAATTCAGATGCTACCAGAGAAAGGCTCAAATTGAGGGGCAGTTTTTATGCCTCTTGTCAGTGACGTGCAGCCATCCAGGGTCCTCTATAAGTAAAATGGATTGAGGAAGGTAAAAGGACCCTCGCACCGCCTTCACTTGCAGCTCATTGCAGCGCTGGAGAAATTCAGATCTGCAGAAAAAGTGTATCTTAGTCCATGGAGCAGCCAAAGATACCCTTGGCATAAGGCAATAAGATCCTTTAACTAAGGGATGGTGGCTAATGGTTTATAAAGTAAATGCAATGTCTTGTGTGCCAACAGATGTTCCAAGGAAGGATGTTTGTCAAGAGTGTGGGATGGGGGAAGACACCAAGCACCAGACAGGATGCCTTGTATTTGTTTTTAGTCCCAACTTTCAGTAGTTAGATAAGACCACAGTTGGCCACCATGCCTTCAAGCATGCAGCTCCATGACCCAACTCATTTTCACATGGCAAGGACCCAGGTTCCTTGCTCCTGTTGCAGTGATGCTAACTTCTGGACACCAAAATCATTCTGGCAGTGACACAGGCTTTCTGTGGATATCGCCTAACATTAGAGAATTTTTAGAAAGATCTCTTCTTCATCTAAAGACTTCATGGCCTTAAGGCTAAAAAATCTTCAAGTGTTAAGAGGCCCCAATGGCAGCCATCAAACTACCAAAACAGATCCCATATTTTCTGGCTCATTTTCTGTCGCCTCTCTTAACAGATCTGCAGCAGACACAGGTGATAAAGCAAGGACGCTGAACATATGCTGTTACTTAAATTTTCAGCCTCTACCCTTAATTCCAACAGGAGAAGATAGTTTGAGGGTCTTGAAATGGAGCCATCTGCAAATGGTGATTTGCTGTCATCATACAAAGCTACATTTGGAAGTCACCCAGTTTGTAAAACTGATCTCTCCTGGGGTGCTATCCCAAAACAACTGGTACTCCTATTGCTGTTGGAAATTCTAGATCAAACAAGGAACACCTGCTCTTTAATTTTTTGGCTTCTCTTCCCCTGTACTAAAATAAAAATACACTTTGCAACCTTTGACATGAACTTAAGAGACAGCAAGTGGAAGTGAGGTAAAAGAGAAAACAGATGGTAACATCTGTAAAGATCCAAATAAACAGCTAAGTCAGCCACAGATATGTAATTACAAAATAGTCTAAAAAATAGGGAAAATGCAACCAAGCCACAGCTGCACTGCAAATGTGTAGTGAGGGCTGAGTTTTTTGTTAGGGGGGGAAATAGAAGGAGTATGGCACTACTTCTTCTTTAATCAACTTCACCTTGAAAACCAACAGAAGAGCAAGAGGGAAAGTAGCAGACAGTATGAGAAGGACAATGTGTGGTCTAAAGAAATTTAAGGAAGCACTTTAAGGAACAGAAGAAAATACAAATCAAGCCAGAGCAGGGCTTTCCTCTGGGGCTTGCAGTGCCTTAACTACCTACACCAAAGTTTTAACTCCTTAACATAAAATGCACATTTCCAATTTTTAACTTTGCAAAACTAATCTAGGAAGCAGAAGGCTCACTAGACCTGTCACGACGTCCCAGATTCAGACCCTTCATGCCCGCTGACACCGTGGCCGCACACCCTTTCCTCCGGGCTGCTGTCTCCTAAAGAAAGCGGGTTTCCTGCAGACTGCCCAGCACTGGCTTTCAGCTCAGGGGGGTTTCATGCTCTCCTGAGCTCCCCTTGTGCTCCTGAAGGCACTGCATCCATTTACCGAGGCTCTGGTGCTGCATGCCAGCTGTGAGCCCCCATCATGTACCACACCACCTGCAAGACTGGGTTAGTGCTTTGCTTTGCTAATCCTGGCTGGGATGTCCTCTCTGTCAGTGGCATCTCCTCGGTCGCACCAGCTGCTGACTTCAGCTCCCACCAGCACCACTAGAACAACACTTGGGGAATTCCTGACTTATTGTCCTGGCAGTTAGCTAATACTAGGGAAGAACTACAAGTTACTTCTGAAAGCAATAGTCCTTAACTTCCCAACTACCTAATAAACAACATTTAAATATGCTATAAATTATTACAAAATGTTACAATTTAAAATTTTAACCCCACTGCTCCCTACTTCCTTTTCTTTTAGGAGAGAAAGTTGCCCTGAAAATCACCATCTGATGTTTGCTGCAAGCATCAAAGGATCTTCCACCAACATCTGGAAAGAGGATACAGCGACTTTTGGTCTCTCCCAGACTGTTGACTCATTTAAGCTTCATTGAAATTCAGAAGCAAAGTCCATTTGCAAAAACATGATCATGAGGCATGAGAGAACAGGGGGGGAAATGCAGAGCAAAAACAGAAAGAGAAAAAGAAAACATCCGCAAAAGCTCAGAGAAAACACAGAAAAAAATATCATGCATCCAGAGAAAAGCTGGAGATGGATTTGAGGGGGGAAAACAAAATGAAATCTGCAGTTTGTAACTTGTGATTAATTCTGAGATTTAAAATGTGGAATTTCTTCTTAATGCCCTTACTGGAGGAAGGGAATGCAACTGGTCATGAAGTTCACACAGGCTTATGTAAATATGCATGCAAATAAGTTGTTTTCTTTGAGCTTCTGGCCAGTTGCCTCTGCAGGGGGCATCTGAGACTTAAAACTTTGCCCAGCCAGGACCAGGATGCCAGAAATAGATACAGAAAAGGAAAAGGACCCTTCCTTCAACAGGGACCATGAGTATCAAGAATGTGAAGGTCAGAAGATGCAGGTCACTTACATTTCAGATGGTGTACACTGCTCCTGGACACATGCCCATGGGAAATGATGGAGCTGTCTCAGGAAGCAGAAGGCTAAATGATGCAAGTGGAGTGGTACTAAGAAGCCACCCTACAGCTTGAGGGAAAGACCAGAATTCTGCAGCTGACCTCACAAGACATCACGAAAGAGGAACTGATGGGGGGTGCCCAAGAGCATTTCATGTGGTTTAAGCTGGCAAGCTCACAGAGGGACTGTCTGGGGAAGCGGCTGTGGTCCCAGCAGTGATTTCTCGCTAACCAACCCCTCCTCCCCTTGGGCAGGGAACGTGGCCAACCTTCAGGAGGCTCAGTAGTAGTGAAAGCCCAAAGGAACCACCTCCCTGCTCTCAAGCATACAAAGCCACCTCAGACAAGTCCAGAAACTGGCATTCCATATCCATCTTGACCCAGCAAAATTAAAAAAAAAAAAAAAAAAAAAAAAGGCAAAATTTCTTTGGGGAAATGAGAAAATAACCACATACAGTAGACCTCTGCATGGATTCACTTATCTCACATGCAGGTCCTGCCTGAAAGCTGTGCTGAGGTTAGAGGGGGTAGGTGGAAATAATATTTAGGTAAGGTTTAAGGAAGAGAATCTTTGAGCGGAGCATCCCTTCCACACAGAGGCAGGTAGCATTATACGAGCGATGCTCATATAAATCACATTTCCCTGTCGTGGGACCCCATGGACCCAGCAGACTGACGAAGCCGTAGGGCGATGAGCGGGCTGGCCCCTTGCCTGGGCTGCCTCTCCCACACTGAAAAGGTTTCCTTCCTCCTGTCTCCTGCCCTTTCAAAGCAGGTTTGCTATTGATCCTTGAGGGAGCTCTCCAAAAGCTCACAAAGCCTCTTGCATACAAACAAAGAGTAAATACCGTGGCTTAATGTTACTTACCTCAGAATATGCTATTTGTTCTAAAATGAGATGAATTTAACTGCAAACAAAAGAGCAGTCTCCAAGGTACACTGAACTGCTGTTGGTCTGAGTCAGAAAAATTAAAAAGACCTTAAATATCTGACCATCTTTACTGCTCCTTTAGTTTTGCCATGGGCAAGGGTGAAGTGTATGACTGATTGCAATCACTCAACCAGACAATCAGTTTAAGGAAATATGTTTGGATTTTCTGTAATTGTTTTAAACAATTTCGGTAATTCCTTCTCGTAATCATTCACAAGCTGCTGTTTCTGTAGGATCTTCTGTAAAATCAAAAATGCTATGCTTACCTGTTTTCCATTTACCATCATAAAAACCTCCAAAATAATTTTTTCAGTATGCTAGGAATGCATATATATGTTCCATTATGTTAAACATTTTTTTCTTCTATTAGTTAAATGTCTGACCCGTTGAAAAATGTAAATGATTAGAAGCATTTAAAAAACACAGGAGACTAAAAAAGGAATACAGGCCCCTACGTTCACACAAAACCAGACGTGCAAGTCCAGAAGATGGGAAGACTTAATTAACAATACTCACAACAAACAGGATGATAAACACACAATGAAATTTACTTGGAATAGGAAAGTATTACTTACCAACCATTGCACTCACTTCTCCTGCCATCAGCAGTGGGACAGTGTTGTTGTAAAGGTTAACATCAATGATACCTTTCCGAATTGTTTCTCCTACTTTTGCTCCCAGTAATACCGAGCCAGTGGTTTCAAAAACTGAAGCCAAAATGCAAGCCTGGCGTAAAGTAACAACACCAGAGCCCACAGCCGTTCCGAAAGAATTGGCAACATCATTTGCACCAACTGAAAAGGCTAAAATAAAAGCAATGATAAAACCCACAATGACCATCCACAGGTACTCATCCATTGCCATCTTTCCCCAAACCGCAGATTAGCTTCCCCTTTGCAAATAGTTAATAGTCAAGGCTGGAGGGCACCGCAACGGATTTGGAAAGCAGATTTCTTGTAAACAATGAGTTCTCTCTGGAAAGTGCTGGGTAGTGTTAGAATGTGAAGAAACTGCTAACTGCTGATTTTCAAACTACTATAAATACTGTTCATTTGGCTGCCTTCGGTCAGCAGTGAAATACATTCCATATTTTGCTCCCAAACTGGTACAACTGCGATGTTCTGTCCTGCAACAGAAAAAAAAAAAAAAAGTAAAAGAAAATTAAAAAAAAAAGGGGGGGGGGGGGAATACTCAGCAGAGCCCACAACAATGCGTGTTTTCAGAACTAAACAGATGATTTAAATCCACTAATGGGGTCCTACCTCGACATGTGACTCTTCTAATCATAAAGCAATTCAGAAAAGTTAAAATTAGGTCACCTCCAAAGCAATGTTTCTTGCAATATCACTGACTGAGAAAATCTTCTGAGCAATTTAAAAGGATTTAGAAAGGTTGGGGGTTTTGTTTGTGTTGAATTTACCGAGCAGTGTGATAAGCCCTCTTTCTAGAAGGAGGATTCTTCTTGGCTCTTTGTACCCAGCGAATATAAGACATGCAGAACATACAGACCCTACCATACAGCCCGATTACCAGCTGACATACATCACTTAGCTCCATCAGCCTCAGCAGAGTTCTCAACATTTTATCAGCTGCAGCTAGAGATGTACTCCTTGGAAAAAATGATTTTATCTATATGTCTGCCTAGGAGATGCCACTGAAACCACTCTGAATAGCACTAACCTCATCTATGGCTGTTATTGCATCCCAAGCAGTAAGCATAAATTTTTTTAGAGCTTCTCAGTCACTGAAACAGCACAATAATTGTAATATTCCCATGTATCCCTACCGATCCGGAGAAGTTTACCTAAAAAAACTTTAACTAAAAAGCTGAGCTCTCTGCTCTTTCCTATAGATGGTTACCAATTGCTAACAGTTATTATATTCAAACCATTGTTATAAATATATTTCAGCATTTCTTTTGATAGTTTTGTGATCGCCTTTTGAATTACGTCTTAATTAGTCCTTAATTAGTCTAATCTGAAAGGAAAAAAAAGTGCTATCTTTCAAACCAAAAAACGGACAGAGAGAAGGGGACTTTAAAAAATAAAACCTTCAGCATCCAAAAGACTGCTAAACAGAGTGGTAAGGCCCACACTGATGTCAGGATGGTCAAAAGCTACAAGCAAATTTGCCCAAAGCATCTGCCTCTTCTAGAGGGCTGCTCCTCTTCTGCTAGCAGCTGCCGTGAACACGTCCCATGCCACCCTCTGCTTTCCTATCCATGCTGTCTGGTTGCAGAAAAGTGCCATTTTGGAGGTAGCAATTTAGCAGCAAATATCCATCATCTACAGTTTCAAGAAGCATTTCAAGAGATCAGGCAGGGTCTACCAGATGAAAAGCCCTGAGCCCAGCTCCCTCTCTCTCTCAGTTTCCCCGCTGTCACTTCAGTCTCATAACAACACACCCACATCCAGTTTCAAGACCATGCTTAATTTCTTTTGATGATCCCAATGCAATGTAGGTCATGTGGTAGCAAGGAGGAAGGGTCTCAGAAACCTCTGAAATAATGGTAAAATTAAAAAAGAAAAGAGATTTCACATATTCCTGAGATGCTGGTTCTTTGAGTACAACCAACAGGAAAATACCACATCGATATGTTGTTTCCTAGAAAACCCTTAAGCTGATGTCAAGGATTGATGCTTTTTCTAAATATACATATTCAGCAGAAAAGATATCCCTCTTTCTTTCTCCAGGCTCCAAACTGGCTGAACAACTGTTGCTCCAGTCTTTTCCAGACATGGAGCAGACATCAATCCTTGAATGCCTCACACTCTAAAATAACATCTTGGAAGGTCTTAATGGCTAAAAACATTTGTATAAGGATTTTTATGCTATGAGATAACATGAGAAAATGAAGGACCAATGCATTTTTGATGTTTGCAGACTTGTTGCCTTTTTATAATTCATGAGCACTCAGCTCATTGAGTGGAAAAGGACTTCACAGAGACAGAAGAGGTTAGTGATATTTGGAAGAAAAAATTAAGAGTTAGCACTTGTTTGCCTGTGAAAGAAGACAAAACTCTTGTTAAATTCATTTGTTAAAACTTCTGTTATGTGTATCAGATTTTTGCTAGGAGATGAAGTGCTGGACTAGGGTCCTTCCTTGATCCTGGAGATTAATGATTAAATTCTTATCCTGCATGGATTTACACAGTACCTTTGCCAAGTTAGCCTCAGTGCCCCAGTTTCCTCTCCTGAAAATGGACAAAGCCGACTGAGATCCATGCATACAGCCACAGGTGGTGTGATCATATGAGACCTGTTTCCTTCAGACTCACAAGACGAAAGCACACCCTTATTCCCAACAGTGATCTGCCTTTTCTCCACTATCAACCAACCCACCAATTTACTGTGACCCAATTTCTGGAATAAGGAAGAGCAGGGGGATTGTGACATTCCCCCACTGCAACACAGTTCATGGGACAATGTTTGCCAAATCTGGCTCCTCTGGCCACAGTCTGCAGCTTCTAAAATAAACCACTAAATCACAAGGTTGCCTTTATTAGCTTCCCTCAGAGGGGGGACAGAACTCCAGATGGTCCCAAAGAAATTAAGACTTCAAGTGTGTGTACGTGTGCTCCTAAAACTCTTTGTGAACGCCAAAGAGTCTCCCGAAGTCTGTTGGCAGGGCTCTTGGCAAAGGGCTCGCACAGGCAGCTACATAATCTCCCTCCCCATGAAATGGGATATATGGCCTCAGGAGAAAAGGATGTCTTAAGTAAGAAATCACCCACCCTGTCATTTTTTGCAAGGTGACAGTTCAAAACAGAGCTTCCTCCAAAATCTGGGAGGCTTGACTTGATGTCTACTGCATTTGCACAAGTGACAGAGCACAGCAACGGCCAAGCCTTGTCTTTAACAAGATGAAATTCAAAAAGAAAACAGGAAAGGGAATAAACACGTTTAAAAATTAACATGTAGACAGCATTTGAATGGCTAAGTGTTACCACTTTCAACCTTAAATAACTGTAAGAGATGTTAAACATTTAAAGAAAGAAACAGAAAGAAAGAAAGAGGGGGGAAAAAAAAGATACATATCGGCTGAGAAAGTTTTCAGAAATGCAAAATATCCTGCAAAGTAGGCCAGTGACTAAATACAGACTAAATCTTGTAGCATGCTTCTTTCTAGAGCCCAAAATACATCTGGCATGCTCAGACACGCTTAGCCATGCCCCTCATCACCTAATCTAACCCAAAAGCCTGTGGCATTTCATGTTACTGGGATGAAAAAGAAACTGGAAAAAACGCTGTACAGTAGGGAATGGCAGATCTTCTGCTCCCTGTGTGACAGCTGGAAGCCACTAGCTTGTTTCTCTTCTGCTCTCATTTATATTTCATCAACACGCCTCTATGCATACCAAATGCAACTCAACCTGACCTACTAGACACTAGGAAATCCTCCCCTTTACCTTCAGGATTGATACCACCTCTCCGCCAAGGCCTCTGCAGCTGGGTGCACTACACTACTGCAGCAGACTCTGGGTTGAAAAGTTCATTTTCCTATTTATGCTTTGGATAACTCTCCCTGAACTCAGCCTGCACTGCAGTGGCCATGCTGCAAACTCACCCTTGGGCATCAGCAGGGCAGAAGAGCTGTGTTAGCACTGGGGAGCTACAGGACCTGAAGCTGAAGCATGCATCTGATGGCTGCTAGAGCGAAGGGAAATACATGGAGATGAAATTTCAAGTTGTGAGAAGCTAATTCTGCATGAAGGCGAGACTTTTAGCTAATACAGGCTTCTTATGATCTGTAATTAGAGTATCATACTTAGGAGATCTAAGTAGAAGCTTTTAACTGTTTAAGTGGACTTAGAAACTTACAGAACTTGCACCTCAGTGAGAAAAATCTGAGTTTTGGAAATGCTAAGCACGTCCCTCTGCCTCGCTGGCAGATGATCCAGACACCCCCCTTGGATTTTATTTTGTTGCTAGCTAAACATCTTGTTATAACTCTGTCAACACAAAGTGCTATTTCCTCCCTAAGGGGAAGATGAAACCAAAACCTAGGTAAGTAAGCACCTTAATTCATGAAGAAGTGAATCCTCAGAAAAAGGTTGGGATCTCCTGGTAACCACAAGATCACTTTAGGACATATATATGGATACAGTTACTGAGACAGTTCTTCTGGAAACTATTCACAGTACACTTCTAAGCCTAGACAAGTTTTTAGTGGAAAAAAAACCAAAAAACAACGCACTTTGAAAAACAAAGATGTCAGGTTTTGCAAGTTTTTTGCCAAACAAATTGTTGCTAAAGAGAACACAGAAACATCTAACAACACGGATGAACCGTTAAATAAAAGCTCCGGACAAAGTTCAAAGTCTAGGGAAACAATCAGAGTGCATTACCCACCAGCAATCCAACTGTGTGACATAAATTAGGAAACAGAGACCCCATAAATGTCCCTTAATCTTTTTCTCACACATAATTAGGGAAGAACCTACTGCACTTGTGAAGCATTAAAAAGTACATAAATCATCCCACATGCAGCCCATATCATATCTAAATCACGCTGTATGCAGCTCTTCTGCTCTCAGAAGCTGCCCCACTCTGCAGCTGAAAACTTTCTCCTACCCTGGACAGGACCTCCACCAGGTCCCGGGATTAACTGTTTTGTTTTTGCCCAAGTATAAGTAAAAATCGAAAGACAGCAGCTAGCGTAGCATTTCTCAAGATAACTCTTACAACTGCTCCACTTTGCATTATGACAAGACAGACCAGGGAGGATGATTTCTTTTCCCCTGCAGTGTTGAAAACATCAAACATTTCATAATAAACAGTGGCACTGAATTTGCACTGACAGGCAGGTTCACTTCTAGTTGCCTGTGGCTGAAAAGTCTGTCTAAAATGCTTACCAGACAGCAGCTTCTAGGAGGTTATTCCATACCTCTCTCATTTCTGTATTTTGTTCTTTATATAAAACCAATTTGTCAGGCTTCCCACCTACGTATATAAACTCATACCAGATCTGGCATTCCAGTCTATTGGTACTAAACACAGCACTGCATAGAAACCAAGCCTGATATATAGCCAAAACTACTAAAGCTGTTCACATCAATAGTCCTTATCGTTTCCAGTTCATGCTCGGGCCACAAGACTCACAAATTATCTACCTTAAATTACTAATACTACACTCATGATATGAAAAGTGGTATTAATTCAAGTGGTTCCAGACTAAGAACATCCCTATATGGCTTTAAACTACATGCACAGGAGTTGTCACAAGGCCAAGCACGAGGCAAGTTTACTGCTCCAGCACACAAAAAAGCACCTTTAGCTTAGTTAAAACAAAACAACAACAAAAAAATCAATTACCGCATCTGCAGAGGCAGTTTTTGTATCAATCAGTTCCTATTTTAACACATTCACAACGTGTTTAAGCATACTTGATGCTGCTACTCGATATAGAAACAGGACTGAAGGTGAGAGCTTTCCAAGGACTCCCACCCAGTTTAACACTGCAGCGAGTGACTGTCACCACCAGCTCCCAAAACTTCTAGAGGATGCTTCCTTTTCTTAGTCCCTATCAACCTCTCTTCCAACCACTGAAAGGTCAAAAATGCATATAAAATATTTAGCATGAGATTCTGTTGCTAAAAACACAGACAGCAGTCATATTTAAACAGCAATTCTACAAACAAGTGAGACAGGTAAAGTATCAACAAGTCCTTGTGCATTTGCTGATAAGTATCTTTTTTCTTTAACTAAAGAACAACTTGATCCTTCAGTGACCGAACAAAAGCCTTTCTAACAAACAAGTGGTTTTTATGCTTCATCACTACAGATTTTTAAGATCCATTCAGAGAAAACAAGTGTTCATGGTTATGGAAAACACGTTTTATAAAAGAAAACCATGCAGAGAGATCTTTAAAACTCACCCAGTGTTTAAAAGCTGTTTCAAAAGAAAAAGGCGCAAAGTTCCTGAGCAACTTGCCCTCCTGACTGTAAATACAGGCTGAAGACTAAAATAGACATTCTATCATTCAGCACAGTCACATCTGAACATGCAAACTTCCAGAGGGTAGAAAGAGGGCTGTAACTTACACCAGGCAGTCCCAGGATAAAATTCACTCTGGCACAGGAGAGCACACAAGACAACACCGAGAAGCATCAATGCGAGTCCACAGTCTTATTCAGTAGGTGAAAATCTGCCTCCTCTTAAGCAAAGAATTCTGCTGGGGGTGGGCACTGATAAAACACAACACTGCGTCACGACTGCACTATGAGACAAACCAATCCAATGAAGCTCATATTAAAAGCAACAAAACGTTCCCTTTCCCCCACCACCACCCCCCCCCGCCCCAAGCATAGGCATAGACAAGAAAGGAAATCTCATTTTTGATTGCCAGCTGGGCATTTTGGTGCGATCAGGTAATTTCTGAGGAGCCCCAGGTCTTCTGTTTGCAAGCACGCTTAAATGCAGGCTTAATTCAAGTGCATGTGACGGTAGGGTACGCACATCCAATTCGGGAAAGATGTTGCATGCTTGTTACTTTATCCATGTCAGTAGAGGTCTCACAGGCTACACAGACTGCAGAAAGTTAGAGATGTGCACGAGTTTTGACTGGATCAATGCCTAAGCAAGCAACTTCGCTTTCAACAGTTCAACCTACATTACCCAATCCAAATTCCTTCAACCACTTTCCTTTAAGTGGGAAACATTTTTGCATGTATGTCAAGGCAAAAATAATGTTTGCTTAAAAGCACCCAGCTTAGCTTTATATAAAATATTTGCTTCAATGCTACATAATGCAATTAAGCCATTTTATTCTACAAAAAGGAATGTAAATCAAAACTGCATTGTCACAGCTTTAAAAATCTGATAGATGCAAATTTATTTGGACATGATTCTGGTTTATAAATAAATGATGTTTTAAATTTAACTGTTAAGTTTTACTCCATTCTGACTCACTCAAAGACATGGAATCATATTTCTACATAATAAACTTAAATCAGTAAATGTTCTGTGTCCTGTGCATTTGAGAAAACCAAATCATCGATTTAGATTTGTAAACACAGACTTGGAGACATAATTCTTACCTCATCTATTTTTTCAAGTTTGAATAAAGGGTATTTCTTAACAAAGAGGCAAAAAATTTCTAAATTGGTTAAATTCAGCTGCAGATGATATTCAAGGATAATTTGGTAAACCTGAAAAGTGGTTTACATTTCTTAAGAAAACTCACATGGATTAGTAAGCCTACATCATCTTCTAAGGATTAGGGCAAAACTCCACTAGAAATCTGCAATGCAGAAATGACACTAAAAATCCCCAATAAAAAAAAGAATTCTAAGTATCACGCCACGATTCTTTGTAAGAAATGCTGACTCTTTTATTTAAGGTCAATACCCAACTACTATTAAGCCTGCAATATAGCTGCTAACTTTGTGAAAAACTACATCTCCTAAGTCTGGTTGCAAAGTCTCTCCTTTTACTTCTGTAACAGCTGGCAAATAGGCTTCCTAGTTTTAACAAAGTGAAAGAGGTTGATACTTCCAAACAGGCTTTCCCTCATTGACAAAAGCAACATTTTTTAACAAGAACATTAATCTTTTCCTTCAGCTCTGAACATATCTTAAAAGAGTTTTGTTTTCTTTTAAACAAGTAGTATCAATCAATTTAAGTGAGAGCGGTCATAATTGTAAACATGAGGTCAGCCTGTATTTATAGGTCTGGATTCCAAGGTTTTAAGGAGGTGAATAAACAAACACAGAAACTTTCTTGAAGCACTTATTTAACTTTATAAAGTAAAAAAAAAAAAAAAAAAGAACACAAAATATTATTTCATGTTCTCTTCAGAGATGATGTGTTGGTGATGTCTACCTTGGAAAAGCTCAAATCCACACGGTCCAAGTAAACGCTAAACCCACCCTAGTTCTCCTTAAAGGACCGTTCACCCAGCCTAGAGTAACCACCACCAGCGCGCAAATGCAGGTAACAAGACCGTCAAAAGGACATTACCTACATTATTTTCAAAAGCCAGAAGTTGCCAGCCTGACCTGTGGGAATCATCTCAGACCTGGGAGAAGACCACATGGAACCATTTGAGTGCCGCTTCCCACGAGCCAGCCTGACCACAACGGTGGTTTCTTGTTGACCTAAGCTTCAGAGCTCGGTCTACACACAAGGCAAAGGATATAATAAACAGCACAGAGAAAAGGAAATACCTTCAAAGTTTTTGTTCTGCTAAATCAGCACTGTAGACCTCAGGCATGGGAAAATCCAAGCCAAGACTGGTTGACCATTAGAAAGAGTTACAATTTGGGATACCACTAAAGAGGCAGGCAAAGGAAAATTTATATGACCACAAAATAAATTATGAGGATCGGCTTTTGGCAATGGCAGCATCAGTTTGGTTCCCATCAAATCAAGTATCTGCAGAAATGATGAATATTCTATATTACATTCTCCATCAGGTAGCATTTTTTTTTTAATTGCAATTTATTCTGGTAAATCCACAACTGACAGATCCCGATTCGTTTCAACAAACCCACGCTAGGCAGATTTATATTCTGGTTTAAATAATGTAAAAGGACATGCCAATTTAAATAATTAATTTGAAACTCTCTTTGTTTTGCATTTCTGCGTCAGCTATTTTCTGAAAGATGCCCAGATTCTCATTTAACAGTGACCACTAAAACACAATTTGCAACTTTATGTAACTTTTATCTCAAATGTAACTGGCCTTTTTGCCATTCAGATGGGAAGGCTATATATTTCAGCAATTGTACTTATTTTAAAATACATACATTTTGAGTACAAAATAATGGGGATGTTTATAATTTTCTAACATAAAAGCCTGTAAGAATTGGAACCTGAATACCCGTAAACTGCATTTGGTCAGAAACAGAAATACAATAAAAACATCCGAAAGCTGCAGGATGTTGTTCCAGTTACATTGTGCCAACTTAAACAAGGTTACAGAGCAGCAAAAGGAGCTTTCAGGCTTTCACATACCTGCTGGTACTCAAAAACCGGGAGTCATAAGCAGCTGGAACTGGGGACTATCTGTATCTCTTTCCAGTATTTCTGTCCCTGACCCTGCCTGGGAACCCTTATTTTCCCCTCAATCTACAAAGAAAGAAAATAAAAGTCACGAAGAGGAATGAAAACAGGTGGCAGATGACTGCACAGGTATCACATCGTATCTCAAGGAAATCCAGCTCTTGGAATACCCTTCGTTCTCATTTTGAAGGCCCCCGTGACCATCTACACCATGGGGGACTTGAAGCAGAACACCACACTGATCATTACCTGGAAATCAGCCCTGAGGTCCTCAAGGCTAATGGAGATTTAACACAGCTCTGTGGAACACAGCACCATTTCTGGCTGCTTTGGTAACTCCACTGTGCCTAACAAATACCAACAAAATTCTAAATTAGACACACAGTTCAAGCTGGAAAGAGCTGGCTCCAACCAACAAAAGCACATCTGCTTTTGCATATTGGGCAGCAAGCTCCAGCACATTCTGTCACCCATCAGGATAATCTCCAAATTGAAAGAGATGCATCCATGTTTTGCTGCAAGAAAAACCATCTCAGGGACTCTCTGGAAAGTCTAACGTGGTAGACATAAAAATTAAGTCATTTGGCATTCAGGGACAGAGCGACTCCTCTGCTCTGAGGAAGAAAACCATTTGGATGGGGTTTTGTGATGGTTCTGGACCCTGTCACATTGTCACCCAAACTTCCTCTTCCAGCAAGACCTCAGGCTCTCAAAAAGGACATCCCACGCCTGCTAAGAGAATTGCACTCCCGACGGTCAAGGTGAACCAGCTGTGCTTGCATAGGCATGCAGGGAGGGCTGCCATGTTACACAGCGTGATTCTTCTTGAGATCACACTTGTCCATTGAGCAAGTGAGCCCTGGGAAAAGGAAAAGGAGGAACCCGCAACTGGAATTGCCAGAGGCCAAGGCGGGAGCAGAGGATGACACAGGCTCCAGGTGCTGGGTGGCCTGGGAGAACCAGGCTGGCTCCGACCCCTGCCACAGCGCAAGCCCACGCTGAGCCAGGAGGAGTTCAAAGGCAGCAAACCCATTCGGAAGGAGCAGGGCTTCGGCCACCGCTGATTCAAGCACTGCCCCAGTTAATGCCGGGAACCGGACTCATACTGCCCATGACTCTGGCTGATTCTCCAGAGACCGAGCGTACTACATCCATACTAAGCCACAGGAAAGGGGTGAACTGCTGCTCTGAGACTCCCTGAGCTTCATCCATCAGTTCCCCTCCCCAGCCCCATATCCGAAGAAAGCAACCAGCACGGGCAAAGTATTTCTAAAAGCCCTGGCTACTGCTGACAAATCCAGAAGCGTTATCCTGAACTACTAACGGACCTATACTGACTTTACACAGAACATAAAAACTGCCCATGAAACACTCCCGTGGCAATCCAAAAATATGCGTTTTGCAAATTCAGAGGCTTATGCAAAGATCCCCTTGGTAAAAAGCCAGAGTGCGGTTGCCAAAAGTCAACAATGCAAATTTCTCAGATAAAGGAAACCTGACGCCTCCAGCGCCGGATTGCTTGCCGTTTCCATTTTGGTTTGGGTTTCAGAGAATAACCACTGTGGAGTCTTTTCCTGTTGCACCAGAAGAGATGGCTGGGGCTCTCCTGAGTCCAGCAACCCTCTCTCTTCAAAGGAAGCTGGAGTGAGCAAGCAACTATCAACACACCAAACCACACTGGCTGGCTCTCAGTGACAACCTCCAAAATCAGTGCGGCCAGCAGGACAGAGGACCAAGCACTGCCGAAATGAGCTAGCTGAATGCCAAAAGGAGGAAAGGACCAGGAGTATAACCAAAGAGAGGAGGGATGACGACACTCTGAGTTGCTGACCAGGGTTGTGGGAGTAAGTGGTAGATGAGACCAATACATCGTGGCCATGGAAATTCTGCTTATTTTTCCACAAACACTGCAGTAATAAAGATATAAAGGTGGACACAGCAATGAAAGCTGTGACCCTGGCTTCATTTCACAGGAATAAGAGCCAAATATTATACCAGGAGGCTGATGACCATGCCTAATAGTGTCTGGACACCACGTGAAGAAGGGCACCTGACAACTAATAAACCCGTTTTCCCCGCAAAGTCTAATAGCTGTTGATCTCTGTTCTTCAGAATCCATGTAATGGTCCACACCCATCTCCTGTAGCCTTTGCTGCTACAGACGTGAGCAGTGTGATGGTCAAACTAAAACATTTGAGTTCCACCAACAAGGCAGAGTTAATGTGCCAGGTGCTGCACCATAGGTTGACGATGCTGCCGGAGCAAACAGATGGTCAACAGACTTGTCACATCAGCTAGGAATTAAATCATCACCAACGCAACACGCCACAGAATGTCGCATAGTTGGGTACTTGGCTCAGCAAACACCTCCAAGAGGACTTACTAAGGGCATGCAGTTCTGTGAAGCAGGTCAAGAAAAGCTAAGCTTTATCCTCTGCAAAGGAAAATGTTGCTTTCCAATGCTTCTCCCGTGCGAGAATTAGCACTGAAAATCATAGGAAAAGTAGACCTACAAACCAGCTCAATGTAGCGGCTTGGCCAGGGATCTTGTTCTCAAGAACTCTCTCCCTCAGATGAGTTACTGCTCATGCAGCAACAGCTGTTTCATCTGGGCTTTTCCTGGGAGCAAACCCTGGTAACCTTAGCATTTGTCCTTCAGCAGTCCAGCGCCTGCGTCCAGGTGAAGCACAAAGCATCTTCCTAAAGGCATGAGCAGGATAACGGGACACACATCACCCCCAGTGAACTGATGAGTGTATTGATCTGCAGCAAGAGCTCAAACAGCTAGAATTTCTTTGCTTGCTGACAGAGGCTATAAAGGGAACAGAAACTCATTAAGGTAGCGGAAGATATTTGAGTACATGGCACCAGCAAACAGCATCAGTAGCTAGCATGCCTCATTCTCTGAAAACTGCGTTTATAGCTTAGCTGTTTTAATGAGAGTGATGCATTACAGCGCCGCAATGGCTGCCCAGAGGAAGAAAGATAGCATGGATGCTGCTGAGAGGTCAGGAATTCCACAAGGAATCCTCCCTCTTCCCTGCCTTTCTGGAGAAGGGTGAGAACCAGAGCTAGCCATGCCAGGATCCTGTTACGTCCATGATGGCTTGAACAGGGACTTCTCTAGACCTATGCATTTCCCTTGCAGAAAGTGACCTAACCAACAATGGGAATGGCACAGCACTGACACAGCCATCTCAACTCCATACAAGCACAGAGAGGAGTCACACCACTCCAAAAGCAGGGTGCAAATTCCCAGACAGCTGAAGTATCAGGATTAAAAAAAAAAAAAAAGGCAAAAAAGGAGGAAAAAGAAAAAAAAATACTGATGTCTACAGCAGCCAGGTATGACAACCACCGCACCATGTGTAAAGAGTCCTCTGGAGTATGGAAGCATGTGTGAAGCACTTTTCTTGTAAGATCCGGAAGGGACCACAGTCTACCTTTGTCATACTGATGAAGAAAAATCACTCAGTTATGCGTAAAACAAATGAGCAAGTGGATCATCATGTAAAGAACACTGAATACTCAGGAAAAAAGTAAAAAAGTATGTAAAATATTTTTTCTTTTAAAGAAGTAAACAAGGTATCTATAATTCCTAAACAACTGGTTGTTTCTGGTCACCAAGACTTCCAGAAGTCATAGAAGTAATTTCCTCTTCCATCACTTCTACACACAAATTAAAAAGGTAACATTAATTATGCCATTTTTTCAACTGCCCATCAGTTCCTCAGCCTTGAATTAACCAGACATTAAATTAAATCAAATTAACAAAATGACTATGAAGACAACAGTTGCTCTGAAACAGTGGAACACAGTACTCCCAAAATGGTCTCAATGTTTCAATCAACACTGTCTCTAAGCATTTAACCAATTATCTCCTGCATTTTGATTCTGTATTCTTTAAACCTTCAGTAGACAGGAACACCTTTGAATTACTTCATTTAACACAAATTACTAAACAGATTACAATAAGATTGGGCTGTATTACAAGGTTGTTTCTTTCAGATCTGAAGTACTAGAGTTTAAAAAAAACAAACCACAATCCTTTCCAGATTTAAAATTTTCTCAACCAAGCAAAAAAGTATTTTCCATTCTCCAAAGTAATCCAGAATGTAGATCATACTGTTCACTAATGTACATTCAATCTGGGATACACTAGTGTCACTAACCTAATGTGAAATTCAGGTATCCTTCTGTATCTACTTTAAAACACATTCATCAGTTACTGACAAATATATTTAAAATATGAAAAAATTACATACGGACCCACTGGCTACCATACTAATCCTGGGTTTTATTTTGCCTAGGATTTTCTACAGTTTATTCAGAAAACATAAAGTAATTGCATAAACTCAGAGGCACAGTTCTCCATCGAGAAAGTCTTCCACAAGAACATGCCAAAAACCCACACCAAGAGTGCCTCACGGGTCAATCTAAAGAAAGCAAATACCATGTAAGGAGTAATGCTGGAAGAAACACTAGGTGAACATAGAGGCAGCAGAGGTAATGCAAAGAAAACAGAAATGTGCAATTTACTTGTTCCAGTCAACAACAGTAACTAAAGTTTATTGAATTCAGTTTCAGCAGCTAAAAATCCATGAAAACATTTTTATACGATACAGACAATACTATCCCATATGCAAATTTCTATCAAAGCAATAATATAAGCTAGGATTTTCTCACAGTCATTGTGATTTACTTATCAATTAGTACAATAAAACCTATTTTGAAATATAAATATTACTAAGTGCAAATAGTTTTTGTATCCAATTGTAATTTAGCTGTTCAGTTATATGGAAAAATCTAAGTAAAGAGACTGAAAAAAAATAGCTGTTAGCTACAAAAATAGCTGGACACATTTTCAGCCACTGTCTCTCAACTGTTCCCTTTATATCCACTGTAAAACTATTTCCAACACACTAATCACATCTGTTCAGAAGAAACTAAAATTATATGATTTCAAACTACATTCATTAGAAAAACAGTTCTTTAACAACTGCTTTTACTCTTCCATCTAATTATATACTCTTAAAGGCCAAATATTCAGTCAGTATGCAAAAATAACCATAGCCTTTTATTAAGGATAAAAGACCAGATAAGAGTTCATAACAAAAATAAAGATTCTCTTTGCCTCTACCAGCAATGCTGTCCAATATAGGAAATTACATTTAATTTTAAAATTATAAATACATATATGTCAAAGTCTTAGTACCTACATATCAAAGACTTACTACAATTAAGTCTGTTCACAGCATCTTAAGTTGCTGGACTGCATAGCTAGCATATCCTTGGAGATATGTCATGTAACAGCCAAGATTATCAAAAAACTACCCTTCTAAAAAGCTCTCCCCTAACCCAATACTAAGTAATCTGCACTTAAAACCCCACAGTCCTGCCAAGAAATCTTACCTATCTGGAATATTTTTGCGACCAACAGTCAAGTAAAAAAGATTGAGCTGATTAATATTTGATTCTGACATCTAAGGACAGCGTAAGAACAATACATTACAAGGTTACTTAAATTAGAGGACTAGCGCTGTCTTTTTTTCTTTTGCCTATGCACCTGTCGCACTTTTGATGCAAAGGCTGTTTATAAAATGCAAGCAAACCCCCTGATTTCCTCAACGGGTCATGGTCTGATTTTCTCCATATTCAATGTACGTTTCTACAAAAGAACAAAATTGATTTCAAGTACAAAACAGCAGCTATCTAATCCACAAATAAAACTACAGCAACGTTCTGCTCTTCCTAAAACAAGCCTGAAGCCATGATTATATTAAAGACACAGATGTGAGGGGATTTTTCAACTTCCAAACAGATATGCAAACAAAGTATTACAATCAAGGGGTGCAGGTAAATGAATAAGCAAGCAAACTACGTGATGTTTGTGCAGCGTCCTCTCAAATCCTGCAATCCCTTCTAGAAAGTCTGGGTCTACATCTCCCTCTTCTTTACTCATGTTCTTCTCACATGGCTTGGTCTCAGAAACTTTCCATGCCTGTAACGGAAACTTGAGCCAACTTCTTAAATGTATGATTTCTTCATCTCCACTCATCATCCACTTCTGTTTCTGAGAAGCTCCTCATCATGACACCTGTATCTCAAGAAGCAAAACAGGAAACATCACAGGGATGAAGCAAGGAAAGATGAATAATAATATGCCTCTGTGTCTTTAATAAAATCCCAACTTTCATTCAAGTTCCTTTTAGGAACTAAGAGTTCCTTTCACAAAAGAAAAGTTTTGCCAAACTAGGTATGTAAACAGTGTGTGCCAAAATTCCAGTAACTAATGAAGTCTCCCAACTTGCACCTCCATTCCTGACATGACAAGCTGCAGAAATCCCATACCAGCCAGCCTTACATACTGTGGAAAACATCATCAGGTGCCAAGCTTGCAGAAGTAGTCTGCAGCAGCCAGCTTAACTGAAAGAAGTCACTGACCCATCTACTAACTTATCTGCTACCAAAAACAATGCACGTTATCTTTACCCAGGACCCATCTGTCCAAGTAAGTAGAGCTCCAGTCCACAACTGAGACCAAAAGCTAAGATGTAAGCCTCTCCTCTGCTTTCCCCATTCATTGCTCCTTAATCTACACAACTTCCACAGTAAGTTTGCATTTTTACACATTTATCGGGTACTGGAGGAGACACTTCCCCTGCATTACAGCAGTTTAACTACAAGGTGACAAAGGCCTAAGGTATTTTCAATGTGTCTTTGTCCCCAGAATCATATCATAAAGTTTGGCATTTGGGTGGAGGTGACTTGCCTATTTGTTTTTGCCATCCAAAACTTGGGATCAAGCGGGCCCAAAGCCAACAGCAACACTGTTCGGAGTCTAACAACACAGTGGCAGAGAGATGACTCATCCGCAAAATGGAGACACAGCCATCTTGCATCCAAACAAGCAGCCCAAACCATTTTTGTCTCATGATTTTGCTGGAATGCTGAACAAGGGCGTGCAGGAGAAATGATTTCTGCAGCCTCCTCAGCCATGAAGCCTTCAAGACAGATAAGCAGGCACCAAACCCATTCTACCAGCCAGCTCTCAGTAAGACAGAAGGATGAAAGCAATTTTATCTCTCCCTTTTAGGGTTAAGGTCATCTTTAAAAAAGCATTAGCACCAAAATCTCTTCCTAGCAGAGGCAGAGCAGATCCTACCTCTTATCAAATACTATCTCAAATTCTCGGAATTCCACCTCCCATCTGAAATATCCTCCTTTCTTCTGCAAAAGCACTCCACAGCAGCATGCTCCACACACAGGGTACACTTCACTCAGAAAGACAGCATAGTCCTTCGCCAACTCCTCCCAGCAAAACGACAGGTCACTTTGTGTCTTATGCTAGCAACAAAAGACAGCTGTAGGGACAGAGTCCCATCTGAGCACAAAAAGCCTTGGCTTTGGTTCTCGCACACTGCAGCAGAGAAGATAACTAAGCCTTGGACAGTCAAAGCAAGAAACCCTCGTGACAGTGCTCTGGGTATTGCAGAAACAATAGCTGTTAAGTAACCGGACATTTACTTGCTGTGCAGGGATTATATGTCAAAGAAAAACACATATTCCCTCTACCCTGAACTCTTGAAGAAGTCCTTACCCTGTGAAGTGCTTAGGAGGCAAACAGTCCTAAAAGCCAGTGCCTCAGCAATCATACCTGCTATTGAGAAACGTGCTACTGCCTACTCCGGAAAGGCAACTCAGATTTCAGGAGCTTACAGAGCACAAAAGCAGATGCAGCCACACATGTCCTATAGCAGAACATCCAGAACATGTCCAGATACCATCCAATTCTTTTATACCACAGTGATCCTTAACCTTTTATCATGACAACCACTGTCTACAAGAAACAGAAACCACAATTTCACTGTTCCATAATCATCAAAACTCCATATTCTCCCTGAGCACCAGAAATTAACTGCAGACAAGTAGCTCAATTTATTATTGACATCCTCACTCATTAATCAGGTGTCTACACTCAGCATATACACTATACGGAGTACAAGACATGCAGGCTGCTCACTGTTGCAGGCAGAAAGAGAGCTGCAAAGAAAGATTAATAATTGTCAAAAAGATCTGACGCTGGCTGTCACCTGAAACAACCGAGGAATTTTCAATTTTCTTTTGAAGAGACAATTTACTGGTAGGCTGGTACTTCTAACTTTGATCTTCATAACGGCCAACACCAGCAGAAGAATTTTGTAGCTCAATAACAAAGCACTGAAACCTTCCAGACTGTTAACTCAATTACAGTATTCTGGCAAGGAAGCCTTCCCCTTATACCTTGGGGAAAGTCTTAAGATTAAACAGTGCGTGTTTTAAAGGCACACGTGCCTCGATTATTTGGTGTAACTGTTCATGCACCTCACTGCTTTGAGAGTGTTCCATGGCAACTTGCTTGGAAAAATGATACTTTTCCTTGTTTCCCAAGGAAACAATAGTTACATAACCACACCAACTGTCCCATGCACAGAAACATAAATTATAAGGCAAATGTCAAGCTAATCTGATGGAAATGGATAGAGATTTCACAAGTGCTCAATTCCTACAACAGGTTTGCAGAATAAATAACTGAGAAGCCCCGAGCAATGTGCCTCATTCACAAACATCAGGGAGACATCATGTTGTGATGAAATATACTTAAGAACTACAGGTCAGCGATAGGCTGCTCAGGCACTGTGTTGGGAAAATCAGGGACACTCACAGTACTGCTGTGTAATGGAAAGAAAGGAGGGAAGATGTTTAAGATACCACAGTGCCACCAAAACTGAGTAAGCTGCAGGAAACTCTCATCTTCATTAGTTCAGCTGCTCACAGAGCTACTTTTTAACCTACACAGTAATACAGCGATGCCTTATACACCCATCCGTCTTTACGTGGGCTGCTACTGACGTGTTAGCAGGCACTTCTCAGGATTCATTAAAGGCACTTTGTCAACAGCTGTCCTCTTCTGCCAATGAGAAACTGGAGAAGCAGACATACACTGCAGTACAGGTAGCCTCAGAAAACCCTACAAAAAGTATAAATGCTTCTGAAACACTTTCCACGAGATCCTACCCAGGCAAGGTAAGCTAAGCAATGCCACAACAGGTCAGATCGCTGGTCCATCTGTTTGAGAATCCTGCCTCCCGTGATTGGGACCAGAGTCTTCAGAAGGCAGAACAGCTGGGGTAGTGAACAATGATGTAATTCACCCAAAGGGGAAATTCCTTCCTGACCTCATCAATTAGCATGAAGGTTTGTATGTTTAATTTATTTGTAATCCTATTTACTGCAACTCTGGACATTGCCATTATATATATATGTGAATGTCTAGGTCTGCTTTGAATTCAACTAAACTTTTGGCCTCGGTAATATCATGTGGTATAATTATGCCAGGTTTCCAATGTACTGATTTTCAATTTCATTTCAACGTCCTTTTTCTTGCACTATGGGAGCTAGCACTGCTATTAAACCACCTCTCTTCCACTTCCGAGGGCTCCAGCACTGCTTTCACAGTAAGCTCCCATGCCATACTGTGCCCTGTTACAGAGTGGGAACACAATCTGAGGGTCTTTAAGGCAACAACCTAGCAACATCTATCAGTTATCCAGCAACATTTCTATACACTAAACTTCTGGAATCTGCTGGAAGCTGGCAGCTCCACCAGAATTACAGTAGGCCTCTCTACCATATCTTGCAAGCTCATTTTTCAGGTGTTTTCCACTCCAGAGCTGCTACCCTTACAAGCAAACTGTTTTGCCCAGTGTTGTGTTCTTTGAACCCCCTTGAGATGCTGATGAATTTAGTTATAAAAGAACAGACAAGAAGCATACCATGCTGGGCTTGTCAAAGTCACACAGGAACCTCTCCCTCTGAGCAAAGAATTCCCCTTCCATCTCCACGTCTGAATAAAGAACAACAGTGTCCAACCAAGCAAAACCAATCTCATTTTGCTCATGGCTGACGTTCCTGTGGGCCTCAGGTTCCTCTGTGAAGTAACTTTAGCCTGTGTTGTTACTCATGGATGAGTTCATGACATCTTCATCATGACTATTATACCAAGTACTTATTAAAGCTTCAGTGTGATTAGTCACCGCTGTTCCTGCTCACACAACGCTTGCAAGAGGCATCAAGGTATATAGCCACACCTTCATACAACAAATGTTGGGGGGGGAGATGTATGCAAGCAGCAGACAAAGAAAGGAGACTCCTAAAGCAAACTTGAGGTTCTGGATCCTCTTGTCTCCCCAAAACATAGTCCTGTTTACAGTAACTATTTGGGCTTCATTTTCTTATCCCAGCCTCTGGAGCTAAAACTTTGGACCCCAGGCCACAGAACCTTAATCCTAAAGTTTTTAGGAGAGAAAAAGTACGTCTGACTGATCTCTTATGGTAAAGTGGCCCCCCAGGGAGATGACAGAGCTTTTACAGCATCTGTGAGAAACACCACATAGCCATCACTGTTTTATTGCAACTGTTTTGATTACAGGCTTGGAACTGGTACATTATGGCAAGAGGACACTTCTTTGCCTCAACCAAAAACAAAATTACACGATATCATCCCTCTTTAGAAAGATCTTCAGGCAAGCAACCGGTCAAGAGAAAACTCCTGTCACAGCCTATGGTCCATAAACAAATGGATCAAAATAGCACTAGCAGACATGGTAATAGGTACTGCTTTGCCAACTATTAGCTCATTAAGTAATACAACCACATGCAATTTTTTTCTATATTTGAGCATCACATACTGATTAGTCAATAAAATCACAGGTCTCATAATGGCAGTTAATTTGTCCCATTGCATACTTCTCAACGACCAACCCCCAAGCCATTTAATAGTTATGCAGCAGTCTTAGAAACTCTGTGCCAGAGTGATGATCTTAATACTTTCTAAGAGGCCATAAACACTTTCCTGTTCTTCTGTCTCACATGTGTAAAGACAACATACTGAACCGAGTACTTCTACTATGCTCTTAGGCAACCCTCAAATTGTGGTCCAAGCCACAAGTTTCAGAGCACTGCCGTAACAGCATCTCCAGGACCTCTGATCAGCCATCAAGTGGTTTGCCTTTGGCATTTCAGAATTTGCTGAGGTCGAAAGAGAAGACAGTAATGATATAGAACAATTCTCCCATCAGCAGCGGTAAAAGAAATCTCGGAGGCCTTGAGTGCAATGCTTGCTCTGCTTTTGGGTCATTACTGAAGATGAAGTCAAAAAGATGGGATATTTTCTGTTTTGTCACACACAAACCCGGAATTTGGGTAAGGAAATCTTTTAACGGACTCAACAAAGGTATTTTTGGCTGCTAGAATTCTCAGTCTGTTGTGCTAAAAATAGCCTTAAATAAATGTACAAGCAGTACATACTTTGCCTAAGAAAAAATCCTCTGGCCACTTACAGATCATGTGAACTTAGTTAAGTTGAGCTGAGAACATCAATTATTCCAACCCTTATCTGACTGTAGATTTGGACCTATTTAGCAATGGCAATGCCACATATCACGCAAGATGAACCACAGCTCTTTACAAAAGTGAGGGAAAGTTCCTGCAAACAACAGTTGCTGCCATTCAACAAGATGGTCATGAAGAAAAGAGGTAAGATTGAAAGAGTCTGCACCTCTGCCTCTACCCTTCTGAACTTCCCTCTGCAAAGAAAAAGCAAGACTTCCTCATCTGTCAGTCTACCCTTCCTTCCATATTACAGCATAAAGAATTTGGACGCCTTCAACTATCACTCCCTAATGTCCACCAACCAAAGCTATAGAAGATGGTATTATTACCCACCCCTCCCCAATCAGTAAAAGGGTTCCCTAAGTTCTGTTCTTTTTTTACAACCAGTGTCACAGAAGTTGGTTCTAATATTGCTCATCAGAGCGTACACCATGATGGGAGCCACGACAAAACTGAGTTGTTCAAACATACAGAGTACTCTGTGCTGGGTAAAGTTCACAGCAGCTGTTCGAGTCCCAGAAAGACATCTGAGAGAAGCACCATAAATAACGAGATCACATGGAGTCTCCCATTGCACAACCAACATACATCTTCCCTGCTCAGGAATTTATGCTTCACACCCTATACTGTCAGTCAAGAGCATATTAGAAACTATGTTTTCAGGATGATCCAGAGGATACTTTGGAAAGTAATACAGCCCTCCTGCTGGCCAAGATTTTTCACCATACTCATTCTATTCCATTACAAAAAAGACAAATGCTTCTATAATCTGAAAATTTGTATTCTATAAACTGAAGGGGATTACTCCTTTGCAGACTCACAATATAAGTTTTTATTTGGATATGCAAATGTAAGTATTTTCTCAGACTCCAGTTTCAGCAAATCCTTAATGTGAGCAGCCCCTTATTAGGATTCTTAATTAATTAGACTGTTAAATTAAAATTAAACCCAGTTCTCCTAAAATATCTCATTCTTAGGCCTCTGCAAGGGGAGAACCACTTTTCAAAGCACTGCCTAGCTGTAATTGAGAAAGAAGATATACGGCTATTTTATAAAAAAAAAAAAAAAAAATCTTTTTCTGAAGTTTTGCCACAAATTGCCTTCAAGGGCTTGGTTCAGAAATTCCAAGTTCAGTTTATTGTTTTTCTCATTGAGAACTAACTCCTTTTAGCAATTCTGTTAACCTTGGAGTTTGAAGTTATTTTTTTTAAAGTAACGCCCAGAGTTTAGCTATTCCATAAAAAGATCAGGAATTATTTTTATTAAAGTAACACCCAAAGCTTAGACATTCCTTGCAAAAATCAGGCAAAGCACCTTCATTCTTAAAAAGGTTCCTAGCCTTTTCCTTGTAAACACAGATTTCACAGAGACAAGTAAGCGCTGAGTTTTATTGGCCTTTTTTAATCAGAGATTTGAAAAAAAGTATTATTAAGGCAAGATTCCTCTTGCCTAAAAAAATCCTGAGCCTTATGCTCTTAACACGACGTGGTTTTTTTCCTCCTCCCTTCTTGCCTTCTATTAAAGAAGAAGCAGCACCAATTTCCACTCACCAACATCAGATTTCTCACGAGACATTTGCACTGGCTTTGGGGTGTTCTACAAGTGGTCAGTATCTCTGGTTATATCAGTATCTGCCCCTTAGCCAGCAGGGAGTCCTGCCGATCCAGGCGACACCAATTTTAGATGGAGCTTGTTAGACTACAAGAAACTTTTTCTTAGCCCTTAACTCTTATTCCACAACAGAAACACAGCTGCAAAGTAAAGGATCTTACCTCCATTCTCAGAGGCCTGAGGCACTGAAACCTTCTGCTCTTCTGCGGCAGCCCTGTCTCAAGGACAGGATCAAGTGCTGCCTTTTTGTTTGAGTGACTATGTTAATAAATCAGGTGACATCAGCTAGGCTCCTTACTATGACTAAAACATGGTTTAATTGTTTGGAGGGGAAAGGGAATGCCTTTTGATCACTACTTCCGATTTGGAGTGTGAGCAACCATGCCTGAAGACTCCACTTTGTCAGCAAGCCTCCTCCAAATGCTATTGCTCTTTAGGCATCACAGGCCAAAGACATCACAGAGTTAATAACACGGTGCTTCCTCACCGTCGAAGAAGGCACGTAGCAACAATTTTCAATCTCTTTAATGTAGAAATTAGGGCTGGGGCAAAATCTTTTCAATTCCTTGGAAAAAGAGGTTAGGTTGCAACATACCCACCTTTCTCTCTGTAGCGTGTATAATTTCAGCTTGCTCAATAGCAGCGGCACTCCTGAGTTCAGGAGAACTTTAAAAGGAGCAATTATGCTCACGGAAGTAAGCTAACGTGAATAAACTACCAGGCAACAAGGAGACATTCCAGAGCCCTGTGCTGTCACCAGGCTTTTAGCCAATTTGCTTAAACATATATGCAAAATGTAAATTACAGAAAGATTCATCATAGGTTAGGATATTCTCAATGAATAATTTTGCACTGCGCTGAAGAAGCTTCCCTGCAAACTGCCCTCAGACGAAGGCACTGGGATCTTCTCCCCGCTTTCAGCGCTTCTACTGGTGTCAGCAGTAGAAGTGTACTGCAAAGGCTTCCCCCTGTGGGTCTTCTTGATGGATCAGGCAGTTTTGGAAGGGAAGTTTGACAGAAAGTTTAGCAGCACCTGAGCATCACACTCCTGAAATTCGTAACTCTTATGGCTATAAAGACACCACAGCAGCTGCTACAGGCTATGTTCTCATCTGTACTCAGCTGGCACATGCCAATTCGTACTATCCAGGCATGTAACACCTGACTGAAACTCAAAATCCTCATGGCACAGGGGAAGATATTTCCACTACAAGGCCCCCAGAGTTTACATCATCTTCAGCTTTAAACAGTCACACTCATAGAATATGTTATTAGATTAGATTAGATTAGAATAAATATTAGAAATATTTAAGACCCTCTTGAGCCTTGCCACGGAATTCATAAAGCTCTGTCCAAAAAGCTTTGATCTTCTGTGCAGCGCTGAGTATAAAACCTAGCCAGCCACATATTAGTTATGAGGAGAGAGATGACTTTTCCACGATTTAACAGAAGATTATTGTTTTCACATAAGATTAGAGAGCCATGGTTGTAACTCCACCTGAAGACTGCATTTACAAAGATCTGACTGTTGAGCAGCTCCCACGGACACAACAGAGCAGTCAGACTCTAAAAGACATCCAACTTACAGTTGAGAGGAACTTCTTAATGCTTTTTTTGTGGCACCTTATAGATGCAAAGTTTTAACTGCTTTGAAAGCTTCCCCTCACATGCTTTGTGTGATCAGACACCGCTAATTCTACATATCATAATAGCTTTTTAAACAGTATTGAGTAAACCAGAGAGATCTGCCTCTGTACAGCATTCTCAAAAATAAATGCAACTAAATATAACTTTGGCACAATTCTTTTAAAGGTCATAAACAAGCTTTCTCCATCCAAGACATCTAATAATTCATCATGAACAAAGTTCCATGAGAGTTTGAGAATCCATTCCCGTGCACGCCTACAAGACCAACTACAACAAACGGACACAAAAAAACCCCAAACACCTATCGTCTCTGCCTTTGCTTTTAGGAATCAACTGTTTTACTACCAATTAAAGAAAGCACTTTTTCCCTACATGCAATATCATGAATTAATAGGTAAAAATCACTGCAGAAATCTGAGGTAAAATTAAAATAGCTGACTGCACCTTCCATCCCATCCCAAAGCATACTTGTACTGCAAAACTGAAATATAAAAACCCTAACAAAACATGGCATAGTTTTGCTGGGACAGAACTTCAATAGCTGCACTTGAGTCAGGAAAGCAAACCACCACCTGCCCTTCGCTCGTGGCTCATGCAGCACTCTTCTAACACCCTAGCAAATCAAAAAGGTACAGGCCCTGGAAAATCTTTTGCTTTTGCTGTTTCTCATCAAAAATGCTTTATCTCAACAAGTAATTTTGTAAGATACTTGTGCCACTACCTCAGGTCCACGAATACAAGCGGAGTTGCAAGCCACTCGAGATTTCTAAGCGCTTCATGGTGCTTCTAGCTCAGCTGAGAGGGAAATTGTAAAATTATTAGCTACAGACAGAACGACGTCTGGCTTTAGTAAACTGAAAAGATGGGGTTCATTCTGACATGCTGCTTTATTGACACGTGTGGAGCCGCAGCGGATGGCTGTGGAGGACAGCAGCCCCGGCGGGCGTCACAGAGGATGCGCCATTAGAAAGGCTTCGCCCCCGCGCTGCCCGCGCCCCGTGCCCGCTCGGGGGGCAGGGCTGGCGGGAAGGGCGGCCGCGTCTCGGCACAGCCAGGGGCGCCGCGCCGGGACAGCGCTGCGGCGGCCGCGGGGCGCAGGCGGGCAGAGGACGCAGAGAGCCCTCCCGCGGGGGACGGCGGGGACAGCCCGCCCGGCCCGGCCCGGCAGCGCGCTGCCTGCCCACGGGCCTCCAGCGGGGCCGCAGCCGGCCCCGGCCCCGCCCCCGCCCGCGCTTTCTCCTCAGGCGGCCCCTTCCCGCCTCACAACGGCCCCCGCGCGCCGGCCCCTCCCCTCAGCGCGGACGGGGCGAGGGGAGCGGCGAGAACGGGGCGCCCCCGCGCGCGTGCCCCACCACGGTCCCACTCACCGCCCGGCGGCTGTCCCCCGGCCTCCGAGCAGCAACGGCGGCGGCGGCGGCGGCGGCAGCAGCAACCGGCGCGGCCCGGAGGCGGAAGCGGCGGCAGGAAGTGAGGTCGGCGTGGGGCAGGAAGGGCGCCGCTTCCGCGGAGCGGATAGGGCCGGGCGGGCAGCGGCGCCCCGGGGGCTCGGTCGGAGGCGGGTCTCTGGCCCGCCTAGGTACCGCTAAGTAACGGGGAGACGCCGCGGAGCCCGGAAGACCTCGGGGGAGGCAGTGGCCCGGCGCTCCCGCGCGCTCCGAGGGCTCCCTGCCCCCCGTCGCAGCGGGGGAGCGGCGCTGCCTCCCACCAGCCCTCGGCCCCGCCGCGTTGCCCTTCTCCTCTGTTACACGCGGGGAGCCGCCGGCAGGGGCCACCGGCTTCACCCGAACAAGCCCCTTTTCACGGGGGAAACCTGCTGAGCCGCCTTCTGCCGTGGTCCGTGCGGCCCCGGTCATGTTTTACTGTCCCTGCAGACGCTAAGGTACAGATAATTTCAATCTAATAAACCAGATTTGGTGAACAAAGCCACATCTGCTCTTATCTGAATAGAACTGCAGTGCTATTTACTCCAAGATTTAATGTATTTTAGCACAGAATTAGAAAAAAATCCCTCTTTCTGGCCACACGCTCCCAGCTCTCCGTGCTGTTTGTTGGCATTCTGTTGACCATTCCGCCCCCTCAAAGTCGTGTAACGTTAGGAATTACAGCATGATACATCTTCGAGTAGTTTTCATGATCAGGTGCTTTTATTAAGAAATTTCTGCAGTATTCTTTGAATTCACTGATTTTGTGATTTACCTAGAAAGAAAAAAGTAACTGGTGTGTGATATCTCTTCTGGATAAGCCATCACCTTAGACAAGTTTTTATAGGCAATCCCACTCTTTAAAGCAATCTGACTAACCTAACCACCTTTGAACATTAGAGTACTGGCCTTAAGCGTCTTCTAGACCTGCAGTTCACTGCGTACTTCTTCGTTTCTCCAGGAAAGGTTCACAGTATTGCATACACAACCCCCATATAAACAGAGAGCAGAACCTTTCTGCACTACTGCCAGCCACAAGCCAAGCTCTCAAAGGTGTTCACCTTCACTAGGCAGTAAGGCCACAGTATCTTCATTCACATTTACCGAACGCATTCCACAAATTCAACAATGCGTGATCAAGGAACAAAAGGGTTTCCGAGCAGATAGGTACTGCCTTGGCTTTCTCCAGGGTGCTGTTACCAGAGAAGGTAGGAGCTTATTTCCAAGGTGCTAGCTGAGAAAGAAATAATTGAAAACTGCGCTTCTCTACCCTCAGAGGTTTCTCTGAGCACGTCTGTGCTGTGTTGGGTACTTTCACGCTGAATGTTTCAGCAGGCACTCTGTTTACTTCACGGGGCTCAGAGAAAAGCTACTGAGAACAAAGTTTTTAGGAGAGATCTCTTCCTTTTCCCCTTGCCTTCAGCTATGTATCGATTAAGAGGCGTTGAAAATAGCTCCACACTGGCTGTTATCATCAGCACTGGAAACATATCCTGAGTTCCTACAACTGTGGGCTTCATTCCACTGAGAGCTGTACACTTTCAGTCTGTTTTGGTGGCTGCTGCTGCTGTTCATACTTCCTTGCTGAAAAAAAGAAACACCGATCAACACTGGGTATACCGTTTATTATATATATGTGTGTGCATGTATACACGTATACATATAACAATCAAGAAACAGACTTAAGGTTAGAGAATGTAATTTCACCACTTAGCCACACAAGGGGAAGTTTCAGTCACTGCATGGAACTAGCCCTGGAGCGTACAGCCTTGGAAAGGCTGAACAGCAGGGTCATAGCAAAATGTCAGTAAGTTAATGGCAGAGAACTATTATTCCATTTGGGTCCTTTCATTTAAAAAAAAATATCAAAGACTATGGCTTCAGAAGTATTATTAGAGATGACCTGAACGACTCAGTCACACAACTGATCTCCACATCACTCATCTCCTCCACAACAAGCCACAAGCTAACGACTACACTGACTTCAAAATTAATCTGGTTAGCAAGGCAAAGGAAGATCAAAGAGTTGTATGCGGTGGAACAAACACCGACAATGAATGCCAGCAGGCATTCCTTGGTAGGCAGCACATACATTTTTGTTCCTACAGAATGCAGTGGCCTGGTTTGAGAACATTTATATTTAAAAGGTTTCATCTCATTAAGTATTTCTTCTAGGCCTGCATGTACGGCAGTTGCGAAGCAAGTGCAGGTGTTTCTCTGAACTGGACCTCTGGAGTATCAGAGGCATGGAGATCCTGACCTTCAACATTAAGATAGGAGTGTTAACAGTTGTTGCCAAAGTAAAATTCTCATTTATTCTCAATTTATGAAGTTGAATTACTGGTGATTCCCCAGGCCTCTCAACCTTTACAAATCCATCCATATTTGGACAATATTCAGACATTCCCATGTATTTTTAACTTCAACACTGGATTCGTTTTGACAGCTCTAAGAGAATCACGTGGCTGTTCCCTCACTCCGCACCTCCTCACGCCTCAATCCTGCGACCCACGTTCCTGCAGAACGCCTGCTCCCTACACGGTGCTGCAGGACAGAGGCTCTGCCCTAGTGTCCCCACCGCAGGAGAACGGGCAGGGCTCGAGGCCACCCCTGCAGGAACCGTCCTCGGTAACCCGCAGGCCCAGCGAGCCCCCTCGTTTCCCGACTCACCGATGGAGTACATCTCCAGCTGCTGCCGCAGGCGGATCTTCTTCATACTGTCGTAGAAGTTCGGCTCGGGCGGCGTCTCGGCGGCTGGGGGCAGGGTGAAGATGCGCATGATCCTCCTCTTGTTCCTGCGAGGGGGCAAGGCGGTGAGAGGCCTGGCCCGGCACGGCCCGGCACGGCTACACGTGGGGCCGGCGCGGCCGCTTCCCGGCGGGAGCCCTCGCCCCGCCCCCCGCGGCCTCCCCCCCAACCCCGCGGCCTCCCCTCACCGCCGCGCGTAGACGAGGAGGGCGAGGCTGGCCAGCACCACCAGCAGGTAGACGTTGGTGGCCTCGTTCCACGCCTCATGCACCGAGTAGTCGATGGCGCTGCTGTCGCCCAGCGCCGCCGAGCCGCCGCCGCCCATCCCCCCGGCCGCCGCCGCCGCCGCCATGGGGGAGAACGGCCGTTAGGGGCGGCCCCGTGGCGGCGGGAAGTGACGTCAGGCGGGCCGTCGGGGCCGGGGTGAGGTGCCGCGCCTCGGCCTCCCTGCCGCCGGCACGGGGAGGCCCGGGGGGGGGCGGTGAGTGGCCTCGGGCTGCAGCCCCCCTGCCCTGCCCGCAATCTGTACCCCCTCTAGCTACGAGTCGCTGCGGGAGAGGACATAAGCGGGTGGCGACACGGGCACGGGGGGTGGCACAGCCTTCCAGCGCCAGAGGGGACGTCGGCGGGTGGGCAGGGGGGGGTGAATGCAGCAGCTCGGAAAGCCTGGCAGCCGCGGGGTCAAAAGCACCTTCGCCCGCCTGGGCTGGTGGTGGCTCTGCAGCCGTGGAATCGTGGGATGTAGCTTAGCAGCACGTGGTGTTGAGAGGAAAAGAGGTTCAGATGGTTACAAGCCTTCACTTTCCACACAGGGACTAAATTTGACAGTTCAGGTTGTCAAAATAGAAACAGCACTTCTTGAAAAAATATTGCCTTTTTTTTTTTTTTCCCCTAATGTGCCATAATGGGAGTTGCTGGATATTAGATGCTGGAGCAACATAGCTTGCACCTATGCTCCATATGCTCCTGAGGCCAAAAAGCACAAATCTAGGATCGTACTTTGGCAGAAAAGGTGGAGCAGAGCAAGTGTTTCAGTTTAGAAACTTGAAAAGTCTGAACTGCTAAATGACATGCAGATTAACTAGACAGCAGGTTTTCTAACACATATACACACTTTTATTGTACTGCCTGATGTGGCATGTTTGAGCTACGCACAGGTTAGGTGTGCTGTGCTTTATCCTCTCCTGCTTCCTTCAATCCACCTCTGGCCCTGATACCTCTTTTTACCACATCTTCCTTCAGATACTAGAACTATTACAATATAGACATTACAGACACAGTTCATCTCCCTTTGCTTTTACGCATATGTGGGGTATGTGCTTATGTTACAGTTATTTTTCTTCACCCTCTGTACGACAATACGGGAGAAAACCCAAGTATTTTTAGTGCATGATTTATCTAACCTATGCCAAACATTCAGAGCGAGTCCTCCTGTGCCCGGAGAGTGCTCTGACCCCTTACTGAGTAGAGGGATTGTAAGCATCTCACTTGTATGGCACTCACTTCGCAAATGTCCAACTGGCCTGGGGAAACTATTCTTTGGAAAGCCCTCAGTGCAAGGATGTGCCAAGTCATTCTCCTTCCGTGCTATGGAACAGATTGATTTTAAGAAGCTTCAGATAAGGGCATAAAAGGATATGAGTGAAAAAGAAATTAAAATAAATAAAAAGCTAAGGCACTATTATCATGAGAAAAGTTCCTTGCCCCACATGGTGTGGGAAAGAAGAGTAGAACAGCAATTAGAGATAATTCTAGGTCATTAAATCAGGATGGCACCCATGCACTGAACTGTGGAAACCACTAAGAGGGGAAAAAAAATAAGTCTATCACTTATGCAACATGACACAAGACAGTTAATTAAGCATGGTTTCACAGGGATTCTAAACAGTTTCTCATGAAGTTGAGGCTTTATGTTTGCTTTTTTAGTATGTTAAACTTTTCTGCTAACAGGTCTGATAAGAAAGCATTACACGTCTGTGGAAGAAAAGTGGAAAGAATGAACATAAGTAACTTGTCTGCTCTTTATATTTCAATACTACCTCTAGACTTCAGTTCAGATCAGGCTTCCTTGTGCAGGCTGTAGAGAAGATGTGTTTAAGCTCTGTCTAAAGCGCTTTGTGTAATAACCCTGCAGCTTTGCTCTGGACAACCAAGGAAGGGGCTGGAATGCCCCAGGACTTTGCACCCAGCTTCCCATCTGGAGGAAACCAAGGCTTGTGTCCACAAAGCATGACTTCAGGTCTCTGGGGTGGGGGTTCTCACTGCAGGTGCCTGATTTGTTTGATTTAATTAAATGCTCAATTTAAGGCTCAGATAATCCTCCCACCCCTAACGCAGAAGACAGAGATTGTCTTCCCCCACATGCCCCTCTGAATTTAGCAAGTGTTAAGCAGTGGGTAGGACAAGGTTAGATTGAGGAACACAACATCTGGTGCTGCAGTGAGTGTGACAACCTTGCAAACCTGAGAAAAAGGGGTGATCTCCCATTTGCTGGCCTGTAGCAAGAAGAGTTATAGGGGTCTAGGCCTTCTGTGTGACTTCCTTGAGGAATCTGGTTTAAATACCAAAGTTGGTGTACTCCTAAGTCTAGGCTAGCTTCTGGTACACTGTTGTTTGCTTTTATAGCTTGGGATTTTGTTTCAGTCTTAGGCTCCTGAAACACCTTCAGAAATGGGAATGCAAGCTGCTGTAGAATTCGGTCAAAGCAAGGTCAGGCCTTGCAGTTGTCATTGTGCACAAGAAATGGTGTGACCTTTCTGTGTAGATTGTGTATTTATTTGTAGCTGGGATGAGGTGGGATGGGGTGACCAACACTTGTGTATGCTGTTAAATACATGAGGACATCAGTTGTTTTCTATTTTCTTATACTAAACTGCTTGGGGGGAAAGGACTGCCATTTTGTGCTGTGCCTGTACAGCATCTGACCTCCAGGATCCTTGCTTGTGACCAAAGCATGTAGGCATCAAACAAATAATATATAATAATAATATATGGCATTGGCTTAAGCTAAACATAGCTAATGGAGACCCAAGCTTAGTGGCTAGATTTTCAACATTACACATTAACAAATAAGCCTGGGGAGTTTCAGCTATGGGTCAGACAACTCCACACAGGAACCAGATTTTGGGGAGAAAAACACATAACTCTGTGATTTAATAAAAAAAAACCAAAAAACCAACACTTAAAAAAAGTGGGAACTTTGTTCATTTCACAAAGAAATCTAGTGTGTGCTTAAAAAAAGCACCCACTTCAGTCCCATAGGTTTATCAAAATAATTGCTGAAAAGGGTTTTCCAGCTCTGCAAGGAAAGAATTCACTTTCCAAAATTCCTTAGCACCCAGAAACTACTATAAATTTGACTGAAAGCTGCTGTATATTAATCAGTTTTGAAAATCCAGTTACTTCATACCCAAAATGTGAATGCTGCAATCTAACAGTAAGATTGTTCTTTTGAAAATTACAGCCAAAGAATCTGTGTTTCTCTCTATATAAAGATATATTTTTAATGGATTTTGAGTTACCCAGAGCTAAACAGAATCAGAAATTGCTGAGACATAAATATCACTGTAATGTAAATATATTCACCATTTAGTCCTGATAAATACTGGATTATAGACATCAGAACACAGAGTGGCAATTATTGGAAATCATGTGGTCATCTCAAGTATACAGTATTTCAATTAAAATAAACCCACAGAATCCTTTTTCTTTTTTAAAAGTACCATCTACCATATAATTTATTTGGATGAACTTTACAAATATATGCATTATATCATGCTAGAAGAACTTAAGAACCACTTTTTTCTTGTTCCCAGGGTCTCTTGACTGTTGGTAAGACATTATATTCATAATGATAGAATTGGTTTACAGTTGCAGATTCTGCCAAATATCTCACAAATTGTATTTGGCAAACAGCACTGCTGCTCTTTCACAAAGATAATGATTTGAAGTTTTGTTTATGTGGCACCAAAGGAAAACAGTGGTTTAGAGCTTGTGATAGAATTTCAGAAAGTTTGTGTGGAATTCTAAACTTCTGATACACTTAATACTTAAACACTCTCATTAAACACAGAGTAGCACAGACTTTAAAAGTGTCCTTGAGAAAAGAAAAAAAAAAAAAAAAACCCACAACCCTGTTCAATTAAATAGGTTGTGTCTATTTTATTTCTGCAGGATTTACCCAGACCTACATAGCAGCTGGTGTCGATATGCATGCAATGCTTCTTACATCTGCTGGTGTTGAACATATAGATGAGCTGTCATAAAGGCTGCTCACCTGTACAGGATTTAGCATTGCATGAGCGCTTTTAGGATGCATTCTGAAACCCACAGCACACAAAGGGAAACACGCTACATCAGGCTTGAGCCACCTAGAAGCCTACAGCCAGCAGGCAGTTTGGAAAGTAAACCAACATAACCTTGACAGTGCTATTGTTTGGATGACTCCGAGGAAAACAAGGAGCAGTGGGTTTGAACTGAATGTGGGACTCAGCTCTGAGAGAGGGTGTTTCTGTTCTGTGTCCTGTAGTACAGACCTAACTGGTAAGGGCTAAACTTTATTGGGAAATCCACTGGGAAATTGTTTTGGCAACAGCATCTGACCAAGGGTAGAGCATACCATACCAGTAGTGTGGTCCAGGTGCCCTGACACAGTTGGCACCTGCAGCCAGACTGTCAGCAGGCCCAGCTGGCATGTCCCAGGTCTCCCTCCGCTGCTGGCACAGCAGTGTCCCAGAGGGTTTAGTCTGGGAACCAGGTGCTATTTCTTGAGTCTGGGAGACGGTCTTTGCTTTGGTTCTTTGGGTTGGATGTGGAGAGCAGGATGTGCTATGGGACTGCTGCAGGGATGGCAGAGGAGGCATTGCCCAAAACAGAAGGGCAAGGTGGTGCAGATCACTGACCTCAGCAAAAGGAAGGTCCTGTCCCTGGGCAAGGGGCCAGACCCAAGGCCTTTGTCTTGGTGATGGCAGCAAACAAAAGCCCTGGGACCACTGGGACCATATCTGCCTTGACAGTGACCACCTAGGGTGGTTTGGGGAACCTCCTCTGAATTTTTGTGAAGGAGATCACCAGTAGCAGCCCTTCTCCTTGTGTGGCCTGCATCTTTGTGCAGCTTCATTGGCTGGACTTTTGGGATGGAGGAACAGGGGTACAATAGGAAACATGGCAATAACCATCCCAGAAGCAGCATCTTTTGTGAGAAAGAACAGGGAACGTGAGGCTTTTGATTTGAGGTTGAGATGAGACCCAGCAGCTGCTGTTGAGGTTAGGCAGACCTGTGGCAGTGCTTTTGGTGGGGAGGTCATGTCCACTGATCTAGAGCTGGCTGGAGAGTGAATGAGGAGAGAGGGGCATGCAGACTTCCAGCTGTGAACAGGCCTCTTCTTGCTGCTCATCAATCCTTTGATGTTTTCCGCCAGACATGTAAGAGCTGCTTGTACTTAGGCAGCAAAGCCGCTGAGTTTATTCAAGGCTGTCATTGGTGGTAAAACTGGAATGCCCAGCAGAGAGAACTGGAAAGAGGGGAGGCAGCTGCATAGTAGGGCTGTCCTGCTTCTTCACTCTCTGTGAGGCCTTGCCTCTTCCCTTTATGGGAAAAGAAGCTGGAAATGTAAGAAGGATGGGATTCATGCAATCTTGAGATTGTGGAAGGGGTTAGTGGGGAAGAACAGAAAGATGGAGAGGGTGCATACTCTGCTTTTACTGAAAGACTGGAAGGAGGTGACACTCAAACTTGGTTGAGGTTGCGCCAGGTTAACATTAAAAGGGACAGTAAAGTACACACATAGGACGAGCAAGTTAAAGGAGAGTTAGCCCCTGCAACTGGCATGTGTGGCTCTTCTGACAGCCCTTACATCTGTCAGTTTTGTTACCACAGACTTGCTAATGCAAACACAATGAGATCTTTTAGGGGTTTATGGAAATTTGCTAGCAAAATACTGGCTCCAAGGCCAGATCCTGGCTATGTTTGGGCATGAGAGGCTGCAACTGCTACTAACTAATGCTAAAGTGACCTTCATGCTGCCATCTAGTGTTTCCTCATAGACAGAGATGTCATCTCAAAAAAGAAACTTGGAAGCTCCGTAATGCTGTATTCAGAACAAATGTAATTTATTCCTGCTGAAATCAATGCTGGACAACACACAAGCTAAAGGAGAGGGAATGGGGAAGAGACATGCAGAGGACCCAGTGCTTAGGGTGAATGTTTAGGAAGACACCTGTTCTTAAAAAAATGTGTAACACCAGGTACAGAGAGACATCTCCATGGCAAGACTGAACCAGAATTTGTCCTCATTTGTTTTTCACTCTGTGAAATTAATATGGCTGTTTGCAAGGTGCAGCAGTACACAACCGAGCAAGAATCCAAGCAGAAGCTTGTCTTAACAGAGACCAGCATAAAAAGCTTGGTAGGTTCTTCTTGTCTGTCCATGCTACTCTCATAAAAAACACATGGTATGTTTACTTCACAGCCATTGGATACTGATTTTTCTTTCAAGTATACATGATGGCTACCAAGAGGTAACAAGTTGTTGAGTTGTTGCTGGGGGCACATGCAAAAGATTTGACACTTGGCCCTTCAAAGCTTGATCCCTGGTTCTGAGGAGCTGTAAGAGGATGCTTTTCTAATTGTTGCACATCGTGGATTCATGCTGGAACTGCAGAACTCTAATCCTAATAATAAAAACTCAATAGTTCATGGGCTGGATGATGCAATTACAACAGATAGAGCATTCTTCTTCCCCAGGCTTCTTTAAGGTGTTTTGTGTCAAAGTCCAAAACAAACATGAAGCATCCAAAATGACTGTTCTCTGTTGGAGGCCCTGAATTCTGAGCTTTGCTTCCTGACAACCTGAGCAGGAAAGCTGCTAGGGAGGGCCGCACAAGTGAAAAATGGCAAATATTAGCTAGTTTAAGAAAAGAGACTGACTAGAGCGAAAGGAAAGCCATAATGAGAAGCCTTTAAAGGGCTCCTGCTGACATTGTATGAAATCAGGTATGAATGTAGTAATTTCCAGGAAAGATTTCCCATTTGTAATAAAATCTGGGAGCAGCTTTTGAACATTTTGTACACAAACTGACTGCCTATTCTCAGTGCAGTCACAACACAGCTTGTTTAGGTGAAGAGGAATATCAGTACAGCAAAGAACAGAACCAGACACTTGAGCAGAAAGGACAATGTAAGTCTCTGCTTACAAATCACTTATCAAGTCAAAACATGAAAGCTGTCTCAGGCCTTTAGGTCTTCAAAGACCTAGTCCACAGAACAAAGTCCTCAGGTGTGTAATGGTAGGGCCCATATGTCTCATTCAGACTATTCCTGTTTTTTCAGCAAGAGAACAAATACATCTCGGTCCCACCAAAAAGAGCCAACTGCTGGATTAAGGCATCATTACTCCTCCTCTCCAGCTGTTGGTACCAGGCTGCAACACCCATGTAGGTACCAAAAGGTTTCTCCTAAACACACTGAACAAAAAAGCAACCTTTATGCTTAGTGGGCTTTGAATTCAGACTCAACAGAGTTGCATGTTCTGAATATAGGAATGTTATTTTCCAAAGCTAATGTTTAATGCTTATTGCTGTGGAAGGAAGCCACGTTCTCTTTCAGTTCCTTGTTCTCCCTGGTTCCATCGAGTCACGATTGCATGGACAAGTGAATGAAAAAAAGATGCACTTCAGCTCTTTTCCAAAGCACTCAGGATTTCTGTGGAATAAAAAAGAGCAATAGACTTCTGTTTTACAGCTTCATCTCTGAAGAGCCCATCTGAGAATACCACAGAGCAAAGGCTTGAAAACCAAGGGCACATGTCTGTAAGCAGTCTCTTCAGAAACTGCATCATCTGCTTGCTTAAAAAGTGGCCACGTGCTTGCAGGTGTGGGATACAGGGCCCACAGACCAATGGCCACACAGCTCCAAAAACAACCTGCTCCCCATCCAGCAGGGAGAGACTGCTGTTGGGGCTCTGGCATCGGGGGTTCACCAGAATCTGAAGTGAACTAGGGTACTCCTTTCTGAGCGACCACTGCTTTTACTCCATGGGGAAGCGGGCAAGGGCTTTGTGGGTAAGATGTGGGCCAAAGCCACAGGAATCAGCACAAAGCTTGTGGGGGGCATGCCATGTTCTCTGCTCTTGAATCCTCTTCAACCAGTTTAAGTGGACCAATATTTTTCTTTAACTATTTTCCTGTAATTTTTTAAAAGAGTTTTTGTGTAAATGTTGCAAAAGAAAATTTATTGTTTCTTAAGGAACAATTTTTCCCCCTGCACCCACACAATTTAATTTCTTTCCCTCCTCCTCTTCCAATGATAGATTAAACATGTAAATGGGAAACTTGCACAGCTCTGGCACTGGGTAGATTTATTTTTTTTTCTAAATCAAAACGTACAACTTCACTTGTTCTTTTCTTCTCAGTTTTGGGGACAATGATTCTGTTCTTCAGGCAAGCTAAATAAATAGGAAGGACATTAACTTCAGTATGTTCTTTGTCTCATGATTCACTATAACATTTCCCTAGTACTAGGCATGGCTGCCTCCCGAATAAGCAGAGTTAAAACCTTCCTGTAGGTGTCTAAGACCTCTTGGGCAGAAGGCCTTTCGGCTGGGTCCTGCTTCTTACATGCTGCATGGATGTCAAACAAATGCAGTCGCACAACGTCACTTCCTTCAACATGGCCCAAGAAAAAATTTGAGACATCTGGGATTTTCCAGATGTCTGTTTTCTCATCATACGGAGGCATGAGGTCATCCTTGAATGGCACTTCTTCTCCATAGGGCCAATGCTGTTCAGGAGCTACAAACTCGCCCCGGAGCTCCCGATGACCACACTTCACCAGCTTGCCAGCACTCCTGTTCACAACAGGCAAAGCGTCCAAATCATTCACCAGGATGTGAAAGTCACTTGTTAGGAGATACTGAGAGAGGACCTTGTCCAGGTCATTTGAGTCACACATCACTAAGGTGCCCAGAGGGCTGCTGTGCAGGTACTGAATGACACTCACATAGTCTATAGCAAGCATCAACCTGCGATGCCAGGTGTTCATGCCCTTGTACTTGGGGATGTGGAGAGTTTCATTCAGGCCCCTCAGGGAGCCTAGAGGATGGTACTCAGTGAGGATTGTGAACTGCTGCTCACAGTAGCCAAGCAGCCGGACAACGTGCTTGCTTTGAAGTGCTTTCAGCATCTTCAGTCCATGGAGAAAGTCCTCCTTCAGGTCTGAGTTGGTGAGCTCTGAAAGGACCACTTTGTTTTCCTTCCACTCAGAAAGGAAGACCTGAGAATACACAAGAGACATGTAAGACACGTGGAGAGCCTTCTCACACCAACCACTGCCAGCTGCCGCTGACTTTCGAGTCACTGCTTAGTCACAGCTGCAAACTACAGTCACCAGAGACGGTCAAGCCTTTAGGCAGGGCCATGTACCTGCCACAGCAAGCCCTTACCAATGGTATAATCACATCACAATTTCCAAAGTTTTCTCTGGAATGGGCAATGCGGTTGAATTAAATTATTTCATACCACCCAACCAGCCAGTCTTACTCTACCGTGACTGTGCCATGCTCCACAAGCGCTTCACCACTCTCTGTGATTTTGCTTTTATAGCTGGATGTCATTTGGTGTCCGGAAGGTGCTCAGGTCACGCTCTCCTACCTGTGCTGTGCACCTTGTCAGTAGCCATATGCCCAGGATGCCTACAGTAATTAGCTGCTGCAAGGATAATTATAACAGCGGTATGGGCATTAATTAGCCAGCAAACAGTGAAAGCTCGTTATCCACAGCAGAGAAGAAAGGAAAACCAAACTCACCTTTTTCACAGCACCTTCACCAACACACTTGAGTTTCCTGACTTCCCTATTGATGGCTTCGCAGGAGAGCCACGGGGAACAGTTCTTCACCGCTCCCAGCCTGAAGTACCCAGACGGGCAGAGGCCGGGGTCTGTTTCGCTGCGTCCCGAAGAGCCGTCGAACGTGCTGAGGTACAGGTAGAGCAGGGCATTGAGCAGCAGGATGGCCGCAAACAGTAATGCCAACGAGACTGGCGACACCTCCCTGGGAGGAAACTCCCTTCGAGAGAAGCGCGGCTTCTTCTCCATGGCTGTGCCCTCTGCATCCTCCGGGAAAGGCGGCGCTGAGCAAGGACCCTCTGCCCAGCCCGGGGGTGAAGGTCCGGGGCCGTCCCACCGCAGGCCCGCCCGGCTGGCGCCGCAGCCCCGAGCCCGCAGGCCCAGCACAGGCCCCGAGCGCAGCGCCGCAAGGCCCCCCGGCTGTCAGCTCGACGCCCGCCTCGCTGCTCACCCTCCCGCCTTGTAAACCGGGGCCCGGCCTGCCGGCCCGCCCGGGCGCAGACGCCTGACCCCGGCAAACACGGCGGCAGCGGGGTGGGTAAGGACCGACCGCGCTTCCCGGCCCCGCCGCGGCCGCGCAGGGCAGTGGTGGCGGCGGCGGCGCCGCCCCGGGGCGGAGCGCAGCGACATGGCGGCAGCGGCGGGGCTGGTGGCGGCCGTGGCGGCGGCGCTGGGCGCCCTGCTGATGGCGCCCGGTGTCACCCAGCCGCACGGGGAGGGCTCGGCGGCGGGGCGCGGGCCCGGGCCCCTCGGGGCGGCGGCGGCGGAGCGGCACCCCGTGGGGCGGATGGACCAGGCCCTGCTGCTCGTCCGCAACGAGCTGGCGGCGCAGGGCCTGCGCCTCGCCGCCCTCTCCGGCGCCTGCCACCAGGTGAGCGGGGCAGCGGCGCCGAGCCGCGCCGTGCGGGGGTCCCGCCGGCCCCCGCCGCTCCCAGCCCTGCGCCGGCCCCCGGCGGGGCTGCGGGCCTTTCCCCGCGGCTTTGCGAGGCAGCTGCGCCCCGGTTGTGCCTCGCAGCAGCACACCGAGAAGCCCTGCACCCCCTGGGCGCCTCCAGCCCCCGGGCGCCTCCCCTTGCCTTCAACACGGTGCGGTGGCAGACCCCCCTTCGCCGTCCTTGGGCGCTGATGCGTTCGCTTCACCCTCTTCTTCCACAGTGCTTGTATCAGTTCCTGGCATTTGTCCCACCAAGCAACGGGAGCCTGAGAGAACCGGGCACGGCGGCGGTGATGGTCGATACCCAGCATCCGCTCACCCTGCTGCTCAACGGCTCTGTGGGTGACAGAGAGCTCTGCAAGTATGTGGCCCGGCCCCAGGGAACACCTGGATGGCTCTGTCCTGTATTTTGGTTTTTGTCTTTTTGTTTTTTGTTTTTTGGGGGTTTTTTTGGAAGCTGTGCACCTGTTTATTACCTGCTCATCACCTTTTCCCTGACTGCTCAGACCTAGAGTTCAGGCTTCCCCTGCTGCTGTAACCGTGGCATACGTTGTAATTGTGCCGAAAGGATCTAGGCGCAGGCAGGAGCCAAACTGGTATGCGTCGAGCCAGCATCTGCAAGCGCCTGGTTTCTCTTGCAGAGTCTGTAGCTCAAGAAGACAGGTGATGTAGTAAGCAGTGCACGTGTGGTAGAGCGTCTGTGTTAGGCTAGAGGAAGGTAGTGCTTGGCAAAGGCAGAGCCAGCTCCTTGCTAAATCACGCTGTTAGGCCAAGCTTGCCTTTCCTACAAGCATTAAGGCTTACAGCCCCCTGAATGCTGCGGTGGTACCCGCATGTAGCGGTGATGGCTCAGCAAGTTTTGTTTCCTTTATCCTTTGCAGGATTCAATATAATTTTGGAGAGTTTGGCAATTATTCCCTTGTGGTAAAGACTCTAAGTACAAGCCTAAATACAAGCACCGAAACCGTTTCTTGTGACCTAGTCATCAATGAAGGCCCTATCAACAGCTACCTCCGTATGTAATCCTCTGTTTTTGCCTTTTCATTCCACAACTTGCATGTCTCCCAGCAGGACCAACTTCCTAAAAAGCCTGTGCAACCACTTGTGCTGTGCTGAAGATGTGTCATGGGCTTGCTGCTCTTCTCTCAGCATCTTACCTTCTTATGTTTTATACATCTGTCTCGAGGCCCTGACCAGGTTCAGGCCTCTTCAGGTGATACACTGTATAAGCACAGCCTTTTGGCAGCAGGGATTAGCCCAGAAAAATCAGTGGGTATGTGTCCGGAGGGAGGTATTTTCGTAGTTCCTGTTTCCCTGCTTCTTCCCTCTGTCTTGTTTCTCTCTCAAAATGGGAAAGAATTCACAGTGTTCAGATTTTTTTGTTGTTTTTGCGCTTTTGATTTTAAATCTCATGTCTTGCTTTCTTGTTCATCTCTTTTTCCAGGACTGTTTCAAATTCTTGTCTATGTCTCTTCCATTCTTTTCCTTTATGTTAGGTTATTCTTCAGTCCTTCCAGTTTTCCAGCTCTAAAGAAAAACCCTCCATGCTTGCAAACTTGACGTATTACCCTCTCCCCCATCTTCATGTTGAGGCTCTTCCTGAATCTCTAGTTTCTTCTTCAGAGTATATAGCACATTGATTCTTTTCTCATCATTGCCTTGTGGTGCAGTGCAGTTCTGTTTTCCTTTTTTCTGCTGAGATGTGCAGCCACTGAGTTGCACTTTGAAACTAGCCGGCTTTTGTTTTGGATTGTGGTGGTGGTTTTTGTCTTTGGGGCTCAGGCCGGGGATATGTGTTGCACAGAGAAGGGATGTGATGATTGGTGTGTTGGGCTTTCTGTTGTTTGTGTCGTGCTTGGTCAAGCCTGGGCAGCTGAGTGGTGTTGTCAGATTGTTTATAGAGTTGTGTTCTTCTCTTTTTCATGTAGCTATTCTCTTTGCTTTCCTGGTTTACATGGGAATCCTTGCTATCCTGATTGTCGGGCGCCTTTTTATGAAGTAAGTGAACAGTATTGTAATACTTCCTCCCACATGAAGTGGAGCTGCCAGTTAAAACACGTTAGAATGTTCTAGCGCTTCAGAGTCCCACTGTAACCCTGCTTGCAGATCAGATCATATCAGGTTGCTACATACAAGTTAAGCTGTGGTGGCTGTCCATATGATAATAAATACAAAGTGATACAACTTCACTTGAGAGACATCTTGCAGCCTTGTTAGTTTGTGTGTAGCGCAGTTACTGGAGAGCAACTGACACCCGCTGTCACACACCCTGCCTCACCCTCCCCGGCTTGTTCCTGGGTCTAGCCCTGAACTGGCAATACAAGTCGGTGGGACCTAAGTGTGTGTAGCATATGCAGCCTTTCGTCCTGTGTACTGAATGACGTGAGTCACCCCTGCCTGCGAACAACCTGACAATAAAGCTCCCGAATCTGAGCTCACAGCAGTGTAATTATGCAGCTGAGGTCCCAGGTGTTGGCGGAATCTCAGTATTACCTATGTGAGCTGGGAAAACGGAAATAGGGACTGTCCCAACTTTTCATTTATGCTGCTAAATAGTTGATATTAAGATGAAGTTGGCTGCGAAGCGCTTCTTGTTTTGTTTTGTGTTTTAAACTGTTACTTGTTTTCAGAATTGATCCAGTCAGAAACTGGGTTTACAAGAAACTGAACCCCAGAGAAACTGATCGTCTGATTAATTCTGTGAGTGACCACTGTATCTTTGCATTCTGTAGTGTTTTCATCTCTGAGGAACACACACTATCTGGACATCTGGGGACTTGTTTATTACTAATCATATTCCCTTTGTGTATATTCCCCTTGGCAAATCTTGTATTGATGTCAGACAGGTAATTTTATGTCAATGCAGAGTGCTAGGCTGGTTTTCTGTGCAAGCTTAGTGGATTCCCAGTAGAGCTCTTGCAAGTCTTGAACATACAGCTTTGTGCCCTCTTTAGTTCCCTTGAGGCAAACGTGTTAGTGAAAATACTGTCCCCTTCTGACACAGGCAGCGTAAGGGAAGGGAAGAAATGCCAGCTTTCATTTCTGTTTCCAGCACAGTAGGAATTTTAGCAGGATCTATGCGTAAATCAGGATTTCTCCGGCAGCCCTAGAGCTGGCATTTCTGTGTGAGCTGTGTTTTGTGCTAGAATACAGATAGATCACCACAGTCTGGGCTTCACATCTAGGAGGTCCAAATCAGTCTAGAATCAAATGACTTGGGAGCAGAGATCTGCAGCAGTTCTTGTTGTTCATCTCCATAGCTGTGTTATAGCAATACCTGCTTCTGTATGTTGTCACTGAGTGATCTAGGGAACTCAACTGGAAAGAAGCCACACCCACATGTAAAAGGATTGATTTTCTGCTGGTTTAGCTCTCTGAACAGTCTCTCTGGGGTGTCAGACAAGTTGCTGACGGCTTAGGATGGGATGGATCCTCTTTTAAGAGTCAGCAACTGGATCTGCTCAACTCTGTTGTAGAGCAGCACTCACAGTGACAGCAAGTCTGACTGATTTCGACTGGACTCAACTTTCATGAGTCTCAAACACAGGGCTCTTTTCACTGCATTGTTGTTTCCACACTGGTCAAAGGTGGAGTGTGGAGCATCTGCAAATATTATTGCAATATGGTGGAGCTACGAAGGGGTTAGAAGTAGCAAGTAGGGAAACAAAAAGAAGAGGAAGATGGGGAGAACAAAGACAAACACAGTATGTGAAAGTTTGCGATTTGCTGACCTCTGTTCCCTAGGCAGCTGCTGCAGCTGCTGACTTGTCCTTCGTGTGTGTGGTTTGTTCCCAAAGGAGCTTGGGTCCCCGAACACAACAGACTCCATTAACAGTGATCCCACCCCGCGTTTTTGGAGTACAGCCTCTCGGCAGCGGCTGCGTTCCCTGGACACGTTCCGAGGGTGAGCATAAGACCTTGCTCAAAAAGCAACTCTTCCAAGAACAATGAGATTTTTCCAATGGCTGTTTGACAGTGTGCAGAAACATATAGCAGATGGACAGTTCAGAGGGGTCTGTTTTACTTGGAAGATAGTCAAGGGTTTAATTCTTGGATTTTCTGAAACACTTTGCAGTTAATCTAGTTTGAGGAAACATCAAAGTTGTGGCAGAGGGTGGAAAAGAATAACATACGTTCCATGCGAAAATGCTATGTGAAGGAGCTTACTTTGGGTCACGGCCACCCATGATCTTTGAAATGCTGCTTCCTGGTTGGCAAAGCTGGAAACCTTGTACATAATCTTGCCTTAAAAATAAAATAAACCAGGTCTCACAGTTAGAAATGTTTTAATGGGCATAAACATTAACTTTGTGTTCACATACATATGTATTTCATTGACACGTGATACTTTGTGTGTGTTTTTGTTGTTGTCCTTTTAGGCTGTCTCTTATAATTATGGTGTTTGTTAACTATGGAGGAGGAAAATACTGGTTCTTCAAACATGAGAGTTGGAATGGTAAAGTACAATTGAGACAATTAATCTGGGTTTTAACTGCAGCAGTATCTAGATATGGTTAGCACGGTAGCTGCTGCCAGCGAGCTGTTGCTCAGCTGAGGGCTGGGACACTGTGCCAGTTTGCCTCAGCAGGGTATCTGGCTTGTTAGGTTAATGGGCAAAGCAGTGTATAGTCCTGCTTGTCACGCAGTGGTTTCAGATCACTGCCTGTGCGTAACCTTTTCATTTTTGACACAGGTTCCTATCTAACTTCTCTGTGGTGTTTAATGACCACAGTCAAGCTGATGGTGCTCGATGCTGTACAAACATAGTGCCTTGATTGGCAAGCTGATGGTGAAGGGGTCAGGCATCATGCTGCCCTAGTGGAGAACAGCAAGGATGCCATCCCTGAAATCTTTCCCAGGACACAGCTATCAGTTCTGACCCTATTTTTGAAGAATGGTAAAAGCAGTGAAGCAAGATGATTGGCTCTTTGTAGGTTTTGTTTATAATGTGGTTTAGGTTTTAGGGCATCAAATAATTGCAAGCAGCCAGCAATTCCTCTGGAAACTCAACAATAATGGTTAAAATTTAGGGAGGGTTCGAGGTAAATAATGTGTTCCTTTGTATTTCCCTGTAGGATTAACAGTGGCAGATCTGGTGTTCCCATGGTAAGTCTTCCTGAAGAATAGTTCTTGTGTCAAGTGGTTCCTTATGTTAAGGGTTGCAAGGAGAACATCGTGTGTACCTTGTCTCCATGTGGAAACCTATTTGGAGGGGTAAATTTGTGTTGAGTGGTTGGTAGGAATCTGCCCCTCCAGATAACAGCATCAACCTTATGAACGAGTAGAAGAGCTAAGTGCTTTCGGCTGCCCCACATCCTCCTTCCTCCCCTCACACAATGCCAGTGGAAGGCCCGGGGTTACCCTGCTAATGGAAGTGCAGTATCCCTGAGGAGCTTGTTGCCACGCTACTGTATTGGAAGTGGACAATCTGGCAAGATTAAAACCTGGACTGATAGGTATCCAGAGAGAAAATAGCCAAGGGAATTTTGGATTAAGCTAATCTGTCTGTAACCAGAGAATGGTTGTACAGGGAAGCAATTATCCCACCTGTCCCTAGCATGCTTCCCTAAAATACACATCGGTTGTAGTTACTCTTGGAGATGGGAGCTGGCCTTGGACTGTGAACCTAATCTAGAGGGAAGGAGCGGGACAGTTCTGAACTTCGGTCATAGATTTGCAGCTTGTGTTTTACTGCTCTGAAGATGCTAATTTAATTTTGGGTAATGGAATTTTTTGGTAGCGTATGTGTTGCTGCAAAAGACCAGAATGCTGTTACTTCTCTGAACTGTCCCTTAGTGCGGGCTCAGTTGTCTGGGAATGCCTAGCAATCAGAGGAAATAAAGTTGTCCAATTTCACTCGGTGCATGCATTTCTGGTGGGCCAGTGCAGGCTACTCTGCAGTCTTCAGTGTTTGCTGTCACACACGTGTGATGAGAAATCTATCAGCTCAATTTCCCATCTGCTCTGTTCTCCAGGTTTGTGTTCATCATGGGGACATCAGTATCATTGTCACTGAGCTCCATGCTGAGGTTGGGAAGTTCCAAGCGGAAGGTGCTCGGGAAAATCCTCTGGAGGAGTTTTCTGCTAATCTTGCTGGGAATCATAGTTGTGAATCCCAATTACTGCCTTGGACCATGTGAGCGGAACTTGCTGTCTGTCTTGTATTTCTGCAACTGTTGTTCCTGCCTCCCTGGTTGGGCTGTTGAGAAAAGTCAGCCTTACTGTTAATGACCAGTTGCTTGGGGGCAGTTTGTTGTGTCCTGTAGAGCGCTGTTCAGTTCTACACCGATGCAGTTCTCTCTGTTTGACCCCTGTGCCAACCACTGTTCATTGTCTTAGAGGTGACATTCCCAGGGTTTTGATTTACAGAAAGTGGGGTGGCAGAGTGGAGGTGTCCCTTGTACCCGCAGGTGCAGTGCGTGTCAGCTCTCCCTGGAGAAAGGCAGCTTTCATATTTACAAAAGAGCCCATGTCTGCTCCTCTTCCATATTGCTTTCATGTTTTCCAGTGTCCTGGGATAATCTGCGTATTCCTGGGGTGCTCCAGAGGCTGGGATTCACGTACCTGGTGGTTGCTGCTCTTGAGCTCCTGTTTACCAGAGCTGGGGCTGAGAATGGGACCTTGGTGAGTTATGTGGGGAGATGACAAGTGATGCTGGAGTAGGGTTGCTCGTCTGAGCACAAAGAACGCATGAGAAATTATGAGAAAACATGTAGCATCTTACTTGATGTGTAGTGCAGTGTGACCTGGCAGAAGTTGCGGGGAACATGCACCCTTCAGTGTCCAGGTCTGCATTTTATCACATCTAGCTTTGCTCTATTTGAGGATTTCACTGATCCATTCAGCTGGTGCTTAAAGCAGGCATTCCCAGGCAGTTTTGATGACTTTCCACCACCAATGGACCCCAGGGACAGACATAGCTGTGCTGAATCCTGTGGCCTGCATTTTGTCTGGTTAATTTTGGCAGTGTTTTTTCACAGCAGGGGAAAGTAATACTGCTTTTTGGCCTTTGGAGTCTGTTTTCCCAAAAGGCTTTTGTTCTACTCGTGAATCAAAATTCCTTTTGACATTTTCCAAGCTAAAAAACATTGTGGGCTATTGTTTTGGTTTCTTTCTCCCCCTCCCCCAAGTAACTAAGTGTGTGGAAATTGTTCATGAAGATGAAAGGTCTCTTGATAGAACCCAGTTTTGTAATGACAACAGCTCTCATATCTGGGGGACTGCCTGCCAGGAAGCACAGGATGTCCCCAGGGGCATGCTTTTCACTTGCCAGCTAATACCCCACTCCCTCCATCTCATGCAGGAGTTGCCATGTCCTGCTCTGCAGGATATTCTCCCCTACTGGCCACAGTGGATTTTCATTCTGATGTTAGAAGTGATTTGGCTCTGCCTGACCTTTCTGTTACCAGTGCCAGGTTGTCCCAGGTAAGACTGTGCACTCAGACTGCTTTCTATGGGCCATCAGATTGTTTTTCTTCTAGTGAGTAGAAAATACATTTTATTACCCATAAGGAAAGAACGAAGAGGAGAGCTTTTAGGCCAGCGAGGTTAAGGGAAGCATTCATCATGTGAAAAAACTTCTTTACTTTGGTACTGAAGTACCAGGTGTTACAAAAGGTGACATCGTTGCTCCCTTCTGTCTAAAGAAGAGGATTAAAATCTTCTAGGGGTCTGTGTACAGCAATATACGATCGTTGCAATGTCATCCCTGTCTCTATCTTTGCCCCTTTAAAGGGTCAGCACCTGCAGGGCAGGTGGAGCAGCAGCTTTAGGCTCCCAATACTGCCTGTCCCCTCGGGACTCAACTGCTTATAGAATTGCAATGATCAAAACAGGGTGGTCACCAGCCAGGTGTCATGTAGGACCGGTGTTTCACTGTGTGCCTCTGGCCAGGAAAACGTTGAGCATTTAGTGGGCTAGGCCACTGGACCAGCTGCTATTCAGGTGGAGCGTGCCAGCACTTTGTGCCATAACCTGTTTGCTTCTGTCCTAGGGGCTATCTTGGTCCTGGGGGCATTGGAGACTTTGGACGCTATCCCAACTGCACCGGAGGAGCAGCTGGTTACATTGATCGTTTGCTTCTTGGAGAAAAGCATATGTATCAGCATCCCTCTTCAAGCGTAAGTAGCTTTTGGTTTGCAGTACGAAGCCGCAGGCAAGCACTGAGCAGAGCTGTCAGGTAATGATGGTTGCTCAGGTGCCCTCTAACAGCTGTTTTCTCTCTAAGGTGATTTACCAAACAACGGTGCCATATGATCCTGAAGGGATCCTGGGGACCATAAATAGCATTTTTATGGCATTTCTGGGACTGCAGGTACCTCTTTTCTTTCTGGCTGTGCACTATAATGGGAAGATTCAAAATATCTTGGACATGGGGAGGCAACTTGGTTTCTTTATTTAAGGCTGAGACTGGTTCTAACAAAACCTTCTGCAAAGCAATGCTTTCAGGCTGACTTAGCCTGAGGTGAGTGTCAGAACTGGAGTCTAACCTGGCAGTAGCTTGCATTAGATAAACCAAAACTCTTTCTTAGTTTTTCTAAGAGATAGACACAAGGAGTTTGCAAAATATCCACCCGGAAACTTTCTTTGCTTGTTTTAAGGTTGGGCTTATGCTGGGAGTAGGCTGGCTCTGCATGTTGGAAAATGGGGCCAAGAGACGCATGGACTTCACAGCTTTATTTTAAACATACGGTTTTAAAGGTCGCAGCTGAACATGTTCCCCATGTTAATTTTCCACTTGACATGCAGTGTTAGCCATCTCACATAGGTGCTATGGGTGTGCTCACCTTTCCAGACACGGGGGAGGCAGGGGTTTGCATTAGTGCTACCAACATCAAAAGCTCACAGCTCACCACTGTGTTTAAAATAAGGTATCATGATGCTTTTTGATGCAGTTCTAGTTAGTCATTGCCGCCTTTTCTGTCTGTGCAGCAGCTGTTAACCAAACTGAAACTCTTGTGCTGGGAAAGGAATGTCACTGCATGTTAGCACTGGGTTAAAAATTGATTGGGAATCTCTGTGGGGCAGAGCTTGGACCAGAAGCGTGACACCGAGGAAAAGTCATCAGGACACATTTCTTAGTGGTGCATGAAACGGAGTGTGTGCTCCGAGCCAGCCAGGGTGCAACACGGTGTTGTGGAGAAGCTGTGGGGACTGGTTGGGGAGTCATCATGGTGTGCCTTTGTGCAATCTTTGCTGAGGGAGATGGAGCTTGAGTCACATTGTGTTAACCTGAAAAAGTTGCTTGTCCCCTTCCTCCGTGTTAACGTAGCAGGGAGGAGAGAAAAGGTGCACTTTACCTCATCTGTGTCCATTCTTCACAGAGTTCCTATTCTGAGCCTTTCAGCCACCTAGTTGGTATAAATCCTATTTCTGTTTTCTGTCTTAGCACAGGTAGCTGGTGGCAAATATATCTGGCTCTTGAAACGTGACAATTATGGGCATTAATTAAGTTTTTGTATTCTATTAGGCAGGAAAAGTGATCTTGTTCTACAAAGACCAGCACAAACAAATTATGAGTCGGTTCATCATATGGAGCATAGTAATGGTAAGACAGTCAGTTTTGTAGCTCTTTAGTAGACATACTTATGCAATGCAAACTTGGTATTTCTGAAACATATTGCAGTGGTTATATAATCTTTAGCAACTTTCTATTTCAGGGAATTATTTCTGCTGCCTTGACAAAATGTTCTAAAGAAGAAGGGTTTATTCCCATAAACAAGAACTTATGGTAAGCAAAGAGATACAACTTTTAGTATGATTTTGTTAAAGTACTATTTTACCTTGGAGAATGTTTTACCTTTCATATATTGAGGTCTGTGTATCACCTAGTTCTCGAAATAATCTTTCTACTGAAAATGTGTGTAGGTCAGTATCGTATGTGACAACCATGAGCTGCTTTGCCTTCATCCTCTTACTGCTGATGTATTACCTTGTGGATGTCAAGAGACTGTGGTCAGGTGCTCCATTTTTCTACCCAGGTCAGTGAAATCACAGCAGGAAACATATTCCTTCCAATTCCTGCCGCACAGATACTATCCTTTTATGTTTTCTGAGCTTCCCTTGTCTTTTTTTAAAGAGTTGGGGTTTAGAATGAGATAACCTGAAAGATGCCAGAATGATTGGGGTTTAGAATGAGATAACCTGAAAGATGCCAGAATGATTAACTTGAGCCAAATCTTTGCATAGAACTAGGACACTTGAGGCCAGATATTCAGGAGAGAGGGACTGTCACCTTTAAATGAGGGCTGGAAGTTACTATTGCCCAATGGCTGTTCTCAGTTTGGTCTCGAGTTAAGGTCCCAGGGAACAGCTGCCTAGTACCAAGCAAAATACCACAGCTGGTTCGTAGTTGGTTTTGGAAAGGATTGCTGAGCCTTGGGTAACCTAATGGGAAACTCAAAGGTCTGTCAACAGAGTAATACCACTTCTGAAGATGTGGAAGATGAAATCCCCTGGGCAGCTGTGTAGGTTCTGTCTCTATGTGCTTTTAGAGAAGTGTGTCTCCCAAAGCGTCCTACTGTGGTTTTAACCACACTGGGCTCTTGACAAACATTTGAGTACAAAATGCAAACCCACAGCAGAGGGAACCTTTCAGCAGCTTTGGTGTCTGGACAGGAAGACGGGTAGGGTGACAGCATGGTATCATATCTCCTACCAGAAATCCCAGAGCTTTGAAGGGTAGTCAGCATTTGTTTGTAAAGGCAATAGATCTGACCAAATAGGTTGGCACCTGGCCACCCTGAAGACGGTAACTGTGATTATTCTCCTTGTCAGTAAAATTGCAGGATACTGATTTGGTTGTATTTTCGATTTAGCATATAGGTTGTCTTTCTTTTCAATAAGCATTTTGGGGGAGAGAACCTCTCAGACTATATTTGAAAACACACACGTGTAGTGTCTTTGGGGCAAGTAACATTTTCTGTTGTGAATAGCTGCTGTTGTCTTGGTGCCACTCTGTTTCCTAAGCCTGGCATGCCTCTGCCTGCTTACTCTGAAGCAAGCTCATACCTGCTCTTTCAGATGGTACGACCTGTGCTTACTTTCAGGAATGAACTCAATCCTGGTCTACGTTGGACACGAAGTGTTCGAAAACTATTTCCCTTTTAAGTGGAAGATGCAAGACAGTCAATCCCATGCAGAGCATCTGACTCAAAATCTCACTGCAACAACTCTTTGGGTCATAATATCGTACTTACTTTACAGGAGAAGGATATTCTGGAAAATCTAATAGAGATGGCCAGGGTGTAGCTGGCCTAGGTTCTGATGGGGCAAGTGCAAAAGGTGGATTAGCCTGAAATACTGCCACTCGTGCTAGGCTGTATTAATAAAAAGGGATACTAGTTCAAGTTTACAGTGCAATGGAAGTTGTCATCAAGACTTTTATGTGACTTAAGGGACAGTATTTTCCTATTTAGCAAATAACTTACTAGTCTGCTGCAGTTGCTTTCTTTCTGTTTTCTGTATTTTGTATGTATTTTACTGATCTCCTTCACATAGAGAAACTGAACATACTGCAACAGTTGGGCAGTCAAAGACAGCCTGATGGTGCTTGTGAAAGGAACTGCAAGGGATCTGGGTGGTGACTGCAAGGGGTTATCAGAACAGGACTGTACAGAACAGATGCGTAGTCATTGCATCTGACAAGACACCCCCTAATTCACATGGTCCGGGGTTTGTATATACCCTTGGCACATGCCCCATGCCTGCACCACTCTGACTACTGGCACACATTTAACTTGGCCATCTTTTTGCCATGGGAGCGCTGGCAGCATCCTTAGCCCTGCACTTGGGTGGGCGGTACAGTGACTGTCTGGGAAGGTCTGAGGGGCACCTTTGTGCTACAGCATGCTGTGGAAAGCAGCGAGTCAACTGATCATTCATTCTTCATTGCGTTCTTCCAATTTGGCCTTGGATCAAAACCTTAAGTTTAGGATCCTGCTGAAGCCCGCTGCCAAAGATCTCTTCTGTTAGCTTATTAATTAGCATGCTGCTGCTACAGGTATAGCAGCCCATCTGTGCATGTTCTGGGCCTTTGTGTTGCATACCTCTAGCCTAGATGAGGTCCAAGTTTCATGTGCTACACTATTAAGAGTGCAGAAAGGCCAGTTCCTGTTGACTTTATATAATCACTTGGATATTACTAAACTTCAGTCAATGCAGTTCTCTTTATAAATGGATTTACATTAAGGACCCTGAATCTGAAAACCAGAAATATCGGTAGAATTCAGCCAAAAAGGAAGACAGCAGACCAATTCAATGCAAGATAATAGTTTTTGGAAACTCCAGAAAGTCATTTGTGCTGTGATTTCCAAAAGAGTGCTAATAAAAAGCCTGAAATACCCTGCTATGTTCTCTGTGTGTATTTATAGAGAGAAAGAACCAAGATGCACACCTTAGTATAATGCTATAGAAAAACACCCAAAACAAATAGGACACTACAGAAGACTTCTTAAACAAAGTTTTATTTATAAAGTTTGATCTACCCACATAAGAAAACTAAGTGGTGAACAAACACAGAGGAGTGTTTGTGTACTGCAGAACCTGTAACTCATAGAGAACCTCTTTGACTCTCTGGACAAGTGGTTTTCCACTGCCACGCTGCTGTCGCACAATTAAGAGCCTTCCCCCCTCTCTGTAAGAGACACTGCATCATGATCCTGTCCATTCAAGCAAGAGTCTGAAGCAGCAGTATTTTCTCATTAATGCAGAACCTGTGCAAGACCACCATGAGGTTTTCCCCACAGCGTGAGACCTGGCGCTCCATGGCCAGGCGGAAATCTTCTTTCACTCCTTTAGTTATACCCCGGGTAACTGTATGATGCCTTAAGCCATGAAGGAAAGAGAGACAGACAAAATCGAGTAATGGTTATTTGGTGCACTACGGTAATTTAAAAGGTGCTGCATGTCACTTACTGTGTTTAGACTTATGATTATACTTGTCTACTGTCCATACCTAAGTTTATACAAGGAGAGCCAAATAGCCCACACTATGCTATTTTTTAAAAGTAATGTGTTTAGTAGCTTAGGAGTCTTTCAACAGTTGTGAGTTTCATAAAAGTCTATGCTCTCACTGCTTTAATTATGACTGTTGGGGGAGGGGGCACAGGGGAATACTGCTCTTCTGGCTAACAGGAAGATCTTTTTAACCCAGCATATATTGAGTTCTCCTTGCCTAGGGAAAGGAATTTTCTCTCTACCTTTGCTGCCCAGGCCACTTCCTCCTTGTAATCAATTCTGTAAATGGTTGGGCTTGAAAGAAGAGTGAAAAGATAAAACTGTTTTCTCTGGAAGAAGGGAAGAGGTGGCTGTCACCATGAAGAGCAGAGGGTGTCTGGTACCAGTAGGAAAAGTGCAGGAAGGAGCTATATAATCCTGTGGGCACCAATAACTGACTAAAATCACAAGCCAACACAAAGCCCAAATCAAGCCAGGCTGTGAGTCTGCATCAGCCGAAGTCAGCTCTTGCGGAGATACTACACGCCAGGCAAGGATTACATTTACTCCGAGCAGAAGTTCAGGACTTCTTTTCAAACAGAACAAAGGTCCAGCTACTCGGGAAGCTAAAGTGAGGCTGGCTGGGAAAACTCTTGGGATACTGTCTGGTTAAAGGCCATTTTTAGGAACACATCTTTGTCCTCACGCTAGCCTATAGCACTTGATACCTAGATCTTGTCATATAAACAATGTTCTGCAGCACCAAAGCACTACACTTTACTTGCACTGGTCCAGAACTGGATAAGTAACACCAAGACTTTTTAACATCTACCTGCAAACCCTGCTTGGGAAGGGAAGCAAAAGATATGCCCTGAAATGAGAGCCCTAGCGCTAGTAAGGGAGCAGTATAAATTAGAGAGAAAAGCATAACGCTAATATTGAGACAAGTACTGAGTCATGGGTATGAAGGGAAGAGCTGGACTGAACCCAGCCAGCACACTGTAAGACAGAAAGGAAGTTAAAAATAAAGGGTAAGGACATCTATGCCAGTCCAGAGATGCTGGAAACAAGAAAGGGAAAAGTCTGGGAATTAACCCTCACCAACAATATCACCCCACCTTCACTTAAATCAGCAAGTCAAGCATTTGAGAACAGACTTCTCTATCAAAACAGTAGAGACCTCTCTAACACATGGAAAACGCAAAGAAGAGACTAGCCTGGAGCCTACTGGGCAATTCATTGATAAGCTAGGCTGAGTGAAGCAAAACTCAACTGAAAATACTCCAGCATATTCAGGGGTTATGGGATAAGCCCCGTTTTCCATCTTTACTGTCTTAAACATTGCTGGCACTGAGTGCTACGGCCAGTTACAGCCTAAAGGAGAATATGCAACCTGGCAGCTACTGAGCAAGCCAGCAGCGCTTCTGAAGATGCGTGTCATGTAACAGCTGGAAAACAGAAAACAGAATTCAGAACAACTTAAATGAAGAAAAGTAGCTACAAACGGATCCAGTAACCAGTATCTTGAAAAGAAAGGGTTATACTCTTGCTAATATGTGATTGAACATCAGTATAATTTGGGGAGATTTCTACATTTTTTTGTTTAAATTCAGCAGTGATTATTGAATTGAAAGGACACAGATACTGGCAACTTATGGGAAAAAGAAAAATAAATGTTATAATAGAACAACATGGTTTGCCAGGCAATGTAGGCACAAATGGAGGAAAAAAAAAAGATAAATATCGAGTAACAAATTGCTGAAAACCATGGGCATTAAAACACGTTGACAAAACACAGCACACTATGAGCAGGGTTTTTCCACTTGGTACCTGTCAGCAGTCTGTATGCTGGGCTGTAGCACAGGTATGAATTCCTGCTGCAGTAACCCCATGGGAGGGCTAGAAGTCCTTTAAAAAACAGCAAATAGCAGCATTCAAACACCCACACGCCAACTCCCCCTCCGGTGCAAAACAACTCTCCAGAAAAAGGAGCAACAAAGAGCTAGGGTGAGACCACATAGCAATATGAACACCGAACAGCTGAAGAGGTGCAGGACCCTAAGAGCATCAAACATGCAAATATCCCCAGATTTCATTGCAAGGCTGTTCTGCAACTGTGGTCTAAATATATATGCATATTTTTGGACCGTTACACCAGGAGAAAGGACAGCAGTAGGTGCAAAATCAATTCACAGTTGTACTACAAGAACATTCATAGCTCTTCCCAGGAAGCGCATCAATCAAAAGATTTAGTCAGAGGAGCACTGCAGATACCACAGCTTCCCTGCACAGCCGGCAAGAGCGCATCAGCAAACTGGGACAGCCCACAACTTGGAGTTAAGGGATTTGCTGCTGAGCCCAAGACGAGTGCATGCACAGCAGGTATCAGCCAAGTTGAGTGCATGACAGTGTTTGTCACAGGTTGCCCAAGTATCTTTTCATTAGCCCAGAAATGGCCCTTCTCACCTTTTCAAAGTCAAACTGCATACAAAAATGACGGTTAGAGGATGGCACAATGTCAGAGCACAAATGCCCACTCAGAGTAACCTCCCATTTATGACCAAGGCCACATGAACTAGCCACCAAAGGTGTCTCACCCGAAAGGCAGTTTGTCTCCTCTGTGAAGTTAAGTCCTTATCTCTGTATATTATCTATAACATAAGATAACCTCATATGTTCAGCCTAGAGCAAATCCAACACCCCACCTAAGGAGAAATGAGAAATCTGGTATATAGAAAGCAGGTCTAGTTCCTTAACGCAAGTCTCTCAGAATGTCACCTAAATGTTATTAGGCATGTGAATACAGAGTGTCTCATTCACCCCTATAAATGCTAAGAAGGGAGCAGAGAAGACTTGCACTTACATATCTATAATATCGAGTTATGTGCCTACCTTTATATCTCACAGGTGGTCATTTTGGTTAGCATCTATAATTTATTAATGAATATGGATCGAGAGCTATGCTTATAAAAGTCAAATAAAGATGGGACATTAGTACAGAAACATTCTACAATACAGCTACAGTAACCTGAAATAAAATATTCACAAGAATTATTCCATCAAATGAGATAATTTTTCAAGAGTTCTTGGCATGAATGAGTCCAGTACTTGCAAAAAAGGACACAGAGAACAGAAAATACAGAGGAGCAGCAAGATGTTATTGGTCCCTGTGGCAGATGTTTGAAAAAGGGACTCTGCACAACAGTGTCTTCATTACTGCTCGCAAGGTCTGCAATCAGAACTAAACATACCCAAGTGCACAATCAGAATAAATATCCCACTTTCAAGATACTTTGTTTCACTTCAAACCAGCTGAGGTTTTCCTCCTATGTCCCCAAGGGGAGATGTGATGGGAATGTGAGTAGAGGCAGAACACTCAGTGGCTTTCACGTCAAGTTTACTCAGCTAGTAGGCTAAGATTAGACTAATCAAAGCAAGGTTTATCAAAAAGAGGAACGCGATATTAATCAGTCATTTCTTGCATATTCTTTTCCTCTTTAACCGCACTAGCTAACACTGCCACTACTGATGTGTATACTAAGTAAAACTATGAAACTTGGCTTGCCTAGAATGGAGTTCTAGACAAACGCACTTAGGCATTTAGTTCAGAGTTCATCATAGAATTCTTGTAGACACTGCAAACAGAATGAGCTGGCTATAGCACCAGTTAAAACCAAAACCATGGACCTTCATATTCCCAGTGGATACAAGCAAAGGGAAAGCTTACAAGCTGCGTATGTATTCAGGACCCAATTATAACTGCACGCTACGAAGATCTTACTTCAGCTTTTGAAAACCACACTGCAGTTTGCCCTCCTGGGCTCAGAAAAATGAATATAATTTCCTATAAAGTATAAGGTACTGAGGAAAAGTCCTGGAAGAAGAATGTGGAATTCACCTGGGGAGAAAATGTCCTGTAAGTCATGAAACAAAAAGCTGTTCTTACGAAAACCACAGAACATCTGTAATACATTTCCCATCCAGTAAGAGGCAGGATCGCTATGTACATTTATGCCAATAAAAGATTGGGCAAAGGAGCAACTGCTGCTTCTTTGGGCTGCTACGGCAAACTTACAGTCTTCTTGTGCGTGCCTGAACAGTGTGTGAGCTGCCTCTGTTAATTACTGGGAGGATGGTGCAACAGCTCATACAACCAGAACTGGTGATAGCTGGGAAAGATGAAAGGCAGTCTGCAGGTTTTGAGCCTACCAACCACTATCCCAGGAAACAGGGCTGTGCTGGCACACTTCATCTAAAACTCATCTAGCTGGGGGAGGCTGTGCTGGGTGACACCATCCCTGAGCTTCACAGCCAGTCCAGCTGAAAAAATATTTGGGGTACCAGGGGAATAGACGTCATCTCCGATTAGTGGACTACGCCCTGAACTCTCCCTCCCATCAGCTCTCTGATGAAGTGGTTCCTGTCCTACGCATCTCAGCCACGTAAAAGACACTGTACATGGCTTTTCCAGCTGGATGGGATATTTGAACATTGTGGTTCAATAAGCACAAAGAACTGGACCCCTCTACAAGCATTTCCATCAATTAGGAAACCTAACACTGGTCAAAAGGAGGTCAGAGAGAGATTTCTGTCTTGCTAGCAACACTGCTCACTACCTGCTTCCTGACTGGTGGGGTCAGAACAGTAACAGCTACCACGCCAATCAAAATAAAAGCCATGATGCAGAGAAAGAGCATGGAACTATTCCAACTAACTAAAGACAGCAGCTAAGAAGTTACCAGGCGGAGTCTTCAGTGCTAAGCCCTCTTGCTGACAAAGCTTATTACTTAACATTGTACGTAGTGCAGCGTATCCTGATTCTTGTTTTCATACAGTTGGCTACAAGCAGTGAGATACAGCAAGGTTAAGAGTTTGAAAATCTAGAGCCTAGATGAGAAAATTCCATCACATAATCAAGCATTTGTATTTCTTTTCCTTTTCTTTCCTAGTATCTTATTTTTGTGTTGAATACCTAGAACTCTGGAAAATCTATTTACTAGTCCAAATTTGCATCCAGTTGTCTAATGTTAGGCTCCCGTTTTTTGAAAATTTTAGCCCATTTCTAGCTAGCGAATAACCAGAATACACTGACCCAAACTGGAATTTCAACGAACTTTAGCAGTCCCCCTCTTACAAAGCAAAATACCACAAATTCTAATAAATAACCAGGCTATTCCAAAACATTCTGCCACTAAAACCCTGCAGCAGATACTTGTTCAGTCTTGACTCAAAACTAAGAACACCTAGGAAGTTAATCCAAATTATTAATTTCCTTCAGCATCTTGTAATAAGCTAAGCAGAATAAGCTTGTTCAGTACATAGCAAGAGATGACCTGCTAGTTCTGACAGAAAGGTTATTAGTTTACCTGAAGTGTACTTTGTTTTACCCTTAGTTTTTCATCATTCGGTGGTCTTTCATAACTCTGTTTACAACAAACAGTGCTTTCTGTTCAGCATTACTGTTCAGCAAAATTAACATCACCTTGCACTCATGCCTAATTATTTAATGAATTCCTGCAAAGTGCAAGTGTCTGGTTGAAAGAGCAATACCGTAATCACTTTAATATGAATCGTTCTAAAGTAAATGCCACACTTAAAAATAAACTTCTGTAAAAGTAGTTTAAAGTTGAAGAACCCCAAAAAAGAATTCACAGATCAGCAGGAGAGTCAGAAAAAGAAACTCACGGCCTTGTCTGAACTCTGTAGCCAACTCCTTAAATTTAAGCTCAAAGACATGACAAACTTACTATCCAGAAGATTACATGAAAGCAAAGACAACCAGAACATACTCCCTTTTTTTTTCCTCAAAGAAAACAGCAAATGCTTTTTTATCCTTACTTGATCAGCATTGCTTGATTTGGCAGCAGTTCCAGATGAATCTTCCCTCCTTCCTGTGTTCTTAAATAAGCAAATTCCTCCAACATATCAATATCTGAAGAAAACATTAAAGATTTGACTAGGGAAAAAATGATAAGAGAACATTCCTTCTTACCCCTCACATCTGAAGCCACGCTGCTGAAAGGACACTCAAAATAAACAGCTATTGAAGTATCTCATTCTTAAAAGTGATAAGGAAGATCACAGCATGTATTCCTAATCTTCAACAAATTCATAAGAAATGGCTTTTTAAAGTACAAAATACATTGGTCAATTTCTTTCTTAATTTCTTATGTACAGCCAAACAGAACTAAAGAAAGCTCATCTCTCTAAACAAATTCCCTAGTTGTTTTTACTTTCTTTTCCTGCATTGCAGGTTATCAAAGCAGTGCAAACTGAGGCTGGGACTGAAGGAAATGCTGCCATGGTGGCACATACCACCCTTCTTAGTCTTCTATTTTGATCCCTTATTTGGCTTGCCTTTGTTTTTTTGGGTTTTTGTTTACCTTTCTTTAACACCAGAACTTTTTTAGTTGTCTCAGGTAAGAGCTAGACGCATTGCTTCCTGAGTACCATGGCTGGATGTCTGGTTAGGCTAAACACTAAAATGTCCAGTGTGTGTATGCTGATCGAAGCGTACATCAGATATCTGAATACAGAAATCAGACATGCTTTGCATGCATGAACTTTGACACAGCTCATTATCTTACTCAACCCAAAAATCTTACTCACACAAAGCTTTTCATAAACAATAGCCTAAATAATTCTGACTCTCTGAAGCATAGGCACCACTGTCATTTCTGTTAACAACCTTGTAGTATAATGACCTATATATCTTACTGAAAAGACTGCCACCACTTGCATAAGCAGCCTAAGTTGCTGCTCTTTTTCTGAATGGAAGTGCAACTGCAATGTACTTAAGGGTACTCTCAAGTGCCAGAACAGGTGACAGGAGGCGTATTTATAGTCCATTTTGCACTGCCACCTATTACAACTTGCATGGTAGGGAAATATACTGAATGTGATTCACAGAGAGAGTTGCTGCTGAAACTATCTAACAGCTTTTTCAACACCCCAGCACATAGTTTTGGATGTGAAAGACATTCTTGGTTAGAGAAAGGATACTTGTGACATAGTTGAAAAAATTCTCATACTGGAAGTTTCCTTGTTGGCAGATTTTGTTGATGGCTTTCAGGAACAAGTTCTCACCCCTTGGCCACTCATGCTGCAGCAGAACAACTACGTGGCCCAGCGCCATATCATCTCTGCTGTCTGTGAAAGCTCTGAGCTTCAGGGGAAAAAAATGACATTGAGACATCAGGAAATGCATGTTGCTTTTATAAATATATGAGATTCATCTCACCTACATCTGTGCAGATAGAATTTAGCAGCGTCTTTCATTCTGCTCTAATATATACATTTAAAATAGGTTGGAAATTTCCAGCCAAAATATCAAATTCTCTCCACTGACCTATAAGAGAAATCTGAATACAGACAAAAATATTTTGAGATGAATTCTATCTCCTCTGCCCAAAACTAAAACAAACAGAAGCCAAAAAACCCACAAGAGAACAGCCCTCCTCTACCAACACTCCCTCCCCACCCCCCAAAACAAAAAGACTCGCCACAAACCCATTTAGGTGAGAAGCACTTGAGGCACAGCCCTTCACACCTAGTCACACCACCGGGATAAGGCCATTTCTGTCTCAGGACCCCGGATACATAAACCAGGCCTTGGAGACACAAGAGAATTTGAAGCTTTGATTTCAGCTTACCTTAAAACAAGCTAACAATAGATGAAGGCAGTAAGGCATGATAGCTCTGCTGGTACATGGCCAAAGCTTCAGATCAGACCCTGGAACAAAACAATTTATGATACACTTCTTTATGGGTCTCATGATTACCTAAGTTTGAAAGAAATTAGAATAGAGTGAAACAAATCTACAATTGCCAAATCTCAGGCAGGGAGGAAAACTCTGAAGGTAACTCACGAATTATTCAAAACGTGAAGTTACACATTTTAAAATTTTTTCTTCATTTCTGTTTTCCTGTGGTACGGCTTTGTCACCAATATACTTCAATAGGTACCAACAGGAAAACCACTCACAAAACCAAGAAGGTATAAAGAACTTCCTCCCTTTTTGTAATACAGAAAAAGAAGAATTACATACTGAACTGGAATGCATGAATTAAAATAGAGCTGACACTGAGTTTAGGGTAGTAGCAACTCATACCTTTCCTGAACTTAGACTTTACTTTAGGTTGCTCCTCTTGTACTTTACCTCCTTCTTGTATTGGAAGTAAAATACAACACATGAGGTCAAGCACTTTTTCACATGTTTGCTGTAGAAAGAAAAGGAAAGACATGATAATGCTAAGTCTAAATTAAAAGTTCTTAAAATTCAGGTATGTTAATAATGATCAAAACCTTCAGACACTGCAAAACTAAAAAACAATCACAAGATTCTCCGCTAGAACTTGAGCAGACTTAATGCTGAACAGTTTGGCTGAGCATAAAGATGTAGCTGTCACTAAATCTTTGAGATCCTACATAAGTCATTTTAATTGGGGAAAAAAAAGTATTGGCATTCTTCACTTCAGGAGATCAATACAACTACAATCAAAACCCATTTTATTTTGAAGGATTAAGTTTTCAAGTGAATTCTTAGAATAGTTTTTAAAAGCTTGTTTTGTTCATGGTAAAAATAGAAAGGAAAATGGCAATCTGACAGCATGACAGAAATGCAATGAATTTTTAATGCTATTTCCTAGAGACAGTAAGAGGTCCGAGGAAATATTATCACACTTCCAATGAAAAAGTAGTAAACTGGAAGGGAAAAAATACTTGTCCAGTAGTACCAGGATGACATTGGATCCTAAGACATAGCCTTTATTATTAGTGCTGACGCTGACTAACCTCAGATGACCACACACTCCTGTAACACTAAAACCACAAAATAGTTATTTCAAAGGTAAAGCAAGTTCAGAGGTCTTTTCTAAGATGATCATGGAAGTTTCTATTCTATAAACCTTTTCTTTCCCCTGCCACATGAAACCTAAAAGCTAGGAATTATCCCTCAATATTTAAAACTGTTTCAGTAAAGCTACGGAATTCAAATTTAAAGTTACATTTACAGACAACTCAAACACTTGTAGCTATCGAAAATCTTAACTACCCCCCCCCCCCCCGCCAAATCGTAACTACCAAAAAGACTATGTAAGAGAGATGCTAGTGGACAGTCAGTTAATGTGCCACGAAGTGCAACTGTTCTCCCTGTGAAGCATGGATTTTTCAGTAGACCCTGGCTTATGTTCAATACCCTGTTGAAAACAGACTAATGGGAAAATTCAAAGGAAGAAGAAAAACAGGAACCACAGGACCAGATGATGAACCAGTGTGTGGAATGCTGTACGTACGCGATATTCTCCAAGGGCAAAGTGGCATGTTGCTAACTGGATTAGCGCTCTCTGATTTTCTAGTGATCCTTGTCCTGTAATTTGCTGTGGAGAATGAGAGCCCTGAAGAGCTGCCAGGTGATGTAGGCTGCTAATTGCTTTTTTGTACTGCCCCTTAAAAAAAAAGATATACAAAGACAATGTTAGGGTCTTCTGTATACAATGGGTAGAAAGACAGGAATAAAAATTCCCTTATAGAAAGCTTTCAAAACAGAGCACATCCAAGCAACCGGGCTTCAAAATTTTAATCTAGCAGAACACTCTCCAGTGGTGTGCTGCGTACAGGAGTGTGGATCGATCACTTGCAAGGCAGTGAGAAGACAGACAGAATTCTATTTTAAAAAGCCTATTTACAAAATTGCATTTATAACTGAAACAATCACGCTCTTCAGAGTTAATTATTACTTTATTTAGACTAATAAAGTTTGAAATAGCTCTTGTTCAGGTACAAGTACAGTCAAAAATAAAAGACCCCCCAAGGAAAAATATAAAAGAACAAGCTGTGTTCTATAGATGGCATTTGGAATGGGTACAGTCAGCCTAATTTCTGAGGAGAATGGTAAATTTTAACTGTTAAATTAATGACATGTTAAATAAATGACATGTTAAAACTTCCACTGTTTTACAATTCTTCTCTCTGATTGCATTCCGATATAATGCAGTGACAGATGAAGAAAATGCAATTTTCTTCCATAATGGTCTCTCTTTCCCCCCTGGCCAAAATGCCAATGCAGAGGTCTTTTCCATATGCTAAACTAGCTGCACTCAACGAACAGCTATGGGAACAGGCATATCCTAAGCGAGGTACCTAGCTTGTGGTAAGAATGGTGTGATTCTATCCCCAAAGGGGTCATGCTTTAAAGGATAAAATCTGTAGACAGAGCAGTCAAACTAGCTAATCAGAACAGCTCTTTACTAGAAGGAAGAGAAACGTAATGGTGTCATTTGCTATTTTTCACTTTATTTTTTTACCTGGTAGATGATCATGTCTGTAAGAAAGATTCTTAACCAAAGCCAGGTGTCTGTCTTCCATGACAAACAAATTCTGGTGAACTCTGTATAAGTGGTCAGAGAAGAAAAAGTAAAAGAAAAAATGAAGCATTTCACACCTTTGGGTTAAAGATCAATTAGCTAGGGGGAAAAAAAAAAAAAGCAGCTGAATTTAAAAATGAAAAACCCAAAACAGTAAGAGTGTGAGATCTTTCAAATATAGGATACTCTCATCTTATACAACTGTATTTTGATTTTACTGTGTCCAATAAATCTAAAAGCAGCTAGGTGGTACTATTTGTCTGCTTTTTAGAAGAGGAATTTGTTTTCAAGATTATCACACCAGGTATTATCAGAAAGGGAGGGACACAGTAATGACATATCTTTTTAAGCATGAACGAAAGCAGCCATTAGCAGCACATCCTCACTGGTATTATCAGCACTACTACTAATTAACTGCTCCTTCAGTAAAAGCAGCTTCCAAGAGAAGTGGGGGTGAATAAACAAAGGTGCATGAAGAATTAAACAAAATCCAGGAACAAAATATTTAGAAGTGCAACAACTGATAAAGCTTCTTATCAGATCTTAGTTAAAAAATACTCAGGACCCAAAGTAAATACAATATTTAAGGATTCACAGGAATTCTATTTTAACATAGTAAAATGATAATACGCACAGCAATGAAGCCTAAATGCAACTCTGCCTGCAGTTAGCCTTACCTTTGTCAAGTGATTCCAGAGAATACAGCAGCTCCCAGCTCTCTCTTGCCAGTTTAAAGCTCTCTAATACTTCTATAGAGTTTGCAAGATCTGCCTTGTTTACTGTAATATGACGACTTCGTGCCTTTCCAGAAGGATCCTCATCATCTGAGCTCTGCTTAAGAGTTGATATAAAACAAAAACATTCACTTCTTAACTTACACTGAACACAAGAAAACAATTCTGCACTAGAGATGCCAAGATCCTCCCAGTTTTAAGTGCCTTTAAGGCCCTTTTGCTTAGCTTGTTTTAATATTAGAACAATCTGGTTTGCTACCCAGAAACCCAGTGGTATAGTGTGGTAAACAATATCCCAAAAGAATTCACTCTGTTAAACATGGTGTACCACCACTGAGCTTCAACCAGATTATCTGTTAAAGTACATACATACGTGACACTTTATCACTCAGTTTAAGCCTAATGCTTGGCAGTGGCATAACGCAAAGGAAATGTAACTCTTGTATAAGTGCATACTTCTACCAGCAGAGAAATTCTATAAAACAGTGTGTTTCTACTATTAAAGAAATAGATGTATTCCCAGTTCCCATCATGAAACGCAATTAATTTGGATGTTTAGCTGTAGAACATCTGACTGCTATAGCTGCCATTTTTAACAGCTTCTGCAGTCTCTGTTGAACTTCAGGCTAAAGCATTCACATCAGCACATACGTGTCTACAGCAATTGCTACAAAAATTGTTCATTCTTGCTGGCTTTAGCAAAAAAAAAAATCTGTTTGCAAATTGTGGTCATAAACAGCTATTCCAGGGTAGCTCTAAAAATATGTCTGTTTGATCTGTGTCAAAACCACTATTGTCTAAATTCCAGTACCAATGCCATTCTTGTTACAAATGAAAAAGTCTAGAAAAGTTACCATTGTTTTCTCTCTTCCTTCAGCAAGTTTCCTCTTTTTGTGTATGTGTTTGTTACGATCAATATCTGTATCACCATAGATATTGGTCACATCCTCGAGGAGAACCAGTGGGGCTTGGTTTGGAGCATTTGGACCTGGATTTAAAGATAAATTAATGCAAGATTACTCTAAACTGATCTGAAAGGTCTCATGCCCACATCGACGTGGTTTTGTTTCCTTCACGAGTAGTAATTACAATGCTAGAGAAACCAACCTGATATTAATTCACTTAAGTTGCATAAGCTTGAACTATGCTGGTAAAGCTATGGTTTTCTCAAAGCAGGCTTATGGTAAAGGTCAGAATGCATTTACTAGACATCACAAGAGTTTGCTTGAGAGCTTCAGAGTATCTTTGAATCCTTTTCTTACATAGCAGTCTCAAGATCTACTCCAGCAGTAGGTTCTCCCATCAAGCATTATTTGCTTTTATATAAATACAACTATTCAAAGGTGAACAGAACATTGCTCTGAAGTACACCGCCACAAACATGGCAAAGCACAGCAATATTCTCAAAACATTCTCATGATAAACCAAAGCAATATGCTGACAGCACTGATGCCTCAAAGAAGTAATTGTATGTTATCACGAGATTCCCCTAGTACTATCACTCTGTGTCAGCTTTGCCTCCACTGATTTCTATATACAGAATTAAACCTTTACCGAACTTCCAGAGCCCATCATCACTCCCCAAAGCCTCTAGAGAAGCCTGATTTTGAAGCACAGAAGACATAATTTCTACTTCCACTGGTGTCACAGAATGTCCTATGGGATCTAGTAGCTGTTATTTCAAACCTCAGTGCTTAAGTTTCATTAGATATAAAATAGGGACAACACTTCTTAATCTCAAACACCACTGGTACATAGTCACTACTGAGAAAGTTCTCCTTCCAAAAACATTTTCTCCTTTCGCACAATCAAACTGTATACAGATGTGCAAAGCTCAGACAAAGAGAAATATAAAGGAAAGGGGAAATCCATTAATCTGTTTTCTCTTTTTGAAATATCCAGTAGACAAGACAGCAGTGTGGACAAGTATTTTCAGTACGTGATTTCTTCTGTTTCTATCACAGAAAGATATGAAGCTAAGGCTTCATTCATAATTGCAAAGAGCTAATTTGAGAGCTTAGTATAAGGACAATCCATTTCATCTCTTGACATAGAAGAACCTATACTTAGCTTTTCCCATCTACTCAAAAGTCATGTGTAAGGAGTCCACTACAACAGTTTAAGTTACAAGAAACAATCACCCTGGCACACTTAAGAAGTAATGTGATCTCCTTTGACTAGGTTCAGACTACGTATCACCACGGAAATGTCCTCTACACAATACAACACATTGAAATCACCTCTACTGTACCTTCATGTATTCCACTGTGTTGGAATCTAACCCGTGTGAACTGAAAACAGAGCCAAATCTTAATGCAGAAAATAGAATCCATGAGAAACAGATATGAAAGTACCACAGCTGGGATGCTGGAAGAGTTTTATGACTAGACTCTCAAAAGCTGCCTACTTCTAACACCTAAGAGTGGGTTTTTCTTTTACTCACACTGATTTGAATGAATACCAGTTAAGTGCTTTGCTTTCAGAGAAATGTTCTCTTCTCAGTAGCAGGCAAATGCACTGCAGCCTTTATTCCAAAACCTCCAGTCCTAAAACCAAACCAAACCTAACCTTAGCCTTTTACTTGGGGTAGAGAACTTGCAAATGTTCTTTTACATTACTGAAAGTTACACAGCCATACAAAGAGCAATGTTCTGTTTTTGTGTCTGACTGAGCTCTAGAATCTAAGCTTACAGAGGTTTTAATTGATTTCTAGCAGAGTGTTATAAATAAACCCCTAAAAGCATCAGCCCAAATAACTCCTGCCAAGCCTGCAGGCAGCCTGCAAGTTATGAGAGGTGTGAATTGCCTCATTCATTTCTCAAGTCTCCAGCAAGGCAGATATAAATAATGTTAGAGAAATGCATTGAAAAGTTTTCTCTCAAGAGGTTTCTTGCAAGTCCATGCACATGAGAAGGAAGTCACAATCAAAGCTCAGAGCTACTGGATTAAGGAGGAGACAGCTTTCTTCCCCAACACTATGCTTCCAAAATACGTAGGATTCTACGTTTCTACAGTAAGCCCTCCAAAGAGGAGGAGGAAAACCCCTCATGATAAGAAGGGTATGAAAAGCACTGAATACTACTGGATTTTAATGCTAAAGCAGAAATCAGTAAAAGATGTCTTGGAGGTATTTTCCTGATGTCAGCAAATGGCAGAGGGTACCACAAATGCTGCACCAAAGAGACTGCACTCTGTATCTCAGTATACGGTTTTTTTTGGTGTTTCAGTCTGAAAACATGAGCATTAACATACACAACTGTACAACTTAAAAGGAACATTTTTCACCAGTGCTTTGCTTTACCTTATTCCTCAACTTAGAATCAAGCAGCTAAAATTATATGTGCGGCTGAAGTATCTCACTGCCCCACCAAAACCCTTCCTCTGTATAGAGCACAAAACTCAGTTAGCTCCTGTGAAATGACTACACACTCTTGGCCTGCAAGTTGCCATGTCATTTGTCTTCTGAGCTTACCAATCTACTGACATTGTTCCACTGATTACCCAGCCTTCTATGAAGTTGTTTAAAAGCTATCACTTCTATTGAGATTTTCATTACTCCAATGTTCATTTGCTCCACAGAGGAAATTGTGATGAAACGCACACTACTAAGAGTTGAAAACTCCTCTTTGTGATACTATTTATTTCAATAAGTTCTAAACAAACTGAGGGTTAACGAACTTCCCTCAGCTTCTGGGCCATGCCTGAAAAGTCCAGTCAATCCCTGAAGAAGCAATTCAAGGTGTTCCAAGCAATGTGATATGCCCCAAACACAGATTTGAGTGGGTAGGAAAAAGCACAGATAACATTCATACTTTAAATGTTCAATTTACAAATAAATTACAAATTATGATTAATGTGCAAAGCACACCTTAAAGATTATCCTTAAACTATACAACAAAAGCCAAGTTGGAAGCTTCTGAATTTCAGGAAATCTCTTCCTATTCATTTTTTATTTGATTAATTATAAATCTGTTGTGTGTTCCTAATGCAAAAATACCTTATTTTGTGGAAGCTTTTTGTACAATCTTTTGACTGCAAGAAACCAGAAGCTTCAATGAAACAGGAGAAAATGAAACAAACATGATGCTGATAGAAAAGTAGCAATCAACCCTAGGGATATTTCTCATAACAACTGGTCTGTTACTTTTCTCTTTCCTAGACAACAAACTTGCTGCTGGCAGAGGTTGAAACCACAATGCTAAGTTAGACTGATCTTTGGTCTGATCCACTACACCAGCTGTCATGAGCTACTTCTGCTGGTAAGACTAATGGCTTGGGAGAATTTTTAAAAAGACCCATGTCACTTTGTAAGATGGTATATTTCAAAAAAATAATGAGAAAAGATATTTCAGACATTAGCAATGAAATCACAAAAATCTCTTTACAGAAGCTGAAACATTAGAAACTCACCTTGGAAGAGCGATGGCTGGATGTTGCTGACATACTGGAATGCATTTTTAAAGAAGACCAACATTGTTGAATACACTACTTGGTTTTTATATTTCGCGTGTGCATCACTATCAAAGTTACTGATGTATCTGCAGAGGTCTTTCATTCGATGCAAAATATCACCAAAACTTCTGAGGAAGAGAGACAAAAAGAATTAAGGATGTTACACAGACTCCAAAACTTTATGTTTTGGCTGAGGAAATCCCCCAGCTGCAAGTCAGTGGAGGCTGGGAATGTACTCCAGTGAAACTTCACTAAACATTCACCATGTTTCTCTTTGCTAAGGCACCTAGGGAAGGATAGCCCGCAATACTACAGTTCTTATGCAAGACTTTCACCAACAAAAATTTCATTTAGAGCCTAATTTGAAAGTGCTCCCTGGATCCACATTTTTGCTTTACATTGTACAGTCTTGAAAGAGCTGCATTGAATTTACACAAAAGGTCCTCACGTTCAAATTCTTCTTCAACCCATCTCCTTAAGAATTAAAAAGCCAAATTCTCCTTGAGAAGAAATACCTGGAACACTACACATTTCTTACCTTCTTCCCTTATCCATTTGCCATTCACACCTCATTCCCACCACAGACAGTATTTTAAATAGCCTCTCCCAAGGATCTGTAATCTGGGATGATTTCTCTGTGAGACCATCTATTACATATTTCTGAGAGCTACGCTTGTTTGGAGACATAATATCAGAGGAGTCTTGTGAACCTAGGAAAAACAGCACATTTTTCTCTTCATAAAGAGATCAAACCAACTGACTCATTTTCAAGAAGGAGACAGGTCAAAGTCTACATTGGAGCTTTCAGGGTAACCATTCTTTACTGAGACGGCTAACAGGGAGTTGTAGGCATTTCTGCCTCCTCATACAAGAGAGCTGATTCGCTGGATGAAGAGATCCTGGAAATTCTGTCCTACCTCTCAGTATATATGCTGAAGCATCATGAACATCACGACAAAGTAGTCAAAGCATCATGAGGTATTTTGCTATCAAAGAACTAAGAAACATCAAATACTACTATTAACCCTTGTCTACAGGATACACTACATACAAGTAATAATGCATTTTTCATTTATGGACATCATTTCAGTAATACTAAAATACATTCTGAGAAAGGTTAATTTTGTAAAAATACCTACCTTGATACTGGCTTTCTGTCTGTGTAGATCTGGTTACATAGTTAATATAAAATTCTGCTGCTTTATTCAGGTATTTATATAACAAGCTGGCAGGAAGTCGAACATCAGGGTTATTAATTATTAGAGGAAGAACGTCACAAACTAAAATAGAAAACAAACCAAAAATTCCTTTAGGTTTGGTGGGAGGTTTGTTCTGTTTGTCCTAAGTAAGGTTTGTCAGTTTGTCTATCAGCAATTTAAGGCTCCGCCTGTGGCTGACCATACATCACAAAGAACACCACATGAATGACTGTACTACCAATTTGTACAATGTCAGCCTGGCCTAATGCAGCCTGAGTCTCTTCTGATTACAGCGTTTTTTTAATCTTGCAAGTAGTTTACTGAACACAGAGTCTTGCCATACTAAAAAGTTGTATAAAACAAGAACATTAATATTTTCTTACCAAATAATTTTCTAAAACAATTCACCGGGGACTCTTGGTCTTCAATACTTTCAGCATCTAATAATGTTTCTCCAAGGCCTACCTGTGTAAGCAGAGGTGAAAATCAAACACTGGAACGCTGGTTTTAGAATCTGTAATTCAATGAAATCATAGAATCACAGAATGGTTTGGGTTGAAAGGGACCTTAAAGATCATGTAGTTCCAAGCCCCCTGCCCACGGCCAGGGAGACCTTCCAGTAGACCAGGTCGCTCTAAGCCCCATCCAGCCTGGCCTTCAACACTTCCAGGAACGGGGCATCCACAGCTGCTCTGGGCAAACTGTCTCACCACCCTCACAGTAAAAAATTTCTTTCTAATATCTAATCTAAATGTACTATCTTCCAGCTTAAAGCCTTTACCCCTTGTCCTATCACTACGTGCCCTTGTAAAAAGTCCCTCTCCAGCTTTCCTGTAGGTCCCTTTCAGGTACTGATAGGCCACTATACGGTCTCCCAGGAGCCTTCTCTTCTCCAGGCTGAACAGCCTCAACTCTCTCAGCCCGTCTTCATAGGAGAGGTGCTCCAGCCCTCTGATCATTTTTGTGGCCCTCCTCTGGACCCGCTCCAACAGGTCCATGTCCTTATGTTGGGGGCCACCGAGCTGAGTTGAACAATTAGTGGATGCATGAGTAGCAATTCACTACATGGTAACTGCATGAGCTACTCTCTATGTGTATAGTTAAACTATCCCTACTTAGTAACAGGTGAAAAGCAACACCATACGATAGCAAAACTAGACCATGAGAAAAGATGTGCATTAACTGCATCAGTAAAGATATGCACAGACAGGTGAAAGCAACGGAGGTACCAGGCTTTAAAGCAGCAGCTTGTCACGTGAGCTGCAGTAACTGACTGAACTCTGCCTGACGCTGGTAAAAGCTAAAGATGTTAGTGTAAGTCAGAACTAACAGGTTTTATAGTCTTTAAACTATTTTTTAAACTATCTGTTAACTGTCCTTAAATAAAGTAGGTAATTTAAAGAGCTCCTGCTGTAGTTTTGTAAGTCAAAGCAAACGTGTTGCTTGCTAGAGTCTAGGCACGGCCTCAAAGCACTCTGCCCTCAATGAGAGTTTACTGACAAAAAGCTGAAGCAATAGTCTTTTTCAGACTGTAATATTCCTCTATACTTTTTTTTGTGCTATTCTGCTTTTTCAATAAGCATGGAATATTCTTTGCATTTACAAAACAAATTGTTTTATTTGCTTCTAATTGTTTTTTGCCCAATTCTTTCCAAGCGGTAACATCAAAATACAGCAATCTGAGCTATTAACCACAATTAAACATGAATAAAAAGACTCATTCTCTCACTAGGCAATGGAAAATACATTTCAGCAAAATGTCAAGAAACAGAATGCCAATACCCTGGATAGTTAATATAAGCTTCTCTTCTCTTACCCCATGCTGTACCACAGTCTCTGGAAAACGTCGCAGTAGTAGTAGTAGCATTTCTGCTCTTTCTAATGTGTTAAAACACTGCTCTGTGGCCTTCAGTAACATTTCACACTGGACTCGACCAGGAAGGGTTTCAAATAATCCTTAAAAAAAATAGTATTAAAATGTTTGAGTTGCTATGTCTGAATTGTAAAGGTGACTAACAAAGGGTAAAAGACAGTCAACATCACCTTGCCATGCAGAGTGAAAAGAGACTTCCTTATATTTTTTTTGCTTTTAATATCTATGCCTGGAAAAAAACCGGCTGTTTCTTTCAGAGAAGACCATATGAATATTTGTCTGTGTTTATTCGGGTGCACAGTACTTGAATTAACAAGTAAGACCGCTAATGAGTGTAACACTGAAAATTCTAATACTTAAATATTTTGACATTTTAAGATGCTTTTTCAAAAACGGTCATTGATTTGTGCTTATCCTTAGAGCTTCTGAAGCACATATTCAAACAGCAGGTTACAATTTCTCAGGTGTAAATCAGCCTTTCAAAACTGCCTGTGGTTGCCAGCAGTGAACACCAAGCCCTTCTGGTCACTGTTCATTTTTGTAACCCTCACTTCACATGTACAAATTCACCTCATTTTTCTGATCACTCATTGTTCTCTGCAATCACTGGGATGATGACTCATAAGCCCCATTCCACTTATTTCCTACGCAATCTCTTTTCTAAATGCTTCTTTCTCTGGCAGACTTTGTCTACTCATAACAGAGTCAAAGCAATGGTAATCAGCCTCTCACATGTCCCTTTACGTTTCTTAAGACTAACACACTGAATGAAGTCTCTAAGGCTGAACGGAGAAAAAACGTGCAGCCCACAAGCAAAGTTAAAAAGACTGACATTCACTTGCCACACTAGGTATGTAATCAGAGGGCATATCTTTAGATTCCTTCAGGACTCTCCCCACTTACTGAATAGAATCCTTACCTCTTAAAAATTGTGTTTGCTTGTCCTGTGAGTCATTCCTTAATGCTGATGTAATAACACTAATCTCCCGCCATACAGCAGGTTGGTCTGGAAAATTCACAAACCTGTAATAAAGTTTGAGGCAAGGAATATACAGTGAAGTCAAAATCTGTTTCCAAGACAAAACCTTCCTATGAATGTGCATAGGCAAATGGAAAATAAAACCTTCCTTTTTATGGTTTATTTTTAATTAATAAGACCTTTTCTGCTTAATTTATCCGCACGGATTTCCAAGAACACTCACATTATATTTTTGGAAACTATGACATTTATGGCAACGAACACCTGGTATAACTGTAGAGTTCCAGCTCTAATTACTTACATGTCATAGAGCAGCCTGCCTGCAGACGCTGTCCTTTCAGCATTCCTCTCAATAGTGTACATCTCATACTGCAAAGTGGAAGAACAGCACATTAGCTTTCTTGGATACATTTATGAATCAGATTAGTCCTTCCACTCTAAAAAAACTGTCCCAAATTTGCCACAGCAGCCTGAGTAACAGAAAATGAAAGGATTGTAACGTTTGCTGTAGATATCAAGAGCTGACCTTAAACTATTTAATCACACATTAATTAGGCTTAAACTTCTGTATAAGTACTCTAATATTATTATACTGGCTTTATTTTTACGCAAATAAAAAACTTGGTGGGAATTCACAGTTCTTTTAACAGGGTTTGTGTCCAGACAAATGCAGTACAAAACCCCAAGCTATTACAAAAGCCACAGGCAAGAGAGGTACTTTAAGTCTCCATTAAAAACAGCTTTTTTTTTTTTTTGCAACAGCAAACCCACATATTTCATCATGTGCAAACACAAGAAGCAGAAAGAGACCTTCCCCTCAGTTATTATAAACCCGAGAGCGTCATCTGTTTCACAAAGCATTCCTAGGAGTGGATTTTTATTGCAGTGAAACACAACGAGCAGTTATAACCTAATGAATTTATTTTCAAGCACTGGACACCACCGTGAGGCTGGGCACCTGCAGCACCGCCGCCACCCGGCCCTGCGCGCCCCGGCGGCCGCCCGGAGCGTTCAGCGGGGAGCGCAACGCGACCAAGAGCCTGCAAAGGAGGGTCCGGCGGCAAAGCAGGGGTGCTGAGGGCGGCCCGTGTCATGGGTGCTGCGTCGGGCCCCTCCGGGGACGACGGGCCAGGCCTCTAGCTGGGTGCTAGGCCTGGACGCCTGCAGAGCACTGTGCCTGGCCTCTGCTCGGGGAGCCGGGCCTGCCTCTGCCCGGGGAGCCGCCGCTCTCCGCGCACCCCGGCAGGGCCCGCCTTAGCAGCCACGGTGAGCGCGGTGAGCGCAGGACGAACCGGCGCCGCCGCGGCGCTGCCGGGTCCCCGTCACCACGACAACCCTCCGCCTCCCGCGGCCGAAGCGCCTGTCAGTCACGCAGCGCCCGCAGCCAGGCCGTGAGGGGGAGCGCCGCGCCTTTATATTGCGCCGCGGCGTCTACCTGTATGTTGAAGTCGGCGGGGTAGAGGCTTCGCGCCGTGATGAGCCAGGCCTTGGCCGCCCACAGGTCCCCCGGCACCAGCTCGCGGGCCCGCTTCACCAGGAACTCGCAGTCCCCCTGCGCCGACATCTTGCCCCCGGCCCGGCCGGCGGGCGGTGCGCATGCGCCCTGCTGCCCCGGGGCGGCCGCTCCCGCTGCTCCGCCCCGCCCTGGCGGCGCGCGGCTGCCGCCATTTTGGAAGCGGGCGGGAGACTTTGCCGGGTTCGACGCTGGCGGGCTCCCTGTCCTAGAGGCCAGGCTCTGCCGGGCTGTCGTCTGTCCGCCTCCCTCCCTCCCTCCCTCCCTTCTGCTGCTCTCTCGGTCCCGGGATGTGTCTTTTCTGTGGTAGCTGCTGGGCTGGAGCTCGTGAGGGGCAAGGAGTCTGCAGTAGCAAGGGAGTACAAGAACTGAGCGTGGGGGTAGGCTGAGGTTGGGAGTTAGGAGGGCTTGTATAGGCAGGGAGGACTACAGTGACTTTGTGTGGGCCAGGGTGGTGGCCTGTGCTCCCAAAGCTTGTGACTGGCCTGTGGGAGTGTTGGGAGCAAAGGTAAAGGGGGTCTGCTCTTTAGCCTTTGGGAGCCAGTATGATAGCTGGTAGAGTTGTCAAGTTACCCTCAAAAAAACCTGTCTTTTGGTGCTGTGGGTAGTGTTAGGGGTATAATGGTGCTTAGAGGAAGCTGAGTTACAGTCACTTACATTGGTTGCAGTAGTAGAGCACTGCCTTGTTGAAGTTGGTGTTGCTGCAAACCAAAGCCTACTTTAAAAGTCCTAAACTGTAGCGCTGCTGCCTGGGGATGCACTTCTCAAAGGTTCCTCCAGCCCTGTACCAAGGTCACGAACAGCAGGTGCTAAGGAAAAGTAGGACATTTCACCACAGAAATGCACCTAGCTCTTAACAGCTTGAACATAAGATTTGGTTGTAATCATTAGTTTGCAGCATTAAGATGCCTGATACAAGCCTGTCTCTTTCCTTTGTTACTTAACTAAAATGTAAATGTATCTTTTTTTTTTTTTCCCCTTGTCACTTTCTTTGCTCCTTTCAAGTAGGCTGTTCCTTTCTGATGTAGCAACAGATCTTACAGACTTTGTACTTGGGAACTTCCATTGATCAAATCCATAAATCTCAACATCTAGGAGTTACTGTAGTAATCTGATTAGCAAATACTTTTAGCAGATTCTTAAACCGTTATAGGTGAGGAGCAACATCCCTGTTCTCCTGCTGAGGTGACTGGTATATTTTTGTTTTGTTCTTTCTCAGTTACTGCACAAGGCCCACAGATTATTTTGATGGCCCCATAATTCCGATGCAGGTGAAAATACGTTCTTATGGTGCTAGGCTGCTACAGATTTTCAGTGGTGGAGTCCTTGTGAGGGCTAGGAACTTGGCTTCTCTGTTGCTTTTCTCCATACTACTATCAGTTCCTCCTATTCCAAAACCCAGCAGCATTATGTAAGGATCTTTCCACACTCTCTTGGTGGGAATTTTACTTTGATTTCACTCTGTGGCTGCGTTGTTAGGCTGTGCGTGAGGGAGAGTTGGAGCGTATGGCAGACATAAGACACAGAGGTGTGCTTGCAAAGGCTCTGCCTTCTGAGGCAGGGGGCTGAGTCCAGACTATTTAGGGATTCGTGACAAATGATGGCAGCAACAACTATTGCACAGGTGTCTCACTGAAAACAGTTAACCCTATCTGTCAGTAGCCAGCAGTGCATGCTGACTGCATGCACTTTTCATTGCCCCCTTTCTCAGGGCTCTTGCCACACACTGGTCAGTTGCAATTTGAAGGAGCACGATGTGTTTAATTTGCCATTCAGAGAAGTGCCAAAGCCCAGCAGAAAGTAAGCTGTCCTTCCTAAAGCAGATGCTTCCTCTTCTTTCTCTCCCGCTATCAAATCTACAAACTGCTGTAGTATGGCACAGGTCTTTAAAAATACCTTCACAGCCCTGCAGTCCCCTGAAAATGCAGCACTGTTAATCACTGGCTGATGTGTAGGTCTGTCCAGAGGTTTCCCCTATGTACTTGTGCAGATGCATATGTCCAAATTTGAGTTTTGTTTTTTTAAAAAAAGTATGAGTTTTGCATCGTGGGGCTGAATATGGTAACAAAGTTATGTATTCCATCACTTCAGAAACTGGACTGATGCGCTGGTTGTTGCTCCCTGTATGTTGCTTGTGAGGCCAGGATCAGGATTCCACAAGAGTGAAATGGATGGCAGTGAGTTATCATAAGTTGCTTTTGAAAAGGAATGGATTTGAGGAATCACCTGTAAAATTTCTGGTGCAAGATCACCCCAAGACACCAGCTAGGCAGAGAGATGGATGGATTTGAATCAGTTTCACAAGGTGTCCTGAAGGGAAGATGTAGCTATATTTAATCCAGTAGGCAAAGTGGAATACCTCCAGTGAATTGGGAACTCTCTCTTTCTCCCTCCCCCAGACACATTGGATATTTTAATTTCATTTAAAGCTTTGAGTAGTCTTTTTTTTCAAATGAAGAACTGTACTGTCTCTTACAGAGGTTTGTTGAATCCATGCCTCTGCATTTATTCCTAAAGCTACCTGTTTGCCAGTCTACTCAGCCCCTCCAGGCAAGGAGGAGATGAGACTCCCACGTTTTTCATCGTACAAACAGTGTAACTTAATACCAGGCAAGAAGTCTGAAGGGGACAGGGATGGAAACAGGAGCCACCTGAGTGTTCAGGCTTGAAAGAGTTTGCTGATAGACCTAACAGTACTTACATTAAGGGTGCTCAACCCTTGGGTCTAGGAAGTAAAATAGTTTGCTCTGTGATAATCTCACAGATACAGAGCAGGTAGCAGGTTTGGAAGCGTTACATTAGGTAAATCTAATTAGATTAGATTAGGTCAAGTGATGTCAGTGAGAGGGTGGGTAACACACGTTTTATTTGTGGATGAGAGGAAGGGGAGCACTGTGGTTTTTGAGAATGCTGGTACTGAGTCTCCGTCAGGTGAGATAGGAGTAGTATTTGAAGGTGCTAGGAACAAACTGTAGGTTTTAGCCAAGCAGGTCAATGTGATCTGTTTAGAGCTGTTGCTGTACTAAACCTGAGCTGCTTGTGTGCTGATGATACTGTGTACTCATCTCCCATTCCAGGAGCCAGGCCTGTAGGTGGTGGTGGGGCTGGGCTAGTTACATCAGGGTCTGAAGCTTCCTCTGCACCTGAAGTGGCTTTCCCGAGTTCTTGCACAGCTTGTGCTGTTTTGATTTCCGCAGTGCAGGGCATGCTGAAGGTCTCAACATTTCAACCAGCCAACTAGAAGTGCACACAGCCTCCTTCCTGCAGGAATTCAGGACCCAGCAGAAATGCCTACATGAGCCTTGTTTATCAGGAAGAGGCATTGTAACCTTCTGTAGCAGGAAATAGGCAGTGTTGACCTCAAGGCAGTTTAGTCATCTGATGCTGTGAAAGTTGATTTTTCCCTGGGAAGATCCTCCCATTTTTTGAGGAAGGCCTGAGTAATGGAGGTAATACGTGCGGTGGATTCAGGCAGTATAGTTCACACAGCACAGGGACAGAGATGCATGATGCGCACAAAGGTGGCATTGCAGACCTTGACTGAAGCACACCAAATTGTTTCAGCTGAGGGGCTCCATTACAGAAGCAGTGACTAGCCAATACACAGAGTGTTTGGAAGGCATTGGGTTGGCACTGAACAGTGGCAGAGGGCTTTGACTGTGTCTCCACCTTCTAAATTTTTGGATTGGTACAACCCTAGCAGATAGCATCCATTCTGTGTTGGCTTTCCTGACTTGGTTTTGTAAGCTGTTACCACTTACACAGGACTGGTGTATTAGCAAGGGTTAGGGGCAAGTAAGTCAGGTTTGTGGAATGGGATGAAGCAGTCAATAATGTGGAGGTGCAAAGGTTAGGATAACTGCTGTGCTGCATGATGTGAACCTGATTTGCTAGCCATTCCTTAGACCTGAGTACCAGGAGCTGCTGTCTCCCATGGGTAACAAGGAAGCTACTCTCTTTTCTAAAGCTTTTCATAGATACTGAAAAGGTCTGAAAAGGATCAATCTCCTTGGTTCTTATGAGTGAAGCCTTAGAGAAGAGAGTCTGTGCTGAGCTAATGGTGCAGTGTACACAAAACCTAGTGATCATGTGGAAGGTTTTGTTGTTTTGTGGATTTTTTCACCAGTTCTGTGCCCTTGGGCTTTGTGCAGAGCAATTTCTACAGCTGAGATGGGTTGTCTGGGCTGCCAGTCACCAAGAATTTGAGGCTAAGACCAGGTGTCTTATTTGTCCCTTGGAATCGAAGGACAGTAGATTGAGGCTGAATATCTGGGTGACAGAACAGAAGAAAAACAAAAGCAGATTGGGAATCCAAGTGTGGAACAGCATGGGATCTGTGGGATCCAACACAGCCCTATCCATAGTGTGGTTTCTGTTGGTGACCACATAAGTGGCAATGTCAGTACAAACGCACGTGGTTCAGGAGATCTGGTAGCTTGTCATGAAATGACAGAATGGAGATCTTTGTGGGATTGTCTATAGTTTTCACAGCTGAATCCAAATTCTAGCTTCAAAACACCAGAGTTTGCTACAGCCCACTTCATTTCTGTAATAGACTAAGAGAGCTTTTAATAACTGACCTCACTTTCACAAAATCATAAAATAATTTAGGTTGAAAGGGACCTCAGGAGATAATCTGGTCCAGCTACCTGCTCAAAGTGCAAATAACTGTTCTTCCATGGAAAAATGCATTTCAAGCAGAGAGCAAATGTGGTAAGTTTCCTTCAGTCTGCGATTTGACAGTGATAAGGAGTGGGGAGTCAGCATTTATAGGGAGAAAGATTTAGGTAGTCTTATGAGCAGCTATTGTTATTATGAGATGTGTTAAAATACTTGCCTAGCTTTTAGGTCTGGGAAACTGAACCAGATTGTAATTATCTTCCACACAGCAAGGGCAGAATTATTAACCACTGTACTCTCATACGGCCAAAGTTGGAGCTTTGAATACAGTGAATTGTCTGGTGTGGTGAGAGCATAATGGAGCAGCACACTGCTTGGTGCACAAATAGGAACTTGCATTCAGTTTGCAGGGCTAAAAGCTTAGAAAATGCCATATTTCACTTGTAAATTGAGTGTACTTTATCCAGGAACTTATTCTGCATTTATGAAAGAACTTCTGAGGAAATTCATTTTCACCTGGAAGGATTTGAAGAGAAGCAATTGCATATATATTTTTTTCCCTATAGAAGTCTTCTTAGTTGAGAAAACATGGATAGGGAGAATTTATCTCCTGGACATGCTTCCTTTCCTCCTGCTGCCTTCCCACATATTCAGGCTCATAATGTCCTTGTGGCAACTCTGAAAGATGCAGAAATAGAAAACAAATTCTAAATTAACAAACATGCATATGTTTGTCCCCATGTTGAGAAGTGTGTTCCAGTTTATATTTCTCCTCTTTCATTAGTGTCTCTTGCCAATCCCATTCGTCTTCCTTGCAGGTTCTTTCTGCGCACATCTCACCGGTGTGCATTGTCTTGTCACTTGGAGTGGCGCTCATCTCAAAAGATGTTTCTGTCTGCAGCCTTCTTTTCAGAAAGCCGTTGTAGGTTCCCTTTGTAGGCAGTGAAGCCCAGAAGACAGTTCAGCTGACTGGATACAGATCGGAGTAGGTTGAACTGTGCTCTAAATGCCTTTGCCTAGGTCTCTATGGCTTGCAAAAGGGATGCAAGGTGGTCTCGTCAGCTGCGCAAATCTTTGTAGTAATTCCCTGTATGTGGTGAATGAATGTGGATTTATTCACGTTTAACCAGGTTTCTTGGTTTCCTTGCTCTATTTACAGTAAAGATGTTCAGCCTCTTCAGCCTCTGAAGATGTCTTCAGCCATGTAGTGGTCATTCCTGGGAGGGACAGTTAACTCATCCCTTGTAGCTACAGTCTCTGGTGGCTATCCAAGCTCTCTGCACTAAACGCAAAGCTAGCCTGCAGCATGTGACTACTGATTTCCTTTAATCAGCGAGTGCTGCTTGAACTACAGTGTCCCAATGGAATTGCATTAGAGGTTTCCTCTGTAAGTATTGTGCCTTTCTAAGTGGCTTTCCAACAGCATACTGAATGGTATAAGCAGAGAACAGAGATTTAGCAGTCAGTCAGTCATCAATAGCATCCTGCTCTTAAGCCAAAGTAATGATCACTAGTTTAAAAATGCCTGTGTTTTTTTGCTAAGAGCATGCAGTTCTGATAGGTGAATGCAGGTATGTATATGTGTGTAATTACTCTCATCATGTGCAGCAAAACCAGTTGAACAGCATGTTTATAAAAACTGTCCTTAAGAGCGATTGCCTCTTGAAGGAGCACAGCTCATATAAGAGGAGTGGGACTGTCTCCAGCCAGCCCTGGGAGACGATGCTGAGAGCATATTGAAAAGCTGTCTTCAGCAAAAGCTTGCCAGTTTAACAACTCTGTTCACTGTTCCTATTGCACAGTGGGCTCTTTGACGCAACAGAAAGAGCTGCCTTTTTTTTTTTTTTTTTTTTTTTTTGCTTCCTCTTAAATCCGCCTGGCCAATTTAAAGCTTGTGGATATTTCTTCCCCCTCGGGGAAAGCTTATATGAGGATTTTCTTTTTTAACAGTTCATTCCGTGAAACCGTTTTTTTCTTGTTTGCTGTTAGAAAATGTTGGAGCTGAAAAGAAGGCTTTCATTGCAGGTCAGTGTATGAACTCTTGACCAAAGAATTTTACATTTGAGTGTAGCTTTAGCAAGCACTGTCGTTTGGGAGGAAAAAGCAAGTTTACAAGGTTGTATCGTGTGAGCCCATGTGTGCCTACTACTGGAATAGGGATCTTCAGTGACTGAGTTCTGCACAGATGAATTTACAATCTTTCTTTTGTAGACAAATTGACCAAATTAATATTTTACTGTTAATTGAGGTGACATTACAGTTATGTCTGTAGTATTTAATCCCTGAATGTCTCTGCTCCCTCAAAATGTAATAAACCTTACTATGAATTTCAAATATTAAGTTTTTGCCTTTTTCTGTTGCAAGGATTGTCTTTTTGAGTTTAATTATTTTTTTTCCCTTCTTTTCAGCACACTTTACTGCGAAGCATGTTACTCCTGGGCACATTCTGTCTGCAGGGAAGATAGTTATTATTTTGTATTTCTTACACTGCTATCAAGGGATCTGAGAAAGGATGTAGACGTATTGTTAGTGTCTCTGTTCAAGCTGTATTTGAGGTAAGGCAATCTCCTTTGCTTATCTCTGAAATTAGAAAAGTAGATGCAGTATTTCTTTGATTTATAGTTACTAAGATTATCCTGTTGCTGTTTGGTTTTCTTCTTGATAAAAATATGAATGTATTTGTTACAAAGCTGTTCCTTATCTAGGTGATATTTAAAATCCTGTATTTTTATTTCAGCAGTATCTACTAGGTATCTGCATGTTTCTATTAGCTTATATACCCTAGATCAAGGAAAGATAATTTTTGTAATTGCTTTGGTTTTCTCTTCTATTGTCAAGTGTGTGAGTGCCCAGGGTAGGCAATTCTTATGCTAACTTTGTAAAACTGAATTACGAATTGTTTCCACTGTGAATCACTTTCCTTGTAAGATGATGACTTATGGTAATGTTTAACTTGAGTAGAATTGTTTTTAAACACATACAGTGCATTTTTTCGTGTATTATTTTTTTTTCAGCACTCCAAAATAAAATAGAAAAATAACAAATCATATCAGACTGTTTATTTCCTTCTTCACTTAATGTTGCCTGTTATGGGAAGTACATAGCTTTTAGAGGTTGAATCATTATTTATGAGGATCAGCACAATTTAAAGGTCCTACTGCAACATTGGCCATATGCAACTGCACTGAAAATGGAATTTGTATGGAATACCACTGTTGGTGAGTTATGATTAGTGCCTGGGGAATTAGAAAATACTACTTCTTGTTTATGTTTCTTTTCAAACAATTTAAGAACTTGCCATTCAGGGGAGATTAATTTTTCTTTTACCCTTTTCTGTAGCAATGGTACAGTTTTTATAATTCCAGATTATGACACATGCTTTCTGTAATTTTACTGTTATTTAAATCTATCTGAGTCTTTTGTGACGTCTCTTAAGAGTGGAAGCATGTTTTAAGGCAGACAAGCTGTACTGCAGGTCCAGAAACTTTATTAATTTAGAAAAATGCTCTAAATCTGTTTTGTTTAGCTCCTCAATCTCTGACACTCTTGCTGTTTGCAATCAAAATAGTGTTGCCTCCATTCAAGAAACCTGTCTTTTAATGGTTTCTTGAGAGGCTTTTCACTTGGGATGGGGTAGGTAATGGTACAGAGTAGAGTCATGAAGCTACAGTGAACTAATTTTAATTTTACAGAGCAGAAATATTTACTACTATAAGCCTTTATAATACTCAAATTCATTCAAAGGTGGTTTTAAAACCCATTGAGGCTTAAATTTATTTAATCAACATCACACTAAATCTTCTTAGCACTTGCTGTCATCTTATTTTGGGGAGTTATAAATCCATATCCTGTCACAGTGCAAATACACAACTGATATCTGCAACCTGTTTTCTGCTGTCAAAAAAAAAAAAAGCTTATTCCCTAGTGCTGAAGTTATCTCAAATTGAATGAGCCTTAAAAAGCTTAAAATTAAGCAGTATAGTAAACTAATGCAGTCTTTATATAACACGTTTTCTTAACACTTTTCTCAACAAATTAGACGCCACTTCCGATCCATCATCACTGGCAGAGGGTGTATTGGGCTACATTCTTTCCCTTCTGATCTCTAGTTTGTGAGGTAGACAGTCCTGCTTCTCAAAGGGAATCTCATGAGTAACACGCCATGATGTGTTGACATTTCTACTGGCATTACTTTGTCAGAAAGAATGAATGGGGAAGGAGAAAAAATGATGGGGGTGCCTTCGTGTGTTCTTTGGGATCTTTGGAGTTGAAGCATATGCTGCAATAGCTTACTGGAATCTAGCCTTCGTGCTTACTAACGGTTACTGGAAGGTATTTATTTCTCCTGATGTTTGTGGTGCCAGCTTTCTACCTAGCCAATGTAGCAGAGCTTGTGGCTTGCTGTATTTCTCTTCGCATGTTTTAAGCAGTGTCAGGTTAACTGCGTTAACTTGCTTTATTACCCTAGTGACCTGGTCTATGGTTTGCCATACCCTTAGGTAAGGAAAGGCTAGCTGTTGTCTAGTCTAAATCACACACAACTCAAGACAGGTTAAGAGGAAATGCAGTAAGAACTTTATTTGTAACAGTTAATATAGGCAACACAGAAACACTTATGCAAGATACTGACAAAAATCAAAAGGCAAAAGCTAAATCTGTTTATACCTGGCTTGTGTTGGAAAGATTTTTACCCCCATCCTACTGATTTGATCCTCTTTTGACAAGATTTTCTTGTTTGTATGTAGCTTAACATTCAGGTCACATCTGTTGGGGAAAAAAGCCTCTTCACAGGTGTCTGATGGTTAGTTACCCCTCTAATGAGAGAAAACTCCATCACACCATGTCTTTGGGAGCACCATTTTCTGATTCTTGAGGAACTTCTCATTTCTTACTCAGTCTCTTCTACAAAATTGTTCAGACAGTGCAGTGTTAGTCTTTTGTCCCCAAAACCATTTTGTTTGTGTCCATCCAGACAAGGTGTCATTGTTCTTAATTATTTCATTATTAGAGACTGAAAGGTATCTTTATTGGTGTATGTGTTACCTTCTTATACGTGACTGGTTAGTCAAAAAAGAAGTAAATCTCCTCCCTTTGGGACTTAGTTTTCAGGAAAGAATTCATCATAGTGAACCATATTCTCTACCAATAACTATATTAACATATTCAGTGGTGTGCAGAGCTCTCACTGGCTTTTTCCCGACACTAATACAGAAGATTGGTTGACAGAAGATAGCAGAGCACTGTGTGTTGCTTTTTAAACATGGGCCCGCTGAAGAAGGGGACAGGATAGAAGACTTGGGGGGCATAACCTGAACAGTTTAAGGACCAAGGGCTAAAGAGAAATGGATCTGTAGTGCACCTGGCAAATTGTTCTGCTTCTAATTCTTCAGATTGCAACTATTTTACCCAGATTATCTTGTGTGTGTTTTAGACTGTGTGACTGCAGTCTCTGTGAGGGCCTCTCAGCACTGTTATAATATTACTAATAAGGAGTCATGTCTGAAGTCATGTCTTGGTCTGAAGAGGCCTTTGGCAGAGTGCCATGCTGCTGGAGGGCTTGAGTGAACCCCAGTGGTTTTGCTTATTCGTGCAATTGAGAGGGACCCTTTCATTGCGACTTGATTGCATTTAGGCTCAAGAATAAAGACTTGGATAAAAATACCACACACTGAGTGTCTCCTACAGCCTCCAAAGAGCTTGACCAGCTCAATGGCAGTTAACATCTGCTTTGGGGAATGCCATGAGCCTGTTGATTAAGCTGAAAGAACTTTATTCCCTGTGTTCTACCTTAGCTGCAGCAAAACATTAAAAGTTAGGGCCTTAGTAGCAGCTTTCCACTTGTTTCAGTTCATTAACTACTCATTTAGGCTGCAGCTATAGGTACTAACTGCTGAGGGGTACAGAAAGCCTGTCTTCTTGTTTCACACCTTCGTTAGGAAACAGACAAAGCAGCCTGATCTTCCAGGAACTGTTTTGGAATTCTTGACTGTGATGTTCTTTGTATGGATGTCTGTTTTTAAATTTCTAGTGACTGGAAGGCATCAGAGAAATGATGAAGCTGTAGAAGCTTTGCAGATTTCTTTTGCTTTTTCTCAGAAGTACTGATTTTGAGTCCATGCTTTGAAGGGTCAGCAGTGCAACCACTTCTAACTATGTTTAACTGCACTGGCTAACAGAGAGGATTGTGGATTATTTACACCTCCTCTGTAGACTGCCAAAGGCAACCCAGACCACATAGCTTCTTGCCTTTACTAGAACCTGTTGAAGAAATACAATATTCAGTTCTGCAAAAGTAGTACTTTTCCTTATACTGAAAGCATTAACTTTTTTTTTTTTAAGGCACAAGCTTACTTCCTCAGTTTTAGAATAGTTACAATTCTGGATTCTATTTTCTGGTTCATCATCAACAGGTTTATAGTTTTTAGGCTAAATATGCTTAACTCTGTTCCATGCCAAGCACTATTAAAGACAATGGGAGTGTTCTTAAAGAGTACATTAGCATTAAACGTTGAGATCTTCATAGAATCATAGAATGGTTTGGGTTGAAAGGGACCTTAAAGATCATGTAGTTCCAAGCCCCCTGCCCACGGCCAGGGAGACCTTCCAGTAGACCAGGTCGCTCTAAGCCCCATCCAGCCTGGCTTTCAACACTTCCAGGAACGGGGCATCCACAGCTGCTCTGGGCAAACTGTCTCACCACCCTCACAGTAAAAAATTTCTTTCTAATACCTAATCTAAATGTACTATCTTCCAGCTGAAAGCCTTTACCCCTTGTCCTATCACTATGTGCCCTTGTAAAAAGTCCCTTTCAGGTACTGATAGGCCACTATACGGTCTCCCAGGAGCCTTCTCTTCTCCAGGCTGAACAGCCTCAACTCTCTCAGCCCGTCTTCATAGGAGAGGTGCTCCAGCCCTCTGATCATTTTTGTGGCCCTCCTCTGGACCTGCTCCAACAGGTCTATGTCCTTCTTATGTTGGTGGCTGCAGAGCTGAATGCAGTACTCTGCAGTACTCAGTCTTCCCTAAACTGCAAAGTTGCAGTTCTGCTGTCCCATTGAAGCCCTATAGCCATTCTACTAGCTTAATTGGTGGTCTGCTCCCTGCTCAAGAGAAGAGGCTTGCAGGGGTGTTATGAGTGTAGTTCAACTGGATAACTGTATTGCATGAAGTAATGCAGTCATCCAAGTAAGTTCATTTTTGCTAGTGATGTCTGTGAGCTAGATTGGGCAAAATCTAGCAAAGATCATGGGGAGTGGGGGGAACAATAGGAAAAACTGTGCAGGAAGCTTTCATCTTCAATAGCAGATAGAAGAGGTGATAGATTTCATTTCAAAGTCTGTGCCCGTGATGAAGTGGGCTACCCCTCCATTTACATTAATAGCCATGTCTTCATGTTGCATTGCCTCAATAACAGAGACGTAAAACAGTGACTTGGGCATGGGCATCATCCTCCTATTCAGAAAGAAAAGAATTACAGAACAGTGGTAGAAACTACTGAAGTGAATTCCTGGGGAAAGAGTATTTTTTTCTAGTTTCTTCTCCATTGTGTGACTGAAAGTGGTCCTGCAATTTGCTGGCAAGAAGACATGGAACAATATGCACTCCAACAACCTTGGAACAGTGCACAGATACCCCTGGGAATTGTTTCTACTGGAAAGGGTTGAGGCAGCAATGGGTTTCTGGCTTGCTATTTCTGCAAAAGTTTTTTTTTATAGCTAAGGCTATAAATAGTTGACAGTTCTTAAATTGACTAATCCTCTCTTCCTCTCCAGGATGAGAAACTGGATCAAGATTTTCAAAGCCAAAAGTCTGCAGCCAGATATCCTTATTAATCATCTGTTTGTAACGTTGCTCAGATTTTGAGGGAATTCTTTTACTGTTCCTGTTTTGTGTATGGTGAAAAGACTCATCCAGAGTCTTTCCAGTAGGCCATTGGCAGAACCAGAAGCAAGACTTAAGTCCTCTGCATTTCAGCTCAGAGCTCTGCCTACTAGATTGTATTCTATTGTATGGTTATATTTAGAAATTAGAATCACTTAATTTTCAAAACAGTTGAGCCATCTGTAACTCCATCTGGGTTGGACACGTTTTACTAAGTGATCACTGCTTTTGAAAGTTGGGTTGATAAAAAATTATGAGGTAAAACATTCAAACCACGGAAGTGACTGAATATGCAAAGGGCTCCCAGGCACATGCTTTCACACGTTACTTAGACCAGCACTGGGGGTTACAGGTTTGTGTTTTGCTCACATCTTTTGCTGGGATGTGAAAGGTAAGGAGACATTGTCACTTGTACTGCCATTTCTGTTACCAAGGTGGTACTTCAACTACATCTGGGAGGGCTTACAAGGCAGAACATTTCAGTCTTAAAAATGGGATTTTAGCCCTTACATAATTCAAGAATTTTTCTTAGCATTTCTACCTATGTATTTCTTTCAGAGAAGATAGCTATGAAAGTACTGGCCATGGTGATTATAACAGAATTAGGTAGGTAGTGTTGCATGTGCCAGGGATCAATGGTAATCACTCAGTGTTGGAACAAAGGGGCTTCCAGTTATGAAGGGTATATTTTTGGGTTTTACCTTTTATAGCCACCGAACCCCTGATTAGGCTGTTAGATACCAACTCGTCTGGCCCAGAGTATGTCTATATGTGTGTTCTTTGCCTTCATGTATCCTACAGCTGATTTTTTCATTAACATTTAGGATGATCACATAAGTACTGACATCCTTCATAGTGGGAAGCTTTAAGAGTTGTATTGATTTGGAAAGGAGGGGCTTTACTCTGGCACATCAGAGTCTTTCCTATATGCACTTTTAACGTGGAGCCAGTATTCAAGGAAACCATTCTTAATCAGTTAGAATAATCTGAAAATAGAGGTGACAGTTTTGAAACATCCTTTTTACAGGAAGCTTTTTATTATTTAATTTGTGAGAAGGTGAAGCCCCTTGGTTTCAGGGAAGAGGTTTTAAATCAACTTTTGGAAAGGTTGTAAAAAGCTATTAGCAAAATATCCAGTAGTGGTATTGTGAGTCAGGTTACCTGCACCGTTTTTTTCTCATCAGACTGCTATTAAGTAAAAAAATTATCAGAGGGGAATATATAACACATCAGAATATTGACTCAAATCCTAGCAAATTGAAACAGAAATATTTTAGATTGATGCATTGACGAAAGTGGTGGTTACTAGCCTAGAAGCTGATGCAGAAATTTGTTTGAGCCACAGGGATAGAAAACAGCCTAAAGAACATCTCACCTTCCAATTTGCAGGACAGTGTAAGGTGATCCTATGAGATAGAAGTCAGTGCTAAAGTTTTCTCATGGTTAATTGAGCCAAATATATGTATTTATGAATGAATTAATAAGCTATTCCACAAATATCCTAGCTTTCCCTGAGAACCGTTCAGGAAATGAAAAGCACTTATGTAATGTTAAAGGAATGAAAGGAAAATTTCTTAACATTAGGAAGGAATAATAAAGCTTTACTCTAAAATCCTTAGGAACTAACTATACTAAGAAACTAGATCATTGCCAATGTAAAGTACGTGCAAAAGTGTGTTTTGAGAGCACATCTTAGAACGTCTTAAAAGTATTGTAATGGGTCAGTAGCCCTAATTTTTGAATGTGGCCAAAAAAAGTTTGGAACTCTGTGGGCATGTTTGTTAGCATTTATCCAAATGTGGTTTAAATTTCCTTTTTCTCCTTTGGTTCTGGATCTACCTTTCCTATGACAGCTAGGTAGAAGCAGCTGAAGAAGGTTGCTGTAACACCCCTTGTTTACCAGCAGTTCCAGGGAGTGATACACGTGCTGAGAGAACCAGAGCTGTATGGGATGCCTGAATGTGCCCTGTACTCCAGCTGCAGGGAGTATGTGGGAAGCAGACCGCTTCTGTTTCAGCAGAAGCACCTCTTACACTGAGGTGCTAGTTATTCTTGTTTAGCACAGGTGGGCAAGCAAGCCATTTCCAAGGAAAATGTAGGCTTTTTTTAGAGATTTAAGGGAGGCATTGCAGATTTTTTCCAGTAAGTGCAGGGCTGTAATTTTCTTACCTTCTTTGTAGTTCATTTGCTTGAGTTGGTGAAAACAGGCTCATTTGGTGGTAAAGCTTTTTGGGTTTTGTAAGGTAGTTGTCCATTTCTTATGTTCAGATTAGCATCTTTTTAGCTATGTCATAGCTTCAGAGTCCAAGTCAAAGAAACTTGGTTGCCAACTGCTTAGTAATCTTGTAAACCTATTAAACCCCATCAGCAAAAGAGACACAAATGTCTAGATTAGAGTTAGGAATTAAAATTTAACAAATTCTCAGTTTCACATCTTTCTTAGGATGACAACCTGTAAAGAGCTTTTGAAAGGCTTTGCATCTCTGTTGGGACCTTCTGTCATTTTACTGATGTCGTCTTTGTTTTTTACCTCCTGTCCTTGATGCTGAGGATTTTACACGTTTGATATAGCACTATGATTTTACTTTCAGGCAACTCCAGCATGCCTTTATGTGGGTCACATATTCCTCCTCCTTCTCTATATTGGTCTAGGATTTCCAACTATTTCCATATTCATTGAGCTCAGTCACTACAGAGCCAATTGAAACAGGCAGGCTGCTCAATGTCTTTTCCACTCCAGGAGTAATTTAATCTGGGAGTGTGTGCATTATTTTTTCAGAGTTGAGCCGTGTGTGCCAGGTGATCTGCAGTGGAGAGCAGCATCGTTATTAAAGAGGCTTAGGCACTTCATGCCGTTTTTGTCCTTCTGCAACTTGTGCAGCTAACGGTACTGTCTTGATGTTTTTTCTAATATGCATGATTTGAATGTAATCAGTTAGAGGAGATGTAGAAAAGAGGGTGGGGCTGTATTTATATTGTATAAGATTGAGTTTCAAAGCCGTTGGGTCCTGTGAGTTCCTTAATCACTGCCTGACTTGTTTTACAGAAGTGCTGTTACTCACAGAGCAGGTTAAGTCTATTTCTTTAGTTTCCCTTTGGGGTCATCCTAGAGTTAAAAAAATCTTTAATGGAAGCTAGATATTGGTACATTCCCACAGAAATATTTCAACTTTCATAAAACAGCAAGGGAGAGAATTTGGCTGTGAGGGATAAATCTTCAAGGAGTCTTTGCATCCATTATAATCTTCGTCTTGGTTGACTAATATGCTCTTCTCCAGACAACCAGAGAGAGTAGGTGAGCCTTGGGTGTTAGGAAACATTAGGTTCATGAGAATCTCCTTCCGCTGGAAGGGCTAACTGGGTGCCCTTTGATATCAAAGGGAGTCCAAGGGAAGGGTAAACTCTTTTCCAGAGTTACCAAGAAAGGAGAGAAGGTGGAGGTGAGACAGATCACGGAGTCCTGGTGTGATAAATATCTGTGCTGTGCTAATTTCTTGCTGCTGAGCATTATTATATAGGTGAACATCAGCTTGAGGTGACTACATTTTTCTTTGGAGTCCCTGGGCCAGACTGTGAGCTGATGAGCGTGATTTCATGCAGATGGAATTGCACTTAGTCCACTGAGCATCACCTGATGTCACACTGCAAAACTGTTCTCCTTAATAAGACTTTCCTGCTGCTTCTTTCTAAGAGTTTTGTTTTCACCATTTTGTCTTTTGTTGTTTTGTTTTTTTTTTTTAAAAAGTATATAGATATTTCTATCTGTGAATTAGAACCAAATTGTGTCCACAGTTCCTCTCAGCTGAGTGTGCACCACCACTAAGGTGATTCATGATAAAATTATCTGACTCTTGAAGAAATCTAACTGACATTTTAACCTTTACAGTGGCATGTTAAAAGTTTTCATGTTGCTATAGGCCTATTTAGTTTTTTGTTTTCTCGCTGCAGCTGTCATGGACAACTCCAGTCTTGGCACTTTTCCCTCCCTTCATGTTTGAAGTAAACAGGCTTTTTTCAATTAATGTCTATGATAATGTACCCCGTGGGGAGGAAAAAAAACCCACCATCTGGAGGATTCTGGTATTTCACATTGAGATTTTTTGAGAATTGGTATTTAGCATATTAATACCGATGCTAACTCTTACACTGCTAGGGTTAGATTTGGATTATCAAATTCCAGATGCCTTTAAGTTCAATGTTTAGTTAAAGTTCCTTGACTGGGTTTCCATGACAGTCAGTGAAGAGAAGAAGCCACAGAGAGTGATTTAATCTTCAGTACATATCCACTTCTGATTTCTTTCAATATCTTATCTAAATGCATAATTACAGTGTGCATCATCATTATTGTCTTTGCTACAGTTGAAAATATCAAGACAGTGAAAATGATTTGCACAAGATCATACTGCCATCAGAAAGGAGACTTTGCTTGCACACACTGGTGTTCAGTCCCGTAACATAATGATGTATATATCTCTGTCATCTACAAATTGATCAGCACTGTCTTTCAGACCAGTTTACAGACCCTTTTGCCCTGGGAAAGGCACTGGAACCTGCACATGGTGACCTAGAAAGTACAGTAGTGTTTTGGAAAGCTCTGGTGTGCTGCATGCTAGTCACCTCAATGCAGTGAGAGCACTTTTGCTCTCCCTTACGATATCCTTTAGTGTTTACTTGCATGGAGCTTAGTTCCAAGTGTGAGGGGATGTAGTATGCTCACTGAATGACACAGGTCTTGCTCCTAAGCTTATGGTATGCACTGTCTAATAAACTTTTGGTCTTTTCTATTGAACTGATTTGTACGGTCCATAGTAGCTCAAGGCAAGCATTTCAGATCTCTTGGGACTGAAGCAAGAAAACATTGAAGTGTGTTTTTTATCTGAAGTGAGAAAAGCAGGCAAGAATTACTCACAACTCTTCACTGATGCTTTCTCCATTACTTGTGGCAGTTTCCTTTGAGTTATTCCTATTTTCTGGTTAAATCTTTAATTGTTTTCCTCAGCACACTGTCTTTTTCTTAATTTTGATCTGGTTTTTTGGTTGTATTGTATCTTGCTGGTGATCCAGATTAAAATGAACCCTTCACTTAGGCTATTCAAAAGTGTGTTTCAAGATAGAGGGGAAGAATTTCCAAACTGCATTGTTATTTTTCAGATCAGAAAGCAGCTAGGACATCAAAACTCATCAGCAGAGAAGGCTTTTTGCAATTCACAGGGGAAAACCAGCTGATGTCTCTGTGTTGTGATACATAAGTCAAAATTAAGGCCTGAGTCTGCATTTGGTTCCACATAGTCTGTAGTTAGAACTGGATTTTAGCCAGTCTCCCAGGCTAAAACTGACATGAAGCTACTTTTGCTTTAATGTAGCAGAGTCTCAAAATAGCTCTCTTAAAATTAATCCAGACCGTGGCTCATTTGATACAGGAGATAACACAGGAGTGAAAAGCTTTGGTCTTGACCAGTGCGTAATTCATCTAAGTCTAGGATGCCAGGCTGGATTGCGATATCACCATTGTGATATGTTGACACCATTGTCAGTACTGCACTTTGTGTTCTCATGTCTTGAATAATTCTATTTAATGCTGAGAAATGTCAACTTTTACTGAAATCCAATTTTCTGTTAGGTCCCAGTGTTTGAAGTTTGACTCCTGCTGAGACAGGACAGAGGGCGGTTGTATGTCAGTATTATGTCAGCCTTTTTAGTACTCCATACTTTGTGTCCTCATAACTGTCTCCAGGACACAATCTCTCATGCTGAACATCTGCGTTGGTCCAGATTTTCACCAAGTGGATAGCCTCCCTTTTAAGCAGGTCTAAATCATGATGCACCACAATAATTTTCATCCTTCCTGCAGCCCTTCAACATGCGCAGTCTTGACAGCCTGTACTTTGTGTCTCTTTCCAGGATTCATTTGACATCTCTTTTTTCCTCTGTCTAGATGTTTGATTAACAGTTTACGTAACTGTACTGTGATGCTAATTGCATTATCCATGAGTAATATAAGACATGCAGACTGACATTTGATTTTCAGCGGTATAGTAACTGGGGAAGAGATCTGCTGCATCTGCACAAATATTCAGATGCAACATATATTGTCATACGTTACCATTGTAATTTGTGCAAAGATAGGCTGAAAAGTTTCTGAAAGTTGGGAAATAATAATCAGTTCCTATGAAGTGATGGTGGGCTGCTCAGCAAAGCAGGTATGTGGCAGGGACCTGAAGTCCCACACTGTGGAAGGAAACAGAATGAGGCTGACACAGACCAGAGAGGTAACACTGATAATATATAAGGAACTGGGAGGTTCCTCTTCAGTTCCTGGAGAGGAATCTGGGTTCAATGTTTTTAGGGATGGTTCTTGTTCCCAGATGTCCCAGGAGCTCAGTTAGGAGTCCAGAGTGATGAGTTGATGTTGGCTTTTGGTCACCAAGTAAGTGCAAATCCATGCCAGAGAATTCCTCAGAAAATGATTCTTCCAGATGGCTTGTGGGAGATATCTAGTCTATATTTTGACCTTATCTTTCAGGCTCTCTCGCTGCTCACCATGGCAATAAGAACATAAGTGGGGAAATGCTGGTAAATGGTGGTAAATAAACACTGATACCTTTGATTCAACAGCATCACTGGACAGATGGCTGATTCCCTTAAGCACAAAGCTGTGGGTCTGGGGAAGGAGGCAGAACATTCAGAAGTGTATGGGGATACAGAAAACCAGATAGCAACTAAGGTCAGAGAGAAGGGCTAAGCTTTGTAAGATGAAGATATGTTGGGATGTGTCTTTTTTGACACTTGTGTTTTTTCTGCCCTTGGCTTCTTAAGTTTCTGTGAACAAATAAAAGATGTTCATTTTCTGATGTAGCTTGGCTGAGTCACTCCATTTCATAACAGTCACAAGTGCCCAGAAAGTTTGTTGTAGCTGGATTCAGGCCCATTGGGACTTGCTGAGATAAATATACTTGGTGGAAGGAGGGGTGCTAAGAGCTTCCTAACCCAGCCTACCTTTGGGAAGAGCAAAAGCTGAGAGTCCCTTGCTGGTACAGACCGCACAGGGAAAATAGGAGAGTCACTTGAGTAAGGCTCCCAGTCCGCTCCTCACTCCTTCATGAGAAGAGGTATGATTCTGGTCCAGGCCCTGTGGTGCTCTGTAAGGTTCTCTCAGTGTTCTCTGCAGATATGTGTGTCTTGAACACATGGGTTGTTTGTTTTTTTCCCCTGCAAACACACTTCAGAATCCAAGCCAGCTGCTACAGCTCCTCTTCAAAACCGCTTCAAACCATGTTGAGGTTTTGTATCTCTTCGTAGCTGCAAACCTACTCACAGCCAATTTCTTCACATTGCAAGATTTTTTTAGCAACAACATGATTCTAAGTGGTTCCCACAGACACCCTCATCTTTTTTCTCTACTTGTTTACTTCTCACTTCTTCCTTTTAAACACATTTTTTCCATCCCTTCAGCAAAGCAAAGGGAATTGTGTGTCCCCAACTCCAATATATCAGTGCTAATGGCCAGACTGGGAGGGATGCTTGAGGACAGCCCAATCTACAATTTAACCAAGTCCCTTCTGTTTCCTGGAACAGAGGTTTCAGGTTGGAGCATGTGGTTTGTGTTTTCACAAGCATGCAGCTGGTTTGCACGCATGCGGTCAGAGCATTCAGCACCTGAAAATCAGAGCCTGTAAACAACCTGCCACATTAGGAAATCTAGGCTGTGCTACCTGTTTACTTTGAGTATAAATGTCATCTTAGCAGGCAATCCATCTCCTCTCTTGCATACACAAAGTTTGTAATTCCTGAGCTTAAATGGCATAGGCTTGGTAATGAATTTTAAAGTTTGTGTTTCTGTTCTTTGATGACTGTGTGCATGTAATGGAAAGGCACAAAGCAAGTTGGTCTTCTTTGACGCTTTCAGATGTCCTGTTACAGTGTATGTGTTGAGCTAATCAGAGGAACTTGACATTTTGATATTGAATAGATTAATTAAAAGAGGAGAAAAAAAGGTTATTGTATCTTTCAATGAAGTTAGGGCATGGACTGGTCTAAATAACAGTGCCTGGCTGTGGCATTTTGTCAGATGGTCTACTTGCAATGCTCATTAATAGCAGTTACTACTACTGGACTGACACAATACTTTACAAATGATCAGTGCCTGAAAAACAGATTGAGATTTGGCAGTTAATACTATTCTAAGCCTTGGAAACAACTTCAATAAATTTTTCCTTTAAAATGAAACTAAAACTTCCACAATAAATCATCATGACATTAGTAATAATTTTTCCATTTAACTCATACGTTGATACACTCTTTATTTTTTCTTCCAAGTGGTTTGGGAAATAAGATGAATCCAAAGCGTCCTGATGCCTGATTAGATTGATGGCATTCCAGAATAAATGGGGAAAATTATTGAGAAAGTTCATTTTTACAGGAAAAAAATAGCAAAGGGTAACTACATGTATCCAGGTATAAGGCTCTGAAAATAATTTTCATGTTGTCTGCTGTGCCTTTGAAATCTACTTAGGAGGCATAAAATCTGAGGTGCAAAAAGGTTTGCTTTCTATCACTACAGCTAGCTTTGTTTTCAGTAGGAAATTATAATTTGTAAATTCTTTCTCATTCGATTTATCAGGAATTACTGAAGTCATCTGCGTGACTTCCTCATGTTATCTGACAAGTGTTAATAAGGTGTAGTGCCTGCATTCTTTACGTTGTTTCTTTGAATAGCGTAGAGTTGCTTTGTCCAGTGTATTTTATCTACAGCACATGGAAGTGTTACAGTAGAGCTAGTGCTACCTATTACAAACGTTCCTCTCTAAGTATTATGCCATCGTTACCTTAACCCCTTGGTGAACTTCCCTTTTCCAAAGGAAAACATTTCCAGTGAGCGTCCCAGTAATATCCTTTTTGTGGGATGACTTTTTTTTCCTTACATGTTTTCCATGTCTCTAATGAAATGCAGATTCTAGCTCTGCTTTCACGTTACACCATCTCCTTTTAGCAAGTCCTTTGTTTCAAGCAGGCTGACTGTGCAGTGTGTTAGTTGTGTGAGAAACCTCATCTACTTACACCATTGCTACACTGGTGATAAAAGTGGTGTCCTTTAGACCTCTTCTCAGTGCAGATACAGTGTTTCTCAGCTGAGATTGATCAGGTGGTTTTAACACCAGGAAATGGGCGTGTCTTTAAAAATCACAGGCTTTTGGTGTAGAAAGTTTTGAAACTGAACAAGCTGGGCTGTCCTCTGCAGGTATTGTGGAAGCATTTTCTGGTCAATTCATGATTTTTTTGACAGCTTTGCAGACTACAGTGAAGCCGGAGAAGCCACCTGTTTAATGAATATAGCCTGTGTTCTGCAGCATTGTGCCAAAATGTGGATTTGGGCTGAGGGAGGGCTAGGTTTTGCCAGTGCTTTGGAGCATGAGCAGTTGAACTTTGTTTATATCTTTGCAGGCCATCAAGTGTGCTGCTAAGAAATGCTCTATTGCATGAGCCTCTAGTGGGGTATGTTCTCAGGAAATGACTCTTAATTACTGTGGAAAAGGAGGCTGCCTAAAAGCAAGTCTTCCTACCCATTACAGTGAGTTGTCTCTACTTTTGCCTCCCTTTGGCTGGATATTAGGGACCCATATCTGGAGGGACCTCCATGTGCAGTTCAGCATCGGATGAAGCTGCTCCTCTTGTCTCCCTTTAGACTGTGAATCCTTTTTTTCCTGTGCTGATGGAAGGGCACATCCTATAACTGCACCTGGAGTTTTTCTCTGTAGCTGTACTCCTTGAATCAGTTTTGCACTTAAAAAGAAGAGTGCGCTTGGAGGGAGTGAATTCTTGGGGCATCTCCTCTGGAAGTCAAGGAGTGGGTAAAGCATCCACCCAGCAAAAGGTACACACATCAAAATAGTGATCCTGAGGGCATGCACTTTTTAAAAGAAAGAAATGCAAAATGATGCTGTGAGATCCTGACAAGGTGTTTGCCTCACATCTGCCTCTCAAATTCCTTCTCTCTGCCCCTGTGTGACAGATTCATGTGAAATTCCAGATATGCCAACAGCTGAGGAACCTCGCTGTGTAGGTGCAGTATGTGCACAGTATGTAGTTTTAGGCTCCTAATTTTGAAGGCTAAGGTGAAATTCTGGAGGAGTCCTAATTTCAAGGTATTTACTGTTTTCTTACTCTTTTTCCTCTGGGCTGGAGCTATAGTTTGTACCATGTTTAAACTTTCTGGGCTGATTGCCAGCCCTAATATGTTGTTTCAGTAGACCAGGCAGGCTGGTAATACTAGGGCCTCTCAAACAGCCTGTGCATCTGTTAGGGAGAATGAAGCAGCTGTGGGCCTCTATCTGATATTTGGTGCCTTGCTGTCACAACAGGCCCACTGTGGGCCCAACTGGACCTGATTTCCACTGTGCAAAGTGTTGAACAGTAAGCAACATCATTGTTCTGGTGAGGTTTACCATGCAGAGATACAAAATGGGTAGAAATAAGACCTAAAGAGTGGTCAGAGAGTGCTAGGAATCTGCATAGCTTTCATCTGGAGCAGACCCCACTGCCTGGGAGCCTAGCTGTTCTGAAGGGAATATAGCAAGACCCCATGTGGAGCAGTTGGCTCTGACATCACTGATAATTATGGCAATATTTGCTACTTGAAGCTGGGACTAAATGGCTTTATTTAACCATTCGTTTACAATAGATTCTCAACATCTTTTTCTTTCATCCACAGATTACTTTTATATCCATATGCCACATTTTGCTGTTCTAACAGCTTCTCAAAGGATTGCTATTTTTAGACCTGTAATAATGGAAGTATGCAGGACTCCTCAGTTAGCAAGCAGCTTGTTAACTCAGATTAGTGCCTGGTTCTTGCATTTCTTATATTTCAATTCAGCTATACATTTTGAGGTAGAATATCTGGAACAAAGCAGAAGCAGGTGTATAAAACCAAAAGGGAGGTTAAGAACATCTGGGTTTCGTTATATTCTTTCCCTTTTCTGAGTGCATCTTGGGTGTGTTGGACTCAACTGGAGACGTACTGTACTGTTGCACTGCACAGGCTGTGTGATGTCCAGTAATCCTTACAAGTGGCTGAAGTCAGAAATAAAATGAATAAACAGTAGGACACTGGATTGGTTTTACAGGAGGCAAGTCAGTGTGTCAAAGTTATCAGGAGGGTTCCCACTTCCTGGCATGTTCCGTCTGTTGAGCTGTGGTCTTCTGCAGGAATGAATATGCTGTAATTATGTAAAATAAGTTGGTTGGCTTTAGTACAATGATGCTTATGCAGAACTCTTCAGTGAAATAATCATGTGCAATAGGTGGTCTGGGGGAGCATTTGCCTCCCAGCCATCTATAGGCATCTGGCAAGCTAGTTGGTTAAGTCAAGCAGGTAAATTCCTTGGGCTCACAGCAGGAATGTGGTTCTTGCTGTATATAGATGGAGTTGGAGAGATAATTCAGTAGCTAAGTGCAGGAGCCTGACCTCAGGTAATGTGAGCAGATCTGTCACTTACAGTAAACAAGGGAGAGTTCTGCCTATGATTGTATCCTTGGCCCAGTGGGGTTATCTGTAAAATAATTGTTCTTTGAAATTTCCAGTTATTTTTGAGGGACTATGCTTTTCTTTGTCCTTTTTGACTGCAACTTAACAGAACCAACTGAAGTACTAATCAAGAAGAGCAGCTGTTAGAAATGGTTGTCTCCTTTCAGAAACAGCTAATAGTAGTACCTAAACAGCTAGAACTGTGTGGCTTCTCTGACAAGGGAGGAGATGGTAGAATACCAATTTGAAGCAGTGGAGGGTCAAAACCATGTTAAAAATTCAAAGGAGTAATGAAGAAATGTAACATTTCCCAAACAGGACATTGTTTCTTGTGCTTGCCTGTTATAAAATGCAAACTTATGCTTAGGGAATAGGTTGATCGTCAAAATTACAAAGGTTAGAAATATTTCTCTGCTCTACAAGATTTTTCCACACTTTCCGAAGCACTTGGTATCTTTTATGAGAGGAAATGTAGACCATTAAATGGATGGCTGATCTGATCTGCTCTTCAAGGAACTTCTCTTACCTATATTTTCCTTTAAAAACACAGTGATTTTCATCAACTTCTACATTACTGATGAGTTGTTTGTCATGCTTTCAGTGCAAAGTCAAGCAGAGTTTGTTGCCAAGGGTACATACCAGAGGAGAGAATTAAACCACCGCAATCCCCCTATGCATGCTCTTACCTAGCACTTAAAAATTCCCTTTCTATGGGAGTTTTGTTTATTTCAGTTATGAGTTGCCTTTTTTCACTTGTTCAACATCCACATGCTGACACCATTTGCTTATATGTCATTCTTTCCTATAGGATCTTTTAGCTGCTTTTTTCCAACCAATATTTTCTACCAACAGTTGTTTTCCTTCCTCTTTTAGGCAAGAAAGTGTTAAATTCTCTTGTTATTTGTTCTGAAGATGCTAGTTCTGGAAAACTGCCTGTTAAATTGACTGCAGCTAGGGAAAGGAGATGCTTTCCCATCAACAGGAGAACCATTATTCTTTTAGGGACCATTGGAATACTTCTAGTGAGACATTCTGTTCCTGTTTCTGGTAGCCCTTGTTGAACTAATTCTGTGATAACAGAACAACATACAGAAAGAAGCTGGTGGAGGGGTAATGATAAAACAAATATAGGTTTCACCCAGTTTATATTGAATCCTTCAGGTATTTCATTAGTGTGACAGGGTTTACATCTGTGATGTTTGAGACTGCAGAAACTTTATTTATTCAGCTGAGCGTTACAGCTTATTAACAATTAAATCACTAGGAGTAATCGGTTATAAGATCTTAGACCTGTAATCCAGAATGTGTTGCTTAATTACAGTAAACCCTTCAGAGAAGTTAATGGGACAATGTACACTTGTAAGAAACTACAGAAACAGCTGCATTTCCTTTTCCACAGGTTAGAAGACAGGCAGACTAGAGGACATTGGCTTGGGGGTGGGAATATGTTCCTCTGAGTTAAACTGCCATGGGTTCTCATTGAAAGTTGTATGATTTTAATATTCTGCAGAAAACTCTATAAAAAGGAGGGGAAGGGAAAAATCTGTAAAGGCACAGCAGCAATTTCTTCTCTTTATTTCATTAGCTTGAGTAGCACACTTTCTAGCCAATCTTTGTTAAAATAAAACATGCTATCATTTGCAGGAAGGTTTCCATATGAACAGAAAAAAAGGCTCAGTAGCATGAAGCTTCATCTCATAAGGAAATCCCTTTTCTTCAAATATTCTGGTAGGTTGTGAGAATTACACTTTTTTTTTTTCTATTCCTGTTTTCTGAAAAGCTTTATAAATGCACCTTATATCAGGAAACTTTTTTTTTTTTTTAGAAAAGATGAGCTATCCTAATTAAACAAAAAGAAGTTGGGTTTACATCAACTTTGATACATGACTTGTTAAATCAAACCAAGCCAGATCCCATTGTTGTACAATAAGAAAAAAAAATGTTATAGTCTAACGTTGTGTGTTATTTCATAACTTTGCATGAAACATGCTTCGCTTCTGATTGAAGCCTGAAGTTGTTGTTTTAAGAGATAGGCTCTTTGGAACCTTTCAGGAAATGCTGACCTGACTGCGGGGTGTACTCCTCCTGTGTAACAAAAGGGGGAAAAAAAGATAGCTTTTACTGGCAAGGGAAACTGGCTTTACTTATGTCATCAATCAGCTCTGTGTTAGAGAACCAGGATGCCTCTTGTATGAACTGTTAACACTTAACGCATTTCTAGCTGAATGGTTGGCTGGTTTTTAAGAGCTATTGACAACTATGCAATAACTGCAATTAAAATTCCATAATAAACTACAGTTTTAATCCCAAATACTAATCAAGTTCGGTGAGAGAACTGAAATTTCTTGATGACCAATGAGAACTGAAATTATCTTTATGGCTGTAAATTAATATATCAGACAGCTGTAAATCAGTATATCAGACTACTTGTTTGAATTGAGGTATTTTATAAAGAAATTGGAAGCATAGATCCTATTTTCAATATGATTTGAAGATCAGAGATGAAATCTTAGAAACTGAAGTAACTGTGAGCAGGTGTATCATTAACACTTGACAATGTGGCTTGGGTTACTTAAAGATATAGAAATGTGATGACATTTGAAGTAAAATTTAAAACGTATTTTTTCTTATAGCCATTTGACCGAAAGTGGTGTTTTCTGTGGGCCTATGTGCATTCTGGCATTTTCAAAGAAACCCAGAAAAACCTGACATGAAGTGGAAAGTTGAAGCACTGTGATTTCTTAAGTTAAAACAAAGTAGGCATTCTCCATGTATTGAAATATTTTATTTAAAAACAGATCCTTATAAGTGATAGAGTATCTTACAAAGATAAACATCTTAATGCTGTTGAAATGAATAGACCTAAGTGAAACTTTGTCGATAGCTGTGCTTAGCAAGATAGTGCTTTACTTTTTTGTTGTCTGGAGGGCTTTTTTCAATTCCTTTTTGGAAGAAGAATTTCATGGTCAAGTAGACAGACTGTATAATATTAAATATACAAAACCTTCCTGTCGTTTTCCCCTCTGCATGGACCTTTTCTGTAAGAGACTTTGCCGTGATTTGTCTTTTCAAGTTCCCATAATAAAGCATTGGCTAGTTTAATGATGAAAGTGAAGTTAGTGAGATTCAAATATTGTGAGCCTAATGGAATAATGGAAAAGATATTTGGAAACTTTCTCTAGAAAGAGAAAGGCTGTTGTACTGAAACAACTAAAAAAGCTTGGGCTTTTCAAAGAACTGCTAGGAGACAATATCTAATTGGGCTTTTCAAAGAACTGCTAGGAGACAAAAATATCTAGAGATAATTTTTTCTGATATATCAAGGAAATTCTAGGCTTTTGACCAAAACCACATATCAAAACAGTGGTGATGAACTAAACGGGACTGTGGCATGTGTTGTTTCGTAGTAAGCGCTAACCTGGAGGAGGAAGGAAATGGGGGCTGAGTCAGGGGACTAGCCTCTTCCTGTGGATGAGTACAGACCAGATTGATAGGGAAATGCAGATCAGCAGAGCTTGGGGGTTGGTATGTGAGCTATGAGAGCTGTTAATGCTGCATGTTTTAGAACTGTGTGTGGAGCTTGGGTAACCTGTCTCAATACTGAACCAGGCTGGTTATTTTCTAATTTCCTGGTTGTTTGTACCTGAAACTTGATTTTCTTGAACAGTACTTGGTCAGCAATATTAGTCACTACGCTAATAATTCTTGCTCAGCCTGGATAACATACCAAACCCTTTATAGCTTGTCTACCAAGATGTTTTTTCACTTGTCCCCTTTGCTCTTATTTATTTGAAGCACTGTCTTGATACCACTGCTACCCAGCAAATTTCATTTGAAGTACAGGGAGCACAAAATTTTGGACTGTGCATTACCATGAGAATATAACGTTAGACTTGTGGGAGCCAGATGTCTCACCTCAGTTCCCACGTGCTGGACCTCAGGAGGGAGGAAACCTCCTCTGCTGTCAACTCTGATGGAGTTAATGACATTCAAGTCCACCATCTAGCTTGTTACTGGGGATTCTAGCTATACCAGGGGATTTCTGGCAAGGAGAGGAGGAGGGAATCTCCAGGTCAGACTGAATTTTTCAGACATCTCAATTTTATATTGCTACCTTACAAGGACTTTGATAGGATAGGGACCTTAAGTCGCTGTTACTGTACTTTATCACCTAACAACTTTTCTCAAAGCAGTGGACTTTCATTGCACTTTGCAGGTGCGGGCAAAAGGCTGGTATGGTGGTGAAACATGAGCCCTTATATAGCCCTGACTAAAGCAGTCCTAGGTAGATACTGTGACACGCACAAACTGCTTTCCACTCTGCAGCTCAGCCTAGCTCGGTTTTCCTGTTTCTGAACACAACTTAGTCATGCATGTTTGCACATTTTTATTAGTGATTAGTGGATAAATGTCTCTCCTGCTTAATCAGATACATGCTAAACCCTTCACTGACTTCATGACCTACATCACAGGTTTGTGTGCATGCACTAGGCTCGTTTTCATTGAAAGTCTGGCAATAGTACTGTGTGATGTACATCTGGCAGAATCCATGGGGCTCCTGGTATAAAGTGACATCAGTATGTACTTCGTACAAAAAATATTTGAAGTAACAATCATGTGACAGAATCATGACGAGATATGGGTCTAAACCCACAAACATTCATGGTGTGTCCCTACATAGGTGTAGATCCATTTATTTTTACAGGCCTTGCTGCTGCTGACCTGAGCTACTTTTGTAAGGTTGTGGTCATCTTTGTTCTCAAAAGGAATGACATTCATTCCTGTGGTGGCAGTCAGTTTTCACTTGCTTGTGTAGAACAGTGAGTATGCATGTGTAAACATTTCAGAATGAAGTAACAGCTTTTTTTCCAGGTTCAGACTTAAATGGCTAAGCAAAATTTATCCTATTCTTTGTTTTAATCAGGCAATACTGAAGGATTTTGCTTTCTATCTATCTTATGCTGACTGACTGACCCATTTCAGGAACTGGTATAGCTTTGTGTTATGTTAAAACCAAGTTTAGTCTTTCTGGAAGCCCTCTGTATGCAGAGCAGTAGTTGAATTAGATCTTAAAATGAAGTAAATTAGTTTCTTTTAGCTGTTCCCTGGCTGTAGCTTGTCCATGTTTGGTTAGCTAGTTTCCTGCAAAAAGAACCTGTTCTCAGTTAGCATGCTGTTATGTTGATATTGCATAGGGCTGTTACATCATCATGTGACTGGAGGAAAATGCTCCTCTTTGACACATCTACAAAACTGAGATGGCACTTACCTAAATGAAATTAAACTGAAGGTCAGGTTCAGAATGTGCCACTCTTCCAGCTAAGTTGGACATCTCAGCTGTCCAGCCCAACCAGTAATTTTTAGGACTGGCATCTATGATGGTTTGTTA